>NC_080675.1:164098829-165348829 GCF_030445035.2 Dasypus novemcinctus
CATATGGGAGGTCCGCGGTTCAAGCCCCGGGCCTCCTTGGCCCCGAGTGGAGCTGGCCCATGCGCAGTGCTGATGCGCGCAAGGAGTGCCGTGCCACGCAAGGGTGTCCCCCGCGTGGGGGAGCCCCACGCGCAAGGAGTGCGCCCGTGAGGAAAGCCGCCCAGCGTGAAAAGAAAGAGCAGCCTGCCCAGGAATGGCGCCGCCCACACTTCCCGTGCCGCTGACGACAACAGAAGCGACAAAGAAACAAGACGCAGCAAATAGACACCAAGAACAGACAACCAGGGGAGGAGGGGAAATTAAATAAATAAATAAATCTTAAAAAAAAAAAAAAAGATGAATTGCTGAGTCAAGCTCATCACACAATTGCTCACAAATCCAGCGAAAGGTTTTTTTTTCAAGTTATGCCTGAATGCCCAGTACTGTGATGAGAAAGTTCTTGTTGGAACATCTGCTTCTTTCTTATTGATGAGCAGCTGTGGATGACAGAAACGTAAGAGTCAGAAATGTCTGTCCCTCAGCCCCTCCAGTCCGTTCTGGTTTAAGATGATTACACAGTTATTTTATATGAGCCAGTGGAATGGGAGAGACGAATGGTTCTGTTTCTCAAACCAGCTTCATCAAGGATTACTCAAAGCACCATCCCATCTGTCTTTGCACTATTTTATTTTCATTATAGGTTGGAAATGGGAAATCATTTTTCACAAGGCTGATCTTTAACTAGTTAGAGATGGAACTCTTAGCATTGGCACATCCCGAATAATTGGACATCCATTATCTGACCCTTCGGCCTTGGCAGCCCCGTGGGTTTCCATTCATCATATGAACTCATTGGCCAGCCTGGCTTCTGATGTTCCAAAGGCCTTCCCAATGGAATCTCAGGCCCTGAACGGGAAATGATCAAGGCAAATACTTCCCAGGATGCTTTAAAATGAGTCATAAAACCACTTTTCCTGACAGTAGATGCCTATTAGCTGGATGACCATGTAATTTATCATCTAAACACCTTTATCAGCTTGTGGAACACATTTGAGAGTAAAAGGTTTTATTAATAATTACATCAAGTCAATAGACGTAAATCAAATCCAAATGAGAAAAAAAACAGGATGCATGGTCAATCTGTCTCTTATAAATTTAATTTCAAAGGTAAGCCAGCAAACCTTTCCTTCTGGGATAAGCACATCATACATAAATATACATTCATCAAGGGTAGAAATAAAATGTATCAGTCAACTGACAAGAGATAGAATCTTAACGTTAGCTTCTTTTCCCCCTCCATTGATCCCTGTATGTTCTGGAGACTCAAATCAAAGGCACTTAAGTCCCTAGACTAAAGAAATTAGAATAGCATGTATTTATTTTACTTTGGCTCATTCCATTTACCATGTCTGGAATTTAAAAACATTGATTGAATAAATAAATGAGCTGATAAATTAATTTAGTTAAAAACTCATCTAGTTGCATCTGACGTTATCATAAGGTACTGAAGAGCAAATTGGCACTGAGCATTCCAGTGTAAAAAAAGGGGGATGAGAATGACCATTTCAATGCTTACTTCATGCCAGGCATATTCAAGGTCCTCTTCTAAGCACTCTATTTTCATCCTCAAAATAATCCTGTTAGATAGTATAATTATCTTTGTCTTACAATTGAGAAAGCAAAGATTCAGGTTAATTGAGTAATTCAAAGCTAAAGGGCAAATGGTTGAAACCCATGACTGTCTGATATCACCAACCAATCCTTTTCCCTTTCCAATATGAATAAAAACAACTTCACATTGATCACACAATGGAAAACTCTGTGCATGTCTAGAAAGTTTAAATATTACAAAAGAGGTAAGGGCATTAAAAGGATCCTAACATACAACTGCAGGCTAAGTTTTAGGAGGATACAAATAAATTTTAAGAAATGCTTTCTGTATAAACTTAAAAACCAACCAAAATTTACTTATTATATTGGGGTCTTAAAAATGTGTATGTCCCAATCTTATCAGCCATTTTCTTCAGTGTGTTTATTAAGTGCTGAGGCCTCTAGGACTTTGCTGTCACTCGTGAAAGGAACTATAGAGTCCTCTCCTGTCCTTTTAAAGTGGCACCCCCAATGTATAGAATCAATGAGAAGAAATTATTTACCCAGCTCAAGAAATAATCTACTAATCAGCGAATGATGAGAGGCCATTTGAGGAGAACCAAGTTAAAATGGTCTCTAAAATGTCCCTGAGGAATGCTACAAAATCTTTTAATAAAAGCAGCTGGAATTTCATCCCAGCTCAAAAGCTTTCATTATGTGTCCCAAGTATTTGAGTCTTTTTTTTTTTTTTTTTTTTTACTACTAGTGCCAAATATCAATCTTGAAAATACTGGGAAGATTGTTTGCTTTTCATTTCTTTCCTTTCTCAGGTTCCTTTTGCAAACATGTTTTGGGCTCAACTTTCCTTAGGTACAGTCCTTTGTAGTGAGTTAGTGAAATGAGCACATTCTTGTGACAATGTTTAGCCATGAATGTCACTGGCCACTAGCATTTAAGGCAAGTGGCTGACTTGGAAGTGCCCCTGAATCTCATTGCCCTTTCCTTATGTACTGCAAACCCAGGGAAGAGAAGCAGGAAACAAGCCACGTCAGAGATAGCTGATATTTTGCTTGGAGTTGAGGCTTGCTTCCATTATTTCTCCTTGAAGTGCATCCCCTATGTCCCAAAGTGCCCACTGCAAAGGAGAGTGTTGCACCAGGACCGTTCTTTCCTCAGGGAGCTGAGCAAGCACAAGCCTGAGGGTACCCAGATGATGATCTCATCTTAGAGACCAGGCAGCAAATGGGAAAATAATGGGATTTGAGGGCAGCAGCCCTGAGTTTTAATTCCAGTTCTACCTTTTATCAGTAATTATATCATAATTAAATGGGAAGTTTATTAAGGTTCATGGAGCTCTATCTTCTTACTTTTTAAAAAAGGGGTTATTCATATTTATCTGGAGGAAAACAAGCAGACAAAAAAGGAGTCGCTATTTAATTTAAACACACTCAACTACAGACACTTCTACTTTGTGTGGCTGGCAAGAAGACTCTTTCAGGTATTTAGAAAAATGCTGTAATTTGCCCCTAATGAATCATTTAGGGTTGATGAAGCCAATACCCCTTGGCCAGAGCTGAAGTGGACAGAGACATTAGAAGAACCAAATTTTTATGCCCAGCCATGGGTGAGGAAGGTTGAGGTTCTGCGAGTACTGAGATCAGGAAGGAAGTCTCCAGAAACAGAGAGAAGAGAGGGATGGAGGGATGCTCTCTGAGGGTTACCCCAAGGACATGTGGGAGGAGGTAGGGACAGTACCCCTGGGGAGAGTTAAGCATGTGGGCCCTGCACAAGACAGCCATCGGGGCAGGGGGCGCCGAGTGCTGCTCAAAGCAAACCAGTCACATGCTCAGCTGAAGAGCCACCCTTTCTTCCAGGCAAAGATGCATAGGCTAGCCACAGCCCTGGACAGGGGTTAGGGAGAGACACGGCCCATAGGAGAATTTCCCAATCAAATAGAATGTCAACTTTGATGGTAATTCATGCCCAGTGCTGTCTCCCCCTCTGTATCCATCACTTCCAGTAAATGTCTGCCATTCTCAGTGGACTTGGTGTTAGTGGAGTCCTGGGGATTTACAGGCAGTACCATGAGTTGAAGCAGCGTGGAAAGAAGATGGCAGCCCTGGGAATGAGGAGCAGTCATTGGGAACCAGATTTCTTTAAAAAAGACACAGGGAGATAATCTAATATTAGAGAAACAGTGACTGAGTTAGGAGATACACACCCACTCACCTGCAACCCCACCACCAGTACCACCCCACCCCACCACCAGCACAAATGGAATCTGTGGCAGTGTGGAGGACAACCCCAGATGGACTCCAAGCCCATTTTAAAGGCTGGGGCACTTGTGGACTTCTGAGTGACATTCTCCTGAAGTGGAAGGGAGAATTCGGTGACATAAGGCATGGACCGCGTCTAACTCAAGGCCTCCCCCCTGTCTCTTTTCTTTCTCCTTCCTCACTTTGCCCACCCCAGGGGGCTTCCTAGCTCCCCCTTCCACCCCAAACACACTCCTTGTAGTTCTCCAGTCAAGCTGCACAACTGTGGGTATGTGTGTATGACTTTGTATACAACGGTGGCTGTGTGGGTGTAGGGGAAGGAGGGGAGTGTGTGAGCATGAATACAGTGGGGGGGTCATGAGGGTGTGTAAGGTCTGTAGGACATGTGTTAATGAAGAATGTGTGTTTGAGTGTAAGGATAAAGGGTGTGGGTACAGTGAGCGATAAGAAAAGAAAATGTGTATGGGGGGATGTTGGGGACAGGTGTAAACTATGTAGGGGAGTGTGCTTTTGAGGGTTGTAGATGTGGGTGTGTGTATATCAGCATGAGATGTGTGTCAACAGAGTGGGTGTGATGTGTGTGCATATGGACTGTACGTGGGTCTGGTATTTCAGGTAAGGGTGGTATGTGTATGCTATTAAAGTGATACCCAAAACCCTCCGAAAAGCACACCGAGTTTTCCTTGGTCTAAGGGACCTGATGCAGGGCTGTAGGCATGCCCTCTCACCCCCCAGAGCTGTGTCTGACTCTGAACTATGCTTGGAAATTCCATGCCTGTGTCTACTTTCTTGGGATTCAGGGGGTAGGATGGATCTGCTATGACTCACAGGGCTCCATCTTCCTTTCCCCGCTGGACTGGTTGGGGGAAAATAACAGTGGGCCACAATTTCTGTTGATAAATCACCACCACCACCATCATCATCATCACCATGTCCATGTGGTGCACAGAGCCTTGCGGTTTCCAAAATACTTTCCCACAGAGCATCTCATTACAAGACTGCATAATATGAATACACATATATTCTAACAGCAAAAGGTCTTTTTTGAAAGGTTTGATTCCATAGCATGAAACACAGCTGGATTTGCTCAGGGATTCATGCTAGGCAAAGAAAGACTGTCCCAAATCACAGGATGAGGAGAACTCCAGACTGTGAAATCAACATAAGACCTCTATTTCCGGTCCAATGTCGCAATCCATTCAAAGATCTCGTTTGTCTCTACACTGGCAAGAAAATTCTTTTAATGCAGCTTCAGTCTGTGCCCTTCTACCACCTCCCTGAAATACAAATTGATCATTTATGATGTTTCTCTGAAGGGGCACATAGATCAAAATGACATTTTTGTGTACTGCTGGTATGCAAACAGACTTCAGTTGCAATGCTGCTAATGATAATAATAATAACAGCACTGGGCATCTATTTTTCTGGGTGGAGCCCCACAGAGAGCAATTTGTCATGCCATTTTTCTCAAGGAGACTGCAGCCATTTTCACGGGCATCCACCCACATTTCCATTTCACAAATCTCCATTCCCAGGAAAGCAAAATGGGAATATCTCAAGGAAACACAATCATAGCAATGGGATAATTTGCATGCAAAGATACTGCAAAAGTGATACCAAAGGCAGAATTCAATCTCTTTAGCGTAGGGGCGCCAATGACATCTCACAGATTTACACAGTATTTTCTCCACGGAGGGGAGAGAGGAAAATATCAGTGAGAAGGTGTGTATACCATCTACCTGTGCAATGAAAATTTCTCAGACTGTAAAGGAGTCAGACATTGGAGGTTATTCTAACACAGAGAATTAAGTTCTCACTTTTACAGTCCAGTGAGCTCTGTATAGTTCTCAGTTAGGAATAGGAATGGTGAATGTCCCCGGAACCTGCTCTTCAATCCAGCAAAATCTCTGCCCAGCAGGAGAGGGGAGCAGCTGTGAAAGCGTCAGGCAAAATGTTCAGCGTGCAGCACCCCATAAGGCTGCTGGCCTCAGTCTTTTTGAAAGCCAGGAGGTTCCAAAACTGTCACAGAGACCAAGGACACAAATTGTGCCACGGCTTTCTCCCTGGCACTGTACTGGGGCCGCGTCTGGGAAGACCACACATCCCACACTGTCACTAAAGCTGGGCTCATGCCCACCTTAGGGCTAGGGTTAAGAACATTACAATCCAGTTGAGAAGGTGAGATCATTCCTTTCAAATGCCAGGTAACCTATTGGCTGGCTGGAAGGTGACTGGCCCTCTGTGGACTATTTCAAAGTCTGTTTTAGATTTCATTGAGATACAATAAGTAGCCCATCCATAAATGTGGATACTGATGAAATGTGAGCACGAGATGTATCAAAATAGACACCAGTCATTAGTTCTTTCATTCATTCATCCATCCAGGGACATGACATTCAGTGTTTTAGGGGCAGGAAGTAAACATAGCTAAAGGAAAGGAGTTGAGGGGTACTGGGCAGAGCCTGGATGGAAGTCTGGGGGACCAGAGAGCCAAAGTTTCCTTGAAGTCATGACACTCCAGCTGAGTCATGAAAGACCAGCAGGATTGTCCCCATCTGCAGAATAAGTGTTTCCAGAATATCTACTTGCATGATCACTGGAGGGAGCATGGGCTGGGGAATGTTGTCAAATATTTCACACGGGAATCAACAAAAATCAGGAAGAAACCTGACTTTCCCAATGTCTTTCTGTAGAACACTTAGTAGTTGTTGCATCACACCCACACAAATTAATCACATGTTTCATTCCTTCTTCCTAGAATGCAGTTAGAGAGAGAATGCGGTAGGAAAAACAAAGTGAGATTATAGTCTGTTATATGAAATATATAGTTTTTTCCTTTTTTTTTTTTTTTGTCATTTTGTGCCAGTCCTGAGGGTCTACAGCTGCATAACTCATATTGGGTTTTCCTGGGAAACAAAATCATAAGGTTTCTGTGAAATCTTGAATTGCATTACTTTCCAAGGGATTAAGCATCATCCTGCTTGCAAAGACATAAATCCTTCTGGTTCCACATCTTGCATCTGTTGTTAAACTACCTACCCTTGTGCTAGCTACAGTCCAAAGGAGACATGGCCCTACTTCAGATTTAGTATAGAGGACAGTATATGCAGCCCAAAACTGGGTATAGAGTCAGAAATACAACAATATGTGGGGATTCCATACCTACCCTTCATCAGGGCTAATTGGTTAAAAAGAATTTTATTCATCTTTAAATTACCATATCGTATAGGTGCCTCTTTATTCTAAAGGATAGCACCAATGTCAGCACCCAACTAAACCCTCCCCATCCAACTCAAGACCTTAAAGGCTCTAAGAAATCTTTAATCCCTTTCCCACTGCTACCACACTAGAAATATTTCATGCCCAATTTAGCACTAAATTATATTCTCTTTACTGTTGTTAACTATAAAGGGTTACCTTTACCTCACAAGTAGATTTTAAGACCTCCAGAGGACAACAATTACACGTTACACAGCATCTGTGTACGTCACACCTTCATCCAGGGTTGCTCTTCCCCTCTGCATCCTAAGGCCCTATGTCTATCAGCAGCTGGATTCCCCAGGTGGAAATACGTGGGAATCAGAGCCTTAACACAAGGAAAGCTGAAATCATCTTTCTACCAAAATGAAGTCTTCTTTTGTACTGTCCCTATTTCTCCTTACCTTGACCTCTCCTCCTTTCTAACCAGCCACTACAGCCATAGATGATATTTTTATCCACTCTTCCTCTCTCTCTTCCCATATCTGACATTCATTCTCTCCTGTTGGTGACTAAAGTCTGCCCTTGTTCTGACACTTCTTATATCCCATCAAGACAACCGCAGAACTTTTAACTCACCTCCCCTTAACATAACCCTCCGACTCCAGACTCCTGTACTACTTATTAAGCCAGACTAATCTTCCTGTGTTATCAGGAGAATGGTATCCCTTCTGTGGCCTCTCACTGTCTGCTACATAAATTACATACATTGCTTTACCTGGTGTTCAAAGCCTTCTGGAATCTGATGTCACATATTTTACCACATCTCAGCACACCTCCTTTATTCCATCAAAGCTTTTTCTACTGAATGAATGTCCCTCATGATTCTCTAGCTCCACCCCATAGCTCAAGCCATTACTTTTACATTAAATTTCTTTCCCAGAAATAAAAAATACTCAATATATACCTAATATGTTACAGAATCCATGAGCAGTTCCTGAATGAACACATCAAGAAAAGAGTGTCATTTTGTTTGCCAAGGGCATTTTTAAATTTAAATGACTTACAATGCACATAACGGAGTAATGGCCTGGGTGAAATATTAGAGGATCAGTCTAGAAAGCTCAGCTTCCATATGATTGGGATTTCTAAAAGAATAGAGACATGAAAGGGAGAGATTGATTCATCAATTAATACCAGAAAAAAAAGTCCTTGATATGAAAGAATTCATGACTCTCCATACTGAAAAACACCCTAACAAGCAAAACAAATTTATAAATGATTCACATGAAACACATGTTACTGAAATTTGGAATTTCATGGATAATAAGTATAAAATTTTCAAAGAAATGAAAACAAACGTCTTTCACAAAGTTGGCACTGGACTTTCATTAGCATCACCAGATAATAGTCAGAAACAATATTTTTGAACTTTCAAGTGTAAATTGTTTGACCCTAGAATTCTATACACAGTCAAGCTAGCATGTCAGTGAAAGAGCAATACAAAAGAAAACAACAACAACAACATTTTGGCCATGCAAGAATGCAGACAGCTTGTCAAACACAAACTGGCTCTGAACCACTCAGTAATGTACTGCAGAAAAATGAGAAATGAGCTAAAGGATGAGGAAGATGATAGAACAAGAGTTAAGAGACTTGGATGAGCTAAACGATTGAGAAAGTATCTTTCTAAGATTCATTTTTCTTTAAATAAAATAAGCAATAATCCTATTGCCTGCTCAAACTATTTAATTTCTAAGGATTTCAATATATCGATCAACTGTCAAGCAGTGAAGGCAAAGGAAATAATACACGGAACTACTGCTTCACTGCTAGTATCTCAAATAGGCAGTGCGAACAAGTATGAACAATTCTCCCTCTGCTAAGCGCTCATCTTCCCAGCAAAAGTCTAATGCAGTGGATTGATAATAATAACAATGGCCAATTAACAATGGAAAATCCAAAAGAAAACATCACCCATGATAGACCTGACTGCTGACCATTTGTTAAAACTTTAAGTAGCAGAATTCTGAACATAGTTAACAGAGACAAATTCCTTTTCAACATTTATCTCATTGTGAAACTATGAACAAATCAAGGCCCCATGATTCGCACAGTGGGTCTGGTTACCTTAAAACAAAATTGTTTTCTCTAATATATCCCATCAGATTGATCTTTAACCTATGCATATTAATATATCAAAGCTATTGGTCCCAAACCAATTTGTTTGAAATCCAGCTGGAAGGTCATTGCAGTATAACTGAATAAGCCATAACATATTGATAGGGAAGTTTATGATGTTCAAATATTGCTACAAAACATAGATCAACTGAAGATAAACTCAAATCAATTGCTGAAATGGACAGGAACCTCAGATGCACTTAATCATGGCCAATTTATTTAGGTACAATGACAAGGCCATGAACTAGTCCAGCTCTCACCACATGCCATAAAAATTGGATGAACTTTGGATCTGTCTAATCAGCATTCAAATCCTGACTCAAGCACTTTTTGAGTTGTAAATCACTATATAAAATTAATATTTACTACTGTTATAGAGCAAAACTAATCTGAAATCTCAACTATGAGAAATGGAAAATGAGACTTGACTAGTTCCTTAGTACAATTCTCCAGAGATTTCCTAAAAAAGACTGTGAGACCATCTGCAAGACCATTCCAGAAAATCTGTCCCATCTATTCAGATTTATCTGATGTGATTCTGAAGCTGACATCATTTCTCTTTGGCTGGTCACCCTGGTTTCTTCTCGGTTAATTAAGATGAGTTACCACAAAAGCATAGAAGGCAGCAAAAGTGCCTGCAGAACGGGCAGTAAACAAGATTAGAAAAATAAGCATTCAGAATGGCCATTTAATCTTGAAGTTATACTAGGAGGAAAATGTCTTTGATTCCCAAGTGATATTACACAGATGTCTGCGTAGGATTATAGATGGGGTAAAGAATGCTGAAATGACTAAAATTAATGGAGTAGTTATCCCAGAGAGTCAGCTCTTTGACTTCTGATCTGATCTTTCCCAGTGGCATTTGAGACTAAGGCAACTGTGGAGGAGTGGAAAGAGAGGGGATTAGGAGTCAGAAGCCTGAGTTGTTGGCCATGCTCATTGACACCTTTTGCCTCGGTCCTCACCTATGAAGCACAGATAACCATCTTGACCGTAAGGAGAGCGGCATGCTGTAAATAAGACAGCAAGCAACGCCTTCATCAAATTGCAAAGTGCTCCCCCGATGATCACTTCATGAAGTCATGCAATTTGCAACAAGGATCCAGGGGAATCCACGATGTGAATCCTAATGCCAAGAGCTGCTCTGCTCCACAGACAAAGCAAATCTAGGCAGCACACAGAAAGGGCAGACGGAGAGATGAAAAGACAGCTTCAGCACTCTGTGGGAAGCAGCAACCTCGGCAATCTCTCAGAGGTTGCCTCCTGATGTTAGAGGCAAGGCCTGCAGAGAAGCGCTGTCCATCTGGGCACACTAATGTGCCCCTGTCCTACTGGTTCTTATTGATCCTTCCTGGTTCAAATTCATTCCTCCCACCTTTTTATTTCACATGTTATTGGATTTGTGAATGATTCGATAGATAAATTATTTACTGAAGCATCCATGAATTATTCTATTTCATCAATTTTATAACTGCTGAAGGAAACCGTTCAAAGCATTGCTCTTGGTGTCTGCTTGAGCTGTGCCTGGAGCCCCCCACCTCACTATGGGCCTTGAGGAAAGACCTGAGATTTCAACTTGATCTGAACTTACTGATGCGACCATGAATGTCTAATCAAAAGGCCATGTTCACTCTCGTTGTCTGCCTTGGATGATAAACACATTCTAGTTTTGTGACCTTGGCAAGTTTTGTAAACTTTCTTTGCCTCCATTTCCTTATCTGTAATACAAGGATAATAATAACATATATCTCATAGAGATAGTATTAGGATGAAATAACTAGATATTTTTAAGTGCTTAAAACAGTGTCTGGCACACAGTAAGGGCTATCTACATATTCGTTAAAGAAAGAAATACATTATTTGTGGAAACAATCATACGCAAGCTCAGAATAACAAATTTTTAGGGAAAGGTGAGCATATATGAAATTATTATTGTAAAACAATATTCCTCAGGTGGTTATACTTCCTCCAGGTATAATTTTTTTCTTTATTAGAGATGTTGAGGATTTACGGAACAAACATGCATAAAATACGAGATTCCTATGTACCACCTTGCCTTGGTGTGCTACATTTGTTACAATTAATGAATGGACATTTTATAATTTTTCTTTCATGTTTAGCCCATGGTTTAATGTAGGATTCACTGTGTATTGCAGTTCCATGGAATTTTTTAAAAATTTTATTCTGTTACCATATATACAATCTAACTTTTCCTTTTTAACCTTATTTATTTATTTATAAGTGCTGTTAATTGTACTCACAATGTTATGCTGCCATCACCACCATCCATTTCCATTGTTCTAATACAGGAAAGCTGTACATTTTAAGACTTAACTTCCTATTCCCTATCCCCACTCCATCCCCTGATAACCTGTATTCAAGATCCTGACTCTATGAGTTTTCTTATTTTTAATTATTTCAAGTCAGTGAGATCATACAATATTTGTCCTTATGTGTCGGGCTTATTTCACTCACCATGATCATGATGTCTTCAAGATCGATCCATGTTGACTCATGTTTACAACTTCATTCATTTTTATGTCTGAATAATACTCCATTGTACGTATATATCACATTTTGTTTATCCATTCATTGGGTGATGGGCACTTGTGTTGCTTCCATCCTTTAGTTGTTGTGAATAATGCCTCTATGAACATCAGTGTGCAAATATCTGTTTGAGTCCCTGCTTTCAATTCTTTTGGGTATGCACCTTGTAGTGGGATGGCCAGGTTATATAACCTGTAGTTCTATATTTAGCTTTCTGAGGAACCACCAAACTATCTTCCACAGTGGCTGCACCATTTTACATTGCCACAAGTAATGAAAGAGGGTTCCTGTTCCTCCATGTCCTCTCCAACACTTGTTATTTTCAGTTTTTTTAACAGCAGCCACTCTAATGTGTACGAAATGAAGTCTACTTATGTTTAGGGTTTACATTTCTCCAATGACTAATGATGCTAAGCATCTTTTTATGAGCTTTCTGGCCATTTGTATATCTTTGGAGAGATGTCTAATCAAGTCTTGAATATAGGCTAATTCTTCTAAACCAGGGTTCAACAAATTTTTCCTGCAAAGGCCATGTAGTGAATATTTTAAGTTCTGTTGGATATATGGTCACTGTCACAATTATTCAGCCCTGCCCTTGTTATGTAAAAGCAGTCACAGAAAATGTGTAAGGAATGGATTTGTCTATGTGCTAATAGAACTTTATTTATGAAAACAGGGCTCAGATCAGATTTGACCCAGGGATGGTAGTTTGCCAACCACTGTTCTCAGCATTGGTTTCTTAGCCAAGCTTGTTTTTCTCAGACCACACCTATATCTATCTACTATCATATTCTTAAAAATGTCACCCTAAGGTAATTAGCACTGCCAGGTGGTATGTGTTTGAATATTTGTAATATTAATTTAGGTGCATGAAAATTTATGTTAATATTCTGTTGTTTCTGCCCTCCCTCCATAATCTATTTAAAGTACCATAGTAGATGTGGAAATTTCCTCAAGGAAAGAAATTACAATGTTTTAAATGCAGCACAGGTGCAGACTTGGCCCAGTGGTTAGGGCGTTCGTCTACCACATGGGAGGTCCAAGGTTCAAACCCTGGGCCTCCTTAACCCATGTGGAGCTGGCCCATGTGCAGTGCTGATGCACGCAAGGAGTGCGCCCCATAAGGAGCGCCGCCCAGCGCGAAAGAAAGTGCAACCTGCCCAGGAACGGTGCCGCACACACGGAGAGCTGACACAACAAGATGATGCAACAAAAAGAAACACAGATTCCGGTGCCGCTGACAACAATAGAAGTGGACAGAAAAAAAAAGAACACGCAGTAAATGGATACAGAGAACAGACAATGGGGGCAGGGGGGAGAGAAATAAATAAATCTTTAAAAAATAAAAAATAAAAATATAAATGCAGCACAATATTAGGTGAGGGAAGAACATTGTACCAAGATGCCCAATGACCAAGAAACAGGAGTCCTTGTCTCAGCTCTGCCTTAGGGAGTCTGCTTGGTCACTCCACAAGCGTCTTCACCCTTTCCCCATCAGTGAGTGGTGAAGGGAGTGGCTAGGCAGGACATGTCCTCCCCACCCATGTGCCCATGCCACAATTAGACCTTAGCCAAGCGTAACAAATGGTTCCAGTGAGCGCTCAACTGCCCACAGAGTGGGGCCAGTTCCTCATGGTCATGGTGCCCCTTCTTCAAGAGCAGGAGACAGAAGTATAATGAGCATGCAAATTTTAGGTGGAGGGAAGAATTGTAGGTGCCTGCCCCTGTCAGTGAGCCCTGGGTGCTCTCAAAATGCTCTGCTGTCACTACTGTCACCTCTGACCAGGCCTACAGCTTGTTCTAAAAAAAGAGCTATCGCAGTCAGAAAAGAAAAAAAAAAAAAAAAACAGTCATAGATATGATCCAATTGCTTATTTGGATCTGGCAGGGACTTTGGTGATCCTCTAGTTTTCCCCTCCTTTTGCAGATGGGGAAGCTGATATCCAGAAAAAGGAAAAGATTGACAAGGACCACCCAGCTGATATGTGACAGAGTCAGAAGAAAGAACAGATCTTCCACCACGAATTCAGTCCTGCTGTGATGTTGGCACAGAAACACTGTATTACATACATAGTATGTGTATTTCGTATGCATACATGATGCATGTATTTTGAGGAGTATTTATTACTACTCAGATTTCATGAACCTCCACCCCACTTTTTTGTGAGCACAACCACAGTAGTTTTTAATTTGCCTGAAGAAAATGTGATTTCAAGAAGCGACGAGGGGTTACCATTCCCACACTAAACGTATTACCAACATAACTGCTGGCTGTCACTTAATAGGACAAGCTGGGAACCAGATCTCACCCACGAGATCAGCTGGATCAGCCTCTCTATTAAGTTTCTTCATGTGGAAGGTTTGCCCACTTTCAGCAGCTTCACTCTCCAGGACTCACATCACCCGCAACCATCTCGGGTCTGGATAAATTGTCCAAAATGCCAGGTTTATTCTTGGTTCTCTAGAGTGGTACTCTTTGGGTACTCGATGCTGCCCATCAACTTGTGTAGCTCCTTCCTTCCTAATTAACAAGGTCCTGTGATCCAAAGGAATCTTCATGCGTTTCATATATGTGTCATCTCCATTCTCTTCTGTTGGGAGCTTCTTCCTCATTTCAAAATTGTGAGTAGCACCAAAACTGAGCTAAGCAATGATGGGGCACCTCCTTAGGGAGGATTTGCCATCACTATGCCAGTCCACACTGTCTTTCTCATTTCGATAAAGACTGCAGAGCAAGGAGTTGAAGGTGTGGCCGGGTGTCCTCTTCAATGTGGTTCTTTAGTGTGCTCTGCACAGGATGGCAGTGAGGGTTTGGTTTCATGGTGATTCCTGAGCAAATGTAAGTTCTCCGTACCATGCTGGAAGTCTTGGTTGCTGATAAGTTTTATCCTCTCTGATACTCATCCTCTGTTTCCAAGGAACATCCTAATGAATATCCCACCTGCTTCTTTTAAATCAACAAAAACAGGATATAAACGCAGCCTTGGTACACCCGTGGGTGACAGACTGATTTCACATACACCCTCTCTATCACTTCTCATGACTCCAAGTGTTACCTGCAGGGGTTCTTTGAACACAAACTGTCAGAGAGATGATGGTGCTTGTTCCTCCCAGTCTGGCCAGGCACCTGGTGGAGACTGAGCAATGGCTTGGCTCTTAGCAGGGCCTGCCCAGGCTCCCGCCCTCGGGCTCACTGTCTTTTGTCTTCCAGGTTGACCAAAAAGGTTCTGCTCTCAGCTTTCAGAAGATTTCATTCCTAATTCAAAGCACACAATGATATCTTTCTGAGCCTCTGTTTCATTTTCTAAAAAACTGGGGAGTCAATACCTCCCTCACGGGCGAAGTGCAGATTACTGGTGCCACGTAGTTGAAAAAGCCTGGTCCTTGATAATTAGCTCCTTTCCCTAATTTAGGCCCTTTTTTCTCTCCTAAGAGGCACAGAATGAGGACCTAGAGGTCGCCCGGGAAGGGATCTCTGGACCTTTTCCCACAATCCCATGCCCAGGTGCCCAGCAAGAAGAGGGATGGTTGCACCTGCCAGCAGGGTCAGATGCTCGGGTACAAACCTGCTCAGGCTTGGAGCAACCTTCACTGCCTTCCCCAAGAACCCCTTTTAAACAAATGTACTGATTAGGAGAAAAATGGTTACTGCAGTCACTATTGTGTAGGAGAAAGTAGTATGGGCTGGGGTTGGGGACTGAAAGCCTGAGAGATCTGAATTCAAATCCCAGCTCTGCCACTAACTGGTTTTTTATATTTTTATATATTTGGTGACCTCTTTAATACAGAAGGTAATAACACTGCCTCCTAGGCACCTTGAACAAGTCCATATGCTGTAGCAGATGTTGTGATGTGCTACCCAGAACCCACTGCAGGACCCGGGAACTCATCCTCCCAGCTGCTGGGAGTGTTGGCCAGGCTGCTCCCTAAGAATTGCCCCCACCACCCATTACGCCTCTTCTGGGGTGCAGTCCTTGCCGAATGATGGGTCAGCGCAGGAACACCTCTGAAGTCGCCCCACCCTTGCTTGCCGTGGCGTCTGCCAAAGCCTCTGTTGCAACTGCATCCACCTTGATTCCTCCTTCTTCCCAGTCCTGCTTCCCTACTCCCCCTGAGGTGTTTGTCCCCATTCCACACTTGGCATTGCTCAGGCACGGTTTTCTAATCCATCAAGTGGAAATAATAATAACAACATCTGCCTCACCAAGTTGTCGTATGGATCAGAGATAATGTATTAAATACCTAGAAGGCTCCTGACCCAAGAATGCCCTATGAAAGTAACTTCATTCTTTACTGCTGTTGTTCATTTTGTTGTTGTTTCTAATTTTATCACCTATTCTATAGCCCCACAGCATGAGCCCTGTGATGGGCACGAAATTAAATGTTTAGGGTAGGAACTAAATGAGGTCATCATTGGACTATAATTTTTATTTGATGATCAAAGGGAGACATTAAATGTAAGAGGGCACCTTCAGTGTTTATGGCTATATTCGTGATAATAAGAGCGATATAGTTAAGAAAGTCAAGAGTTGAAGATAACTTAAATCCCTAGTATTCCAGAGGTCTAATGCAGGGAACTGGCAAGAGGGGGGCTGCTCTCCAAAGGAGAAGCATTATGGGGGGATTGGGCCCTACTACTATGAGTGGAACATAGCTCATGGCAGAAGCTGCAGCTTTTGGAAGGCAGCAGAGGAGGGGGATGGGTGGAGCCACGGCAAGGACAGGAGGCTCTGCAAGGTGTGATGTGCTTACTCACAGCAACCTGTGAGTCTGCAATAAAGCTGTTCGATTCACAAACCATTTAAGTCGTTGGGTTCCTTCAGGAAGACAAAAGACTGTGTATGGAGCTGCATGCATGGGGACAATGCAGATGGCCCATGAGGATGCAGAAGGGTCAAAAAGAAGGGACAGAGAAAAGAGGAAAGAAAAAAAATAAAAAGATGGCCAGGAATGTGAAAAAGAGATTGTGTAAAAGCTTCAGAATTGTCCAAGCAGAGATAATTGGACATTTGAGCCAAAATCACTGAAATCCCCAGGGTATAGGGTGGCCCCAGTAATATCTGAATTACAATTTGAACTTTCTCAGCAATTCTGAGCCAAGACTTACTACCCACTTGAAGTACCTCCTCAGCCCCTAATGGAGACAGCAGGGACCTTCGTTCTAACTGGACAGAACAGGATTGCCATTTGGAGGGCAGTGTTATCTCTTGGAATTCCTTTCTAAAGTTAGTGGAAATTGTGGAAAGAACACCAAAATCAAGCGAGTGACTAGGGCCCAGAAGTCATAATGGTCCCTATGAAGGAAAGGGCAGGCAGGAGGGGAGACCTGCCAAAAACCAAGACAAGGATGGGCACCTCCAGACCTGAGGCAACACATCAAGCAAACCAACAACTCCTGGCACAACTGGAAGAAAACACCTTTCCTCTGGGGAGGGAGGAGAAAAGGAGTGACAGTTCTGTCAGGGATGACTGGCTTTTTTGGACAGATGGCTCCTGTGGGGGCATCTTGGCTGAGACCACGTTGCTGCAGCCAGCCCTGGAGTGGGCAGCAGAGAATGATGGCGGTGCTAGTGAGGGGAGGCCCAGGCATCAGTTTTGTGTGAAACTCCCCCAGATGATTCTGATCTCCAGCCATGGTTGAACGTGCATCACTGAAATATTTCTGTAGGTGTTGGGATTTAGACTATTACATGAGCTCATGGCCACCAGTCCGGCCACCTTGTCAGGCAAGTGCCCAGCAATCCTGAAACAGATAAAAGATATGGAGAGTTACACACCAGAGGGAGGAAAAAAGTAATAACCCTTCAACTAGGTGTTGCCACAACCAGTTTCTCCACAAGGCGCTGGAAAGTCCAGTTTAGAAAGCCATGCCTGTTGGAGCAAATCACTGGGGTAACCATTTACAGCAGAGCCAAGGAAGCCCCAAATTCTCTCTTTTCACCAAGCTAACTTCCTGGGGGCTAGGAAGAGAAAACAATAATATCAGCTGCTCTTAGGACCAAAACAGGTTGGATCTAGTATCACACATGTGGCCAGGCTTTGAGGGTTGGTCTTGTTCCTAGAGCAACTCAGTATGCTGAGGTTGACCCCTGACAGGTCCCTCCACAGGAACCCCTTTCTTGGGTTGGAGTTGGAAACCAAAAATCTGCTTTCAGAAGGCAGCCCTGGTTACATACTCTGGTGTTTGGGACCTTTTTCATGCAAGGGGGCTTATGAGGAAATCTTTTACCACTGCTCACTTTCTTCAGGTTTTTTTTTTTCTTTTCGAGGAGCAATGCTATAAATAGATAAAGATATCTATTAATACACTGTCTGACACAATTAGATTAAGGAAGATAATATATCATCTAAGGATACATAATACCTAGCCTAAGTGGATTAAGAAAGGGAAAATGTTCAAAAATTAAGTCCTTTGATAAAATATTTAAGTATAGGAATAGAAGGAAAATGTTTTACCATAATAAAGGTCATCTATTTTTATCTAAAAGTCATAATCACATTAAAATAGAAATAAAATTAATTTGACCGGTATCAATATTATTAATATTCTAGAAATCCTATTCACTGAAAGCAATATGAGACAGCAATAAGAGGTACGCATATTGAAGTATGAGTGATAAAAAATTCCAGGCAGTATGCTGGCATAGTCAGATAATCGAAGCGAATAAACCAAGAAACTATTTTCATTAATAAAAGTTTTATAGGTAGCCTCATACAAGATAATGCAGATACACACACACACACAAATTTTTATACGGCAGCCGAAAACAAAATACAATGGGGAAAAAACCTCATTCACAACATCTGCATAAATATACTATTATAAGAAATAATTTTGATGAGAAATATTTGTGACATATGAATAAATAAATAATATTTTACTGAAGGACATAACTGAAGGTTTAGGCACATAAAAAGGAATGTTGTGATAGGAGACAATATATCTTAAAATTACCGATTTTCTCAAAATCAATTTTTGTTTCCCGTAAATTTAAATCCCAAAAGATATTTTTTACTTCACAAATTGCTTTTTGTGTCACTTGGAAGAAAAAATTATATAGTAAATATAATTTTGGAAATGTATAATAAAGGGGAAGCAATTCTATCATAGATATTAATGCATATTAAAGATGCATTATACTAAAAACTGTTGGGTACTAGCACAATCTAGACAGATGGAGAAAGTGAAAAGAGATACATAGTAATATAGAAGAAAGGCTAACAATTGATACATGTTGTCATTTAATCAATGGCTTTTTGAGACTAATCATAACTTAGAAAAGTAGTTTAATTTAGACTTTCACATCATTCAACCTTTAGCCAAAATAAATACTAGCACAGAGTTGACATTGAAAAACGTTTTTGAATGTGTAAGTTAAAGAAAAATATTAAGACCACATGCAAAAAAGAAGATTGAATGCAATATCTATCAGATATCTGGAAAAGGAGAATTTTCTAGATCTAGAACCAAAAGAAGAGACTTCAAGAAAAGAGATGTACAGATTTATTATGAAAAATGTAAAAGTGTTTGTATGACAAAATATGAAAGGACAGACTTGGAATAGAATTTTGAACAAATATAACAATGTGTTAAGGACTTATTTTTTAAATTATGTAAAATAATGAGAAAAACATTTAGGCACAATGAGATAATTCACTAAAGGGGAACGACAATTAATTGAAAATTTTAGGTATTTATTTCCCCTATTAATCAAAGAAATAAATGTAAAAGAAGTCATTAAATTAGCATATGTTTTTAAATAAAAGACATTAATATGCAATCCAGTGAAGAGGTTCATTATGGGTGTAATTGTAACTTGGAATAACACTTTAGTGCTGAAAAATTTAGCAAACTGACTTGAGAGATGTGGCAATACCCATGAAATCTTGACCTAGTCATGTCTTCCCTGGTAATCTCTCTCTTGAGGAAATGATCCAACATAGTTGAAAAGCTCATTCTATATTATTTGAAGTACCAAAAATTGTCAAACAATTAAGAGACTAATTTAATTAAGCTATAACATATCCATTCTGCCATGAGATTTTGAAATGCACTGTACATAGTTTGGCACAGTTGAGCAATTGTCTGGAAGGACTGATGGCCAGGGACAGCCAGATGGTGTCTCCAGCCATCCTGTCTGACCTCTTGACCATAAATGCTTCATTTCCCCATTGAGGGAACCTTAAGCAACGTCTTGGAATGTAGCAGAAAACAAAATCCTCAGAGGTCACAGAGAGGTGGGAACTCCTTTTTCCTAGATGTACCTGTGAAATAACTTCTAATATAAAAACTAATCTGAACACTAAGCACTTACTTTTCTCTGTATGTTTTTCCCGTGGAAGATCAGGAGAACTGGCTCTTTCCAATAAGGTTTATCTCTAACCTTGTCAAGTCTTCATCTTGGGGATGTGAAGCCTGTCCTACATATTCAATTCTTAATGGACTTTTATATAAATATGTTGCTTCTGAAGATGATACAGTAACATGTAATAATGTTTATTAAATAACAATATGTAAGAAAGGAAGAGTAATCGCTAAGTGTTCTATGTAAAATACAAATACACACGGGGAAAAAAGAGTGGAAGGAAATACACCAGAATACCAAAGTTTTGTACTAATGCTGGGGTAATAACTTCCTTTTTCATTTCATTTTTATTTTATAAATTACTTATAGACAAAATCTACTTTCATTAACTTGTATTCAAAACCATTTACAACTTAACCTTAATCTATCTATCTATATATATACATTTTTAAAGATTTATTTTATTTATTTAGGCCCCCTGCCATTGTTTGCACTTGCTGTCTGCTCTGTGTCCATTTGCTGCATGCTCTCTGCGTCTGCTCGTCTTCTTTTTAGGAGGCACCAGGAAACGAATCCAGGACCTCCTTTGTGGGAGAGAGGCACTCAATCACTTGAGCCATCTCATTTCCCTGCTTTGTTATATCTCTCATTGTGTTTCCTCTTTGTGTGTCCTTGTTGTGTCATCTTGTTGCATCAGCTCACCATGCCAGCCTGTTGCACCAACTTGCTCTCTTGCTCATCTTCTCCAGGAGGCACCAGGAACTGAACCTGGGACCTCCATGTGGTAAGCAGGACCTCAATCATTTGAGCCACATCTGCTTCCCTCAATCTATATTAAGTGTATTTTTCAAATGCTTCCCCAGATATAGTCCAACAACCATTTGTTAATTTTCATGTCTCAAAGAGGTCTTTGACATTTTTAGGCCTCTGTTCACGAGGTTCTGTCATTACGAATGGTCCTTCCTCCTCAGATCAGCCTGACCAAAGGTTGCTCCTCTTTCAACACTCAGTTTGAATAGCTTCCACTACTTCCTTCAACCCTCCAGCTGAACATGACCATTCTCACCTCCACCGTTGTTTATAACTCTACATTTTTCTACTTTGTACTCTAGAGAACACTGTATTTGATTTATTTCTCCTCCTAGGAATAGAAGCAAATTAGTGGCAGGTTGGAGTCATAAAAATTTCTGACGTTCTCCCAGTCCTTAGTCAATGTTTGCTAAAGGGATTTGGCTTTGGAGTAGCAGACAGCATGTAAAAATAGCAGAGGACACAGAAAGTCGAGGGGGTGGCCTGGGAAAAAGATGACCACGTGAACTTGGGGTGGGGGGTCTTCCTTCTGCAGCAGCTGCTGCTCCAGGCCAGGCAGGGGAAGCACTGGCCTTGGCTGTGCAGCTCCAGGGTGCAGGGCATCACTGTCCAGCCTCGAGTGAGACTGTCAGTCGGAAAGAAGCCCGTGCTGCAAGCAAGGCACCTCCCCTCTTTTCTCATCAGAAGCCCTTCCTCCACCAGCCCACCAGCTCCTGCTAGTGGAAAGCTTTACACTTAGAATGCTAATACAGGCACTGGAGATGTTAGTTCTTCAGAGAAGATAAGACGCTCTGTGTTTTCACATCTAATGACTTATTTACTATTCATCCTCACCTTATCAGGTACCATTACAACCATTCAGTCAATAAAACTGAGGACTGTAGCAGATGTGCTTTACTGAAAGTCATCTGCCTGGTGTGGTCCAGATGTGAGCCCGAAGTGACTAACTCCTGTGTCCCAGTGTTTGCTCCACCATCCTTCATTCATGCCCTTCAAAGGAGTCTCAGGAAATGGAAAGAGATCAGCCTAACCAAAGGTGTCATTCAGGGAGCCAACCCACAAGGAAGCAAGGAGGGGCCAGAAGCAGTGAGATAGACCTCTCCTCATTCAAGAGGCTTGTCCATATGAATCACAGCTTCCAGACCCAAGAGCAGTCCTCTGACAGTTAATAATCTGTCAGATAGTTTGAGTAACAAATACATTAAAGGAGTGGCATATTTTCAGGCATTGGATCTCAGGAAGTACTTAGATCTATAAAAGTCCATGAATGCATTTCTTGATTTCATGCTGCCTTATTGTCTCCTGACAAATTGAACTTTCATTCATTCACTCACTCACTCATTCTGTTGACAAACATCTACTGGGAACATCTGCAGTGTGCCACAGATGGGGGAGTCTCTCCATTGTGCAGATTGCTTCACACTCATGGACCCCATTTTAGGGAACCTTATCTAGAAGGTGTAAGGGCCTTGTACCATTGAAGTAGGAGGAAAAGAGGATTAATAAGAGCTGACATTCAGCCTTCATGTTACTCAAATGTGGCCAGTCTCGAAGCCAAACTCAGCATGTAAATGCAATGCCTTCCCCCCAGCGTGGGACATGACACCCGGGGATGAGCCTCCCTGGCAACGAGGGACCACTATCAACTACCAACTGATGATGCAACTGGAAAATGACCTTATACGGAAGGTTCAATGCGGATCAGCAGAATATCCATGTCTACATAAAATACCATGACTTTAAAATGCTGTTTGACCTAAAGTAAGGGGGAAATGGAAAGGAGAAATGAGTTTATATGGCTACGAGTTTCTAAAAAAGAGTCTGGAGGCTGGCAGAAGGTTTGCCCTCATGCACAACTGAGCAGAGTCAGAGAGACAGATAAAGCAGATACAACCCCCAGATATTGGTTCCTTTGAGGGCTAAAGAGACCCATGGGAGTTATGGTCATGGCCGATGGGGTTAACTACCAGGGCAGATGGCCCCTCTTTGGAAATGGTGTTTATGTGTGATGAATCTGGACTCAGATGGGATCTCCCTTCATAAGACTTTCATGCTAATGTGCTGGAGGTGCAGTTAATGTTGGGGTTTAAGATATATTTAGGGGATTTGAATCTCTGGACTGACAATGTGATAGCCAGATCCTGAGCCTCAACAGACTCCAGTACCTACAATCTGATTTATTGGACTTACCACACTCAGCTAAGATGGAGGTGAAGAAGGACAACCACCACACCATGAAGCCTAGAGTGATTACAACTGAAAATGGGAGGATTGCATCCAGCATCCAGGTGGAATCTGAGCCTCCTCTTGACATAAAGGTGCAATGGACACAACCAATCCAGTGTCCACATAGAAGAGGTGGCATTGGATTGGGAAAAGTGGACATAATGGACAAAGGGTATGGGGAAAGGCAGGAAGAGATGAGAGGTGGAGGCGTCTTCGGGACATGGAGCTGCCCTGGATGGTGCTTCAGAGGTAATCACCGGACATTGTAAATCCTCACAGGGCCTACATGATGGAATAGAGGAGAGTATGGGCCATGATGTGAACCAATGTATATGAGGTGCAGAGGTGCCCAAAGATGTACTTACCAAATCCAATGGATGTGGCATGATGATGGGAACGAGTGTTGGTGGGGGGGGGGAGAGGGGGGGTGGGGGGGTGGGGTTGAATGGGACCTCACATATATATTTTTAATGTAATATTATTACAAAGTCAATAAAAAATAAAAAATAAAAAAAAATAAAAAAATAAGAGCTGACATTAAGCAACAACTTTATTAACTAACAAATGGACTTCTCAATTGACAGGCTAATCTTCTGGAATTAGATGATTTACATATGTGGATCTGAACTGAATTGACTAATAAGCCATGATGGAATTGGCTTCAGGATCAGTATATCTGTTGAAGGGAGGAATTTTCTCAAGTTCCTGGTGCACTGACCAGGAGCTACTCTGGATCCCTAACGTATCCTGCCCCCCACCCTCTGAGAAGGGTGTCTTTTCTGTTTGACTTTATATGATTCTAGCTGCCACCATCTGAATTCACCACTCTAAGATGCAAAACATTACAGTGCCTCTGTTGAAATTGATCTTTTAAAGCTGATCAAGTGTCGCTTCCATAATGAGCCAGAGCCACTCAACTGCTTGTTGGCAAACATTTAGTCCCTGATCAATAATCACTAGTAGGCACAGAGAGCTGTTTTCACAAAAAGGCCTAGTCTATCCTTGTATTTCACCTTCAGGACTTGTAATTGTTTTGTTAGAAAACACAGGCTGTAGTGCAGACTTTTCCGAAAGCTTCCTTCCTGCCTGCCTCCCGAATATTCCCTGAATATATGGAAAATTATGGCCAAATAAACTTGGGCATGGGGTCATTCCTTTTGTGGGAGAAAAAGGTGCTACTTTGGGATGAGTGAGCCAGGGGATTAGATAACCAGAAGTTAAACAAGGGAGAAAAGGAAACAGTTAAGAAATCTGAAGTCAAGCTCCAGTGAGAACGCCAAAACACCCAGGAGCAACCTGAATAGAAGAGGTCAGGATTGAGTCCATACAAGAATGGATTAATGATCACCAGGAGAGGAGCTCATGGAGAAGGGCTCGTTCAGTGAGCCCTTTGGAGGAAATGGACCAGAAGCCTGGCGCTCATCAGTGCAGACAACCTGCTCTAGGGTGTGGTTCAACCTGAACTAGGGAACGCTGGTGCAAAATGACAGGGACATTGCACCAAGGGTTGGCCTGGCCCACCGTGAGAAGAGAAAGTGAGTCAAGGTAAGAATATCCACCATTTAAGATAACTAGGAAGAGAGAGACAAGACCTGGTTTAGAAAGAACTACATTTAAGAAGATAAATTAGGGGCTCTAGCTGGGAAGAATCACTACTGAAGATCTAGTCTAAACTGGAAAGAGGTGGCCTTTGAATCTACTAAAATGCAGTTTATATCCTGATAAATATTATACTGGAATAAAGGGACTTTAATTTTCTTGTTCATTTAAAGACAAAAGGCCAGAAAGAATATCTATCTGTACCTCGTGCAAAGCATTGGATTTGGTATGGAAATTTTATCAAGTATTCAGTATGACTTATTGATTAATTTTCCATTTATTAGAAAGAACTGATTTGTCCAACTGAATCTCATCTAAGGATCTGACCCTCTCCAATTTAGGTATTAAGCAGGAAGAGAATCAAAATAAAATAAGTGTCCTTTTTTCATTTAAATCCAGATATTTTAGATTTTGTTTGTTTATCTCTTCTTGTTCCAATTCTTTCATTAACAGAGTAGCAGGCATTGCACGTTGCTTTACTCCGCATACTTCAGAATCCACCTTTTCTAGAGGATATAGAGATGGTCATATGAGCCAGGTATTGCCCAACAAGTTACAAGGAAAAGTCCCTCAAATTCCTTAGCGAGCATTCTTGAGCCATCCTTGAGCCCTGGATTGCCCCTCCCTCTAGACTTCTTGTTACACGAGAATAATTAACACATTGTCACTTGGCAATTTTTCTGTGCCTGGCAGCGCAGTATGTTCTTAAGTGTGGTAGAGAGGCTTCTATGTTGACACCTCTCTCTGTGTGAAGTAATTTTGGGTAATATTTCCTGGTCTGAAACTTTAAAAACAATTATGCATATAGGCACATTTAAAAATACTAATTAATGAATGCACATTTAAAAGTAGTTTCAACTCAGCCTGTGGTTAAATGCTGAGTTGACCCAAGAGGCAACTTTTATTTTGTACTTATTCAAGAAAAACTTTCCCTGAGAAAATGGATACACTTAGTGGAGTACTCATAAGCAAGCTTAATTTCTGAAATCAGATATAGCATTGCTTCAATATCCTTCCACTTACAAAACAATTGAAATTAGGATTTCTATTTTCCTTCTGTGAATCATTTTTCTCATTTGTAAAATGGGGACATGGCCTACCCCACTGGGCTACCAAGAAGCTCAGAGGAAACTTTCTATGTGTTAAAGATCACAGTCATACCAAAATATGATTTTCCTATTTTTCTTAAATTTTATTTTATTTATTCATTTTTTTTTAAATATTACATTCAAAAAATATGAGGTCCCCATTCACCCCCACCAGCCCCACCCCACCACTCCCCCCACAGTAACACTCTCCCCCATCATCATGACACATCCATTGCATCTGGTGAGTACATCTCTGGGCATCGCTGCACCCCATGGCCTGTGGTCCACACCATAGCCCACACTCTCCCACGTTCCATCCAGTGGATTTTCCCATTTTTTATCCTAATTTTTGTAACCCTATCTAATTAATCTTATTCTTTAAGTCATTTAAGAAAGTATGTAAGAAATGATTTAACAAGTGAAAATGTCTTCCTATAAATGTACTTTGTTAGTTTGTATATTAGTGACTACAAATTCCAGGCAGAACTCTCAATTACCCATTCATTTAATTTAGCACAAAAAAATTTTTTTTGAATATTACTCAAAATGCCCCATTTGTACAACTTGGTACTCACAGCCAGTATAACTATGAGGATGTATTATACTTTGCATAGCTTTCTGTTCTTCTTCTTTTCACTAAATTGAAACCCCAAACCTTTCTTTCAGAGCACTAAAACAGAGTAAGGGAGGTGGGGCAAGATGGCGTCTGAGTGAGCGCACCTTACAATCTCTCCTGCAAAGAGGCGGCCGAGTGGGGTTGGAGTCTTGCCTAAAGAGGTTATCTTGGGGGCTTGCAAGGCAGAGGGTGTATGGACATCGATTTGGAGAGACAGTGAGAAAGGTGGTGCTTGCTAAATGTAGAATTGTGGGTTACAAGTACAGAGGTTGGAAGCTGTGGGCTGGCAGGACCCTTCCCCCTGGGGCTGGCGGCCACAGTGTTCCCTGAGAACTGTCGGTTGTGCGGTGGCATTCCTGGGCCCCACGGTCCTCGGATGCGTGGTCCCCAGGTCTGTGTCCCCTGATCCCCCATAGCCCGTGTTCCAAAGACCTACATGCCCTGGGTTTGCAGTGTCCTGGACTTCCCTTTCCCAAGTCCAGCACTCCCGGAGGTCCGGGACTGCCCTAACCCTCCGGTTTTGGACTGATTCCGTGGGTGGGAGGGATTCGGTGGGGGGTGCGGTGGGGAGCCTGGTTAATACAGGTTAAATTTTCTGGTGTTCCCCCCAGACACACACACTTTTTTTCCTTTTTTTTTTTTTATTTGCTTGGAGGAGCATACCAGTTGGCTTGGGGAGAGCCTGGGAAGGAAGGAGTGGTAAATCTGCTGAGAAAGCCCAATTCACCTAAATACCCTGAGATAGGAAACTTGGTCTGGGAGAAGGTGGAGTCAAAAAATCAACTAGCCCTCTCGTAGCACACCTAAAGGAGAGAGACTATAGGAGGTGCTTTCCTAGCTTCCAATAGCATACTTGGGGTTCCTGGTGAGGTGTGGGTGCTCTCTCTCTGGAAAGTAAGAGGCATTGTTTTCTGTGTGGAGCTGGTTCAACAAGTACCCATTTAGCTTTCCTGCTGCCCTGGGAGAGAGAGAAGTGTGGAAGGGAGGAAGGGGGAATGTCAGATCCCTAAGTGTATTATTTAACTGCAAAGAGGATTCCTTGCTTGAAACTTTGTCTGGTATTTTGTTGGTTTGTGTTCTTGTTTTTCCTTCCTCTTTATCCCCCCAAGGCCCTTTTTTCTTTCTTTTATCTCTTTTTCTTTTTCTTGCTTGCTTCCCCCCTCCCTTTAGTCCCTTTTTTTTTTCCTTTTCTTTCTTTCTTTCTCTCTTTTTAATTCTTTTTATATTAGGTGCTGCAGGGAGTGCTTCACATTTGCTGTATTTCCTCATCCTCCATTTCCTCTTTTCTGTGTGTATTGATTTTGGCCAACAACACTATTCCCTTTCCTCTATATCTTCCTATCCTCCATCATTGATTGTTTCTCTTACATTACACCTTTCTTTGTTTGCTCCCCTATTTTTCTGACTTTTTATTTCTAATACCTTTGTTCTGTTTTCTGTCTTATATTCACTCTTTATATTATTATCCTTTCTTTTCTCTTTCCCTCTCTCCTGAACACACTGGCCTTTTAATTCACTCTATATTCCTCCCCATATTCAGTTTACTGTCTCATTTTATATACTCTACTTTTTTTACTGTTATAATTCTACATAACTTACATGAGTCTAATATCCATTCTCCTAGATCTCACATGGTTCCTCTGTTAATATTTATTATCAGTACTATTACTCATTTTCTTTTCTTACTCCTTTTGCTTTCTCTGGCCCTAATATTTTCCTTCAAGTGAACTTAGCCAACAACAAGGAAATAGGATAAGAACAACAAAGTGACAAAAAGAAAACTTAATGCGCATGCAAAAACAACAACTAATTACACCCCAAACTAGACAGAGAAGCTAAGCAACTGATTAAACCAGTCAAGATAAAATTATAACCAGACAGCAACAAAAAAACACAAACCAAACCAATAATCAGGAAAACATGCCCCAATCCAATGAGCAAACTAAAAGCCAGGAAGAGGACAAGAACATCGAACAAGTAATTAAAGATCTCAAAACATATATTAGGGACCAATTGATGAGGTGAAGGAAGAGATTAAGAATACGAAGAAAACAATTGAAGAGAATACAGAAGAAATTGCAATCACACACAAAAAGATAACAGATATGATGGTGATGAACAGCACAATTCAAGAAATCAAAAATACACTCTCAGCAAATAACAGCAGACTCAAAGAGGCAGAGGAGAGAATTAGTGATGTGGAAGACTGTACATCTGAAATCAAGCAGATAATAGAACTGATCAATAAAAAGACAGAAAAAATCCAACAAGGACTTAGGGACCTGAATGACAATGCAAAATGCATAAACATATACATTACAGGCATCCAAGAAGAAGAGAAGGGAAAGGGGACAAAAGGGTATTGGAGGAAATAATGGCTGAAAACTTCCCAAACCTATTGAGGGAGATGGATGTACATACCCAGGAAGCACAACACACCCCAACAGCATAAATCCCAACAGGCCCACCCCAAGACATATACTTGTCAAACTATCCAATACTCAAGACAAAGAGAAAATACTAAAAGCTGCAAGAGAAAAGAGAACCATCACAAACAAAGGAGGCTCCATAAGATTAAGTGCTAATTTCTCATCTGAAACCACTGAGGCAAGAAGGCAGTGGTATGACATAGTCAAAGTACTAAAAGAAAAGAATTTACAACCAAGAATACTCTATGCAGCAAAGTTAGCATTCAAAAATGACGGAGAGGGGACGCGGCGCTGCCTCCTGGGAAGGCCGCCGCCATCCGCAGCTTCCCGAGGGCAGGCGCGGCCCGATGGCTCCGGTTCCGACCCCAGCCCCGGCCCGCCCCCGCCGGCAGCATGTCCGGGGCACGTGCCGTGCAAATCAGCATCGAGTCAGCCTGCGAGAGGTAGGTCCAGGAGGTGGGTCTGGATGGCACCGAGACGTACCTGCAGCCGCTGTCCATGTGCAGAACTGGCGCGCCTGGCGCCTGGCGCAGCGCCATCGACTTCACCAGCGCTCGCGGGCTCCGAGGAGGAGGAGGAGGAGGAGGCGGCGGCGGCTGAGGGCGACGCGCAAGACTGGGCGGGCGCGGGGCCCAGTGCCCACCGCGACGACGAGGAAGGGCTGGTAAAAGTTCAGCCTTCCCTGTGGCCTTGGGACTCAGTGAAGAACAATCTGAGAAGTGCCCTGACAGAGATGTGTGTTCTCTATGATGTTCTCAGTATTGTCAGGGATAAAAAATTTATGACTCTTGACCCAGTTTCTCAAAATGCACTTCCTCCAGAACAGAATCCTCAGACGTTGCAGTCGATATCTAAAAAGAAGTCACTTGCTGGAGCAGCACAAATCCTCTTGAAAGGAGCAGAAAGATTAACTAAATCAGTTACTGAAATCCAAGAAAATAAGCTACAAAGAGACTTCAACTCTGAACTTTTGAGATTAAGGCAACACTGGAAACTAAGAAAAGTTGAAGATAAAATTCTTGGTGATCTGAGCTACAGAAGCACAGGGTCTCTTTTTCCCCATCATGGGACATTTGAAGTAATAAAGAATACAGATATTGATCTGGATAAGAAGATACCAGATGATTACTACCCCCTTGATGTCCAGATTCCAAGTGATTTAGAGGGATCTGCATTTATCAAGGTTTCAATTCAAAAACAGGCTCCAGACTTAGGTGATCTTGGCACAGTTAACCTCTTCAGATGACCTTTACCCAAATCAAGCCAGGTTCCCCACATTGGCAGACAAAATGAGAAGTGGCACAAAATGTTCTCTTGTGTAAAGAAATATTTGCACAGCTTTCTCGGGAAGCTGTTCAGATTAAATTGCAGATCCCTCACATTGTGATGAAAAAACAGATTATCTCTCAGCCCTTTCCAAGCTTGCAGTTGTCTATTTCTTTGTGCCATTCCTCAAATGATAAGAAATCCCAGAAATTGGCTACTGAGAAGCTAAGTCCAGAGGACCATCTTTATGTCCTAGAACATAATTTGCACCTGCTGATTAGAGAGTTTCATAAACAGACCTTGAGTTCCGTCACGATGCCTCATCCAGCAAGTGCACCTTTTGGCTACAAGAGAATGAGACTTTCAGGTCCTCAAGCTTTTGATAAAAATGAAGTTAATTCATTACAGTCCAGTGAAAGGCTTCTGAAAAAAATAAACAAGCAAAGCATATTTTTCTGAGGAGTAGAACTGCTGTAACCATTGACAGCTTAGCAAGTCGCATTGAGGATCCTCAGATATAGGCCCACAGGTCAAATATTAATGATGTTTATGAATCTAGTGTGAAAGTTTTGATCACACCCCAAGGCTATGAACAAATATGCAAGTCCATTCAGCTTCAGTTGAACATCAGGGTTGAGCAGATCCGAGTAGTGCACAGGAATGGAAGAGTAATCATGCTGCCTCATCAGGAGCAGGAGCTGCAGGACTTGCTTCTGTCGCAGATGTCCCAGCACCAGGTGCACGCCATCCAGCAGCTGGCCAAGGTCATGGGGTGGCAGGTCCTGAGCTTCAGCAGCCACGTGGGCCTGGGGCCCGTGGAGAGCATCGGCAACGCCTGTGCCATCACAGTGGCCTCTCCCAATGGTGACTACGCAGTTCGTAATGGCCCTGAAAGTGGCAGCAAGGTCTTAATTCAGTTTCCCCATAACCAGTGCAAAGACCTTCCAAAAAGTGATGTTTTACAAGATAGCAAATGGAATCATCTTTGTGCACCCTTCAGAGAGGTGCTGTGGAATAAAATGGAAGGGCAAAACTTTGTTTATAAAATGGAGCTGCTAATGTCTGCACTTAGCCCCTGTCTACTACGATTTTTTCCAGAGCATTAAACTTTGGCTTGAGATATTTGTGCCATCAACTATAAGCACAAGGAAGAGAAATATTCTAAAGGAGTATTGTTTTAAAAAATAATTGGCAAATGTTTGTCTAATATTTTGAAACCTTTGAAATACAGATGTTTATATATATAGTGTTGAGTGGTATGGAAAATAATAGTTTTTTGTTCATTTTTAAAAAAATGATGGAGAGCCCAAAATATTCACAGCTAAACAGAAACTAAGAGAGTATGCCAACAAGAATCCTACCCTTCAAGAAATACTAAAGTGAGTTCTACAGGAAGAAAGAAAAAAAAAAACAAGAGAGACAGAGATGGAGGAGAGTGTAAGAGCAACTAAAAAGACAAAAAAAAAATTGAACAAAACATGACAAACACAAATTCAAAGAAAATATAGCTAATATAAGTAATTCCTTGAAAGTAATAACACTGAATGTCAATGGATTAAACTCACCTGTCAAGAGACCTGGACTGGAAGATTGGATAAGGAAATATGACCCATCTCTATGCTGTCTACAAGAAATATATCTTAGACCCAGGAGTTCAAGGAGGTTGAAAGTGAATGGCTGGAAAACAATCTTACATCAAACAATAACCAAAAAAGAGCAGGAGTAGCTAAATTAATATCAGACAAAATAGACTTTAAATGCAAAATAATTGTGAGAGACAAAGATGGACACTACATATTAGTGAAAGGGATAATCTATCAAAAAGAAAGAAAAATCATAAACATTTATGCTCCTAACAAGGGTGCCTCCAAATATGTGTGGCAAACACTGGAAAAACTCAGTGAAGGAATAGATGCCTCCACAATTATATTGGGGGACTTTAATATGCCACTATCAACTTTGGACAGAACATCTCAAAAGAGAATCAGTAAAGCAACAAAGACTTTGAACAATATATTAGAGGAGTGGGACCTAATAGACATATACAGAACATTACACCCAAATACAGCAGGATATACATTTTTCTCAAGTGCACATGGATCATTCTCCAAGATAGACCACATGCTAGGCCACAGAAAAAGTCTCAATGAATTCAGAAAGATTGAAATCATACAAAATAATTTCTCTGATCACACTGGAATGTAGCTAGAAATCTGCAAGGGCCAGAGACCCAGATGTGGCACCAAGATTTGGAAGTTAAACAGCACACTCTTAGAAAACCAGTGGGTCAAGGAGGAAATCTCAAAAGAAATTAATAACTACCTTGAAACTAATGAAAATGATAACATGACATATCCAAACTTACAGGATACAGCAAAAGCAGTACTGAGAGGGAACTTTATAGCCATAAATTCATATATCAAAAAAAGATGAAACAGCTAAAATTGAAGAACTAACTGCACACTTGGAGGAATTAGTGAAAAAAACAACAAACTAACCCCAAAGGAAGAATAAACAAAGAAATAATAAAGATCAGAGCAGAGCTAAATGAAATAGAAAATAAGAAGGCACTTGAAAAAATAAACAAAATCAAGAGCTGGTTCTTTGAGAAGATGAATAAAATTGACAAACCCTTAGCTAGACTAACAAAGAAAAAAAGAGAAGATGCAAATACACAAAATAAGAAATGAGAAAGGATATATCACCACAGACACCACAGAAATAAAGACTATCTTAAGAGGATACTTTGAAAAACTATATTCCAACAAAAATGACAATTTAGAGGAAATGGACAAATTCTTAGAAACACATAAGCAGCCTACATTGACAAAAGAGGAAATTGATGATCTCAACAAACCAAACACAAGTAAATAGATAGAATCAATCATTAAAAACCTCCCAACTAAGAAGAGCCCAGGGTCAGACAGCTTGACAGGTGAATTCTACCAACCATTCCGGAAAGAACTAACACCAATCTTGCTTAAACTCTTCCAAAAAATTGAAACAGAAGGAACATTGCCTAACTCATTCTATGATGTCAACATTACTCTAGTACCAAAGCCAAACAAAGACACCACAAGAAAGGAAAATTATAGACCAATCTCTCTAATGAACCTAGACATGAAAATCCTCAACAAAATACTTGCTAATTATATTCAACAACACATTAAACAAATTATACACCATGACCAAGTGGGATTCATTCCTGGTATGCAAGGGCAGTTCAACATAAGAAAATCAAATAATGTAATACACCATTTAAACAGATTGAAGGAAAAAAATCACATGATCATATCTATAGATGCAGGAAAAGCATTTGATAAAATACAGCACCCTTTCTTGATAAAAACACTGCAAAAGATTGGAATAGAAGATGATAAAGAGTGTATTTGAAAAACCCACAGCTAACATCATTTGCAATGGTGAAATCCTAAAATCTTTCCCTCTAAGATCAGGAACAAGACAAGGATGCCCATTATCACTCCTTCTTTTTACCATAGTCTTAGCAGTACTTGCTCAAGCACTGAGGCAAGAACCAGACAGAAAAGGCATCCAAATTGGAAAGGAAGAAGTCAAAACTTCACTATTTGCAGATGATATGACGCTATGTATAGAAAACCCTGAGAGGTCTACCACAAAGCTTCTAGAACTTTTAAATGAGTTCAGTAAAGTCACAGGTTACAAGATCAATGTGCAAAAATCAATAGCATTTCTGTACTATAATGAGCAATCTGAGGAGGAAATCAGGAATCAAATACCATTCACAATAGTAAATTTAAAAATCAAATAACTAGGAAAAAATTTAACTAAAGATGTAAAAGACTTATACACAGAAAACTACACAAAACTGTTCAAGGAAATCAAAGAAGACCTAAATAAATGGAAGAATATTCCCTGTTCATGGATAGGAAGACTAAATATTATTAAGATGTCTATCCTATCAAAACTGATCTACAGATCCAATGCAATCCCAATAAAAATCAACACATCATTCTTCAATGAACTAGAGAAACTATGAAATTTATTTGGAAAGGAAAGAGGCCCTAAATAGCCAAAGACATATTGAAAAAGAAAAATGAAATGGAAGGAATCACACTACTTGACTTCAAAACATACTACAAAGCTACAGTAGTGAAAACAGCATGGTATTGGCACAAAGATAGACACACTGACCAATGGAACCAAACTGAGAGGTCTGATATAGACAGTGATATGATATTTGACAAGGCCACCAGACCTTCTCAACAGGGAGAGAATGGCCTATTCAACAAACGGTGCCTGGAGAATTGGATATCCATATGTAAAAGAATGAAAGAGTATTACCAACTCACACTTTATACAAAAATCAACTCAAGATGGATCAAACACCTAAATATAAAAGCCAAGACCATAAAGACTTTGGAAAGCAGTGTAGGGAAGCATCTACAGGACCTTGTAATAGGAAACGGCTTCATGAACTTCACACCAAAAGCAAAGCAGCAAAAGAACAAATAGATAAATGGGACTTCCTCAAAATTAAAGCCTTCTGCACCTCAAAGGAGTTTGTCAAGAAAGTGAAAAGAAAGCCAACACAATGGGAGAAAATATTTGGTAACCATATGTCTGATAGGAGACTTAGATCTTGCATATATATAGAACTCCTATACCTTGAAAATGAAAAGACAGACAGCCCATTTAAAAAATGGGGGAAAGATTTGAACAGAAACCTCTCCAAAGAAGATACAAAAATGACTAAAAAACACATGAAAAAATGCTCAAAATCGCTAGCTATTAAGGAAATGCAAATCAAAACAACAATGAGATACCATCTTACTCACATAAGACTGGCAGCTATCAAAAAGCAGAAGACTACAATTGTTGGAGAGGATGTGGAGGAATGGGAACACTCATCCACTGCTGGTGGGAATGCAGAAGGATCCAACCATTCTGGAGGACAGTTTAGTGGTTTCTCAAAAAAACTGGTTATAGATTTGCCATATGACCCAGCAATTCCACTGCTGGGTATATATCCAGTAGAACTGAAAACAAGGACACAAACTGATATATGCACACCAATGTTCATAGCAGCATTATTCACTATTGCCAAAAGTTGGAATCAACCCAATGCCCATCAACAGATGAATGGATAAATAAAATGTGGTATATACATACAATGGAATACTACTCAGCTATAAGAACAAATACACTACAAACACATATGATAACATGGATGAATCTTGAGAACCTTCTGTTGAGTAAAGTAACCCAGGCATTGAAGGACAAATACTACATGGCCTCTCTGATATGAAATAAGCAAACCAAGCTGTCTCAGAGAGCTAGAGGCCAGATGATAAACTTAAAGGAAGTTGGGTGGTAGTGGAAGGTTGCGAGCTGACACCTACATGGGTGAAATCTATGATAAGCTGGAGGTAATTATTTGTACAGGGAAGGGATAAAATGGAGGCATAGGGATACTTTGGGTGGGGCTTTGTGGGCTTGAGGGGGGCTAGGGATGGGAGAATGGGTCAGAAGGCCCAAGAAATTGGGGAAGGATGGGGGGAACATTTGAACATAGGAGATTGTCAGGTATGTGGTTGAAATTATAATGTAGAGAAAACTCTTTAGAAAATGTAATTTGGAAGGTTACCTGTTTAAGATGCTTAAGGGCAAGCTTCTAGGGAGTGCGTGAGTGCTCATTTTGTCTTAGTGGGTTATATCATTGGGTGGAGACCCATACATTGAGCGTGAAGGTGTACTCACATCCTGGGGAGGACTGATGTTCTCAAACAGATGGAACTGTATCTCTCAAGAGAATTGGTGGCTCCCATTGGGTTAGGACAGTCAAGCATATGGCAAGTCCTCAACATTGTTGCAAGTATCTCTGAATATGGTCCTTCAAGTAATGAAGATTGATAGTCATGCTGGGCCCTGAGGGGAGGGGGAAAGAGTTGTTGAATAGATGGAATCAATGTAACTGTGGGGCAATACAAGTGTTCCAGAATATCATACAATGATGGCTACAGGACATGTTAAATTACACCAAGAATGTATAAAAGTCTATAGGCTAAAATGCAAACCATAATGTAAAACATAAGGTACCATAATTTAGGAAATTGTATAGTCAAAAATATAAACCATAATGTAAACTCAAATGGAACCATGTTTGAAAGCTATTGTTCCAATATCTGTACATCAGCTGCAGCAAATATAATATGAACATGTAAAAAGATCATTGCTGGTGAAGGGACAAAGGGTTTGATGTTGGATATGTAGGTGTACCATATATTGTATATGTGAATTACTGTGATATAAAACATATGTGAAGACAGACTTAATAATTAGGAAAAAAAAGAAAGGATGTAGACACAGAGGAAGAAATGGAAGAAATTGCCTTGCCACTTTACATATAGGGCAACATTTATAGCATTGATTAAAGGCAAAATGTCAAAAACAAAAGCTTTTTCATTTTTTCATTTTTTGATACCCCAATTTATTTTTCCTTTATTTAATTTTTCTAAATTACTATGTATCTATATCTAACCTTCAAACTCATCATTTATTCCATTTTACTATTAATGGAACCTGGCAATATATTAGGCTTCCTTTTTAAAGAAGTTTTGGACTACAGAGAGGTTCAACTATGGCAGGGAGGAACACTGGTGTGGGGTGTTATTGATAGGGGGCACATGGTTGGGAGGGAGTTCTCCAGGGCAAGTATACAGAGTACATAAAAATATTTGGATATTTTCATAGTGGTCTCAGTTAAAAACAACAACTGAGAGAGTGCTGAGTTCCTAGCCTGGGGAGCTCTATCACATTCCCCAATGGAACAGCAACAATTCTCCAAGTGCAAGGGCAAAGACCAATAAAGATGGATGGTCCAATGATGAGCCCTTGATACTGATGTCTCCGATTATGAGCCTGTGTGCCTGAAATATGAACTAGGCCTAGAGCTGCAGAGTGCCTAAGAGTTACCTCCTGAGAGCCCCCATGTTGCTCAAATGTGGCCACTTTCTAAGCCAAACTCAGAATATAATTGCATTACCTTCTCCACAACATGGGACATGACTCCCAGGGATGAGCCTCCCTGGTGCCAAGGGATTACTCCCAAGCACCAGCTGATGATGTAAGTAGAAAAAGACATTGAATAAATGGGTCAACTCAAACCAGCAGAATATCTCAGCCTACATGTAATATCAGGTGTTAAAAACTGCTTTTTGACCTTAGATAACAGGGGGAAATGGAAAGGACAAATGAGTTTATATGGCTATGAGTCTCCAAAAAAGAGTTGGAAGGTCATCAAGGGGTGATGCTTATGCATGCTTCAGCAGGGTACCAGAGACAGCCAAAGTAGATCAATACCCAGGTGCTGGTTCTCCTGAGGGTTATGGAGACCCACAGGTTCTATGGTCTTGGCAGATGGCTCTGGAGTTCAGGGCCATGTTATTTGGCCTGACTTTGGAATTTGTGTTCCTGAGTGTGATGGAGTTGGACTCAGATATGACCTTTCTACACATGCCTTTTCTGTTACTTTTACCAGACCTGTGGTTGGTATTTGGGTTGGTGTATACTCAGGAGACCTGAATCTCTGGATGTGACAGTCAGGTCCTGAGCTTCAGCAGACTTGCAGCTCTTACCCTCTGGTTTATTGGACTTACCCTAGCCAGTTAACAGGGAGGCGAAGAAGATCAGTCACCATACAGGGAGCCAAGAGTGCCTACAACTGCAAGCAGGAGAATTACATCCATCATCCATGTGGAATCTAAGCCCCCTCTTGATGTAGAGGGAGAATGGACTTAACCATCCCAGAGTCCACAGGATGGAAGGATAGAGTGTAGATTAGAGTGGACTTACTGGTGTTCTTCTGGGGAACTATTGTGATTAGTATGGGAAGAAGTTGTAATATTGAGGTGGAGAAAGTGGCCACGGTAGCTGCTGAGGGTAGGGAGAGGGACGAAGAGATATGATGTGAGCACATTTTCAGGAGTTGGAATTGTCCTGGGTGGTGCAGCAGGGACAGATGCTGGACTTTGTGTGTCCTGGGAGAGTGCAGACTACAATGTAGACCACTGTCTATGTGGTGCAGTAGTGCTCCAAAATGTATTCACCAGGTGCAGAGGATGTGCCACGATGATGAAAGAAGTTGTTGATGTGGGAGGAGTGGGGTGGGGGGATGGGGGGTATATGGGGACCTCATATTTTTTAATGTAACATTTAAAAGGAAATAAAGAAGAAGAAGAGAAAAGAAGCTATTAGAATATCAGAGTATCAGTAGAATAGTGATATTCTACTATAGAATTATTGTGACTAGTAATGGAAGAAATTGCAACATTGATGTGGAGAAAGTGGCCACGGTAGTTGCTGACAGATGTGATGTGGGGGCATTTTCAGGATTTAGAGTTGTCCTACATGATATTGCTGGGACAGATGCTGGACATTATGTACCCTGCCATAATCCACTGAATGGACTGGGGGAGAGTGTAAACTACAATGTAAACTATTATCCATGTGGTGCAGCAGTGCTCCAAAATATATTCACCAAATGCAATGAATGTGCCACAATGATGAAAGAGGTTGTTGATGTGGGAGGAGCGGGGTGTGGGGGGTGTGGAAGGTATTTGGGAACCTCTTATGTTTTTTAATATAACGTTTTGTGTGATCTATTAACTTTTTAAAAAGATAACTGAAAAATTAAATTAAATTAAAAAAATAAAATATAGGCCTATTCCCCCCAAAAAATAAAAATAAAAATAAAACAGAGTAAGGGATTCACTTAGAGTGCCAAATGTATCCCCATATAATTTTTTTCTAGGCACTTTTATGTCAACCCGAACAAAATGTCTTTTGAAACAGCATGGAATTTCTGCTCTCAATACTGCTTTTTTAACAAAGGTTTTCAGAGCTCTTGCCTCTTAAAGTCAAAGGAAGGTACAAGAAATGGGGGGTGGGAGTGGGGGATGGATAGGGAGATAAGAAGAGTGAAACAAACCTCGTGATGTCCTTACTCCGAAACTACAATTGGATGAGCTTTCAAATTACAGCAAGTCATGAAGGAAGATCCTGAAGCAGTCTCCATTTTTTGTCCTGATGTAATGCACCTTGGGGTTTTTCTTTTTGATTGCAAAGAGATCAAATATCATTCAAGCAGTGGGTGCTTCTAGCATTTGCAAACGCATGAGATGTTTTCTAACCTCCCTCAACAATATCTAAAATAAATATTGTAGAAATGGCCCTAGCATGCAACAGATATCATTAGTGTTAGACTATGGCCCATCTCTCCAAACACAGTATTTCAAAGAAGCAAAACTCTAAACCATGCATTATAACATACCAAGCTCTGCTTTTAAGTTACCTTCTATTTGTTGATATCATTGAAACAGAAAGCCTACAATAAATCACTTTTATTATTTGTCTGACTTCTGCTCAGGAAAGAAAAGATATGTAGTCAGCGACTGTGCACTTTGTTGGCACGCAATGCACAATCCCAGGTAAAAATCTTTGATACACCTAAAGCAGCTGAGGAAGAGGAAGCAGTAAAGAATATAAATAAATCAGTATCCTTTTATTTCCTGTTTGTTCAGACAACTCAGAGCCATGGCCCACCTCCCTAATGATGGCAATCACTTGGTTGACCAGTTGACCAGACTCCCCAATACTTTATCTGAAGACTGAAAAAGATTTCATGTATCTTAAGTCACAAAATCCTCATGAAGAAGGCATAAAACTAAGAAATTAATTCCCTTGCAACTCATAACTCACAAGGAAAAGGCCATTTTCATGGGGACATTTTGAAGAAAGGATATGCAGGAGACAGCTCCATCCTGCCTATCTACCCCATCCCTTCAGTAGAGGACAGCATGTGCATCCTATATAATAAATGAGGATGAGGATGATTGAAAATCAAAAGGTCATAGATGCAGTGCTGATTCTGCCACTTGTAACTTTGTGTTCTTCAGCAAATTACCTCCTCTCTATAAGCCTCCGTATTGTTATGCCTAAGTTCAGACTAATAACAAAAATGGTAATAACACTAATGCACGGAATACTTGTATATGCGAGGCAATGTGCAAGGCACTTCATTTAAAGTGTTTCATCAAATTTTTAAAACAGTCCTAGGAAGGAAATATTATTATTGCTACCTTACAGGAAAGGAAAAGATAAAACAATTTGCCTATATCATCCAGGTAATAAGTGTAGGAAAAGGATTTGAACCACCATCTCTCTCCCAAACCTACATCTTCTCCAAGAACAACATTGCCTTTCCAGAGTTATTATGTTCCCTGCTTCTTCTGAATTGTCATGAGAATCACATGAGAAAATGAGAGAAATTGCTCTGCATGTACAGTGTGTATGTAACCAGCATTATAGGGTGCCTTTCACATAACACGTTATTGAAAATTGTAGGGAGAAAGGGGAGGGAGGGAGGGAGGGGGGAGAGAGAGAGGGAGAAAGAGAAGATGAAACAAAGGTAACTTAAGCCATAGCAGTCCTTGATTCCAAGGATAAGTAAATAATCATAGCCTTGGGTTTAGTAAGAAGTACAGTTAGAAAGTCTTTGAATAATGATTCTATGATTCATGATTCTAGAACCAAAAATCTAAAAAAGAAAGAGAAGTTGAAAGAGACAGTCATGGAGGGGAGATGCCAGGTATTACTGTGGGAAATGGTTTCCAACACACAGTCTCCTGTGAATAACCCCATGGCATTCCCTGGGAGCTCCCTCGAGAATACTGTTTTTGCTAATCCCAGGATATGATTCCATAACTGTAGTGAGCCAGTGCCAGAAGGGAAACCCTTCTTTCATGTAAAATTGACACTGACTCACGCCCAAAAGGAAAGCTCACCAACCATGTTCGTTGACCCATGGCTTCTGTTCTAAAGAAAAATGTGGTCTTCGGTAGCCAAATTATAGGGTGACCATATTTCCCAGTCATAAACATCCAACCAGCTGCTCATTATGAGGGCTTTTTTTTTCCTTCTGGAATAGAGCTGTTACAAGGCCTTAGTATTTAGTGTGCCTTAGTATTTAGTGTGCTTAGTATTACAAGTTACAAGGCCTTAGTATTTGGTGTGTTGTCCAAGACTCTATTTAATATAGGGATTCCTAGAATCTATAGACAGTGCCCAATATGGGTGTGTGTTGGGGGGGAGGGGGGTTAGAAGAGAAAGGGGCTCTCTGCATTCCTTGCTTTTAGTTGTTTTAATCTGAGCACTTTCCAAAAGTACTGACTGTCAAGAAAATGCCTTTGCCATTACCAATGACTCTGTGCCTTTCTCTGATTTTGGAATGGTATCTTGCTAGATTGATGACCATTTCTCATTTCCATTTGAAACATATAGTCACCTAATCATGCCAAGAAGAGCCTTTACTCAGGATGTGACCTCAAAAGTAAAATATTATATAAAACTTACATACAAGAACATATATATATACACACCACACACATGTTTATACCCAGCAAAAAAGTATAATTTTTAAAAATCTAAGAAAAATTGTGCATTTCTACCCTTTTACAAATAAAAAGCATATATATGTGTGTGTGCATGCATGTGTGTATGTGTGTATATATGTGAGTGTGTTGAGCATGCATGTGTGTGTGTTTGCATGTCATCTTGTTTTAGAAAGAGTAGCCAGAGGCACTAGCCATGATGGCCCAATGTGCATACCAAGGACTGAAGTTATCCTCTGCTTGACCTGGCCTGATATTGCACCTCTGCTTGACTTTCTGGTCTTGCTTCCCTCCCCCAATGCCTCAGGGGCTTCCCTCTGGAGCACTTCCTGAATGAGCACTAGCAGGTAAAGCCACCTGGTTGCTTCTGAAGAATCCAATGTAAGACTAAGTTAATACACATTTACCAAGTACAGAATTCCCTATATCCCCCCATAATAAGCCCACATCACAATGTGGAATGTGTGGAAAATTTAGGAAAAAACCTCTAAGTGATTTCAATGAGCAAGAAAGCATATCTAATGGGTAAAGAAAATAATACTGCACTATTTTAACTGCTATCTTAGCTAATAGGCCTTGGCTTTTATTAAAGGCCTTTCCCATTCATTTTATTATAGCAAAACTAAATTTTATTATAAGATTTTGGTGGAAAAGACATTCTATGTCATTAGTCCTTCTCAGGCTTATCAGTATTCCCCTCTCTATTACCTTGGGAGAAAGAAGAAAAACCCAACATTTTGGAAGACGGTGTACAAAACTATAGGAATGTAAGTATATAACCATACTGAGTTGCTTAGGTACAGAAACACCAGTTTTTATCCTTCAATATCTTATCTCCTAACTTTTTTCCTCTCACTCTCATCATGGTGGCACCAGGTGCGGCCTCGACATGCAGAATGATGCTGGCAAGTTTGTGAACTTCTATGTGCAGTGGAAGTGCTCCACCAGCAACTGCATTATGGGTGCCAAAGACCACACGTCCATCCAAAGGAACGTGGCCAAAGTGGACAAGGACACAGGCAGGTTCAATAGCCAGTTTAAAGCCTATGCCAGGAGGCGGGGCAAGATGGTGTCTGAGTGAGTGCACCTTATAGTCTCTCCTGCAAAGAAGCGGCTGGGCAGCATTGAAAATTCTTCAGGACCAGGCTGTTTCAGGGTTTTGCAGGGCAGGAGGTGTCTGGACATCGATTTGGTGGGACAGTGACAGAGAAGATTTGTGTAAAAGGTAGAATTGAGGCTCTCTTTCACGGAGATAGGGGCTGCGCGCAGGACCCTCCCCCCTGGGGTGGGCAGCAGGGCAGCGGGGATTCCTGGAGGCTCTGCTGTGCTGGGGAATTCATAAGCCGTGAGCGGGCTATTCAGGGGCTTGCAGGGCAGGAGGTGTTTGGAAACCAATTTGGTGAGACAGAAATGGAGGAGTTTTTTGCAAGGCATGGAATTTTGGGTTTCTGACATGGAGATCAGCGCTTCCGGCTACAGCCCCGCCCCTTAGGGCTGGCTGCCGGTCGCAGCGGTCCTTAAATTGATTGCAATATAGAGGCGCCCCCAGCAGGCTGTTTTGGGGGCTTGCAGGGTGGGAGGTTCCCTGAAGTTGACTTGGCGAGACAGCGACAGAAGAGACTCTTGTGAGAGTGGGAATTTTGGGTTTCTGACACAGAGGTCAGAGTTTGCGGATGTGACCCCCCCCCCATACAGCTGGCACCCAGCTGTGGGGATCCCTGAAGGATGTGTTGCATTGCGGTGCTCCCAGGCTCCCTGTTTATCGGATTTGAGGTTGCCAGGTCTGTGTTCCCTAAACCTTGGTGGTCCACACCCCAGAGACTCACACCTCTTGAGTCTGCAATATCACAGACTTCCCATCCCTGAATCCACCATGACCTGAGGGCCATCTGAGGTCCTTGATTGTCCTAGCCCTGGCATTTGCATATTTTTTTCTTTCCTTTTTCTCTTTTTTCTTTTTTTTTTATTGTCTTGGTTGCTAATTTTGCATTATCTCCTAGTCTTTTTTCCCGTTGTATCCCCCAAGGTCTTTTTTCATTTATTTAGGTTTTTTTTTTCTTTTCTTCTCTTTGCATTTTCTCTTCTTTTCTTTTTCTTGCTTGTTTCCCTCCCTTTTCTTTGCCCACCCCCTTTTTTTCCTTCTCTTTTTTTTCTTTTCCCTATTTTCTTATTTTATTTTATCTTAATTATACAATAGGTGCTGCAAGGAACACCTCACATTTGCTGGGTTTCCTCATCCTCCATTGCCTCATTTCTGTGTGAATTGATTTTGGCCACCTACACTATGCCCTTTCCCCCACATCTTGACAACTTCCATCATCTACTGTCTCTCCTATATTCCACCTCCCTTTCTTTGGTCCCCAAATTGTCTAACTTTTAATTTCTAATACCTTTGTTTTGTTTTCTGTCTTTTATCCACTCTTGATACTATTGTCTTTCTTTTCTCTTTCCCTCTCTCATGAAAACACTGGCTTTTTAATTCATACTATATTCCTCCCATATTCAGTTGACTACCTCATTATAGGTTCTACTTACTGCTATAACTCTACACAACTTATATAAATCTAATATCCATCCTCCCAGATCTCATATTGTTGCTCTGTTAACATTTATTACCAATACTACTTTACACTTTTTCCTTTTTTACACAATTGCCTTTCTCTGGCCCTAATATTTTCCTTCAAAGTGAACTCAGCCAGCAACAAGAAATTAGAATAAGAAGAACAAAGTGACAAAGAGAAGATATAACACTTACACAAGAACAACAGCTAATTAATCCCCAAGACTAGACAAAGAAGCTAAGGAACTGATTAAATCCGTCAAGATAAAATGATGACCAGACAACAACAAAAAACTACAAACCAAACCAGTAATCAGGAAAACATGGCTGAATCCAATGAACAAACTAAAAACCAGGAAGGGGAGCAGAACTTCGGACAAGTATAATTAAAGATCTCAGAACATATATCAGAGACAAACTTAAGGAAGTAAAGGAAGAGTTTAACAATATGAAGAAAACACTTGGACAGGAAATTGCAGACATACGCAAAAAGATAACAGATATGACGGGAATGAACACCACAGTTCAAGAAATCAAAAATACACTCGCAGCAAATAGCAGCAGATTAGAAGAGGCAGAGGAGAGAATTAGCGATGTGGAAGACAGTACATTGGAAATCAAACAGATAGTAGAATTGATTGATAAAAAGATAGAAAAAATCCAGCTAGGACTTAGGGACCTGAATGACAATGCAAAATGCACAAACATACGTATTATAGGCATCCCCGAAGGAGAAGAGAAGGGAAAGTGGTCAGAAGGGGTGTTGCAGGAAATAATGGCTGAAAACTTCCCAAATCTATTGAGAGAGACAGATGTACATATCCAAGAAGCACAACGCACCCCAAATATCATAAACCCCAACAGGCCCACCCCAAGACATATACTTGTCAAATTATCGAATGCTCAAGACAAAGAGAAAATTCTAAAAGCAGCAAGAGAAAAGAAAACCATCACATACAAGGGAGGCTCCATAAGATTAAGTGCTGATTTCTCATCTGAAACCATGGAGGCAAGAAGGCAGTGGTATGATATAGTCAAGGTACTAAAAGAAAAAAATTTCCAACCAAGAATACTCTACCCAGCTAAACTAGCATTCAAAAATGATGGAGAGTTCAAAATATTCACAGATAAATAGAAATTGAAAGAGTATGCCAACAAGAAACCTCCCCTTTAAGAAATACTAAAGGGAGTTCTGCAGGAAGAAAGGAAAAGAACAGGACAGGCAGAGTTGGAGGAGAGTGTAAGAGCAACAAAAAAGACAAAAAGAGAAGAAAAACAAACAAACAAAATATGACAAACACAAGTCCAATCAACATATGGCTAACATAAATAATTCCTTGAAAGTAATAACACTGAATGTCAATGGATTAAACTCACCTATCAAAAGATCCAGGCTGGGACATTGGATAAGGAAATATGACCCATCTATATGCTGTCTACAAGAGACACATCTTAGACCCAGAGATTCATGGAGGCTGAAAGTGAATGGATGGAAAACAATCTAACAAGCAAATAATAACCAAAAAAAGGCAAGAGTAGCTATATTAATATCAGACAAAATAGACTTTAAATGCAAAACAATTGTGAGAGATAAAGAAGGATACTACATATTAGTGAAAGGGACAATTTGTCAAGAACAAACAATTATAAATATTTATGCTCCTAACAAGGGCACCTCCAAATACATGAATCAAACACTGGAAAAACTAAGTGAAAGAATAGATGCATCTACAATTATAGTGGGAGATTTTAATACACCACTATCAACTCTGGACAGAACATCTCAAAAGAGAATCACTAAAGAAACAAAATATTTGAACAGTATATTAGAGGAGCTGGATCTAATAGACATATATAGATCATTACACCCAAATACAGCAGGATATACATTTTTCTCAAGAGCACATGGCTCATTCTCCAAGATAGACCATATGCTAGGCCAAAAAGAAAGGCTTAATGAATTCAGAAAGATTGAAATCATACAAGGTAATATTCCCAACCACAGTGGAGTGAAGCTGGAAATCTGCAAGGGCCAGAGGCCCAGATTTCACACCAAGATATGGAAATTAAACAGCAGGCTCTTAGAAAAACAGTGGGTCAAAGAGGAAATCTCAAAAGAACTCAATAACTACCTTGAAACAAATGACAATGATAACACAACATACCAAAACTTATGGGATGCAACAAAAGCAGTACTGAGAGGGAAATTTATAGTCATAAATTCATACATCAAAAAAGAAGAAAGAGCAAAAATTGAAGAACTAACTGCACATTTGGAGTAATTAGTAAAAAAACAACAAAGTACTCCCACAGGAAGAAGAAAGAAAAAAGAACAAAGATAAGAGCAGAACTAAATGAAATAGAAAATAAGAAAGCACTTGAAAAGATAAACAAGACCAAGAGCTGGTTTTTTGAGAAAATCAATAAGATTGACAAAACCTTAGTGAAACTAACAAAGGAAAAAAGAGAGAAGATGCAAATACACAAAATAAGAAATGAGAAAGGAGATATCACCGCTGATCCCACAGAAATAAAGACTATCATGCACACCTGAGCAGAGTCTCAGAGACAGATAAAGTAGATACAACCCCAGGTATTGGTTCTTTTGAGGGCTAAAGAGACCCATGGGTTCTATGGTCATGGCAGATGGGGTTCACTGCCATGTCAGATGGCCCTTTTTGGAGCTGGTGTTTCTGCATGATGGAACTGGACTCAGATGGGATCTCTTTTCACAAGACTTTCATGCTACTTTACTGGAATTGTAGTTGGTGCTGGGGTTTAAGATATATCTAGAGGATATGAATCTCTGGACTGACAATATGATAGCCAGGCCCTGAGCCTCAACAGACTTCAACTCCTACACTCTGATTTATTGGGCTTACCCCACTCAGCTAACATGGAGTTGAAGAATGTCAACCACCACACCATGGAGCCAAGAGTGCCTACAACTGAAAGCAGGAGGATTGCATCCAGTATCCATGTGGAATCTAAGCCCTCTCTTGACATAGATGTGCAATGGACACAACCAATCCAAGGTCCACGGAGAAAATGTGGCATTAGTGTGGGAAAAGTGGCCATGGTGGCTGCGGGGTACAGGGAATGGGAGGAAGAGATGAGATGTGGAGGCGTTTTCCGGACTTGGAGTTGTCCTGGGTGGTGCTTCAGGGACAATTACCAGACATTGTAGATCCTCCCAGGGCCCACTGGATGGAACGTGGGAGAGTATGGGCTATGATGTGGACCATTGACCATGAGGTGCAGCAATTCCCAGAGATGTGCTTACCAAATGCAATGGATGTGTCATGATGATGGGAGAGAGTGTTGCTGTGGGGGGAGTGGTGGGGTGGGGGTGGTGGGGTTGAATGGGACCTCATATTTTTTGAATGTAATATTTTTAAAAAATGAATAATAAAAAAAAACTATCATAAGGGGATACTTTGAAAAACCATATTCCAAAAAAATGACAATTCAGAGGAAATGGACAAATTCCTAGAAACACATAAGCAGCCTATATTGACGAAAGAAGAAATTGATGATCTCAACCAACCAATCACAAGTAAAGAGATAGAATCAGTCATTAAAAACCTCCCAACTAAGAAGAGTCCAGGGCCAGACAGCTTCACAGGTGAATTCTACAAAACATTCCAGAAAGAACTAACACCAATCCTGCTGAAACTCTTCCAAAAAATTGAAACAGAAGGAACATTGCCTAACTCATTCTATGATGCCAACATTACCCTAGTACCAAAGCCAAACAAAGACACCACAAGAAAGGAAAGTTACAGACCAATTTCTCTAATGAACCTAGAAGCAAAAATACTTAACAAAATACTTGCTAATCGTATTCAACAACACATTAAACGAATTATACACCACAACCAAGTGGGATTCATTCCAGGTATGCAAGGATGGTTCAACATAAGAAAATCAATCAATGTAATACACCATATAAACAGATCGAAGGGAAAAAAAATCACATGATTCTATCTATAGATGCAGAAAAAGCATTTGACAAAATACAGCATGCTTTCTTGATAAAAACACACCAAAAGATTGGAATACAAGGAAATTTTTTGAACATGATAAGAGTACATATGAAAAACCCACAGCCAACATCATTTACAATGGAGAAATCCTAAAATCCTTCCCTCTAAATTCAGGAACAAGACAAGGATGCCCACTCTCTCCCCTTCTATTTAACATTGTCTTAGAAGTACTTGCTCAAGCACTGAGGCAAGAACCAGATATAAAAGGCATTCAAATTGGAAAGGAAGAAGTCAAAATTTCATTATTTACAGATGACATGATCCTATACATAGAAAACCCTGAGAGGTCTACAAGAAAGCTTCTAGAACTCATAAATGAGTTTAGTAAAGTCGCAGGTTATAAGATCAATGCGCAAAAATCAGTAACATTTCTGTACACCAATAATGAGCAAGATCAGGAGGAAATCAAGAAACAAATACTATTTACAATAGTAAATAAAAAAATCAAATATTTAGGAATAAATTTAACAAAAGATGTAAAAAACTTATACACAGAGAACTACACAAGACTGTTCAAGGAAATCAAAGAAGACCTTAATAAATGGAAGAATATTCCCTGTTCATGGATAGGAAGACTAAATATTATTAAGATGTCTATCCTACCAAAGCTGATCTACACATTCAATGCAATCCCAATAAAAATCAACACAGCATTCTTTAAGGAACTAGAAAAACTAACTATGAAATTTATTTGGAAAGGAAAGAGGCCCTGAATAGCCAAAGACATATTGAAAAAGAAAAATGAAATTGGAGGAATCACACTACCTGACTTCAAAACATACTACAAACCTACAGTAGTAAAAACAGCATGGTATTGGCATAAGGAGAGACACACAGAACAATGGAATCGAACTGAAAGTTCTGATATAGAACCTCATATGTATAGCCATATAATATTCAATAAAGCCACCCAACCCTCTCAACTGGGAGAGAATGGCCTATTCAACAAATGGTGCCTGGAGAACTGGATATCCATATGTAGAAGAATGAAAGAGGATTACCATCTCACACCTTATACAAAGATCAACTCAAAATAGATAAAAGACCTAAATATAAGAGCCAAGACCATAAAGACTTTGGAAAGCATTGTAGGGAAACATCTACAAGACCTTGTAATAGGAAATGGCTTCATGAACATGACACCAAAAGCACGAGCAGCAAAAGAACAAATAGATAAATGGGACTTCCTCAAAATTAAAGCCTTCTGCACCTCAAAGGAGTTTGTCAAGAAAGTAAAAAGAGAACCTACACAATGGGAGAAAATATTTGGCAACCATATATCGGATAAGAGACTTATAACTTGCATATATAAAGAACTCCTATATCTTGAAAATAAAAAGATAAGCAACCCATTTAAAAAATGGGAAAAAGATTTAAGCAGATACTTCTCCAAAGAAGAAATACAAATGGCTAAAAAGCACATGAAAAAATGCTCCAAATCTTTAGCTATCAGGGAAATGCAAATCAAAACTACAATGAGATACCATTCTACTCCCATAAGATTGGCAGCTATGAAAAAAACAGAAGAATACAAATGCTGGAGAGGATGTGGAGAAATGGGAACACTCATCCACTGCTGGTGGGAATGCAGAAGGATCCAACCATTCTGGAGGACAGTTTGGCAGTTTCTCAAAAAACTAACCATAGATTTGCCATATGACCCAGCAATTCCACTGCTGGGAATATACCCAGCAGAACTGAAAACAAAGACACAAACTGATATAAGCACACCAATGTTCATAGCAGCATTGTTCACTATCGCCAAAAGTTGGAATCAACCGATATGCCCATCAACAGATGAGTGGATCAATAAAATGTGGTATATACATACAATGGAATATTACGCGGCTTTAAGAACAAATACAATACAAACACACGTGATAACATGGATGAATCTTGAGAACCTTATGTTGAGTGAAGCAACCCAGGCATTGAAGGACAAATACGACATGACCTCAATGATATGAAATAAGTAAACCAAGCTGCCTCAGAGAGCTAGAGACTGGATGATAGGCCTATAGGAAATCGTGGGGTAGAGGAAGGATGTAAATTGACATCTACATGGGTGAAATCTATGATAAGCTGGAGGTAATTATGTGTACACGGAAGGGATAAAATGGGGGCATAGGGTTAGCTTTGGGTGGGGCTTTGCGGGCTTGAGGGGGGCTAGGGATGGGCAGATGGGTAATATTGCCCAAGAAATTGGGGGGTGGGTGGGGCAACATACAAACATAGGAGATTGTCAGGTGTTGGTTGAGAGTATAATGCTGAGAAAACCTTTTCAAAATATAATTAGGAGAGTTACCTGTTTAAGATACTTAAAGGGGATAATCTGATGCAGGACAGACTCCTAGGGAAAATGTGAATGCTCATTTTGCCAAAGTGGGTTATACCATTGGGTAGAGACCCATATAATGAGAGAGAAGGCATACCCACATCCTGGGGAGGACTAATGCCATCAAATAGAGGGAACTGTATCCCTCAAGAGAAATGGTGGCTCCCAGGGCATTAGGGCAGTTGAGCATGTCAAGCCCTCAACACTGTTGCAAGTATCTCTGAACATGGCTCCTCAAGAAATGAAGATTGACTGTCACTGTGGGCCCCAAGGGGAGGGGGAAATAGATATTGAATAGATGGAACCAACGTAACTGTGAGGGCAATAGAAGTGTTTCACAAGAGTATGCAAGGATGGATATAAAACATGTAATATTACACCAAAAACATATAGGGCCCAACAGACTAATAATGTAAATCATAATGTAAAACATAGGATAACTAAAAATTTAGAAATTGTATAGCCTAAAGTATAAACCACAATGTAAACACAAATGTTACCTTGTTTGAAAGCTATTGTCTCAATATCTGTACATCAGTTTCAGTAAATATGGTATGAATATGTAAAAGATTATTGCTGTGGAAGGGAAAAGGTTTTATATTGGATATGTGGTAGTACTGTATATTGTATATATGAATTAATGTGATCTATAACTCTTGTGAAGAGAAGCTTAATAATTAGGAAAAAAGAAAAGAATAAGATAGGATGTAGAATTTTTCCAAATTAATATGTATTCTATATCTAACCTTTAAACTCATCGCTATATTCCATTTTACTATTAAGGGAACCTGGTATTATATTGGTCTTCACTTTTCAGGAAGTTTTGGATCACAGAGTGGTTCAACAATGGCAGTGGAGGAATACTGGTATAGGATGTTATTGACAGGGGACATATGGTTGACAGGGAGTTATACAGGGCATGTGTCCAGGGTGCATGGAAATGTTTGGCTATATTCATAGTGGAAACAATTAAAAACAACAGCTGGGCGGGTGCTGTGTTCCTGGCTGGGGGCACTCTGTCGTGGTCCCTAGGGTAGCAGCGGCAGTCCCACGAGTGCAACGGCAAGGACCAGGAAGGAATGAGGGTCCAACAGTGAGCCCCTGATACTAATGACTATGCTTTTGAGCCTATACACCTGAAATAAGAACAAGGCCCAGAGCAGCAGTGTGCCTAAGAGTTCCCTCCTGAGAGCCTCCGTGTTACTCAAATGTGGCCAGTCTCGAGGCCAAACTCAGCATGTAAATGCACTGCCTTCCCCCCAGTGTGGGACATGACACCCAGGGATGAGCCTCCCTGGTGCCAAGGGACCGCTACCAAGTACCAGCTGATGATGTAACTAGAAAATGACCTTGAATAAAAGGTTCAACTCGGACCAGCAGAATATCCCTGTCTACATATAATAACAGGAGTTAAAAATGCTTTTTGACCTAAATTAAGGGGGAAATGGAAAGGACAAATGAGTTTATATGGCTATAAGTCTCTAAAAAAGAGTCTGGAGGTTATCAGAAGGATTGCCCTTATGCACACCTGAGCAGAGTCTCAGAGACAGATAAAGTAGATACAACCCCTGGTATTGGTTCTTCTGAGGGCTAAAGAGACCCTCAGGTTTTATGGACATGGCAGATGGAGTTCACTGCCATGTCAGTTGGCCCTTCTTTGGAGTTGGTGTTTCTGCATGATGGAGCTGGACTCAGATGTGATCTCTTTTCACAAGCCTTTCCTGTTATTTTACCAGAATTGTAGTTGGTGCTGGAGTTTAAGATATATCTAGGGGTTCTGAATCTCTGGACTGACAATACGATAGCCAGGCCCTGAGCCTCAACAGACTTCAGCTCCTACACTCTGGTTTATTGGACTTACCCCACTCAGCTAACATGGAGTTGAAGAATGTCAACCACCACACCATGGAGCCAAGAGTGCCTACAACTGAAAGCAGGAGGATGGCATCCAGTATCCATGTGGAATCTAAGCCCCTTCTTGACATAGATATGGAATGGACACAACCAATCCAAGGTCCACAGGATGGAGGAATACTGTAAGGATTAGAGTGGACTTACTGATATTCTATTCATGAACTATTGTGGTTAGTAATCAAGAAAATGTGGCATTGGTGTGGAAAAAGTGGCCATGGTGGCCACTGGGTGCGGGGAATGGGAGGAAGAGATGAGATGTGGAGGCATTTTCGGGACTTGGAGTTGTCCCTGGGTGGTGCTGCAGAGAAAATTACCGGACATTGTAGATCCTCCCATGGCCCACTGGATGCAACGTGGGAGAGAATGGGCTATGATGTGGACCATTGACCATGAGGTGCAGTGATGCCCAGAGATGTACTCAGCAAATGCAATGGATGTGCCATGATGATGGGGGAGAGTGTTGCTGTCGGGGGAGTGGTGGGGTGGGGGCGGTGGGGGTGAATGGGGACCTCATATTTTTTTAATGTAGTATTTTTAAAAAGTGAATTAAAAAAAATAAAATTAAAATCATAAAAAAAAATAAAATAAAGCCTATGCCATCTGTGGGGCCATTCGTAGGATGGGTGAATCAGATGACCCCATTCTCCTACTGGCCAAAGCTGATGGCATTGTCTCAAAGAACTTCTGACAAGAGCCATGGAAGTGGAATATTTGTCATAAATAAAGAGCAAACTCACCCGCCCACCCCCAAAATATCTTTTCTCCTAGAAGTCAATGATTGAAAGATATTCTTCTATTCTCAATTTAGGACTATCAATTGTTTTGAAGGGTGACCAGATGTTACATGATTTTTCTTTATTTCTTCGTCTATTTTAAAGTCTTCTTTTAATGCCCTTTTGAAACCATGTTCTAGTTTTTATGGAGCCCACAAATTGTCTTTTAATAAATGATGGTGGTTTCTTTACTCATCATCTTCTTTTACACAAAATTGTGACTCATCAAATGATTAAGTTTTTATTGCAATTGAGGTATAATTTATATACAGTGTAAATTTATTTATTGCAAATGAGGTATAATTTACATACACTTTACTAAAGTGTACAGTTACTGTATTTTGACAAATACATATACTTGTATAACCAACACAAGATACAGGTTATTTCCAACACTCCAGAAAGTGACCAAATACACCTTCCAGGCAATACTCATCACCAGAGGGATAAAGACTGTTTATTTTCCTTTCTTCATAGTGTAGCTTCCCTGTTCTAGAATTTTATATAAACGAAGCAAGAAATATGTACTCTTTGTGTCTGACTTCTTTTATTTGGCATATTGTTTTTGAGATTTGATTATGTTGTTTTGCATGTCAGTTGTTCATTCTCTTTTTGTTACATAACAGTATTCATTATGTGAATATACCACAATTTGTTTCTCTACTCTCCCACGGATGGGTATTTTGGTTGTTTACGGTTTGGGGCAATTATGATAATGCTGCTCTCAACATTCTTGTATACATCTTTTTGTGAACATACGATTTTATTTCTCTTGGAAAATACCTGGACTAGCTATAGTGTGTGTGTGTACAGAAATATATGTATACATGTATACATATATATATATATATGTATATATAATTCAACTTGATAAGAAATTGCCAAACAATATTATTATAAATTGTACTTTGTACCATTTGAAACACCCACCAGCAGTGTATGAAAGTTCCAGACACTCCATATCCTCCCCAGCACTTGGTATCATTAGTTGTTTTAATTTTAGAATTTCTTTTGGGTATATAGTAGTATCTTATAGGGGTTTTTTTGGTTTGGTTTTTTGTTTTGTTTTGTTATTTTTTGTTTTGATGTACCAAGGACCAGGGATTGAACCCAGGACCTAGTATATGGGAACAGGCACTCAACCAAACTGGCTTCCCTGAGTTGGTTTTATCATTGGTTTTGCTTATTGTTTGATTGTTTTTACAATGATTTTTTCAAGGGGACTGGAGCTTTAAACAGCAAGTAACTTTTTTAAAAAATTTATCCTCCTCCTCCCCCAGATAGTTCTCTCGTCTGTCTGCTCATTGTTTGCTCACCTTCTCCAGGAGGCACTGGGAACCAAACCTGGGACTTTCCACATAGGAGATAAGTGCCCAATGGGCTGAGCCACATTCACTCCCTGTGGGTTATGGAGTCTGCTGGCTTGTGGCATCTGCTCATTTAGGCATCTGCTTGTTGCAGCATGTACAGTGTTGCAGGTGCAGTGTCTGCTCATCTTCTCTAGGAGGCACCAGACCCAAACCCAGGACCTCCCATGCGGTAGGGGGGTGTCCAAATGGATGAGTCACATCCACTCCCAATATCTTACAGGGTTTTAATTTCATTTCCCCGACCATTACTGATGTTGAGTTCTTTTTCGAATAGCCATTTTTGTGAACTGTCTTTTCAAATCCTTTGCTTATTTTTAATTGGTTTTTCCATCTTTTTATTATTGTATTGCAGGTGTTTTTAAGTATCCTGAATATAGGTTCTTGGACAGATATGTGATTTGAAAATATTTTCACCTGTACTGTGGCTTGTCTTTTCACTCTCAACAGTGTTATTCACAGAGCAAAAATGTTTAGCTCTGATGAAATCCATCATTTCCATTTTCCTTTTATGGTTGTTGCTTTTTCTGCATCCTTTCTAAGAATCTTTGCCTTCCCCAAGTTCTCAAAGATACTCTCTTTTGTTTTTATCTAGAAAATTTATAGTTTCATCTTATATGTTGTGTACCATCCCTCTGAAATTTGTTTTTGTATATTTTGAAGTAGAAGTTAATCTCTTTTCTTTTCCATGTTGATATCCAGTTGTTCCAGTACCATTTGCTGAAGACTTTCCTTTCCTCATGAATTGCTTTGGCACAGTACCGTTGTTGAATATCAGTTGACTGTAAGTTTGGGTCTCTTTTTGGACTCTCTATTCTGTTCCATTGATTTCCTTGTCAATCCTTATGCCAATACCATGCCGACTTGATTTCTAATGCTTTATAATAATTTTTGAAATGCAGTAATATAAATCCTTCAACATTGTTCTTATTTAAAATTGTTTTGGCTATTATAGGTCCTTTGATTTTCATATATATTTTAGAACCAGCTTGTACGTTTCTACAAAACTATTGACTGAGATCCTGTAGGATCTGTAAATCAATCTGGGGGAAATGGACATTGTTTTCTTAAGAATATTAATTCTTCCATTTTACATACTACTCTAATTTTTTAAAAACACCTGAATTTTAAAGCTTGAAATAGGAAGTTGATGTGGGTGAAAAGTTTCCTTATTTTTGGAATTTTTATTACTTGTTCAAAAAGTCACTTCCTGAAAGCAAGAGTTTTGCATTACAGGGAACCAATTAGGACTTATTGCCGAGAGACTTTCATATGAATATCTTAGGATTTTCTCTCTGAGCTGATGTCTTAAACTGCCCTTCTCATTTAGCAGATATTTTTTAGTGCCTATTACGTGTCAGGCAGGAGAGAGGCAAAGAAAACAGCATAGTGAACAGAACAGACAAAAAGCCCTGAATTCATGGAGCTCATCTTTTCTATGCGGGCTTTCAGATAACCTCCAGTTTGAGCCCCTTAGAAGAGGTCCAAACTCATCTACTTATTCTAAATTCTACCCAATATTAAATATTGCACTTGGGGGCATGTAAAATGTAGGCCTGAAAATAGATACCTTGTGTGTGTTTGTGACACACATGCTTATAACCCCCAAACCCTCACCCTTAAAATTTTAGGATCAGATAGCTTTGACTTTGGCTCCTTGTAAAAGAGCAATGCTCCAGTTCAAGGTAATTTCAGGAAACCATGGTTATTTGTCCTTCATTGTTTTCACATAGGGAGAGTATATTTATTGTGGTTATTTGCATATAGACACTACTTTTTGCTACTGGACAATCCCTGTTCCGACAACGATTTTTTATATTCTATATGGAATAAAAGGAGTATAAAAGAGGAAGGCGCTTTTCACATGAGTACTAAATCAAAATAGAAACAAAGCATGTGGGGAGGTGGGGGAAGATGGGGAAAGCTGCAAGGCCAAGAAACAGAACTATTCAGATCCCAAATATTTTTCAGATACAGTCAGGCCTTCTGCTCAAACACATACATGTTTCTCAAATTTCTGGATACTAACTTTTCTTCTCTATTTCCTCAAAGAATACCCTTCTTTTAATTAGACAAGTGTAAAATAAGTATTTAGCCATCGCATTCATTTCAGGGCATCTGAGTTTAAAACCTTTGAGAAAAGACATATACTCCTTATATCTGTGTTTCTTCTTTTATTTATTTATTTTTATTTATCCCCCACCACCACCACCACTTGTGCCTGCTGTCTGTTCTATGTGTCCATTCGCTGTGCCTCCTTCTGTGTCTGCTTGTCTTCTCTCATCTTTCTCTTTAGGAGGTACCGAGAACCAATCCCAGGACCCCTGACTTGGGAAAGAGGCATTCAGTCCTCTGAGCCACCTCAGTTCCCTGGTCTGCCACATCTCTTATTGTCTTTCCTCTGTGTCTCTTTTTTTTTTGCATCATCTTGTTGCATCAACTTCCTGCACAGGCCAGCTCATCTTCACCAGGAGGCCCCAGAAACTGAACCTGGGACCATCCATAGGGTAGACGGGAGCCCAATCACTTGAGCCACATCTGCTTCCCTGTGTTTCTTCTTTTCCAGTGGGGGGCATGAGAAACAGCTAGGGGAAGGGAGTGCAAAGCAAAGCTCATCTTGGGGAAGGAAGACCCCCATATGATAGGCAATCTATTTTGCTTTGCAGTACTTAAAAGGAAAGATACAACTTTATGTGCACATTTTCCATAAAAAAATCTTCTAGTGGCCATATATTTATAATCTGGGGAAGATATGGTTCTCCACATCACAATTCTCCCTAGCCCAAGAAACTGCTATATGCTTTAACTGGAAAATAGTAATCCATTAAGAGACTAGTTTTTTCCCTTAAAATTCACTGGTTTTAATGTGACTATAAGCTTAGGCTGATTGATTTAGTGATATAATGTACTTGGGCTCCAATTTTTGATAATTAATTGTTCATAGAGAGGGATTGCTTTTGGATCATCTGTCCCATTTTGGTCATCACCTCATTACTGCTGGGCTCCTTGCATCAATTCCTCATTCATTCCACGTGCAGAAATTAATGAACATCTTTTATTTTCTCTGGGGGAAATAGTTACTTTGGCAGGAAATGGATATGAGCAAATGGAACTACAGTCTAGAGCAAAGTGGTTCTTTTCTGTGTGGGATAAGAGACAAGAAGGTGAATCATGAAATGTCTCCGACTCAAACCTCAGAGCGAAGCAGCCTTCCAAGGGCCAAGAGAGAAGAAACCTATAACTCTTCCCTCTATTTCCAAAATGCAGACATTAGAGAAGATTAGACAAGAAGTAGAGACTAGAGCATCCTGCAAGCTAGATGAAAACTTGCCGTACGCCTCGGAGATAGAGCAGTGTTTTCTCCCATGGCACAATGATACAGGATCTATTTTGGTATAACGAAAAAGACAGCATATCCATTACATAAAACCCTCTGGCTGCCAGGGATGACAAAGCATATCACAAGGAAAGCAAGATAATTTTTGCTGAGGCAATGTCTGTCTCTATCTCTAGCTCACTTCAGTGATCCACTGGGAAATCAAGGCAGAAGATAAAACACATCTAGCACACTGTGAGTGCAAAATTAGCAGTGCATGTTCTTGGAAAAGACCTTGAGATCATCTGGTCCCTTTTCTTAATTTAACACATTTGTTGAACAAAAGAGGTATAGAGGAGAAGTGACCTGCTCAGTATCACATGGATAAGTTCGTAGCAAAAGTGTATCTAGAAACAATGCAGGTCACCTGATTCCCCAGCCTGATGCTGTCCCCCATGCCCCCTCCAACCCCTGTCCACACCACATAGCCCACTGCATCAAAGAGGAGCATGAGTTTAAAAAAAAAAAAGATTGCAACTTTACTGAGATGTAATTCACATACTACAAAGTTTATCTATTGAAAATATACAATTCAATTGTTTTTAAGAGTATTCACAGTATACCCACAAAGAAACAAGAGTCAGGCAAATTAGGTTACATGTAAATCTAGCAATGGGAGGAACAACATTCTCAACCCAGACACACTGTACTGATATTTCAAGGGCTGGAAGGGCCTTGTGTTACTTCTGAGCAAACCCATGCCCTTTCTGAAAGGCATCCCTAGGACCCTTTGCTGTCTGGCAGTAGAAGGGCCCTCTTTCTGGGACAGCAAACAAATCAAACTTTCGCGTTTTCCCCGCAGATTATCAGTTAAATGGCCGATGGGCTCAGTAGCTTAAAGTAGGAAACTTATTCCTTTTATACTCAGAAGGGCATTTTGCAAGGCACCAGGCACTGCCGCAGCTCACATGTATTGCCTCTGGTTTACAGTGTCACGTGGTCAGCAGCCAGTCTGCACCAAGTCCACCTCCTGCCAGAGCCCCATGTTCTGCTTCTCACTCTCCTGGGCCAGGCGCATTTTAACTGGTGCTAAAGGGAAACAGTTGATCCTGCAGCTTACCCACCTCTGTCCTACCACCACCATGCAAGTCTGAAGCTTAGAAGAACCGTGTGACTAATGCAGGTGGCCATCCAGCATCATAATTCGGGCTCATCTTTGTAGGTGCCTATGCGTCCTCACTTGCCCACTTCAGGCCCTTTCTTCTTCTTAACTGCCTTGCTCTGCTGACCTCAAGCTCCAGCATCACACACAGAAGCAACAGGCATCCATAGCTGGTTCAAACAGCTCTCACAATTATCAATCAAAGAATTGCTTATTAATGGAAGAAAGTATATAACTGATGTGGAGGCAGTGGCCACTGGACATTCTGAGGCCAGAGAGAGGGAAAAACAGGTGTAAGGTGGGTGCATTTTCAGGACATTGGAATCATCCCGAATGATATTGCAGTGACAGATACAGGCTATTATATATCTTGTCATAACTTACAAAAATGTGTGGGAAAGAATCTAAACTATAATGTAAACTATGATCCACACTTAGTGGCAATGCTGCAATATGTGTTCATCAGTTGTAACAAATGTACACAGTAATGAAGGATGTTGTTAATGTGGGAAAGTGTGAGAGGGAACAAGTAAGGAGTGGGGGGGCACATGGGAATTCCCTACACTTTTTGTGGAACATTTATGTAATCTAAGTATCTTTTTAAAATAAAATTTTTAAAAAATAAAATATAGGGAAACTTCTTAAAGAGAAAAAAAGAATTGCCTATTTTACATATTCCATAGTTTTTCTGCTTATCTGATTAAACTCGGACAGGTACATTACTCAAAATAAGAGAAATGCAAATTGAAATTTCACTAAGATGGAACTGATGAATATTGAAAGTTCAACCATATAATTTTGTTGTTGTTTTTAATGAAAGCTATGGGGAAATAAATGGGCAAAATCATGAATTGCTAAGGGAATGAAAAATACTCCAACACCTATGGAGAAGAACATGACAACATCTAGTGAAATTTTATATAGATTTAATCTCAGATCCAGGGTACTGCTTCTCAAATCTATTCCAAAGATACAGTGGTAAAAAAAAAATATTAAAAAGATACCTGCACAAGTTTTTCCATTGAGACACAAATTTAATAACAGGAGAGTGGATATAACCCAAATGGAAAAATGCAAAGTGGGGAAAATGTGTGTACCATGTGTGTTATCTAAGAATGGGAAATACATACTACAATATGAAATAATATTACACACATACACTCATTCATTGGTGGAATGATAACCCATAAAATTTAAGTGTAGCATATTTATTTGATTTTGTAGCCATGATAACATTTTCTATATTTGTAAAACTCAAATTATACCAGTAAAAGCAAGTCCTGGCTATTAAAAACAAAATAAAATAAATGTACCTAACTCTGAATTGAGTTGGTGCCATAACCATACAGAGAACTATTCTAATGACATGACAACACAGCAATTTAAGCGTTCAACCCTGCTACGATACTCTAATAACAAAAGAATTGTTACCAAAAAACACTTATGTCGTTTTCTGTAACCATATTGTTGTTGGTAAAGTCTTGGTATTCTGAGGCTGTTTTGTGTATATTGTGGAATAGAACTTGAGTAACTGTTCTGGTGTTGTTGGGAACTGGGATTTTTGACATGGGAGAAAAGAAATATAGATGCAAGATTGATGAAATTATGTAAAATTCCTGTATTAGTAAATTGTAGAATTAGAGTGAATTTATCATTCATTTTATCTTTTAAAAAGTATTTCCTGGTTCTAGACTAGAAATATTAACTAAAGCAGCATCAGTGATTGTAGTATCTGTGGCAAAATTGTCCCCAGTTGAGAACCACTTCTCTATCCACAGTGATTAGGAAGAAATGAGAGAAGACACAAATTGCCAATCTCAGGAACAAGTCATTTTGTGTATCTTAGGGATATTACAAATATCTTACAGATCTTAGAGATATTAAAATGATAATAATGAAATACCATGACCAACTATGTGCCAATAAATTCAACAACTTGGATGAAAATTTTAAAAATCCGTGAAAGACACACACTTCACAAACTCACTCAAAAAGAAATAGATAGTCCTTTATCAGTGATTCTCAAAGGGATGCAATATCCCCCTAAGGGATATTTAGCCATATCTGGTGAAATTTCAGGGTGTCACAATTGGGAGGAAACTGCCGTCTCTAGCAGATGGAAACCAGCTAAGCATCCTCCAGAGCACAGGACAGCCCCTCAAAATAAAGAATTATCTGGCCCAATATGTCAATAGTGCCTGAGTTGAGAAACCTCACATTGGATCTGTGGCAGTTTGGGATTATTTATGAATTCCAAAAAGAGATATTGGTTATGTTTATAAACCGTTCTCTTCCACTGGGCGTGATACTCTTTGATTGCCTTAAATTCAAAGGCTTTGCGTTTACTGGATTAAATCAAGATAAGGGCTTTGATTCGACCATGTACTTAGAGTGTGCAGGGTTGAATTCCCTCCCCCTTGGTAGGCTATATAATCGGGCACTCAAACAAGAAGACAGAAACAGATACTCAAGAAGAGAGAGAGAGCTCCATTGACACGGGAGAGCTGAGCCATTTTGTTTGATACCTGGCAGCCAAAGTGAATGGAGCAACTGAGCCCTATGCCAGCCTAGAGCTGAGATCAGAAGGAGCTGGGCCCATGGAGCCTTACGAGGAAAGAGGAAGGCTGAACCCTTGCAGATATCACCCACCATCTTGCTTCAACACATGACAACAGATTTTGGGTGAGAAAGTACCTCTTACGGTACCTTGAATTGGACTCTTTAGGACCTATAACTGTAAGATTTTACCCCAAATAAACACCCTTTATAAAAGCCAACAGATTTCTGGTACTTTGCATTAGCAGCCCTTTGACTGACTAATATAGTATCTATTAAAGAAATTAAATTTGTAATTAAAACTCACCTGACAATTCTGACAACCATTGACCAATCCACTGGTGAATTCGCTGGCTAATTATAACAAAGATTTCAGAAAGAAATAATAACAATTCTACACAAACTATTCCAGAGAATTGAAGAAGAGAAAGCACTTCAAAATTTATTCTTTAGAGGCTATCATTAAACCTGATACCAAAATCCAACAAAGGCAGCCTAAGAAACGAAAATTACGGACCAATATTTCCCCTGAAAATAGGTGCAAAAATTCTTAACAAATTTCAGCAAATTGAGTCCAACACTATATAAAAGATCATCATGTCCAAGTGAGGTTTAGCCCGTGAATGTATGATCAGTTTAACATTCTAAGTCAATCAAGTAATTCATTATGTTAAAAAGATTTAAAAAGAAAAAACATATGCTCACCTCAGAAGTTACAGGAAAAAAAAAATCCAACGTCCATTCCTGATAAAATCTCTCAGTAAACTATGAATAGAAGGGAACTTTATCAATCTGATAAAGGATTTCTATAAAGAAGGCCACAGATAATATCTTAATGATGAAAAGCTGATAAGGCAAGGATATTCACTCTCATCTTACTGCTTCCACTTAACATTTTAGTGGAGGTTATAGTCTGTGCAATAAGCTTACATACATACATGCATAGATTTATACATTCATACATGCTAGGTGATAGATACTTGGTGGGGGCTAAAGGAGGGGATTATTACACTTTTATAAATAGTTGAAATTTTCTATATTAAAAAGTTTAACTTATCATACATATATGGTCTCTTGACATAATACAAGATGTAAAGAGAATATCTCATATATCACTCCCTTTCCAAGCTGTAAATGATTTCATGGGAGTAAATTCAGTAGAATGGCCCAAGAATTATTCCACCATGCTTTCTTAGCAGGAGTCTTACTAAGTCCATATATTAGTAGATGAAGGAGGAATTGACACAAAATCAATGACCAAGGTATTGGCCTGCAGAGGCAAGACTGTCCAGGAGTCCTCCAGCATAATTTGGTGGCAGGCGGGATCATTTCACTGCACTGTGATTTATCAGATAATGTATTTCTATGTTTTCAATACCATTCATCACTCATTTGCATACAACAAAATACTAAGACCCATCTGAGGTTAATCTGAGCAATTTTTTAAATTGTTATTTCCAACTTTTATTTCTGAATGATCAGAAATAATGAGTTCCTTCCATATTTTTCTTTGAACTGCACAGAATATTGGAATTTCTGATGGATGGGAGAAGTGTAAATACATTTTTAAGAGAGAAGGAAACTAAAGAAATCAATATCTCTTACTGTTCTGGATGGTATCTTCAAAAGTTTCAGAATTTTTAAATCTGTGAACTTCATCAAGGTTTTACTTTGAAATAATATATGTGCGCATCTCTTCCAGTAAAAAATTCTTTAAATATTTCTCATGCTAATCTTGATCTGTTCTATGCAATTGTTATGTATCAATACCCTTAATGAAGATAACAAATACTTGGTAATTACATTGAAAGTTTCCTCCTCAAACACAATCAGATATAAAACTGGAATATACCACAAAATTTGAGATTATCCCAAGGAGGCTTCTAATTTATATGACTTTAAACAGAGATATCTGTTATAAGTAGCAGATGCAAACTGAGTTCTGACATATAGTGTCACTAAAACATTATCCTAGAATCAGTTCGGAAAAAGGTATTGGTTTGAATTTCTTCTATATAGAAGGAGCTGTAAAGCACATTCCTTCAAATCACTATGTACTCTATCATGTTTACTCATTCTGATTAAAATATGTAGTATACTAAACAGAAACAATGTAACGGTAAACTTAGGAAAGGAATTGTATGTACATTGCCCAGTCACACTAATCTTATAGGGCCTTGCCCGTCTGATACTGACAAAGATTGTGTTACTAATAATGACTCCCTAAAGAAAGATCTAGAATTCTAATCTCCCACTCCTCCTGGCTCTGTTCAGAGGCATTCTTAATAGTCGATAAATAGACCCTCTTCTTGGTGATAGTACCCGTGTGGTTGTTCAAAGACAGGGATATGAAGACATGAGTTCATATTCTTTTCTGATTCATCTTTAAGTCATTCTTCTCTAGGAGACCCTTGAAAAATCCTGTCATCTCAACTTTGAATAGTATGTCTATTTTCAATCACCCTCTTGAGCCCTGTAAAAATTTTGTCACTTCTTGAATGCCTTTTTTGGGACTGGCACTTACTAGACATGTGCATGAATATTAACTAGGTCAGTTCTCATCATAATCCTGCAAAATACAGATTATTTTTTAAATGAGGAAACAGATGCTCAGAGAGATTAAGCCCAAACCCATTATTCAATAAGTAGCAGAGCTAATATCCTAAATTAGTTCACCTGGCTTTAAATCCTGTGTTCTCTCTGCTGTGTCCTTAGCTACTTTCTTTCCACTTTCTCCAAATTTCTCAACAGAATAGTGTTACCTTTTCCAGGTCTTTCACTTTCCTTGATCAGTTCAGCATCTGGTTCACATTTTCTCTTTCTAGTCCAGCTCTCCTTACCATTACCATCATCATCATCACTAACCACCACTATCACCACCACTACCACTGTTATCATCATCATTATCATCACCATCCCGACTTGACAATCCATCAGACAAGTCATCTTATAGTTTCTCAGTTACTTGATATCAAGTCAGATAGCACTCAGACAAAAAATATCAGAAAACCTGGACTTGAACTGGCTGTAGCCATAAGGATGTTTATTATCTCATGTCTACCCTGTCCAACCCAGACACAGGTTCCAGCCCAGTTCTCTATGGCTAAACCAGCTCTGCTCTTCTCTGTGCAGGTTGGCTGCAGCAGTTCCAGGTACCACATTCACATAGGATGGCACTCCAAGAACGTTGGGTCCTTTTCTTTCAAATAAGAAGCCCCTCCAGCAAGTTTCCTTGACCTCACATCTTTTTGCCAAGAACTGGGTTACATACCCTTCCTAAACCATTCGTCAATGAGGGGAATAAAATTGCCATGAGTAGTTTAGACTAGTTACACTCCAAGTGTGAGCTGCAGACTCGCTGCCTGTCCACTAACCCCCTGTTACCAGTCTGCTACAAAATATGGAACTTGCACCAGAATGTTGATTAATTATGTCACTAAGTGCACTGTTTATTTAGCTGACATTTTTTATCTAGGCAGAAGCAGTGAGTTAAATCCCATTTTGGTGCTAACTTACCTCACCAGAGATCAGCACTTTGAGTAGCCCTAGCTGACATTAATCAGAAAGTAACCTCCCAAGATCTGGGGACAGATTTATCCTGTTTCAATCACATGGGCAGATATCTAAAAAAAGAAAACATTGAGGTTCTCTTAGGTGGGAAGGAGGGTGGAGTAAGCTATTCACTCTAGTACTACTGAACATCATATACTTTCTACACAATTTAATCTTGCATACTCATTGTGTCTCATCAAACAGTATTTCTTCAAATCTTCCCCCGCACCAGAACATCCAGTCTCTCTCACTCCTCCACACTCTTGAGAAGGATTCTATGTACCACCAGGACCTCCAGTTGCTTCTATTTCATTTGGGCCATTCTGAAAATACTTAACTCCATGCCCTGGTATGATTAGCTACACGATAAGGCACACACACCCCCAAGTTTTCCCAAGGCTGCTGAATAAATCCTCCACCTCAGATAGGTTTCTCCTTCCTTTCCTCCTGTACAAATGTGGAGCAACTTGATAGCAGAAGAGGCAAGAAGATTTTGTGAAATTTTGTGTATTCATTTTTTAAGCTAGAAGAAATTATGCATATCTGAAGACAGCAGAAGAGGTGGTAAAGAGAATAGATGATTGAGTTTGCTTTGCAAAAAGGGATTATCCATTTCTTGTACTCTCATTCACTGTCATATTTCTTTTTTTATATAAGACATTTTATTACGTTCTATTTACAATTTTTTTAAGATTTATTTATTTCTCTCCCCTTCCGCCCCATCCCACCCCACCCCACCCCAGTTGTCTGTTCTCTGTGTCCATTTTCTGCGTCTTCTTCTTTGTCCACTTCTGTTGTCAGCAGCACAGGAATCTGTGTTTCTTTTTGTTGCATCATCTTGCTGTGTCACCTCTCTGTGTGTGCAGCACCATTCCTGGGCAGGCTGCACTTTCTTTCCCGCTGGGCAGCTCTCCTTATGGGGCGCACTCCTTGCGCGTGGGGCTCCCCTATGCGGGGACACCCCTGTGTGGCATGACACTCCTTGCGTGCATCAGCAGTGCGCATGGGCCAGCTCCACAGGGGTCAAGGAGGCCTGGTGTTTGAACTGCGGACCTCCCATGTGGTAGACAGACGCCCTAACCACTGGGCCAAGTCCGCCGCCCTGTCATATTTCTATTTAAGCCAGTAACCTTCACAAGTTTACCATCTTCTTACCTCTCACATCCTTATAATCTGGTTTCCATCACCATTACACTACTAAAAATGCACTTCCAAATGCCATAATTTTCAAAATCCAAATGTCAATATCCTAGTTGTCAAATTCAAGTCATTTTCTTCTTTTTAAGATACTATTTACAGCCTTGCCCCATCCTCCTACTCTCCTTAAAATTACATAATCTTCCTCAGATTCTGAGATTTCATTTCTGCAAGTTAGTATATGTGACTGTGAAGAGTTATCCACAGAAAACCTGGGGAAAAAAAAAACTGGAATTTCTTCTGAGTTTCAGGCTACAAAATCAATATGCATAAAAGTCACATAGGAATAAGAAATGGACAATTACCCAGCCAATCCCTTATCCCCTGGAATTTTATCTAGTTTTTCTGTGCTGACCATTGTATATTGATGCCCCCACATTTCTCAGTCTTATTCTAAGTCCTTCTCTGTGCCTCAGGAGACTGTCATCTACAGATGGCTTCACCTGGGTTACCTGACCCTCTGGCTTCTGATTAGCAGGCATCAGAGAGGTCAAAGTGTTTATCCTCCCATTATGAAGCCTCTGAGAGAATCTCTGCCCTACCCAGATGTCATGAGTGGAGTAAGAAGTTTGTAAGGGTAAATAAAGAATTTAATTTCATTGAACATTTAAATTATGCAGACCAGAAAAAGTGGTTTCAGCTTTTATTTGAGGTTTTGATATCTTTGGGCTTTCAAGTTATTAGGAGCATTATACACACAATTTACTTTTCCCCTGAGAAATTCATAGTGAGACATGATATATATTCATATCTGGAACATATTTTTGTTACCATGATATTACCAGGGTGCCTTAATGCATTTTATTATTAGGGTAACTTTATGTCATTTGGTGTTGTATTAGTCAGCCAAAAGAGTGTTGATGCAATGTACCAGGCATCAGTTGGCTTTTATAAAGGGTATTTATTTGGAGTAAAAGCTTACAGTTACAAGGCCCTAAAGAGTCCAAGTCAAGGTTGCCTTCTCACCAGAGTCTTTTGCCATATATTGAAGCAAGATGGCGGGCAGTCTGCCTGGTCTCTCAGGCGTTAGCTGCTCAGTTGCTCTGTTCTCTTCGACTGCAAGCAATCAGGTGAATGGCCATCTCTCCCTGGGGCCGCAGGATCAGAGTTTTCTCCTCTTCTATGTCTATGGAGCTCTGTCTCTTTTCTCCTGTATCTTCTTTTGTGTTGTCTTCCTGAAAGAGTGTCTGTTTATAAAGCCTACCAAGGGGGCAGATTTAAACTGAGTTATATCCTACTGACGTGGTCAAATCAAAGCCCTAATCTTAACATAATTTAATCAAAGGCATCTCAGCTGAATCTAATAAAATCAAAGGGTATCACACCCAGAAGACAGACCAGTTTACAAACATAATCAATATGTTATTTTTGGAATTCTTATATAATATCAAACTGCTACAGATGCCATTGCATTACCTCTGATGATCCCTATTAAATGTGACTGGGCCATATTTGGGACAGGAATAGATTAAGGAATGCTTTATCTGCTGTTGGATGAGCATGACCTTAGAGTAGATTTAATTAATGCATGAGGGTCACCCACTTCAAAACCTTGTAGGGGCAAAAATCCTATACTGCCTTAAGTCCTTGGATTGGTTTTCAGGTGTGATTTCAGGAGGCTGTAATCAAAACTGCCCTAATAGAGTGGAGACAGGCTCACCAGTGGCTGACTATAGGTTAAGGCTAATGGTGACAAGAATCAATAGATGAGGATGTCTGTGGTGAGCAACAAAGCTTCTTCCTTGCTTCTGCTATTTCTTTCCATGTGAAGGGAACCCCAGGAGAGTGTAACTCTTGGCACCTCTAACCCTTGCTCATGCAGCCCAGAATATTCACCTGTTTGGTGAATTTGGAAGGTGAACCTGGGCATACAGAATCCAGGCCCTCCTTCCTCTTTCCAGCTCCTTCATACTGAGTGTTCCCAGGAGCCTTTGTCCTCCACTGCACCTGTACATCTCATACAGGAAGCCCCACTGTTCCCAGTATGCGCTGCTGGGACTGGAATGGAAAAGTCTGCTAATTCTGGAAGTCTACTATTAAGAAGCCAATTTGGTTCTCATTCTTCAGCCACATTTCATCATAGCAGTTCTTGCCGTTAATATCGGTAACATTTTATTTTCCTAATGCCTTACTCCTTTTCTCATTTCTCAGTGGATCAAAACCCAGGTGGGGAAGAGGGATATTACGTATTTATTGGCACCCTTTATGACCCTGGAACCCACTATTTTAGAATAGGTGTTCCTTAGCCTGGATGGATTTTACCTTTGCCTATTTAGCAAGAGAGATCACTATGCAAATCAATATTGTAAGCAAACGCATGCACACTCAAAAAGAAGTTAGACTAAGAATGTGTGTTCATTTGTCTGTGAGGAATTATTTTAATTACAAATGAAACATTTTATTCATTAATTAGGCTCAGTAGGACTTCTCTTTGATCATTCCTACTTTTTTAGTTTTAGCAATTACTTAGGAATGTTCTTTATAATTGAAAGCATTAAAACTGCTTTTATTTTCTTAAAAGAATGGGGAATTCTATAAATCAGGTTGATATTCTCCTTCATTACAATGAATCATTACGATCTTACTTAAGCTCTTCTAACTTTTTCTCCTGCTTAAGGAATTAATATTCAGACCTCTGTAACCCACAGGTGGAAAACAACAAAGCTTGCTGTACTACCAAACCTCCAAGTCTCACAATACCAATACAGCTCTCAGTGCACAAAGCCAAACAAAGCCTTCTCAGCTCTTCAAGTATTCTCTTGAATACAAATCCCCAGGCAACAAATAACACATTTTCTTAGCAGAGGAGAAATATTTCACAGTACGGTCAATTAGTTGCTGTTTCTTAGCTCTTAAATAATAAAAGTCAATAGCCAGTAATATCAAAATAATGGCTTTGAACTCACGCAGGGAGAACCAGGTTAAGAGTCACTGAATGAGGTTATCCATTAAAATGAAAAAGGAGAGCAGGTTTACAATCAGATAGTCCATAGCATTAACTAATAGCTGAAAATGCAATAATCAAGGATTCATTTCTATGCTTTATGATTCAGATTTGCATGTTAATGACCATGGGGAGAATCAGTGTACTTGGTACTAAAGACTGCTTTACAGAAGAAATAGGGCATTGCTTGACTTCCCACTTCCACAGATGTAGCCACAGGTTCATTTCTGAGCATCTCCCAGTTCCTTTCAAGGTGGCAACCCCCAAGTGTATTCAAATCTATGGATGTGGGGGAAGCGGCTGTGGCTCAATCAGTTGGGCTCCCGTCTACCATATGGGAGGCCCTGGGTTCACGTCCCAGGGCCTTCTTGTGAAGGCAGGCTCACCCACAAGTGCTGCGGAGTGCAGCCTGGTCCCTAAGCACCACGGAGAGCCGATTAAGCAAGGTGATGCAACAAAAAGGAGGACAAGCAAAAACGCAGAAAAGCATGCAGTGAATGAACACAGAGAGCAGACAACAAGCAAGCCTCAAGGGGTGGGGAAATCTCTGGGTGTGGGCAGGCTAGATATCAGATCAGGAGTAGGCCAGGGGCTCACCTGGCCAATCACCCATCCACTGCACCACGGAGCCACCAGCCCTACGTGGAGACAGCCACCCCCATGCCTGCCCCTGATGCCACAGGGCACATGTGCCCGACCCTAACCCTCCCACTCCCACTTCTAGGTCCCCATCCAGGCAGAGAGTACCAGCAGCCAGCAGCCAGGACAGGGGCGGGGAAGGGGAGGCCAGGCAGAGCCCAGGGTGCCATAAAATGTGGGAGAAACCCTGGCAGGGATGTAGGAAGAAGAGTGGGGGCTTCCCCTGGTGCACGTTCCATTGTCCCATCAGCCTTCACTTGCAAAACACAAATTCAAAGATAAAATTATTAAGAGTTTTAAGATGGCATCCATAGAAGATGAAAGGGCAAGCTCAAGGCCATGCAGCCAGCCCTGAGCAGCTCGACCTCTTCGTACCTGTTCAGAGCACATATTTCCTCTACACCCAGAAAATTTCCTTTAATAAATTTACTATCTCTCAAAACCCTTTTTTAAAATTGACTCTTACTGAATTTTACAGTATTATATTTTATTATATTTTATCTTATTTGTTTTAAAGGTAAAACCTTTTGAAATTTCAGAACTTTTTCTCTTCCTTTTTTTCCCCCTGTTCGGCCCCTGGTTCTTAATTGGTTGTTTCATCAGGTTTTATACTATGTCACTTTGCTCAGATACAACTGATTTGCATTTTCAATATCTAAGAATGTGTTTCATATCTACAAAGAAATTTATTCTCTCCCTTCCTTTCTTGAAACATGGGGTCCTCTCAATATATTTTCCATCATTCTGGTTTAGAATGATGCCCACAGGAAGCCCACAGCTTCCTCTTCACTCTCTGACATGCAAATAGCACATAAGCATAATTGCTAGTGCCCACTGACACAAGGCTCAGTGTGGAGGGTGTGCACTGAGGAGCATGTGCCCCTTGAATGGAGTTGCCATCAATCAGCCCCAACATTGCTGCCACATGGAAATGTGGTTGCTGTAGCTTCCAATTTTGCAAGAAATGCCAGATTCAGATTTTCATGGGAAGACAAAATTTATTTCTAAATATTTGTAATGGATTAAATCTTGGGTTGGTAGACACTGGGGAGGATCAAATAAAACTCATGTGCGAATACTATTCAGCCATAGGCCATCATTTGGTGGTTATGATAGGAAGGAACACTGCTGCTCTCATATAACTACCCATTTAGTGCTCTCTCAGGACTCCTACCATGTCACGTTGTCATCATCTGTTTATTTGTCTGTCTTGTTCAGTAGACTCAGAGCCCCCTACTTGAGGGAGTTAACCTGCACCTGACAACATGGTCCAGCACACACCAGGTGTTCCAAAATTGTCTATTAAATGAGTTAAATTCAATTAATACTTATGGAGAACCTATTACTTCCCTGGCATGGTGGTGAACAAAGCAAGCAATAATGGAGCTCATATTTTATTGATGAACCTTTCATCTTGGAGACTTTTTTCCCCTCAGTAAGACTATAAAAGCATTAAATTTTTTAATATAATAACATTTATCAGCAGCAGAGGGTCAGAAGCTGGGATTTTATTCTGCAGTACTGAACCCTCTACCAAGAAATACATTAAAGATGGTAGATGTATTACATAATGACAGAGAACCTCAGCCCACATTTGGTCTCCTGACTCTTGATTTAAGTTGAAGTCCTCTGGATATACCCAATTCTGTATGGCCTGAAAAATACCACAGCTAAGATTGCCAAATCACCTTCTGCCCTGCTCAGGTAGGTTGAGCCCAGCCACCATATTGATATCCATTCCTTCAACAAACATTATTGAGTGCCTAATGTGAACCAGGCTTTATGAGCCTTTGAGGGTCACAGCAATGAGTAAATATTGTGGTCTCCCTCTTCTAGTTACTCTCAGACAATCTTACCCTTATTCCATCTCACTTGCTGTTTGGGTCCACAAATCCCTCCTGGCTGGGGAATCTGATCCATCTGCCCAATTCTCCTCAGTCCTTTCTCCAAGCTGCAGCCCTACTGACTCCCAGCATGCCAGTCTATGACAAGCTTAGGCCACCCCGGGTGTACAATGTTATGAGTTAACACTGACGTATCCTGTCTCAGGATGGTGCCATTCTTCCCCTCATGGGTGTGACCATGAAGACTTCAGTAGTTTTATTCCATACATGCCTCCCCTGCCACCCCCACCCCTTGGCACATAGGTTGGTACCTATGACCAACCTTACCAGTTATCGCTCTTAACCTAAGATAATCTCAAGCTCCTCTCGGTGAAGCCCTGAAATTAATCACACTGATGCTTTCTAAATTAATCATTGTCCCCACCCCAATGACCACTCTGCCTTAGTAACAAGGATAATTAGATACCATTTAGTGACTACTCTAGACCTTATGCAAAAACATATCTGTTATAATTTGCTAAGCTGTTGAAATGCAAAATACTAGAAATGGGGTGGTTTCTACAATGGGGATTTATTAACTTACAAGCTTACAGTTCTGAGGTCAAGAAAATGTCCAAATCAAGGCATCATCAGGCAATGCTTTCTCACTGAAGACTGGCTGCTGGCAATCCTTGACAACTCTGTCACGTGGCAAAACATAAGTGTCTGCTGTCTCTCCCTTCTCTACTGGATTTCATTACTTTCAGCTTCTGGCTTTGGTGGTTTTCTCTCTGCTCTGTCTGAATTTCATTCTCTTATAAAGGACTCCAGTAAGAGGATGAAGACTTATCCTGGCCTATGCCTTACTGAAGTAACCTAATCAAAAGGCCCTTAAGTGAAGTAAACTAATCAAAAAGACCCCCCACACAGTAGGTTCACAGCCACAGGAAAGGACCAGCTTTTTTTTTTTTTAAAAGATTTATTTTTATTTATTTAATTCCCCTCCCCTCCCCCGGTTGTCTGTTTTCTGTGTCTTTTTGCTGCGTCTTGTTTCTTTGTCCTCTTCTGTTGTCGTCAGCGGCACGGGTGCACTCCTTGCGCGTGGGGCTCCCCTACGCGGGGGACACCCCTGTGTGGCACGGCACTCCTTGCGCGCATCAGCACTGCACATGGGCCAGCTCCACACGGGTCAAGGAGGCCCAGGGCTTGAACCGCAGGCCTCCCATGTGGTAGACGGACACCCTAACCACTGGGCCAAAGAAGGACCAGCTTTAAGAACATGATTTTCTGGGGAATACACAGTCTCAACTGTGACAATAACATACAGTGTCTAAGATATTCTCTATACGAACAGCTATAGTACATTAGCTATTCCTTACTATCACCTGGAAAGAAGTCTTTTCAGGGAATCTGAGTTATGGCCAACTGCTGTTTGGAACTCACACTGTTTATATTTATGTAAGATACAAAATCTTAATTCTTAGCTACTTTACTGATCCCAAGATCCAAAGGGAACTTGTGGTTCTCTTACACACCATGAGGAACCTGGAGTACAAACTCAGGTTCTCCCTACCTAACTACCACAAAGCTATTTCTACTCATCATGTTGGCCTGGGGCACTCAAACAGGGAAAGGACACCAGAGCCCTTTTTGCCCCCAATCCTTTGCTTTTGATTTCCCTCCTCCATCTATCTGCCCTGGCTTCCTCCCAGTTACCAGGTAACTAGACCCCCTCCAAACAACACCATAAGCATTTTCACCCTGGCCTTTGCCCTCTGATTCTTGCCTTCATTGACTGGGCTGCCCCTTCTATGCAGAAGAGCATGCTACCATTTCCCACGACAAGGATACACCCTTAAACCTTATACTTGCCCTTCTCTATACGATGTCCTAGTTCTTGATTAAGGGATTTGTGTAGAATTTAGATAACCATTTTCTCATTCAAAAAAACCTTAGTTTTCAATGCAGTATCAAGAAAATCTGTTTTGAAAATCGAAGGTGAGCACTGATCTCCTTGGTCTAGGTATATCCTGAAGAAATTCCAAAGAATTTCCCTTGGTACAACATAATTTATGGAGAATAAAAATGCATGGACCCCTTCTCAATTAGAGGTGGAGTTGGGCATCACCATCCCAGAATCTTCAGGACTGGGGAATAAAATATGGACTAGAGTGGACTTACTGGTATTCTACTATAGACTTGTTATGATTCTAGCAATGGGAAAAATTATATCAATGATCTGGAGACAGTGGCCACTGGAGGTGCTAAAGGCAGAGAGCATTTTCAGGGCATTGAATTCTCCTGAGTGAATTGCAATGACAGATATGGGTCATTATATATATGAGCCCAGCCTGAACTGAGTGGTCAAGAGTGTAAATAAACTACAATGTAAACCATAATCCATGCTTAGTGGCAATATTCCAAAATGTGTTCATCAATTGCAATGAATGTACCACACGAATGAAAGAAGATGTTAATGTGGGAAGGTAGGGAAATGTGGGGAGTGGGGATATGGGAATCCCTTGTATTTTTTTAATGTAACATTTTATGTAATCTAGATATCTTTTAAAAATAAATAAAAAATATATTTTTTTAAATGCATGAGTATAGTATATTCCTAAAATACTATCCTAAGATCACTAAGACTACAGTAGAGAGAAGTTGATGCTACTTTATTCTGTTATGGCTCAAAGAAGGATCAAAAGGAAATAGTCTTAGACAGGGGAGGGGGAAAGAGGTATTGAATAGATGGAACCAATGTACCTGTGTGGGCAATAGAAGTGTTTCACAAGAGTATGCAAGGATGGATATAAGACATGTAAAATTACACCAAAAATATATAGGGGCTGATAGGCTAATGTAAAACAGAAGATAACTAAACATTTAGAAAATTGTATAGTCTGAAATATAAACCACAATGTAAACACAAATGTTACCTTGTTTGAAAGCTATTGTCTCAATATCTGTACATCAGTTTCAGTAAATACAGTATGAATATGTAAAAATTTTATTGCTGTAGAAGGGAAAAGGTTTTATGTTGGATATGTGGGAGTACTGTATATTGTATATATGAATTACTGTGATCTAAAACTCTTGTGAAGATAAGCTTAATAATTAGAAAGAAGAAAAGAAAAAGATAGGACATAGACACTGAGGAAAAGACGGAAGTAGTTGCCTTGCCAATTTGCATACAGGGCAACACTTACTGCAGTGATAGAAGGCAAAACATCAAAAACAAAGCTTTTGCATTTTTTAATTTTTTGATACCCCAATTTATTTTTACCGTATTTTTCCAAATTAATATGTATTCTACATCTAGCCTTTAAACTCATCGCTATATTCCATTTTACTATTAAGGGAACCTGGAAATATATTGGGCTTCACTTTTCAGGAAGTTTTGGATCACAGAGAGGTTCAACAATGGCAGTGGAGGAATAGTGGTATGGGATGTTATTGACAGGGGACACATGGTTGGCAGGGTGTTCTAAAGGGCATATATCCAGGATACATAAAAATGTTTGGATATTTTCATAGTGGATACAATTAAAAAAAACAACTGAGGGAGTGTTGAGTTCCTAGTCAGGGGAGCTCTATCACAGTCCCTAAAGGAACAGCAACAATCTCCCAAGTGCAACGGCAAAGACCAAAAAAGAATGAAGATCCAACAATGAGCCCTTCATACTAATGACTATGCTTGTGAGCCTATACACCTGAAATGAGAACAAGGCCTAAAGCAGCAGGGTGCCTAAGAGTTACCTCCTGAGAGCCTCTGTGTTGCTCAAATGTGGCCAGTCTCAAAGCCAAACTCAGCATGTAAATGCATTGCCTTCCCCCCAGCATGGGACATGACTCCCAGGGATGAGCCTCCGTGGCACCAAGGGATCACTACCAAGTACCAGCTGATGATGTAACTAGAAAATGACCTTGAAAAAAAGGGTCAACTCGGACCAGCAAAATATCTCAGTCTACATATAATATCAGGAGTTAAAAATGCTTTTTGACCTGAATCAAGGGGGAAATGGAAAGAACAAATGAGTTTATATGGCTAGGGGCTGCCCTTATGCACACCTCAGCAGAGTCCCAGAGGCAGATAAAGTAGATACAACCCCGGGTATTGGTTCTTCTGAGGGCTACAGAGACCCACAGGTTGTATGGTCATGGCAGATGGAGTTCAGTGCTATGTCAGTTGGCCCTTCTTTGGAGTTTGTGTTTCTGTGTGATGGAGCTGGACTCAGATGTGATCTTTTTTCACAAGCCTCTCCTGTTACTTTTACCAGAACTGTAGTTGATGCTGGTGTTTAATATATACCCAGGGGATCGGAATCTCTGGACTGACCATATGATAGCCAGGCCCTGAGCCTCAACAGACTTCAGCTCCTACACTCTGGTTTATTGGACTTACCCCACTCAGCTAACATGGAGTTGAAGAAGGTCAACCACCACACCATGGAGCCAAGAGTGCCTACAACTGAAAGCAGGAGGACTGCATCCAGCATCCATGTGGAATCTAAGCCCCCTCTTGATATAGATGTGGAGTGGACACAACCATTCCAAGGTCCACAATATGGAGGAATAGAATACGGATTAAAGTGGACTTACTGATATTCTATTCATGAACTATTGTGATTAGTAATCGAAGAAAATGTGGCATTGGTGTGGAGAAAGTGGCCATGGTGGCTGCTGGGCGTGGGGAATGGGAGGAAGAGATGAGATGTGGAGGCGTTTTCGGGACTTGGAGTTGTCCTGGGTGATGCTGCAGGGACAGTTACCGGACATTGTATGTTCTCCCATGGCCCACTGGATGGAACGTGGGAGAGTGTGGGCTATGGTGTGGACCATTGACCATGAGGTGCAGCGGTGCTCAGAGATGTATTCACCAAATGCAATGAATGTTTCATGATGATGGAGGAGATTGTTGCTATGGGGGGAGGAGTGGGGTGAGGGGGGTGGGGGGTATATGGGAACCTCATATTCTTTTAATATAATATTAAAAAAATAAGGACAAAAAAAAAAGGAAATAGTCTTCAGACTTGGAATAAAATTCAATATATCACCTTCTATCAGGATTCACCCTCCTAGATGCCAAGGAGAAGCTGGAAGACATGGATATTGATCCTCCATTATTCTTCACCCCCTCCCAATCCACTCCTTTCACCAGGTAATACTTTAATCTTGGTTGTCCAAATAACATTTTTCTTTCATGAAGACAAGGCAACAGTTTTAAGTAAACAATGATTAACAAAGCTTTTTTTTATTATTTCTTAATTTCATGTGTATTAAATGATATTTAATCATTTCTGGGCAGTGTTGATGAATCACACTCTTGGACAACAGATATTAGGAAATGAGTTTATACTTTCTAGCATTCATTTGCTTGCAAAATAGCCCTTGTAAGAGATTTCACTCCAAATTATCTTATTATGGAACTGTACCTTAAGGTATAAAAATGGAACCCTCTCATCTTTGAGATGATGGAATTAACTATCTTGCCCAAGATCACTCAGCTAGTAAGTGGCAGAGCCGTGATTCAACCTGTCAGTCACACTCTACTTATAACCTGTGTTCCTAACCTATAGACTATCTCCCTATAAATACAACCCTGGTGTCATACTTATAGTTCTATACTTCGGGACAGCAGGACACTTTGCTTCCTATCCAGAGTTCTGCTGCAACAACACAGGTTAAGACTCCCAGAACACCCTGTGCCTGGGCATTTCTTAATTGTTATTCTCTTTCTGCACACTCTCCACCATGAACCCAATTGCAAATGACTATCAGGTGGTATTCTGTAAGGACCAACCTCCAAACCAGTCATCAGTAGGCAAACAAAGTCTCCAGGTCAGAGCCTCCTCTAGTACCACCTTACACAGTCCCACCTCCCAGGAATCTCAACAACAGGCCCCCACGATCCTTCTGAGTCAGTACCAGTACCAGTACCAGCACCAATGGAGAATATTTGCGGTATTGTTGTGTGCTGACTTAACCTTGCCTTCATTTTATTTTCCCATTATCTCCATTTAGCCTATTGTTTTTGATATTGTTATATTCCAAAAGCTGCCTAAATTCTTTCTTAGAATGAGACAGGAGCTAAACATTAACAAGACCAGACTACCGCTCAGAGAAAATTCTAGTTAGCTTTATACTAGATATTAGAGTTAGGAATCAACCCTCCCCACCACCCCACCACCTCATTTGTGTAATTTGTCTCCTCATTCCTCTGCCTGGCAAACTTCTATTCATCCTTCAATTCCTAATTCATTTATTACCTCACACATGAATTTTTTCTCAATTCCCTATACAGTGTTGTTTCTATACCACTGTTCCCAGAGCACTTTGCACTTCTCAGTATAGCATGGATCCCACTGACTTTCAAATATTTGCTTAAAAATCTTTCTCTTCCACTAAACTCCATTAGTTTCTCAAGTCCAAGAACCATATTGTGTCCACATTTGCATTCCTCAAGAACCTAGCAGAGTGCTGATCTATTTCAGGCATACAAAACATGGTTTTTAAAGTTAATTTGTTCATTAGTGTATAGAGGCAGACAAGGTGGGGGAAGTCAGATTATTTTTTTACACAAAATAACTCACATGAACATCTGTATTTCACTTCGTGTCCTGAAGATTGCAGATGGAATGCAAGGGGAAACACCCAGAATATTTGGCGGGCAAATGGAGGATTCTTAGTCTTTGGAATGTAATAAACATACTTCCAAATGACTTGAGAGGAATCAATTCATCATGCAAATAAATTATTTCTTCAAAAACATCCAAACGATATTTCTAATTCTTATCAGCAAAACCGTCTCTTCCTGTCACCTTAATCTCTTCACTGGCATGGGGTTAAATTGACTCTATTAGGTAATTTCCCCCTATCTAATTAAAGGCACATTTCAGGGAGGTGGGAGAACGATCTCGAGCTCTCCTCCATCTCCTGCACATCCTGCAAGCATCCCCCAGCCCTGAGAGCTTGGTTACCAGAGACTGAGAGAAAGTCGATAACTAACAGCAAGAAGAATCCGAGGCATTGATCATCTCGTCAGACCAAAGAGTTGAGGCAAAGCCACAGAATCCAATTTCACATTAACTCTGTTTGTGCTGGAAGGTAGAAATGTTTAAAATGGATTAGGATTAGAAACACAGAGGAGATTTTAAAGCAATTGAATCTATGAATTTCTCAACCCCAGCACTGTTAACGTTTTGGACCTGATAATTCTCAGGGGGGAGGGGAGCACTGTAGGATGTTTCACACAGCCTTGGCTCCACCCCATAGACGCCAGTCACAATCCCCGGTTGTGACAACCAAAATAATCTCCAAGGGGGACAGAATCAACCCCTGGTTAAAAACCACTGAGCTAACACCACCATCCGACATATGCACACACAGACACTCATATACACAAATAAAAATGCCTCTAATGCCTCCGTTTTAGAAAGCTGCCTTTTCAAATACTCTCGTCATGACACAATGTAGAAGAGCATCAAATTAATATTTCACCAAAAGAAGCTGTTCATTCTATCATAGAAAGGTAATCCTTCCTCAGGTATTCTTGGTGAAGGATTATCTTTCCATTCTTCACCTAAATCCCTCTGCAGGAGTGCGGAACTGACTTTGTTATAACCTCAGTCAAGAGTCTCTTTTGGAGAAGTAAAGGCAACATGCCATGCCAGCACGTACCAAGGCTTTTCTCTCCTTGGTCCTTCTGAAGGACATGCTGCCGCTTGCTCTGCAGCCAGTTGGAAGCATTTAATATGAGAGCTTCTGTTTTAAACAAAAAATAAAATTCCAAAGAATGATTCTAACAAAGCAGGCTGCAAAATATCCCCGACGTTCAAACAAGAGCACTTGTATACCATGCCAGAGACTCAGCCTGCACAGGCAAACCTGTTCGCCTAAATCAGTGAAAAACAAACCAACAGAAAAGTCAAACTAAAATGGGATTGGATAGAAAAAAATACCTATTTTTCAAACATAATTTTCCTGTAACCTCTCCAGGCCTTATTATTCTCATCTCTAGAATCAGGTAATGAGGCCTGGTCCACAGATTTATGAAAATCAACAAAGACATTGTATATATAAAGGCAATTGGCATATGGTATGTATTCAATAACTGCTTAAATAACCAATTTATAATATATTCTTTCAGTTAGTTTTTCTGGTATCTATGCAAGTGAAGACCAGAATTGGTTTTCACCTCCTGTTGCCTACCTGAACAATTGAAAAGGCAAAGAAAAGAAAAACTTTCAGTTTTTCTTTCAGAATTCAGATACAATGCACTTGCAATATATGTCGTTACTCTTTTGCCTCAAGAAAATACAAAAAATATTGAATAAAGCTTCATAAAAGCATAACCACTTATTCCTAACTTCCTCAACTTTAACATGGAGTGGTCTCTAAGTTGTTGATAGACTTTTTATCCTCCTGAGATTTCATCCCTTAAAGTCATTTGGCTTATAGGATATGTTTTATTTTAAAGAACAGCAATTTTAGACACTCAAAATCACATTTCTTTCCATTATATATTAACACTTACCAAACATATGAAAATAAATCAGTACTAAGTCTAGAAGAGCCTACTCAATGCAGAAAGCAGCAAGTAAAAGAAGTCATGCTCAGGGAAGCGGACGTGGCTCAACTGTTAGAGCCTGCCTACCTATGGAGGGTCCAGGGTTCGATACCCAGGGCCTCCTGACCTGTGTGATGAGCTGGTCCATGCACAGTGCTGCCACACGCAAGGAGTGCTGTGTCATGCAGGGACACCCTCATGTAGGAGTGCCCCATGTGCAAGGAGTGCACCCCACAAGGAGAGCCACCCCACGTGAAAAAGGTACAGCCTGCCCAGGAGTGGCATCATACACACAGAGAGCTGACACAGCAAGATGGTGCATCAAAAAGAGACACAGTTTCCCAGTGCCTTCTGACAATTAAAGTGGACACAAAAGAACGCACAGCAAATAGACACAGAGCAGACAACTGGGGGAAAGGGGAGAGAAATTAAAAAAAAGAAGTCATGCTCAGCAAGCTGAAGTGACAGGCAGGCACAGCAAGCTGATGCAACAAGATGACACAACAAGAGATGTGAGTAAAACACAATGAGAAACAACAAAGTAGGGAGCAGAGGTGGCTCAGGCGATTATGCACCTTCCTTCCACATCAGAGGTCCTGGGTTCAGTCCCTGAAGCCTCCTGAAAAGAAGACCAGCTCACAACAAGTAGACAGCAAATGCAAACAAGGGGGTGGGGAGAAATAAATAAATAGTTAAATAAATAAATCTTTGAGGAAAAAAAAAGGAGTCATGCTAAATAGCAAATTTCGAAGGGTCTCCCCCTGCCAGGCACCAAGCCCAGACTTCTACACCCATCTTTTGATGTTTCATGACGTGTCATATTACAAGCTTATCCCCATAGCAATTTTTATTATTCCCATGTAACAGGTGAGGAAACAGAATCTGAAAGAGAGTAAACTGCCCCAGGCCATATATGCCCTCAAGTGGAGGCAGGACTCAAACCCAGGAGCTCTGACTCCAGAGCCTGTGCCCCTACCAGCCAGCCACCAGGCCACGCTGGTGTCAGGAATATGAATGAAGAGACTGAGTTTCTCTTGCTGCTGAGTTAGCACTTAGTCAACAACTTAGACCAGTGCCAGGAAAACATAGGACCCCCTGACCATTGCTCTGATTTCAGTGCCTGACAAATTAGGCTCAGTCTGGTCTCTGCTAAACAAACATACAAGTCATGACACCTAATTTCCCCATAGATAAGTCACCAAAGGGAAAGACATTTCAACTGGAGGTTGACCCCTCTTTCTGAAAGATTCTTCTCCCTCAGAGATTGCTAAGTGGGTACATCTCTTGGACAGACTTCAGGAGATCTGTGGCACTTTGTTACTCGATGCAGGATTTTGCATGTGTAAGTGTCAAGGCCCAGAACTTTTTTTAAGTCTGTCTTTTTTAAAAATTAATTTGTATTTATTTTTAAAACATACATAGATAACATAAAATGTTACATTAAAAAAAATTGGGGTTTCCCAAATGCCCCACAAATATTGGGGTTTCCCAAATGCCCCACAACCCCCACTTTTCCCACATCAACAACTTTTCTGATTAGTGTGGTATATTCATTGCAATTGATGAACACATTTTGGAGCACTGCTACACAGCATGGATTATAGTTTACATTGTAGTTTACACTCTCTCCCCGTCCATTCGGTAGGTTATGGCAGGATATATAATGTCCTGCGTCTGACCCTGCCATGTCATTCAGGACAACTCCAAGTCCTGAAAATACCCCCATATCACACCTCTTTTTCCCTCTCCCTGCCTTCAGCAACTCTAGTGGCCCCTGTCTCTACATCAATGATATAATATCTTCCATTGCTAGAATCACATTAAGTCTATAGTGAAATACCAGTAAGTCTAATCTAGTCCATATTTTATTCCCCAATCCTGAGTACTCTGGGATGGTGATGCTCACTCCACCTTTTAATGGAAAGGGGAGGGGGCCTCGATCCTACATGGCTGGTGGATAGGACTCTTCTGCTTGTAGCTGTAGACTCTCTTGGTTCCTTGGTATGGTGGGTGTCCATCCTTACCTCCTTATTAGCTGTCCTGGGTGAGTCCAATGAACTGGAGAGTCAGTGTTGCAACTCTGCTGGCACATGGACAGCCCAGAGATTCAAGTCCCCTGGACATACAGCTATCAACTCCAGCACCAGCCACAGGTTCAATAAAAGGGAACAGAAGAGGCATGTGTAAGAAGTCACATCTGAGTCCAACTCCATCACACTTGAGTGCACAAACTCCAAAGTAGGAGGGCCCAGAATTTTTTACAATAAAAAATTAAAGAAGCATTGCTCTAAACTAAAAGAGTCCTAGGCGTCAGGAGACTATTAGGAACCTTTTAATGTGAGGTTCCAGTGGGATCTGTGATTTTAAGGTGGCAGAATTTCCATAGCTAATCCCAAAGGAGTAGCCATAGCCAACTGAAATCAACATGTGGAGTCCTGTTCATCGACAGTCAAACCCAAGGGGCAATTTTGAAGACTCAGTTCAGAGTGTTGTCAAAACAGCTACTAGATGACTAGCATATGCTGTTATGGGCACCAGAAGTCCACACATAAGTCGAGCCAGAGTTCCTGCCTTCACAATTTACCATGGTTGATAATATGTAAATAAATATTTGTAGTGAAAATAGCACAGTAAAGGCATGTGCGACCTTAGCAGGGATCAGAGGAAGGTAGAACGATTAATTCTTCACGTCAGGGAAGTGTGAAGAGTAACAAAGGAGAAATGGCACTTGAGCAGAGTCTGCTGCAGATGGGGAGGAGCTCGCCATTGAAGGTAAAGGTACTGCGATGTCTGAACGGGCCAAACGGTCCTACATGGCTAGGAAAAAATAGGAGAGGTCAGAGGCTGCTGCGGCCCAACTGTAAAGCTTTCAGAATATACCCTATTGGTAGCAATGAGAAGCTTTAGAGAATCTGACACAGGCTATGAGGCTGATGCTATGTGGATTAGAAAGAGCCCTCTGAAAGCAGAGGAGAGAATGGATTGGAGACAAAAGAGTTTGGGGATAGAAAACCAACTAGGGTGCATGGGTGCCAGAATTCAGGAAAGAGCCTCAAGGCAAAGCAGGCAAATAAGTGGAGGGGTGCCAGAAAGAGCTGAAGATGCTGGACATGGGAAGGATCGTGGGTGACACAGGGTGCCTCACTGAGAAAACTGGTCCCTGGACAAGGGCAAAATTAGCTCCCTACTTCACAAGTATAGGTTGGTCTTACAACAGAGACACACCTGTATTATTCGTTGGTCTTACAACAGAGACACACCTATATTAATTCCCATGGAAGACTTAGCTCTTAAAACAATAGAAGAGGGAGCTGATACTCAAGCTTTGACGCTCTGCCAGGCACCGCGCTGGGATTTTGTTCATGCCATCTCTCGGAATGTGGGCCAGGAGCCCGTTGGGGTATCCTTCACCACTGGGAGGCCAGCCAGCCACCTCTTGCATGGATTGGCCCTAAGAATCTGTCAAGAACAGCCTCGTTTGGCTCCTTTTCTCCTACCCGGCAGCAAAATGAATCACTCTTTTTGTAACTTCAATCCTATAAATCAATTCGATGAATTAAAACAGGCCCTGCAAGAACAAAACACAGCCAGGGGTTTCTTTCCTCCCACTGGCTTGCACAGATCAAAAAAACTGCTCCAGAGTTTCTGAAGAGGAGAGCAGCTCAGTTCCCAGCCCCTGCTCCCGCAGCACCTCACTGGGCTTGAAAGAGGCCAGGCGGGCCTCGGGGACAGCAGGTTCCTGACATGTCAGGGCCAGGGCTGCGAGGTCTCCCAGCCACCGCAGCGCTCCGTTCTGTGGAGTATTGATTTCAGACACGGTTTCCGAGAAAAACTGAAAGCGTGGCCCTTGCGCGCCAGGCACTTTGCACCAGCAGCCTCATGTCTGAGGCCTTCGAAAGCCAAGCCCAGCCCTCGGAGGCTTGTTTCCTCACTCCCTACGATTTCGATCAATTATGGAGCCCGTCAACATTTCATTATTTTAACAAGTATCCATCGAGTGTTCAGACGGGGAGGGACGGGGGGACGGGGGAGGGAGAAGCGGAAGGCCTTCAGTCGTCGGTGTGGACAAGATTCAAGCAGGAGGAAAATCTCAGTGTGCTTTGATGCCTCTTTCCTTGGTATTGGGCGGGGGAGGTCCGCTCTCTTTTTCGAATGCAGACGTTTATTATACATTATGGTAGGCTTTAGAGTGGGGAGGAGAAGATGATTTCAGGAAATCCCTGCTTCAAATGAACTTGCCATAAAATAATTTAAATTTTTTAAAAAACCAGATGTGGACACACATCCTACAAGGAAGCGGGGCGGGGCGGGGGAGGGGGAGGCGCTAGGGGACTCAGAAGTGGGGGGCATGGCCCGAGCTGCCTTGGTGCAGGCGTGAATATGGATTTTCAGTTCCATCCCAAATGTGTTGTTAAAGGGAGAAAATGTTCAGATCAGAGAGGCTGTTGATCTGCCTCCTGGTTGCTAGTGAGGTGCTAATATTAAAGAAAGTCTTAGGTTTGTTCATCTCATCATCAGGCAAATCACCCAGCTAAATATTCTCCCCACATTTTTAATCCAAATGTCACTTGAGTGGTTACTTTAAGCCTAGAGTTTCAGGTTTCAGAACCCTAAGCTTTGAGTCTAAGATAAAGTTTTACAAACCCTCCTTCATATGAAAAGGGGTACAATATGAGAATAAAGCACCCTGCACATAGGAAAGTGAGTCCTGAGCAGATAAGCCAGGCGGTGAAACTGTCTGATATTGAAAGTGACCTTGAGGTTTCTCTCTTCAACCTCAGAGAACCACAGGAAGAAAAAGCAAAAATTAATTGTGGACATAAAGTGAGACAGGTGTTTAAAACCTAGAAAATGCTATCTATTTTTAATTATCTCAGATGCTAGAAACCCAAGGAAGGAAAGTCAAGGTTTAAAAATAACGAGTGAGCCTTTACATGGTACCATATTTCACAAAGTTTTTAAACTTCCCTATATCATCTTTCCTACTAGCCTAAGAATAGAAATGCCTCTACTGCTTAGGGATTAGGCAAGAAGAGGGAGAGGAATTGCCTAAGGGAAGGCATATAATACAAGATGGCTAAATACAGAAACTGAGTGAATAAATGATGTCAAAGGTCAACTGGCATTTTTGCAGGAGAATCACAAAACTTCTGTTCATGCATTTATTCCATGCAATCAACAAAAATTTCCTGGACCCCTTATTTTTGCCAGGTACTATGCTGGCCACTAGGTATTCCAGAAATTATTACTGAAAGATAATGCTAGGAATGTCTATTGACCTAAAATTGTGTATAAGCCATCTCACCTTTTTTCCTAAATTAAAAATTCATAATACCATCCTATTCCTATTTCTTTCTCATTCACTTATTAGGCCGCCAGTTGTTTCTCCCACAAAAACTGAAGCATTTAAAACTGTATCAAATTAAAAGAAAGAAAATAAGAATGAAAAAATTAAAAACTGCATCAGGCATCCTCCTAGGTTTGAAAGATACCAAATTTAATAGCATAGAGCCTCTGCCCTTAACAAGATCCAGTCAAGAATTTCCCACGAATTCCAGTTAAACATGATCAGTACTGTAAATATTACGTAAACAAATATTGTAAAAGGTATCTGCCAGAATGGGGGAAGGTTAAAAAAACTTGGGGGAAAAAAAGATGGCATTTGATTTAGCTCTTCAATTATAAGTAGGAACTTCCCAGGCACACACACATACACAAATGTGGAGGGGAGAGGATGTAGCTCAAGTGGTTGACTGCCTGCTTCCCATGTACGAGGTCCCAGGTGCAATCCTTGGTACCTCCTAAAAATAAAATAAAAAAAAAAAAAAAGGAAAAGATGAACTCTCATTGGGGAGCTGATAAAGCTCAGTGGTTGAGCACCAACTTCCCATGTATGAGTTTCTGGGTTCAATTCCCAGTACTTTCAAAAAAAAAAAAAAGTAAAGGACAGGCATTCCCTACTGGGAGCAAGATGTGCTAAGGTGCAGAGGGACAGGGACACAGCATGCAAGGCTAGGAATGTGTGGTAGGTCCAATGTAGTCAGCCAGCAGTATTATTTGGCTGCATAACCAGACACCGCCCCACAAATGTGGGCACCCACAGGAAGATCTTGGCTTTGCCTAGAAGCTTAGACTTAATTCTGCCAACACTGGAAGGGTACTCTTTGTCCCTCTACCTTCACTTTGCCACAGAACTGAATTGCCCAAGATCAAGTCTGTCAACGGAGCAAACAGCTATTTCATTTTGCTTAGAGAATTAATTAACACCACAGTTCTCCAGGTTGCGTTGAATTTTTAATAGACTTTGAAGTGTATATCCTGTGGGGATGCACTATAAAATGCCATCTTTAAGGTCCATTTGCTCCCTCCGTTCAACAGCTTTACATCAGTCTCTGCTCTATGCCAGAGACCACGTTAGGCCCTTGGATATAATGGTATAAAAATAGACACAGAAGGGCTTGACAGTGGAGTTGGGAGGCCACGTGATTTAGTAAGTACAGAGCACTACAGAAACCCCCACCAGCGACCCTGGACCTGGCCCCTGGGGGTGGGTGGCCATCCCTTAGAAATGAAATTGCCAAAAGAATGTTGCCTTTTGGTGCTTCGCTAGGCAAGTCTCCTTGGATGGGGTTCAAGGACACCTCATAGCCAACATCGTTCCAAGCAATGCTGTCATCCTGAGCTGCTGCGTCGCTCCTCAATATGGTTTCCTGACTAAATGCACTCTGGCAGGAAAGGATGTGAGTCCTGCACGTGGCAGAACTAATTTCAGAGTCACCATTTGCTCTGCCAGTCTAGAGTGACCTTCAAAGCTCCTCCATAAATCTCTAATTGGAAAGAAAAACAAAAGCATTTCATTGAAAGGGATGCGCAAGGCTGTGACTGACACCTGTCGTTTTTGTCAGGAGACGGGCTGTTCAGGAGCAACTCTTGGATATAATTACCCACCATGTCTTGAACACAAAATTACTGCTTTCACAAACCAGAAGCATTCCATACACAACTATTGTAACAATATAAAAGGATACTTGGACAATAGATTCCATAAATGGAATGGATGAGTAGTAGATATTTTTACTACTAATTTATTTTAGGCAGTATGATGAGGTACGTACTACAAAAACAGTAATCACCTCTAGGTGAGGATTTATAAGGTTTCTTTTCTTCTGATTACAAATCTCGCCTACTCTCACATGTTCCCCACCTTCACAGCCTCCTGGGGACCTGGAAAAACACCGGACTAGGAATAGTGGGTTATTCCTTAGGCCCTGTGACAAACTCCTCTTTGCCGTTTAATCCTATCTCAATGTTCTCATCTATAAAACATGAACAGTGGCAGCTATTCCATCAAACTTCCAGCATGGTGGGCCAAACAGTAGATTGGGAGGCAAGAGGTTAAAGTTTGAACTTGGTTTTGCCACTGACTGGCAAATTACTTTGGGTAAATGACATAAACTCGCTGAGACTAAGTTAACTCACCTATAAAGTGGGCCTGATTCCAACTGCCTCCTAAATTTGTCCTGAGAGTTAAAGAAGATAAAGTACATAAAAATGTTTTTTAAACCACAACTCCTTACAGGTGCTCAAGGTAATTATTTATTAGGATTAAATAAGGTCACAGGAGATCTTATAACTATAGTGCTTTGAAACACTCACAGTACAAGTGACCTTGGATTTCTCATGCAGCCAGTCAGGTTGGGTGTATCTCCTACATCAACCCTGAACCACGAGGACGTTTTAGGGCTGTTTTCTTTTATCATCCACAGAGGAAAATTCAAAGCCACCCAAAACACTTTGTAATGTGCCTATCCCAGGAAGACTGGGTGACTCTCAGATTCAGCAACCAAGGAACAAGGGCTCAATGCTACTCCTGCCCCAGGGAAGGTGGGACGAAGGAATGAGGAGTTCCTTTCTGCCCTGGGAATTCGAAAGTTTATCAGCTAGAGCGGCCTCCTTGTGATCATCCCCTTGCTATGAGCCAGCCAGGCTGGTTCAGGGGTCAGGCTGAGACTTGTTTGAAAAGAACCTGGTAGAAGTCTAAGAACAGCTGTGATACAGCCGGTTTTATTCTAGGAGAAAATGAGATGGGGCTTCAGAGGGACTTGATGAAGTCTCAGTTCTTAAAATCAGGTTCACTTTACTATCTTCCTCAATCCGTTGGACCTGCTGGGAGCACTCAGCCTTCTCCAAACTGACCCATTGAGCCACAGCACACTTGGCCAAAAGGAGAAAGAACATGCTGTCCACACCTCCCCGAGTGTCCTCAGCACACCGGACGTCTTGACCAGGGCTGGCAGAAATAGCACTAGCACGTTCCCACTTTGGCCTGGCTTTGAAGCAATGCGTGCACGGCATGCACCACGCCCCGTGCCAAGCCAGAGCCAGGACGCAGGCCTGAATTTTGCAGGTTACGTTCCCCAAGGTAACTTTTAGAGCTCGGTTGTAGTAGTTACTTTTTTTAAAGGTCAAGAATTACATGTTTATTTTGACTGGTGCTTCTTGGCCTAATCCAGATGAAGGAAAAAAAAAAAAGAAAGAAGAAAGAAAGAAAAGAAAGGAAAAGGAAATTGATGCAAATAGATTGATAGTTTGCAAGTGAAATCTACATCTCATTTTGGGAAATCTCCCCAAAGAGGCTTGTTTTATTTAATTGGAAAGAGAAAAGAGTGACATTTTCAGTTCAACTCTGGGTGCCCAGGGGGCTGAAAAGCAAGTCCCAGAGAAGAACATCTGGTTGGCGAATACAAAGGAACTTAACACCTGCAAAATCCTCATCTGTTTACTCTGAAACTAGTTGTCCCTTATCCACACAAAATGTTTTGGGGCTGGAAATGGGTGGTTCCTGCCAAGAAAGTCTGGGGTGATAACACAGCCTGTTTATCTTGGAATGTCCCCCATCCTAGCATGGGCCGGCCCTGCTGAGACGAGACAGCTTTGGATAATTTTGCTGCCTAGCACCTCTTTGCTGAAATCTCTACAAGCTTGGAGCTGGAGACCCACAAAAGGGCCTTGGAAAATGAGAGAAGAGAATGCCTGTTGGGCTGCAGAATACAGTTATATTATTTACTCCTCTGCAGTGATTTTCTGGCAGGGCTTTTCGTTTCTTAACCTCTGGAAGGAATTGCCCTTATCAAAAACACCACCAAAGCAAACCATGTGAACACCCAGCCTTGGAGGAAACTAACCCCTGGGACTCAGAGTTCAGAAAGATCCAGAAGACCTGCCGTGTGTAACTCTGACCCCGGCAACATGGATGTCAACCCCAGAGTTCAGTTCCTTGTGTCATTCTTTGAATCCCTCCTGGCCTAGGATGAAGCCTCCCCCAAAGAGACTGTTGAAAGCAGCCATGAGAGCAGAAGAACGCCTGCCATAAATCAAACCTCCTCACTGTCAGACCCCTCAAACCCAGCACATGCCCCATTGCCATCCTGAGTCAAAATCGCAGCACCAGTCTGATTCTGGTGGGTAGAGAACGCCACTGGCTCAGGGACAATTTGAAGCCTATATTCAAGAAGTGAGAAGAGGAATGTGGAAAAACAACAGAACTAACATTTACTAGAGTTCCTCCTTAGACCCGTCTGAACCATCAGCACTGTGCATGACTTTTCTTACACAATTCTCAGATCAACTCTATTCTCCTTATTTTATAGGCTGGAGAAAGGAGGCTTAGGGAGGTTAAGCAACTCTCCCAGGGTCAAGTTACTTAGCCAAATGAAAATCTTGGGTTTCAACCTGAGGTCTGTCTGGTTTTTTTCTGCTTTATCATGGGATCTCCAAAATGGAAGGCAGACGTGTTGATTTTCCTTTTGCCTCCAAGTTTCTCTAGAAAGATCCAGTGTGGGTGGCTTATTTGTTTTTTCAAATGGCTTAGCCTGGTCTCCATTCCTTCCCTTAAGACAACTAATCTCACCTTGAGCAAAGGAAGAAAGGTAAGGAAGGGTGTGCAGGACTAAGAGCAGGGAGAGCCGTGTCCCAGCCCTATTCTACTCGGTGCTGGTCGTTTAACCTCTCAGGTCCTCAATTCACCCTTATTTACACACCAGAGAGTTAGAGTTCATGGCTCAATATATGTTTGCTGCATAATTTAAGAATGTTTGATTTGACTGTAGAAAATAAAAGAAACATCCCAATGAGAATAGAGGAAAGTAAGAAGAGAAGCAAGGAGCTTGTGCCACATGTTAGATCTAGATGAAGGAAGCCGCACCTGTGGGTGCTGATTGTAGATGGGAAGGATGGAAGGGCAAGAGGCACCGAGTGATACTAAGGGTAGTTGAGGCACTCAAAATCCACCAGGTCTTAAAGTGGAACACCCGTGTTGTCTCTACGAGTCTACTGCCTAAAAATGTGGATAAAAGCCCCAGGCTAACTGGTGAGCCACAGCTGTATCCAAGCATATTTCCCTATGTGCCTCACAAAAACGAGTGTGTTTGCCCAAGCACCTTCCATCTGTTGACTCCCTTGTTCCATCTCACATCTGGTCCTCCTGATAACTACAATACCAGCAGGGAAGGGTAATGCAGCAGAGAGAGAAAGAGAGAGAAAATGAACTTTGTGATCAGCCTCTTCCCTTGCTTATAGCCAACCCTGCCTCCAACAGTTTCCCCTTGCCGTGTGCTTAAACAACTGTGTGTTTTAAATTGATTTATTAGGAAAGAGGACTTGGCCCAAAGGATAGGGCGTCTGCCTACCACATGGGAGGTCCGTGCTTCAAACCGAGGACCTCCTTGACCTGTGTGGAGCTGGCCCACGTGCAGTGCTGATGCACACAAGGAGTGCCATGCCACGCAGGGGTGTCCCCCGTGTATGGGAGCCCCACGCACAAGGAGTGCGCCCCATAAGGAGAGCCACCCAGTGCAAAAGAAAGTCCAGCCTGCCCCAGAGTGGCATCGCACACACGGAGAGCTGATGCAGGAAGATGTCATAACAAGGGGAGACACAGATTCCCATGCCGCTGACAGAATAGAAGCAGACACAGAAGAACACGCAGCAAATGGACACAGAGAACAGACAACTGGGGCGGGGGTGGGGGGATGGAGGGTGGAGTAAGGGAGGGAAGAGAAATAAATAAAAATAAATCTTTAAAAAATAAATAAATAAACTGATTTATTAAACCAGGTAGTTCAGACACCTTAATTTGATATTTGAGTCCCTGCTTTGCATGTCTTTTCTTATGTAATTCTCCTGATTGTATGACCCTTTATGTTCCCTGCTTTCTGCAAAGGTTGTTTGAAAAGCTTGGTGAAGTCCTTAGAAGCTACCATTACATCAAGGTGGTTTTCCACATGACAGATGACCTCCAAAACTCAGGCTTCAGTTATCACTTTATGTTTTAAGTCCAAAGAAATAAACAAAATCTCAAAAGATAACAGATCCTAGTGGAATGACCACGCAAAACTGAGTAAAACCAAGAAGGCTAAAATGATTTTTTAAAAATAGATAATACTTAGGAATTACTTTCTGATTGAATTCATACTGTTGGAGTTTGTATTCATTTAAAATCCATTCAGTGTGTTTGGGGCTCAACAGCCCTCTAACCCATGTGGAACCAATTGAATCTCATCCTGACTTTATAATACTCTCACTAAAACAGATAGGATTGTTCCTGTTTTACAAGTGAATAAACTGCACAAGCAGGGAGAATGAATTGCTTGAAATTAGATTGATACTGAATGATGAGGGCAGACCTAGAATCCTAAACAAACATTCTTTCTGCCATACCATGTATACATTGAAATGTATATAGATTCCTACCCACCTGTGGTAGAAATCAAACACAGATTGGCAAGAGAAAAATAGAAAAAGAGAGACATGGCGGGGGGGGGGGGGGGGGGGGGGGGGGGAAGGCGGGGAAACAAAGAGAAAGAATGAGAGAGAAAGAGAAATAAGATAGACCGTGGTTATAGATGGGATAGTATGCTTTTTGCATACATGGTATATATAAATACTATTATACCACTCGTTAAAGTTGTGCTTTGTGTCAAGCAATGATATATGTTTATCCACAGCACCTCTTTTCCTCAAAGTCCTAGGAAATACTGTTATCCTCCCTTTATAGTTTATGAAACAGAATCTCAGAGATGTTCCTTTAATAACATGTCTAATCTTAAGTAGAAAACCCAAGTCTGCTGACCCTACAACCTGTGTGTTTCTACAATGCAATAATAGTAATTGTCATTGTTACAAATGAAGGGTCCATGTACTTTTTGAGTGTGTCCTGCGTACTGGGCAGTATTAATCCAAGGATCCACTTAAGTCATGAAATTGACCGAAAAGTAAATGTGGTACAATTAGAACCAAATAAGAATGAGTTGGGAAAGGAAAGACTGAATATCTAGCATACAAATCATTTATATGTATCATCTCACTTTATACTCATCATAGTCCCATGAGACAAATATAATTGTGCCCAAATGATGGATGAGAACACTGAGACCCAGGAAACTGCAGACCCTTGCCGGGGGTCTCACGGGGTGTTAAGAGGTGGGGTGGAAAGCTGGAGGTATTGGTTGGGTGGGGGCTTTGAGAGCGATACCTAGTTTGTTTTTAAATTAATCTTCATTTGTAGATATGGTCCTGTGGCTTAAAACAAGATAAACATCAAAGGTTTGGAGAATTGAAGCGGCATGTATTAGCTAGAAAACTTACCCCTAAGGTCGATGTGAACAAAGGAGAGCCACAAAAGGGAATATCCAAACGGTACTTTTTTAATTCTCTAGATTTGTGCCAACCCCAATCAACTTCATGCAGTTAGCCCTAAGCTCTCCTGCAGCTGCATGCAATCTGTCCCCAGAAATCCCCTCCCAGTGTAATAGGTTGGCAATGAACTTAAAATTGCCGGGAGGAGGTGGAAGAGGAGAAGTGGAGCTTGGTGGGAAGCGAAATGATAATGCAGTTGGGCGAGGGCATGGTCTTTGTGGACGGGCTAACCCAAAATGCTGCTGCCCTGGAACAATGGCCTCCAGTTGGGGCAGCCTTCAGGTCCCGTGCTAAATGGCCTTGTACTTGGGAGCTGGACATTCTCCCCTAGGGAAATGGACTCATCCTTGAGCCAGATCTGCACTAAGATTCAACAAGTAATTTTTAAGCAAATGTGATTAGCCTCCCGTTTGCCACAACCGCAGAGCTCCCAGAAGCCCGTGCAACTTCAACTGATAAGAATAACAATGCTGGGTTTATCTTTGGGGGGAACACCCTGCTCACTGCGTGGCCCTGGGCCAGTCAAGTGACCTGCTTGTGTCTTGTTAAGTCAAACCAACTGGAAAGCTGAGTAAGAATCAGGGACCTTACAGGAAAACAGATGCTACAGCTGAGCTGAATTTTTATTATTTTTTTAAATGTTATTATTTTTTTTGGAAATAAATTAGGGTCCCAGGGGAGAAGGGAGTGGTGAGTTGTTTTGAATATTCAAGAGCAGCTCCAAGCTGAGGAAGAGTGTTCATTAAAAACTCTTTCCAGCTCAGCCAACAGAGCTAGGACCTTCTGTGGTCAGCCGGGTGGCCCACTCGGGAGATGGTGAGCAGACCCCCTCGGCAATGGCAGGGTCCAGAGACCCCCTGTAAACATTATTGGGTCACATGTGGTCTCCCTTTAAATAGCTTAGCCCTTGCAGTGAAGGTCCCTCAGGCATCAAATTTGTTAAAATATCACTTCTATGAGCCTTTTCCTGGCCCCCTCTTTTAAACTGCAAGCCCCCTTCACCCTGGCTCTCCCAATCCCCTTCGCATGTTTTATTTTTGAGCAGGGTATACATTACTACTGATCATCTCATGTCTGTGTCCTCACCCCCAATAAGATGTCAACTCTGTGAGGGCTCTTTTGTCAGTTTGTTTGCTGCTGTATTCCCAGTGCCAAGGATAGTCCCAATAAATTTTTCATCTGTTTTCTCTGAGCTCAGAGGCTGGGAAGATTGAACATCAGAGTCAAGAAACACAGGGAAGCCACTAGCATGGTTATTAAAGAGTTGGTCAATCTTTAGGTAAGAAGAGTGTCTCCTGCCTCAGGAATCTCACCTCCAAGACTAGACCTTGCCATTCAAGCAGAGAACCAGTGGTGGCAGGGTGAGCGGGCAGGAGGCTTCTGGCATCCCAGCAGGAAACCTAGTGGAGACCACATGGTCTCTCACCGGAATTTCTACAGGAGCCTGGTTCCTGCCTCCAGACCACCACTCCAATCCACCTCCAGCGTTTTACCAGCAGACGCTTTCTAATGTACCAACTTGTTGCTATGAGTCTCCTAATGAGGCTCACGGCCTCTGTGAACTCCAGACCATCTACGGCTCTCCTTGCTCTGTTTCCAGCCCTTTTTCCTGCCCCTCCCTCCAAAAATCCCCTCAAGTCGACCACACCTTCCCCCACTGCAGCTTCCTGAGCAGCCCGTGCTCTCCAGGTCTTCACATGTTTGCTCTGCTCCTCCCTGCCCAAAACTCCCTTCTCAACTGGCCAACAGCTACTGACTCACACCAGTGAGCTCAGCACCATGGCCCTTCTGAACCCTTCCCCGTCTACCGCTCCCCTCTCCCTGCAGATGTCTCTCCTGCATTTGGGGCAAACTCTGTGATAATGCGATACATGGTACTGTCGTCCCTAGAATGTTTCTCTTTCCTGCTCACTCATGAGGTCTTCAGGGCGGGAATGGAGTCTTATCTAGCTCTGTGTCCTCAGTCAGTGCTCAGCTCAGGACGAGGTGGTGGGCGAATCAGTGGGGAAGTGAGAGGATATATTATGCACAGGCCCCCTGCAGCTCTCAAATGAATGGAAAACAGAGCCACTTCCTTCCTTCAATTTAACTGTTCACTGGAGTTTTCTCCACCTTTTTAGAGCACTTGTATATATCAAATCAATAAGGAAAAGCTTCTCTAATACTGAAAAAGAGCTCACCTGTCTATTAAGTATAATATAATAATCACTTGCTTTGGACATTGCTGGGAAAGATACCTTTCCAAGAAAAGATTTTCCAGAAGACAAAACCAATTGACCTGCAGAGGCTGCCTGAGAAAATGGAAAGCACCATACAGAATTGCAGATAAGCAATACCTGGTGATAAACCAGTTTTGGTCCAGTAGAGATAGCTTATCAGAATGGGCACATGTACCATACTAATCAATTATATCTGTTCCCCACTCTGTAGACTCTCCTGTATAAAATGGAAACTTAACATCAGCCAACCAGAATATGCCCTCGCTTACTTCCAGAATCACCCTATATAAGCTTCCCCTTTCTCCTCCCTCGATGGAACGATCTTCTGCTTTCTGAATGCGATGCAGACTGCTTCATGGATCTCTCAAAAAAGCTGTGACATCCGAAATTGCATGTAAAGTTTTTCTTTTAACAAATCTAGGTTCGATCCAGTGTGACATTCTATAATTCTGTATTTCTGACATAGAAAGTCTCTATCGGGGGTCTGAACTTCTTTAGTCTAAAGAGCTACGAGCAGGTCCTTAGGTTTGCCATGACAAGTTGCTGGAAAGTAGAGGAGGAGGGAAAAGCATGGGGTAGAGGGCAGCGAAAGAGAGGAGGAAGCATACATCTGGGCACAACAGCCCAGGGGAAATTAGGAGTCTGTGTAGGAGTGTAGATTCAGCTTTCCCAGCTTCACACCTTTCCAGAGTTACCAAGGGCCAAAGATTCCCCCAGTAGCCCCCACGGGGTAAAAGCCTGCCCTCTGAAAGCATGAGTGTTCTGAGGGTAGTTGTGTGCTTATATTCCAGCCTCGTGGTGGGATCTCTATTGGCAATTGGTCCCCTCAGACTCTCAGAGCCCATAAGGTAATGCTGAACTTGCAGTCTTCCCCGTGGGATTTCATGAACCTAACAAGTACCTATAGGCTCCATCAAGACTCCATTTTACACGCCTACATGCCTGAAAATGCACATATTGAAATGCATTTTCGAAGGCTGGTCTTTATCTTAAGATATACAGCTGCTGAGCGTAGTAACACTTCCAAAATTAGTTTTCTTCAAGGTGGGAGGCAAGAACAATGGAGAAACAAATGGGCGGACTTGACTTTGCACCTGAATTGCCTGCTGAAGAAAGGCTTGGTTTTCATACAACCTTTGGTTCCCATAGGTTCCAGCGAAGAATTTGCTGTAGAAACAGTGGCATTGCTATTCAAAGCCAATCGCTTTTCTGGGGAACTCACCTTTGACAGGGGACAGGGCATGTTTCTGCCTGGCGGAAGCTAACAATATGGGAGATTCATGAAAAGCACTAACTCACTAGAAGATGTAGGTTGGGGGCCTTTGTCTCACCAGCCCCCCTCCCTCCAGTTCCCCCTTTTCTTGCCCTCACTGCCTCCTCCCCAGCTCACTGCCCTTAAATAACATAAGCTTTGCCTCTTCCTGCCTCTGTAAATATGAGCTTTCTCTTGTGTGGCTCAGGTCTAAGCTTGCTTCTTAAACAATGCCTCTAAGAACCATGTGGGCAGGAACTATATGTTTTCTAGTCAACCATGCCTTGGCCCCAGCACCAGTCCTGCACCTGGAACAGAGCAGGCACTCAGGAGACTTTTTTTGAAAAATCAATGCCAGATTATATGATTTTCTTTGTGAATCCTGATCCTTTTGCCTCATTTGCAGGCTAAGGAAGGGTAGACCAGCACCCCAGTGTATATTCTTTAAAATGCCTTTGCAACTGTTGTTTGCCAATTGACTACGGAAGAAAATAAACTCCCATGACCAGTAAGAAAGAGAGAGAACTTGCTTACATGGCCCCAGGCTCAGCAAATCCACTGACTTGATGGAGCTATTCACAAAATATCCATCCTAGACAACCAGGTGGAGAAGGGATTATTGTTACCTTAGTCATTTGCTTTATTCAAGGTAGTGTTTTTCGCTTGGGCTGGTTTTGACTCATTAATCCTCCCTAGAGATGATATCTCTTGCTTAAAACAAAAAAAAAAAATAAGTGTTCTCAAATCACCTTTACCTATTCACCTCCTTCTTTTTTTAAACTCCTTAATTTATATCAGAATTTTCCATTTTCACAAGCCTTGCTTAGGTCCTTAATCAAAGTCCTTCTTCGGTCTTGAGAGGTAAATAAACCACTCAAGAAGCAAGGAAGCTGTTAAAGATCCCCATGTGGTGGATTCAATTGTGTGCCCACGTCTGGATTTCATCTGCTGGGTGTGGACCCTTTGTAAATAGGATCTCTTGAGGATGTTACTTCAGTTACAGTGCGGCCCACTGAGTCAGGTTGGACTTTAATCCAGATTACTGGAGTGCTTATAAACAGTATGAAATTCAGACATAGAGAGAGGAGCCAAAAAGGAGAAGACATCACCATGTGCATTGCCATGTGATGGAAAAGCCAAGGACCATGGGTCTCCAGTAGCCAGCTCCAGACGCCACAGTCTTCGGAAAGAAAGCATCGCCTTGATTATGGATTTCTGCCTGCCTCAAAGCCAACAGCCAATAAATTTCTTTTGTTTAAGCCAACCCATTTTATTTTAGCAACTAGGTCACTAATACCCCCCCATGCAGTCATTGTCAGATCATTGCAGACAACCAACTACTTCAGCTCCAACGCCCAAACTGGGAAAAAAAACCAACTCACCCCACCCCAAACACAAATGGATTACAGCTATAAATAGCTCATGGCCCACTGAAGCTGCCCAATTCTACCTGCTGAACTTCTTCTCTCCAGACTGATCAAAGACCCTTTTTCCCTTGCTCCTAATTTACAGAAACTGATTTCTCTGCCAGGTCTGTGAGCTTAAAGTTAATCAGAGGCTTGATTATTATTAGGTGAATCCAGCCAAAGGCAAGTACTTTCCTAACTAGGGTCAGTAGGTTAGATACCTGGCATTTTGTGAATCATAGTGCACTGTATTGTACAGCCAAGGAGACCAGCAAAAAGCAGACCATCCCCAAGGGTGGCAAGAGCCAAGCTGATGGGAGAAACCAACTACAATAGTCAGAGAATGACACCACAAGATAACAGGCAGCATCCCGTAATCAGAGTTAGGCTGCATCCTTCACTCTGCTAGACAGAGTTCTGCCAGCTCAGTTTACCTTAGACAGCCAATGGGGTCTGTCTCTCAGGGGGTACCATCTAGATCTGTCATAAACAGGCTAGACAAAAGTATCTGTGAATACCCTTGTAAAATAGATATGATGCCCTCCTCTTAAATTTAGAAGGGTAAATCTTCTCACCTGCATGAACAGGTGAAGACATTTTCCTAACAGCCAGAGATTTCACATACTCCTTGTCTTTTATTATCCTCCCTCCACAAGACTCTTTTTAAAATAATTTTGAAGATTGGGCCTAACAGAGGAGAATCAAAACATGGGTCACAGCAAGTAGTTAGGAGCAAAGGAAGCAAGCCCTCTGGGAAGAAGGCTCATGCTGACCAGATACATGGTTCCACTTGTATTTTATGATTGCTGACATATAAACACATGAAAAAGGAGAAAAACTAGAACCATAAGACTTTCTTAAGACAAACAAATCTTCCCTAAACCTGGGCTGGGTGCAAACACTAGAGAAATAAAAACAATGAGCAATATCCTGCCCTCAGGGAGTTCCCAGTCTAGAGAACCAGAGAAGCAAGGAAGCACACAGTAACACCAGGATGTGTGAGGTCATCTAAAAGGGCTCCAGGAACATTGGGGTAGGGCATTAAGTATCTAGGGGATGAGGAGATGTCATCAGGAAGACATAGGACAATGGCAGGAACTAAATCTGCCTCCAACCCAAAAACGATTTGTGGCAGATGCAAACCCAAACTTAGGAAACTGGTGGAGTCCAAACAGGCTAGAATGCCAAGTGACTGCCTCCATAATCATCTGCTTGTGTAGTATAATTTTTTATATTTTTAATAGAATTATAGCACACTTAGATAAAGTAAACCAATGTTAAAATGTGAAACTAAATTTTTCCTAAATATACACTGAGTCATCACTACCTAGATCATGATCTAGAACATTCCCAGCACCCAGAAGTCTCCATCATGCCCATCCAGTCAATACCCACTCCCCAGAGGTAACCACCATCTTCCACTGGCTAGTTTTGCCTGTACTTGAACTCACATAAATGGAATCACATAAAATTATATTTCTGTGTGTCTGGCTTCTTTTGTTCATATTCATGCTTTTGAGAATCGTCTATGTTTCTACATACAGCAGTAACTTCTTGTTTGATTTTTGTGATTATGCGAATAGAACACAATTTACTTCTCCATTCTACTATGATGGCTATTTGGGCTGTTTCCAGATTGGGAATATGATGAATAATGTCAGTTTAAACATCTTATTCATGTCCCACATGCACTCATTTCTCTTAAGCTACATACCCCAGGAGAGGAATTATCCAGTAAAAGGTAGGAGTAGGAGTCTACTTAACCTCCGTAGACACTACTGGTTTCACAAAGTGGTAATAAAACCAACACCCCCATCAGCAGTGTCAGGAGTCCTAATTTGAGCTACTACCCTGAATACGAATTGCCCTCAGCATTCCAATGGGTAAACTGAGGGCCCATGCAAGAGGACAGAGAAACTTGCAGTTTGTCAGTGCACTTAACACGTAGCTGTTTTCTGACTGGCATGCTCCTCCCTCCTCCAAGAGACTGAATGGAGGAGAGTTAGCAGAACATGCTAATAGGGAGCCCCAAGCCGAGAAAATACCAGGTGCAAATAAAGCTGGACTCTGCCAGCTGGCCGGCCTGTTGGCTGTCCCTGTGCATGGCAGGGAGCCAACATCTCAGTATGGGCTGAATGCCTTCCTTATCACTCACCTACAGGGCTTAAGGACCAGTAGGTTGTTTCAACCACATACCTGACAATCTCCTATGTTCGAATAGCCTACATGTAATATCAGGCGTTAAAAACTGCTTTTTGACCTTGAGTAAAAGGGAGAAATGGAAAGGACAAACGAGTTTATATGGCTATGAGTCTCCAAAAAAGAGTCGGGAGGTCATCAGGGGGGTCGCTCTTACGCACGCCTCAGCAGGGTCCCAGAGACAGCCAAAGTAGACACAACCCCAGGTACTGGTTCTCCTGAGGGCAACAGAAACCCACAGGTTCTATGGTCATGGCAGATGGCTCTGGAGTTCAGTGCCATGTCAGTTGGCCCTACTTTGGAGTCTGTGTTCCTGAGTATGATGGAGTTGGACTCAGATGTGACCTTTCCACACATGCCTCTTCTGTCACTTTTACTGTACCCGTGGTTGGCGTTTGGGTTGGTATATACTCCGGAGACCTGAATCTCTGAACTGTCCATGTGACAACCAGGCCCTGAGCCTCGGCAGACTTGCAACTCCTACCCTCTGGTTTATTAGACTTACCCCAGTCAGCTAACAGGGAGGCGAAGAAGGTTAACCACCACACCAGGGAGCCAAGAGGGCCTACAACTGCAAGCAGGAGAATTGCATCCATCAACCATGTGGAATCTAAGCCCCCACTCGAGATAGAGGTGGAGCAGACATAACCATCCCAGGGTCCACTGAATGGAGGAATAGAGTATGGATTAGAGCTCACTTACTGACATCCTACTACGGAACTATTATGTTTAGTAATGGAAGAAATTGTAGCATTGATGTGGAGAAATTGGCCACCGTAGCTGCTGAGGGTAGGGAGAGGGAAGAAAAGATATGATGTGGGGACATTTTCAGGACTTGGAGTTGTCCTGGGTGGTACTACAGGGACAGATGCTGGACATAGTACCTCCTGCCATGGCCCACTGAATGGACTGGGGGAGAGTGTAAACTACAATGTAAACCACTATCCATGCGGTGCAGCAGTGCTCCAAAATGTATTCACCAAATGCAATGAATGTTCCACGATGATGAAAGAGGTTGTTGACGTGGAGTGGGAGGAGTGGAGTAAGGGGGGTGGGGGTATACAGGGACCTCTTATATTTTTTTAATGTAACGTTTAAAAGAAAGAGAGAGAAAAAAAAAAAAGGGCCAGTAGGGCTGACCTGGGCTCAACCTGCGGCTGTACTCAAATATTGGTGTCTTTGATACAGTCTCCCCCAGGATGTTCTATAGAGCCCAATAGTCTCAGAGGTCCTTCTGCTCTCTCAATGTGAAGCTAGTCACAAAGCAAAGTGCACAGCTCCACGGAGGAAGTAGCCGGGAAGCAGTAACAGCACTCTTGAATTTCATAACAGCACACGCCCAGGGAATCCGCCTTTCACATCTAGTACAATGTAAATAAATGATGAAAAGCAAGAAATACCCTCGGAAGTGCTCAGGAGGTATTCAGAGGCAACAAAAATGGCTCTCCTTCCAAGTTATCAGGGTTTCTTAAAAACCAGGCCTGGGGGAGAGCACATTTAACAGTGTATTCTTGGGACTGGACGAAGAGTAACAATGGACAAAAGAAAACTCTGACTGTGTTCGACACTTTTCACATCCATTATTTCCCTTACTTTTCACCAGAGCATTTGAAATTGAACAGGGCTAATATTATTGTTATCAAATCCACCTTTACCCCGCCAAATGGCTGTTTCCTGATCAAAATAAGTCCTAAAGTAGAATAAGCTGTTTTCATAACATTGAAGTATCTCAGTTATTAGGGAAATGCTGGATGTTCATTTATACTTTTTTTAATATATATATATATATATATTTTTTTTAAAGATTGATTTAATTTTTTTTCCCACTTGTTGTTTGCACTTGCTGTCTGCTCTCTGTGTCTGTTTGCTATGTGCTCATCTTCTTTTTAGGAAGCACTGGGAACCGAACTCAGGACCTCCCACGTGGGAGAGAGGTACCTAATCACTTAAGCCACCTCCACTCCCTGCTTGTTGTGCCTCTCATTGTGTTTTCCTTCTTGTGTTTCTTCATTGAGTCATCTTGTTATGTCAGCTTGCCATGCCAGCCCATCGCATCAGCTCACTGTTTTGCTAGTCTTCTTTAAGAGGCACTGGTAACTGAACACAGAGCATCCCATGGGGTGGGCAGTGCCCAGTTGCTTGAGCCACATCTGCTTCCCATCTAATATATTTTATAAATCACCATGAGAGTTGCACCCCGAAATGCCAGTATCTTTTCAATAGGTGATGAGAATACTTTGAAATTTCACAAGGTGTCTCCAGAAATTCAAGGTTTCACCTTAGATTAGACTAATAATCATAAATAGCTGTCTTATTAAAGGAGAGAGAGACTTTTGACCTTTTAGAAAGTTGGCAAAACTCTGCATTGCTATATAAACTTCAGGTTTTCCTCAGACAGAGACAATTTACTTTGACAAGAACTGTTCTTCCAGAAGAATTCATTAAACCTGTCTGGCTTTCAAAAATCTGCATTTCTATTTTAAGACAAAGAAAGGTGTTTTGATCAAAAACTTGCCAGTGTTTCAATGTGGGTTCAAGTTCAGGTGAGCTGAAAGGTTACTGCTTTATCTATCCCAGCTCGTCCTACTGATTTGAGAGACAGTATCAGAGTCTTGTACAAGGTGTGCATAAATGTCCAGAGGTGGCCTCACAGGCTCTCCGCAGCTTGGCTTGCATTAGGGAAATGTCTATGGTTTCAGGGTCTATTGGCAGTTCTCTCATTAGAATTATTTGCAGCTGCAAAATCAGTGAGGCTTTTGTCACCACTAGCCCAGTTCAGTCACTGAATACAAATAAGCAGCTTTCTGCCCAGAGCCAGAGGCGAAGAGCTCTTCTCCATTTATAGAGGCGTGGGTCACAGACAGGGCTGAAGTTTTGACGCTCAGCTTTGATTTATGTCTCGTGATTCAGGAAAATGGAGTGACCTAAGAGCTCTTGTCTCCTTCGGTTGACCACCAATGCCAAATGCATCTGAAAGACACAGCAGTCATAATGGCCACCCTCGCTCTATTGAAGCAAAAAAAGTTCGTCTTTCTCTTCATGGGTCAACCCAAGATCATTCCAGCTATTATGGCCTCATTATTGCCTATGTCTAAGGGTAACCTTGTGGCTAAACAAAACCAGCAGAGCAATTATATTCGAATGTCTCTTGGAATCTAGACTCCCTTGTAACTCTACACCTCCTGCTACTGACCTCCTGGAGAGGAAATTGGTGTTCTCTGCTTTTATAGGAAGTGAATTATGCCCCTGAGACCCCGGGTCACAAGCTGGCATTCCACGCTGTGTAGAAAATGACTCTTTTTCTCTTCATCATTTTGTTACTGACACCAGTAGGCAGAAATTTCATTGACCTAAAAGTGAAGTTGCCAAGATTGTCTTTTGTTTGTTTCTGAAATGGTTTTATTTATTTTATTTTTTTATATCAATGTTACAAGTTACTCTGTTAACACAAGACAATAACTACGGTAAAAATAAATTTGCTTTGGTCCATGGTTACAACCCCTCCCCGCCCCCTTATTTTTACTCATTCCTCAATCTTGAGGGATTTGGGACCATGTGCCCTCTGGCTGCTTCAGGCTGAAAAGGGACATAGATATTATGGGGCAGAAGAAAATAATTGTTTTGCTTGCTGTTGAAGATACTCCTTGTTTTGTGGATGGGACTGGACCATCATCATCATTTTGTTAGTTGTCCAGGGCAAGCCTGAAGAACTGGAGAGTAGGAGTTGGTTGCAACTCTACTGGGTTTCAGGGTTCAACTGGCATATGAACAATCCAAAGATTTAAGTCTCTGAGAAATATACTTATATTACAGGTTAAAGGAGGCAGATGTGGCTCCAGCAGTTGGGTGCCTGCCTACCACATGGGAGGTTCCCAGGTGTAGTTCCCAGTGCCTCCTAAAAAGAAGACAAGCACACAATGAATGGATACAGAGAGCACACAGCAAGCGCAAACAGTGAGGGGGATGGGAGAAATAAATAAATGAAATCTATTTTTTTTAAATTACAAGTTCAAATAAAAGGAATAGAAGAATCATGATTAGGGGAGGTATAAATGAGTATAACTGTACTATATTGGGGAAAATCGATTTTTCATATATTCCCAGATAGGACTCACCAAGGGAGTATTGATTTCATGTGGCTGAGTGGACAACATTGTCTTTACAAGAGGAAAAGGTTGTTAAAAATATATTTAAACTGAGGTCAGAAAAGAGAAGTCTGATATATTGCTGATGACCCACAGCTCATTTTCAGCATGTGGCCTGGCCTCCTTCTGAAGAGTTTGCCAACATGACTGACAGAATATGCTCCACATACTTGAAATACTTATCTTTAGAGAGTTGGGTTTTTTTATCCCTCTACTGCCCAGGATGAGGAAAATGGAATTAAAGGGATTGTTCTTAAAGTGAAGTCTAATATCCCATCTTAAAGCCATAAACATTGGTGTTGGCTTAAGAGGGCTAGCCATTATTTGTGTGCCTGACCACAATCGTTTGAGTACTGGGCAAGTTATCTTTCTCCATATCTGTAATGAGATTCCAACAAAGCTATGGAAAAGCTGTCCCTGGCATCCATAAAAAGGAGGTATCTTTGATGATATCTATTAGAATAAAAGAATTAAGTTATACTATTAATGGATACAGGATTTTTTTTAGAATAACAGAAATATGTTAAAATTGATTGTAGCGATTGTTGTGCAACTCTGTGGTCATGGTACAAAACATCAGTTTGTACACTTTTTTTTAAAGATTTGTTTTATTGATTTCCCCTCTCCACCCCGTCCCGCGCCACTCCCCACCCCCCGCAATTGTCGGCTCTCTGTGTACATTCACTGTGTGTTCTTCTGTGTCTACTTGTATTCTCAATAGGCATTCCAGGAACTGATCCTGGGACCTTCTGGAGTGGGAGAGAGGCAATTACTCTCTTATACCACCTCAGCTCCCCTGTTCTGCTACATCTTCTTATTTGATGCAACAAGAGACACAGAGGACAGAAAATTTGTATACTTTAAATGAGCAGATTGTATGGTGTGTGTCTTATATCTCAATAATACTATTATACTAACCAAAAGAATTAAGGTGCAGTTATAGTACAATTATAGTACAATTATTTTAAGAGTTAGGCAATACATACAACTATTTTCATAATATTACTACAGTTTGGGGAGGAAAGATTTGAAAAGATAATAACAGCAGATTGACTACCTCAGCAATAATCTCTGAAAAATGTTCCAGTGAAATAAAAAATGAATTATCTTTCTGTACATAATTATCCAATACTCGATCATTACATTATTGTTGTGATTTTATTTAGCCACTGCAAAGTCACCTCAGTGGAAAAAACTAAACTAGTCTACATGTGTTAGGAGACTCAGGCCAGTGAAGGAGCAGCCAGTGCCATTTGGGGGGGACAGAGTCGTTGGACATCATGCCAATCACTGCTCCACCATCAATGTGACTCAGAAATGTGACTTAAGTACTGCAGTGACTTCCCATCCCCTGTCATATAGCACGTGGACAATACATTGATTCAGTGCTTTAAGAAAGGAATATAGGAATAAGTATAAAAACAAAAACCTAAAAGATAACCACATCTCACACACACATTGTGACACTTGAAGGAATCTATCTCAGTGAAAGAACCAATAATGCAAAGAACTATGCCCCAAACAATCTAGAATTCCAACAATTCAGGAGGTACTTAGGAATATCGTGGAAAATTCACCTTATGGTATATTATGCAGCTATTAAAATTGTTTCTGTTACGTTAAAAGAAAAAGGATGCAAAGCAACTCTATACTATACTTTATGTACTATAAGCACAACTCCATTGAAGATGTAGTGTGATGGTTTTGAACAGATGCCGATGCATTCTTAAGAAATGAAATCTGATACCCTTTCCCTTGAATGTGGGTAGAACTTAGTGACTTGCTTCTAGTGAATAGAATATGGTAGAAGGAATGTGATGTCAATTCTGAGATTAGGTTATGAAAAGCCTGCAGTTCGCACCTGGGGATTCTCTCTCTCTCTTTCTTTCTTTCTCTCTCATTCTCTCAGCTAGCTGTTCTGTTATAAGGCAGCTCTGCAGAGAAGGAAGCCAGCTGCCATGGTGTGAGGACACTCAAACAGCTATGGAGAGGCTGAAAAATGGAAATCTAATAGCTGCAACCAGGTGACTGAACTGGAAAGCAGGTCCTCTGAATCCTGCCAGCAGCCATGTGAGTGAGTTTAGAAGCGATTCTTGTACAGCCAAGCTTCAAATGATGGTAGCCCTGGTGGACAGCTTCACAGCAAGATGAAAGAGTCTGAGTCAGAGCTACCCAGCTAAACCATTCCAGGATTCCTAGCCTCCAGGAACAGTGTGAAATGATAATATTTGCTGTGAAGCCTACTAAATTTCACACAGCAACAGATAACTAATACATATAGGAGAGAAAAAAATTACCAAAAAAAATGCTATATTAGAATATAAAACAATTTCTCTTCTTTTGTCTCCCTTTTCAAGTAATTGGAAGTAAATTGCAACCTACTTTTTAAAAAAAATTAGCCCCTTTATTGCACAAATAGCAATTTAATTTTTTCCCAAACCCTAAGTATCTGAAGGAACAGACATTTATCCTTGCTCAAAGATATGTGGGGGTGGGGTGGAGATGAGGAAGACGGCCCCAACCCAGACACTGACCCACATGCTCTTACATACTGTTCCTTTGTGAAGATGCCACCCACTCAGCAGCAGCAAGACAATCCCTCAACTGTTCTCCTGGTCATTTTGGAGTGTATCCTGATGTGCCCACACTCAGTTATCCATCACTGTTACACCAAATGCGATCCATTTGTAAGAAGGCCATTTATTTGCTTTGGAATCTTGGATCCTTAACCTCTCTGAACCTCAGTTTCCTCACATGTGAAATGATGATAATAGCACCTTTCTCATAGAGCAGTTGTGAAAAGTAAATGAAATGAAACGCATAAGGCATCTCATTCAGGGCCTGACCCACAGGGGCTTTATGGAATTAGCTATGGCTCTTATTTGTATCAAAAGGACCAAAAACAATGGGTGCCTCTGAGCAGTTAGATAAGTAAGCTATGGGTTCTGTGATGACAGCCAAGCAAGCCACATCCTCTGAGTTTGCAGATACCACGACTCATATCTCAATACCTTTTTCAGGAAAAAAAAAAAAATTCTTCTGACTTGCTCCTAAATTGATCACTGCTGGAAAATGTTTAAATGAACCCCAGGATTGTGTCCATTTCCATGTGCCTTGAGAGGGTTTTTTTTTAATCTTCCAACGATAGGAGCTTATTGTCTAAAATCAATCTCTGAACTCAGAAGGTATGATTCCAGCTCTTCCAAAGTCAAGCAGCGTGATCGAGCAGGCGCCCAATCTGCAGTAAAGACGCAATTGGGTGACTACAGCTGCTGATTAACGGGGGTCGCTCTGGGCTTACAGGCCGCCTGGGCTAATTATTCGTAAGCTCCTACTAGCATTTAATCATAGTATGAAGCATTTCACTCCAAAGGTGGTGCGTGCTAATAACAGGGCATTCATCCCAATTCATCTTTCAGGGCAAAGGGCCTATTCAGCTTTTAATTAAAGACATAAAAGGGGAGAAAGTGTGTGACTCTAGCTAAAACAGGAAACCATGTATTTTCAAGGAATCTGCTAATGCTCCTTTTACCCAGGAAATCACACATATTTTGACTACACAGAGTGACCCAACCATAATAGGTAGTGACAACATTGGCAGGAGAAGGACTGCAGTTTCCATGAGAGCATAACTGAGAAACACGTCCAGCACATTCGGTGTTTATGGAGTCTCACCGGCTGCTTTGTAGAGCTATGCCTTCTGCCCCTTCAGACAATTCATGATCTGAGTCCTCTGTGAGTTAAATTTTGACGTTCCCCAGTAAGGAAAAATGAAAATAAACCTAAACAAGAATACATATTATTTTTGGAAGTATAAGCAAGGTGAGTTGCTCATTAAAGCAGACAGTATCAAAAACACTGGGATTAATCAATGCAATTCATTGATGAAAGTTTGGTCTAAGCAAAACAGAAGACAAGAGAACATACTGGAAAGAAAAATAACTTGAATCAGGTAACACAGGTTCTAGTCCTGTTTCTATCATTTACTAGCTTTGTGGCATTAACTCATTCTCTTACCACCTCTACTTCTTGTTTCCTTCTATGTAAAATGAAGGGGTTGGACTAATCCAGTGGTATTCAATCAAGAAGATGAACTGGAAACTGGACTCTCCTGAAAATATTTTCAAAATCTCAAGCCAGATTTTATTTTGGATTCCATGATCTAGTACCACTGGGCTCTTGGCACGTGTTGGCTGAGAAATCTCTCCAGGTGATTCTGATACACATTAAGAACCAACAGCAAAATGAGATCAGGGATGCCATCCGTTTCCAACGGTCTATGGTTTTACAACCCCTGCTCATAAAAGTTTAAGAAGCCTCACTTAACTTTTCCCAAAGTTCATCATGGGGCCATTATATCAGGATGAACTTCACCAGTTATAGAGAAGGTGGCTCTCAGCTCCTTAAACCGGTACAGTGGAGACAGGCGAATGTCTGGCATGGCCCCTGAAAATATTATCTGAATGAAAACAAACTGGTGTCATGGAGAATTCTTTCTCTGTGTGTGTGTGTGTGTGTGTGTGTCTGTCTGTAGAGCTGTCAGGCAAAATCTCTTCATTCCTCAACATTGTTCTGATGCTTGGCCACTGGTCAGTTATAAAATCCAATGTCATTGAAATTAAGAACTTAGGCTCGGATGACAGGAAGGTGGCAAGTATATAATTACTGAGCTTCCAAACATTATAGAAAATGTTTCTTTTCATCAATGATACAACTCTCTGAGTTATTCCTATTTAATATGTAAGAAAAGTAATGTGAAAATAGTTATGTAGGATAACCAAGGCACATAGCTAGTTCTTGATACACAAAGAACACAGACACGAAATTTTGAATCACAGCTCTCCTTGCTTACTGAAAATCGCATACAAGAAGCAATGCAAAGGACCAGCCAGCAGAGAGAAGCCTGGGACTCTCACACTACAGTTCTCAAAACATCAATCTTACTGGTTCTCTTTTATACATGAATATTAACTAAGTGCCCATACATGAGGAAGGGAAGTCCTGAGCTTCATAAATAATCAAACTTGGATATGTTACTACATTTGAAAACAAGGAGTCACTGTATTTGTTCAGGAACACAAGAGGGGCATATGACATTGACAACCTATAAATGATTACAGGTGGAGTGGGCATCACCACCCAAGAACCCTCAGGATTGGGGAATAAACTATGGACTAGGAAAAAAAAGAAAAGATAACCTATAAAGGGCTCATTTCCAAGTATTAATAGTTGTCCACACTTGTTTTAATGCTCTACTGTTACCATCTTGAAATTCTTAATACTTTTATGACATGGAGCCCATATTTAGATTTTGCACCACCATGCCAATTACGTAGCTGATGATAGTCATGACAACTGTTCAAAGGAATAAAGCATATGAAGGATATGTCATGTTAGATGAGAATTTAAACATCTAAAGTATATGACATAGGGAAACAGACTTGGCTTAATGGATAGAGCATCCGCCTACAAAACCAGGGACTTCTTGACCCGTGTGGAGCTGGCCCACACGCAGTGCTGATGTGCACAAGGAGTGCCCTGCCACGCAGGGGTGTCCCCCGCATAGGGGAGCCCCACATGCAAGGAGTATACCCCATAAGGAGAGCCGCCCAGCTTGAAAGAAAGTCAGCCTGCCCAGGAGTGGCGCTGGACACACGGAGAGTTGACGCTGCAAGATGACACAACAAAAAGAGACACAGATTCCTGGTGCTGCTGAGAAGAATAGAAGCAGACACAGAAGAACACAGAGCAAATGGACACAGAGAACAGACAACTGGGGCAGGGATGGGGAAGGGGAGAGAAATTAAAAAAATAAATCTTAAAAAAATATATATGACATAAATGCTGTTGCTTGTGGAGGGGCTGATTTCATCACCACTGTTGGTTTGCAGAGTGCAGTAGGCTCAATAATGGCCCCCCAAAATATGAATCCTACACCCTAGAACCTGTAAATGTGAACGTATTTGGAAAAGGGACTTTGCATATGTAATTAAGGTAAAGATCTTGAGATACCACCAGCCTGGACTATCTGGGTAGGCACCTTGATGTGATCACATGCCTTATGCTAGAGAGGCAGAGGGAGCTCTGACACACACAGAGGAGAAGGGGATGTGAAGATGCAGCAAAGGGAGATTTGAAAGAAGATACCTTGAGTATTGTGATTTAGCCCCAAACCAAGGGATGCCACAGCCACCCAAAGCTGGAAAAGACTAAGAACAGATTCCCCCCTAGCACCTCAGGAGTGTCCGCAGTCCTGCTGAAGCCTTGATGTCCACCCAGTGATCCTGAGTTTGGATACCTGGCCTCCAGAACTGGGAGGGAATCCGTTCCTGTTGTTTTAAGCCCCTGAGTGTGTGGTGACCTGTGATAGCAGCCACAGGAAACAAAGCTGAAGAGCTAGCTTGAGGCTGAGTCCAAAGCCTGTGGACCCAAAGCTGAAATGACATGGGACTTCCTGAGACACAGAAGCACGACCTGCCGAGGGCTCAGGCTCTCCTCTGCTCACCAATTCTGCTGAGGCAGCCAGCGCTCAAGAAAATGACTCTGGATACTTCTGGAGGGGAGCCTGCAAATGTTTCCACCCTCTATGGAACTATACCACAATTAGACAAGTACTATTTGCTTCTTGATCAATGCTCATGAGCAGCATTAGCAACTCCACTGGCTCCCTTAAAGTCTTCGCAGCCCTAGAGGGCTAACCACAGGAAAAGCTATTAGTGCAAAGGGTGTGATTGGAAGGAGAGAACACGGCTGGGGATGTCAGAGTTCCCGGCACAGGGGCCAGAAAACGGGGACCGGGCCAGGGACTCTCTGAAAGTCTCATCTTGCTCTTGCTACTTGTCCAAGGTGCCCTTGGTGGGGGAGGGCTCATTTCTGTTCCTCTTTTCCACTTCAGAAAAGTGAAAATGTGAAACACAAGCCTTGAGTCAAACCTACAAGGTCCACTCTGAAGACAGAAGCGAGATAGATAGGCTGATAACTAGAGACACCTGGTTTCCAAGAGAACCAGGGTTTCAAGAGGAGGGGTGGGGGTGAAAGCAACCCAGCAAGAAAGGGCAAGAAAGAGATGGTCACATGTTCTGTGGGAAGAGGGGACAGAAGAGTGAAGGAACACCCTGACCCGGCAACTCCAGGAAGAAAGTGCTGCAGCTCCCAGAAGACATTCTGCCTTTTGGCAGCTTCAGTCTGAGGGCCTACACAGGAGCTGTGTGCCCAATAGAACGCCTCGTGGCCACTGCCGGGGAAATGTCCTTGAGGCCACCCTAAGGAGCAGCCCCTTGCAGTGCAGGTGAGCCAGAGGCTGCTGCATCACTTCAGGAGACTACTACATAAGATTGCCAGATAAAATGCAGTTAAATTTGAATTTTTGATAAACAGTGTATAAGTTTTTAGTATAAGTATATCCTGTGCAATATTTGGGATATATTTATACCAAAAAAAAAAAAAAAAGCCTTCATTATTTATCTGAAATTTGAATTTAACTGAGTGTCCTGTATTTTTATTTACTAAATCAGGTAAGTCTACTAGGAAAGTCATCCTGCTTTGGCCCTCCACTCTATCCTCTCCTTGCCCTACCTCATGCCTCAAAATCAGAGAACAGAATTAAGCTGTTGTTTAGTGGAATGGTGCACTGCTCTGAGAAGCACATTTCTTTCCCTCTGCCACCTCAGTAATTTTCATCCTCTAAGTGTCCAGCACACACTCATCACTTAACTGCTACCCTCTTTCCTTCTGTCCTATGGAAGAATGAAATCAGCTGAAAATTGAACCCAGCTCTCCTGGTTGGGGCTTTTCGATTGCCACAGTATGATAAAGCACCAACTACATCATTCACTTTCCTTCATTTCTTCAAGAAGATCATCTTCCATGGGGCAAACAATGGGACAGAGCAATGGACAAGACAGACTCCCATGAAGGTTAAAATCTAATTGGGGGGGGAAGCAGCCGTCTACCATATGGGAGGCCCTGGGTTCACATCCCGGGGCCTCCTTGTGAAGGCAGGCTCACCCGCATGCTGCAGAGAGCTGCCCGGCCCGCAGACACCATGGAGCACTGCTGTTCAGCCCACAAGCACCACAGAGAGCCGACTCAGCAAGGTGACGCAACAAAAAAGGGAGACAAGCAAAAACACAGAAGAGCGCGCAGTGAATGGACACAGAGAGCAGATAGCAAGCAAGCCACAAGAGGGGAGGGGACATAAAATAAATAAATACAGACACAGAAGAATGCACAGAGAATAGACACAGAGAGCAGACAGGATGCAAAAAGCCACAAGAGGGGGGATTAAAAAAAAAAAGGCAGTGGGGGGAAAAATCTAATTGGGGGAGACAGGTAAAAACAAGTTAAATGAGTAAACAAGTAAGACATATCCTAGAATGGTGATGACAGAGAAAATAAATCATGATGATGCAATAAAGTCAACTGGGGCATGTGGAGTTAGCAGAGAGGGGACTACTTTAAACTGTTATCAAGAAGGATCTCCCTCAAGAGGAAGCAGGCTGGAGCTTAATTATGAGAAAAAGTCAAGCACGGACAGATGGGGGTGGTAGGTTACAGGCAAAGAGGACTTGCAAAGACCCTGGGGCAATAAAAAGCTTAGTTAGGTCCCAAGAAAAGAGACATCAGGAGGGTGGGAGCAAGTGAGAAGGGAACTTTGTTATGGACATAGGTAGAGGACAGATAAAAGTGTTTTGGGTACCTGGGAAAGAAAAGACCATCTCCCAGAAAACCCTTTGCCCTTTGCAGAACCAATAAGCAAGACCCAGTACTGCACCCATTGCCCAACAGGAAAGACAAGTGGCCGACAATGTCTAAATGAGCTGAATGCATCTGGAGCTGCTGTAATCCTCCCTCGCTCTCTCAGCATCTGCTTCCAGCCAGAGAACTACTCCAAACTTTTAAAAGGTTCAATCTCACTAAATTCCTCCAACAGTCCTAGGTGGTCCTAGGTGGTCCTAGGTGTTGGTTTCCCCATTTTACAGTTGAGAGCACTAAGGCTCCAAGAGGGGAAGTTACTGGATCAAGATTCTAGCACAGGCAGATCTCTACCTACAAAGCTCACACTCTTTCTTCCAGGTTCTATGAAGATTCTTCTGCCAGCCACAAGATTTGAACCCACACCTTATAGATTCCTTTCCCCCAGATTACTATCAAGTTGCACTACCTCTGTGCATTGGTGACTGGCAATATACTGGCAGTCACACTGGGGGTCCCCCCAGAATATTTCAATCTGTGTGCCTTAAAGCAACTGAAGACTTGTTGGAGATGAAACAGTGGTTTTCAATATACTTTGCTTCTCACTTTTCTTAAACTTTTCATTGCTCTAAATAGATCAGTAAGTAGATACAATTAATGACATGGTACTTGGCATTCACAATCTAACCAAATGCACCATTTATCTATAAATCAATTTGCCTATCTGGAAAATGGGGTTTCGGCACCTGTTTCATCCATTTGACCAGGTCAGTAGAGATCTTGGACATTGGATGGCTTTCTAGACTCTAAAACTTTGTGAAACCCATCAGGTAATATCATATAAGCTACCCAATTGCTATCACTTCATAGAAAATGTCAATTGCTATCTTCCTGATCTAAAGCCATTATGACCTAGGAGTAGAAGACAGGAGATTGTTGAGGAACAGTTGTGGTTTCCAGCCCTCTATTAAAATAGATGCTTTAAGAATCGACCAGAAGCTTAAGAGCAATTGTGAATACCTGGGAAAATAGATTTTTGCTTGCAACTGACAAATTAGAGAACCTTTAAAATTAAAATTTATATAATAATTCTGCTACCCTCCTTGCTTCTCTTCCTTTGAAATGATAATAATTCTCCCTTAATGTAACCACTTGGTTTCCTAGTCAAGAGGCATTTTTTATGAGTAACAGAAAGAGGAATACCTTGTGAAGAAATGGGAGGATTTTGTGGGACCCAACCACAGGAAGGACAAATATGCCTCATAAGATCATGGACTAATTCTTTTTCTACCTCTTCCACTTTGGGGTCCCTTGGATTTTCATGCCCACCTGCTTTCTTCTCTTAAAATGCTCCTCTTCCTCATCTTTGTCTCCCAGTTCTAACTCATTGGTCCAAACGACACTTTTTCAGAGCAGCTTTCCATGATCCCCAGAAATGGCCCCCTTATGTATCCTCATAGTGCCCTGTACTCTCCCTACCTTGCATGTATCACAGTCTGCATTGATTGACATTTCTGTGATTACTCATGTCTATCTCCCTCACTAGAATAGCTTTTGATGAATCATCTTGTCTTACCACTGTGGTCCCAACCCAAGTATACTTGCCAGAGGTTGATGGCAGAAATGTCTGTTATCTCTTAAACACTTACCAACCTCCCTAATGGGCCCTCCCTTACCAGGTGTTTTTGATCTGGAGTAAAGCAAGCTACCAGTGGTGATTAGTTTGTGTAATGAACGGGGATTCAGGAGCTTCATTCTAAGCCATGATTCCTTGTTCTTGTCACAATAGCCCAGTTTGCTTGGTGCCTTTGTATCCTCAAGTTTGATACCTGCACTCTAAGGGACTGAGCGTGCTTCTTGGAATCAGCACACATGACTTGTGTGCTCCTCTGCCATGTCTTGGCTAGGTGACCATATCCAAGTCTCTTCAATGCTCTAAGGCTTTGTTTTTCCACTTATAAATAACACAAGCTCTCATTATTGGTCAAACACTCTGAGCCACTTCCTGGGCTAGACTCTTGATATACGTGACTTCCAATCCTTCCAAGAACTTTAACAGGTAATTATGCTTTTGTACCCATTTTAAAAATTAAGAAACTGAGTCTCTAAGAGATGAAGCAACTTGCCCAAGGTCACACATTCAAAAGGTAGATAAGCCAGCTTTCAAGTTGAGGTCAAGTTTCCCTCCCAAGTCTAGCTTCTTCCTACTAAATTCACTGCCTCTCTTCTAAAGTCCCCATGAACCCCTGTTTTCAGAGACACTTTAAGCACACATGGGGTGGAGGGGGAAAGAGCAGTAGAAAAAGGAGACTGCCTGCCCTCTGGGCATGTGAAATGGATCCCCAGGCATGGCTGCCGCCTCCATGCAGCCTCCACCCCAGGGCAGCCTAAACTGGCAGAGTGCCCGCGTGCCCGTCACTGCAGGCTGCCTTCCACAAACGCCCGTCCTCAAACACAGCCAGGCCGGACAGACTGTCCTGGGACCCCATGCAGAGAGACAACGCCCCCCCCCCCCCCCAGCACTTGTAAAGTGCCTGTTTGTGCGGCAGCAGCCTTGCCAGGCTGATAAACGGCTCTGCCTCTGCTTCCTCTTAATTTAGAATTCATTATGTCTCTCTTGCCATGAAAGATAAACCAATAGCTGCCCTTGACAGCTGTTTTCTCCAGGGTCATTCCTTCTATCCGCCCAGCTACTCTTTCTTTGGGGATTTGAGCGATGTAATGTTAGGGCTATCAATTTCATTCAGTCCTGCTAGCGTAGCCTACAGGGACCGGGGAGCAGCCAAGCCAAGTGCCCTTAACTGTTTGTGCACTGTTCAAACCAGAGAAGGAGGAGAAGAAGGATGCTGAGAACATGGTTTTTTTGAAAAGGCTCTGTGGAAAACACCCAGGAAAGAATGAGGATGTCAGACAACTTAGACATTCAAGGTAGACCATCCCACATGCTGGGTGCAGTGGGCAGTTCACAAACTGTAGCTCTCAAATGGCACGTTCAGCTACCCAAGCACCGAACACAGAGACATCTAACAAGTTGCCTGTTCAGCCAAAGAGGATGCCCATGCTTTTGCACTTTTCTGTAACTTGATCAGCAATTTCACTGCAGATAGGCCTCGGAGGCACCCCAGCCCATCTGAGTGGTGGGAAGGATTCCCACACTGTGGGAGGTTGGGCAGGGGCTGGGGGCAGGTGGCCTCATGTTTGCTGAGCATTTTTTAAATGGTGACCCAAAAAAAAAACAACCCTGCAAGGAAAATGAAATGTAGTTCAGTTGTGGCAAGGTACACTTTATCGTCAGAAAACTCCTGCAGTTCAATCACAGCTGGAGCTCTTGCTCCTCTGCCAAGCATCCCAAGCACAGGTCTTGGACGTACCAGGAGATTTCCTTCTATCTTTGGATGAAACAGACAAGAAGAAGTCACTGGGAAACAGAGTGGAGTTGAAGAAAAGAACTTTGCACAGAGATGTCTGGGAAAAAAGAACCTACTGAGTGGGGAAGTAAGTTGCAAAACCTATTTCTTAAACATTGATGTGATCTAGTCATTTCTCCACAAAACACCCCACCAGGCATCTTTTTTTAAAAGTCCAAACCCAATCCCTGGCACACTGGGCCCTTTCTGATTTGGCTTCCCCCAGCCTTCCCCAGATCCCTTCATGCAGACTCATCCTTTGGAAATGCTGTGCTTCCTCTCTGGAAGGTTCCTTCAAGCCAGGCCGACCCCCACTTCCCCAGCAGCCAGCGTTCCTTACAGGCATGCCCCGGTCCTCCATTGTAACACAAGGTGTAACCCTGGCTGAAGCTTCTGTTGCTCAAGCACAGAGCGTTCCTCTGACACATTTCTGTCCCCAGTGCCATTGGATGGCAGAGCCTCCTCTCTTCAGTAAAATGAGTCAGTTGGGACAGGACAGCAAGTTAAGGAAAGTGGTAACAGATACTAAATGCTAATGAGTAGACACAATACTCAAAGACACCTTTAACGCATGCCAAGAGGGAACAGTCAAAGACTTGAGAGCCAGGAAGCTTAGGCTACCTCACAGTTCAATTAGTCGTTACCTTGAGACACTTAACCTTTCTAGACCTCAGTTTCCTTATCTGTAAGATGGGAGATAGAAAAAGTGCATAACTGGTAGGATTATTATGAGGATCAATGAGATAATACATGCCAAATATTTAATAGCAGGCATGAAGAAAAAATATTTTAAAAAAAGAAGTCCCCCTGTTTTGCTAAAGATGATATTGTAACCAGCAATGGCCGTTTTGCTTTGGTGGCACAGTAATCCCAGCGATTTAAACTGATAGATTCAGAATTCTTTGGCTGTGTCTCCTTTGCAACCAACGGGAGAAGGGTTTGAAACAGATAGGATTTGACATACCGTCTGTGGCGATATAAGAAAGTGATACTAATTGGCCATATATGTGGCTTAGCTCCTTACCCTCAATTCCTTAGCAAAATTCTGCCAGATAAGATGGCCAGACAAACACACTACAGAGGCTCCAAGCAAACTACCCTAGCTCTAGCTTCATGGCAGCCCCTTGACATTGACCTTGCATGGCTTGATGCTCCTGTTTCCAACTGGCTGTGTGCTCCTTCTGGATTTCCAAACCCAGCACAGGGACTGGTGTACAATACGCCGTCAATAACCAATGGCTGCTTGAAGGAAAGAGAAGATCCCACGTGTTTCCTGGCAACTCCTGCAAAATAGTAGCAACAATTGGTGCAGGAGAGAAGGATTGCATGCCACAGAAACTGTCCTGAAAGAAACAGAACTTTACGTTCTCAAATGAGATTGGATTTCCTCAGACACTGCCAGTGTCGCCTTAAGAAAGTGATCTGCAGCTATGTGGTTAAGGGAGTGATTTGAGGCAAAACTACAAAATGCTTTTGTCTGGAGAGTAAGACATTTTGCTAGAATCACGCTGCTGCTTCGCCTCTCCTCCTTCCTTGCTCTCCTTTCAATCAACACCTTCCCGCTCTTTTTGCAGACCCGCCCTCACCCTCTTCTCCCATCTCATAATAGCTCCAGCAAGGCAGCCGGCTGTAACCAGACCCAGTCACTGATGTTATCAGCTGGTCCCTGGTGACTGGCACTTTGACTAAAAGCCTCCTCCTCCCGCCTGTACCGTGATTGAGTTCCCTCTCCTCTTGGAGGTAGATGTCCCGTGCCAAAGTGCCCAGCACTCACCCACCAGCCTGCAGCACCTGCTAAGGTGAACCAGCCCCCTTGTCTTAATTAGAAAATCTCTCCCAATTGGACAGACAGCTCTGTTAGCTCTGAGCAGGCTGGGAGTGTGTGCCAGAGGGACCAGGGGGCAATTCTGTTTCCTTAGTCCCCGGGATACAGAGGTTGAAATGCCTGGGTAAGTAGGTGGGGATTGAAGCAACACTGACATCTCTCAGAGAGAGGTCTGGGCTGTGTTAAAGGATACCCTGAGTGCTGGGAATCTGAATGAAAGAGGGAGACTGAGCAAGCACAAAGTAGTTTTCCTATCCCCTCAAAACGATGGTCAGGTTAGGGAGGATGACCAGTACCATCGAAAGAGTCAGGAGCACTAAAGAGAGTTGAGTTCCAAAAGTTAAGTGGTCCCATATTGCTGACAATCTGCCAAAGGGACCCCAAGGAAGAGAGAAGTCCGCTCTGGGCAAAATCTAAGCCTGCTCCTATTGCAATCCTTACCCAAAAGGTTTCCTTGAAGCCATCCCTTCCCACCTTTTGGGGTAGTCAGTTTTCCTTCACAGGCATGTCTTTAAATTTCTAAATGAAATTTAGAAATTACATCTTCAGATTTTATATAAATTCATAAACACACATACCTGTCAGCCAGCCAATGTGGTCACTTAAAAAATCATAGAGCTAAGTTATCGCCATGAACTATTTCAGAGGTCCCTGCTTCATTAGCCAAACACAGCTCGTACATAATCATATTGAATTCCCACCAAAGATTTGGTCGTTTCAAAAACTCACCTATCTTTGGTGTATTTCCAACCAAAGAAATTTAAAATATATTCATACCTCCAAAGGGAAAGGAAAGACTAACATATATTGAGATCACACCATGTGCCTGGATATTTCCATATATGACCTTATAGAATCCACATACTACCTATGGGTTTGTCCTTCTATCACTATTTACTCAAAAACACAAACTCAAAACCCAGAAATTGCCTAGCAATCTCCCTTCCTCGTGGCAGCATTCAGCAGTCACGAATTCCTGCCATTTTTATCTCCCAAATATCTCTGGATTTATTCCACCTTGGCTCAACCATCTAACTTATATTGATTTTTCAAAGCACACCATATTTTCTGTCTCCCAGGGAATTGCTTGCCATTATTTTGGTAGCTTGGAGCGTCTCTGGATCACAGAAAGAATGAATTTCAAAACCATTCTTCGTAAACAATGTCCAAGAAGCTAATGTTTACAAAACTTCCCTTGCTTGATCTTTTCATACATCAAATCTGGATTAGATCTGAGACGGTCAGAACCACCATTATCCTGTTGGAAAATAGGTAAATGAGATGATGTACATAAAGTGCTTTGAATATTATCATTTAATTAGTACTCAGTTAATACTACTATTACTATAAACTATAGCAGGCAACAAATTTAAAACAAAAATCTCAGAAATACTTTCATTAAAGTTGGAAATAAGACAATTATGTCTGTTATCACTGATTTCTACTATTTAACATACAACTGGGGATCCTAGCCAATGCAATAAAACAAGAAAATAAAAGAGCTACAAATAATGGGAAGGAGTAGTCAAAACTGACAAAAGACTAAAAGGCCTTGGAAAATGGATTGTGCTTGATGAGTCAAGTAGAAATTGCTTTCCTGGGACTTGCTAACACATTAGAATGATTTGCTTACCCAAATTGGAATCCCAAATGGCGTTCTCTTCTTGTAAATTAGCCACAGCTGGCAGTCAGCCTGGAAAGTCAATGAATCAATTTGTAATAGGACTGGGCAGCCAAATTAGTGGGCAGCAACATTGAGTTGTTGAGAGTATGTATCCTCACTTAGAAATGATTTATGGATGTTTTAATTTCACCCTATATGATTGAGTGTACTGGAGGCCCAGGCTAAAGAGGTGATTTTGTGGTAAAGCACTATGGCAGACCTAAATTATGATATTTATTGCTGTTTTCTCAGGGCCAGTATGCTATGGATAAAAGAGAGCGCACTGTTGCAGTGGCACAATTGGTCAGGTTTGAACAGATTGAAGACCAGTATCATTTTATACCCAGAGAGGTAGATGGATGACACTTCACAATATTGGAAGCATCTTTCCCTGGAAACTGGGTTCCTGGTAGCTGGTATATGATTAAGCCCACAAACCAGATGGAATTTGGAATTTCTTTTTAAAATATTTACTATATTAATACAGTTAAAGGAAATATCAGTTTTATGGGAAAGGGATACTAACGGAAATGCCCCTATAATATTTATCGATTTGTGGTAGGCTATTGATTTGTAATTAATCTTTTTACTATGGTCACATAGCATTATGAAAGGTTTATAAATTCAAATATAGAATTAAATAAAAATAAAATTTGTGTCGATGATAATTCTGTGGACAAAAAGTTTTTTGAGAGGATGTCTTAAATTCCTCAATTGACCTAATGCCAATGGAGACTGGTTGGCCAAAAGCAAAAGTAAATTTTACTCTAGAGAAATTGCATGTGCAGATAAATGCATCTCTCAATACCTGTAAAAAGCTATAAGAGATAGTGGATAAGAGAGAAAAAGAATAGCTTGATTTGTTAGGCTATTTAAGAGAGCTTGTGAAGGAGAATAGTCACATGTGTAAGTGGAGGGGATGATTCTGGTCCTAGTAATCAATGCCATCAGTTTGTTTGTCTTATCATTATTGAATTATAAATGTTCTTTATTATTCTGGATACAAATACTTTATTAGGTCTCTGTTTTGCAAGTAGTTTCTCCCAGTCTATTAATTTAATGCTAAAGTAAAGGTATCTCATTTTCTTAACAGTGTCCTTTTAGGAACCATTTATTTTTTACTTTAGGCAAAGTACCATTTATGATGTTTTTTTCCTTTATGGTTTTGTATTTTTTGTGTGTTTAAACTGTGAAATCCTTGCCAAATCCAAGGTTATTAAGATATTTCCCTAGTTTTCTTCAAAGGTTTTATAGTTTTAGCTCTTATATTTAGACCTATGATCTATTTTGAGTTAATTTTTGTAAATGATGAAGTAAAAGTCAAGGCTCATTTTTGTTTTTACAGAAAACAATGATTCAAGTAACATATTGAAAAATTGATCCTTGCCCTGTTGAATTACTTTGGCATCTTTGTAAAACCTGAACTGACCAAATATGAGTGGGTCTATTTCAAACTCTCTACTGTGTTCCACTGATCTATTTGTCTACCCTTATGCCAATGCTATGTTGTCTTGTTTACTATAGAATTATAGTAAGTCTTGAAATCAGACAGTGGAAATTCTCCAAATATGTTCTTACTAAAAATCACTGTGACTATTCTAGATCTTTTGTAGTTCTATACAAACTTTAGAATTCACCACTCAAATTCTATTTAAAAAGAATAGCTTGCAGTGAGTTTGGTTGAATTTAATTGATAGGAAAATTGATACCAATAATATTGGGTATGCCAATCCATGGACATGTCTGCTTCTGCATTTACTTAGTTCTCCTCTAATATCCCTCAGTAATAATTTGTCCTTTTCAATGTACAAGTATTGCACATACATATTTTTAAAATTTATCCCAAAGTAACCCATATTTTCATACTAATTTAAATATTTTTAAATTTCCCTTTCAGATTATGAATTGCTTGTATGTAGAAATAAGTTTATTTTTGTATATGGTCTTTCAAGAGACTGTCCTAAATTCACCTATCAGTTATAGTAGTTTATCTGTAAATTACTTAAGATTTTTTGCATAGACAATTATCTCATATGTGAATAAAGTCCGTTTTGTTTCTTTATTTTGAATATGCATGCTTTTTAAATCTTACTTATTGCATTGGGGGGACATCTAGGGCAATGTTGAATAAAATGGTGGTGACAATTAATACCCTTACCTAGCTCCCAATCTTAGAAACTTTCATTATTAAGTGTGATGTTAACTGTAGGAAGATAGATAGATAGATAGATAGATAGATAGATAGATAGATAGATAGATAGATAGTCTTTTATCAAATTGAAATTGTTCCCATCTATTACTAGTTTGCTGAGAGTTTTTATCATGAATAAATATTGAATTTTATCAAATGTGGGGTTTTTTGGTATCTATTGAGGTGACTATTTTTTTTGTCTGTTAATATGGTGAATTACAATGCATTTCAATTGTTAAACCAACCATGTAGATATTTTGATTTATAGTTCTAATCAAATTTGGAAATTTTTCTCCCACTATTTCACCAGATATTTTATGGCCACCTCCTGTCTTCTCTTTCTGGAATTCCAATTATACTTATTGTAAATTGCTTAGTATTTTCCAATATGCCATTACTTCTGTTCTCTTCTTCCCACCTGTGTGTGCTTCATCATTGATAGTTTCCATCGCTATATATTCATGTTTACTCTTCTTTTCTTGTTCACTGTCTAACCTTCTGTTAATCCTTATCCAATATATTATTTTTCCTTTATTATATTTTATCATTTTTAAAAGTTCTAAATGACTCTTTCCTTTCTCTTCCCTTTCTTTCCTTATCACGTTCATGTTTTCCTCTACCTTCTTGAATATATAGCGTATATTTACAATAGCTGTTTTTAATATCCTTGCCTGTTATTTCTACCATCTCTCTCATTTTGGAATAAGTTAGTATTCAGTGATTTTTCTCTTGGTTAATGGTTCATATTCTCCTGCTTCTTATTTACCTGTTAATTTTTTTATTGGGTGGCAGAAATGTTAAATTTATTTATTTATTTTTAAATATTTTTTATTTATTTCTCTCTCCTTCCCACCCTTCCCGCCGCCCCAACTCCAGTTGTCTGCTCTCGGTGTCCATTCGCTGAGTGTTCTTCTGTGACTGCTTCTATCCTTATCAGTGGCACCAGGAATCTGTGTTTCCTTTTGTTGCGTCATCTTGTTGTGTCAGCTCTCCATTTGTGCGGTGCCATTCTTGGGCAGGCTGCACTTTTTTTTGCACTGGGTGGCTCTTTTTACGTGGTGCACTCCCTACACATGGGACTCCCCTACGCAGGTGACACCCCTGCAGAGCAGGGCACTCCTTGCATGCATCGGCACTGCACAAGGGTCAGTGCCACACGGGTCAAGGAGGTCCGGGGTTTGAACCACTGACCTCCCATGTGGTAGGCTGACACGCTATCCATTGGGCCAAGTCCACTTCTGGAAATGTTAAATTTAAATTGTTGGTTGCTGGAATTTCTTTTCTTTAAAGAGTGTGGGATTTTACTGTGGCTCACAGGTTACTTGGAATCAGTTAGATCTTTTCAAGTGTTGCTTAAAGACTGTTAGGCAAGGTTCAGAACAACCTTCATTCTAGAGCTAATTTAGCCCCATTATTAAGGTGATAGCCTTTTTAGGATTCTATCTGATGTCTCATGTATTATGCAGTCTCTTACTTCTCTGATTGGGGGAATCAAATTTTTCCTATCTCTGTTGAGACCTGGGAATTTTTCTGCAGTCTCCTTTCCAGTGGTTCTTTCTCCAGTCTGGATAATTTCTTCTTCAGCATGTATAGCCAAAATCCTCTAGGGGGATACCTCTGCAGATGTTTAGAGTTCTTTCTATAGGTTCTTTCTCTCTTGTGCTCTGCCCTATAGATGCTAACCATATTGGCCTCCTCAAAGTCTGATCTCTGTCTCCTCAACTCATTAAAACCACTAAGGATCTAAGACCCTTCTCAATCGGAAGCACACTTGGGTATCACCATCCCAAAATCCTCAAGATAGAGGAATGAACAAACATAAGGGGGGAATGCAGCTATGGACTAAAGTAGACTTATGATTATTCGAACAGTGGAAGAACTTGTAATATTGATATACAGAAAGTGGTCACAAGAAGTTCTGAGGCAAAGGAGAGGGAACAAGAGGTATAACATGAAGCGTTTTGGAGACATTGGAATCATTCTGCATGGTATTACAATGATGGATACTAGCCATTATATATTTTGTCAAAACCTATAAAATTGTGTGGTACAAAGTGTAAAACACTATGTAAACTATAGACCATGTTTAGTAGCAATGCTTCAATACGTGTTCATCAGTTGTAACACATGTACCACACTAATGAAGGATGTTGTTAATGTGGGAGAGTGTGTGTGTGGGAGGGTGGTATATGGGAATCCCCTATATTTTCAATGTAACATTTATGTAATCTAAAGCTCCTTTAAAAATAAAAAATAAATAAAATAAAAAACCACTAGGGTAGTATGAGTTCTTCCTCCTTGAGGCAAAGCCTGGAAATTTCCTCCAAGATGGAAGCTGGTACAATCATTGGCCTCACCTTGTTTTTTACCTTTGTCTCAAGGATTACTGTCTTTAGCTGCCTATTGTTGAATGTCTAAAAACTGTCATTTCATATGTTTGTCCTGGTTTTCTAATTCTAGGCAAAAGTGTAAAAATCTGGTGTCTGTTGCTCAATCTTGAGTGGAAGCAGAAATATCTAGAAACTGAGTTTTAAATTTTTATTATTTTTAATTTATAAGATATCTCTTTGGGTTTTACTTATTTTTTAAATACAGATGTGTTTGTTCGTCACTCAGATTCAGGTCGTACTCTTTATATTTTGAAACTTATTTAGCAGAAATTTTCTGTATCTGATCTCAACACCTGAAGTCTTTAAGAATCCGAGTTTTCCCTGTGTCTGTTGGTTTCCAATCAAGGTAGCTTATTTCCTTGTGTGTTTTGTAAATTTGTTTTGACTCTGAAGTGCTCATTTTTATCTGGAACTTTAATTCTTTGTAAAGTAGGATAAAGTTTTCCAGTTGGAAGTTGTGTGTGCTTCTTCCCAATATCTGGGAACCTACTTGTCCACAAGGACTGTTTAAAGAATTCTCAGACTGATATATTTTTTTTAATTCATTTTTTAAAAAATATTACATTCAAAAAATATGAAGTCCCATTCAACCCCACCACCCCCACCCCGCACTCCCCCCACAGCAACACTCTCTCCCATCATCATGACACATCCATTGCATTTGGTAAGTACATCTCTGGGCATCGCTGCACCTCATGGTCAATGGTCCACATCATAGCCCATACTCTCCCACGTTCCATCCAGTGGGCCCTGGGGGGATCTACAATGTCCCGTAATTGTCCGTGAAGCACCACCCAGGACAACTCCAAGTCCCGAAAACGCCTCCACATCTCATCTCTTCCTCCCATTCCCCGCATCCAGCAGCCACCATGGCCACTTTTCCCACACCAATGCCACATTTTCTCTGTGGACATTGGATTGGTTATGTCCACTGCACTTCTATGCCAGACTGATATTTTTGTAGACATCCATGTGTCAGGTTTGGTGGCTACAAACCAATAACAGAAAATAATTCATTACAATTTTTCAAGAGATATTCCCAACTTCTCAATTCAACCCCAAATTTTAAGCCCAGACGTTATCTTTCAAGCCCCCTGCTGGAGTGGGAATGGGTTTTATTCCTAGTTCACCCTTAAAATAATGTGGTTAAAACTTTAGAGTCCCAGATTTATGGGGTTTGTCTCCTAGGCACCTTTTCCGTATGCATAGACTTTGGGCTTTGAATATTATCCCAAGACATTGAGACCATGCTTGCAAACAAAAGTCAAAAGCCAGACAATGTATTCTACTTACTTCTCAGCGATCCCACCTTCACTTTATTTTTGCCTTAATCTTAACTTCTTGCCACATCATTATGTATTTAGGAATACTATTAAAATACATTTTATCACCTCTGGCTATTCTCATCAGGACAGTCAGCCCAGGTGTCTAGCTCATCATACTGGCAGAAACCAAAATAGCACCATGTTCTTCTTAGTTTTGACTGTAGTATGTTTGGCAAAGATAGTAATTTTTATAAAGTCAATTCTAGCACCCTTTCCCTCGCTGTCGTCTATCATTGTTTCCCATTGAGTGATCTGAAAACAACAGGAAAAAACATTCATTGATTTTTTTTCTTCTGGTATTTTACAGCTACATTATTTACACTTAACTAATCTTTTTGGAATTTATTTTGTTATATGAAAGATTCACATTTATAAGGTTTGGCAGTATATATTGAATAATCTCTTTCTGGCTTTTGTTCTTATGTTTGTATAGTTAATTCTCATACAGACTGTTATCTGTTTCTGTACTATCTACATTGCTTCACTCATCCATCTTTGGATCTTGCAGTAGTATGACATTGCACTGTTTTGGTTACTGTAAATATTTAGACTGGTTCTCTTTGGAAGGGTAAGCTACAACCTATTTATTCTTTTCAGTAATTTTTCTTTCTTAGATGAACTTTGCGATATTTTTTTTATAAGTTCACAAACCACTACTAGGATTTTGAGATGTCACTAAAATGCATACATTAATTTGGGAAGAATTGATATTGGACTCAATCACAAAGTAACTGTATTTTGTTCTCTCTCTGTCATTTAATGAGGGTGTCAAATTTTACTGTTTCAAGAATAAAAGTCAGCAGTCCCATGACTTTCCTAGTCATTTTGTCAAAAAATTATCTCTTTTGAGAAATTAAAATGTTGGCTCATGTAATAATTTAAATTTCTGTCTTCATTCATATCAACACCTGTTCCCTATCGCCTCTATCCAGGGCTTGCTATGAAGGAGAAGCAGCAGTCTAAAACCTGCTGTGTGTTCTGCTACTTCCCCCTTTTTTGTTCCTCTCTCCATCTGCATATGGAAGCAGTTCTGCTCATACTAGGGTTCTTTGGCTGGAGAGGGAGAAGTAAGGAAAGAAGGGGCGTTCTTACTTATCTGGTGCTGTCAAAAGTTGGCCTCATGTTGTGAGATGACAGAAGTTTACATCTAATGCTATATCTAATGGGGCATTTTCATGGTCCTTTTGAAAGCATCTCTGAGTCATCACTAGGGGCCTCTCATTTTCTTTGATGTATTCTGATGCATCTCTTTTCCAGATGCCCACATACTCCTCCTGCAGCCCCCAGGAGTCCAGCAATGCCTTCATCTCCTCTCCATTGTGTTCCATTTGCCTTCACAGTGGGACCTTTGGAGCAAATCCTCAGATAACCTCACATTTGGTTATACATGTAGCCCGCCTCTGACCCAGGAAAACCCTTTCTTTGCCCCAACACTCGGGGAGTGCTGTTCATGCAAAGCGGCCACTCACTTTCAGCTCGCCCATCCCCAGCTGGCCAGCTCACTTCTTACCCTTTAGATCACTCGAGTAGGAGTCAGGCACTAGCCCATTATGCCCTTACTGACAGAGACATACACAAAGCTTTCTAGGTGGTTTTGTTGACTTCAAGTGAAGGGAGAATACCCACATAGTCCTTACTCCACGTGAGGAAGTAAAGGGTTTAGGACAAAATTCCTTTCAAAGAAAATCCTCTCAAAAAAAAAAAGTTCCGCCAAAAATCTCCTCTGGTGGCCCATTTATACCCTTGCTGTAGACAAGAGGCTTAAGAGCCATCTAACCAGTCACAGATCATCCACGTCAAGCTTTTTCATGGTGTTGTCTTTGCTGTGTAGTGCTTATTGTCTTCATGCCTCAACTGGAAAAGAGGCATTCCCTTTTAAAACTGTTAGGCCAAGTCAGAAAGTCAGAGGAAGGGAAGACCCTATTCATAGTCCACTTGAGAGCAAAGTGTTTGATGCTCAGACTGAGAGAAACAGGCCACTTTTAAAAGCATAACTAGCACTACTTCCCTAGCAATGGGAGAAATTATATTACTGATGTGGAGACAGTGGCCACTGGAGTTGCTGAAGGCAGGGAGAGGGAAGAAGAGGTGTGATGTGAGGGCTTTTGGGGACTAGGAGTTGTTCTGAATGATGTTGCAGGGACAGATGCAGGACATTATATATCCTGCCATAACCCACTGAATGGACTGGGAGAGAGTGTAAATTACAATATAAACTATAATCCGTGCTGTATAGCAATGCTCTAAAATGTATTCATCAAATGCAATGAATGTACCACACTAATAAAAGAAGTTGTTGATGTGGGAAAAGTGGGGGGTGTGGGAAGTGGGGCATAAGGGAACCCCATGTATATATATATATATTTTTTTTAACTTTAAAAAACAACAACCATATATATATATGGTTGTTGTTCTTTTAGTTTTAAAAATTTCTCTCCCCTTCCTCCCCATTGTCTGCTGTGTCCATTTGCTGCGTGTTCTTCTATGCCCGCTTGCATTACCAGACGAGACCAGGAAACTGCATCTCTTTTTTGTTGCGTCATCTTGCTCTATCATTTCTCCACGTGTGTGGTGCCACTCCTGGGTGGGCGGCTCTCCTTGCGGGGTACACTCCTTGCACATGGGGCACCCCTGCATATGACACCACTTGTGCATGGCAGCACTGCGTGTGGGCCAGCTCACCACATAGGTCAGGAGGCCCTGGGGATCAAACCCTGGACCTCCATATGGTAGGTGGATGCTCTACCAGTTGAGCCACATCCACTTCCCTCCTTATATTTTTTAAAGTAACATTTTGTGTGATCTATGTGTCTATTAAAAATAAATAAAAAATATTTTTAAACACTTCTTTTTTAAAAAGTGTAACTATGCCTGTTCTGAGAAACCACAACTTCTCAATACAATGTTCCCAAGCATTCCCCATGGAAGCCTCCTTGCCACAGCTCTTGCCTTCATTCCACATTCCTGGGTCCTACTCTATTGTCTTTTCTGCTTGCCCAGTTTCCATTCACACAGACCATTTCCCCCTTGCCTCCATATTTACAAAATTGTGTAGCAACCCTACCTCCAGAACTCCCACATTCTCCATGAAAGAGGCCCTTAGGTGTTTCATGAGTCTCTCATGGTAAGAGTTGGGGTCCAGCTTCATTTCCAAATGACTTTCTTTTCAATGGGACTTCCCTCCCAGATCACCACATAAGGGGCCTCTTCCACAAACAGTATTCTTGATCACATTCATCAAAAGTGGCAGACATTGTCTGATGGTTACCTGGGCTTCCAGAGGCCCGTGACCTCACCTGTGATGGAACTCAGCTTCGCAGATCCAAGATTAACAGAGACATGGCAACACACAGTCTCAGGCCCAGTTGAGGGAATTTACCCACAAGCAAAGCAAGGACTCCAGCTATATTTTTAACTCTTCTTTATTCCATAACTTCTTTTCTGAAATACAGTGGCTTTCAAAGGTCCAGAGACTTCTGATCATAGCCCCATCCATGAAAAAAAAAGATGTTGTTCTTTGCCACAAGGCATATTTCCTACACATTTTCTTTTAAGCCAGTGTTGATCACTGTGTGTAATGAGGCTAGATAGGCCTCAGATTAGTCTGTGAAAAGCAGGTTATCATGTGAGATGATGTCAGTGATCCCTGCCCAAATGAGATCAATTGCTCTGATCCCAAAGATTTTCATTTTCCTTTTGTTTCTTTAGTTGGGTGGTGAGATATGAGTGCTGGCAAGGCACTGAAAGAGAAGGATAGGGGGACATCTAAAAGAGAGACTGTGAGCTCCAGAATCTCCTTCAGAGTTCTTTGGGGTTGGAAGCTCTATAGCTCTATACCATGTCCATCTTATCTCTCTGTTTAATCTGAATACTTGACTGGATATTCTGTAGAGATCTCTGGCCTTCAAACTTCCTTTCACTTACATGATTATGTCTTCAGAATCCTAGGTGCTGGGAGAAAGTGAATAAAATGACAAAAAAGCAAAGAAAGGAAACCTTTCTCTGGCCATGCTTAGCAGAGGTCGCTTCCCTTCCCTGTACAGCTCCAGGTGGAATTTGACTTGGGTTTTTTTTAAAAAAGTAAATAAAGCAAAACCCAAGTTAGTGCATTTCCTATCAACCACTGGATTAGAGGATTGAGAGTAAAAATTAGAAACACTAAACCAGACCGGTTCCCCTAAAACTGACAGAAAAAACCTCACTGGGTGAGGAAGTTAAAGCTGGCTTCACACTGCGTCTCTGATTAAGGCCCTGGAACAGGATTGCCTTGGTTGACAGACAGAGTCTTCTCATGTCATCCGTAGGAATGTTTCACAAATATATTTTTCTACAGAAAACACATTTTTAAAATAGCCTGAATTTTCTTCATACCCTTTGGTCAGACACCCATGAAATTCAGGGTTACTTTCCAAGTCTACATCTGTCTGGTAACTCAAGGATCCACCTAGAAATAGAGGTATATTGTCAGTTCAGTTGACTTATCCCAAATCATACAACCTTAACTTTTAACTTTACAAACCCTTGTTTAGAAAACAACAATAATTAGGCATTACGGAAATTAAGCAACCACAGCAGACTCAAGGTAAGACTCCATGCCTTAGAGTCTCAGTCTTCATCCCTGGGAAAGGCCACTCCATGAAGGGACTCACTGGACTGGACTGGAGTCGTCCTTTTCTCCAGTGAGTAGGCTGGGTTAGTGACATTCCTTGGTGCTCTCTTATCTGTCAACTGTAATGCTATAAAGAGATTGAAGTGTCCCTCTTAACCCTACCCCTTCTGGCTTCCCCCACTTTCTGCCCCCAGCAGACTCATTGACACTGACAGCCATCAGGATTCAAGAAAATAATTTTATAAGGATCCCTGGGACTTCTTTTTAAATTGGCAAAAGCACACTCTCCTGTTTTCTTACTAAATTCCCAAACAGGTAAAGTTAAACACACATACACACAAACAATGACAGATAAAGAACAACATATTGGCAAAATGAGTGGTATTTAGAAATTCTTGTTAACATAGCAAAAACCTTTACCTTCTTTAAGAAAGTAGAAGCAACTTTATCGCACATATCCTGGAGTGTCACCCAGTGAGAGGCTCAGGGTGCATCCAAACAGAACACAGGACAGCTGTCTGTCTACCCATGGTTGATGCCCTTGAAGCAACCACAGTGGTCCTCTAATTCCATCACCCCTGTGGCAAGAGACCAGGGGGGAGGGAGACCCAAGGATATTACACAAAAGTAGATTCCCCAGCGGTAAAATTCTCTAGGAGATGCAGAAGCAAACAAACAAAAACTTAAGGAGCAACTTCTGATGAAGAAGGTAGTTCTTCATTCATTCTACCTAATCAGAGCAATAGAAATGCAGGTCTGGGGGGAAGATGTTACAGCAGTACCAAAGCACCTCCTACAAACTGAGAAGTAAGCTGAGAGCTACCCCAACCTTACTTCACTTTCTCTATAGACATGAGAAAGGAATTTGAACAGCATCCAGGAAACAGTAAGTAGAATCAAGGAAAATACATACACTGTACGTTGGCAAATTCTGGTCCTAAACACAGCTGCTGGGGAAGAGGACAGGGGGAGGGCATACACACACACACACAAATATCAGATCTATGTAAACACTGCCCAATACAAGAAAGGGGACATAACCTTAAGGATTCAGAAAATGAGGACAGTCTTAAAAATGACCTGTAAGAATCAGACAAGAGCTCGAGCAAACTGTTTAGTAACCAGGAAGACAGAGATTTGTGTCTGTGACATGGGAGCTTGGAGAGAATAGGGTGGGAATGTACCCAGATTAGAAGTTCAGAATAAAATAAAAAGGGAGATGGATGAGAAGAAGAAAAAAATTACAAGTAAGCTAAAAGGCAATTGCAAATTTAATGTCTAATTTAAGAGAACACAGAACTGATTCTCCAGATAATCATCATTGAGGGAATAACTAGCTAAGTGTTCCCAGAATATGGAGGAAATATGAAAGATTGAAAGTATGTAATAAAAAAATATCATTTGCTAAGTTCTAGGCACTTTACATTCATTAACAGATTTAATTCTCATATAAATCTTATGCTTTAGATAATATTATTCCTGTTTTTCAAATGAGGCATGTGTGGCTTAGAAGGTGGCATTAAGCACAGCCTACCCATGGGCAAGGAGGGTTTGAATGCAGGAGTTTCTTGTTCTTCATCTATTAGCTCTAGAGGAGAATGATCAAAGTTCTAATTTAAGAAGCATTGGTATTTTGGAAAAAGAAACAAGAAGTTAATGGTGATTCCATCAATATAGGTTAAAAATGCTTTCAGAAATGTAAAGGCAACCACAAAAATAACAAAAACTTTCATAAATGGGAAAAAAAACTCCTAAACATACATATCAAAATTCCCAGCACATTCTAGACAAAATAAAAATTAAAAATCAAATATTAAGACTCATCCTGACATAATCTGATAGGTAATATATATTTTTGGCATCCAGCAAATATAAAAAATTGATCATACATTTGGACACAAAACTTTTGATATATTCCAAAAAGAAGACATGAAATAGGGAAATAGGTCATATTTACTTATCATAATGCCAAAGGACTTGAAATAAATGTTTATTCAAGCTTTAAAATCCAATTGCCTAGAAATTCAAAAATATTTTCCTAAATGACTTTCAGATCAAACAGGAAATAGAAACAAAAATGATAAGCTACTTTAAAAAATAGACAAATAAGCAAAGAGATGACACTTTGTATTGGACCTATAAGGGAGAGGGTTACAGTTTACTCAGTAGAAAAGTCTTAGCCTAAAAAACTTTTATTATGAAGCAGGAATAAGTAAAATAAACAATTAGCTGAAGAAATTAAAAAGAGAATAAGTACATTTCACCTATGAAAGCAAGAATTAATGAAATTCATAATAACTACAAATTAACAATTTAGAAGCAAAAACTTGTAGAACAGATAAATATATGACTCATCTCTTAAAAGGAAAAAGTAAAATAAACCTTAGAGGATTCTAAACAGGTGAAAAAAGTACAAGGGATGAAAAACAGTAACCATGGGTACAAAGATTTGCTTTAAAATCTTTGTTTTAAAACTTGAATAGGGTATTTTTTAGGAAATTACCGCTTACCTAAATGGATAAGATTTAATTTGATGATTGTGTTAAAATAAGACTAACGTAATTCATGGAGCACTGCAGCTACTGAGAAGGTAGGTCTTGGTCCACAAAGAGAACAGGTTGTTCAGAAGGTCATGAAAGAGAAGAATCTTACCAAGGGCAAGTCAGCTCCATTTTCCTTGTTCCTCCCCCCACCTCTCCAGCATACTAACTGGTAGAACTCCAAGCCTGATTAAATCCAATTCTCCCATCTAATTTATGGCTGCAGCTAAGGAACAGAACTTGGTTAGAGAAAAACACAAAACTATATTTACTAGTCTTGCTTTCTTGTTATAACCAAAAACCTGTGATAGGACCTTGGCCCTTCCCTGCAGTCCCCTCCCTTTTTTTCTGGTGTCTAGAACAAGACCTATTTACACTCTTAAAAATGATTGAGGACCCACAGAGCCTTTTTTTAAACATGGGGTGTTTACTGAATTTGAAACTAAAACAAATGGTTGAAACATAAGAATTCAAAAACTCACATTCCATCAGTTATCAGAGCAATGAACACCATCTTCAGCATCTGGCCTCTGGAAAACTCCGCTCTATACACCTGAGAGGAGAAGAGGGGAGCAGGCAGAGGGTGTCTTACTATTATTATGCAAATAAGCACACTTTGACAATTGTTGGTCTAGTCTATTCCTTCTCAGTTCTCCTCTTCTAGCTACAAACCACTAATAGATAAGCTCCTCCTCACTCTTGGTTAATGTCATTTTATCTTATTAACAAAAAGTAATGATTTTTTACTTTTTGTAAAAAAAAATCAAGCACCCCCAGTCCTCATCTAGTCCATCCTCCCTCTGAGTCTGTGCACAGGCTCTCTTCAGGAATCACTCCTGCAGCCGTCTCCTGTCTCCTACATGGTCATTTTCCCCTTATCAGGTGGATTATCCCCAACAGAAAATAAACAGGGTATAATGCATCTGATCTGAAAATGCACACTCACATTCACAACAGCCACACATCCCACCACCATCAAAACAACCCTTCTAAACTGCTCATCTCTCTCCAACTACCAATCTATGCTTCTGTTTCCTTGTATGTAAAATATCCTTGAGTCATTCATATTCTCTCTTCCCCTTTCTGCTACTCTGCTCATGAACCCACTGCAGATATACTTTCAACCCCACACTTCAGCAAAATTGTCTTTGTCAAGATTACCAAACACCACCACAGTGCCAAATCCAACAGCCATTTCTCAGTCCTCATCTCATCCACCATCCTGCAGCATTTGACACAGTAGAGTGTTCCTTCTTGAAAATACTATTTGGCCTCCAAGATCCAAGTCTCCCTTGTTGTTCTGCCTCCACCCCCAGCTGTTCCTTGTCCATCTGCTAAGCTGGCTCTGCCTCCTCTCCATCCCAGATCTCTAAACAGGTGCTCGCCAGGGCCACCATGCCCTCGTGTTTTCCCTTATCTGCCCCACTCCCCATGTCTTCTCAGCCAATTCCTTGGCTTTGATACCCGCATCTGCTAATAGTTCCTATATTTAAATCTTCAGCTGTGACCTCTCATGAAAGCCAGGCTCTTCTATCTCACTGAATTTGGTATCTGCACATGGATGACTAATACAAATGCTAAAGCCAAACTCTCAGTACCCTGCCCAAAGCCCTGCTCCTCCCCCATTCTTCTCCATCTCAGTGGACAGCAGCTTCGTTCTGGCTGTTCAAACTGAAAACCCAGAAGTCGTTCACTCTTACACTCCTCCCATCCAGTCCATCAGCAAATCCTGTTGGATCAACTGGCCGCTGGCCTCTTTTTTCTTCAGATAGGAGAAGCTGTCAGTCTCCTGTCCCAGGAAGGACATTTGTATTTACTCAGCAGTCTGCCAAGGACAAGGCAGTGAGAATAGACTGCTTGGGTCAGGGATGAAGGGTGGGCATTGTCAGCACAATTTTTAAACATTAGTCTGCTTTTTATTATCACCATATGCTGCCAATCCCAAACAATGTTATTGATATAGTTCTTCCACATGAAAAAAAAAAACTTTCGTTGGTCCATGTGCTAAGCAATTGTGAGGTTACTATTGAGTTTTAATAATATATGTAAGCTTCATATTGGTACATTTTTATTTCTTCTCTAATAAGCATTGTGTTCTTCATGGAAATTAATCCAGAGAACATTCGGTTATACAGGTGCTCCTTGAAAGGTATGGTTCTTTCAAGCGTTTAGTGCCTAATCGTTCAGAATCATCTGAGCTTGCTTTGGGTTCATTCTCATCTCCAAGTCTTGTAGCACTACATAGACCTAACTGCAACAATTTAAACAGCAGATTCAAACCCACAGGTACTTTAAAGTCAAAGCACAATGATTGTAAAGTCAGAGTCGGACCTTGAGTTACTTCAATTCTATCATTCTTTGTGACCACTTAGAGTGAATTATGCTTAAAATTTAAACAGTGTGACCTGCAAGATGTCTTTTTTAATAACTTCAAAACTATGCTGTAAGTTCATTCTGTACTGTTTTTGCTGGATTTTTTAATATCTTTAAAATTGGAACACATACCTTTTAAAAATGGCTTTAAAAGTATAAAATGAATGAAGAAAATGATTATCACCTGATTACTGAAGGTAGTTTTGCTATATATTAAATATATGAAGTGGAGATGTAGCGAATGGCCCTCCCGCTATGCATTTGCTGTGCCCATGGCCTGGAATGTTCTTCCCCCACAGCCCTTGGGCATAGACCTGTGCTTCTGCCCAAATGCCGCCTTATCCAAGAACTTGACCTTAACCATCGCCGGCACCCCCACACCCAGCAGTCTCCCGTCACCCTCGGCTGATTTGTCTTCCTTTTCCACTAGCCACCTATCAAGTTATATACCAGTTGGCTCATTGTTTATTGTGCGTTCCCTTCCCAAAGAGCTACCTGCTCCCAGAACAGTAAGGGTTCCATTTATTTTGTTCACGTGCTGAATTTTAGCACCCAGAACAGTGGTTGGCCTGCTACCAAGCCGGCACTGAAACATTATTCCCTGAAGAAGAAAAAATGATCGGGTGATTTCACTGTCAATTGTTGAGTGATTTATACTTGACTTGCAGTTTGAAACACCAGCTTTACAGGGTAAAGTCATTAATAAACCTTTACCCCTGAGTAAAGTATGTGGCGCATACTCAGGGGTAAAATGTTTACGTTCTTAATCTACAGAGTGACCATGTTGGCGGGGGAAGAAAGGATCAATTCCAGAAAACAGGAAGGCCATTCGCCTCAGATGAACGTGAAGTTGGAGACGCTGCATCTGCTTCCCCAGCGCTGCTGCACATCACGGGCTTTACAAACTCCTTTGACTTTTCTTCATGCCTCTAAAGAAAATCAACAGTAACAACAATTTAACGTGAACAGACAGATCTCAGGGTTCTAGTGATAAAGAGAAGTGTTAAACACAAAAAGGAAACTTGCTAAGCAATTGAGTACAATATGACAGGTCATGAAATGATGGGAAACATGGGAGAAGAAAGTCCATGCTTCCCTAAACTGGTGAACACCTTCATCCCAGCCTTTGCACTATGGTGGCAATTAATGGAGACACTTGTCTCGATTTTCTGACCATTGTACTCTGAACAGGGATGCAGCAGTTCAGGTACTTCAAGTTCTAAATGGAAACACTTACTGCTCTAAAAGCCCAAAAGGCAAAAATCAACCTGGATCTGGGTTTTCTTTCTTCGCCATTGACCTATTTAGCCACCAGTCTCGGACTGTTTAAATTATTTCAGACTTAAAATCGGCATTAAAATCTATCAGCACAAGCTACAATCCACTTATTTATTTTTCTTTTGTATGGGCTATTTTCACGTGTTTATTCTGTCAAACTGTGGTGTGCCTTTACAAGTTCAAATAAAATAGCCCCACTGTAATTGTGATTGGAGTTGTGTTAAATGCAGCAATTCATTTGGGGAGAACTGACCATTTCATAATAGGAGGTCTTCAAGACATCCGGTGTGTTCCCTCATCATCTCTCTCCCCCAACAGCATTTCCAGGTGAGTCGAGATACCGACCACCAACAGAGGGCAGTCCTGCAGGTGCTTCGCATTCTTGCTTTTGCCCAAAAGTGCCGTCAGGGCCTGCGTCAACGCTGAGGCTGTCCATGGGAAAGGAGAGACCTAAAAACCAGAAAATGGCTGCCCCCTCCATGTCTGGATCCCACAAACCCACAGGCATCTCCTGCCTGGCTTCCAGCCTTCACTTGACCTCTGCCCAAGGCACAGGTAAGCTCATCCATTAGTCCCTGCACTTCCTCAGAATTGCCATTTTTACCGCAAGTCATTTCAACTAATACTGAATAAACGTGCCTTCCTTCGTCATGACTTTACAAATCTGCTTCACAAGACTCTTGACCCCTCTTACTCCAACTGCTCCCCACTCTGTTCAGTGTCACTAATTCCCCGGCTCTCTTCCACACTCTCCTATCCCAAACGCCTTCTTTTGTCCTTCCTCCTCCCCTGCAGGACATGGGCGACGGGAACAATCATTCACCAAAAAAAAAATCGCCTTTTCCAAAGTTAAAGGCTCACTTAGTTGGAGAAGGTGTTGCCCACGGAGGCTTTGAAAGCGTCCTGAAACTTGGGCTCAGAGACCTCAGGGGAAGAACACTGAACTGGCCCGCCCACACCCGTTTGCTCACTCACCCATCCTACGTGAAACAGACCCTCCATCTTCCTGCCCCTTCCCTTGGTGAGGGGCGGGGGCCTTCTTTTGCCCTCTTACCTGAAAGTCACTAAAATGCTTCTTCAGTGCTTCATTCTTGTGAGAAGCAAATGCACCTAGGAAAGTGTCTTTATCAGGATGCCACCTCGCTATGTCCAGCTGGACAACTTCTTCACCAAACGACTGGCACATCTTTCTCCTTAAGTTTTCTCAAAATCACCAGGACAATAACACACAGAGAATACCATTCAGAAGCTTAAGCCACTGGCTGGTAGCCACCAGGGTTTGCAGTGACCCTATGTACATCAGCAGGCGTGGTCCGTGAGTTTTCAGATCAGAGGAAGGAAACAGCAGTGGCTGACACCCCCTTTGTCCAGCCCAGGGAAACTGGCCTTCTTCCCTGAGGATGGCAGTTCTGTGGATTCATGTTTAGCCCTTCTCTTGCTTCACTGTGCAAGTGAAATTCAGCATGCTGGAAAACCCACACAAGCGTTCATCCTGATCCCACATGCTCCTTTATTCCACAGGGATTGTCCTGCAGTGCTTCCCATAGACACCTCTCTTCTTTGGGGTATCCTTCAATTCATTAAACATGTATTAGACATCTACTGGATGGAAGTCACATTTCTGAGCATGCATAGAAAGCCTGTCTTCCTCTCTGTTTCTGCAATTTATTGGATACTTGACAAAGATTAAATAGCATTAAGACCTTTAGAAGGGTTGGTGTCTCCTGAACACACTGGTGTATACTAACTGCTCTACATTAAAATGTTCTCTGGCTTTTCAGCTACACAAAAGGCTGGAGTCTCCTTCTCATCCTCTAAGATTTGGCTTGGCCATCTCCTACCCAGTAAACACACCTTCGTCTCTCTTCAACCACTGCATCTCCTTTGTCTGGCCATGCACAACTCCAAAGTCATGTCTTATCAACATGACTTTTAGCCACTGCACCTTCCAAAGAGACATTCCTGTATTACAGTCACGTTACACATGTGATCCAAATTTAATTGGTATAAAGAGCGAGAATTATCAACAAGTCCTTTCTAATAGACTTTGTGTTTGTACATCTGTCTATGATTAACAAAATTTGTTCACATACTTCATTTTGCTTCATTGTCACATGAGTTCCATGTGGTCGTCTGGGTAGGTATGATGACCTTCATTTTACAAATGTAGAAATTGATGCTCACAGAGCTGCCTCAGATCACTAATTGGACGGGAAATGATTTTCCACCCAAAATGCTCACCCCACCAGCCATATACCCGACACCTGTTTTCGAGTGGCTAGTATGCTTGCTTTAGACCTAGCCATTGGGTCCAATGTCATCTAGTCAGAGATTTTCTTGACCTAGGGTAGGTAACTCCCACCTTCTTATTCCCACTGTTTTTTCCTTCATAGCATTAATCATTATTTGTGATTATTTTTAACTTATTTTTTTCTGCCTCCTCAGCTGCATTACGAGCTCCGTTAGTGCAGGGACCATTTCTATTCTGTTTGCCTTTGAACTCCCAGCCCCCTGCACTAGTCCCAGCATACTGAAGACACTCTAATAAATATTTGTGACCTTCTGACTACTAATTCAGTATCCCTTTCACTCAGTCCATGCATTCTTGCAAAACAGTTTTCTCCAAGCTGGCCCTAATATGTAATCCTAAAACCAAATTGTACCATCACTCTTCAGGCATTAACTTGGAAAGCCTACTTTATGAGAAGCACGGGGTTACATCAAGAGAAGATGTGGTTCATACCCACAAAGTCCAAGCACTTCATGTAAAAGGACAATGGCCCTTAAAATCTGATCGTATTAACTAGCATTTATGACGTGCCCAACTGTTCCAAGTATACTAAATTAACTCATGTAATCCTCAAAACAACCCTGTGAGCTACAGACTACTCTATTACCCCCATTTTACAAGTGGAAAAATTGAGGGCTGGAAGCACAGGGCTGGCTTTCCATCTTTGGCCAAGTCACCTCAGAATCATCCCCCCAAGATCACAGCAGCCTCCTTTGGTGCCTGAGGTGAGCTTCCTGCTTCTCGCTGAAAACCTATTTCTTTGTCCCCGCCTATGATTTGTCCTGGAAGACGTAAGGAAATCCCACCCCAAAGAGAGTCTTAAAGTGTGCATTCTGTGCCACGCCTCCACTGGTCCTTCTTCCTCCTGCAGGCCTGGCTTCTATTCCGCCCCGTTGCAGGACTGCTTCGTATCCTCGTGGTGAGGCTTTCCCACAAGTGACTCCATTTGGAGGAAGCCAAAAATTGCAGATGGGGCCAGAGCTTTGGACAGGGTCCTGCCTGCCCTGAGCTGCAGCATATTGGCCCTGGGGACAAAGGAAGGGGATCTGACAGGCTGCCTTCACCTGCTGAGGTCATCTTTGTTCGTGGCTCACACGGATCTGTCCCAGCTTCCTCAGCCCACTGACCTTTTCCTCAAAAACAATGGCTGCTCTGGGCAGCCTACAAAGGCTGAGGTTGGCAAACAGGGGGTGGCGAGGGGTGGTGGGTTGGAGGCCAGGCTCCAGAAATTCTCTCTGGGAACCATTCTCCATGGGAATAACAGTTCTGTGGACAGCCCTGACCTATTTGCTCCAGGAACATCCAGATCCTCACTGGTTTCCCTCATTCTACCCTCTCCTCCTCTGACTGTTCTCTTACCTTTACAGTGGCAAACTCATCCTGTTTCTTGAGTCTCTAAGAAACATGATGATGCCAGGAAAACGAGAACTTCTGCCTAGTCCAAGACCCAACAGATCATGGCCGTTGAGACTTTGTGCGAGAAAATGCACTGGTTCCCATGCTCCCGAGAGTTTTGGAGGGCAGTGTCAGAGCTGGCCTTGCTCTTCCCCCACTCCTCTCTTCTTTACCTTCTCTGAACCCCCATTTTTTGCCACCATTTCTTAATTTCACATATTTCCATTTCCTCTTTTCTCCCCCAAATCAGGCTTCTTATCCCCACAACATCTTCCAAGCGCTCTCCTATCTCCTGCCCCCTGCCCTCCTCTTCCCCTTTCTTTCTAACTTCCCTGACTCAAAGCCCACATACCTGTAGACAGAGAAAATATGCCACCAGGCCTCAAACCTCCATGGGCTCCCATGCCTGATCCTCAATGCTCCTCTAGCTGCCACCAAATCTAATGGCCAGAGCCTTCTTTGTCCTTCTAGTCCATGCACTATGAGGTGCCCATCCTCACCCCAGAGGACATCAGCAGTGATGTGCTGGCCATTAGGTAATTCCCTACTCCTCTCCCTACACCTATTCAGGATGAAGGAGACGTGTTTGTGATGAAATCTTCTTCTGGGGGTGGGGGAGGACTGTGGTGGAAAGAAGCAAAGATAATCTTTCTCCGTGCTTATTGTGACGCCAGACTTTCCTGGTGTCCCTCCTACTTCTCTGACCATTCCTCCTCAGTCCTCTTTGAGAGATCCCCCTCCATTCCCAAAGGGTCAGCCCTCAGGCACCCTCACTTTTCTAGCCTTTCTCCTTTGCAATCTCATCCATGCCCGTGGAGTAATTACATAAAGGAGATGATTCGACAATCTACAGATTGGATCTCCCCCATGATCTCCCTGCTTGAATAGTCAGCCCTTTCAAAGGCACTTTAACTCAACAGTCTCCAACTAAGCCTATGAGATCCATCTTCCAGGGTTTGCTTTCTCAGGGAGTGGATCCCTGACCACTCCTTAGGCCTCAGCCCCATGAGCAATCCACTCCCCCCATCCTATCACTTTTACCTCAAAACAGCTTATATTTTGAACTATTTACCACCCCCCTGCAAGGCCCTCCACTCCCAGCTCCCAGCATCACTCAATGGACTCCTGACTCATCTCTACTCTTGCCTTCTTCTAGCTTGTGTTCCAGACAGCAGCCAGTGTCTTCTCTTAAAAATCCAAATATAATTATTTATCTCCCCTGCTTAAAATCCTTCAATGCCCACCCCCCCCACCCCCCCCCCCACACACACCCAAGACTTCCAGGATAGAAACTACAATTCTTTACATAGTCTACAAGTTCTCATGGTGTCTTGCCCTCTTTTTATTGGCCTCAGCTTGCACCATTATCTCACACACCACACTCCAGTCACACACTCTCCACCAGCTTCCCCCTCCATGCCAGCCATGCCCATTAAACCATGAGCTCACTATGGGCAAGAGTACCTTTCTGTTGGCCTGACACTTCTGGTGTCCCCAATACCTAGCTAGCTATTGCCTGGCACATAGGTGTTCAAAAATTTTTAAAAATGATTAGGTAACTGAATAAGTAAATGAATGGGGAAAGAACAAATTATGCCCTGCTCTGAGAGGACCAGGTCTGGCCAGAGTGAGTTCCAGCACCCCAGGTCAGTTTTGATTGGATGGGTTGCTAACCCAGAGGTACTAAACATCAGGGCTTCATTAAACACATAAGAAAATAAAAAAAGGGTGTCCCCAACTCTCCCAGTACAGACAGAAGCCCAAAGGAGAGCAGGTTAAGACACAGACATTTTTGAGAGAATAAGTTACATAGTGCTAAACACATTCCTGACCCCAAAGGAAACCACTGTAAGCAACCCCTTTGCACTAGCTCTTTTCACTACCAGCATGGTTTGGCCTCCCCATCCAAGGCCTGGCCCCCACCTGAGAGAAGAGAGGCAGAGGCAGATGCAGTCTTGGGGAGGGAGCTGCTCTGGGGCAACTGTACCAGGGAGAAGCAGTAGCACTGAGCCAAGAATAGCCTTTGGGCAAAGCCAGGTAAGGTGGCAGGAAGTCCTTTGGTCCCAAACTTCCCTCAGCTGGACCTGCCAAAGTACCCACAAAATCTTTTCTTCTCAGCTAAGACAGGAAAGAGTCCAGTGAAATTGTGAAACCATGGCAGAAGGAGTCACATGTGCAGCCAGAATGGCCTTGGGGGCACTGTTAAGAATTAGGTTCGAAACTGAATGGCCACTCATTACTGTGTGGTGACCAAAGGCTGAGCCCACGCAGAAGATGAAGCCTGCATCCCAACCTCGGGGCCTTGTGGTCAACCTGGCTGCAGAGCCAGGGCACCAACCTCTGAGAATGTGAAGGAGGGAACATTCCGATGGCAGTTGGAGCCAACAGATGAAGCAAAGACCCAGGGCAGAGCAGAATTCACAGTCCGGAGAAGGTCATCAACACACCAAAGAGGAGCTGAGAAAAGGAAGTGGCCACCACAAGCCCTTCAGCCAAGAATGGCAGAGACAAGGCTAGAAAAGATTATCAGAGAAAGAGGGACATAGGGAAATGGCGCTTTTGGGCCTATGAGGATATGAAAGGGGCTGAGGACCCAAAGAGGCCAATGGGCCACAAGACAACTGACCACTCTGAGACTTTGCTGGGGACTGCCCTGAAAAGAAGAAGCTCTAGCCACTGAGCTAACAGACTTTTTGTTCAATATGCAGAAGCCATGGTGGCCTCTGTTCCCAGAACTGAGCTGGTTTTCCACAAAGGGTGACCCCTGGAAAGTTAGGCAGTATCAAGCCCAGACAGCATCCTCTCTAGTGACACAAACTAGCAATAAGTTTCAAATATGAAACCCATTTTTTCACTCATTCGTTCATTCAACAAATACTTATTGAGCACCTATTGTGTGCTAGACATTAGGAATATAATAGTGACCAAAAGGACAGCCCCAGTCTGATGGAGATTATAGTCGACAAATAATTCTTAACAATTACTGTGATAGATGCTTTGGAGAAGCAGCATGAGGTACTGTGAGAGCTTAAAGCTCTAATCCAGTTTAGGGCTTCTCTAAGGAACAATTGAGCTGAAATCTGAAAGATGAGTAAGAATTACCTAGTTGAAGTGGGTAAGAGGAGTGAGGGCAATGGTGTTCTAGGTAGAAGGAATTGCATGAACAACGCCTAAATGTCCAGAGAAATGTACATATTCAAGACACCGAGAGAAGATCAGGGGAGGGCAGAGCTCAGAGAGGCCTGTGAGAAAGGAAGCTGGAGGCAGGCATGAGCCAAACCTTGCCTGGTCTTTTGGAGGTCATGTTAGATGCTTATTTTTAGAGTTCATGTTAAATTGTTCTGGTCTTGATGGTAAAGGCAAAGGCACAGGTGGCCAATGGCAAGACCAAAGCAGGGGCCAGATACGGAAGATTAGAATGTATCTGATAGGCACATCATAGGAAAAGATAAGCACATGAGTATTCAGCATCAAGCCCCAAAAAGGTTATGCTATAATCCATCACTGTGAAGGAATCCACATGCTTTCCCTCAGAATCAATTACGGAAAACAAAACAGCAGGCATCTCAGGAGCAGAAACTTACCAAAAGCTAAATCAAGTCTTCACCAATGACAGACATTGGCAGTTTTGTTGCATATGTGTGCAGTTGTGTGTAATTCTCCAAACCAATTCTATATATTGAGGCAAAAAAAATGGATCATAATCCCATTTTACTAATAAAACTAAGGCTTAGGCCAATTACATGGCTTGCCAAAATCACAGACACAGAACAAAGACCAGAAGTTATCTTGTAGCTCATCCTTCTAAAAAGAACTTAGTTCTAGCAATGCTTGAAACTGCAATTTGAGAAGAAAATAAGATGAATTTACAAAAGAAATTGCATTCCTACAAAATAAATAAACATAGTTAATTCACCAACCTCCTGACTAAGTAGGTTTACCTAAACCAAAGAAATTTTCAGAATCATAACAGGAAAAATGAAAGAAGCAGGAATAATTGGAGGGATGATTAAATGATAATGATGTAAACTCATCCAAAGTCCATTACAATATGCGATGCTAATTATTATCCACAGTCGTCCATTATAGAACTTGACAGAATAATAGCAAAAGTGAAGCATCTGAAGAGAAAGTTGTCAAGTGTATAAGAGAACTGATGCCCTGCCCACTCAGGACTGCAGAACATTCAACCTGACAACCGCCATTCAAGCCATCTGGAAGTTTAAAGGGAGGGAGGGCATTATCAATAGTTTAGAAAAGACAATCAAAGAAATGCAGACGTGACTGCTCATGTGTGAGAACACAAGTTTTAGGGAACCTACTTCTTCCCCAGTGTCCTCCTGCTTGTCAATGGGCTCCAGCATCCCCCAAATTATTTCAGACTCTGTCACTGACCAGAGTTCCTAAAGACTTTGCTCAACACTTTAGCTGGGACAAGATCTCCAGTGGCTCCTCAACCCTTCTATGGCTCAAGGTTTGGCACGAGACTTGGTCCTTCCTCTAAAACTCTGACAGCCTCACCTCCTCTACCCCCAAATCCAACCAGTTGTACCTCTCTTCTATTCCTCCAGGCTCCCAGTTCTCTTCTTGCAGCCTGCGCAGATCAGAAGCTGCAAAACCCCAAAGAGACTCCATATATCATGTGAATTCCCCGTTAGGCTTTGAGTGCCCAAAAGCCCCCAGGGCATAGCCCTTCCCACCCCAGAAACTTCTTGCAGAGCCCCTCTGTAAGGCTTCTCAGAGGTCTCTTCCTTGCACAAAATATGATCAGGACAGCATTAGAGCCTGAAAGGGCTTGGTGTCATCTTGTCCATGGAGATGGAGGAGGAAGAGGATTCACTCCTTCATCCTGAGTTTGCCCTCTTGAACTTGGGTTTGCCCTCACTCTGTGCTATTCTAAAATGAGCTGCACCCAACTGTGATGCTCCAGGAAATGCAGCGTCTCCTCTAACCTTCTTTTAAGAAAGAACCTAAACTGATTCGAGATGCCCCGCTCCACCCCCCGTATCTCTCCGGGGAGGCTTGAAGGAGCCTGGCTGCCCCACGGCGTTAGGGAATTTCTGTCCCCTGGCAAAGGCTCCTGGAGGGCAGGCTGGACACAGGCATTGGCCGGGCTCAGTCCACATCCCTCTCCGTGGCTGTCTCCCTTCAATCTTGTTCCTGATCCTCCCTGCCCACCAGTGCTCTCTTCCTCTTGCTTACAAGATGCGGGAGAAGGGGGTCCGAGCTGAGCCAAGGTGGGGCACCCGCTGCAGCTCTGATGGGAAGGAGATGGTCAGGGGGCTGTAGGCACATGGGGGAGGGAGGTCCTGCTCCTGGGTGCATCAGGAAGGGTGAAGTCAGTGCTACCCCCTCCCCAGGACAATGGCTGGTTGACACAATGGCCCACACCGGCCAGGGCACCAGCCTTCGCCCACCTTCCCCCTGCCCAGGCGAGGACCCCATCTTTCAGAACCCCTTTATCCACCCTGAAAACACTTTGCATAACATCCTAGACCCTGAACTCCAACAAAGGGCAATTGTCACTCACATCCCGAATGGCTTCGGTTTTGCCCTTCCCTGCATCCTCACAGATTCTATGCACTTCTGTCCTCCAATCCGGGACTACGCAGAAGCCTTTCTATGTAGGTGCATGCTCTCTGTTCCTCATTCCTTTTTCCTGCTCGTGTCTGGATGAATCTCTTTCCTCCCCAATTCTGCCCCCTCCTCCCTTTTCCTCTCTCATGAGATGCTGTAAACTACAAAGGAGGACACTGATCCCGTTCATCATTTATGTGCTCCTATTTTTCTTTGGATATATCTATACCCACCCATGCCACACTGCCGCAAGGACATTCTGTCTTGAGCAGGGGAACATTCTAGCAGCACCATTACAGCATTTCCTGCTAAGCCAGAGCCCTGGGCCAAACTTTCCTTCCGGAAGTCTGGGGGTCCCTGTTCTTGATGTTCCTCTTTTTTGTCACCCTTCATTTAAAACCTGTTTTTGTATTTGCAACTCAGGGCATAATGAACTTTTTAGTTGTCAAATGGAGTTTGTTTTGAGTAATTTATTTTATATATCTAAATACTTCTATTCTACACATCAAATTAAGGATGCTTTAAAAATTATGTTTAATTCTTCCCACTCTTGCCCACAAATTCTAAGCACCATGCCTGGTAATTCAGAGAAGGGCCTCTTTGGGTGCACAAATTGCTCATTAAACCAACAGAGAAACTCTGGACAAGGCAGAACTCTATTCACATTTTAAGTCCACCATCAATAGTTAAGAACCTTCATGGGACTTAGCAAATAAAGCACTTGTTTCTGAGCTTACACTATGAACTCTACCACTTGGCAATTCAAAAAGTATGAGGCCTTTAACCTGGGATTGTGGATGTGTAGATGTGTGTGAGTGTGTATAAATAGTCGTAACTGTAAAAGTGAATGCACAGATATTGTGGCCTGCCATTCAGACATGCTCAGGAGGGTGTGTTTGTGGTGAAGCCTCCCCACCATGGATCAGTGTTTTCATTTCAGGACTCCAGGCTCACTATTTTGCCTTAAGAATGATGGGAATAAGGTGAAACATCTCAGTCCTTTGCGCTAATTTAGGCCTATAGAGAAAAGATCAGCGAACTCTCCTCAGAGCTAACCCACCAACTTGGTCTGCACTCAGGCTAACATCCTGGTCCCTCCCACTTGCAGGAAGCCAGTCTCCCCTCCTCCTGGCTCTCTGAGCTCTCTCCAGGCCCCTGGCTCTGAGATGGCCTTGACACAGGGTCAGCAGTAGTCCAGGAAGCCCTGACACTCGGGTCAGTGGCTGATCTGCTGTTGCAGTGATTGGAGATGGAGTAGGGAGGGCAGGGAGGTAGAGGCAGAATAAAATGACCTGAGAGAAGGTACCTTTGGGTACCCCCAAGCTGATACACCCCACCCCAGGCCTGCTCCATCATGACCTGCTTTCTCACGGCCAACTATCATGGGTGGGACCCTCGGTGTCTTTTCCCATGAACTTAATTTTGATGAGTTTTGGTCCTCCTATTAAGCCCAGGCTTCTGTGGTCTGATGCTGGGTGTCTCCTCTCTAGCATCTCCTCATAAAACACTCAGTAGCTAGAGTCTGCCTTCTAGCCCCTGGAGGCTTCGACAGAAGTGCTTCCAGGCCAAAGGTAAGGAGGTCCAGCCTGAGCAACTGAAACTGCTGATGGCTGTGAGCAGCCAATCAGAGCCCATGTCCCAGCCTGCAATTTAGGCTGCTGCTTCTCTCTCCAAACGCCCACCCCCGCCCCCACATTGCCAAGGGCCTCAAAGGATTGTCATATATCCAGATGGGCCAAAAAGAGGACTCCATTCTCTACTGATGTAGTGATACATGCATGGAGAGCCTTCTTCTCTCTCTCATCATCCTCTCAACAAAGGAAAGTGATGAAGCTATAGGGGTACAAAGTATTTGAGAAAGAAGAAATTCTCTAGTCTAGGTCTTTGCCTGATATTTAGAGCTCTGAGTGTCAGAGGTTTTATTTTTGCCAGAGTATCTAAGAAAAAAAAATTCACAGAAACTGTGAAACTGTCTGCATCCCTTTGCTTCCAATGTGAATAATTTAGGGGTCTGGGGGCTCAACGACATTCCAGTTCTTCTCTAACCATCCCAGTGCATCCCAGTGGGCTCATCCTGCCTTCACGCACTAGCCAGAGCCCAGTGGTCAGGGTCTAAAGCTGTTCTTTGTATTTGAAGATTATATTTCAAAATGAAGGCACTCTGAAGCAAGAAGATAGAGCATCAAACCAAGAGAGTACGGCATTTTCAAAACAATTTTCATTCCCCCAACATTTATTGAGTATTCATGATGGGCCAAGTGCAGGGAAAGGAAGTACACCAGACAACAGTCCCTACCCCCATGGAGTTCACAGTCTTATGTTTGAAGAGGCACAAGGATCTAAGGAATATCTATAGGCCTCCTAGGGGCTGGCCAAAGGCAGGCACGACACCCTCCTCTTCCAGTTAGCAAGTGCCTTAGAGAAGTCTAAGCAGGTTGGCTAGCAGTGAGGTTTCAGGAATCTCTTTTGTTATTTGCTATGAGTTACCTAAAAGTGGACACTTCAGTCTTGGGGTTTGAACTGATGAGAATATTGTCAGTAGAGAGAGAATTTAAATATAATTGAGACAATTGAACAGTTCGACTCAATTCTCTCTTTTTCTGGAGGACAAAACAGTATCCAATCAGAGATATATATAGTTTTTTTTAATACAAAGGATAGGAACAAACAAAGCTTGAGTTGCACAGATTTTATTGGAACCAGCTCTCTAAAGCACTGTTACTAATGAACTCTGTTGGAACAGGGCCAATATTGTTGCACAAAACTTAGAAGGAATTTGTATCTAGCTTGGAGAGCAGCGTTTAAGACAAATTCCTATGAAACCAGGGAGATGTTGGCCTCTAACGAAAGCAAAGGCTGTAATCTCAGCATTTGGAACAAAACCTTAAGCTGCTAATTACAAATGATTCTGATATATGAGTGATGGTTCCTACCCAACATGCAAGGACACGTGTCAGGGTCAGGCAGGCACCGCAGTCCCTGGAGAGTTAGACATTTCTTTAGCAGTCTTTTTGGTTTTTAAATTCAGACCTACCCAATGACACTATTGGTCAGACCTGACCATATTTCATAATTCTGAAGATAAAGCTAGAAAGTTCAAAGTCAAAAAGGATGCCCACTGAACAGAGCGTGAAAGAGAGGGAAAAACTAAAAGGCTGAGAGGAGAAATGCTCGAGCACCCTGACCCCCTGTCTGCTTCTCTTGCCTCACAGTCTCCACCTACATGCTTCCATCTTGGGAATTCTCTCTGATCTGCTCCATCTAAGCCTCCAAGAAGCTTTTGGGTGGGGCCCTCTTCACTGGGACAGAAACCTTGGTTTCTGATTCTTCCCTCAGAATTTTCCACTGATTCCCTGTGATGCCCGACCTGGTCATCTTTCCCACAGAATCCAAGGCTCTCCCCACCATGGTGTCTTCTCTCCTCTACCCTCCTCCTCAGTCGGATTTCCAGAGACCCGGCCCCCTCGCCTGCCACCTCTGATGCTGGATCTGCCTCTTACCTCTGCTCCTCCCACCTCCGTGCCCCTCTTCCCGCCACACCTGCACATGCAGCCCCCACAAGTCTCAGCTGGGAGTCCTTGGGGGGGATGCCCCTGAGCAGGGGGCGGGACCCGGGAGTCGGTCTTAAGAACACTGTAAAGTGCCTGCTTTAGGAAGCCTTCTTCTCCTTCCACCATAATCCTCTCCAAATGATCTGAAACAGCCCACCCAGGGCCCTCTTTGTCCAAGCTCCTGGCTCCCCAACTAAGCCCTGTCCCGGCTGCCCCCTCTGCTGGGCCACACCAGGCCCTCTCCCTGCCCAGCAGCACAAACTTTGGGAAATCATCTCTCTGGCCATCCAAGTGGAAGATCCCCTGGTGGCCCCACCTTCTGGAGTCCTGTGCATATGCCTCAACTTTCTAGAATGAAGCAGAAGCAGAAAGAATGTGCCCCCAGAGACCTCACTGCCTTCTCTTCACAGCATTGATGGGTTGGGCCAATGAGCCACTGGTTGATGCTGTTGCCATGAGGAAACTGCATCTCATTTGGAAAAGGCGCTCTCTCCAGGAGATCCTGGCAGTTACCAGTTAGAAGCCAAGGACCTACAAATGCCTTAGGGGTAAGCCCCAGGGTGTGGCAAAGGTCCCCAGGGATGGAATGTCTTTCTCTGGGATAAACTGCAATCAGGGGAAAAACATGGTGCCATGGGGATTGCTTTTAGTGGTGGTAAAAAAAAAAAAAAGGTCACCAGACTAGCCCATGCAAAGGAGGATCTTGGTTTATGCAGAAAGGAGCCTACCACCAAACAGAGCACAGGAGCTGGAAAGTCCGCAGCTACTCCTCCATCTCTCTCCTCAGGGCTCGCAGTCTCTGAGACCCACTCTCCCCAGAACTTCAGCGCCCTTCTGTCATTTTTGCACAGCTGCTGCTCTCCACATTTGCAGTCTTGCGGAGGTCATGGCACTATCTCTGCCTCCAGAAGACTGCAAAGCACAGCCAAGTCCAAGCACAGTCTGTATTCTCAATTCAAATTTTCCAGTGGGAGACCCCGGGCAGCTGTGGCCCCCTAGAGATCCTTTACATCTGGTTTAGATGTCTACTCCTGCCCATCAGAGGTGGACAGGCAAGCAGGATCACACATGAGGAGCCCGGCCAAAACGGGAAAACCAGGAAGGGGCTTTCCAAGCTGGGACATCACCTGAGATACAATGGAGATGAAATAGTTTGTGGATTGCCACACCCCTAGGGATGGGAGGGAAACGAGGCAAAGGCAGAGCCTCTAGAAGGAGCCACGGGACAGGCTACCTAGAAACCAAGGAGGCTGAAGACTGAGATGAGGCCTTCGGACATGGCACAAAGGAAGTCCCGGTGATCTTTGAGAGGTGCAGGAAAAGGCAGCAAAGAGAGAGAGAAGCCGTGTGGCCACATGGGCAGAAACCATGGGGACACAGAAAGGAAGGGGTGAATCAAGAGGGCAAGTTAGCATCGTCTTGAGAAAGAACCAGAAACCTAGAGGGAACTGGCCCCAAGACGAGAGGCACTGGTGTCCAGGCCCTCTCAGGGCTCCCCTGGTCAGAACCTGGGTGGGTGGGTCAGTGGCAGGGATGGCTTCCGGTTTGAACCTTGGTACTGCGATGGAATACACAGCTCCACTGCATGCCTCGGCTGCCTCTTCTGTAAAGCAACAGTGGTTCATATTCCACAGGGCTGGTCGAAGGATTATATATGCCCATTCATCATTTGGCCTCTGCCGAGCTCATGGTAAGGACTCAATAAATGAGGCCTGTTCACACTATTATCACTCTGGAAGCTTCTCCTTCGTGGGAAGAAATGCCTCCCCCCTCAGGGTGCACATCACCCGCGCTGATTTTCTCTCAGACCTTACCACGCTCTGCCTGGGACTCCAGAGACTCCTGTGCTTTCCCGCTCCCCTCCTTGCGGGGCTGCCCGGGCAGCGCAGGGGTGCAGGGCATGCGGTCAACAGTCACTGGCACAGCTGTCAGAAGGAAGCTGCCCGGGGAACGGAGGGTCCGAGGCCCAGCCTTGCCAGCCATGGGCCGCAGGTCTGCTCCAGGCAAGGGGCGCCGCACCCCCGGGCTTCACGCCCTCCTCTGTAAAACGCCAGGCAGAGTCTTCATGTCGCCCGGAGACGGCTCCTGTAAAAGACGCTGGATTTTAAAGGAGAAGCCGACTCATCTTCAGGATTTAATAAACTGAGAAGTCTGGGAAAGGTGCACCACGGCGGGGCAGGGAGGGGGAGACCCCAGAAGGGGTCTGCAAATTTGGCTCCACAGAGCTCTGTGAAGCTGTAAATTAAGAAAGGAAAAAAAAAAAAACAAAACTAAATCAAAAGCAAAACTTTTTTAAGAAGAGAAGAGTGAGAAAAAAACAGAAACAAAAAATAAACAGAACTGTAAAAAACTGCTGTCTTCCTGAAGTAGGACATGGGGCTCTACATCAAAAGGGAAGAAAATAGTAAGTGGAACTGGCTCTCCTTTCTCTCCACTCCCCACCCTTTCCTGGTGAGCCAAATCAGGCTCCTCTCCACTCTGGTCCCCCTCGGCCTTGAGGCAGCATCCGAGGCACCTGTCTCCCCAGCACCCAAACCCCTGAAAGAGGGTGCACCTCAAATTCTGTAGTGCCCATCCCAATACTGAAAACTGGGTTCACAAACTTCAACTCAAGCAACTGCCATGAAACTGCCATGAAACCGCCCGTCCACAGAAGACACTGCCCCTTCCTCAGGGGGGCCTCCCTGGCAGAGTGGAGGGCCACGCTCCTCCACTCCTCTGTGGACTTGGCCGTGGCTCCAGCCCACCGCGCAGGCCCCAGCCTCCTGCCCCCTGTGCCAGCATGTCTGCCTCCCCCACTAGACTGTGAGCTCCTTGAGGGCAGGGACGTGTCTTCCTCTCTCCCTCCAGGGAGCATGCACGTTTTCAGACAACTGACACATGGGTGCCTAACAAGTATTGGATACATATTTTAATTAAACAATTGGTTCATGATCTGGCTTTAGGGCAGAGTAGACAGTGTATAGTAGGAGCATTCACAGCAAATCTTCCGTAGTAGACCACTCACTAGCAGATCCAAAAAACGTAGATCAGCACAAGAAGATGTGAGGGGTGATGATCAGAGCACTGAGTGCCCACGGAATAGCGAGGTGAAAGGGTCCACCCACGAGGATGCCCCTGGGATGCAGGGCTGGGACTCAGGAGACCAGTTTGGAGTATGCGTGGGGTGACCAATTTATTGGGTAAGCACGATGGTCATGTGAGAGCTGAGCCGAGAAGAGAGGGGCGAGCAGAGCACTGGGCTTGTGGCTCTGGGGAAGCCCATCGCTGGGCAGAGGACGTTAAGGGGGACTTAGGAGAAGCGGAGATGCGGAGGGAGAGCCGGAAGGACCAAGGAAGAAGAGGGAGGAGGGAGTTTCAAGAAGGAAAGGTTGGAAATTGAGAAGGGGTCTTTGATAGAGTGGTTCTGAGAAAGATGTGGTAGGCAAAGGCAGAGCAAAAGACAAGTAAAAGGGCAGCCCCGCTGGTAAAATTCTATCTGTAAACTGAACAGTTTCCTTTCACAAGAAAGTTGAGGAGGCAGGGATTCCTTGTAAGAAAAAAAAAGCGCATGAGCCTTATCAAGGCCTCCCTGCCTTATTGTTTTCTTATTCTGGTTACAGTAAGATCTGTCACATCATAGTTAAATGTCAACCAGGAGACAAAAGAGTTGCACTTTTCTGAGATTTTTTTAAGCTCCTCACTCCCAGCAGTTGCCCCTTCCTGCGTGCTGCTTGTATTATGGGAGAACCGCAGGAGTGACAAATGCCACTGTGGAATGTCTCCCCAAAGGCGCAACTTTGAACGTGAGCACCCCTAGGGCTTTGGGTCCTTGCACAGGGCATAGGAAGTACGGGTTCTGCGTGGAGCTGAAGTAGAAAAGTCGCTTTCCCCAAAACAGAGGCATAAACTGCATAGGCCCTGAAAGGTGACCCCCACACGCTCAAGGCCATTTTGCTCAGAGGATTTGACAAGGGGCCGTGGAGGAAACGGGTCAGCAAAGGACCTGACTTCCAGGAGCTTGCAGCCTAGACAAAGGGAGGAGCCTGTGGTCGCTATGACTCGAGAGGAAGAAGAGGACCATACGAGACTCACAGCGTCTCTTGGCCTTGGGAATCTTCCAGCCCTGAGTGCTGGTACACTGGACTTGCCAACTGCTAACCTTGAGGAAAAAAACGTAAACTCTCCGGGCCTGTGTCTTTACCGATAAAATGGGAGGAAATCGTCACGGTTGTCGTGAGCACTGGAATAATGCATTCCAAGCACCTGGCACGGTGGCTGGTATCGGCACTGAAAAAATAATTGCTACTATCATCATTAATGTAATGCAAGGATGGAGACCACACCCAATCTGGGCCAGGCTGGGAGGGACACATATTGCTTCTTAGAGGAAGTGGAAATGAAAATTTGCCTGAAAAGGTACACAGGGTTTTCCTAAGCAAAATGCAGCCCCTGTGCCATTTCATCTATTCATTCATTCATTCATTCATTCAACAAACATTTTTGGAATGCCTAGTATGTGCCAGGCACTGTGTTAGGAGCATTCACAGCAAATCTTTCATTTCATCACCTCCATTATGCAGGTGAGAACACTAAGGCTTGAGTGACTTGGTCCAGGTAACACAGCTAAGCAATCACAATTTTCCAATATGGTTACTGGAAACTAAGCCAAGTTTCCAGCCCGGGTTATCCCTGGTCCCCTCTTCCTTACAAGTATCAGAAATGCCAGAAATGATCTCTGACATGAATCTCTGGAGCTACTTGTAGTTTTGCTTAGTGGGATTTTTCCTTTTCTTTTCAGCTGCTCTGACTTTGCAAGTATGCCATCCTTTGCAGAATGTGTGCTTAAAATAAAACTTCCCTTCTCGTGTATCACGATTTTTTAAATAATGCTTGGGAAGTCCCTTTCTTGACATTCTTCACTAGAGAACCGCTCGTGACCCCCCACAGGGAGCTTCTCTTCATAGCAGAAGGAATAGCTGATGGGACCAGGCAGGGAAATGAAGGGGAGCTAGGGTGGGGGAGAGATTTAAAGCATTTTTTTTTCTTTGCTGGCCAGTACTTCACTTACAGAAATATTTACGTACTTATGAAGTTTCTTTGATCAGATTTTTCTTTGTTAATGGGCTTAGAGGCCCCATTTTCCTAATTTCTCTGCAAAATTCAAGCCCATGCTTTCTCACCCATGACCCTTCCTACTCTAAGAGAAAACCGACAGTTAGCCTGTTCCAACCCAAACGGAAATGGCAGCTAAAACTCCTGCAAAGGAGAAAGCCAGAGCCATTCAGATGAATCTGCTGATCTCAAACCCCAGAGTTTGAAGAGCCCTCAATAGATGGTCTATCTCTTCCTGGAGCTCTTGGCACATGGAAACCTTGCCTTCTACTCAGAGAGGAAAGGTCAAGTCATGATGGGGCCTGCCTCCTGAGCTCATACAAGACCTGGAAGTGCTGTAGTGGCTTTTGTAAACCTTTCCTGGAGCTGAAACCATACCCAGCTCCTGGGGCTGAGGGTCTCAAATCCCTACTGATCTTCAATGACCCTCTCTGCAGATAGGGGTCCAGAAGGGGAGCCGAGGCAGCAAGTCATTGTCTTTCAGAGAACTTCTAGTGTATGAAGCACTTGTGAAGCAGTCATTGAGAAATACTTTGTCTTTCTTAGAGATCGAAGTACTAGCTCCCTCTCGCATGCCAGGTGCTGCTGTCAGGGCTTCTCACCTGTGCTTACCGACCTTAAAAGCCCTGCTTCTCTCCAAACACAGTTCGTGGCCCTGCGGCATCACCACCTTCCAGGAGCTTGTTAGGGATACACCATCTCAGGCTCTACCCCCTCCAGGCCAACTAAATGAGACTGCATTTTAACAAGCAGATTTGTACACATATTCCAGTTGGAGATGCACTGCTCTAAATAGCTATGGCTATTGTCCCCGTTGTGTGGATAACAAAATACAGGCCCAGGGAGGTAGTTTCCTTGTACAAGAATATGCAGACAATGAGTGGCAGAGCCAGGACTCAAAGCCAAGAAGTCAGGAGTCAGAGCCCAGGCTCTTCACCACACAACACTGTCACTTAATTTCTTCTTAAGTATTTTTCCAAAGCAATCATCCCCAGCCCCTCCCAGGAATCCAGGCCCCTCTCTCTCTGCTGCCAGTATCTCTGCAAAATATCGTTCTTGATATCCTTCACTTTATAGCATTTTCAACATCTCCCCAAGACTTGCAAGAGCACGTCTAAGTCCTTTTTCATGGAGAAGACTTCTGATGATATAATCATCCCAGACAATCATAGCAACTTCATCTTTCAGCTCTCCCTGCCTCCCCACTCATGTTGCTCAAACTCAGTATCCCCACACATATTGAGGATGCTCTCCTCCAAGAATGGCTCCCACTCTCTTCTTCATCTGGCAATAACCAGGTCCTCCTCCAAATCCAAACCCAATTGTCATTTCAAGCTTTTCCCAGCTCCCTGGCCAAATTTTATCACCTCATCCCTCCTGCTATCACAGCATTTGGATCATACCACTTTAATAAACACTTCCTGTGTTTGTGGATGCATATCTCTCCTACACCTACAAACTGTGACCTCCACTAGGCTAAGAAGACCTTTAAAATAAGTTTTAGGGAAGCCCAGACACTTTTGGATGCTGTCCCGAACATGAAACTGACTCCCATATACCAGTTCGACCTGCGTGGCATTTATCATTTTATGAAAAATTTCAGATGCCAACACTTCCTCCAAAATACTGAAAAGAAAATAAAGAAAAGCCAAAAAATAAGGCAAAGCCTGCATCAGAAGAAGAAGTCCTTCAACTGCACCTTTATCACTTAGAGAATGTGCCTACTTGGAGAGGGCTTCCATCATCAATATTTTAATTGACATTTGAATTACCTCTTGAATTTTCAAGACTTGTAATATTCTCATGTGATCTTGGAAGAAGGTGATCCTGGAAGACGTGCAGAGTCCATTGCTACTTCTGACTTCCTATTGTTTAGAGAGAGTAGGAATAGTCTCTTTGTGTTTGCATTGGAACATTGCTTTGCCTCCCACTCAGAGCCCTCCAGGCTGACTGCACCTGTTCCTTTCTACCTTTCTTGTATCTCACTAGCTCTTGGCCTTAGCTAATGCAAACTGGACAATTTGCTCCAGGGCTTTCACTATGCACTTCTGTGTACCTGTGGTGCTGCCTTAAGTCTGCCCCCTTGGCATTATTTTAAATCCAACCAGTCTCTCAAATCCAGTCTCTCAAAGTCTAGTTCCTCTGCTGGCACAGGGTAGCCCAGCTCAATGCCTGCATCATGAAATTCTGTTCCCACCATATGCACAGTGAAGCTGTCTCTGCTACCTCTCCTTCCCTCACCAGTAAAGAACTTTTGCAACTCAATCATAATTTGCCTTTAGCATATATGGCCATATGATTCAATCATCTGGGTGACAGGATCTATATTGTACTCCATTGGTTTTCTCCCTCACAGTTCCTGGTATGTAGCAAGTACTCAATAAATGTTTGCTGGATTCATTGGAGGAATAGTTCTCTGCACTTTAATGAATCTAGTTTGTGATTATACACAAACATATAAGTATGTTTATACATATAAATCTTTGCTAAGTGTAAATCTAAATAATTGCTTTATAAAAATAAGGCAAATTCAAAAATAAGGCAAATTCAAAAGAGACAGTATTGAAAGTCGTATTTGCAAAATCTTTTTCTAGTACTACAAGGAATGTAACCGTAGTTTCAAATGAAACTGTTTATTTGTGGTCCATGCAGTAGGTGTGGAAGAACAAAGCAGCAAAGCCTTGCCAGAATTTTGCTGCAGGCAGGTAGCCCTTAATCCGAACCACTTCAGATGAAAGGGGATAGGAGAAAGGAAAGGGGTTAATAGGGATATTGGGAAGTGCTGTGGAGGAAAAGGTTTTGAGGGGGAGTGGACAAATCTTTCAGGAGACCAGGGGCTTACCACTTTTCTTCTTTTTCGTTTTTTCGTAAAAGAAGACTATGTATCCTTTCTCAGTACGGCAAAGGGCACTATGGTTAGAAGGGACTTGAAAATCACCTCTTCCTCAGAGAGGGCTTTAAAGTGACAGCTCCAAAGGATACCACCCCTACTCAAACTTGCCTAGCAGCCATCAGCAATAGAAATAGCTATGAAAAAAGCAATGCCACTGTACTCATAAAACCTTAAAAACTCACCAGAGGGAAGCAGCTGTGACTCAATCAGTTGGGCTCCCATCTACCACATGGGAGACCCTGGGTTCACTTACTGGGGCCTCCCTGTAAAGGCAAGCCAGCCCGAGCCCACAGAGAGCTGCACAGCAAGATGATGCAACAAAGGGAAACAATCAGATACAGAAGAACACACAGCAAATGGACACAGAGAGCAGACAGCAAGCAAGCAGTGGGGGGAGGGGGATAAATAAATTTTTAAAAAAAACAACTCATCAGAGGCTGAGATCCCTTGCATTGAGAACATTCACCGAGTAACGAAACGCATGTAAGGGTTAAGAGCTTAATGACAGGCTCTCTGGACTGGAATCCAGGTTTCTCCATTGAGTGGCTGTGATTTTGAACAAGCCATTTAGCCTCACTCTGTCTCAGTTTCCTGTTCTGTAAATGGGGATAATGATACCTTATAAGGTTGCTTTGAGAAATAAATGGGTTAATATTGAAGAATAATGGAGTCAACATTGCCAAGTCCTCAGCGTTTACTAGGTACCGTTGTTAAAGAGCGACATCCAACAGAAGTGACCAGCATGAATCAGAACTATGACATTGATAGCTTTTGTGAAGTATCTGTTCAAATCTTTTGCCCATTTTTTTTGGATTGTTTCTTTATTATTGATTTTAAAGAGTTCTTTATATATCCTAGGTATGAGACCTTTATCAGATATATATATATGGGATATAAACATCTAAAAGATGTTTGCTGTCATTAGTCACTAGGGAAGTATAAATTAAAACCACAATGAGATGACACAGACCCACTAAAATGGCTAATATTAAAAAGGCCAACAACACCAACTGTTCAGGAGTGTGAACAACTGCAACTCTCATGCATGGCTAGTGAGAGTGTAAAATGGTAAAACCATTTCGGAAAACAGTTTGGCAGCTTTTTATAGAATTATATAATTGCCCACCATTTGAACTGGGTATGTATTTAATGAAACAAAATGAAAACATATGTTTACAAAAAGACACATACAAGAATGTTCACAGCTGCTTTGTTCATAACAGTCAAACACTGGAATCAACACCAACAACCAACAACAGGAGAATGGATAAAAAATGGTGGGAGAATGATAAAACGGAACTGATAGTCTCAACAGAAAATATGAATATCATGGACATTATGTTGAACAAAAGATGTCAGACACAAAAGAGTACACTGTGCTTTCATTTATATAAAGTTCAAGAACGGTCAAAACTAATCTAGAGAGATAGAAACCAAAGAATAGCTAACTCTGGGAAGGAAAGGCATTCATAGGAAAAGGCCACAAAGGAATATTCTATGGCAGTGGTCTTCAAACATTCGTCATCCCAAGAACATTTGGCAATGTATGGGGACATTTTGGTTATCACACTACTGGAATCTTGAGGGTAGAGGTCAAAGCCACTGTTAAGTGTTCTACAACACACAGGACAATGCTCCACAACAATGAATTATCTGTTCCACATGTCAATAGTAAGACAATATGTTTAAAAAACACTAATCTAGAGGGATGGGAATGTTCAATATTTGATTACAGGGATGTGATCAAATGTGATCAAACTTTGCATTTTACTATTTTTTTTACATGTAACCCTATCCTTTTTTTAATTAATTTTTTTATTTTTAAGCTTTAGATTACATAAATGCTACATCAAAAATATAGGGGGGAAGCAGATGTGACTCAAGCAATTGAGCTCCTGCCTACCACATGAGAGGTCCCAGATTCAGTTCCTGATGCCTCCTGGAGAAGACAAGCACAACAGTGAGCTGGCATGATAAGCAGGTGCAGCAAGCTGACACAACAAGGAGACACAAAGAGGAAAATCAATGAGAGACACAATAAAGCAGGAAGCTGAGGTGCCTCAAGCGATTGAGTGCCTCTCTGTCACATGGGAGGTCCTAGATTCGGTTGCTGGTGCCTCCTAAAGAGAAGATGAGCAGACACAGAGAGAACACAGAGAGTGGACACAGACAGCAGTCAGCAAGTACAAAAACAACGAGGTGGGGAGAAATAAATAAATCTTAAAAAATATGTGTGTATATATATATATATATATATATATATATATATAAAGTGCATTTGTTATAATTGATGAACACATATTGAAGTATCATACTAACTGTGGACTATAGTTTACATTATAGTTTAGACTTTGCCCTGCATGATTTGTAACCATCATTGCAATGTTATGCAGGACAATTAAAATGTCCGCAAAATGCCCCATGTTGCACTTGTTCTTCCCTCTCCCTCCCCATAGAACCTTCGGTGACCACTGCCTTTTTATCAATGATACACGTCCTTTCATTGTTTGAACAAGTCTACTTTAGTCCATAGATGCTTTCCTCCTTATGTTTGTTCATTCCTCAATCTTGAAGATTTGGGGATGGTGATACTCACCCTGTCTCCAACTGCTAGGGGACTTAGATCCCATGAGGCAGATGAATGGAACTGTATTGCTTGCAGTTGTAACACTCTCCGCTTACTATTTAATTTATATCCCAATTTTAAAAGGCCCTTCGCAAATGACAGAAGGAAATAGATTAAGAGAAAGGTGCTTCCTTAGCCATATATGTGGCTTCCAGTTATCCTTCTGAAGGATTGTTAGTTTTACTGCTCTCAGGCTGCACCTATACCAATATTTTGTGCATTTTACTTTAGTGTTATAAATGTATATAAATAGCACATATATATATTTCCTATATAAATGTACAGGATTCATTTAGAGTGTGAGTCCATTTGTTCTCAACTCATCCTTTCAGGTGATCTTAAAAAATCATGAGTGGGAAACGGACTTTGGCCCAGTGGCTAGGGCATCCGTCTACCATATGGGAGGTCCATGGTTCAAACCCCGGCCCTCCTTGATCCATGTGGAGCTGGCCATGAGCAGTGCTGATGCGCGCAAGGAGTGCTGTGCCACGCAAGGGTGTCCCCCGCGTGGGGGAGCCCCACGCACAAGGAGTGCGCCCGTGAGGAAAGCTGCCCAGCGTGAAAAGAAAGTGCAGCCTGCCCAGGAATGGTGCCGCCCACACTTCCTGTGCCACTGACGACAACAGAAGCGGACAAAGAAACAAGACGCAGCAAATAGACACAGAGAACAGACAACCAGGGGAGGGGGGGAATTAAATAAATAAATCTTTAAAAAAAATCATGAGTTAACCACAGTTCTCTCTGGGGTTAAGAAAAGATCTTAAATGGGAAGAGCCCATCAACATACTGGTGACAAGAAACCTTTACACTTAATGAGTAACCAACATATGGAATTCATTCCCAAAAATGGTTTGGGAGAAACTGAAATATATAGATATCGTTTTTTTAGAAAAAAATTTAGAGAATAGATTTATGGAAAAGCGTAAGAAGCTAGAAAAAGTGACCTGCCTTTTGAGAGAACATCAGGGCATGAGCAAATCCTTCCACAAACCATTTCTTGGTGCAAGAATCAGGGAAGGGTCAAAAAAAGGATAATAATCCCATCACATCTATAGCGCTAGAGTATTTTAAAAATGTTTTCATAAAAAAATAAGTCAACTCATCATCACAGAAACTCTGAAAAGGCAGATATTACTATTCTCATTAATAAGATGAATCTCAGCGTTTAAATGCCTTGCTGAAGTCATAAATGAGGAATTCAGCACATAAATCCATAACCCAGTATTTTAGTTCTGGGCTCTGTGCTTTATCTGCACCCTTCCCTGCAGAACGAAAAGTTTTGGGGACCAATGCAATATTCCCACCTGAACCCCTCATCCCACTTCTAGACCACGCTCAGAGAACCTGGGAACCCAGAACTCCTTGCCCACAAAAGCACCAAGCCCATGGCCAGTGTGTCTCTTCCCCAGTTCTGTTGTCCTAAGCACAGATCGTGCTGCCAGTGTGAACATGCTCAAGCGGCAGGCAAGGCACAGGAGAGAAGGATGTAGACAAAGCTTGGACTCAGGGTGTTTGCATGTGGGCATGTAAGCTCCTTAAAGCATACGATGAAGACTGAGGTGACCAGAAAAGGGGCAGACAGGCCTGGGGCCATTTTTCCCTGTGTCTCCTTGTTTTGACATACAACTACAACGAGTCTGAGAACTCTGGATTTGAACCTGGCCTTCCAGGTCATCAGGAAGGTATATTTGTTAAAGTAGGATAGAGCATTAATAGTTTGATAGCTTGATTTATAACAACTTACCTTTGGCCAAATGGTATATGGGGGGAGCAGATGTGGCTCAAGCAATTGGGCACCCGCCTCTGACACGAGAGGTCCCAGGTTCGGTTTCCAGTGCCTCCTAAAGAAGATGAGCACCATAATGAGCAAGATGCCACAACCAGCAGAAAGCAGAAGTGGCTCAAGCAGTTGGGCACTTGCCTCCCACATGGAAGGTCCTGGGTTTGGTTCCAGGTGCCTCCTAAAGAAGACAAGCAGATCGGGGCAGGGGAGTGGCAAGGAAATAAAAAATAAAGTAAAATAAAATGACTTAAAAAAAATTGTATGTGGGTTTTCATTTGTACTCTTGCCTTTGACCCTCAAACTTTTGATCTGAAGTCAAGGACAAATGAGAAATTCAAGAACATACAATTGAGCCATAGTGCCAGGAGCTCTGACTTCAATTGATGGTGTAAAGAGGTTAAAAAACTTCCCATTTTGCCTAGAGAGTCCTGATCCTCCTGCCTTGCTATTGTTGTTTTTTCCTACCTTCTCCATTCCTCTGGTAGAGTAAAAGGAGCCCGGATGGCTCCTTCATACAATATTTCTAAAATACTTTCTTATGCTCCTGAATTTAATGGGAATACCAGTAATGCTTCACTGTAGAGTTTGGATGCAGGAGGTTTTATGGAAAATTTCTATCATGTCAGTATCCATTCTTAATTTTCTAAAAGTTTATTAGATGTGGATGCTCAAATTTTTGAAATGAACTTTCGTTAAAATGACCATTCTTTTGTTATTGTTTGTCTTATTGGTGTCAATATTAAATCATTCATGCATTTCCTAGAATAAATGCTATTTTATCATTTCAAAATATGGATGTGGTTTTTTATTTAAGATGCTTATATCTTTATAAGTGAGTGTTGTGTAGTCTTATTTTGCCTTATTTTTGTCATATTTTAAAGTCAATAATAAGCAGAAAATGATAACATCATTGAAATTTGAAAGAATTCATTCATAAATCTATCTGATTTCGGAGATGTTTTGAAAGAAACACTGAAAAATTTAATTTTTTACCTAAATATTCATCTACTATATTGAGTTCCTTGAGATAATTTAGATCATAGATATATTTCTCTATAAATAAAACATTTTATAGAGAATTCAAAATTATCATAATTGTATATGATATTTTATAAAATTCCTTTTTCTCTCTAGTCCTTTCTATCTAATTATCAATATTAAAACATAAATGGCATCAATAGGTCTAAATTGTGAACAACAATATTTAGCTTGTCTTTTTACTTTTTCTTACTCTCTTTCATAACTTTCTATATTTAGTTTTAATAATCTGGATTTTAACTCCATATTAATACATTTTAATTCCTAAGGAAAAACTGTGAACATTAATAATTATTTTTATAAGTTTCATTGCTCACTACCAATTCTGTTAATTTCCTCATTCATGAGATGATTGTATTTCTAGGGCAGCTAGAAAGCTTATTCAAGCTGTTCAGGAAGAGTTTATAGTCTTTGAACAGGCTTTGAAATTTCTGGATCCTTGTGGCAGGTCCGAGATGCTTTGTTACTACCAGTGCCAACTCCCCCATTATGTATATTGTCAAGAGCGCAGGCATATATTTTCTTTAAAAAGAAGAGAAAAATGAATATGATACAGCCTAGGTCCATGAGTATTTATAAATATAATTTTTAATTTTTTTTATGGAGGAAGGTGCACACAAAGGATAAAGTGCTAAGGACACTAGAAGTTCTAAGGTGGCCCTGTTCTCAGGAAGGATCATCTGCTTGCTTGGATCACAATCTTCTCCCCTCAGTACTTGGTAGTCACTATGCCATTATCTTTTTTTTTTTTTTTTTTTTTTTTTTGACATACCAGAGTCCAGGGATTGAACCCAGGACCTCATATGTGGGAAGCTGGTGCTCAGCTACTAAGCCATATCAGCTTCCCTGAGTTGGTTTTTTCATTTTGTTTTTGCTTGTAATTTGCTTTTCTCAGGATGCATCGGGAGCCAAACCCGGGACTCCGATGTAGAAGGCGAGTACTCAAACCTATCTGCTCCCTGCCATTATCTTTTGATACCACTGATTTAGAAAATGAAGGATTTAGTTTGTTGATAGGTAACCTGTCCTTGTGATCCTAGATATTTATGATTATTTTATTCTATATATCCAAAATTTCACCAATATGTGTCGAAATGATTTTATTTTTTTCTAGTATGCAGAAAAGACACAAGTGTATTTCATTCAACTCAAGCAAGTTGTCTTGTGTTCATTTGATTATTGTTTTGCTGTTTTTCTCCTTTTGGAATTTTAATTTTGTGTACATTGTATCTTCTGGGTAAGTGTCCCATGACTCTTATCTACTCACTCATCTTTTTACTTTGACTCCTGGGAGAATTTCTCAGGCTAATATTTTTACTGATTGAAGTTCTTGAGTCAGCTATGTTTACTGCCTCATCCCTTTTCTTATTTCAATAGCTGAGGTTTTCATCTCTTTGCAGGATTTCCTGATCTCATCTGTGCTTTGTTCATGACAATGAATTACCATAGTGATAATTCTATCTTCAGTCTTGCTACTTATCCAGTCCATGTTTTCCAAAGTTCTTTGCTGTGTTACTTAGAACAATAGTATGGGTATTCATTCATTATAATCCTCAATGTGACCATCTTCTCTGCAATTTTCTCCTTTCTGCATCTTTATAAAAGGAGGACTTTGCTTGTCCAGGACTGGTCTTTGAGCTGAGTTCTATCAAAGAATATAAAGTTCCCTAGACATATCGTTCTGACCCAAATTAAGAAAGGGGATGTTTTGGAAAATATGGGGTTACTTTGCTCTTTTGAAAGCAAGCACTTTGGGACAGCAGTGGGACTCCAGGGCCATGAGCTATTGGAACAAGGAGCTTCATTTATGTGATCCAGAATTTCTTGTCTGCATTTTGAACAGCAACAAGGAATCACCCAGGCTGGAGAATTCACTCATTGTCTGGAAAAGTTGTCCTTCCTGGGAGTCAGCCATTCTCCACGTGGTCATCCACACCCATGCATGCCTTCAGTGCTCCCAGGCTGTGTGCCACTTTAGTGTCTTGTGAGCTTCCCATTGGTAAGGGTGGTATCTAGATAAGTCCTTTGAAGGCAATCCTAGCCTCTCCAAGAAAGGGGACCCAGATTTTCAATTCCTTTTCTGTACCCCTTGAAGCTAGCTGTGTTTCAGAATTCAGAGTTTAGAAAGGTAGAGGCAGGAGAGGGTAAGTTGTAATAGGAAAGTATCTTGTAGGGCAACCATGGAGTGTAAGTTATATCTTCAAACTTTACTACCCAAGGCAAGGAAGCTGGAGCTTTCAAATTCTCATGTCCTCAGTCATTGCTTAAGGGCAGGGGGGGAAGCAGGGCATAAATTCTCAGGCACTTTCAGCACTTTCAACTATGCAGGACAAGTAGCCCACAGTGACCTGAGGGTGGTCCTCCAAGAAAGGCACTCAGGTACTTGCCCTGGGAATCAAACGTCCACTAGTAAAACATGTAAAGACAAATCTTCAGGGTTCTGAGTGAAAGATTGGCCTTGCCCACCACATTTTTGCAGAGCATCCCAATCAGCTTTCAAGCAAGACCTTGAAATCAAACATGAATTCTGTAGCAAAACACAGGAAGGGTCACAGTTTATGAGATAAAGAGGACAAAACAATACAGATCATAGGAGTTTTTTTCCTTAATATATATTGTTATAAACTGGTTGGTAAAATAATGTGATATAGGGCATGAATACCCTAGTACTTTTGCTCAGGAAAACAGTGTAATCCAATCCTATATCAATTCAAACTCGGCTAAATACCTCTACCAATGCATGCAAGAAACATGTCGCCTGGGGGTCCTTTGTCACTACGAGGTTAGAGGTAGACATCAATGATGGGGGAGAAGCCAAATGCTCAGGTAGAGAAGCAATAGCAGAAAGATGGCTTTTTGAACCTCTTCCTTGGTCCTTGGCTTTCAGTAACCATGAGTTTCTGTCTAAATAGTCAATGACTAGACAGCTATCTCAAACTCACAGATATACATCTATGCATGGCCAAGCCAGCAATTAACCCCTCACTCATTTTCACCATTTATCTACAGGATCTTTTCCCCCAGTGTCCCCAGTAACATCACTATTTGTATGATCAGTCACAGTTCAGCTAGGATTTTATTGCCAAATCAGTTTTGATGCCAAAGAAAGAAGGAAGGAACGGAGGGAGGAAGGGAGGGAGGCAGAGAGGGAGGGAGGGAGGGAAGGAGGGAGGGAGGGAGAGAGAAAACACGCGATTTCAGAGCTACTCGCATTTTGGAATTACAGCTATGGAACTACAGGCCAGTATTAGAGTTTTATTTAAATCACTCCCACTCACCTCCCAAGCAAGCTGTTTCTTTTCACAAAGGAATCAACAGACAAAAGCTGCTCCTGGACCTAGGAACAACAATCCAGCAGAAATTCCTCAAAGTTTCCAGAACGTGGATGCCACACTATAGCCCTGAGGCAAGTTCTATTCTTATTTTCCTGGGTGAATCAGTGAAGGAGTAATGCAATATGTGTTCTCAGATCACTCTCTCTGTTCATTTCCTGTGGCTGCAGTAACAAATTACAACATACTAGGAGGCTTTATTTGTTCTCTCACACTTCTGGAGACCAGAAGTCCAAAATCAAGGTATTAGCAGGACCATGCTCCCTCCCAAGGCTCCAGAGGGGAATCCTCCCCAGCCTCTTCCAGCTTCTGGTGGTCCCAGGGACTCCTTGGCTTGTGGTAGAATCACTCCAGTCTCTGCCTCCATCTTCACCTGGCCCTTCTCCCCTGAGTCTGTGTCTTCTCAAAAGGATATCAGATATATTAGGGCCCACTCTAATCATAATGGCCTCACCTTAACTTGATGACATCTGCAAAGATCTTATTTCCAAATAAGGTCACATTCACAGGTACCAGGGTAGGATTTAAACATATCTTTTAGGGGGGATATGATTCAACCCATAACACCCTCTTACCCAAAAGTCCTGCTTATAGCCTTGGAAGTGTGGGAGGTTTTCAAGAACCATACACTTTCTGATAAGGTGCCCTATTTTACTGGTCAAGATCTCTACTACAAGTAAGACTTAAAATCTTTTTAAAGTATCAACTCAGTTCCTGCCAGTGTGTATATATGCTATTGCTATCTCATGTTTCTTCACCTCATTTCAGCTAAATCTTCCTGTCAATATTTGAAACCTTTGAAGACACTATTGTGTGATTATCATCTAGCAGGCATCTTTTATGTGTCAGGAATGTTTATCCATTATTAATGTGTACCAGCCAATTATTCAAAGGCCTAGGTATAAGCATTTGCTTTGGTAGATTGGAAATTACAAGTAACAAGTTTTTCTCTAGATTTAGGGGACAAAATGCTCTAGTCCACTGCTATGTCCATCAGATTGGAAAAAGTTCATCTATAGCAGCAAACTCAAAGAACTTTTAACAGGGAAAACAAAGGACTAGGAAAAGTTTTTTTTCTTAAGTTTCATTTTTATTACCAACCATAAAAACCAAACTCTGAATGCTTTTTGGTATGTCCAACAGAAATGTTAGTGGTTAGTTGAATGAAATCTCTTGTGGAGGAGTCAATTCTTTGTAGTCCAATATCAAAGACATGGTCAGAGAACCAGGTCAGAATAAGCTCCAACCTTTGCACAAAGCCCTAACCCAAAAATCAAACACCATGGAAAAAATCACTAGGCAACCAATGGAACTTTTGTCTTTATCTCTAGATTTACATTATTTTGAATCCAAATCATAGACAAAGAAGTCTTGAGGAGACTCAATGGAACCCAGAAGAGTGAGGACCTTTGGAGTCAGGCAGCTCTAACTTCACCACAGAGGATCTAGGTTTGGAAATTTACTTCATTTCTATAACCTGATTTCTCACCACCACCTATCCCAGGTTTGTTGTGAAAATTAGAAGATATTCTTGAAAGTGCTGAACACCATATTTAATATGGAGGAGGCATTGGAAAGAAGTTGCTATTATGGTCACAAGTGAAAAATTCTCACTGCAGGCATTGCTGCTGCCTTTACAAAGTCATCACGGTAATTTATAACTATTCTTAAAAGTATCAAGGTATATTATAGCTATTCTTTTACTCTTCGATCTCCAGCCTTTCCTATAGAAGTTGATTTACAACCTGGATCTCCACATTGATACTGACCTATCTCCTGCCACAGACATTGGCCAACAGAAGTGCATAGAGCAGTTGTAAGGCCACCCTGCTCTAGCCAAGGCCTGGCTAGAGATCATCACCCAGAGACTGGGTGGAGGCCTTTGCCTGCCACGTGCACAACAGATCAAATGGGCAAAGTTCCTGCCTTCACAACAGCTAGCAAAGGCAATGAGACAAGATGGCCAAGGAATGCCAAGAGTCATGAGAAGTACAAACGAGCAATATGTGGCATAGCATTTGAGCTGAGCCTTAAAATTGGGCAGCATTTGAAGAAGAGCAGCTGAAGGTAAGGATGCAGACCCAGGAAAAGAAGTTGCTTCCCTGTGACCAGCAGAATTACCAGGAAAAGACAGAGCTGACAAAACAGAGCATGTAGGGTGAACCTGACCTTGGCAGCCAGGCTTCCTGGTATGTAGGTCTGTCATGTTGACTTGGGGTGGGGGAGGAGCAGGTCAAACAGGAGAGGTCCTGTTTCCTGCTGGAACTACTTTGCTTTTCATTTGTCTCCTTACAATATAAACTTAACATTCAAAAAGAATGTTTCTCTGTCTGCTGAAAGCTGACAATAGAGTAGATGGAAATGACTTAAACCAATGCTTCATAGTTAGCAATTTTTATGTAATTACTATAACTCCAAAGAAGGGAAGCCCCCAGATACTTCTCAGTGAACTAAAAGAAACACAGAGCACAGATAAGTCTGACTCTTAGCCCTCTGCCTCTTAAGTTACTGACTTAGGAACAACATGAATGATCTACTCTATCCGTAGAGTCTCTGGAAGGGATCACTGCAGGAAAAAAAAATCCTCCCAAACAGAAACCTCTGTGGCTCTCAGAAATGTCAGACCTGCCTCAGCCTTCTTTTCAGTGCCAACCACCATGATTAAAAATGCATTCCAAGTAAACTTCACCAACTGAACCTCCCCCAGCAATGTGGGGAGGCTCTGGGTGTTAGAGGGTGGTCACCCCAAGTTATTGCAGACATTGCCCCCAGGTGTTCAGCAGCTGGTGGGAATGGCTTGTGAAATTCTATCCTTCTAGCTCCCTACACACTGAGAAATAACCCAGGGAAGCAAACAGCCCTGTCCCACCTGTGGAAATTAATGGTGCCAGCTCAGGGTATTGGCAGAGAAAAGAAATTTACACAGCAAACAAACCTGCTGAAAAATTGGAAATATTTGCTTAACAGAAGCACATTGATTAAAGTCACTCCAAGATCAAATTATTCTCCCAGCCCAGACATTTCACCCCCTGAAGGGAGTAGACTTACATTGGCAGAGCATTGATGAAAAATTTGTGCTGTGTCTAGATGGACCATATGAGGGGTGTTAATCTCAGAAGTGGCCCATAATTTTTCTCCTCTGCCCAGGGTCTTCATTTGAAAGGCTTTAATTCCACTGCAAATGGTAATAAGAAAATAAAATCATTCATGTATGCTTTTCCAATATCCATCTTTGGTAAGAGCTTTTCATTTCTCTGGTCAATTGAAGCTCATCTTAAATAAAAAGTTAAGCTCATTTTAATAGACTTTCTGGGTTAATTGGTTTCTTCAATCCTCTACAATTTCAATGGAAAACAATGGACAGGACCAAAGATGCTGCTTAAGTACAAAGACAAGCAATCCCAAACAAATATACTTAACATGAGCCTTAAAGGAGAGAGATTAGCAGGGCCAAGGAGGTCCCCCTCTCCTGGTACCAGAAGAGAAGAACACCTGAGGGCCAGACCAAGGTCAGCAGGATCATACAGAAGTCCTTTAGCTGTTTGAAGAGGTTGGATAAGGCTCTCGGGACCCCTGCAGCCACCCATTTCCCCATTACAGCCCTGAAAACAACCCACAGTCAATTTCATGTAGCATTTTAAACAATTCCAAGAAGGGTGACTTTTGCTTTGCACACTTTAGCTTCTTAAGGTCAGCAGTGATGAAACAAGACCCCTTTACACTCCAGCTCAGGTTGGGTTCCCTTGTGGCCCTCTCAACAACAAAGAGCCCATTCCATAAGTTGGAAAATGGGAACCCACTGGGACTCACGATAGCTGCAAAGACCAAGGCCTGAGGGTGGCACAAGGAGATGCTTGGGGGGCAGCTGACCCTGCACACCTAGACCTCCCTAGCCTCCCCAGTCCTGCCTCTTCCAAACAGGACTCTTGAGGCAAGGCATTGCTTTGCAGGGCATTGGGACAACAGCACAAGTGCAGAGCTCAGGCCTAGAGCTGCCCTCCCTTCTTCAGACCCAACAGGGACCTCATGCTACCTGGCAACTCTTTCCCCTACCCAGGCCACCTGACCCTTTCCCTAAGACAATCTTGATGGGAAGACTGGATACCGAAATTACAATAACAGTGGATCCTCCAAAGAGGACCCTCGTAGGAACAGACAACCTCCCTAGAGTGACAACAAAAGAAAAACGGGGCACAGATAAGTCTAGCTGTTAGCCCTCTGCCTCCTAAAATCATACACACTGACTCTTCTCAGGCAACCATCTGCCACTAAAGGTACAGAGCCCACCCCATGTGTGTGTGTAGGCACGTCTGCACACACAATTTAACAAAGGTGGTTTGCTTATATTAGCTCATGAGGAATGGGGCAGGGGCAAGGAGAATGGGAATGATAAGATTGAGGGGAGGTAATGGGTCAGGAATGATGGGAATGGATGGGAAGAGGTAGGGCCATCAGAGGAAGGAAGGGGAGGAAAGTCAGCATTTCTGAGCACCTGGGTTCCAGGTACATCCTGGGTATGCATTTCCTTGTTTATCTCATTCAATCCTCACCTCACCCTTCTGGGAGAGGCCAGGATTCCCACACTGGCTGCACATTAGAATGACCCCAAGAGCTTTTAAATAATACAGGTGCTGGGTTCCAAGCCAGATCAGGACTCTCCACCCATGTTTTTGAAAAGTTCCGCAGGCAATTCCGTTGTGCAGCCAAAACTGATAGCCAGCCTGCAGCCCCTCGAAGCTCCTGGTCTGCTCTTATGACATATCCCCCATAGAAGCAAGGAAGAGCAGCCAGCTCTGGCGTTCCAGGAGGGATGCGTTGTCTAGGGGCAGCCCCTAGGGGGACCAACCTCTCTCCTCACCTTCTGACTCTTCCCTGCCTTCACCCTAAGTCAGGCAATTAGGTGTCGCCTGGAGGAACTGGGAAGTTTTGCTTTTCATGACCCAGTAAAGGAGTGTATTCGAGTGAAGTTTTGCTTTCTTACACTCCTAAAGGCTTGTTTCAGTCTTAAAAATATAAGATCACACACCTTAGAGGATTTATAGCTTTTCGGATAAGAATTTTGTTTTCCTTTTTCACCAAGGCACAGAAGCACTGCCCAGTAGCTCACTTTTGATCTGATTATGTCATACAATGAATAAACAAATGTCATTTTGAAGAATCTATATTTTTTTTCCCTCAGGAGAAAAATACATGCTCTAGTTCCTGATAATTGATTTGCAGGATTCCAATTTAAGTAACAAATTGTTCCCGTTACCCAGGTATTTCATATCTTATACAAGCACTTAGATAGAAAACTCAATATTCCTTATGCTGACCAGGAAATGGTAGGAGGAATTGCCATTTAAATTTTGGATCATTTCTCCACTCTTTTTTTTTAATACGGTTCTAAGAGACTCTGGTTACAAATAGATCGGAGCAGTTAAAAAATAATGTTAACAGTGTCTCATCAATGGCCTTTAATCCTATGGAAAGGCTCAGCTTCTTCCCAGCCATGCGATTAGTCCTGAGAATACAGCACCTGAGCCAGGAACAAGCCAAGCTCGAGGACTTTATTTGCACCTGAGGAGATAGAGGGCCTGAGGTCTGCACACCTGCTAATAAGGAAACCCAGGCAACAGGTCAACATGCTCAGCACCCACACAAGGAAGGAGAGGGCAGGGGCCTGGGTCAGGACTCCACGCTCCAGTCCTCCAGCTCTGACACTCATTCCAAATGTACACTTTTGGTAAAAAGTCATGTATTTCCCTCTGCAGGCCAACGTTTTCATATTTGTAACAAAAAACAGATTGGGACAGAGAATCTCGAGTGTCTCTTCCAGCCTTGACACTTGCAATCTGAGTGCCCAGGATGCGGGGAGTGGTCAAAGGCACCGGCCTCAGGGCCAGACTGACCGGGCTTGAGGTCCAACCCTGTCACTTAGTAACTGAGTGACTTTGACCATGGCTTTCACCCTCCCTACCTCTCTGTTTCATCAAATGTAAAATTAAAACAGTAACAGTTGCTATCTCATAAAGTAGTCACGGTCATTGGCAAGCTCATTTGCAGGAAGGGCTGAGCTGATACGTGGTGACCCGTCACCAAGCCTTGCTCTTTATTAACCACCTTTTGGCAGATGGGACCAGCCTGCCATCTTCCTAAGGGAATTATCATGACTTGATTTGCCTTCTGGGATTATCCAGAAATACTCCTGATTGCTTTTAAGTACCTCCTTGGGCAGGGCATGGCACCACCCAAGCAGGACCCACACTCTGACATGTGAGGTCAGGCCTCCTAGTGCCCCTGACCCTGCTCAGATGCTCTGTTCTGAGCCTGCAACTCACCACAGCGCCTCTCTCTCTCTCTTTTTCTCTCTCTCCTGATGTCTCTCCCCTCTACCCCCTTACTCAGACTTCTCACTTTGACCCACCTTACACTCCATTTTCTTCCAGTTCTTTCATGTGACCTTGTATGTCCTTGAACTTCACCTTGCTCCTAGAACTTGAGCTATGGCCTTTAGCTGATGCTAATTCCAACTTTTTCAGGTAAATATTTTACAGAGTCTCCTCCAGTTGCATCTTGGTTCCTTCAGTAGGATCTGACCAAAACCGTCTCACAAAGACATAAATCCCTGGAGAGAGGAGCAAGCAGCCAACCAGGAGAGAAGGCATCAAGAACACCAGACACCAGAATCAAAATCCTTGCCTTTCAAAGTAATAGGAAACTTAAAAGCTTCCTGGTTCAGCCTCATGTCTATGGTTGAGACCCTCCCCATTCCAGCTATACCAGGTGGTCTGAGTGCCATCTTTGCTTCCCTCCAATAATAAGGAACTTTCTCACTATTAAGACATCCCTTCAGCTTTAGAGAGAAGGGATCATTAACAATCCCTTCCTGGGAAATGGACTTGGCCCAATGGTTAGGGTGTCCGTCTACCACATGGGAGGTCCGCGGTTCAAACCCCGGGCCTCCTTGACCCGTGTGGAGCTGGCCCACGCACAGTGCTGATGCACATAAGGAGTGCCCTGCCACGCAGGGGTGTCCCCCATGTAGGGGAGCCCCACACACAAGGAGTGCACCCTGTAAGGAGAGCCGCCCAGCGCGAAAGAAAGTGCAGCCTGCCCAGGAGTGGTGCCGCACACACGGAGAGCTGACGCAGCAAGATGACACAACAAAAAGAGACACAGATTCCCGCGCCTCTGACAACAACAGAAGCAGACAAAGAAGAACATGCAGCAAATGGACACAGAGAACAGACAACTGGGGCGGGGGGTGCGGAGAGAAATAAATAAAAAAATCTTAAAAAAAAAAACAAAACAATACCTTGCTTATACCATCTCATCTCCTTGTGGGATCTCAGTTTATTCTGAGGCCTGACTCCTTTCCCACATGTCAGTCCTGCACCCAGACACCCTGTCTTTTGCCTAGAGGTGTTGTTTCCTGTCCCTCTCCAAGGAATACACTACGATGTGTCTCGTTTCCAGAGCTGATGGTCAGCTCCCCAGTATGGAGTGAGTGGAGCATAGTAGAGGAGACCTTTCCCCGTCACCTTCCAGGGCAATGCATGGTGACACTGTCTGGGGTCACCTGGGCCTTCTGCCAGTCCCTCCCGTGGGTGCCCATTTGGGTGTGCTCTTCATCATGTTGTTGGGCTCTGCCACGTCTTCCCACTCTGGTGCTTGTTTAAATGTTTTTTTGGGCCAAGGACTAGATTTTATTCTCATCCCAAGAACTGTTCTTTGACTCCTGAAACAGTACCTTCTCCAACAGTAGGTCCTTGGAGCCCCCTGATTATCAGGGGTGTCACCCTCAGGTATGAAACAAAAAAGATCTTTAAATTTGTCCTTGAGTGATAGAAACTTAACACTGGAAGGAGCCTCAAGGCATAGAGGTCAACCCTCTTGTTTTTCCATTAAAGAAATAAAGCCCAGTCTCCTCATGGCACATTTGCTCAGGATCTGGAATTAGCAAATCCGGGTTTAAATCCTGGCTTACTTATTACTGCCTAGAGGGCCTTGGCCTGGCTATTTTGTTTTGCATCAGTGAAATGGAAATAATTTTACCCAAATCATAGTGGTATTTTTGGACCTCAATGAGGTAACAGGTGTAAAGTGCTTAGTACAACATCTGGCACATAAAAGTTTATCATTTAATACTAGCTAAATCATAAACATTATGGTGCTTGTTATAATTATCAGGTGCTCTTCTGATGTCAGATTGCCAATTTTAGGTCATTGAGATGGGCCCAGCACCCATGTCCCCTGACCCCAAACCCAGTGCTTCCCTAGCTAAGCCCCATAGCCTAATCCATATGTTCTTCATATGGTGAGCTGTCTTCATCACAACATAAAGAGCCAGCTTGAAAGATTGGAGAAACCAATGGTTTCTAGTGTGAGAAAACTGAGGTACAAACCCACTACAGTTGGCTTACGGGCAGCTTAGACATGGCACCCAGTATGATAATGCTTAATAGTGAATTCCAGTATTTAACTTCCAGACTGGCTCGGCTACCCACTTCCCTTAGCCCAGCCTTGAGGGACCTAGCCCTTTCTGACTATGGTTTCAGGAGCAACCTCATGCCACTGAAATCCACGATGGGAACCCATGCCCCTGATTTCATACCTGGTATTGCTTAAACTCTGCCTAGGGTATCCATCCGAGCTCAAGGAGTGTCCTCTCTTCCTTTCGTTACTAATGCTCCCATCTTCACTCTGCTTCCCAGGCCCCAGCCCACCGTTATTCAAATCATTTTTTCCAAACAGAACAAGTTAGCCTACACACCTCACTTTCATAGAGTTGTCACACTCAAAATCCTTATTTCCACATAGCGTTGAAAATGCCTTTGCCCTCAGAACAAAGGAAGTATATAAACAAATGGAAAGGAGGATTTATCACAAGGTCAACTACCAATTATAAGGCCATTTGCTGGAAGTGCTGGGTCAAAAGGAGCCTACTCAGTCCAACTCTTGACATCCATGATGCATAGGAGTTTTTGGCTTTATCCTTAAAATTCTATTTATCTTCACTAAGATGCCCTAAAATGTAGGGGTCATTCCATGACACTGCTCCATCTTCTCAGCATGTTTTCCCATTCCCATCCCCAGCCTCAGCTCCCACCTCCATCCTAGCAATCATGGACCAACATGGATGCATAAGATGCTCCAGTGTGCTGCTCTCCCACAGAATCTTAGAACAACTGATAAAAACTGGAAGCACTCTCTTCCTCGAAACCTCGTAAAACAGTTAAGAGTTGCAGTAACTGACCAAGGGTCGGATCAAGAAAACACAGCTTTTTATTTTTTATTTATTTATTTATTTATTCATTTACTTATTTATTTAGAACACAGCTTTTTAAATGGTCGGAGAAGCTTGTGGAGCCCTTCCTGCCTCCTCCCCAATCCCTCCCAGGTGCTGTGTGCAGCCAGCCTGAGCTCTCATTGTGGGCCCCTGGCCTTGTTCCTCAGAGAGTAGAGTAACCCATACATGCATATTAGGGTGCCTGTATGTTGCTGCCATTCAATCAGGTGGCACCATGGAAGACTGAACCGAAAACCTCCTCTCTGGCTCACCCTCCCAGATCTTGCCCTGCAGGCAAAAGCAGCTTGAGGACAGTTAAAGCAGCGTAAGAAACAATTGAGTCAAAGCAGCCAGGAACAAACTATTGCTAGCATTAAGAAATATAATAGAGAACCCAGAGAGAAAGAAAATCTATGTCATAGGGACTAGAGAGGGCATTCGAATTCCTTTAAAGGAATAAATCCCTCAAGACTCAGACTCAGAAAAGACGAGGGGAGATTGCATTTCACCTTTGTCTTGGCTGATCTTCTTGATAGGAGGGCTAAACTCTGAAGGAGAGTACCACTGAATGCAGAGCCAATTTGCAGACTCTGAAAGTTTATTTTGCTTTGGTTTGTTTTTGTTAGCTCCTGGCACTCTAGAATTTCTGCTCTGTCTTGAGTTAGATACAAAATTAAGAAACACAGAGCTCAGGGACTAAACCCCAGAGTTAACACTTTAAAATATTAAAATGCTCATTATGCAACAAAAGACTACAAGACAAAGAAACAAGAAATGACAGCTCATTCAAAGAAACAAGACAAACATCCAGAAACTTTTAATGAAGAAGACCAGACATTGAACATACCGGACGAAGACATTTTAAAAAATGAACTGATCCTCAATTTTTTAATAGATCCAATTTGGGCAACATTAATTCCTCTGTGGTATTCAACCACACTATCCATAAATATGACATGTGTTTTCATTTTTTCAGATCTTTTTTAGAGACCTAAAGAAAATTTTATATACTTTATCTGCAAAGGTTTTGTACAACTATTTTTAAATTTATCCCCTAGGAACTTGATATTTGTTTATTTTAAATGTTATCTTTTCAAAATCATATATCCTAATGTCTTCATAGAAATGCAATTTTATTTTATATATTCATTTTATATCAATATAAACTATTAATAATTTTAATGATTTGCCAGTAGATCTTTGGGGTTTTCTGTTTTATATTCATCTCCAAATAATGATAATAAGTTATACCTTTTTTACCTTCGTTTTTAATTGTTTTGGCTAGGATTGCAGTGTAGTGTTTAAAAGATGCAGCACTTGCAGGCATACTTGTCTCTTATTTTAAGGTATTTCTAATGGTTCTTCAAGTATGAGATTTGCTGTAGATTGTTTTGGGAATGCCTTTATCAGATTTCAAAACCGTCTCTTCAACTCTTAGTTTGCTAAGAATATTTATTATGCAAAAATGTTAATTTTTATTGAATGACTTTTCTACATCTATTGCAGTGACCATGCTTTTGTCCTTTCATCTATTTATTATAATGAACAGCATTAACCAGTTTTTAATTTGAATTGACCTTACATGCTGGGTTTATCCTGGTAAATCCTTTTTGCCGTAGAGCAAATTTTTCTTGATATTAATATAGCTACATGAATGAGCATTTTTGGAGTATTTGCTAGTTAATCCTTTTATATCCATATATTTTCCAATTTTCTGTGTCCTAATGTTTCTGGAAAAAAGCATGTATATTTCTTTTTCAATCCATTCTGACACTCTCTGTCTCAACTGACAAGTTTTTATCATATACCTTTATTATGAATACTGATATATTTGAATTATTTTCTTCTTTGTTCTTTATGCTTTCTATAAGTTTTTTTCTATGAAACTTTTTCTCCTATATTGCCTTTTTTCTCAATGATTGTAATTTGTCTTATTCCATTTTTCCCTCTAGTCATGTGAAAATTGTGTATTCTATTTTCTATTTGAGGAACTTTATCTATGGAAGTTCTCTTAGGCTTGTGTCAAGAGTTTTTCTTCCAAAGAAGATTTTTTTTTTAATTTAAGCCAAACAGCAGGAGGCACTACCAAAACATTACTACTTTAAACTCAACTAATTCTCTCGTTAGGGCTTTTTAAAAGGAACTTTCAGGTAGTGTAAATCCTAACTCTGAACCCTTCTGAAGAACAGATTGTGGTTCAGGATTCATCTTGCTCATTTTTTTCTTAGTTTATTGTTGTTTTACTGAATCTGGAATCAAGACCGACAGAGGAAAGCATCCTTTTGCAGATGTGGGTGTATGTGTACAATCCTTTTGAGTTCTGTCATAGCCCACCGCATTTGCTTATGTATGCTCTGCTTTCCAGGCCCATTTATGCCACTTCCCATTCCCATTTCCTTCTCTACAGAGCCAGCCATTCTTATATGTATGATTTGCCCCCTTCCATTTGTGTTCTTGTGAAGCATGAGCTGCTTTGTATACTTGTATTTTTAATTTACATGAATGAGTTTGTGCTGTGGGTGCCTCTTCAGGTTCTTTCTCATTTCTTGCATCATTTTGTGATCTGCCCACATCCTATGTCCATCCAGGGCACAGGGTCCATCCACATGTCCTCAATCAACTTGTCCCCAATCCATGTGCTCCAATCCACATGTCAACAATGGGCATCTACACTGCCTCCCACCACCTGCCGCCACAAGCAGCTGGGATCAACATCCACCCATGTCAAATGACTTATGTGACAATCTCTTTTGTTCATATATCTCCAAGTGGGATTGCTGGGTCATAAGAACCTGTGCATAGGTAATTGAAATAACTATGACTAAATTGCCTCCCAGAATGGCTGTGTTTTTCTCCCTCAGCAGCAATTCATGAGGGTTTTTGTGAATTTACAGGCCCACTAACCCTTGTCATTATTCAGCTTTCTAGATTTTACCAATCTAATATAAAGTTTGTTCCATTTTATTTGCATATCTCTGATTAATAATGAGTTTAAGCAACTCTTCTATAAATTACCTGTTTCCATCCTTTGCCCATTTTTAGGTTGGGATCCTGTCTTATTCTTGTTGATTTGTAAGAGTTCTTTGTATATTCTAGTTCAGTCATTGACAAATTTTGGGTAGGGAGTCCTTTAGACTCTTAAAAATAATTTAGGACCCCAAAGTGCTTTTGTTTCTTACCTCCATCAACAGTTACCATTTTAGAAAATAAAACTGAGGAAAGTAGTCAAAGATTTCTTAAGTCATTTAAAAATAACAACAATAAACTCATATATTAACATAAATAGAATAGTTTTATGGAAAACATATTTTCCAAAACAAATAATTTTGTGAGAAAAGATGTTTTTCATTTTTCAATCTCTTTTTTAATTTTTATGTCTGACTTAATAGAAGACAATTGAATCCTCACATCTGCTTCTGCATTTAATCACTATGATGTGTTGTTTTGGTTGAAGTATATGAAGAAAATCAAACCTTATGTAGATATTTTGCTGGGGAAGGGAGAAGAATTTTAATAGCTTTTGTAGATCATTTTGGACATTCTTTATGATAATACACCAAAACTCAGTAAATGGGAGTTTCTTAAAGGTTGTTTGCAATGTGAAATCTGAAACTATATCAGAGTTTTTTGTTCACATTGGTACACATCGGTGCATCTTGCATTAGAGCTTTTATCATGAATGATTTTGTAGCATCAGTCATTGGTCATTTGGAAAATATTAGTCCACGAAGTTATCTAGATCTTCCAAATGTTCACATATTCCATTAGACAATATTAAAACAATTGCATTGGTTAATATCACTACCAATCTCATCAGAAAAGTAATTAAGTATGAGGACACTCTCAAACTCACAATGGTGGATAAAGCTTATAAAAGTTCTAATTTTTACTTGAAAGCTTGAATGTTACTGTTGCCAACAAATATTATCAGTTGTTTTCCTTGAAGTGGCAAGCTCACTTTTTTTTTTTTTTTTTTTTTTTTTTAGAAATCAAGATGGGAGGTGCTGGGAGGAGATGAAGGGGGCCTGCTTCCAGCTTCACAAACCCTATCCTGAAAAGGCAACCAAACCCAGCAGCCTTAGCCTGGAACGCAGCCGAGAGAGGCAGGTGGCGCTGCTGGAGCTGCCGAGAGGTCTGCCCGGGTTGATTCTTCAGGCCCCACCCTGCTCAGCCAGACCTGAGACTGCCCAGGTGACGGAGGGGCCGTCAGTCCCCAGACCCAGGAACCTCCTGCAATAGCCACCCTCCTGCTAGATGAGCCTCTTGCGACCCAACTGTCCTAGCCATAAAATAGAGATAATAGCAACAACCTCGTTCCTTTCACCACAGTACTGAGCACCTGTTATCTTCCAGCCTCTCACCGCTCAGCAGTGAACCAGACGGAGAAGTCTCCGTCTGAAGGAGCTTCCATTCTGGGGGTGAGTATGCAGTGCACCCTGACGTGAGGAGAAGGGGTGGAAAACGAGGTAATACTTGCAAAACCTGGCTCCAAGGGGGTGAATTCTTATTACTAAAGAGACTTAGGGGCATCATAGTCCCTAAACTGTTTGATTAGTCTTGGCCCCCAGAATCCCAGCTCATCATCAAATGACAATCACATGGACTTGATATCCAACATTTTCATTAGCTCGTACAGAATTATTATAGCTAAATAAAATACTGAAAATAGTTCCTACACAACACCTCGCCTTGAGTATGCTGAGGGTCTGAGCATCTCATATAGGGATCCGTTTACAAAATCCTCACCCTTCAAAAGACCAGGGGCAGATTTAAGATCTGAGGAGTTATAAATGAATCTCTTTCTCTCTCTCTCTCTCACACATATCCTTTATGCCATCATTAAGGCTCCATTCTTTCAGGATCTTCAAGGAATTTTGGTTGCCAAGGAGTACATAATAAAATGCAAATAACCCTAGGAGGAGGTCACACCTAAAGCCATCAACAGTTTACACTACACAATTAACTCTTTAGGAGAGGTTTACAGCTTATAGAGCTTTAAAGCAGATCTCAGAGATCAACAACCCACTGGCTCACTCAGTTAATGAGGCAGAACTAAATGAAGGAACTGCCAGAAAGGGGAAACGCCTTCCCTCCTGCTCCTTTGGGCACAATCAAAGGCTCCCAAAGCAGACCCAGGGTAGCTCTGTTCCAGAGGGGCTCTCTCTCCAGGCTGCAGAAGACTTGCGTAAAGTCCCTGCCATCCAGGGACTTGTTCTGGAATGCGACTCAAGGCCATTCGCCCACTGCTGGGTCTCCAGAGTTCATGCCCTGGCCTGCGCCCTAGCTGCTGCCGCCCTTAGCCAGCTCCCACTGGGCACCTGCCAGGCTCTACATCTGGCTTCACTTCGGGTGTTGCTTTTCTGCTGTCCCTTTGCCTGCGCTGCGCAGGCCACAGTTGGCCTGGGCTGAGATCCTCGGCGCAGACCCAGCTTCAGGGGCCCTTTTCGTTTTGTCCAGTAAGGGAAATGGGACAGCTATTGTGATAACAGAGCACCGGAAGTACCCAGTTAAGGGCTTGGATAGAAGAAAGAAAAGATGAGAAGAGACATCTAGAAAACAAGGAAGGGGATGTGATGGTGCCTGCCCTACTGGAGAGAATTCCCACCCAGAGCAAGGCTGAACCAGGACCTGTCTGGAGGGCAGCTCTCTTCCGGCCTCTTCAATCCCAAATCACCTCTTCCTGCATCATGCTCTTCCGAGTCTCTCCCAGTGGCTTTGGGGGAGGACCAGCTAAGCCCGTGGGGGAGACATACAAGGAGTCACACTGAAAGTCAGGCCTTCGGTTGTCCCTAGCCACAGGAAAACCCTTCATTCAGACTTCAGTCATTCAAAATCCCAATAACTTCCCCCTGCTAGCTATGATATTTTGAATTATCCATTTTAAATAGTCACTGAGGCCAAACTAAAGGGTATGGAAAGTAAACATCCATCTACTTTGGAAGCATTTAGATCAATACTCAATTCTTAGCTGAACTAGCACTTTATCATTACAGCCACGGATGGGGCCCTCTCCTGCTATTGTTTTGTTAAGTCTCCAGATGCCTATACTCGGTAAATGTGCCTGTCAAAGAGAACCCATCAGCAGGCGGGCTTGGCCCACTGGCCACCTGCAAAAGGACCATGAAAGTGCAGAAAATTAATGCAACATAAAGAATGGAAGTCCTAAAATTGTTAGGTTTAGGACAGACCATTGAGATCAACTAATCCAAAGCACTTTTTTCAGATGTGGAACCAGCAGCTGTTGAGAAGGGATGGTGTGTCTAGGATCACGTGAGCTGGTTGAGGCAGAGCTGGCGCTGGAGCCTACCTTCCACCCACCCAGAAGACTGGGGCGCCCCAGGTTTTGTCCACTTGGACAATGCCACTGGCAGCTCAGGAATGCTCAACACACCTCGAAGGTACCTGTTCTTAATTTGGGGAGGGGAAGGGGGCATGTCACAGATTTGCTTAAGGGTCCCATTAATGCCAAGATGCCCCTCAACAGCAAACGTATATGCATATCCTCAAACACTATTTCAGAGGGTCCCTCAGGGTGTCCCTGGGCCCTTACAGATCCTCACTCATGGACTACAGACCAACACACAGGACACGCTTTCCTATTTGTTTACCCTATAGCATGATGGGGGACTCTACCACTGCCTGCAACTTCAAAAGCTCCACCCTTGCTCCACTTTTTCTTCCCAACCCCTCCACTAGCATTCAGGATTCTACAGTCTCCTCTCACTATTTAGTAAACTCCTTGCTGCACTCTGAGAAAATCAGGGAACAACTATATCATGATGCATGGCTTTGCTGCTTGGTTTAGCTCACTCTACCCTGATCCCCAGTCCTGTGGGCTGATCAATCAACTCCGTCTCCTAAAAATCTGCATCTGCATCCTATTTTCCCTTATATATCTTTTACCTATTATTTGTCTTCCAGGAATCAGGGGCACATGCTCCAAACATACAAAAATTCTAGGGGAAAAGAGAGGTCATCACCTAAGCTTGTCACTTAAGCAATTCCAGCAGATGGGATGATCCCTTATCTTGAAGGTTGTCACAAGACATTATAAGGACTGCTGTTAGCTGCCTCCCCATCACCACTCTCTCAATGTAGAAGCCCTTGGAGTGGGCCCTGATTGGGCTAAGCCAATCAACATAACCTCAGCCCTTTGACACAGTAGAATTATATGAAGTCTGTCTAATCATAGCGACTATATGGTTATGGTTGGGAGAAAGAAAAAGTTCTTCTGTCCTGCTGGACACAAATGAGACTGTCTCCTCCACTGGTTCCAGGCAACCATCTTGAGACCATGTGCGGAGCCACCTTAGGATGTAACTGACACCATGGAAAGTGGAGGAGAGAGAAGGAACGATGCCCAGTCCTTGGTGTCAGCCTGAGCTTCTAGATTAAACCTTGCTAAGCGTCAACTCTACCTCTGGACTTTTCAAGTGTATGAAAATTCCTGTTATCTTTCAGTCAGCTTGATTTGGATTGTCTGTGACTTATAACCAAAAGCATCTTAACTATACAGGACTTCATGAATCCAGGAGGGTTCTGGGATGATGTTAGGTGACGTCTAAGAATGCCACAGATCCTGACACTCAAAGCATGTTTCTAGACAGATGAGGTGAGATGTGGGGAGTTGAAAACACCTGAGCCCTCTGTGTCCCTGGAATTTGGCATTGTTCGCACTACTTATAGTTCCTCTTACCAGGACATTCATGGTCAACTGGCATCAGGAACAGCTTCACACTTTGCGGCTATTTATAACAAAGCAGGTTGAGAAAACCCTAATTTTTCAGCCAGGCTAATCATCTCTCAGGTTTAGCTTCCAGACAAGGATGCCAGACCTCCCTCTGACCTGGAAGCATTAACATACAAATGTGCAAATTTGCAAGTACTCTCCACCCTCAATTTCACCCCTGTAGGCCTTCAAAGAGTTAAATGCTAGAGAAGTGGCTTTTAAGAACTGCAGGAAACAAAGTGCTGCCCCAGGCTGACATCAGCCAAGAAAAGGTCAGGAGGTTGAGGGAATCATTTTCCATGGGAATAATTTTCTAAGGGAAACGGGAAAGTTATTCAAGCCACCAGGTGGGACACATAAAGGACAATCTTTTCCGGCTCCCCAGAAATGGATGATGCTTGACCTCATGGATTTCACCTGTCTCTGATTTGCATAATGAACTCAAGACCTTGGCGACATTATACATTTCAAGCCTGATGCGTTATATATATATTGCCGTGCATTTTTTTAATTTTGTAAAATAGTGTCACCTCTTTAGAAATAAACATGGGGGAAGGGAAAGGGACATAAAATGTCCATACTCTTTGGCCCTGTAATCTCACCCTTGGGAATGCAGCCCAAAGAAATACAAAGAAATATGGTCAACAGGGGAAATACGCTTTATGTGCATGGAAGTTCACTGCAACATTATTTACGATAGGAAAAAACTTAATGATTCAGCAAAAAGAGGTGGTTCAGTAAATTATTGCACATCGCTGTGAGAGAATATTATGGGCCATTAAAAATGTAAAGTAACAACATGGAAAATGTCAACTTTAAAAAGCAAGCATAAAACAATATGCACAGGGTTGATAATTAGGTAACTCGGTATCCTCTGTAAATAGGACTAGAAAGCGTGGGTCCATAATGAAAAGAGCTAAATTAGACAGTGCAATCATGAGAAGGGATTCACTTCCTTTTCTCAATTTTATTTCAAGTTAATTTATTTTCTCTGTTTAAAACTGTAATTTCGTTAGGAAGATGAAATTGTGGTGACAGTTGCACACTTCTGCTAACCGACTAAGGACTACTGAATTGTATACTTTAAATGGATGAATTGTATGGTGTGTGAATTATATCTCAATAAAGCTGCTATTAGAAATGTAATTTTGTTTTTTTGAAAAAAGAAGTGAGCCACTTTCAATAAGGAGAGAAAATTCTCTGTTTCCAATTTAAGTAACTATGCCATTTAACTGTTGGATCACACAGAGCTTCTAAATAAATTCTCCACACAATTTATTAAGTTGATGCCAAGTACAACCTTGGGCCCTGTTTAACCAGGGCCCACCAAATTTGCTTAAGGGGGCAGGATTCTCCCTCTGGAGATGGAGCAGACACTAGTGGGAAGAACATCAGACAGCTGGAGTCCAAACCCCATTCAACAACTTAGTGCAATGCTTATTGAGCTTTTGATTCTTCCTACATAAGATGGAACTAATTCCACCTTCCCACTAGATTTGTTGGGAAAATTAATATACATAAAATTAAAATACAAAGCCTCTGTGACATAGAAGATACTCAGTTGCTGCTATATTTTTATTGAGCTATAACAGAGAGAGACAAGTGAACCAAGCTTTTAAAATCCTTTTGGGTTCTGTTGGAGGAAAAGGATCCCCCCACAACGAATGCCAAGTGATTCTCCTTGCAATGACAAGCCTGGGAGACAGTCCTCTCACTTTTTTTTTTCCCCCCACAAAATTAGTTTATTACAGATGAACAACCATCTGTAATAAACTACAACAGGGATAAAATAGTTTAATTGTGGCGATTTAACACTCAAAATAACACTAATAACTTTTACAGAATGAGGTTTAAAAAAATTTGAGTATTAAAATAGCAATGTGATTTACTACCATGATTTTCTGTGACACATTAATTCACATGAAATAAAGGCATTCCTATAGAGAAATTCCACACAAATTTATAGATTCTCTTTTGTGACCATAAAATTAAACTGTAATTTTCACTGTAAGGTGATGAATAAAAAATATTATAATAGCAATAGTTTCAATAAATATTGTTATATTCACTGAGCCAAACCCTATTTTACTAATGAACTTGAAAACTGGCTGCCATTTTTTTTAACATAATTATTTACCTTAAAAAACATCTTCCTAACTGACATACCAACCTCTTCATAATGCAAACAGTTTTAACTTTTAGGTGTAACTCATGACCTTACTGACAAAAAACTCATAGATATAGACTTTAGCACCTTAAGGAAAAAATTACTGTCCAAAGCAGGGGTTGGCAAACTAAAGCCAAGTCCACCATAACCATTTGTTGAAGTACTATGTGTGATTGCTTTTGTATTACAGTGGCAGAGTTGAGAAGATGTCACAGAAATCAGTTGGCCTGTAAAGCAGAAAATATTTTTGCAGAAATGCTTTCTGACTTCTGACCTAATATATCTTTAATCCAGGAGACTTTTCAAAGAAAAGCAGAATAAATAATAGCTCTTTGAAGAGTCTGAATTGAACCACTAAAGATCTGCTTGGATACAGACTAGAATCTCACTTCTGTAAGAACTACCCTCTGAGGAGCTGACGGTGTCATCTCCGAGGCTGACCACTGATTCTGGGTTCCTGGTTACTCATCCCCGACCATCTGGACACAAGAGCAAACATGTTTGTTCCTATGGCCAACTGCAGATCACCAGAGCCTGGACAGGTAAGGGGAAAGCTTTACTCAAGGGCTCCTAAAACCACTGCTCAATTCAGTTGAACAAAACCACTAAACCACTTTCCCCAAACCTCCACAGCCACATGAAGTCCAATTGGATATTTTCACTTGCAACAAAACTAAGTTCCCCCTAAAGTGGAAATCCTGTAACATAAGGACAATGACCCCAGCTTTGTGGTCAGAAAAACCTGGAGTTGGAGATCACCTCCACCCTCCTGCAGGCTCCAATCAAGTTGCTTCCTTGAGACACAGTTCCCCCATTGGAAATGGGGCGTCTAATGCCCAACCCATATTGTAAAGAGGATTAAATGGGGCAAAACATAAAAATTATCTGGCACATGGTAGATGCCCAACAAATGGTAGCATCCCCCTCCCCTGTTTCACCCTAGTTGATGGGTCTCTTTTCTAAGACAGTCTCAGACACTGTCATCCTCATTCTTTCTCCTACTGCATAGCCATGCTCCACCTTCTCGTGCCTTCTCCTTCCCAAACCAGGCCTCGAATGTCAGTCAGCACCAGCTCGGCCCCCAGCATGTGGTCCTGCACGTTCCCCCCATGATCTCATCCCGTTGGACTGCTGTGTTCACAGACTGGTATTAAGAAGCATAAGTCAGGAACTTTCTATACACTGTCACGCTAGGTAGTCTCAGGCCTGCAGGGCAGATGGGGTGTTGCAAAAATTTTATGGTACATCACATGGGCCTCTACCCTCCTCTTCAAACCTCCAGCTCTCCATCAAAGGGCTCCATGCGCCCTTCCGCCCTCTCTCTTCATTGTTTGCCAACCAAGCACTCCCTGCTCTGGTCACAGTCAGCAGCAGCCACGCAGAGTCTGAGATCTGCTGGAGGAAGAGGGAAATTCTCAGGCATGCTGAGCGTCCACCCACCTGGGAAGAGCCTGGGTTAGGCAGCAGAGAAACGAGTGAGCTGAGAAGCCTGTTTCTGGCAAGAATTCTGTTGCTCCCTGCCCAGGAACCAAAGCATGCCATGCAGCAGGGCCAGGGAGGGCAAATGCCCCCCACCCCCCACTTCCCATTACAAAACAAGAAGTTGACAACTGTTGGACATGCAATAGACTTGCCAAAACCACAATAAATTACCTGCGTAAATTATGAAACATAAGCCATGGATCTTTTGGATCTGTGATCGCATAAAAAGAGAGCTTCCACTGCTCTCCAAAATTGGAAGAGAAAAGCAAAGAAAAGTCTCAAGAACTTTGGTATACCATGAACACCTGAACAAAGCCACACCTCCTGACTGGTGTCCCCTCACACACAGACTTGCCCTTGTGCTACTTTTCTTTGCACACTCGTTTCTGACTCTCACTTGCACAATGATTTGTTGTCATTGGTTGTGGTTTCTTTCCTGGTAAATGCAATTATTTGAAAACAATGTCAACATGACAGTCCTACTCCCTGGCGACCTCTCAGGGCTTCGCCTCTCACGTACTCTGTCTTGAGGCCTTCTACTCCTTTGCTTCTCTCTCTCCTCTGTTTGCCTCCGTCCTCCCCTGGTTCACAGTGATCCTGGGGAAGAAGGGACCCCCGTATCTGTACATGCGGATCAACAACTGTGCCTCTAACACACAACAGATGGATTCAAGGCCAAGGACCAGCAACCACATTAACCATTCCTCCAAGACATCTGTGGTACCGCCCCCATGGGAAGTGCGGCCCCACCATGGCCAGTCCAAATGGGAGGCACAGGTGTCTTGTCCATTCATTTCTGTTTCCCTCGCTCAGACCACACAGCAGAACGACTTCAGAAAAATAAAGAGCTCATTGCCAACCTGAGGTCCTCAGGCCTCAGACATCCTCAGAGAGAAGATGAGGTCCACAACTACTTTCAGCATTTCAAAATATCTGGGAAATAAAACATATGCATTGGCCAACAGGAAGACGAAACAGGCTGGCTAAACAGCCAATTTCGCTGCTTTGGCCCAGTGCAGTATGAATGCAATCAGAGATAACTGGCAAACTCACATGGTCCAGAGCCCTGGAGAGGAAAACTGTATCTCTTATTAACATAAAAAGTGAAGAAAATAATGATTGCTTAGCAAAATGGCTTGTTGGTGGATGAAAATTTTTCCAAACAAGACTGGTGGGTAAAGAATCTTGAGTGAAATGGTCCTTCATAGAGAAATGTTGGCAATGTCTAATTTCAGCCTCAAGCCAATGGAAAGACCCACTGGCAGCTCTCTAGGTCAAGAACACTGTGAAAGTGACCCCAAAATGATGGGTGACAGCTGCTATGAGCCTGAAACTCCTGCACAGCCCCACCTGGAAATGGTGCCATGTGAAAATCCTCATGACCCACTCCCCAAAGCACTGAGAAATGGAAGAGTGACAATTTCTGCCTTCTCGGCCCAAACCCTCAAAGGCCACAGGCAGACACAGTATTTCCTGGTATGGGACGTATCATCTGCAAGGTGCTCAGAAATGAACAACACAGAGAATACCAAGTTCTGGATCAGCACATACTTTCGGACTAGAGAGAATCACTTGTATAAACAGTTTTGATCCTCACCCTCAAATACACTAACCTTTGAAAGCCCATTGGCTAAAAATGGTGCTAGGAAGAAAATTCAGAGGGTGGGGCCATTGTGTGAGCCAGCTTAGTCAATTCCAGCGGCTCCATGTCTATCCCCCCTTCTCTTGATAATAGATCATCATCATCCTCACCCTGCTCTCTCTCCCCACCTCCCTCTCCTCCCTCATGCCTGGGATCATGCCAAACAAACGGCTTACCATTCCACTGTAGAGTTTAGCTTAGTAAGTGGTAGACTGCTCACCTGCGTCCCACCATCCCAGAGAGTGGAATTAGCCAGTCATATAGAAACCACACAATGACGAACATAGATGCATTGTCCTTCCCAGATAAACAGCCAAAACCCAGACTAACTTCCAGCTTGGAAAACTACAAAAATGGCCTGCACATTTTATAATCACATCATCTACCAGCCTGCTTCATCTTAAGCAGGGTCATTCCTCCGTGAGAAGGCAAAGCACACAAAAATGCCTGAATCATTCAGGAGACTTTTCTTAGTAGCTTCCAAATCCTTATTGAGTAAATGGATAGAAAATGAATGAGACAATTTCTGTGGCCTGTTCTGCCTTTTGGAACCAATAACAGTTTGAGTTTATTGGACCTCACTGAAACAAACACTGCTGGTCACATGGATCTTGTCGAGAGAGGGTAAAAGAAGGCAGCTGGAACGGTGCCACTGTCCCAGCTGCCCCCCAGTGGTTTCTGCATTTCAGACACCTTCGCATTTCTGCACTGGACACTCTTAGTTCACCAAATTTATTCACCAAAATTATTTGTTTCCTTTGACACTTTTCCTCAGGCACCCAGAATTCTTTGTATTTTTTTAATTAGAGAAACTGTAGTTCACAAAAAAAATCCTGCAGAGAACACAGAGTTTCCATTCACCACCTATTATCAGCAAACCCAGAATGTAAATTAGCTTACTTGTTGCAATTATTTACAGCCTGTGCTGATTTATTTCATGTTTCCGTTGTTGATAAATCTGGCTCTCTTCCTTGATAAATTATTTATCAAAATCAAGCATTTTGAGTGGAGTAACTTTTTTTTCATTCCTCTTCCTCTAATATGTAGCTAACATTTCTCCAGGGTCTCCTACGCCACACCAATGCCAGGCAATTTCCCTTCCTTTACTTCACTTAGTCCTCATGGTAAGCCTAATGAACTATCAGTCCTGTTTCTCAGATAAGGAAACTGAAGAACACAGGGGCAAAGGGAATTCTTTAAGGCCCCACAGTTGGCAAGTGACAATGATGAACTAAGTCTAGCTCCAAATCCTCAGGCCCTTTCATAGTACCACACAGCCACTCTAGATCCTTCTTTAGAAAGAGACATCATTTTGGAGACAATGCATGAATAAAATTACTAAATAGTTGCTGTTGTTTCATTACGGCAGGGACCTTATCACTTTCTGTGTAGCTCCTTTAGGCTAGAGCCTCATAGAGCAATGTATGACCAAGCTCTGAGAGCAAATTTTCGGCTAGAAGATTCTCCTTTCCAGCCTACAGTCCCAACAGACTACAGCCTCTCTTTTTTGGAGCCAGTAGCATGTTTTCACATTCTCTATGCTTTAAAATCATCTGTTTATCTGCCTTATCCACTTCCCTTTGAGGGAACTAAATTCTTTTCATGACCACCCTGCTCCAAGTTCCTTGCATTCAGTAGGCATTCAATAAGTGACAAAAAAAAAAAGAATTAAATAATCAATTAGCTAATAGAAATAACATGACTGTGTTTCTTTTTTTTTAAAGATTTATTTTTTATTTCTTTCTCTTCCCTTCCCCCACTCCATTGTCTGTTCTCTGTGTCCATTTGTTGTGTGTAATTTTTTGTGTGTCCACTTGTATTCTTGTCAGTGTCACCAGGAATCTGTCTCTTTTTGTTGCATCATTTTGCTGTGTCAGCTCTCCGTGTATGCAACGCCATTCCTGGGCAGTCCGCGCTTTTTTTTTTTTGCACAGGGCAGCTCTCCTTACAGGGCACACTCCTTGCATGTGGGGCTCTCTTACGTAGGGGACACCCGTGCAAGAGACAGCACTCCTTGCAAGCATCAGCACTGTGCATGGGCCAGCTCGTCACACCAGTCAGCATGCCCTGGGTTTGAACCATGACCTCCCATATGGTAGGCGGATGCCCTATCAGTTTAGCCAAATCCATGTCCCATGACTGTGTTTCTAATGACAAAGCAAAGTATCTCAATTTCCTACACCAGATTGCCGCTCAAATGTATCAAGGTCAGCCTTTCTGGATCCTTCCTTTTAGCACTGAAATTTGGGGCCAAGCCACCAGCATTAACGTCTCAAAGAAAATAAAGCACAGGAATGTTCTGATTGTAGAGTATCTTATGCCAACAGACATGGGGGAAAATGTCCAAGAGATCTCCTACAAGCAAGAAGCCCATCCTTTTCTCCCCAACTCTGAAGGAAAAGCTGGCTGCAGACTGTGAGTTCCTGTTGGACTGGTTCCTATTTCCACCTTAGGGCCATTAAGGCTCTTTGTAGTGGCCCAACCTGGCAGGTGGCATGAATATTATGCTCTCCTTTCTGTGGGTTTTGGATCTTCCATGTCACTGATGTGACAAGGATGGTGTCAGAAAAGCAGATTGCTAAACAGAACCGGAAAGAGAAATGGCAAAACAGGAGAGCAGCAAGGTCCAGAAATGGAAAAGAGGTACAGGGAGGGGAAGGGAAGGGGGAACAGGAGGACAGGGATGGAACAGGGAGCAGAGTGAAGGGAGAGCCTACTGAGGCATCGAGGAAGATTCTGTGATCGTGGTATTGAAAGCCAGGACTCAAGGCCTTTGTGGAAAGGAAGTTTATTATGGAGGCTAGGCCGGGCAGACTTGATTCCAAAAACCGAGCCCCAAGCCAGTCTTTTTTTTTTTTTAAAGATTTATTTATTTATTTATTTCTCTCCCCTCCCCACCCCCACCCTGGTTGTTTGTTCTCTGTGCCTATTTGCTGCGTCTTGTTTCTTTGTCCGCTTCTGTTGTTGTCAGCGGCACAGGAATCTGTGTCTCTTTTTGTTGCTTCATATTGTTGTGTCAGCTCTCCATGTGGGTGGCGCCATTCTTAGGCAGGCTGCACTTTCTTTCATGCTGGGCGGCTCTCCTTACAGGGCTCACTCCTTGTGCATGGGGCTCCCCTATGCGGGGGACACCCCTGCGTGGCAGGGCACTCCTTGTGCGCATCAGCACTGCGCATGGGCCAGCTCCACACGGGTCAAGGAGGCCCAGAGGTTTGAGCTGCGGACCTCCCATGTGGTAGATGGATGCCCTAACCACTGGGTCAAGTCCATTTCCCCCAAGCCAGTCTTTTAGGCTGCTTTTATATAGACAGCATGGGAGGGATGGGTTAAGAAACATTTAGTGTGAAAATTTAAGTTTTGGTTTCTCAGGGCTTGGGGGCTTTCCAGGAACTAGGTAAGCTTGAATACACATACAGCCCATATCATGCCCAGAGAAAACCAGGAAAGTATTCTAAGTGCTAGGGACATCCAGGCATCCAGGATGTACTCCGGCCAGAGTGGTTTCATTCAAAGTGTGGTATTAATATGGCCTGTATGTATATGTGTGTGTATTCAACTTATCTAATTCTGTATTCAAACTTGCCCAGACTTCTAAAAGCCAATTAAGTGTTATAGACTCCATAGGCTCTGTGTATTCAGGAAGGATGTAGACTCTATGTATATTCAAGCTTACATTCAGGTGAAATGTGGACAGTGTGTTTATTCAAGCCTACCTGGTGTCCAAACAAACCCCTAGACCTTAAGAAACTGAAACCTAATCTAACAAAGAAAGTTCTTTTCATGCCAAAAGAGCCATTTGGCCCCCAATCCTAAATCCTCTGCATAAAAGGGACCTGGAAATCTTACTTGGAGCTCAGTTTTTGGGCAGAAGTCCACTGGGCCTGGCTGGTCATAGTAAAATTCCTTGTCAGAAGAGTCTCACATCCTGGTCCTCAATACCATGATCACTGACTTCTCTCTTTTGCCACAACATTTCTGGGTGCTTATTTGGAATTGCTGCAAGGGCCAGAGACAGCAACAGTTGGTTGTCCCTTTCAGACGCCTCCAAGAAGGCCAGGAGGGCCCAGGTGAACCCTGGCCCAGGGTGCCCCTGGACCCCCTTAGTCCAGAAAAGAGGTTGTGGATTCCACCAGAGCCCTCCCAGAGGAAACCAGAGGCACCAAAGAGTTTGAAGGAGACCCTGAGAATGAAGCAGAGGCAGTCTGCATGCCAGACAAGTAAGATCCCCTGGGGCATAATGTAGGGAAAGCCTAACTCTGAAAGTTAGAGGGGGAGCCTGATCACCTCCCAAGAAGACCCTAGTACTCCTGAAGAGAAGGGAAGAAGTCATCTTCTCTAGGTCAAGAAAGGAAAGGAAGGAGAGTGGTTGTGTGCATGTGATTGTGGAGACCGAGGGAGACACAGAGACAAACTTCTGCAGAGCAAATGCAGAGTCCCAATCCATGGTCCCATGGTTACCTCATCTGGTTAAGCGCAGCCTGGGGTCCTCCCTGAAAACAGACCTTCTTCTGAGTCCGGTGTTTATACTGACCCACCCGGGCTAAGAGGCACGGTAAGTCCCCATGAAGGGCACAGCCTGAGACAGATGAAGCAAAAAGCTGAGTGAATGTTGCGCAGCGCCGATACAGGGTGGATACATGGGGAACACACAAAGTAGGACCCCTTTATGTTGTATGCTGAAAAACTTTCCCCAGGCATTTCATGGAGATGTGTACAGCATAAAGTTCCATCCAGGGAAGCTTAGAACATTTCGTGAATTAGAATGGCTGACTTTCAGGGTGGGCTGGTCCCAGCAGGGCACCTTTGACCCCCAGGTCATCTGTAAAGTCTATGACATGATAACCAGAAAACCAGGATACCCTGACCAGTTCCCATACATTGATGCCTGGCAATACCCTGTGAGTCAAAGTCTACTCTGGTTAAGAAAATGTATGAGTAAAGAAGCCAGGATTTGCCTGATACAAAAGCCCAGAGGTTCTGTCCAGGGGACTGGATTAAACAAGCACCTTGCGAAGCAGTCAAGAAAAAAGTAAGCTAAAAATCAAGTCCCAACCCACCCATTCTGAAGGAGCCAGATGAAAATGACCTCCCACCACCTTATACAGTTGCTCCTACCATGCCAGTACCGAGGAGCGGGGATGAGTTACTTTTCCCAAGCAGCTCAGTCTCACCTCTAAACAGCACAGCCTCACTGCTCCTGCAGTCACCTCACCCAAGCAGCACAGCCTCTTCACCCCCCCCACAGCCACTGTCTCTGCCAACCTCAGCCCCTGGCAACATAGTGCCATACTCCCAGTCACAAGTGCCAACAGTCAGTCAGGAAGGAGCCCCTGAAAGATGACAGCTCAAGCCACAGGGAGTCCCGGAGACAGGTGGAGCAAGGAGAAGGGACACCCTACAGCTACCTTTCCATGAGGCCTGGGCTCCAATTTATCATGATGCCAATGGCCAGGTCCAAGGAGGAAACCGAACGTTGGTGTACTAACCCTTCACTACTACCGACACTTTTAACAGGAAAAGTTACACCCCATCATACTCAGAGAAGCCTCAGGCCATGACAGACCTCTTCCAGTCCATCATACAAATTTACAAACCCACCTGGGCTGACTGCAAACAACTCCTCTTAACCTTACTCAACTTCAAGGAGAGAATGTGAGTAACACAAGGAATCCTAGCCTGGTTCAAAGAGCACCCACTGAATAGTGACCAATATGCCTACATACAATTTCCAGATGAGGACCCCCAATGGGTCAACCGGGCTCAACTAACTAGGAATCTTCCACAGGGCCTTAGTTGAAGGGTTCAAAGCTGGAGGTCGAAAGGCAGTAAACATGGTTCTGGTCTTGCAGACTCTCAATGAAAGTCCTGCTCAGTTCTACAAGCGACTGTGCAAGGCGTTTTGTATATACACACCCTTTAACCTGGACATTCATGAAAGCCAAACAATGGTCAATGCAGCGTTTGTGGCTCGATCACAGGCTGACATCCAAAGAAAGCTACAGAAGTTAGACAGGTTCGCTGGAACAAACATTTCCCAGTCATGGAGGTAGCCACCAAGGTTTGTGTCAACCGTGATGTAGAAACCAAGAGAGAGGAAAACCAGAAAATGAAAAGAAAGCAGACCTTCTCACAGCAGCAATAGTCAAAAAAAGCAGCCCCGTGTCAAGGAATGTGAACTGGGACACGTCTGCCCCAAGGAGAGGCTGCCTACCCCTAGGATGAAATAAGTGTGTGTACTGCAAGGAGAAGGGCACCAGAAGCAGGAGTGCCTCAACAGACCACTCAACCCCATCACCTCAAAGGAGGTAGCCAAAACATTAGCCAGGAGAGCAACCAAGGCACTGCAAACTAAACCCTGGGTTCACAGAAATTCAGAAAGAAAACATGCAAATCAGCTCATAGGACTTGCAGGAATAGAGGACTCTGATGAAGATTATTAGGACAGACCAGGATCCTATTCTCTCAGCCCTGAAGAGCCTATGGTCAGAGTCCAAGTTTGGGGCTGAATCATCATATGATGGTTGACACTGGGGCTCAAACTCTGTGATGACCAGGCCAGTTGAACCATTATCAAAAAGACAAGCCACTATCATAGGGGCAACTGGTAAAAGTATCCAACAGCCCTTCTTCTGTAACATTGGGGGTAAAGAAGGCATCATGAGTTCCTGTATCACGTGGCATTAACCCTCCCTCTGCAGGAAGGATGGAAACTGTTCTGCCTCACCAAAGCCAGCCAATCCACCCGGTATTGTTCCCCTTTCAAGATGTGCCTGAAGTATGGGCAGAAGACAACCCAATGGGGATGGCACATGCCATTCTCCCAATTGTTGTTGAAATAAAGCCCAGGGAAGTGAATTTGTCTCAACGGATAGAACATCTGTCTACCACATGGGAGGTCCAGGGTTCAAACCCAGGGCCTCCTGACCCATGTGGTGAGCTGACCCACACGCAGTGATGATGTGCACAAGAAGTGCCGTGCCATGCAGGAATGTCCCCCACATAGGGGAGCCCCACACACAAGAAGTGCGCCCTGTAAGGAGAGCCACCCAGCATGAAAAAAGTGCAGCCTGCCCAGGAGTGGCATTGCACACATGGAGAGCTGATGCAGCAAGATGATGCAACAAAAAGAGACACAGACTCCCAGTGCCGCTGACAAGAATGCAAGCAGACACAGAACACACAGTGAATGGACAGGACACAGAGAGCAGACAACCGGGGGGAGGGGGGGAAGGAGAGAGAAATAAATAAAAGTAAATAAATCTTTTTAAAAAGAGAAAAGATGGGAAGTGGACTTGGCCCAGTGGTTAGGGTGTCTGTCTACTACATGGGAGGTCCACGGTTCAAACCCCGGGCCTCCTTGACCCGTGTGGAGCTGGTCCACGCAGAATGCTGATGCACACAAGGAGTGAAGTGCCACGCAGGGGTGTCCCCCACATAGGGGAGCTCCATGCACAAGGAGTGCTCCCTGTAAGGAGAGCCACCCAGTGCAAAAGAAAGTGCGGCCTGCCCAGGAATGGCGCCTCACACGGAGAGCTGACACAGCAAGATGACACAACTAAAAGAAACATAGATTCCTGTGCCGCTGACAACAACAGAAGCGGACAAAGAACACGCAGCAAATAGACACAGAGAACAGACAACTGAGGCAGGGTGGGGGGAGGGGAGAGAAATAAATTGAATAAATAAATCTTTAAAAAAAAAGAAAAAGAAAAAATAGAAAAGAAATAAAACCCACAGCCAGCCCAGTAAGCATAAAACAATATCCTATTCCACATGCAGTGCAAGAAAGAATCCGGTAACATATGCAGAGATTGTTCAACAAAGGTATACTAAAACCGTGCCAGTCTCCATGGAATACCCCACTCTTCCCAGTTAAAAAGGCTGATGGGGATTACCAACTAGTCCAGGACTTGTGAGTAGTCAATGCAGCAGCAGTAACCCTACACCTGGCGATCCCCAACCCTTACACTCTCCTCAGCTTGATACCCTCATCGGCAGTCTACTTTTCATGCCTGGATCTCAAAAACGCCTTCTTCTGCATTCACATAGCACCTTGAAGTCAACCAATCTTCACCTTTACATGGGACAATCTGAGCTCTGGTGAAAAACAACAACTCACCTGGACATGGCTCCCTCAGGGATTCAAAAATGTGCCCACTATTTTTGGACAAGCCCTGGCCAATGATCGTAAGTCCTTTAAACCGAAAAGCCATAATTGTTTCCTCCTCCAACATGTAGATGACCTCAACCTTGGAAGTCCCACCTACCAAGACTATAGTAGCAGAACCCATGCCCTCTTAGAACATCTGCAACAAAAGGGTTATCAGGTGTCTAAAAAGAAAGCCCAAATCTGCCTACTCCGGGTCAAGTATCTAGGTCATAAAATAGTGCAGGGTCGCCACAAATTAGGATCTGAAAGAAAAGAAGCAATCTGCAGCCTCCCTGAGCCCAGCACTCACCGAAAGTTGTGAGAATTCCTTAGAGCAGCTGGATTCTGCCACATTTGGATCCCCAATTTTGGAGTCCACATGCACCCTTTGTATGAAGCCAGAAAAGGGGGAGATCATGAACCCCTGCTCTGGGAGAGCCCATAGAAAAATGCTTTCACTGATCTCAAGTGGGCCCTAGTGGAAGCACTGAGTCTCAGGCTTCCAGATCTCAGTCAACCATTCTAACTCTATGTCCATTATCACCAGGGCCTCGCAGTAGGAGTACTCACTCAGTCCCTGGTTCCTGGCAAAGACCTGTAGCCCACCTATCCAGATAACTGGACACTGTAGCCCAAAGATGTCCTAGTGCCTACAAGCTGTAGCCACTGCAGCAATGCTAACACTAGAAGTCATGAAATTAACTCTTGGGCAACCTACGATTGTTTGGGTTCTGCACATGGTAGTCACAATTTTAGAAGCCAAAGGAACACATTAGCTTACTAACAGTTGCCTGGTTAAATATCAAACTCTAACATGTGAAAATCCATCTGTCCAACCGGAACTCATGAAAACTCTGAATTCTGCTACTCTGCTACCTGTCCAGCTGGGGATTCCAACACATCACTGCCTTGAGAGATTGCAAGAGGTATATTCCAGCGGGCTGGACCTCCAAGACCAGCCACTACCAAATCCCAACATGGCGTTCTTCACGGATGGGAGTAACTTCCTTCAGGGCAGTGACCAGCCAGAAGGATATGCCATAGTAACCTCCAAAACCACTGTGGAAGCCCAGCACCTCCTGGATAACACCTCAGCACAGAAGGCCGAACTCACTGCGCTCACCTGAGCCCTAAAACTTGCAACTAGAGCTAAGGTTAACATCTACACAGACTTCAAATAGGCCTCCCTTACCCCTCACTCACATGGAGCATTATACAAACAAAAGGGCCTCCTTAACTTGGGAGATAAGGGCATTAAATACGGCACACAGATTCTGGAGCTACTAGAAGCAGTTTGGGAGCCCACCAAAGTTGCCGTGATGCATTACAAGGGACACCAGACAAGCCACAGTCCCATCACTCAAGGACATTGGAGGGCAGACGCTGAAGCAAAAAGAGCTGCATGGAAGGGATCCCTGTCTGAGTACCTGGTCACTGCTCTCATTCCCCAACCTCTTAATTATCAGAAACTCCTGTAAACACAGCCTACTCTCGTCCCCCAGCCTCTGAATCACTAGGAGCCACAATATTCTCAAGCTGAGAGAGAATGGATACTCTCTGAGAGCAGGACACAAGAAGCAAAGGGGTGGTGGACATTGTCCAATCACAGAATAGTCATGCCTCAAATAATAGCCACAACTATAGTACAGGACTACCATGAAAACACACACCTGGGAAAAACCCATCTTAAAGTGTTAGAAAAACTCTTCTATATTCCAAGTCTAGCCGCTATCACCCTTGCCATATGCCAGCAATGCATGACACGTGCAAGAAATAACCCTCACCAAGGACTCACAGGAGCCCCAGGAGTCCAGCAAATCAGTAACATGACTCTCAAAGATCTAGTAGAAGATTTCACCGAAATGCCACAATCCAGAGTCTACAAATACTTCCTAGTCCTCATTTGCACCTTTTCCATATGGGTGGAAGCCTTCCCCACTTGAAACAAAAAGGCTAAAGAAGTGGCCAAAGTTCTGCTCAGGGAAATCATTCCTTGATATGGGCTACCCCTTTCAAGTGGCTCTGACGATGGACCTGCCTTCATTTCCGAAATCACTCAAAAGATTGCCAAAGCACTGTGCATCTGATGGAAACTACGCACCACTTGCCATCCTCAAAACTCAGGGAAAGTAGAATGAATGAACCATACAATAAAAACTTATATTGCCAACATTTGCCAAGAAACTGGAATAACATGTGTGCAAGTACAGCCGAGTGCCCTCCTCCAAGTTTGGGCCAGCCCAAGCTGAAAGCTAAGCCTAACTCCTTTTGAAATCCTCTTTGGGAGCCCTGCCACCACCACCACCTTAATCCAAAATATAGAAGGGAACCTCAGAGAAAGGAAACTTATCAATAGTTCAGCAAATGATCAGCTTAGGAAAAACCCTACAAAATCTGCATCATTGGGTACAAGAAAGGGTCCCCATTAGCTTAAGCAGTTCCATACACCCATACAAGCTGGGAGATGCAGTCTGGGTCAAAGACTGGAAATCAGCCCCACTAACCCCTCAATGGCGAGGACCCTATCTTGTCATTTTATCCACCCCCATTGCAGTTAAAGTAGCTGAAATCACCCTGTGGATACACCATAGCCAGGTCAAATGAGCTGCCCAAGAGTCCTGGACTTGTGTTCCAGATACCCACAACTCAACCAAACTCACCTTACGAAAGAACAAAACACCAAGCCCTGCTCCGGTTACACCCCGAAAGCTGACTGGTCCACACACAGTCGAAGGTTGAGGACGGAACACCAAGCTCTGCTCCAATCACACCCCAGAAACTGATTTGTCTATGCACAGTCAAAGAGTAGGAATCCGGTTTAATCCCAGTTACAATGTCCCTTCAGTTATCTTCCCTAATTCTAGCCCTGACTCTCCCTTGGTTCTGGGGGGACACCACAGTGTGGGTCATGTATCCAACAAGTGCAAATGGGGGCCCATGTCAATACCACATTAATATATCATAGCTATTACACCTGCAAGGGTCATATAACCACCTGCCAGTTTCAGGGAGTCTCCTATAGTGTCTGTAACATATCTGGCCAAATAACCTGCTTTGACTCCAAGCCCCCAGCTGTCTCCTGTCAATGGGAAATAAGAGGGTCTAATCAAGGTAAGTAACTACTTTACTCCACCCTAGTCAGTAGCCAGAACTAACGAGTGTCCCTCCTATTTGATGCCTGTCAGGTTATAGACTCTAGGACACCGTGGAACACGGACTGTGGAGGGCTTGGCTGGGAGCAGGAATATACTTATAATGATAAGTATTTATGCACTCCAGAATTGAAAAGTGCAGCCCAAGGGGGGTGGGGGGCTTCTAGTGCAAATACCAAGGTACATACTACTGCCCCTACTGGTCCTGTGTCACCTGGGCCACCGGGGACACTGACACAACTGGACAAACAGCCATCCTTACCAAAGGAATGTCCCAACAAACTGTTCACACGGTCAGTGTAACCCCTTAAACCTCACCATCCTTAACCCTGAATCCTGGCAGACCCAGGGAGTCCAAATGGGTCTCCGCATTAACAGTAAAGGAGTAGACCCAGAAGCCTGCATCTGGGTTGGGTATCGGGAACACCCACTCACAAGCAAAGCCCACTCTGTGTTCCACGCCTTCTATGAAGAAACAAAAAAGCCCTTTTCCATTCCGCAAGGAGCAAAAAACCTCTTTATAAACCTAGCTGAAGTAGTAGGGGCAGCCTTAAATGTCTCCTCATGCTATGTATGTGGAGGTACAAATATGGGAGACCAATGGCCCTGGGAAACTAGGGAATACCATTACTGTCAACTATATAATGAAACTGGCCCCCTGGCCATCCCTCGAGATAGTATGTGGCCCTTACAAACTTCTGTCATAGGAAAATATTGTTTTTCAAGGGTAGGCCTAAACTTCTCTATATCTTTTAGAAACCTAAAATGTACAGGGGGAAGGTTCCAAAATCACACCACCAATACAACGGAGCCTTGGGGAATGTGGAATGAATCTGACCTTGTTCGCATAAATCTTACTTTCCCAAATTAATCGCAGTGTGGAGCTCCACTGCAAAGGACCCCTTTACTACCCCAAATGGTCTGTACTGGATTTGTGGGAAAGTCACATTCCAAGAACTTCCCCAAAATTAGCTTGGCACTTATATGCTCAATACAATAAAACCCTCCTTCTTCCTCATTCCCTTAGCAGGAGGGAAAGAGCTGAGCCAACCAGTATATCAAAACATAAGAGGATAAAGGGCTGTCACTACCTGGGAAGATGATGAATGACCCTCTGAGTGTATAGTCCAGTGCAATGGGCCAGCAACGTGGGCGGAGGATGGCATGTGGGGTTATCGAACCCCTATCAATATGCTAAACTAAATCATCTGCTTACAAGCCATGGTAGAAATAATAACTAATGAAACCGTCCATGGTCTAACCTTACTAGCCCAACAACAAACCCAATTCAGAAACGCTATCTATCAAAACCATCTCGCCCTAGACTACCTCCTGGCAGCTGAAGGGGGTATTTGGAGAAAGTTCAATCTCTCTAATTGCTGCCTTGCCCTAGACAGCACTAGAAAGTTTATCGATGTAATTACAAACAAAATAGTAAAAATTGCCTATGTTCCAGTGCAAACCTGGAATGGATGGAATTTAAATAATCCCTGCAGAAACTGGCAGTCAATAGTAGAAAATTTCAAACTTCTAGTGGGAATAATTGCCTTCCTTGTAGGTAGATGCACCATACTCCCTTGCCTCCTCCCTTTCATCATAAACAGGATATATGCCTAATAAATAGTATGGTAAAAACACAGACAGGGGAAGAAGCTGTGGCTCAATCAGCTGGTCTCCTATCTACCATATGGGAGGCCCTGGGTTTGCATCCCAGGGCCTCCTTGTGAAGGCAGGCTTGCCCGCACACTGCAGAGCGCCGCCCAGCCCCAAGCCCCGCAAAGCACTGCCTGGCCTGCAAGCACCACGGAGACCTGACTCAGCAAGGTGATTCAACAAAAAGGGAGACAAGTGAAAACACAGAAGAGTGCACAGCGAATGGACACAGAGAGCAGACAACATGCAAGCCGCAAGTGGGGGGGAATAATAAAAATAGATACAGACACACAGAAGAAAGCACAGTGAATGGACACAGAAGAGCAGACAGCAAGCAAGCAAGCAAGCTGCAAGGTGGGGCGTGGAATAAAAAAAAAACACAAACAACTGCCCATCTCATGGCTCTATATACATACCAGTCAGTCCAGAGAGATCCTGATGGTATTGATGCTGAAGCTTAACAATCTTAAGCAGGCATCAAAGGGGGGAATAATATGGCCTGTACATGTATGTGTGTGTATTCAACTTACCTAATTCTGTATTCAAACTTGCCCAGACTTCTAAAAGCCGATTAAGTGATATTGACTCCATAGGCTCTGTGTATTCAGGAAAGATGTAGGTTGTATGTGTATCTGAGCTTACATCCAGATGGAATGTGGGTGATATGTTTATTCAAGCTTACCTGGTGTCCAAACAAACCCCTAGACCCTAAGAAACTGAAACCTGATCAAACAAAGAAATTTCTTTTCACACCTAAAGTGCCCCTGACCCCCACTCTTAAATCCTATGCATAAAAGGGACCTGAAAATCTTGCTTGAGGCTAGGTTTTTGGACAGAAGTCCACTCGACCCAGCCGGTTGTAATAAAATTCCTTGTCAGAAGAGTCTCGGGTCCAGGTCCTCAAGATCACGATCACTGACTTCTCTCTGCTGCCACAACATTTCCATTAGGATCTTAGATTAAAAGAGAATTTAGAGCAATGCTTTTTCAGAGATTCACCTGGGGAGGTTTTTAATAATGCACATTCCCAGGCCCCACCTTCACAGATATTGATTCCTTGTAGGTCTTGGGGTCTAGGAATATGTATATCATTAATAAGCAACTACCTTTGAGTTTGCCCAGCCTCCCGAGAAGGCAAGGATTCCAGCTCTGCTGCCTCTGATATGTGCCCTTCAGCTTGAACACTTTCAGGGGCAGAAAGTGCCTTACTTTGTTGTTGTTGTTTTCCTTTAGGGAAGTGAATGCACCTTTGTGTAGTGCATTACTTTTGAAATCACTCCTGTTGTTAGAAAATTCTGTTTTCTTGCAGAGTGCTCTCATCTGCCTCAGGAAATTAGTTCTACCAATTTAGAAAGGATAAGGTGAGGAATTGAAGAGGTATATCCCCTGAGCCCCAAAAGACAGACAAAATGGGAAAATCAAGCTGCTGATGCTGCTTCAATATCCTTCATTCTCTCCGTGGAAATGTCCAACACCTAATTACAATGAAATCCAGCATATCCACTAGGGCAAGTTCTAAGTTCATATTTCTGATAATGTGTACTGCTTCCCCAAATGAGCTGAAAATCAAATCATCCAGCAAGCCCTCTTTACCGGATCAAGTGGGAAAGTAGGAAAAAAACTGACCCAATTTGACTTCCTAAGGGAAGACAAAGAGGACCAATGCTTGCAAAACCAGCATGTGCTATGGAAACTCTTCTCAACCAGCAAGCCGTATAGAGGCTCTTGTCTCTGAATTATGGGTCTCTAAAAAGCTCTGAAATACTCAGGAAATCTCTCCATCCACCAATCTGATAGCCTCTTGTGTGAGTTTTTTTTTTTTTTTTTTTTTAAACAAGGCTTGATAATCTTTCCGGAGAGGTCTCTTGCCTCCCTGAAAAGGAATTACCTACCTCACAGCCCCTGAAATCCATAGCTGATTTAGCAGGAATACCCACACCGTACCTAGGCCCCAGTTCTGAGAATGCCATGCCAATCAGGAAGGGGGATGGGTGGGCACTGGGAGAAGGCTCAAGCTGAATTGCCAATTCCAGCCAGGAAAAGCCGTTGATGAGGAACCAGGAAGAATTCCTGGCTGAATCATGGAACAGAATGAACATACAACTGGAACACTCACCAGGAGGTTCAGCACAACAGGACAAAATCCAAGGGTCCAGGATGGATTGTTTCAGCCAAGGCAGGTATTATGCTCCCTGTTTTGCAAATGAGGAAGGTGAGGATAACAGATTGTGTCTAAGGTTGTAAAACTAGTAAAAGAGGGATTCAAGATTACGCATCTATCAAAATCCAAAGAGCAATCACTTCAACAGCTACCATTTTGCTCCAAGAGAAATAATATATTCCTTAGAATATAACCAGCCGGAAGGACAATTTCTTCTCTTCCTTTGTCAGCTATCCCCTGCTCCCCTCCCAGCCTACAGTGTCTCCTCTGACCACATCCCATTTCCCTCCCAGCTGCTTCTTCTCATACAAAGTCCTGGGCAGGACCGCCAGGCCCTATTTCCTAGGTCTCATCCCAAACACAATGCAGGGGCCCCCAATGTGGGAGATTACTCGCTCTTAATATACCATTGTTAACCAGTAATTGCTTTCTTTTTTTGCTTCACCTCTTTTAAAGCCACTGGCAATTTCCCTCAGCTTCTACCTTCTTGAAGCTTTTGTTTAAGTCTTTAAAAGACAAGACTTTCCAAAGAAATAATTAAGGCTTTCATGCCCTACACTTTTAACAAATATATTTTGACCCTGTTTCATCCCTTTGGGAAGGGGGCGGTTTTCTGGCACCTTAAAGCGATTTCCATTCAATTACCCTCCAGAATCCTCTTTTTCCCTCTTCTTTCTTTCATCACAGAGAGCTTCCCATTTGCCTCCAAAGGTGAAATTAGGTGCTTGCCCATTCAGCATCAGGCGGCAGAGTTTTAAATTGGATGAAATAATGGCTCTTTGATTTTCAGAACAACCTTCACAGAAAGAAATTAGAATCTATACTAAGAAGCAGCTCATTCATTCGTTGCCCTTCCATTCTCTCTCTGCTTCAGGGAAGGGGAAAGGCAGAGCTGGGATTCCATTCCACACAAACAGTTCTTAGGCTCTTAAAAAAACAAAAACAAAAAAAAAAACCCTGCTTATTTAGGAGTTAGGCTAAAGCCAGAGGGCAAGCCCCTCCACTGTGGAACATTAAACTCCCCCACTCCCAGCACACACACCCTTTATACGGTGACAAATCTTACAACTAGGACTGAAGAGTCAAGAAAGACTGTCAGGTAGTGAGCACTTTCTCTTTAATAAAGTGTAATGAATTTAAAAGGAGTGGTGATTAAAATCAAACATGTCCTGGGGGGGTGGAGGGAATGAAAAGATAAGATTGGGATTGGCTGGACTTCAACCTTTCTCCTTTACTTTGAAACAATTTTCCCAAAACATCCCACCTAAAGATGCAGTTTCATTACAATGACACACAAAGCATCAAGTTGCCTACCCCTCATTCACACCTCCCCACACACACACACACACACACCCCTACACAAATTCAAGGACTAGAAAAAGAACTGTCAGTGGGAGGAACATGGCCAATCGGCATCCTCCTGGAACTGGGGCTATTTTAAATTTAATTTGGATGTGGAGACTCTAATCCATATGCCTCTAACAGCGCATCTGAAATACCCCCCATTACTGTCAGGCTTCAATGCCTTTCTTCCTAAAGAAAAGTAGAGCGTACATAAGACAGCGACAACATGTCTTCATGATGACCTGCCAAGCTTAGAACAAAATTTGCCCAGCGTCATCCGGCCAAGCAAAGGGCTTAAATGACTTGAACTGAAATGGACATTCCGATTCAGTCTCTGGGAGAGGAGGGACAGGAAAGGAGAGAAGAGTACAAAGTTCCAGGCAATTCCACCTGGGGTCTGAGGACAGGGTGGGGGAGAGAACCAGGAAGCAGAAACATGCCAGCAAAGCAGCTTTCAGCAGCTTCTCAATTTTGCTTGAGGCCAGACTGGATCTTATTTCTATTACATCTAGTACATTTAATGCCTAAAATCCATACACACACGACAGCTTTATGTGTAAAATGCCCACAGATCTTCCTGGTCTGACACAACATTCCCGTCATGCCTCTGAACTCTGTTAATTTTTCCCATTGTTTAAATAGGGAAACAGGAACATTGAAAACACAGGTTGCTCCCATATGTACCAGAAAATTTGGATCCCACCAGTCACTCTCTGCCATGATGAGGTATACAGACCCCTGACAGCCAGCCCAGGGGAAAACAGCTTCCCCAGACACAGCTGCTGTACATATAGCCTTCCGAGCCTCCCTTCTGGGGAAAATGTGAAGTCTTTCAACTATTACCTTTAAACAGTTGTTCTCAGAAAGTTGTATAACAGATTCCTGGGCTTCATGCCCTGAGTGTCTGATTCAGCAGGACAGGAGTAGGCCTGAGAATTTGCATTTCTAGCAAATTCCTAGGTTAAGGCTGGTCTAGGGACCCTCTTTAAGAACCCCCCAAAAAATGATGAATTTCTTCACTAGTGACATGTCAGGCCCATGCAGCCAACTGGATTTAATCATTAGCAAGTCCCAAATCCTGAAATCGACAATTTTGAACCTGCATCTGTCTCGTTCTTTTTGTCCTACATTTCAGATAAAGGTTGTTAAAAGTTAAAAAAAAAAAAAAATATGTACGAAAGGGGAAACAGAGAGATTGAGAGGTGAAGGATTTTTTTATTGGTCTTTTTTTTATTATTGTTATTGATGAAATAATGAAAATGCTCTAATAATGACTGAAGTGATAAATGCACAAATATGTGATTATACCAAATACCACTGATTATACACTTGGATGAATTGTATGCTTTATTAATGGGTATCAATAAAATTGAGTTGTTAAAAAAAATTGAAAAAATGGCAAGAAAATAATAAAAAACTCAGTTTACTGGAAAATGATTAGTTGGGAATATTCACAGCCACTTTATTTGTAATAGCCCCAAACCACCGAAAGGTTTTTCCATGAGTGAATGGTTAAATCAACTGTGGTACATCCTGACAGTGGAATACCACTAAGCAGTAAAAAGGAACAAGCTGTGGCTACGCACAACACCTTGGATGGATCTCAGGGGCATTATGCTGAGGGAAAGAAGTCAGTCTCAAAAGGCTGCCCACTGTATGATTCCACTTAGATAACACTCTCAAAATGATGTCATTATAGTGATGGAGAAGAGCTCAGTAGTTGCGGAGTTTAGAGTTAGGGAGACCCTGTCACTCTAAAGGGGTAGAGGGAGTTTCTTTAGGTGGTGATGGAACAGGTGTGTGTTCTGGTTGTGGTGGTGGCTTTACAAAGATGATAAAATTTCACTGAGTGCACACACAAAGAGAACATGTAAAAACTGCTGAAATTGGATTAAGGTCTGTAGTTAATTTAATAGTATTGCACCAACGTCAATTTTCTGGTCTTGATAATTGTGCTATTGTTATGTAGTATGTCCAGGGAGCTAGGTAAGGGCACCTGGAAACTACTATTTTGTCATTTCTATATGTGCCTAAAGTTATTTCAAAATTAAAAGTCTGATTTAAAAAAATACTGGGGGCAGGGGTGAGGGACAGAATTATTTGAATGAGCTCTAAATAAACACAGGAGGCAGCAGTTTGAGGTGGAAACTAGGTGAGTCAGGAGAACAGGATCTAGTCCTGAATCTGTTACTAATACTGCACAGAGCCGGGCAAATTATTGAACCACTCTAGACTTTAGTTACCCCATCTGTAAAATGGGGGCTAGGGTGCAGAGGGGGTTAGAGGATGGGATTTTTCTAACATCTCTAGTTTGTAGAGTAAAACCTGTGTGTCAAGACCAAAGTGTTTCCCATTATGCAATCCTGCTGCATCTGAAGGAAAAAACCCTCAAACAACTGCCTTGTGAAGTTTTTATTGATTTCTACTTTTTGAAAAATCTGCAAGAATTTCCTCCTTTAGTTTTACTACATTTCCAGCCATAGTCAAGAAAGGTGTCTTAATTCCACCCATTCAACTTGATGGGAGCCCCCATCTCTCAAATTTGTCTACTCTTTCTGGCACCCAGAAATATGCAGAGTCCATGGTAGGAGCTTACACCCAAGAAATTACTGAATATGGACAATGGGCAAGCAAGGCCTTAGCAGTCAAACAATAAAGTCCATAATCAGAAGGATCAAAAGAATGCAAAAGACAGCAAGTATTGCTCGTAGAACAGAAAGACAGCTGAGGAAGCTGAGTCTGCAAGCACAGGCAAGCGGACAGATGCCCTGCTGCCTTAACAAAGAAACTCCTTAGAAACACACTAGACTGAGCCCACGGTTGGCCAATGCCTGCAGAGCAAGGATGAAATGCTAGCAAAGATATCTGTTAGGAGTTTTACTTATAATCATTAGGTAGAGCCACATGGGCTTGTATTAGTATACTTTCAGCCAGAACGAACAGAAAATTTCATCTAAGTCCTTTAAAATAAGGAAATCTGTTGACTGAGAGTCCAGGGGTAGGGCAAGTTGCTGTGTAGGTTTCTTTAGAATTGTACTGTCCAATATGGTTGCCACTGATCATGTGCAGCTATTGAGCACTTGAAATGTGCATAATGAGAACTGAGATGTGCTGTAAGCATACAATACTTACTGGATTTCAAAAACTTCGTACACATACAACAAAGAAAGTAAAATATCTAATTAATTTTTATATTGATAATATGTTGAAATTATAATATTGTACACAAATTAGGTTAAATCAAATATATTATTTAAATTAATATTACCTGTTTCCTTTTACTTTTTTTCAATGCTGAGTACGAGAAATTTAAAATTACATATGTGACTCACATTGTATTTCCAGAGGATAGCGTTGCTTTAGAGCAATTTTGTCCCCCAGGAGACTTTTAGCAATGTCTGGAGACATTTTTCAATCATCTTGACTGGGAAGAGATGGTCGTGTGTGATGGTTAGCCTCAAATGTCAACTTGGCCAGGTAATGGTGCCCAGTTGTATGGTCAAGCAAGCACTGGCCTGATCGTTACTGTGAGGCTATTTTGTGGACTTAAACCATTAGTAAGTTGATTGCACCTATGGAAGATTACATCCACAGTCACTGAGGAGACAGCAATACGAGGTATCTCATACAATTACTTGAAGGAGTTAAAAGGAGAAGCAAAGATCGCAGCAGTCGGAAGAGAGAACGTCCATCTCTACTTCAGCCAGCCAGCTTCTCTTGGAGAATTCATCAAAAACTTTTATCAGAGTTCCTAGCTTGCAGCCAGCTCTATGGAATTTGGACTCAAGTATCTCCACAGACACCTGAGACAATTTTATAACAGCTCATAATATTTACAGATAACTCCTGTCAGTTCTATTTCCCTAAGAACCCTGACTAATACAGGGTTCTACTGGCATTTAATGGGTAGAGTCCAGGAATGCTGTTAAACACACTGTGATGCTCAGGACACCTCTCCCTTCCCCAACAAAGAAATATCTCGGCTCAACATGTCAATAGTGCCAAGGCGAGAAACCCGACTTTAGAAGAGCATCAATAGCAGGAAGTCCTTTCTGTCCCTTCTCCCTACTGTCAACAGCTGTTTCCTGTTAGGGCTGGTTCCTTCGTGGTGCAAAGATGGCTGCCTATAACCATCTTCCTTGTTCATGTGTAGGATGGGAGAAAGACTGGCTTTCCCTTGCTCTCTCAAGACCAAAAAAGACCCAAATGGTGGCAGCATATCCAGGACTTATTTCTATAGTCAACAGAGAAAGTACTGTTTTAATTAGCAAATAAACTTCTTAATAGAATACATATTTTGATTATGTAATTTACAGTTATTATTCGCTGAAATAGACCTGATTTTGGAACTTAATTGTTACAAGGAGTAATAGCTCCCTACAAAAAACATGTAGATTTCACACAGTTACTTCAACATACTGCTGTAAGTAATTCTCAGTATTTTCCATTATCAAGTAAAGATGTGTTCTTTACCACCACTGCACTAGCAAAACAGAGTGTTCTCATTAACTGTTAACTTAAACAGTTTTATTTCTCCCCAAAACCATATATCCAAATATCTGTTTACATGCTGTAGGACCAAACCATTTTCCTTGTTGTTATTTATTCCCTAAATGAAATTCAGTAAACTGTACATGTCATTTCTAATGAAATTGGTTTTTATAAAATGCAATAAAACTGATGTGAAGAAGAGGAGAAAGGATGAAGAACTACACTGTTTAAATTGAGAGAGGAAAGCTCTCCTTTCTTTTTTTTTAAATGAAATCAATATCCAATCACCTTAGGGTCAAGAAAAGCACATCCTTAGAAATAAGGGAAGGGAAGTCACCTGAGGTTTATTTTGTTGGAGTGGGAAGGGGACATGTGATTTTCTACTTTTTTTTGGTAGCAGAGGACCTGTGATTTTGAAAACAGAAAGGTAAGTTTGCCTTGTCCGTTCAGACTGACCGCACACCAAGGTAAGATCCTCTGAGTCGTTTGTGCACGGTCCCTCTGCTCACTCATGCTAGACATCCACTGGAGTGCACTTTTCTCTTTACCCGTAGTGATCTCCTCCCTGTCTCCTTAGAGTCTCATGTAATTGAAAATGTACCGAGTGGGCTACAGAGAAAAGAGAAGAAGCCAGGCCTTACCGCACTCCCCCAGGCTTCACCAACTGCCCCCTGCTCCAGCACCTCTCAACCCAAGCCCACGTTTAGAATAAATAGGTTTGGACATCCCCAGGACTCTTGTTAACCAGATAATTCCAAAATCCCCTTTGGCAAAATGAAGAGGCATACCACCCACCTCTCTTTCTAGCTGTTCAATCGACCTCCTTTTAATTAGCCCTGTACCCACTGCCTTCTAAAGGAAACTCAAAGAACAGTATATTGCTTGTTAGGGTAATGCTAGCTGCTGTAACAAATGAGGGCCAAAATGTAATGATATTAAAAATGTAGTCCTCACTCAGCAGTTGAGTGTCTTTGTTCATCTTTGGGGTGGAAAGGTGAGGGCTGTTCACAGAGCTAGGCTGAGGGCTCTGCCATCTTCTACAAGTGGTTTCCAAAGTTTCCTTGGGTATCACCTTCCAGTAAGTAGGTGGGAAAAGAGGGTGGACAAGGCACACATACTTCTTAATACCTCAGCCTCGAAGCTGCCAGCATCATTTCCGCACATAGTAAAACTAAGTCACATGACCCAACTCATCTTTGGCCAGATAGTCACTTTCTTGGTTGCATTCTGTACTATGGAAGGGCCCATGAATTTGGTGTGAATAGCTGGCTTCCTCTGCCACAGATGTCCTACCAGCATTCCTTCATGAGCCATGCAGAAGGACAGGTGAAAGACAGGTCTAAAACTTAAAGCCAGTTATTCTAAAAGCCTGGTATCTTCTCCTTAAACTGCACATTTGTGCCTTGCAACAGGATACGATAACACAGTTCCCAAAGATGGTCAACTGTAATTTCAGGAGGCAAGAAAAGTTAAAAGCATGGACTTGGCAGTCATAAAGTTGATTATAAATCCCAGCTCAGCTATTGTTTGCTATGTGACCTTGGGCAAGTTACTTACCTCTCTGATCCTCAGTCTTTGTCTATAAAATAGGGATATCAATACCAACTTACTCAAGTTGTAAGGAATATTAAATGAAACAAGGTGTGCGAAGTGCTTAGACAATGCCTAAAACATAGTAATGTTCAAAACACAATAGCTGTTGATCATAAATGTTCAAATTGTATGAAGGAAATTGTTATTTTAATCAGCGGTGAATCTTTTGAACTCCAGTTCAAATAAATAATTAGAAACCCAGTCTTCTTAAAGATTCATGGAACAATAAAATTCTAACAAGGCTTAAATTAGAATTGGTTGGTGGTTTAAAAGAAAAGAGAACATTCTTTTTGAAACTACACATTTTAAACATCCATCATCCTCTTAACTCTACAAACATCAAACTGAAAGAATTTCAAGGTATGAAACAAAACGCATTTGTCTGGCTTGGTCTACCTTGTTGACATTATTTATTTTTCATGTATGCCTATGTGTGTCTGTGTGTGTGTGCAAATTACCATCTCCTTATGCAGAATTATAAATGCATATTCATAATGGTTCCAGAGCAATCAGTAACTCATGAGATTTTTATAAAGTTAAAATCTGAAGAAATAAAAATAGATGAGATTAGTGTAAGTGGAGCCAAATTCTCATCCTTATATGTTCCAGGGTGAGCGCATCTGCTCTTGGGCATCCTCAACCTGGCTGAATGCACAACCATTGCCTGTTTTAGAAACAAGGCCAAAGTGGGGAGGTCCCATTGTAGGACACAGAAGGATGCTACGGTCACGTATTAGTTTTAACCTTTCCTTGGAATCTTTTTTCCCACATTATTATTTTAGGCACCCATTCAAATAAAACAACTTAGCAAAATTGTTTTTTGTGTCATAACAGAAAATAAAAACAATAAGGAGGGAAAAAAATAGAACTAAGTCTGGTGCATATGGCAGCCTTCATCTTGTCCCTCATCTTTGTATTACTCCTGTATTCATCATAGTCACTTAACTTGGCCATCAGTGAACTTTGACCCTAACCAGTCCCTCTGCAAAACTCAGTGGTCAGGGGGCAGGGAGAGATGAGGCGTGGGGCAGGGTGCAGAGGAAGGAGACAAAGCCCTGCTTCCCAGAGTCCCCAGGTCAGTAGGAGCCAGATGGCAAGTCTTTCAACAGGTCCATGGCCTGGCCCAAAACGTGCCAGTTCAGACTACAAGTTCCAAAGAGCTAAAAGTCAAGCACTGGCAGAGAATGGAAATTGGGTGATGAGCATACAGTTAAAGCATCCTGATTGACTGCTACACCTTGCCCCAGCTTGACTTTGGGGACCATCAACCACATAGCACATTAGCGCATTAGGAGGGCTTTGGGGCTGAGGGCCATGTCCACCACAGCAAGTTTTTCTATAATGTGAACAGATGGCTGTGCTTCGTGGCCTCTTTCTCCATTTGTACATTGAGTATCAACTTTTTGCTGGTTTCTGCCCCGGGCACTGGAGATACTATGCTGAAAAGGACAGTCTTTGCCCTTGAGGTATTCAGGCCAAAGAAAGAAAAATGGACAAGCAAACCAATAAGAGTCACACAGTACAATGAGCAGTAGGCAGAGAGCATACTGGAAGCACAGTAGAGGAACATACAAGTCATAGAACACAAAGGGGATCTGACCAGGCAGAAGGTGGCAGGGAGCAGTGAGCTGATTTTCCTGGTCCTCCAGCTCTCATAATCAAAAGGCTGAAGAGCAACCAGCTCTTGAATCAGTTATAATCTTCTGCATAACAGACCACTGAAAGCATAATTGTTTAAAACAACTATTTATTATTGTTCCCAAATTTATGAACTGGTAATTTGGGCTGGGCTCTGCTGAGAGGTTCTTTTGCTGGTCTCCTCTGGGGTCATTCATGTCTGCAGTCATTTGGCAGCTCAGTTGGGGTGGAATGGCCTCATATAGCCTGACCTGCATGTTTGACTGTTGGCTGTGCCTTACTCTGCAAGTGATCTCAAGGGTCCTGGAAGGAAAAATCACCCTCACTTGAGAACCACTGATCAAAGGAAATCAAAGTAAATCAGAGTCTAAAATATATTTAATATATTCTATTTCTGCTTTCTTTGCTTTTCCATATTAAGCTGAGAAATAATTATAGAGCTACCTTTGTTAATGACTTTTACATCACAACAAGTGCTTTCCATTATTTCCTTTAATCCTCACAGCAGTCTTGTAACTTAGGTATATTATTAGTAGGATCTTTGATAGAAAATCAAGACCTGATGAAAGAAGGGGGAATATTATCAAGATAAGGAAATATTGGCGATGATGAGGTGAGGCTTTGTTCTATCAAACCCCTGAGTGAACAATACAAAAGTTATATATCAAATCTTGGTCTTTTGCTTACAATCTAGATCACATATTTTCTTCAATACTCATCATAAGCTTCTTCATCTACTTTAGAAGACTAAAGTCCAATGACAGGGATCTCGACTGGTTTTTTAGCAAATAAAGACAAAAATCAAATCCATTTGTTTTTGTAAAATGTGTTGAGTACCTAAATTATCAGTTTCATTATGTGTTGATCCTGACTCAAATAGGCTCTTTGAGGTTGTTTTATGCATTTAATGAACTTGTTCCTCCAAAGAAAAGAATAGTGGAATTCACTCTTACTTCAAACATTCTACCCAACAGTTGTCATGCAGAAACAGCCACTGATGATCTTCACTTAACTCCTTCACTACCGCTGTGAGGGGAGTGTTATTATCCTCAGTTTTTTGATGAGGTAACTAAGGCTCAGAGAACTTTAGTCTCACAGTTCTGAAGTGCCAGAGCTCACATTTGAACTCACATCCTGCCAAAGACAAACAGATGCTCTTGGAATTTTTGTACCTTTCACGGAGTTCTGAACTACACCAGTCAATGAATAGTACTGTTTGCCTCAAACAAAGTCACAAAAGAATAATTAATGAGCAAAGGCAGGCACTAACAACTGCGCCTCAACATTAAAAAAGAAAGATGGGAAGTGTCTAAATCCTGTATACTTCGTCAAGAGCGCATGTACATTTAGTTTCAAAAGTCTCATTATCTTCTCTTAATGAACATTCACTTGTGGAATCTCAGGGTGTTAATCTGCCAAAAGCATCTGCTCCAAGAAGTGGAAGTGGACAGCAAGTGAAAGAAATACCACCAGAATTTCTTACCCTATTGCTGGGCTTATATTGATCTCTAGTCCACCGGAGAAATCTGGTTTTCCCAGTTTTGGCAACATCCATGGTGCTTCTTTGTATAAGTTATGTTTTTATTAATCAAAGCTTAGAAACTAGGGTGTTAGTGGGCTTGAAGTTGGACATGGACATTCAGAAGTATTTTGTATGCAACATTTTGGGTAGAAATAAAGTACACCAAAGCAAAAGAATGTGAAGAACATATTTCAACCAGCAGGAAGAATATATCTTGGATCAGCAAGATTGTTGAAGAAGCAAAAATTGTAGAGGAAACAAGAGGAAGGAACTGAGTTTGGGGAGGAGGTTGTGAGGAGCTTCATTGTGACCAAGGTAAGTCAACTGGTGCTCCTGAATCCATGGTGACCCTCTTCTCCTGCTCTTCACATCACTGCATGAAAGGAAACCTCAGAAAGAAGAGGAGAGGCAACTCAACCCCAATTGTATTTTTCAGTCAAGCTCTGGGTTGTAAGAGATTTAGAGTGTGCACATCATGAGCAATTTACTCTTCATAAGTCCACAATCTTCCTCCATTCACCGTTAGGAACTTATGTCATCCCAAGACTTTCAGGTTTCCTTGACCCACTAAAGGCAAGAGCACACTATATCTGGCTAGGTGCTAAGTCATGAGAATTCTTCAGTTTTGAGATCTCTCTTCCAAGACTCATAGTGTGAAGTCAGAAGGACAAAGCAAACTCACAGCGAAGTAGGGTGAGCTTTACTGGAAAGCCTGGGTATGGCTCCCAGAACTACAGTTCAACATCTAAGAGGGTCAGCAGCGCCCCAGTGGGGTTGGGGGTAAGGCAAGAGCCTAATGGAACATCTGGACTGGCATTTGGAAACTGGGTGTCACTCTTGGCTGCCTGCGGGTTCTTGAGCCCTTTAGTAGCTCAGAACTGATGGTAACTCAAACTCTTTCATTCTATTCATTCAGCAGATATTTGCCAGCTGCTCTTTATCAGCCCGCCTACCTGGCTATTTCCCCAGGTAATAGGTGATAACATGCACTTTCTATCCTGGGACATCAATTTTCATCAAAGTCTGGTGGAAGAAATGTCATTTTCCCCCTAAAACCAAAGTCTACATTATGAAGCAGAATGCCAAACTCACAAGAATTTAAAAAAAAAAAAAAAAAAAAGCTTCTGAAGAAAATGTCAAGCCTTAACTGATTCCATTTCAAAGGACCGTCCTCCTCAGGCCTGAGAGTGAGGAAGGGACCAGGCAGCATTTACTTGTTTCAGGCATTCAGTGAACTTCTGAGGACACCTGAGGTCTTAGCTGGCGAGTCTGCTATCACAAACACCACCTAACGGCTTGGCTTGAACAATGGGAATTTAATGGCTCGCAGTGTTAAGGCTAGAAGTCCAAAATCAATGCACTGACAAGGCTTGCTTTTTCTCTGAAGGCTAGGGTTCTGGGGCTGGCCGCTGGCGAGCCTTGGAGTTGCTTTTACTATCTCTTGCTTCCTGACATAGGGCGGTATCCTCTCGTTGTTCGCTTCTGTGATTTCCAGGTCCTCTTTCTAAAGCTCCAAGTGATGGGGATTAAGGCCTACCTACATTCCAGTTGGGCCACGTTTAAGTTAAAACAACGGCTTCAGGAGGTCCTGTTCATAATGGGGTCACACCACAGATGTGCGGATTAAGATTAAGAATATATCTAAATTGCGGTATATAAATCAACACACCTGAGAAGCCTCACAAGCAAGCCTGGAGCTGAGTCCACTTCCACCTGAGAAGACCACAGGGCCTTGCGGGGGACGAGGGGGGAGTGCAGGCAGCCCCTGGGACTGTGCTCCGACCTGTCTTGTCATTTTCCTTACTGTTTCCAGGGGGGGTTAAATGCTAGCAACTAGTTATAGATCCAAACCCAGAAAGAGTATTCTCAAACTCTTGATCCCCTGGAGGCGAGCCTCCTTATTTGGTTCGAAATCTAAAATTCTCACATTAAAGATGCAGGAGAAAATGGAGGCATCAAGACTGAAACAGAAAAATAGGAAAATCCTGAATTAAGACCCTTTCATTTCTTCCCAGAAGCTCAACTTCTGGTCACAATGGCTTCCAAGCACAGCTTGCCCTTCGCAATGCTGACCCAGCAGGAGAGATCAGGAAGCAGCTATTTCCATCTGGAGGATTCCACATGGGTTTTATTTCCAGTCCAAAAGGGTTGTGTATTTTGTATTTTGGCTTCTTTTGTTTTATTTTGTATTTTTGGAGAATTTTAGAGAGAACAATTCATGAGGGTTTTGGGGGTTGTTTTTTGTTCTTTTTTTCCAGCTTTCGTTTTGACAAGAGATACAGGTGTTCCCATTTGGAACATAAACTATATTAAACAAACACACGAAAAATTCCTGAAAGTCCCTTTGGCCTAAAATAGAAAAAAAAAAGAGCAGACAGATAACCTCTGGGGAGAAGCTCCCTTTCTGGCAAGGGTTGAAATGTCCAGGATAACACTGTCCAGATTCCAATGTGGAAACGTGCAGCGAAGAGCCTGCGGGAGCTTGGGAGTTATTAACCCCAAGAGCAGCCCTCCATGCTTTTCAATCTGCCTGCAGCTGCAAAGGAGAATTCCAAAGCCAAGATGCAAAGGGCCATTGTTAACAGAAGCCTGCCCCTATCCGGACATGTGGGCGGACGTGGTGGTGGACGTGGTGGTGGACGTGGTGGCAACTCGCCACTACCCTCCCATGCCCTCACCAGCAAAGTGCAAGCCTTTGGAAGGGAATGCAGTTAACTGCTCCGAAGGTGATTAAAAGGAACCGCCCTCTTACTGCAGAGGTGTTTCTAACTACAGCAGCTAATTACTACACCCTCCACTGCACTGAATAGCCTCAAACAAAGTCACAAAAGAATAATTAACGAGCAAAGGCACTAACAACTGCGCCTCAACATTAAAAAAGAAAGATGGGAAGTGTCTAAATCCTGTATACTTGTCTAAAGCACATGTACATTTAGTCAAAAGTCTCATTATCTTCTCTTAACGAACATTCACTTGTGGAATCTCAGGGTGTTAATCTGCCAAAAGCATCTGCTCCAAGAAGTGGAAGTGGACAGCAAGTGAAAGAAATACCACCTGAATTTCTCACCCTATTGCTGGGCTTGTATTGATCTCTAGTCCACCAGAGACATCTGGTTTTCCCAGTTTTGGCAACATCCATGGTGCTTCTTTGTATAAGTTATGCTTTTATTAATCAAAGCTTAGAAACTAGGGTGTTAATTTCACAGGAAAGATCTGTGTTCTCTCTAAAACGGACAAACCAGAATTCCTGAAGTTCAAGTCCTTGCATGTGACACAGTTCACAAAAGAATTTTTTATTCCTACTGATTCTACCTTCTGATGTCCTTCCCAGGGAGCCCCTTCCCAGTGTCCTCAATGGCCACCATCTCAAGCAATCATTCATCACCTCCCACCTAGGCCAATACAACAATCTCCTCGCTGCCTACAAACTTACCCTTTATTATACATCCGCTGCACCAGGGTGAGCTTTCCTTACCACAACTCTGACCCTAGAATCTCAGGATTGGATTAATAATAAAAACAACCAATTTTCATGTGTCTTTTTTATTTTTTTTATTTTTTAAGAAGCTTTATTTCTTTATTGTCTTTTTTTTTTCTTAAGATACATAGATCACACAAAATGTTACAAGAAAATATATCAGAGGTTTCCGTATGCCCCACTCCCCACCCCCACCCACTCATCCCACCTCAACAATCTCTTTCATCATTGTGGCACATTCATTGCATTTGGTGAATACATTTTGGAGCACTGCTACACAGCATGGATTATAGCTTACATTGTAGTTTACACTCTCCCCCAGTCCAATCAAGTGGATTATGGCAGGATATATAATGTCCTGCATCTGACCCTCCAATATCATTCAGGACAGCTCCAAGTCCCGAAAATACCCCCCATCACACCTCTTCTTCCCTCTCCCTGCCCTCAGCAACTTCCATGCCACTGTCTCCACACCAATGATATAATTTCTTCCATTGCTAGAGTCATAATTGTCGAGTAGAATACCAGTAAATCCACTCTAATCCATATTTTATTCCTCCATCCTGAGGACCCTGGGATGGTGATTTCCACTCTACCTTTAAATCCCATGTGTCTTCTATGCTAGGCCTTGTATGAGATGCAGGCTTAAAATGAGATATGAAACACAGTTCCTATCCTCAAGGAGCTCCCAGCCCACAGGGAGACACATACTAGATAATTAGAAAGATGGTGCAGTATGTGCAGGGCATCATGGAATACTGAGGACAGAGCCTGACCCATCCTTGGAGGAGTGATATATTATGAAGGGCTGCCAGGAGAGAGAGACGCCTGAGTGAGCCCCAAAGCACTAGTTCTCAACCATAACTGCACACCACAATCTCCTGAGAAGCTTCACAGTTGTTGATACCTGTGTTCCACCTCCAGATATTATAATTTGGTCTTGCACTTGGCTTGGATTTAGGACAGTTCAAAAGAAATCCCTGTGTTCCTAATGTATAGTCAACTTCGAGAAACACTCTTCCAATTCTCAACGGTATCCCTACATTGGAATCACCTGAGGAGTTTTAATAACATCCAATGACTGGGTCCCACCCCCTACAGATTTGATTTCATTTGTCTTGGTATGGCTAGGGATTAAAGGATTTTCAAGTGTCCCCCAAGTGATTGTAATGAGAGCCAAGATTGAGAACCTCTTCCTGATAGGAATGCTCCTCAAAATTCAATGCACATAGAAATCACCTAGAGATCTTGTTGAAATGGAGATTCCCAGCAGCAGATCTGGGTTGGAGACTGAGATTCTACATGTCTAAGAGAGGTCCCAGGTGGTGCTGATGTTGCTAATCATACAGCAACACTGTGAGTTTCAAAGCTTTTGTCAATGAGCAGTTCTCCGGGAGGAGGTAATGTGGTCCTGAACAAGATGGTGGAATAAGGGGAACAAACTAGAGAGATTGTTATCAGCAGGACATTGTGCGTGACATGGATATGGGGGATGAGAAAGACAAAGATGAGAGCCTTGGCCTCCACACTGACCAGAAGAACTTCCCAAGCAATGGCAAAGTTTTGTTGAATTCATGGTCTTTTTCATTTTTCCCAGGTGCTATCACCCAAGGTCCAGCTCAGATGTCTTCTCATTGGGCATCTTCCCAGCACCTCACAGGCAGAATCAATCATGACTTCCTTGTTTTTCTTTACTCTTTCCCCAATACCAAGAGTCATAAATGCACATGCTTGTGGGGGAGCAGCTCAGTGTGTATTTGAGTGAAGCAGGCTGGCTATAGAATTTAAAGAGAGGAGAATTCCAGAGGCAGCAACTATTCAGCACCCACTGAATGTGACCTCATGGGAACTGGGTTCAGTATAGCCAGGTCTTTCATTTTCTAAAAGAAGCTGGAAATCTAAGGTTTTTTAATGTTGGCAAGTAATTCAAATATTTTGAACATCCTGAGGGCCAAACAAAACAGAGTTGTCAGCTGAAATCTAACTGATGAGCTCCCTAAAGCTGGCCTCTGCCCTATACCATGCCTCTTCCAGCACACAGTAAAGTCTCCCTATGACAGAGCTAACTCGGGATGCCATTCCAGCTAAGATAAAGAAAGAAAAGTGCAGGACCACTGGGGGTTCCTGAAGTGTTTGGATTTGGCTGAAGCAAAGGTTATAGGAACATGGGAAAAGCTGTAGCATTGGCAGATATCACTAGAGAACTAGACTACCACCAAGCCAGACAGACCCTTGAATATCATACAAAGGCAACTTGGATTTCATTCTGCAGATGATGGGGCATGTGTTGGCTTGTGCTTTGGGAATGAAGAAGACTGATCCTTCCTACTCTGTTTTATCCCTATTCCTTTCTAAGTGTAACCCTTTCAAGTCCAATGCCACAGATGTGCTTTTTCCAAAAGATACAAGAGTAACAAATTCAAATGTCTACAAGGACCAGTCAGGGAATACATGTGTATGCATCTAGCCAGGAGTAAGACAGATATAAGTGGGGGTGGGGATGTTAGCCAATTGGTGATTGTACAAGATATCTAAAGACTTTTAGATTAATAATTTCACAAAATGTTATGGCTGGAGGGTAAGTCGACCTACAAGTTCTAACTTGCAACCCTTGGTTAAAGATTTTTTAACCTCAAAACAAGTTACTGGCATACTCAAAAGGTACTGTTGCCATCATACTTCATCACTACTTCCAAAAAAAAATGACCACTAATAGACAATCCCTGTTGTTGAATGTTTGCCTCATTTCTACTTATTGAATGAATAATAAAGTTATGAAATATCAATTAAGGAAGTAACAAGAACATCCTTGGGAAGAAATTCAACAAGAACCAACACAAGGATGCAAAAAGTAAGCCCGATCACAAATTGACACACAATACTTATATCATACTTTGCACAGTTTGCAATCCATCATTCTTTGACGATCTGTTTAGTTTTACTAAAAATGACACAGGCTGGGAAACAGATGTGGCTCAAGCGATTGAGCTTCCACCGACCATATGAGAGGACCTGGGTTTTATCTCTGGGGCCTCCTGGTGAAAAAAAAAAAGTGCCTGCACAGTGAGCCAGTACCCACAGAGCGAGCCAAGTGCCCGCGTGAATTCCCATGTTGTGAGCCAAGTGCCTATGCAGTGAGCCAGTGCCCATGCAAGTGAGTCACTCTGCAAGATGATGACAAACAAAAGAGAGATAAAGGGGAGAGTCAAGGCGAGGTGCAACAGAAACCAGGAACTGAGGTGGCACAAGTGTCAGGGAACCTCTCTCCACATCAGAGGTCCTCAAGATCAAATCCCCATGTATCCTAGAGGAGAAAAAGAGAAGACAAAAAAGAAATAGATACAGAAGATCACGAAGTGAATGGACACAGATAGCAAAAAACAGCAGAGCAATGGGCAAGAGGGGAAGGGGAGGGAAAGGGGGAGGGAAAAAATAAAGTTTGTTGTTAAAAAAAATTACATGGGCTTATGTGGAAAATTCAAATTAAGATAAATGAGAAGACAAAAAGTAAAAATCACCTTCTACCAGACCAACAATACATTCTCAGTCTCACAAGCAGCCACTAGGAATAATTTCTTTCATAGCCTTCCAGAACTTTTCACGGCAAGTTTACAAAAGCCTTCACATATGTGCCTAAATTTATTGCTTTGTTCTTGACAAATTGATTCATAATTTCATACTGTCCTTCATCTTCCATTTTTCACTAAATAATATTTCCTGGATATTTTTCCAGATCAATCCATATGACTATATACCATTCTGTTTAATAGATTATAGTATTCTAATATTAATATAGTATACTATAATATAATAATGTTCTACTATATTAATGTTATACTACTTTTATATTGACAAATTATACTCTAGCTGCTGTAAAAAACAACTTCCAAATTTCATTCGCCTAACATAGTCATGGATAGTTTTCCTTCAGATCAGGCATAGGGGCACTCAGCTCCCCATGGCTATTCAGGAACCCAGGATCTTTCCAGCTACTGGTTCTTCCATAGTCTGTGCTTGAATCCTCCGCATCTGGCCTGCAGACAAAGTGGAGGAAAGTATTAAGGAAGTTTTAGAGGCCAGGGCTGGAGATGGTTTACATCACCCCCACCCACTTACCTTACGCTGTCACATTTCCCATGAGGCTGAGAGGCAGGAGCATCCATCACACACACAGAGTCCTGACTCACCTGGGAGGCAGTTACCCAGCTCCCTAGGCCCTTTCTGGAAGATTTTCTAGAATGCAGGCAGTTGAGAGAGACCAGAGAGGAGACCACAGTGAATTTTCAAGCAGGAGAGGACAGCAACTTGGATTAGGGTAATGGGGGTAGTAGAGACAGAGAATGGTGGACTGATCCCAAAGAAATATAGGACGTAAAATTGCTAAGATATGGATAAATATCGGTGCTAGAGAGAATAGCATTAAGGATAATGCCCAGGTTTATGGTGATAGGACTAGATAAATGGTGCTGATTAACTGATTATGAGACAAAGATTTTTAAACTGGATTTTAAAACAGTAGGTAAGAGATGCTGTTTGCCAGAGAAACATCCAAAATATAAGGAAAGAAAAAGATTACCAAAAAAAAATGACAGACTGTGTAGATACCAAACAATAGTTGGTATTACCATACTAACATTCAACGCACTAGTATTTAAAGTAAAATATCTTATTTCACATCTTCATTATAATAAAAGATTCAAGTCAGTAGGAAGGCATAAGGATTTTAAATACGATAAATATATTTGATAGCCTCAAAATATATAAAGCAAAAATTAGTAGTTATAAGGTAAAATAGAAAAATCTACCATCATAGAAGGAAATCTGTATAAACTTCTCTCAGAAACCAACAGAACAAGTAGATTTTTAAAAATGATGGAGAAATTGGTTTTAGACTTACCTGTCACCTATAAATAAATATCAAACTGGATAACCAATATGAGACAACTGTTTCCAGGCACAGATGAAACAGAAAGCAGAACTATGAAGAGAATGGAAATGCAGAAGGTCAGACCCACATTCATCTGTTTCTGTGTAGAAGCAATTCTCCGACTACTCCACAAAAAGATAGAACCCAAAAAAGGATCATGTTCTCACTGAGCTGCTGAGGCAGATCAGAGTTTATAATTAGAGGCTATTGAAGTCGCTGGGTTCTGGAGGGGAAGAATACTGAAGAAAAGGAAGCTATTTCAGGTGGCGGTAAAACTCCAAGACGGTATTCCTAGTGAGCTCTAACCAAGGTTGAGCTCTAGAGACTGAGGGTGATACTCCACAAGACTCAGCAGAGAATGGCTGATGTAGGGCTGAGTGCTCGTTAGAGATACCAGAGGTTGGTCAGTGTTGGGAGATGGAGGAGTTCCAGCCTAGCCACAGTGAAGAGACCTCTCCGAGCCCTTCAGGCTTGCAGGTCGGGCCAGAGAATGTCACACTTTAGAGTAAACACATGACCTAAATAAGGACAAGACTAAAATAAGCTGCTCGAAAACACATAAAATGAGGCCAAACAGTACTAGGAAAATTTACTAATAATTTTATTGCCTATAAGACCAATACCCAACAACTTTTAAGGAAAGCTGAAATAATACAGATTCTTTATGATGTTCAGTATCCAATAAAATGATACCGGATAAAAGAAGAAGCAAGAAAATATAATCCATGTTCCAAAAAATGCAGTTTTTAGAAACAGATCTCAAGATAACTCAGATATTAGAATTAGCAGATGTTGATTTTAAAACAACTTGTGTTGAAGTATTTAAAGGAAAGAATGGACGTGACATAAGAGATGGGGAATATCAACAGAAAAAGGGAAACAATTTTTAAAATGAAATGGGGATTCTAGGATGGGCTTAATTGGATTTGCTTGACAGCAGACTGGACTCTACAGAAAAAAGGGTCAGGAAACTTGAAGACACATGAATAGTAATTATATAGTATTAAAAAGAGAACAAGGAAAAGACCAAAAGAAAATGAACCAAGCCTCAGTTACTTACAGAACAATCTCAAGTGCTTTGGTGTCTATATATTTGGAATCCTAAAAGGAGAGGGTAAAAAGAACAACACAGAAAAAAAAAAATCTTGATATATTAATTGCCCAAAATTTCACAAGTTGGAAGCCAAATGTCAAACTAGATATCTGAGAAGTTCCATACCAGAGAAATAGAAGAAACCATATTTGAGAACATCATAGAAAAACTACGGAAATACAAAGATAAAGAAAAAATCTTCAAAGCAGGCAGAAGGCTTAAAAATTTATAGGGGTATAATGTTTTAAAAGATAGCTGATTTTGCTATGAGAATAAATATGGAGGCTAGAAAACAATGAAACACCTTTAAAATACTGAATTTTTTAAAACTGAATACAAAATATTCTTCAAAAATTGATGGTAAAAATACAATTTTTTGATAAATAAGCATCTTCAATGCACTGAAGGGAAAAAAAAATCTGTTAATCCAGAATCAAATATGCAGAAAATTATCCTTCAAAAAGGAGGGCACACTTTCAGTCAACCAAGATGGTGACGCCAGATGCTGCAGGGCGACATTCCACAAAGAATCTTTAAACAACTAAGAAAAACTGGTGGAACCGTATTCCTCAAGACTCTGGAAAACAGCTAAATGGTTGCAGTAACTGGCCAAGAGATAAATCAAGAAAGCACAGCTTTAGAAATGGTCGGAGATGCCCACGGTACCCTTGCTTGCCCCTACCCCAGCACCTCCCTGAGCACTGTGGAGCCAACCTGTGCTTCCACTGTGGATCCCTGCCACTGTTCTAGAGGAAGTAGAGTAACTCCTCTGTGCATCCTGGGATGTCCATATGTTAGTGCCAGTCTATCGGATGGCAGCCTGAAAAACAACCTGAAAACTCATCTCTTGTGCACCCTCCCAGAACTTGATCTGCAGGTAGAAAGAGCTTGGTGACAGCTCTTTCTGTGGAAGAAACAATTAAATCAAAGCAGCCTTGACAAAATATGACTGGTTTTCAGGACTTTAGGACATACAATGGAGCACCCAGAATGACAGGAAAGTCCAATTCATAGGGAGTAGAGGGGACATTCAGATTTCTAAGACCATGAGTGAGCACAAGCCCAGGACAAGCACACAGAGAAGGACAGGACCCTGTACTTCACTCTTCCCTTGAACTGACCTTGATAGGAGGGCTAAACTCTGAAAGAGAGCACCCGTCCCCAACCCCCAATGCAGAGTCAATTTGCAGAGACTGTAAAAAGTGTTATGCTTTGTTTTGTTTTGTTTTGTTTGCTTTGGTTGGTTGGTTTTTGTTAGCTCCTAGCATGCAAGGCAATCTCTGTCATATCACTAGCCATATAAGCTGAAGAAACAGGTAGCTCAAAAACTAAATCCTAGACTTAAACATTAAAATTTTTAAATGTACAGTGTACAACAAAAGATTACAAGACAAATAGAAACAGGAAATAATGGTCCATCCAAAGGGAAAAGACTCACATTAAATCGAAAGACACAGGAGGTAGAAACTGAAAGGATGGATAAAATATATACCATGCAAATAGTAACCCAAAGAGAGATGGTAGAATAATATCAGATAAAATGGATTTTAAGTCAAAAACTATTATAAGGGACAATGAAAGTCACTATATACTGAAAAGGGGTCAATTCAACAAAACATAACAATTATAAGTATATATATACCTAATGGCAATGTCTCAAAATATATGAAGAAAATCATGACAGATTTTTAAGGGAGAAATGGTAGGAGACTTCAATATACCACTTTCAATAGTGGGATAGAACATCTATGCAAAAGATCAAAAGGAAATAGAAAACTTGAACAGTATTACAAACTAAGTAGACCTAACAAACAATAAAAAAATGCAAAACACATGCACACTTTACCCAACAGCAACAGAATACATGCTTTTCTGCTCTTCTCTAGTGCATATGGGTCATACTCCAGGATAACCATATGTTAGGTCACAAAACAAGTCTCAATCAATTCAGAAATATTAAAATCATACAACGTACCTTCTTCAACACAGTAGAATTAAGGTAGAAATCAAATAACAGAATAAGTACTGGGAAATTAAACAATGCACTCTTAAACAACCAATAGGTCAAAAAAGAGATCACAAGAGAAATATGGAAGTATTTTCCTGAAAATAAAATGAAAACACAATGAACCAAAACTATGGAATACAGCGCTGGCAGTGTTCAGGAGGAAATTTATAGCTCTAAATGCTTACACTAAAAAAAAGAAGAATGATCTCAAATCAGACCTGATCTCACAAATGGAAGATCTGGAAAAAGAAGAAGAAATTAAACCCAAAGTTGGTAGAATGAAGGAAATAAAAGATTACAGCAGAGATAAATGAAACAGAGAATAAAAAATAGAATCAACAATCAAAAGTTCATTCTTTGAAAAGACTGATAAAATTAACAACCTTTAGCTAGACTGACAAAGAAAAATAGACTAAATGACTAAAATCACAAATGAGAAGGGTGACATTACTAATAATACCTGAGAAATAAAAAGGATACTAGTATACTATGAACAACTCTATACCCACAAATTAACCTAGATGAAATGGACACAAACTTATCTACACTGACTCAAGAAGAAATAGAAGATCTCAACAAAACAATACCAAGTGAAAACATTAAATCCGTCATCAGAAACCTTCCAACAAAGAAAATCCCAGGAGCAGATGGCTCTATTAGTGAATTTTACCAAAGATTCCAAGAAGAATCAGTCCTTCTCAAACTCTTCCAAAAAATTGAAGTCAAGGAAACTCTCCCTAACTTATTCTATGAGGCCGACATCATCCTAATAACAAAGCCATATAAAGATACCTCAAGAAAAGAAAATTACAGACTAATATCCCTTATGAATATAGATGCAAAAATCCTCAACAAAATACTAGCAAACCAAATCCATGATCAAGTGGGATTTATCACAGGTATGCAACAGTGCTACAACATAAGAAAATCAATTAATGTAATATACCATATTAGAACAAATGAAAAAACACATAACCTTCTCAATTGATGCAGAAAAAGCATTTGACAAAATTCAGCACTCCTTGATAAAAAACACATAGAACGTTGTGAATAGAAGGAAAACCTCCTCAACATAGAAAGCTATAAAACATTGCTAAAAGAAAGCAAAGAAGACCTAAATAAATGGAAGAACATTCCATTTTCATGGACCGGAAGGCTAAATATGTTAATATGTCAATTCTATACAAGGTGACTTTCAGATTCTATGAAATTCCAATCAAAATTCCAACAGCCTTCTTTGCAGAAATGGAAAAGCCAATCATTAAATTTATATGGAAGGTTAAGGAGCCCTGAATAGCCAAAGCCATTGTGAAAAAAAAGGATAAAGTCGGAGCAATAACACCCCCACCCCAGTCTTAAAACCTATTACAAAGCCACAATAATCAAAACAGTTTGGTACCAGCATGAGGAAAGACTTATAGACCAAGAGGATCAAAGTGAGAGTTCAGAACTAAACCCTCATCCAAGGCCAATTGGTTTTTTTACATTGGTGCCAAGTACCACTCAATTGGGAAATAATAGTCTCTTCAACAAATGGTGCTGGGAAAACTGGATTTCCATATGCGAAAGAATGAAGGTAGAACCTTACCTCATACCATATATAAGAATCAACTCATAATGACTCAGAGATCTAAATATAAGAACCAGAACTATAAAACTCTTAGAAGAAAACATGGGGAAGTATCTTCAGGACATTGTGTTGTGCAATGATTTCTTAGATTGCACAAGCACAAGCAACAAAAGATAAATTAGATAAATGAGACTTCATCAAAATTCAAAATTTTGAGCATCATGAAAGTAAAAAGACTACCTACAGAATGGGAAAGAAAATTTGGAAAGCACATATCCCATAAGGGTTTAATATCCAGAATATATTTTTTAAATTCTACCATCAACATAAAAAAGTCAACCCAATTTTTTTTTAAATGGGCAAAAGCCTTAGACAATTTTCAAAAAAAGTTATACAAATGCCCAATAAGCACATGAAAAGATGAGGAAAATGCAAATCAAAACCACCATGAGATAAATATCACTTCATACCCACTAGAACAACTAATGTGGAAAAAAAAAAGTAAAATAACAAGTGTTGGAGAGGTTATAGAGAAATAGGAACACTCATTCATTGTTGATGGGAATGTAAAATGGGTGCAGCTACTGTGGAAAACAGTTTGGCAGTTGCTCAGGCAGCTAAGTATAGAATTACCATATTAGGTATATACCTAGAAGTGGTCAATCCCACGTCTAGGTATGTGCCCCAAATAATTGAAAACAGGGACTCAAACAGATATTTGCACACGAATATTCATAGAAGCATTATTCACAATTACTAAAGATGAAAGTAACCTGTGTCCATCAACAGATAAATGGATAAATAATCTATGGTATATACATGTAATGGAATATCTTTCAGCTGTAAAAGGGAATGAAGGTCCTGATACATGTAAAAACGTGGATGAACCTTGAGGACATTATGTTGAGTGAAATAAGCCTCACACAAAAGGACAGTAATGTATAATCTCACTATTATGAAATAATTAGTATAAGCAAATTCATGGAGTCAGAAACCAGAATATCCACTACCAGGGGCCAGAGTGAGGGTTGGAAATAGGAAGTTAATGCTTAATTGGTACGAAAGTTCTGTCTGGGGTGATGGAAAAGTTTGGATAATGGATGGTGATGATGATAGCTCAGCACTGTGAATGTAATTACCAGTGAATTATATATTATATTTGAATGTGGCTAAAAGGGGAAATTTTATATATGTGACTATATAAATTGTATATATGTGACTATAACAAAATTTTTTTAAAATCGTAAGACTACACAATACAAATAATGAACTCTAATGTAAACTACAGACTATAGTGAATAGTATATTTATAGTAACAGTGTTTCATCAATTGCAACAAAGAAACCACACTAATGCAAGGTGTTAATAATACGTAAAATTGTCTGAGGGGCATGTATGGAACGCTATTCTTTCTGCATTATTTTTCTACTAGTGCACTAATTAAAAAATACAAGGAAGGAATGGCTGAAAAACCCAATGGAAGTAAAATGAAATAAAAAATATTTAAATGAAATATAAACAAGAAACTAAAGTAAATCACAGCTTGTACGAATGAATGCTTAGCAGGTCAAACTAAGTATTTTGAAAAGTGCAAGGAAATGATTACATAAATGTCAAGGTAGTATTAACTTTGGGGCTGAGAAAGGGGTGGTGATAGGGAGAACACAACGCAAAGGATTTTGGAGATGCTGAAATGCTCTGTTTCTTGACCTGGGTAGTAGACACTTGAGTGATTGCTTTGTTTCACGTCTTTATTTTGTGCACTTTACTGCATGCTTTATTTCACAATTTTTAAAAAGTTTTAAAATCTCTATGAGAAACAAAATTAAATGTACTGGCTTCCAACTCCCACTAGGACTTAGGAGAGGCATTATCTCCCCAACTCTCAGCTTTCCAAAGCCTCATGAAGGAATTCTCACTGTTTGAGTGCCTCTAGCTGCTTCCTCTGATCCAGGTTAAGTTTTCCCAGACATGGACTCTGGAGGATCAGAGGAAATGAGCAAGATTCCAGTGAATTCCAGTCCCAGAGACAGAGACTCTAGCTGCATACTTTAATGGCAGCAGACTTGTACATTGTCTTCTAGAAGACAATTCCTCCCAGGGAAAGCTTTGGGAACCTTTTTTAGTAAGTCAAGTTTCTGCAAGACAAGATGCATTTTTAGGTCAACCCAAAGTATCTAGACTCTCTTCATACAGAAGGAGGCTCAAACCGAGATTGCTCACTTGCTCACACATGTACATGATTTCTCTCTCTCTCTCCCCCTCTCTCCCTCCCTCCCTCTCTCTCTCCTCCCCCCTCATCCGTCCCACCCCCCACCCCCACCCACCCCCGCTCTGTCTCTGTTTCCTTCCTAGTCTCTTGCTAAGTCTGGACATTATGATCAAGAACTGGATTACTGGAATTCAAATTCTGAGACCATCACTTCCTAAACCTTGTCAAATCATTCAACCTCTCTAAACCTCAAGTTCCTCTACTCAGATTGGTGGTTTTACCACCACCTTCACAGGTCAGAGAGCAGGCATGAGTGTGCAAGGCTGGGCTGGGAGCTCAGGCTGCAGGTCTCCAGAGCTGGCCAATTCCCAGCACTGTGCTGCAGCATCCATAGACCCTGAAGTAGCTAAATCCAGAATCATCTTAAGATCCTTACCTTAATTACATCTGCTAAGATCCTGATTTCAAACAAGGTCACATGCTGAGGTTCTGTGATCCCGTCAAGGCAGTCTCTGACCTGGAGCCCTGATGCTCATCTGTAACACACCTTCGTGGCCCAGCCTGGCCTGCTGCCACTGGACACCTCTTCTTTTGTTCCAGCTGCTCTCTGCTGGGTACTGGAACGAATCACCCAAGCACTGTTGCTGCTTCTACCGGTACCCATCCATTAAGAGCCCAGTGTGGATCCTGCCCCTTCTGCACTTGCACAGCCGCTGGGCATCCACAGGCATCACCAACACTGTACCAGAACATTCAGGTGATCAGAGTCAGTGGTCATGGAGGGAAGACTTGGGGTGTGTGATCACAGAACGACCAAGGAGGAGTATGGGCCCCATCGGGCGACAGCACACATCAACATTTCCTTGTTCTAAATTATTCATTCATTCACTCATTAAACATTTTGAGTGCCTATTATGTGCCAGGTATTGTGGTAAGCACAAAAATACAAGTTAACAAATATATTCTGTGTTTTGGAGTAATTCACATTATGGTGGGGGTAGGGAGAGACAGATACACAATCAGGAGTCAGAGTTAACACAGTGCTATCAAAACAACAGTAGTAACAGCAGAACACCCTAACAGAGCACCTACAACGTGCCACACACCAGGATAAGCACTTATACTATTTTCCTAGGGTTGCCGTAACACATTACCACCCATTGGGTGGCTTATGACAACAGAAATTAATTCTCCCACAGTCATGGAGGCCAAAACTCCGAAATCGGTTTGACAGGGCAGAAACCAAAGTATCTGCAGGGCTACACTCCCTCCAGAGGCTCTAGGGGGAAATCCTGCCTGGTCGCTTCCAACTTCTGGTTTCAGAAATTCCAGGGCTTCTGGTAGCATCAGTCCAATCCTGCTTCCATCTTCATGTAGGCCATCCCCTGTGTTTCTGTATCTCAAATCTCTCTATGCCTTCCTCTTATATGGAAACCGTCATTTAATTTAGAGCCCACCCTAAATCCAGAATTATCTCATCCTGAGACCTTTATCTTAATTACATCTGCTAAGATCCTGATTCCAGATAAGGTCACATGCTGAGGTTCTGGTTGGACACATCTTTTGGCGGGACACTATTCAACCTAATACAGCACTTTGCCTACTCCTCAAAACAGCCCTATAAGGGTTTATTTTGCACATGGTAAAACTGAGGCCCAGAGAAGTTAACAACCTGCCCAAGATGGCATGGGTGAAGATGAGAGAGCCAGAATTTGAACACAGTCTGACTGATATCTTATTTCTAGCTTGTACAGACTGCCATCGTCCATAAGTACCAGGACAGGTAGAAGGAGAGTAAGCAAATACAGCCTACGAGGTCAGGGCTGAGCCCAGCCCTGAGGACATGTTGTGACGGTTAGGCTATTGTGTCAACTCGGCCAGATAACTGCGCCCAGTTGTTTGGTCAAGAAAGCACTGGGCTAACTGTAATAGAAGGGCATTTATGGACTTTAGTCACCATTGGCTTTACTGCAGTGGTAAATCATAGATAGATGATTCTAATTACATCAATCAGAGACTGCCATCAGCAGTGAGTGACACTTAACCCAAACAGTTGAATCTCTTAAAAGAGGACGTGATTCCAGCACTGAGTGAGAATTTCCCAGCTCTTCTTTGGACAGCCAACATCTCCCACAACTCATCAAGAATCTTCACTGAACTTTCATGGGAGCTCCTGGTTGCAGCCTACCTGTGGAACCTGGACTTGTGCATCCCCACGGCTGCGTGAGAGACTCTGATAAATCTCTTACTATTGACAGATAGCCCTTGTTGTTGTTTTGTTTTGAATCTGAAGAATTTTTTTACCAATACTCTATTTTTTATTTTTTTGTCAGATTATCCCCTTTAAGCATCTTTTTATTTATTTTTTAATTCTTTTTTTTTAAATATTACATTCAAAAAATATGAGGTCCCCATGTACCCCCACTCACCCTTCTACTCCCCCCATAGCAACATTCTCCTCCATCATCATGACATATTCATTGCATTTGGTGAATACATCTCTGAGCACTGCTGCACCTCATGGTCAATGGTCCACATCATAGCCCTACTCTCCCACATTCCATCCAGTGGGCCATGGGAGGACCTACAATGTCCGGTAATTGTCCCTGCTAGCACCACCCAGTACAACTCCAAGTCCCAAAAACGCCTCCACATCTCATCTCTTCCTCCCATTCCCCACACCCAGCAGCCACCATGGCCACTTTCTCCACACCAATGCCACATTTTCTTCGATTACTAACCACAATAGTTCATGAATAGAATATCAGTAAGTTCACTCTAATCCATATTCTATTCCTTCATTCTGTGAACCTTGGATTGGTTGTGTCCATTCCACATCTATGTCAAGAGGGGACTTAGATTCCATATGGATGCTGAATGCAATCCTCCTGCTTTCAGATGTAGGCACTCTTGGCTCCATGGTCTGGTGGTTGACATTCTTCAACTCCATGTTAGCTGAGTGGGGTAAGTCCAATAAACCAGAGTGTAGGAGCTGAAGTCTGTTGAGGCTCAGGACCTGGCTATCATATGGTCAGTCCAGAGATTCAGATCCCCTGTGTATATCTTAAACCCCAGCACCAACTACAATTCTGGTAAAGTAACAGGAAAGGCTTGTGAAAAGAGATCACACCTGAGTCCAGCTCCATCACACAGAAACACAAACCCCAAAGAAGGGCCAACTGGCATGGCACTGAACTCCATCTGCCATGACCATAGAACCTGTGGGTCTCTGTAGCCCTCAGAAGAACCAATACCTGGGGTTGTATCTACTTTATCTGTCTCTGGGACTCTGCTCAGGTGTGCATAAGGGCAGCCCCTCTGATAACCTCCCAGCTCTTTTTTAGAGACTCATAGCCATATAAACTCATTCGTCCTTTCCATTTCCCCCTTGATTTAGGTCAAAAAGCATTTTTAACTCCTGTTATTATATGTAGACAGAGATATTCTGCCAGTCCAAGTTGAACCTTTTATTCAAGGTCATTTTCTAGTTACATCATCAGCTGGTACTTGGTATTGATCCCTCGGTGCCAGGAAGGCTCATCCCCGGGAGTCATGTCCCACACTGGGGGGAAGGCAACACATTTACATGCTGAGTTTGGCTTTGAGACTGACCACATTTGAGCAACACAGAGGCTCTCATGAGGTAACTCTTAGGCACACTGCTGCTCTAGGCCTTGTTTTTATTTCAGGTGCACAGGCTCACAAGCATAGCCATTAGTATCAGGGGCTCATTGTTGAACCTTCATTCTTTTTTGGTCTTTGCATTGCATTTGGGGGATTGTTGCTGTTCCTTTAGGGACTGTGATAGAGCTCCCCTGCCTAGAATCTCAGCACTTCCTCAGTTGTTATTTTTAATTGTTTCCACTATGAAAATATCCAAACATTTTTATGTACCCTGGATATATGCCCTGTAGAACTCCCTGCCAACCATGTGTCCTCTGTCAATAACATCCCACACTAGTATTCCTCTACTGCCCTTGTTGAACCTCTCTGTGATCCAAAACTTCCTGAAAAGTGAAGCCCAATATATTGCCAGGTTCCCTTACTAGTAAAATGGAATATAGCAATGAGCTTAAAGGTTAGATATAGAATACATATTAATTTGGAAAAATTCTACATCCTATCTTTTTCTTTTCTTTTTTCTAATTATTAAGCTTATCTTCACAAGAGTCTTAAATAACAGTAATTCATATATACAATATACAGTACTCCCACATATCCAACATAAAACCTTTTCCCTTCCACAGTAATAATCTTTTAACATATTCATACCATATTTACTGAAACTGATGTACAGATATTGAGACAATAGCTTTCAAACAAGGTAACATTTGTGTTTACATTGTGGTTTATATTTTACACTATACACAACTTTCTAAATTTTTAGTTATCTTATGATTTACATTATGATTTACATTTTAACCTATCAGTCCCTATATATTTTTGGTGTAATTTTACATAGGGTTACCTTTGGGTGGGGCTTTGCGGCCTTGAGGGGGGCTAGGGATGGGAGGACGGGTAATATTGTCCAAGAAATTGGGGGGAGGGTGGGGAAACATACAAACATAGGAGATTGTCAGGTGTTTGTTGAGAGTATAATGCTGAGAAAACCTTTTCAAAAATACAATAAGGAAAGTTCCCTGTTTAAGATACTTAAAGGGGATAATCTGACACAGGACAGACTCCTAGGGAATATGTGAATGCTCATTTTGCCAGAGTGGGTTATATCATTGGGTAGAGACCCATTTAATGAGAGTGAAGGTAGACCTACATCCTGGGGAGGACTAATGCCATCAAATAGAGGGAACTGTATCTCTCAAGAGAAATGGTGGCTCCCAGGGCATTAGGACAGTTCAGTATGTCAAGCCCTCAACACTGTTGCAAGTATCTCTGAACATGGCTCTTCAAGAAATGAAGATTGACTGTCACTGTGGGCCCTAAGGGAAGGGGGAAATAAGTATTGAATAGATGGAACCAATGTAACTGTGTGGGCAATAGAAGTGTTCCACAAGAGTACGCAAGGGTGGATATAAGACATGTAAAATTACACCAAAAAGATATCCCTTGTTGATTCTGTTTCCCTAGAGAACCCTGACTAATACACATGTCAACCAAAAGAAGAAACCAAGGAAATTCATCAAGGCAGAAGAAGCAGCAGGTGTGGGAGCCCAGGGACCATAGAGGTCACACCCACTTTTAAGGACACTCGGGAAGGCAGGGGCAGGGCATGAAGGCAGGGGAGAAGTGAGCCAAGGAGACAACAGGGATGAGGAGGGCCTGGTCATGAGAGGGCATGGGTGCCTTGGTAGAAAAGCTGAACTTTGTTTTTGCAGACTGGGAAACCACTGAACAGGTTGCAATAGGAGATGAGTATAAGCTAGGGTAGGTGTTATGGGTTGAATCAGGTCCCCCCAAAAGACACATTCCAGTCATCACCCCCAGTCCTGTGAATATGACTGCTTTAATTTGCTAAAAGCCACTGGGAGCAATATACCAGAAATGGGTTGGCTTTTAAAAATGGGAATTTATTAGATTAAAAGCTTACAGTTCTGAGGCTGTGGAAATGTCCAAATCAAGGCATCACCAGAAAGGCTGTCTCACTGAAGGTTGGCTGCTGGCGATCCTGGACTCCTTCCACTTGGCAAGGCACATGGAGGCATCTGCTTGTCTGGGCCTCTGCCTCCTCCCCTGGGCTTATCTTCTCCCTGAGCTTGGCTGTGGGTGACCAGGCATATGGCTCATCTCTCCCCTCTGCTCCAGGCCTTCTCTCTTTTGAGCCTCTCAGGGGCCTCTTTGCATGCCTCTGTGCTCTGCTGATTCCAGGCTCCTGCCTCCAGGACCTCTCTCTCACCCTCTGAGGGTTTCTCTGTCTCTGCTGTCTTTCCTGTGTGTCTCTGTTTTCAGCCCTCCATTTATAAAGGACTCCAGCAAGAGGACCAAGACCCACCCTGGGTCACGCCTTACAGAAGCAATCCAATCGAAGGCCCCCAACTGAATGGGGGATTAGCTTTAAGAACATGATCTTTTCCGGGATCCACAAAAAACTTCAAAATGACCTTATTTGGTCTTTGAAGATGCTGATAGTTCAGAGGAGGTGGAACTGGATTAGGGTGAGCCCGAACCCAACATGACTGGTGTCCTTGTAAAAAGGAGCAGAAAACACCATGGATGGCCAGTCACCACCAGAAGCCAGTAGAGAGACAGGGAACACATTCTTCTTCCCAGCAGAACTCAAAGGAAACATGGCCCTGCCAGCACCTTGATTACAGACTTCCAGGCTAGAACTATGAGACAAAGAAGTTTGTTGTTTTATGCCACCCATATTGGGTTACTTTGTGATGGCAGATCTAGCAAGCTCAGACAGTAGGCACACGTGAACGCTGTGCTCTGGGCAGCATTGGCTAATGTGCCAAAGTTACCTGCCTCCTGTTGGCCAACCCATCTAGAAGCCTGCTACTATGAGACTTGGAGGAATGGGGTGCTTTCTGGGCCCCCAACAGTTTGGGATCCAGCTCCAGGACATCTTGGGTGCGTCTTTTACTACTGGACTCAAAATCTACACCTGAGTCAAGCTGGCTTTTCACAGAAGGCCTTTCTGGTAGAAAGGAAAATAGGAAGAGCACCTCAAACAAGCCATTGCAACGCTGGAACTGTCGGCGGTTGTTCACTGCTGGAAAGGCTGCGAGCACTTGGAAGCAGGCTACCTCTCTTCCTGAGGCCCAAGAAGACAGAGCCGGTCATGGTCACTGCACCCACAGGCAAAAGCTCCCAAGGAATGCACCAGAAGGTCAAGGTAAACAGGAGCACAGCTCAGGGACACACGGCAAGGAGAGGGCTGGCTTCTCCCCAATTCTGGCTGCCCAGACGGCGCCTGGACCCCAGCCTGGAGGGCGCAGAGGAGGGGCAGTGAGGGCAGATGATCTGAACCTCACTTGCAGCAGACCCCATTCGGAATGCCAGCGAGCCCAGCTCCCCGAGGTCCTGACACATATCTGTGGCCAGTGCAGGGTAGACTCTGGGCCAGGCTATTTGCATGCTGGAATTCTGTGTGTTTTGTGGGCAGGAAGAGTGTAAGAGTTAGACCTAAACTTTGCTTCGAAAATATTCATGCTTTGCTGCAGGAAAACTAGAGGAAGGTCACGACAGGAGGGGCAGCTGTTGTGGGGTAGGAGAGAAGGGGGTTCTCCTAAAAGGACGAGGATTTGGTTGCCCGGCTCCAGCCTCTGAGCAAGCATCTCGGGATTTTGAGTTACGCATTAGCAAGGTTTCTCTTCCCATGTCCAGTTGTACTTTTCCATGAACTGGACAACATTTTGAAGGAAAACATATTTTCAGTGGCTTACCCAGTTGAAGAAAATCAAAACATAAGAAAAAGTTGTGTGAAATGGGGAGAAAGGCGAAGATGGTTTTCAATTCAGTATCCATCGAGTCCCTACCAGGTGCCAGGTGAGGGGTGAGGTAGTCTATGACCTGGCAGCTGGGCCCTCTCTTCTCAGGCACCAGTCAGGACCCTCTGGCCATGTCATTCCAGTGAGTTCTACCTAATGATTCAGACCCAACCTTTCCCCTCAGGTCACACCCTGCCCCTCCCCACACACCTATCAATTACTGGAAGGCAAGGAGTATGGGGGTTTAGTCTGTGAAGCTGACCGCCTGGGTCCATCTTGGCTTTCCCACTTACAGGCTGTGTGACTTCAGCCAAGTTGATTAACTTCCGGTGCCTCAGTTCCTCATCTGTAAAATGGGGATGATAATACCACCTACCTCATAAGCTTGTCATGAGGATAAAGGAGTCATCTCCCGGTGAAGTGCTTGGACCAGAGCCTTCGGCAAGTTTCAGCTCTTGTGCTGATGGAGGGAGCCTCAATCCCCCCAGGCTCCCATTCTCTCAACCAGGTTTCCTTACAATAAGTGGAGGGAATTTCCACCCCACACACCGTGAGATTATTTCCATCCTGCGAGATTATTTCCATCCTGCGTCCCCTCCCAAAGGAGCCCTGCCACTGGTTAAATAGTCCTAGTTACTGATGATCAGAATATTGCCTCACTGGCCATAACTTTTAATAATTTATCGGATCCATTTAAAGTGCTTTTAATTACAAGCACTCTCATTCAATTAGATACCAAATTAAATGCAGGCAAGTAATTGTATTTTCTCCATATATTACGTTCAGAGAGAAATTGGAGTAGACCAGTGCATCCTTATTGTCAAAGGGGCCCCTTAACCCATGTAATTCTGAACCTCTCCATCCTTTGCTGAAGATGTCAGCTACATGTGAGAGGAGGAAGGGTTGGCAGGGAGAGGATCTGATACCACCAGTCTCGCTGGGATGACAGCTGAACTCTGGCTCCCCAGCCTGGGAGTCGTGAGTCAACAGCACTCGTCCATTCTCCAACCAGGCCCTTGGATTTTCTAAAGACGTCACTGAAAAGTGGCCTCCTCCCTGTCACAGTACCTTCACTGCCTCGTGTGGCAGCTCACCTGGAGAACTCGAAGAAAACAAGAGTAAATGGGGTTTGTGGAACTCTGGGTATGAATTTGCATGCAATAGCTGTGATAGAGAGGTTGGAGAGGTATGGGTTATTTCTTGGCTGGGAGAAGATGTATAAGCAACAGGAAAATTCTTTCTATCAAACTTTGTTCAGGTTTACAAGATCATTTAAAGGAGAGAAACTTAAAATTAGGAAAGTGCGATACCGATGGGCTATTTTAAAACATGAGCATGGTTGGTTAGTAAGTTTTCCAAAGTCACAAGGTCTTCTTCCAGAAATACTTTTAAACTTCGTTAATAAAATGTTGGATAAAAATCACAGGTTGGTGGAATGATTTAATTTCTTTTCACACTTCATTACTTTCAAATAAATTTGGGGTCTGAAGGCAGGAGTTTGGAGGCAGGAATGGGTGCCATGGTGTTTTTAGTACCATTTGACATAATAGAAATCAGGGATAGGAAATTGTCCAAGGGCACGTGGCTGCAAAGCACCAGAGCCAGCACGCAGCTGGGTTTGACTGCTACCAGAGTCTCGCAGATCATTCCAGAAAAGACCTCTGTCCGGGCTGGGCCTGGGCATTGAGTCAGATCCTAAACTTTGTCTCGGCAAGAACACCCCATTTTTGCTACAAGACAAGGCTGTCAGCTTCTTCACTCTTCGGAGGCGTTTCCCTCAGGGGCTGCCCCTCCAGGGCCTCTCAGGACTGCTGGAGCTTCCCTCTTTCCCACTTCGGCCTGCCCGGCCCAGCAGCCCGCGGAGGGCGGCGTTAGAGGTCCCGGACGCATGTGCGGCTCTGCAGGTTAGGCTCCAGCCTCTGGGCAGGCCCTGCTGGCCGCAGGTGGACATCCTGGAAGCCGCTCGCAGGCGCTGGAGCTGCTCTGGGCATGTCCTGTGAAGTGCGCTGTGTGCGGTCCCTGGGGGAGGCGGGCTGTGTTTGAAAGCAGCATCCTGTCTGCTCTGGCCCTGAAGGATTCCAGGGCACAGTCTGTGTACACACTCTGCCGGACCTCTGGATTGAATGCCTTGCTTCATGCTTACCCACAAGATGACTTTCGGTGGTACACATGGAAGCCTTTTGATGGGAGTGATGTATTTATTAGCTGTGCATATTTTAGCTAACCTGTGATTTCGCATATTGTTTAGGACAAGGTTAATTTTATGGATACCATTACTTATAAAATGTATTGTACTACCTGTCCTCCTCTTTACTGCTTCCAATTAAGTCCATACTGCAGGAAGAATATATACACACTAACCTCCCAGGTATGGTGGGGGATGTATGGGGAAGGATTAGAAATAACCCTTTGATGGTATCTTAGCATGTTAGATGATAAAGTAGGAGAGTGGTGAAGAACCAGCATTCTAGAGTCAAATACCTGGGCTGGTAATATTTGGAGATGCTCTGTAACAGTTTGATATTACTGATGAATTACAAAAAGCAATATTGGATTATGTTTGTAAACTGATCTTTTCTTCTTGGCATATTAGATTCTATTGGATTCATAGGTTAACTTAATTAAGTAATTATGTAAACCTCTTGTGCCAGTAGGCTTTTGAGTCCCCACCCTTTGGTAGGTGGGGACTCACATATAAAAGGCATGGAAAAGGACAGAGTTTAGGGTTTTTGATGTTGCAGTTTTAATGTTAGAGTTTGCTACTGAAGCCTTAAGCTGGAGCCCTGGGAAGTAAGCTCACAGAGGAAAGAGAAGCCAGCCCCAGGAAGAGAGGAACCCTGAGACCAGGAAAAGCAAGCCCTGGGAAGAAAAGAACTTTGAACCCAGAGAGAAGCAACACCCTGGAAGGGAGGAACCCAGGAAGCCTGAACCCTCGCAGCTGTCAGGAGCCATCTTGCTCCAATACATGAAAATAGACTTTGGTGAAGGAAGTAACTTATGCTTTACGGCCTGGTATCTGTAAGCTCCTACCCTAAATAAATACCCTTTATAAAAACCAACCAATTTCTGGTATTTTGCATCAGCACCCCTTTGGCTGACTAATACGTGCTCGTCCTTTAATTTCTTAGCAGTATGTATGACTTTGGGAAAGTTACTTAACCTCTCTGTATTACTTTGCGTTGAACCACTAAAATTTCAGGGTTTATTTGTTACTGCAGCTAGTCTTACCCTCACATAGCCAGTAAGCCAAGCTGCAAGAAAAGATTTTCTTCTGATTTGTGAACCTATTCATAGAGGTATTAACAATGAATATTTAATGAATTATTATTATGGAAAATAATATTATAACACAACATGTTCAATCCTGGACAATTTTGAAAGCATAATCTTTCTCATCCAACTCATGGGAGTTATCAAAGATGCTTCTGGTGTACATGGAATTTAGTTCCCTGAGCAGGCATAGGATGGCTGCCTACCAGCTACCATACCTGCTCTGCTGTCTCAGTCACTAACAGGCTCTGCATCTCACCAGGGCTCAAAGATTTCCCAGTCATGGACACAAAGGAAGAAAAAAATATAACTGCACGTAACGAGGTTATCAAATTAAAATTAACATGATCTGGAATGTTCCACTTTAAGCTTCTTGTCAACAAGAAGACTTTATTGTTTTGCTGTTGTAGGCTAGAAAAAGGCCTAACAGTAATTGTCCAAATTAATAGTATACATGTCTCCCCTTAGGGAAAAAAAGGAAAGCAAAAGGACATTTAACAGTGTGTAAATGAATGGATATACATATATGCATGCATAGGAGTGTGTCGTTTTTCATTTTCTGTCCAAAATTGCAGTCATACTATATATTTTACTTTGTACCTTTCTGTTTTTCACTTAACTGTGATGAAGTGTTTCCCATTTCATTATTTGATTCATTTTCAAAACTTCTCTGCCAATCCCCTCCCAGCCTCCCTCTCCACCACCTTCCTTCTCACTTGAAGCAGTTGACCTCACTTCTTATATCTCAGAAAAAAAGGAGAAACAAAAAAAGAGAAAGCAGTATCTCCCTCCTTTCCCTGTACCAAATCTGCAAACCTCCCCACAACTGCACACATACTTTTTGTCTCCCTTTTCTGTGATAGAGAAGACAACCCTGTGCTGGCTCAGCTTGGTCTTCCCAACTTGGCTTTAGAACCCACTTATCCCCTCCAGGCCAAGGTTTCCCCCTAAACTCCAGAAGGGAATATTCAGCAGCCTTCCAGACATTTCTCATGAACAGTTCAAGGATTCCTCAAAATCCACTCTTCCAAAACCCATGATCTTCCACCCAAGCCTGGTATTTGCCTTAAAGAGTTTCTAACAATCTCCTCAATCTATTCTGCCCTCCTCCTATGCACTTGTTATGCTCCAGACAAAGAGATTCTTTCCACACCCTAAATCACGCTACTCCCTGGCTCAAACCTTTCCAGTGGCTTCCCTTTGCACTTAAAATAAATACAATTTTTTTCAAACTGGCTTCCAAGGCCCTGCATAGCCAGACTACTGGTCACCTCTCTAGCCTCGTCTTGCTCTGTGCTGTTCCTGACTCCCTGCACCCTGACCACCCTGGCTGCCTTTTCATCCCTCACACTCTTTCTGCTCTGGCTCACCCCAGGACCCTTGCATACATTGTTCTCCCTGTCTAGAATGTTCTTTCTAAGAAAAAAAAATCTCTTTTTTGCTAATTACCTCTTTTGAATAACTCTTCCTCAAGGAACTCTTTCTTGACCTCTTTCACTAGGTCAGATCTATTATAGGCTCTCAAATTACCTCTCACTCAATAGCACATGTCCACCTGCAAGTTTATACTTCTCTATGTATACTGTTTCAAGTCTGTCCCCAGTGGATGCTGAGCTCCTCAAGGACAAGTGTCATGTCTGATTTTTTTTTTTTTTATTAATTTTTTTATTTTTTATTGACTTTGTAATAATATTACATTAAAAATATATATGTGAGGTCCCATTCAACCCCACCCCCCCACCCCCCTTCTCCCCCCCCAACAACACTCGTTCCCATCATCATGACACATCCATTGGATTTGGTAAGTACATCTTTGGGCACCTCTGCACCTCATATACATTGGTTCACATCATGGCCCATACTCTCCTCTATTCCATCATGTAGGCCCTGTGAGGATTTACAATGTCCGGTGATTACCTCTGAAGCACCGTCATGTCTGATTTGTTCATATTTTTATCCCCAGCACTTAGCTTAGTACCGACCACATGGTGTCAGTTAGTAAACATTTGCCTATGAATGAATGAATCAAAAGTAGGTTGGACTCAACAGATCCAAGACTGAGCTTAAGACCTTCTCTCTCGAAATGTAGTTTTCATCCAACATTTCCAGCCCCAGAGAATGGCCCCACCATCTACCCAGCAGTACAGTCAGCAATCTTGAAGTAGTCTTTGCCCCCTCCCTCCCTCTTATACTCTCCCCAATAATATCCAATCCATTATCTTGTCCCATCAGTTTCACTTCCTAAATATCTCTCCAATTCACCTACTTCTCCTTATTTCCCCTCTACCATTGGGTCCAAAGCCCCTTGTCACCCCTGAACTATTGCCCTGTCACCCTTACTATTCTCCCTACATGCACTCTACCACCCTGCAAACTTTTCTCCATCCTGCATCCAGAGAGATCTTTTTGTAAATATGACTTAGTCATACAAACTTTACCATTCTCCTGCCTGCTCACCCCCAACCATAATGTGTCAGAGTTTTGTTTCCCACAATAATGAAACTGCCCAATGCTCTTAGAATAAAGAGCAGACCCTTGACAAAACCCTCTGGGTCCTGATTCCTCTCAAGCCCTTCTATGCCTCTCCCGGCCTCACTCCCTGCCCTCCAGCTGCGGCTGCCTCTCTCCATTGCCTGAACAAGCCACACTCCTCCCCAAAACCAGGCCTCTGCAGTGAGCATAGCAGTCCTCCTGCCTGGCACGCTCTTTCCTCACTCCAGTCCAAACCATCATGTTTCTCTGAATCATCCTTCAGATCACAGCCTGAAGGTCACTGTTCTTTAGAGAAATCTTCTCCAACCTTGGTCAAGGTTCTAGGCCCTGATATACACTACCTTCATATCCTATAAATTTCTGCCATGACACTTGCCTTTATTTCCCTGTTAACTGACTATGTAAGCTTGATTCAGGCAGAGAGCACATCCATTTTGCTCACCACGGGTCATCAGCAATCAGTACAAAGGCTATAGAATTAATGAATGAAAAAATGATCAGTTGCCACAAAGGATAAATAAGTGTTGATGTATTTGACCAAACTTATTGCTGGCCATTTAGACATTTTGAATTGTTTCACAAATGCAAAAACTCTATGTTGAATCATCAAAGATAAATCTTTGGGCAAATACCTGATCATTTCCTTAGGACCAACTATTGAAAGGAGCTGACTGTGCAAGGGTTTTTGACATGCTGCCTAAATTGTTCAGAATTTCTTTAAGTGGAAAGGTATTAACCAGAAATATATTTTAAAAAGAGAAAGAAGGGAAGGAAAGGAAAGGAAAGGAAAAAGAAGGGCTTAGGGATACAAAGAGGGAAGGAGGGACACAGGGAAGGGAAGGGAAAGGAAAAGAAGGGAGGGAAGGGGATGAGAGGAGAGGGGGGAAAGAAGGGAAGGACCATCACCTAAGATGACTGAGCTTTGTCTCTCTGGGCAGTTGCCTCCCCCGAGATTGTTGGCTAACCCTTTTCCTAGGCCCACTCTTTCTGTATCCCTGCCAAATCATCCCTGGGAAAGGCAAATCCCAAGGTTTAAAACGATAAAGGCCCTTAGATGCAACTCAGGACTTTTTGTTCACCCTGCCCCTTTGTTCCGGTGACTTCTCCCATCTCAAAGGATTATTCAACAGCCTTGAGTTTTCCTAACAGAGCCTGACACTCTGACCATCCTCGTTCTCACAGTCTTCTCCAACTCAAGACAAAGCAACGTTGGCACCAAGGAGGGCCCACAACAAAGGGGGACTGAGAAAGAAGAAGGCGCCCAGTGAATCCGGCCAGGCCCAGCATGTTCAGTTGCTGCAGCAACTGAAAGTTAAACAATGAAGAGGGGAGTGACAGCCATTTTCTTCACTCCATCCAGTTGTCATGGATACCGGGATTTTAAAAGTAAAGGGGAGACGGGTTTTCTTTATGCTTTAGATAGGGTGCCCTTTTTCACTAACTTGGCCTGTGTCCTGCCTCTGGGTTGGGGACCTGCTATTCTAAGCCTTACTGGAAGGAGGCTGGGGGAAGCGAGTAACCACAGGGTGCTTTCTATAAAGGTGACCTTCTGGCCAGTAGCTCTAAAATGTGTTCCCTTCTAAAGCCAGCAAGAACGGCCTAACCATTAACTGAAATTTCCAGCCACTGAAACGTTCCCATCTCCATGGCAAGAGAGCAGTTTCCCTCCTTGAACTCTCTCCTCCCAGGTTCCGATCCTCAGCAGCGCTCACCCTTGCACAGTTGCTGCAGGTTTCAGGCCTGCCCCTACCCAGGGGCCTTCCCTGCTTCCTCCTCCAGGACTTTTCAGAACCTGAAAAGAGGCTCAGCTCTCTCCCCTGATATTTTCTCCTAGCTTCTTTACTCTGAAGCCTTCCCAGGGCCCAGGTCCTGTCTTGCCGAGCCACATGTGTGGGGTCATCGGCTTTGATGACTGACGGCTGCTGTGGCTCAGCTCTGATGCTCAGCAGATGGCAATGAAAATCTGCATGTCATATTTTAGCTTGCAATGGGCAATGCTAAAGTGTGAGTTCCCCTGCCCATCTCTGCATCACCCGCTCCCTCCACACCTACACACACCTGCACACACCTGTTCTTACACTCATATACTCACACACATACTCACACACTCACATATACTTATATCCACTCTTCCATGTGCTCACACTCACACACACTCTCACTTGCACTTACACTTTCACACACGCACATACACTCAACACACATTCTCACATAAACACTCTCATAATCACACATACTCACAGTCTTATACACCCACACAGTCACATCTATGCTTTCACACTCACACACATACTTACACACTCTCACAAATACACAGTCTCTTACCATACACTCATACTCATTACACACACACAGATTTCCATTTGTGACCTGAAAGGAAAGATGCTGGCTTGGCTTACTTCAGTCCTTATCAAACAGGAAGAAGCATGACTGCTTGCTCTGAGCAACTCCATTCATTCATTCATTCATTCATCCATTCAACCAACCAACATTTATTGAGGCTCTAATATGTGCTAATCACTCAAGTTGAAAAGGGCCATCAGGCTGTCACCAGCAGCCCACCTGCATCTCTCAGCCTGCCCTGCTCCAGCCTTGGTTCTGCTGCTGGGAACTCAGGGTGGTCCCTAGACACTCCATTGGCCTCTGCCTGCCTTAATTTACCAACCCTTGGCAAACACAGCCTCCAAACCCAGTAACACAGCAAAATGACTGTTTACATTTGGATGACCAGGACAGGGCTGGGGCTCACAGACCTGCTCACTGCTCACTGAAGCTCCCAGTCTCCTTGGTGGAGGAAGGTAGGTCAAACTGGCGCTGGAACTCTACAGATATTGGGTGCCAATGCATGTCAACCAAAGACTGTCCTGTTTTCCCAATTCAGGCTTGGTGAGCACTCTATGACTGCTTACCATTCATGTCTGCTCAGTGTTATGTGAGGTCAACAGGCTCCACTCCTCACAGCAGTAGGAAAGCAAGTCTGGTGGGCTGCTGCCCACCACCACTTCCCTATGGTGACTTCGAGCCATTAATCATTTTGATACAGCCTTCCAGCCTGGCCCACCCCATTCAGCACAGGGAAGAGAAATCATAAGGGAGCTCTATCACATTCCCCAAAAGAACAACAATAATCCCTGAAGTGCAATGGCAAAGATCAACAAGGAAGGATGGTCCAATAATGAGCCCTTAATACTGATGACTATGCTTAGGAGCCTGTGTGCCTGAAATATGAACTAGGCCTAGAGCTGCAGGGTGCCTAACAGTTACCTTTTGAGAGCCTCCATGCTGCTCAAATGTGGCCACTCTCTAAGTCAAACGCAGTATGTAAATGTGTTACCTTCCCCCCAGTGTGGGACACAACTCCTGGGGATAAGCCTCCCTAGTGCCAAGGGATTACTACCAATCACTAACTGGAGAAGCAACTAGAAAGAGACCTCGAATTAAAGGGTCAACCTCAGACCAGCAGAATATCTCATCCTATATTTTCATTCAAGTGTTAAAAACTGCTCTTTGACCTTGAATAAAAGGGGAAAATGGCAACGACAAATGAGTTGATATGGCTAAGAGTTTTCCAAAAGAGTCAGAGGTCATCAGAGGGGTTCCACTTATGCACACCTCAGCAGGACCCCAGAAAAAGCCAAAGTAGATACAACCCTAGGTACTGGTTTTCCTGAAGGCTATGGAGAGCCACAGGGTATATAGTCATGGCAGATGGATTCATAGCTCTGTACCATGTCAGAGGGCCCTACTTTGGAATTTGCACTCCTGAGTGTGACAGAGCTGGACTCAGATGTGACTTTTCTACACATGCCTCTTCTGTCACTTTTACTGAACCTGTGGTTGGAACTAGGGATGGTCCATACTCAGGAGACTTGAATCTCTGGACTGCCCATGTGCCTGCTGGGCCCTGAGCCTCATCAGAGTGGTGACTCCTACTCACTGGTTCATTGGTCTTACCCAGGTCAGCTAACAGGGAGGTGAAGATGGTCAACCACCATACCAGGGAATCAAGATTGCCTACAACTGTAAGCAGAGGAATTGCATCCATCATCCATGTGGAACCTAAGCCCCCTCTTGATCTAGTGGTGGAGGGGACATCACCAGCCCAGGGTCCACACAATGGAGGAATAAAATATGGACTAGAGTGGCCTTACTGATATTCTACTATGAAACTATTGTGATGAGTAATAGAAGAAATTGTATCATTGATGTGGAGAAAGTGACCACAGTAGTTGCCGAGGGCAGGGAGAGGGAAGAAGAGATGTGATGTGGGGGAATTTGTGGGATTTTGAGTTGTCCTTAATGATATTGCAGGGTCAGATGCTGGACCTTATATATCCTGCCATAACCCACTGAATGTACTGGAGGAGGGTGCAAACTACAGGGTAAATTATTATCTGTGTAGTGCAGCAGCGCCCCAAAATGTGTTCACCGAGTGCGATGAGTGTGCCGCAATGATGAGGGAGGTGGTTGGTGTGGGAGGAGGGGCGTGGGGGGGGCGGTATACAGGAACCTCTTATATTTTTTAGTGTAACATTTTTTGTGTGATGGATATATCTTCAAAAAAATACAATTTACAAAAATGGTATGGTGGGGGGTGGGGAGTGGGTTATATGGGAACCTCTTATGTTTCTTGTTTTTTTTTAATGTTTTTTATTTTTTATTTTTATTTTTATTTTTTTATTTCCCCTTCCCCCCTGCCCCCAGTTGTCTGCTCTCTGTGTTCATTCGTTGTGTGTTCTTCTGTGACAGTTCTATCCTTATCAGTGGCACCGGGAATCTGTGTTTCTTTTTGTTGCTTCATCTTGTTGTGTCAGCTCTCCGTGTGTGCGGCACCATTCTTGGGCAGGCTGCACTTTCTTTCACGCTGGGCGGCTCTCCTTACAGGGTACACTCCTTGCATGTGGAGCTCCCCTATGCAGGGACACCCGTGCGTGGCACGGCACTCCTTGCGCACATCAGCACTGCGCATGGGCCAGCTTCACACAGGTCAAGGAAACCCAGGGTTTGAACCACGGACCTCCTATGTGGTAGACGGATGCCCTATCCATTGGACCAAGTCTGCTTCCCTTTTAATGTTTTTTAATGTAACATTCCTTGTGATCTATTAACTTTAATAAAAAATAAATTAATTAAAAATTTTAAAAAAAAATCATAATATACTAACCTCATAGACTAGATGTGTTTGACTTTTCATTTTTTATATATATATATTATTATTATATATTTAATGTATTAAAGTAATATTACCATCATCTCTATTTATGGCTATAACTATAGAAAAAACATATATATTCATATTAAAAGGAACTAAAATGAAATCCCAAAGGTTGAAAACTGTCAATTTGTTTAGAGACATAGGCGTCGATGTTTTTAACCTTTATTTCCATTTTAATATTACAAATGTTACAATATTTCTGTAGGAAATAAAATTATAAACATGCGGTATCTGGAGACTGACTTACAGGAATCATGTAAACAAAAGGTTTAACTACAAATTCCTCTATTTGTTGCATTACACTCAGGATTAAATTTCCCCTAAAAAGAAATAAAAAGGAGTACCTAGAGATGTCTTTTGAATCTACAACCAAATCTTGGAAAAAACATCAGAAACTTATCTAGACCTCCCAGTCAAAATAATTAAATTTTATATTAATGGAAAGTTTATCCTTAGCCAAACCTAGAAATAATTTCACATATATGCCTCACCATGTTCAGAACAGAGCCTGACTGTTGCCACCCAAGAAGATGGGATAAAGGAAAAGAGCCAGAACTGTGCTCAATGCACAGGATATCCAGTCCTTGGGGAGATGGAAGTATATAGCTGAGCAGGCAAGCAAGGTTTAAATTCCCAAGAGGGTGGGGCTAACTATGAGCTGTACAAGATCTCGCTCTCCAGAGAATGGGAGGACAATTACAGTGGGCTGTGGCAAGAAGCTGGTTCAGTCTTAAACAGTGAATTATGAGTTCACATTTCACTTCCTGCTAGGATATCCACTCACCCAGTGCTCTGAACAACAAGGACACAAAATAAATATTGGTGAAATGAACTGAACTGTCAAGTGATTTCCTTAGGATTTCTGAATTATACAGATCAGAATAGCCATTGTCTACTAATATCCATTTTGGGAATAAATACTTGCATCTATTTACTGACTGTGCTGGTTAAGTTCCTGTGTCAACTTGACCAGGTCATGGTGTCCAGTTGTTTGGTCAAGCAAGCCCTGGTCTGACTGTTCCTGTGAGGATATTTCATGGACTTAAATCATTAGTAAGTTGATGGCATCTATGGCTGATTACATCTGTGATCAACTGAGGAGACTGCCTTCAGCAATGAGAGAAGTCTCATCCAATCAGTTGAAGGGAATGAAGGAGAAGTGATGATTGCAGCAGCCAGAAGGGAGAATTTCCATCTCTCCATCAGCCAGCCAGCTTCTCCAAGGGAATTCACTGAAAACCTTCATCAGAGTAACCAGCTTGTGGCCTGTCCTATGGAATTTGGGCTTGCCCATCCCCACCAATGTGTGCGCTAATTCTTACAAAAAGCCCACTATATATATACACACACACAGAGATATAAACACACACACTTATATATATATATATATATATATATATATCCTGTCAGTTCTGTTTCTCTAGAGAGTGCTGACTAATACACTGATAAAGATAGAAGTCAGAGGAAGTGCCTCCTAAAAAGTTTGTGGGGATCTTGGGAATTGCCTTTAACACATACAGAGTATATCCCACATGGGCCAGATGGTGTCCTGAGCACTGTCCACAGATTATCACATTTAATCACCATTCTCACCACATGACAGAGATGAGAGAACCAAGACCCAGAGGAGTTAAGAAGAAAAGAGTAGGTATCATTATGAGGGCAGAGGTTAGAACTGGTTTAGCCCACGAGGGTGTTTGTAAAGAAGAGAAACAAGAAAAGGAGCTGGCAAAGTAATGGGGCCAAAGTCTAGAGGTTCCTGGCTGCTGGGCAGGGGAGTTGGCTACTCTGTGGGGATCTGTCAAGATAATCAAGGGAATATTCGAAGATTTATTTACACTTTTAAAAACCAAAGTAGGGAAGCGGACTTAGCCCAGTGATTAGGGCATCCACCTACCACATGGGAGGTCCGCAGTTCAAACCCCGGGCCTCCTTGACCCATGTGGAGCTGGCCCATGCGCAGTGCTGATGCGTGCAAGGAGTGCCGTGCCATGCAGGGGTGTTCCCTGTGTAGAGGAGTCCCACGGGCAAGGAGTGCGCCCCGTAAGGAGAGCCGCCCAGCGCAAAAGAAAGTGCAGCCTGCCCAAGAATGGCACTGCACACACAGAGAGCTGACACAGCAAGATGACGCAACAAAAAGAAACACAGATTCCTGCCCCACTGACAACAACAGAAGTGGACAAAGAAGAAAACGCAGCAAATAGACAAAGAGAAGAGACAACGGGGGCGTGGGGGGGAGGAGAGAGAAATAAATAAATAAAATAAATCTTTGAAAAAAAAAACAAAGTAGAGCTGGAGATTGAAGAAAGTAGAAGCTCTTGAACAGGTGGTCGTCACCATCATCGTCGCTGCACCAGATCCCCTCCCCTTGGATGGATGCACGCAGCGTTCACACGGGGTAGGAATTACCATCTCTGTTTGACACATTATCATCGGGAATGGGGCTTTTTAAAAAACATTTTGTTGTAATAAAATATATAACATGAAATTTGCTATTTTATCCATTTAAGGCATTTTTAAGTGGACAATGTGGTAGTTTTAATTACATTCACAATGTTGTGCAGTCATCACCATTGTCTATTTCCAAAAACTTTTATGTGCCCCAACAGAAACTCAGCACCCATCAAACACCCTGTTCCCCTACCCTCCCCAACCCCAGTTACCTCTAATCGACTTTTTGTCTCTGAATTTGCTAATTCTAGATATTTCATAAAAGTGAAACCATACAATATTTGTCCTTTTGTGTCTGTATTAGTCAGCCAAGGGGGTGCTGATGCAAAATGCAGAAACCTGTTGGCTTTTATAAAGGGTATTTATTTGGGGTAGAAGCTTACAGTTACCAGGACATAAAGCATAAGTTACTTCCCTCACCAAAGTCTCTTGCCACGTACTAGAGCAAGATGGCTGCTGACTTCTACAAGGGTTCAGGCTTCCTGGGTTCCTCTCTTCCCGGGACTTGCTTCTCTCCAGGTTCAGCTCCTCTGCTTACTCCACAAGGCCAGCTGTACATTACTAGGCAAGCGGCTCATCTCTCTTCCCAGGACCTCTGCTGTGTCCAATTGAGCCCTCTTTCCTTCCTCACATATCTGTTTCTCTATGTGTTTACTTCCCAGTCTCCAGGATCAAAACTCCAACCTTCTTTCTCTGTGGTATGGTTGGTTTCTCTGTGAGTCCCTGCCCACCAAGGGAACAGGGACTCAACGTCCTACTGATGTGGCTCAATAAAAGCCTTAATCATTATTTAATGAAGTAAAAGTGAAACCTCTGAATCCAATATATTCTAATATGCCTGGAAGGACAGACCAGTTTACAAACATAATCCAATATCTATTTTTGGAATTCATAAACAATATCAAACTGTTACAGTGTCTGACTTATTTCACTCTGCAAGATGCTTCAAGGTCCATCCATATTGCCTCATGTATCAGAACATCATTCCTCCTTATGGCTGAATAGTATTCCATTGTATGTATGTAAAACATTTTGTCCACCCATTTATCTGTGGATGGACACTTGAGTTGTTTCCACCTTTTGGCTGTTGCGAACAACGCTGGTATTCAAGCACCTGTTCAAGTCCCTGCTTCTGATTCTTCTGGGTATATACCTAGGAGTGGGATTGCTTGGTCATATGGTAATTCTAAATTTAACTTTCTAAGGAACCACCAAACCCGCTTCCACTGTGGCTGCACTATTTGTAATAGAGATATTTTTAAACCAGCATGTCAAATCATTTTAAACTATTACTCCCAAATAATTCTGACATGGGAAGTTCCCAGCATCTGAGAAATACTGGCTCTCACAGAGATGACAGCTCTTTCTGCCTTGCCTGGACTTCCCTTGTCTTTCTCTCTACTTATTAAATCCCCCCTGTCCTCAAAGTTTCAGCCCACTGCCAGCATTTCTCCTCTGAATGTGGCAGCATTTACTGTCTAGGTCCTCCCTCTTGCTTATTAGTCTTCTCTTGCACCTCTGTCCTAGCCCGAAGGTAGCTGGGGTCTCCCAGCTGTAAAGAGACAACTAGTGATAGGTCCTGAGGCGCTACTGCAGCCAGTCTCTGCTGGAAGTAATTTACAGGCACAAAGCACTACCTAAAAACCCACCTCCTAGAATCAGATTACCTGGGCTTGAATCCTGCTGCTGGCACTCATGCATTTCAAACCCGTTTGTCTTCCCCGAGGCTTGCTTTCTGAAAATGGGTTGTTTGGCAGATTTGGTGAGTTAAGGCTTGAGCAGAGCTCAGCACCAACCCGGCCAACAGGCAGCACTCAACAAGTGGTGGCTACCCCTAGTGTGGTAGCCTTATTCCTCGGAATGGTCAAGAGAGCTCTGTGATCTGCCCTGTGATACAGAGCAGACACATAGCAGGGCGGTCTGCATTCAGCACCTTAAGCGTTTTTGCAGGAAATAAGCACTGAGGCTTTTGTTTGACTAAAAGAGGAGAAGGTTAGCACAGTGTTTGGGGAATGATAAGAAACACAAGGAAATGAAGAGTGTGGCACAGCTTCTGTCCCCATGTCCCCTCCAATGGGTTGGAGCCCAGTGGGAGAGCAGCACTGAAACCAAAAACCAGATGGGCTGTTTTCCTGCATCACTGTGACCCCTTGGAGCTCAGCAGTGCTCCTGCAGGACCAGGTGACAGTGTGACCCGGATTTGGGAATGGGAGCATACAAGTAGAGTTCAAGGCCGCATGCATCTAAATCACCTCCTGGAAAGGTTAGGAGGTAACAAAGGGAAACGGAGGAGTGGGGCAGGCAAGGGGACAGAAAAAGGCCGAGGTCCTACAATTAATCAATGAGAGGTTCACAAACTCCCAAACGTGTCACCGTGATCCCTTTTGTACCCACAGGCCAGAGAGACCCTGGGACAAAAATGTGGTTGACCCAAGTGCACAGATGAAGAAACTGAGACTCACAGAGGTTAAATGCCTGAACCAGCATCCCGACTTTCTCAGCTGTGATTTGTTTCCCTGCTCAATGCCCAGAGTGGCTTCTGCGGGGCGCGCGCCTTGCTTCCACCTGGCTAGCAGCTTAATGCAAGCCCCTGAGCATCTGATTGCAAGGCTCAGCCTCCCAGGGACTGGCTTCAGATTAGGGCGGAACAATAGGCAGGGAGTGTAGGGCTCAGTTCCCAGGGGCCAGTCCCTCAGCATCAGCTCCAAAGGCGCACGCCCCCCTTCCCATTAGTTAAAGAATGCCTGCTGCTGAGAGCCGTAATCCAGATTGGGTTCAAGCCCCAGCCTCAGAGCTCCATTGTAAGGCTGTGTTTTTTATTCAGCGCGAGATCAGAGATCTGCTAAAACCTCATGTTACCGACATAAAAGAAGGAAAAAGATTTCATTAAATCCCAATGAAAAGGAATTCCTCTTATTTTTTTCCCTGGGGGAAAAAAGCAAACATGCGAGTATTGCATTTGCCCCTGAAAAAAAAGAAAGAAAAACCTCTGCTATCATGAGATGCCTTAAACATGCAGCTTTACTCGTCCACACAAAGAATAACAATTACACACCCCTTCACCTCTTGCCGGCTTTGTTCTATTATCCTGGATATTTTGACTGCTTTTTTTCCTGTGATGCTTTTGGATACGATAATCCTGCCAGCCTTGAAATAGACTGTCAGGCAGGAGGCAGGGTCAAGAGGGAGGACATTCGCAGGATTTGAGAAGAGAGAAAGAAAGAGGGTGGGCAAGGAAAAACTTTGCCCTGAAAATCTGGTATATTTTTATGGACTCAGAGTTTCAGAGCTGGAAGGAGCCTTGAAGATAACTAGTCATGCCTTCTCATTAAACATGCACACACACACAACACAGCAAATGAGGCCAATGGGGGGGGGGGTGTATGATTTGTCCAAGGAAAGTGATGCTTCATTTAGGCAAGTCTAGTTAAGAGGAGCAGGGACTACAACGCACTAATTTGTCTCAGATGAGCTTTGTGCAGATTTTAGCAAATGTCTCCTAGGAAAAAAGACCACGTTAACACCTCTCCATCATGTCAATACTAATCATGCCTCTGGCCGCAACAACTCTCTCGTTAACCTGCTATTCACGTTCAAACGTCTGAGAAAAATCTGAGTGGTTCAGAGCAGGGGTCAACACGGTCTGGCCTGTGGGTTTTGTATGGCCCACGAGCTAAGAATGGTTTTATGTTTTTTTAAGGCTTGGGAAAAGAACTTTAAGGATAATATTTCATGGCACATGAGAATGACATGAAATTCTAATTTCAATGTCCATAAATAAAGTTTTACTGGAATACACCCACACCCATTTGTTTACATATTGTCTAGGGTTGCCTTTGCCAACAGTGGCAGAGTAGTTGCAACAGAGACCGAAATGGTCCAAAAAGCCTATTGGACCCTTGCAGAAAGAACTTTGCTGGTGGTAGACTTGGCCCAGTGGTTAGGGCGCCCGTCTCCCACATGGGAGGTCCACGGTTCAAACCCCGGGCCTCCTTGAGATGTGCACAAGGAGTGCCCTGCCACGCATAGGGGAGCCCCAGGCGCAAGGAGTGCGCCCCATAAGGAGAGCCACCCAGTGTGAAAGAAAGTGCAGCCTGCCCAGGAATGGTGCTGCACACACGGAGAGCTGACACAACAAGATGACGCAGCAAAAAGAAACACAGATTCCCGTGCCACTGATAACAACAGAAGTGGACAAAAGAAGATGCAGCAAATAGACACAGAGAACAGACAATGGGTGTGGGCGGGGAGGGGAAGGGGAGAAAAATAAATAAATTTTTTTTTAAAAAAAAGAACTTTGCTGACACCTAGCAGAAGGGGAGAAAGAAGTCCCTGATAGTGTGGGTTTGTAGCCCTACAAGGTCTTCCATGATGCTGACACAGAAATGGAGCCTTCAGCCAGGCTCACCACTCAAGGGCTGCTTGACTTGAGCCAATTTATGAACATTTTTGCTCATAAGTGGAGATCATGTTTATTGAAAAGGTATAATTCAAACCCAAACCCACATGTCAACCGATGTCACCCTGTCTGCCAAGATTTAAATAAAAATGGTCCAAGCACAGCCTTATGTCCTGGCAAAGTCCTATGTCCTCCCCAACATTCCCCAAGCCTTACATTCTCCTGCTCACTTTTAGCTCCAAATTCCTGCTCTTCACAAACTTTGATCTCACTCATCCCCCACCTTCCTCAACTGGTATCTCTGCCCTGTATCAAAAAAGACTTTGCAACTAAGCCAGATCTCCCCCAAAACAAACTCATATAAGGCATTTGTGTGACGCAGGCTTTACTGATGATTTGGGGTTATGGAAAAGGGATGATATGGCTGAAACCCAAACAACATAAAATTGGGAGTTGAGCTTCTCTCATCTCTTGGCTGGCCTGCCACCAGGAATTTCCCACTAGCCACCTTTCCTGGAAGTTCCAGCATTTGCCATATCCCTCAGCAGCCACCTTTCCACAAGTGCCCATCACTTTTTAGAATTCTCCTCACATCTCCTGCTCTGCTTCTCTGTATTATGGATGACTTTGTCCTTAGGAATCTTCCCTCCAGAAACTCAACTGTCATATCTGCATTATATAGGACAATCTAGTTTTCCACCCTGAGGCCTACATTTCCATGGCCACAGATTCATGTTTTGCTAAACAAAAGTCCTTTTACTCTATGTCTCACCTGTTAACAAACCAGAACTGTTAGAGCTTCAGACATCCTTTCTCCTTGCCCCAACAATTTCTAAGTATAGAGTCAGTTCCCACTGACTTTTGTCGCCACCTCACCCTTAGAAATCATAGGCACAGAGGGTTTGAGGTGAACTTACTTTTCCTCTCCATTAAATACATAAAGTATCGATCACAGAGCCTGACACATAGAAAGCATCAAAAAATGCTCATTTCCTTTCTATAACCACCCACTCCACCCCCAAAAACCACAAACAAAATGCCAAAATATATAACAATACAAATTGTGCATATGGATTTTTTAAAAAGATTTATTTATTTATTTATTTATTTATTTATTTCTCTCCCCCCCTGTTCTCTGTGTCTGTTTGCTGCATCTTCTTCTTTGTCCGCTTCTGTTGTTGTCAGCGGCACGGGAATCTGTGTTTCTTTTTGTTGTGTCATCTTGTTGTGTCAGCTCTCCGTGTGTGCGGCGCCATTCCTGGACTGCACTTTCTTTCGCGCTGGGCAGCTCTCCTCACAGTGTGCGCTCCTTGCGCGTGGGGCTCCCCTACGCGGGGGACACCCCTGTGTGGCACGGCACTCCTTCCGCGCATCAGCACTGCGCATGGGCCAGCTCCACACGGGTCAAGGAGGCCCGGGGTTTGAACCGCGGACCTCCTGTGTGGTAGACAGTCGCCCTAACCACTGGGCCAAGTCCACTGCCCATATGGATTTTAAATACACACTTCCCCTCAATGAACTTCTCCACCCAGAGTTTATGTCAGGGCGGGATAGAAGAGGGTTGGGGTTGGTTTGGGTTGAGAACTACCTAAGGCAGGATGGTAAATGTAACAGGCTTCTCTTACTCTGCCCTTTTATATGTACTAGGTGCTGAATGAAAGTCATCAGCTGAAACTCCCTTGGGGATTTCCATACACTTCTGCTTGTCAGACAGAAAAGGTTCTAAGACTTTGTATCAGTGGCGTCCATTGCTGTGTAACAAATGACCAAAAATTTCACAAGTGAACAAACATTTTTTATCTCACACAGTTTTATGAGGGCCAGGAATTCAGAAAGGCTGACCTGGATGGTTCTGACTTAGGGTCTCTCATAAAGGTGCGGTCAAGATGTTGGCCAGGGCTGCGGCCCTCCGAAGCCTTGGATGGAGATGGAGGACCCACTTCCAAGATGACCTCCACACACAGTTGTCGGGAGGAGGCCTCGGTTCCTCACCACACAGCCCTCTCCAGAGGGCTGCTCATGGCATGGCTTTCCCCAGAGCGAGTGATCCCAGAGAAAGGAAGAGAAGCCACAGTGTTTTATCACCTAAAGTTGCATGCCATCACTTACGCTGTTTTCTATTGACCCACATAGACCAACCCTCGTACAACATGGTGCGGTCACCCCTCGGGCTGAAGTGTGGTTTGCTGGCCCGGCGGGGGAGCGGCCGCGGTAGACCTAATTCCGCTGCCCCCATAATAGGGTGGTTGGTCGGGCCCACCACCACCCCTGAAGGAAGCTCGGCATGGGCGCAGAGTGCCCTCAGGTCTCCCCTTCTCGGCAGCCATGCTTCCGCGGCCGCCCCTCCTCCCAGATGGCGCCACCGGATGCCTTGTGGGGGGGCACCCTTCTTCTTCCTTCTCCCTGCGCAGGCGCAGGGCGGAAAATTCCAGTCTGCCCTTTTCCCCTCCCCCGACAGCAGCAACAGCCAGGCGTGGGCGGGAAACTCAAGTCTGCCCTCCACCCCAGCAACAGCAGCCACCAATCCCTAAACCCTGCCCCTTCCCCCAGCAACAGCGACAGCCAATCCCTAACCACCACCCCTCTCCTGTCCAGTACCGCCCACTGACCTTTCGCCGGCAACCAATCAGAACAGGGCGTGGCTTCGACCAATCAGCCTTCCCCAGCCCCTATAAAACTGTTGCCTCTCCCTCAATAAAGTGGACTTGCATGTTTACCTTGTCTCCGCGGTAGTTCTTCTGCCGTGCGCCCTCCAGTCCTGAGAGCCCCCGACAAGGGCCTGGCCTCCCTTGTCCCCAGTTCGTCGCCTGCTTCTCCGGGCGACCCCTTCATCGCCGGCTTCGCCGGACGACCCCGTCAGCCGAACCGCGCAACCCCTTGTGAGACTGATCCCTCGTCTGCTGCCGGACCGACCCCTCATCCCAAGCGGGACCAACCCCTCGTCCGCAGCCAGACCCCACCTCTACCAACCGAGCAAGCCACCGCACATGGGAAGGCAAACTATACAAAGTTGTGAGAGGCAGACTGACTACCTGCCATGGCACCCTCAAACTTCCTTGCGTCATTTCAATTCATTCCCACCTCTTACTTAAGCTAGGTTGGGTGTTTTATAATGACTTGCAACCAAAAGAGTCTCGAATGAGAGAGAATTCAGAGAAAACGAGATGAAAAATTATTTTCCACATGATGGTGAGTCTAATGGTACAAATCAAGAAAACAAAACAAAACACCTGGTTTTCTGCTTACTATTGCTGGAACAAATTACACCAAATCTTAGTGGCTTAAAACAACTGCTTAATTTTGTTCGCAATTTTGTACAATTCAGGAAAAGTTTGGCTAAGCAGTTCTCATGGGACATCTCTCATGCTGGTGAAGCCTGGGGCTGCAGTCATTTGAGTTGGGTCCAGCTTGACTGGCTGGATATGGAAGATGGCTCACTTGCATGGCTGGCAATGATTCAGGCGGTCAGCTGGGAGCTCGGCTGGGGCTGTCAGCCAAAGCACCTCCTCACTGTCTCCCCAACATGCCAGCCTTAAACAACTAGAATCGACGTCCCCCACAGCATGCATCCTAAGAGAACCACCCAGAAACTTCTTAACCAAACCTCAAAAGTCATACAGAATCACTTCTGCTTCATTCTGCTGGTTACAACCAAATTGTTAAAGCCAGCCCAGATTCTGCGGGGGGGGACACACAGACCCCACCTCTCAATGGAAGACATATCAAAGAACTCACAGACACATTTTGAAAGAGCCAAACTTGGATTCAGTTTTCACAGTGCAAAAAATTTTAAGGCACTAGCTTGTTCCTACCAGCGCTTCTCTCAGGGCTATCTGGGTAATGTGAAGTTCCCATTTTGTAAAAGGGAAAGGAATAGATCAGAGAAGCAATGTAGCAAAAGGATCGCATTGCTTCCTTCCTCCAAGACGGCCTATCTTGGCGTCATTTATATAACATATTACGTAAATCAGAAAATAAAAATCAGAGACATCCTGAGAGTATTTGTGCACCTCTGTCCAGAAGAACACTTGACCTAAATATCAATCAGAAAGTCGCAGGGGCTCCCAGTCTGTCTTCATTAAAAGCCACTGCATCACACTTAAGAGTGTGAATGTTCTCACACTCAGGCCTGGATATACCAAAGACAGCTGATTCTCCAAGCCTGGATAGGGGAAACAACTCCTCCTTGCAAAAAAAAAGTGGTGGGGCAGGATCTCCTCCGTTAAAATTTAAATATCCTCAACTAACAGAAACTATCCATCTGGTCCAGGAACTCTCTCCTGGAAACTTACAGGCATCTGCCAACCACTCTTATCAGGAGACTTTCATATTCCAGTAACAGAAAACTCAACTCAAACTGCCATAAACAATTAAAAAATTTATTGACTCATATACCTGGAAGTTTCAAGGGGATAGCAGCCTTTTCAGGGTTGGCTTCATTCAGAGGTTCTGCATCTGTTTCCTAGTCATTTCTATTTCAACCAAGCTGGGTAGCAAGAAAGTTGCAGCTGTTCTGGTCCTCCGATTGGTGCGCAACCATTTCCATAGGATATGGGCTGCTTTTAGATACTCTCTTACCAAAAGGCAGATAACTTCCTCAGGGGCCCATAATGAGCCTTTCTCTATATTTTACTAAATCATTTGTGTCATACACCCAACACTAGCCAGTCACCAAGAAGAGGGATGGAATGATCATTAAACCAACCAGGCTCACCACCAAATCACTATGAATGGGATTAGCTACCCTGCTAGAGCACATAAAACACATGGAGGAAGGGAGGACACCTAAACAAAATCAAGATTCTGTAGAAGCGAGCAAATGGGAAATGGACACAATCAGCAATGTCCTCCACATTGCACTAGACAATATTTGAATGAATTCCAAAACATCTAAGTCAAGCATAACTTGTCTTTTGATGGCTCTTTTTTCCCATATGTGAATACAGAATCTTTCTTCTGCAAATCTGCCCCCAAATCATCACGAGAGTTGGTGAGTTACCAGTGACATCTTCTACCTGGTGGGTTCCACGTGTCTGCCAGCCACTGCTGCATAATTCTGTGCCTGCCATGTATGTCCTCTTCCTACCAGAACCCCTCCACAGTGGTCAGTTGCAAAGTGCAGAGAATGTTCACTGCCTTATTGGAAGAAAGTAAAGCAGGGTTGCTTGACCCCAGTGTGCCTTTAGAATTTTTAAAGTGAAATAACTTTCCTATTTTATTTGTTACAGCTCCCTATCTTCCTGTCCCAGCCCTGGTCTCATACGTCCATCGAACAGACAATATTCCTTGCAGATCTAGCCCAGGAGACAATTGGAGCAACAAACTCTACAGTGGAATGATTTCTCCCATTCAGTAACTAAGGTTGTATTTCTAATCAAGTTTGTCATTTCCGACTTCCTCCTCCTTTAAGGTGAATTCTCTCCATAGTCCCTGTAAATACACTTCCAATGGACCTATCTCACCAGCTTTTCAGACAAACTGGGCATTTGTGGACCTCAGTGGTTCTGAATCTTGAGCAGACTCCCAACTTGACATCCAGCCAAGAACACTAACCGAGGGCTATTTCTTCTCTCATCATTCTTCCCTTTGCAATCTACGATGCAAAACTGGGACACCATTTTGATATCTGGCATCTTGTTCCAAACCCCTGAATTTCTCATATGCTGCTCTCTTTACTGAAACTCTCTCTTGCTGCCTAATCCCTTTGTCCAGCAAAAACCTACACATCCATCAAGATCCAGCTCTACACATCCATCAAGAATCAGCTCTGCACCTCCAATGATTGACATGTGAAATAGATCTGCAGTGTCTGCAAGACTGCATTCAGTCCTCAAAGCATGGCTCAAATTGCTAGATACCAGGCAGCCAAGAGTTGAAGGAGACAAAAAGGGTGCTGCCCCTGGGTCTATCCTAGAGTAGGTTTCTTGAGCATGTACCTGAAGGGACCTCATCACCAGGCAAAAGCCTTGCCCCACATCAACTGCACTGACACTGGCTAGCTTCTGTCCTTCCACATCTCTGAGCCTCCCCTAGGTCCTTCTGCTGCCTGGACTGCACAGTTCGCCCATCCCCTCCCTGGGCTGCACGCAGTCTCTCTCTTGGCTCAGTCCACAGAATCAGACCAGGGCCGTCTCTCTCGTGAATCAGGTTTTGTTCCTTCCAACCTGTGTTGAAATTTACAAGCCTAAAACAAAGGCCCTCTGTGCCCTGGACTTGGCTCTGCCCAGGACACTAATTACCCAACAAGAGCAGTCCATTTCCCTCCAAGTACATGTGAGAGAAGGTAGCCAACTGCAATTAAGGAGCTCTCCAGGAGGACACTGGGCACAATCTTTTTTTCTTTCTAAGTTTCCTTTATCCCTACCACCAGTGGCTTCCCTGCCTCAGTGGTGTTTTGGGTATTTGTAGGCACAAATGAGCTAATGGGCAAATAGCATGCTGTAGGTTTGCAAAAGGCCATCTAACATCAGGTGCCTACCATGTGCTAAAGCTGGGCTCAGTTCTCTTTATATGTGAGCTCTGCTCCTACCACAACCTGCCATGAAAGTATTATTATTGCCCTCTGAAGGATGAAGGGCCAGAAGTCCAGAACCACAAAATCCAAGAGAAGATAAATGGCATTAAAGCCAAGTTCTGCTTCTTTATTCCTAGAATAAATTGGGAAGCACAGCTCTTCCCAAATCCTAGAATCACAGCATTTTATAGCTGGAAAGGACATTTCTAGAGATTGTCTTGTCCAACTGAGGTCCAGACCAGTGAGGGGATTTGCCCAAGACCACACGTTTGCCCTCCTGACTGGCACAGGCTTAGAATCCGGGCCTTAGACTCAAGACCAACAGTCTTCCACTTGCTCAACCTTCCTGGACTTCTCAGGTGCCTCTCCTCACCGACCACTGGCCAAGCTGGTCTACCTGCTATAGGCAGATTTAATGACTTCAGAGGACACCAAGAAAACCTGAACTATACATGCCCAATGTAGTGGGAAGGCCAGCACCCCCATGAAGATAGGTACTTGAATGTGCTACTGGAGATAAGAAAGCATGCATGTCTGAGGCTTGTGGCAACAAGGTGAGGTCCCTGCCCACATCCCTGGCTTTAGCTCAGTGGTAGGATGAGTCGGAGTCTCACATGGAGAACTCAGGTAGGGAGAAGCTCAAGCTAGAGCCTTGCTGCTGGAGCACAATGCCTGAGGAGGGAAGACCAGATCGGCAATAAAATAAACAAGGACAAGCGCTCTTCCCCAAGCCTAAAGGAAATCAGGTTGAACCAGATAGAGGCAACAACCAAATCAACTCTTCTTACCTTTGTAATCCTTCTCTGTTTCATGGAAATAGGTACCCTGCGTACAGAGTGAACAGATTTGTTCCTGGCAGGTACTTCTCTGTAAGTATTGAACAATGAGAAGGTAGGTGAGGTGGCAGGGAGTGGAGAAGGGTGACTGTCTCCAAGACTGGTGACAAAGAAATAGACCCCTCAAACCAGGAAGGAAATGTTGAGGTCGTATCTCATTAAATGTTCCAAGAGAATAAAATATGAAGTAAGTAATCCTAAATAGCCTTTTTTCATCCATTAAGGGCCAGATAAATGACCGAGGTCTTGAGTTGTAGCAAGAAACACTGAATTTAAGCATCAATCATAATGGCAAAAGTGACAAAATTTAAATTGGTTCGAGTCAGTGAAACTGTAGAGCACTGTAGTTAAAAGTTCAGGCAGTGTCAGGCTGCTAGGATTTAAATTTTGATTTGAACACTTACAAGATATGTGCCTGGAGGCTTCCCCCATCTGCATATAAGTCATAACCCTGGGTCCCCCTCAGATTTTGCTGGAATCAGATCAAAGAACATGTATGAAGTGTTTGCTGCACTGTGGTCACTCTTCTAAGCATGCTCCATTTGTTATCTTATTTAAGTCTCACAACAACTCTGTGAGGTACTTTTATTCTTCACAAGTGTGTTTGCCAAAGATGGGGAAACCGAAACACATAGAGGTGAGATAACATGCCTACCATCATACCTGGTAAGGAGTTGAACCAGGACTTAAGCACAGGCATACTAACACTATAGCTTGTACCTGATCCCCACTCTGTAATTCATATACATGTATACCCTGATGCCTGACACCTAGCAAGCCCTCCACAGCCTTCAGCTTCAGGGTTATTCTAAGCCATCTGGAATTCACTACCAAGCAAGGCCTCTCCGCCAATTTGGCGAGGACCCTGAAAGCATTGCTTCCTTGAGACCAACGGACTCACTTGGTGGCATCTTAGGGCCTGATCCAGGAATTGGATTCAGAGTCATCTATCTTTACTCGAAAGCGGGGTAGATACAACGTAGAAGTTAGAGACCCAACTGGAGCTACAAAGATTATTCTTTGCTTTGAAGTCCCTGCTTGTGCTTTTGCAATCTTTCCCATAAAATCAAGTTAGATTCAACCCAAAGCACTGATCCCACATGTTCCTAGGAGAGTGACATGTTCTCTTATGCTTAAATGGACAAGGGACCTGCTGGCTAAGCACTAGCTGGGCCCTTCCACAGACTTTCCCTTCTTTGCAATTCAAAAGATCTTGGCTGGTGGAAATGACAGAGATGGGCATGTGCCAAGGTCTTTCGCACCCCTGGGTCGTCCATGATGGTTGCAAGCGATGACTCCAACCTGGCGAGGAACAGCATTCCATGCGTGCATGCCCCTCTTACTGCTCCTCACAGCGTGCTGCAACCCGCACAGCCTTACACAATGAGCGTGGTGCTCCAGGAGGCCTGGGTGCCTGCCAGCACTGTTTATTGGCCTGTGTTTAAAATGCCCATGGGAACCGTGCTTTCCTGCCAGCCAACTAGGCTCTGGGTCCTAGGCTTCTTAACTTTCCTACTGAATATCACAGCAGGGCTCTCCAAAGAGAAATTCTAGACCCACAAGCCTGCAGAAATATACCAACTTGGCAATTTCACTTCTCCTTCCCATCCCTTATCAGTAGCACTCCCTATTCAATAGGTACCAATAGTAAAGAATCATGCCAAGACACTGGGTAAATAGTCATTATAATTTATACTAGACTTACCTACCCTGAACTCTGGAGTTGTGATCCTTTGCTCAGAACCATCTGTACAGGGTGATGGGAAATTTTTACCTGTGAATATCAGAGAAGCAGCCCAGGGCCACGGGAAGAGGTGACACAAGGGAAGGGACAGCCTCCACACTCCCACATACACAGACCCTCCACGACAGAGAGAATCCGCTCAGTCCAAAGAAATCCTGATTTGCCCACAGATGATTCGAGGAGGCATTTTGCCATATTCTCTATCACAAGTCTATTTAATCTTTGCAACAGCCTTTTGATAGAAGTTGGAAGTTTGGAGTTAATTTGTAATCCATTATAACTTTTTCCATTTAAAATAAAGCAAATAGATTCCTGGTTTGTGTTTTTCTGTGTGTTGTGCAGACGTTTAGATTTTCAGGAATAACTGGCTGAAATTTAGTGTGAGATAACTATATATTGTTACATGAAAGAGAAATGTTGAAAAGCAATTCAGAGAGGCAGAAAGTAGATTAGAGGTTACCAGGAGACAGGCAAGTAGGGGATGGAAAGGGAAGTCATTGCTTCAAGGGTATAGAGTTTCTGTTTGAGATGATGGAAAAGTTTTGGAATACTGGTATTACACAATATTGTGAATGCAAGCTATGCCACTGGATCGTACCATGAAATGGTTAAAGCGACAAATTTTATGTTATACTTATTTTACAAAAAAAAAAAAGTAAAAACCACAATATGCCCGGTATTACTTTATTTTGCTTTTTGAAAAATTGTGTGTGTAATTGTACAGAGAAAAAAATGTTTAAAAGTACACATCAGAAAATGTTCATATGAGTTATAACTGAGTGACTGAAGTATAAGTGGTTTTTATTTTCTGCCTTTTTTTAATCAGTATTTTCTACAGAGCTAGGACTGACATGTGCAACTGTAGGAAACAAGAGTTCTGCTCATGAGAAAAAGAACTTTCTACCGCTAGAATTGCAGAACAATGGAATGGAGTAATTGGGAATAAGTGAGTTCACTTTCAGAACTTGCCATCCCCATACTGGGGATATTTCAGAAGAAATTCATACTAAGGTGAAACTCAGTGAGGTTTTCAACAGCAAGATCCTTTCTTTAAAAGCTCAGAAACCCAATCTTTTGAAAAAATGGAAATAAATATCCATACTTCTACAGTTAAAGCTGGGTGTTGGTGACGTTGAAAAGAGGGAGAAAGGATGAGATGAAGAAGTGGAAAGAAGCAAATCCACGTGGGCCAGCTCACCGCATGGGCCATCTTGCCCTCACCAGGAGGCCCTGGACTTCGAACCCTGGACCTCATATACGGTAGACGGGAGCCCAATTGCTTGAGCCACATCCATTTCCCTCCATGCATATATTTTTAATACATAGTGTATTTACCCTTTTGCTTTTCCCGCTTAATATTCTATTAGGAACAGTTATCATATCTGTAAATATTTTTCAAAGTTATACTAACTCCAAGTAGTTTTTAATATGCTTTTCTTTAATTTCTTGGACACATCTTTTTCCTTATGTTTATTAAGCATTTTAACATTTTTCTTCCATTAAATTATCTATTACAATACATTGCCCATTTTTATATTTAGAGGACTTTTTCCTTATTTGTTGTGGCCTTCATCATATTTGTTGTGTTTTTTTCAGCTTGTTAATAGGCTTTTAATTTGGTTTGGGTTTTTAGACATGCAGCATTTAATTTTTGTGCATTATATCTACAAACAATTGCATGTATGGATTTTTCTACTTTTTTTGTTTACAGCATCCTTTCCCATTCTTTAAAAGTTAAGTATGGTTCTGAAGTTTTACAGGTTCATTTTTTATCTTTAACTCTTTTTTTCTAATCACAAAAGCACTGCTTTCTCAATTTAAAAATGTGAGAAATAAAGAAAAGTAAACACCATTAAAATCTCTATAGTCCCACAATATAGAGATGGCCAACAGCTAAAGTTTTGCTGTACTTATTTGCAGGGTTTTTTTTTGCACTTTTATATACTTTTTAAAAATTGAGTTCATATTACAAAAGTAGTTATCAGCCCTTTTTTGTTTAACATTATATTGTAAGTATTTTACCATGTCAATAAACAGTCTTTGAAAATTTTATTTGTTGACTACATAGTATTTCATCATGGGATCAAAAATATTTAACAAATTCTCAATTATTCGGCCTAACATGTTACAAATACTACTGAAATACAACATTCGTGTGTAAATCTTTGACTCTATATCTAGTTATTTCCTTGGAATCAATGTCAAGACATAGAATTTGCAGGCTGAGGTTGAAGTTTTTACAGGTTTTTTAATAAATGTCACTCTCCAGAAGATCTGAATCCTTTTACATTCCTACCAGAAGCCCATGAAGGGGAGTGGATGTTATTCAAGTAGTTGAGCGCCCACCTTCCACATGGAAGGTCCCAGATTCAGGTCCCAGTGCCTACTGAAGAAGACAAACAATGAGCAGACAAACAAGCGAAAACAAGGAGCAGACAATGAACAAAAACAGTCAAGACAATGAGCAAACAACAAACAAGCAGGAAGCAGCTGTGGCTCAAGCAGTTGAGCACCTACCTGCCTTCCACATGGGATGTCCCAGGTTTGGTTTCTGGTGCCTCCCAAAGAAAAACAAAACAAAGAAACAATGAACAGCCAGTAAGCAAAAAACAATGAGCAGACAGCAAGCAAAAAAATAACAAGCAAACAGACGAAGGAGCGTTCTAGGGGTGGGGGTGGTGGGACTGTCCATGAAGGGCCTTCCTTACCATATCCTCCTGAAATCAAATGGTTATTCAAAATTTTTGCCAATATAACAGGAAAAAAAGAACATTTCATTTTATTTTGCATTTGCTTGATTACTAATATCGCAGAATATTTTTACATTTAAATCTTAGCTCTATCTGAAGTTTATTTTTTGATGTTTGAAGGAGAGGTTCTGATTAAATATTCCCTCAAAGAACCAACACAGTTTGTTGAAAAAACTCCCTCCATTCTTTATTGCACGATGTCCCCTGTTCTTCTACATGCTAGATCTTACGTAGACTTGAGTTTAAAGACTATCTCCCTCTATCACTGATGGGCCAATTAAACTCCTGTGACAGTAAACTTCTGATTTGATTATTGTAGCTTTGTACATTTTATATACCTAGCTGTCAATTTCTCTTTTTCCCTCTCCCCCACAGCCCATGTACTTCTTTTGAGAAATCATTTTGTCTAGCTCCTCAAAAAAGTTACATAGACCATTCTAAGGTCCACAGGATGGAGGAATAGAGTATGGATTAGAGTGGACTTATTCATGAACTGCTGTGATTAGTAATCGAAGAAAATGTGGCATTGGTGTGGAGAAAGTGGCCATGGTGGCTGCTGGGGTTAGGGAGTGGGAGGAAGAGATGTGATGTGGGGGCATTTTCGGGGGTTGGAGTTGTCCTGGGTGGTGCTGCAGGGAGAGTTACCGGACATTGTATGTCCTCCCATGGCCCACTGCGTGGGAGAGTGTGGGCTATGGTGTGGACCATTGACCATGAGGTGCAGTGGTGCTCAGAGACGTATTCACCAAGTGCAATGAGTGTCTCATGATGATGGAGAAAGTTGTTGTTATGGGGGGAGGAGTGGAGTGAGGGGTATATGGGGACCTTATATTTTTTGAATGGAACATTAAAAAAAATAAAGACAGAAAAAATTCCTTAAAAAAAAAGTTACATAGAGAATTTTTATTGGGATTTTATGAAGGTTGTAATTTAACCTGGGACAAATTAATATGTTTACATCTTTAAAGCATATATAATGGTATATCTCCCCACTTATTTAAAAGTTCCACACATTTCTTGGGAGCATTATTCCTAAGTATTATGTGACTTTGGTTATGGTTTCATGTAAGCTTCCTTTACACTGTCATGTCTTCCAACTATTTATTATTTTGCCATTTACATGTGGCAAAGTTAGTAATTACAGTACATTTTATGGAAATAGCCTTTTAAATAATTATTGTTTGCTGCGTTTTCTCAACAATACTTCACCAGTAATTGGTTTTATCAAGTTGGTTTTGGCTCTAATGAAAAGATTTACTCACATAAAACAGTCTTTTAATTATTTTCTTAAATCTGAATTTTGCAGGTGAAATAAGGGAGCATTTTCAGGACATGGAATTGTCCTGAATAACATTACAATGACAGATACAGGCCAGTACGTATCTTGTCATAACCTCAAAATTGTGCAGGGGAGGGTGTAAACTACAATGTAAACCATAATCTATGTTTAGTGGCAATGCTCCAAAATGTTTTCATCAATTGTAACAAATATACCACACTAATGAAGGATGTTGCTAATGTGGGAAAATGTGGGAGGGGTAGAGAATGGGGCATATGGAAATCCCCTATATTTTTATGTAACATATATGTAATCTAAACATCTATGTCTATGTAGCATATTTATTTATAAATTTCCTATTTATGCTTCTATGACAACTTTTAAGATCAGGATTGATCCAACTTTATAAAATTGGTGGGGGAGGGGGAAGTCCATGCTCTTCTAAGCATAAAAAACAAGCTCTTCCTTTAAAGTTTAAAATAACTCATAGAAATTTACCTGGATCTGAATTAAGTATTCATATAATTCTTTAATCATTGTTGCATTTATTCCATGCTCATCGATTTGTTTGTGGGTTTTTTTTCTTTCTTGGCATCAATTGTGAATTTTCCTACCAAATCATCAATTTCACTGAAACTTTCCATTTTTTCCATGTTATTTATTGCTATAATTTTTAAACCTTTTGCAAATCTGTGATCATGGCTGCTTATTTTTTCTAAATCTGTTTTCTCCTTTTTCTTAAATACCCCAGAAATTCATCCACTAAAAACAGCTCTTAGATTTGTCATTTACTCTGGACTTTCTTTCTGTTTTCTAAATCAGAATTTCTGCTTAAGTATAACTTCTTATCCACTGTTTGATTTGTAAATCTGTTGTTCTTTCGCCAATTTTCTTGAGGTGACTACTTCATTCACTCTTATTCTTTGTTTTTAAAAAAAAATGAAATCATTCACTGCAGTCATTTGGATGTATTTCATATGTTTTGTTATAAAATATTCTTTTTATTATTTTCTAAATAAACTATTAAGAGAATCAGTTTAGGTTTGGGAGAGTTGTTTGGGTTTATTTTTGTCATATTTCCTTAGTAATTGGATAAATTTTTTTTGTAAAATCTTTATTATTAGTTTCCTTTTTTATATATATATATAGCATTGGAATTAGAGACCATGGCCTACAAAGTTTCTACAATAAATTTGGACTCTATTGATATCTCTCGTGTCAATATATCTTTTAATAAAATGTCATGTGTCAAATGTTGATAAGATTATTAAAATAAGACATGACTTTACCATAAGCCTCTCCTTATATTTTAAACATTTGCTTGATATCTATTTTATGTTAGGCTATTGAGGGCATGAAGGGCATGCAGTGGCTAAGATTCTGGGCTCATATTCCTACTTGGCCCTGATTCATTATGAAATTCTCTGATTCTCAATTTTCCTTCCTCTGAAGTGAGCATAATAACAATCATACATACATACATATAAAAGGGCTTTCAAGAAATAATTCATGCCAGTGCTTTACATTGTAACCAGGACACCATATATACTCAAAGAGCGCATGAATTGAGAATATACAATTTACCAATATAAAATGACTCTTGCTTCCAGTTAGTGCTTTTGCCTTAAAGACTACTTTTTTTAAAGTAACATTGCTAACTCTGCTTAGTTAATTTTCTTTTGTCTTGCTATGTTTTTTTTTACATATATCCATTGTTAATGGAATATAATTAGCTGGTTTTAAAATAAAAATCTAAAAGCCTTTGTAGAAGAATTTAAATCATTTTTATTTAATTTGAATGATCTATTCTTTCATGCCTATTGTATTCATTGTACATTGTGGCTGTTGGGCTTCTCTGCTATAACTTTTCTCTCATTTGCTTTTATAGACTATACTTTGCTTTTAAAACCTACTCTAGGGAAGCGGATGTAGCTCAAGTAATTGGACTTCCACCTACCATATGGGAGGACCTGGGTTCAATCCCCGGGGGCCACCTGGTAAAAAGTGTGCCTATGCAGCGAGCCAGTGCTCGTGTGGTGAGCCAAGTGCCCGCGCAAATGCCCACGCAGCGAGCCAGCATCCAGGCAGTGAGACGAGTGCCCGTGCAGTGAGCCAGTGCTTGCACAAGTGAGTCATGCAGCAAGATGATGATGCTACAAAAAGAGAGAGGAAGGAGAGAGTCAAGGCGAGGCACAACAGAAACAAGGAACTCAGGTGGTGCAAGTGACAGGGAACCTCTCTCCAAATCAGAGATCCCCAGGATCAAATCCTGGTGAATCCTAGAGGAGAAAAACGAGACAAGAAGACAAAAAGAGAAATAGATACAGAAGATCAAACAGTCAATGGCAACAGACAGCAAAACCAGCAGGACAGAGGGGAGGAGGAGTGGGCAAAAAAAAGAGAGAATGAAGAAAATGAGTTTTAAAAAAATCTACTCTAGGGTTTTGAACTCCATAGTCATCATTTTTTAAAAATCCTACCAGTGGTGGCCTTTAAGTTTTATAAAGAGCATTTTCACCTATATTAATATAGTTATCAACGTTTGTACTTTCCCTAAGTAAAATCAGGGGTTCATCAGGCTCTTTCCTTCTCCAGTGATTTATTAGTGTCCTCGGGATTCACAACTCATTAATAATAATTACTAGTGGGTAGGATCAAATTTCTTTAAACTCTATATGTAAACTCTCTTGAGAATAATCTTTGTTATTAGCACTCAATTTTTTCTCATTAGAGCAGTTGTAGGTTTACAGAAACATCACACAGAAGGTACCAAATTCCCATATAACCCTCTCTCACTAACACTCAATTTTGAATCTTGGAAATTTGCATTCAGCTTCCTAATGTACTCATCACCTCTCCACCTCAGGATCTCAAGCATGCTATTTCCTCCTCATCGCCATCACCACCGCAGCCTCCTCTACATATGTTTGCGCACACATACTTTATCCAGTTGATTCTTGCTCATGAAGCACGCCCCTTCTGGCCACCTCCTCCCGTCTGAATTAGATCCCCTTTCATTGTACTCAGCACTTTAACTTCTGAGCCATGCACACAATTACCCTTACACAGCTGTGACGGTCGCTTACTGCATATCCCAGTACCTACCTCACAGCTTGGCACATGTTAAGAGCCATAACCAATTTACCAAAGGAATGCGTGAAGGGCTGAATAAATGAAAGAGATTCTGATTTTGCTATGTATATTCTTTCTTTCACCATAACAAATACTTCCATATTTAGCCAAATGTTTTTTATTTTCACAAAATTGATTTGGTTCCTTCTATTGCTCCGTTTTTGCCCTTAACCTATATTTTGAAATGTCTTGTTCATGCCAATTAATACGGCAATGTCCATAAAATCTGACTTGCAAGCAGCAAGTGTAGTTTGAGAAAAGCTGAGTATTTTTTTTTTAATATCACTCAGACAAATAAAGACACAACTCACGTATCACCAAGGTAAGCCTCCCTTGTTGGAGCCCCCAAGCCTCAAACCTATGTCCAGCCACCGTGAATTGCTTAAAATACATGAATCCAGCTGGAAAGGGTTCCTAAGTATTTCACACGTTGCAAACCTGGGTATTTTATAAAAATACATGCCTGGTAAGTCCCCTCCTCAGGTCCTGTGGATAATTAAAAACATGCCAGTGCACTGTGCTGCATTTGCTGCCCATAATTTGCAGGATAGAAAATAATTATTCTGACAATTAGACCCAGAGCAGCGTGCTGCTTGTCAGAAAAGACCAACGATACCCGGGGACGCTTCAGCGCCACCTTTTCAGAGCCTAATTAATTGGCACCCTGATGTAATCTCAAAATCAGTCTAAGAATCCACCTGTTAATAAAATGATGAATGAGATTCGTGGGATTTTTTTCATTTTTAATCCTGGGGGCTTTGTTCCTAGTCTCATTTGCATATGAGAGACCCTTTGCAGCTCCTCGGGCCAGCGGCTAGCTCCCAAAGGCCCTTCACCTCTCCTGTAAACTCAATTACTGTCATCAGGGTCAAGCCGTGAGGGACGCCTGGCATTTTTATCCAAACTGTTTTCTGTCCCTCCCTATGGCCTTCGATATTTTTCCGTTCCGCAGGAAAAAGGCGCTCCCTGCCTAAGCAGGAACGGAATCTCTCGGAACCCAGGAGTGCCCCTCGAAACCGTCAGGAGGGGGCCCTGCCTCCCCCGGGGGGGTTCCAGCGCGTCGTGCCCTCCTCCCAGCTGCCGGCTTAGGGTGCCTTGTGTCAGTCAGGATTTCTTACAGCTGCCGGGAGGGCAGCAGCTAAAAGCCTTCCCTCGGGTCAGCGCCCTTTAGCCCCGCACCCCGCGGCTCACCAGAGCAGAGCAGGCCCGGGAGTGGGGAGGCGCTCGGAAGCTGGCTGCGCGGGCACCTGCCCGCATGCGCATCTTGTGCCCAGGAACGCACGTGAGGTGCGAACGAGGCCTGGGGGGCGGGGGGTAAGGAGTGAATGCAGGAAAACCCACGAGGAAGGACCCTCCTTCCTTGCTTCCTCCCTTTTGTCCTCCCTCATTCCTCCACTTGAACCACCATTGCAAACATCACATTTGAATGACGTCACCTATGGATTCTGCCCTCCCGAGGAAAGAGAGAAGAGGGGACAGCGCAGGCAGGGAGTAGAATTCCAACAGTGAGGAGGGAGAGGGGGCACAGTTACGACCCTGTCGGACCCCCGAGGCCCCCACCTTTTCCCGGCCTCCCGCCCCGTGCAGCCCCAGAATTCGGACCTAGGCGCCAGCGGGAACAGAGGAGACAAAGCGGGCTGGCGCCGTCGTCGTCGCTCCTGCTAGGGAACCACTTCTTTCATCCGTAATGTTTCTCTGAGGCTGATTGATACTCCTGGAGCGGGAAACCCATGAGAAAGCCCCTTGCCCTCTCTAAGTGAAGGACTTCCAGTGGGCTCCGCGAATGTGCCAACTCGCCCCCCCCTTCCCCCCCAGAGCTTTCACGGTGAACGCTGTCTTGGGGCAGGAAGTCAGCCTGCCAAGCCTGTTCTCAGCTGAAGGCTCCGCAGGCAGGCACCGGGTTCCCATGTCAATACTGAGCTCTTGGGGGTTCCTGAAAGCTGTGGGCCTTGATAAATATGTGAGAAAAACAAACATTTGTCCCAGGGTTTGGGAAAGAAAGGAAGGGAAGCTTGGAGAGAAACTCCCCTAGACAGGGCTGGGAAACCCCAAGGGTCTAATTACCAGGGTTTAAAAATAGTAAGTATGAAATCTGAACCCAGATGGTTCTTTTTCAAAGGAAGGAAGCTACTCATGAAGCCAATTCCTTCATACAGGATCACCTTAGAAACAGCAGCGAGCAAACCTTCCCCACTGCTCTCTTGGTGCCAAAACCATTTTGATCACACAGCTGAATAGACAAGGGCCACAGGAGGGTAGCAGGGGAGAGGGCCACGGGGGGAGGGCCTGACAGGCAGCAGGAGATTTTCTTCCTGATGTGCTTCCTTGGGTCAAGATGCTATTAAACATACTCTTGGCTTCTTCTGGAATCTGGGTTTAGTTTCAAACTCTTTCCTTGAAGGAGGATCCAAGGGAAGAAGAAACTGTAACCCACTGAAGGGAAGGGGCCCAGCAAGTTTGGAGACCAGCTAGTAGAGAAGGACGGGACAAGATAAACAAAGTCCCCAGCTCGCTCGCTCGCTCTCTCTCTCTCTCTCTCTCTCTCACACACACACACACACACACACACACACTGTTCAAGTTGCTCTGGCCTGAAGTGTCCCAAAATGAAATGTGAGCAGAACCCAAGAAAGGGAGGCTGAGCCATTTCACCTGAAATCATGGAGATCCCATCAGGGAGGAGCAAAGCCCCTCACTCTGTTTATTCCACTTTCATTTGATTTTTTTCTATGTGTGCAGAGGCCCCTGGGAAGATGGATACAGCTTTGAGAGACCTGGGATTCTGAACATTCCAGCACTGCCCCAGGAAACCTATGTTCAACAACATTGGGCTACAGCTACCCTTACTTATACTGTATGTCACCAAATCCCAGACTCCATTCTCTTGTAAGGTGCACCATTATCTAAGAGTCAGCTTAAGAAAGAAAAAAATGCCACCACTGAAACAATGGCCATCAATCTTAAGCAGACTGATTTCAGAGATGTTAATATACCAACAAATGAGCATCGTGGACTTAATGACATACTCAGAGAGCTGACATTCACTGGGAACTTAGACGGTGCCATGTCCTGTGCCAAATGCTTCCCGCACATTATGTCATTCACTCCTCACAACTATAATTATCCCCATTTTTCAAATGAGGAAAGTATCTTGTGGCCCAAAGGCACATTCAGTTCTGTTTGGCTCCTGGAGTCCCAACAAACCCCCCAGGATGGATCTTCAAAATACACATTGTCAGTCCTCCCTCTGAGTTTCTAACTCAATAGGTCTGTACTGCAGCTGAGAAAGTACCTTTTGTATCAGCACCCAGAATATTCCCATGCAAGTGGTCCCGTGGCCACCCTTGGAGAAATTCTGTAGGTGGCTTGTTCCTGAAGGAAGAAGCCCCTGTGTGCAATTCATGAAAATCAGACCTGGGGTATCTACATAGCATCGTGAGTGCTGGAAAACACTGCTTGGTTTCTTTGGAGGGATAGCTTAAAGCTGACATGGTGCAGTAAATTCAGCAGCCTGTGGCCTTTTGAGAGCATGCAATACCTGGACAGAATTACTCTTCCCTAGCAAAGCAGCCTGCGCGCAGCTGAAAAAGCACACTGCTATTCCAAAGTTAAGATCCTACTCAGTATCTAAGGATAGACATGAGCCAAGGGCTGGACCAAGAGCACGAGTCATTTTGGGGCTGCTACGTGCAGATAGATTGGGTTCACTGAGCACAAAGAAATATTCCCCAGGCAGCATAACCCAGCACCCCCACAGCAAATGGTGAAGGCTCCAAAGAGGAAGGGCAATGTAAATTTTTCTGTTAAAAGAGTGGTGGGCACATCAGCTGGTAGAGCATGGCCGGGGATGGCAGGGCCACAGCTGTGAATCACAACTCTACTATACTAGCCTTGTGACTTTGGGGGTCTTTCTAAACCTATTTGCTCATCCGTAAAATGGACATTACTAACATTTTCCGTGTGTGGCAATTGTTAAGGTAGAATGAGACCTTGGGCTTCAAGCATTTGACACAACACCTGGCACCTATTAGGAACTCAATAAATGTGAGTTCCTAACATTTCCTTAAACAAACATATGAATTGCAGTGTTTTTCACATGGAAGAAAAATATGTACATCAGAAAATCAAATAGTAATAGAAACAGCAACCCCCCAAAATAGCTGATAATCTCTTCTCTTTTAGTTGGTGGTTCTTAAACTACTCTAGGAGCAGAGTAGAGGTTAGGGATACTGGCTCTGGGCTGCTAGGATTTGCATCCTGGCTGTGTGACCTAAGTCAGTCTCTTACCTTTCCTAACATCATAAAAACCGGGAAAGACATTGAGAAGGGCAAGAAGAGATAACTGGGTGTTCTGATTACTACCTAGTAACTTTCTGGGTTGCCTCCACCTTGCATTGTCTTAAAGCCATTTTTACAGTTCTGTAAGTTGCAGATAACTTAGAGTAATGTGAATTATTCTTGCAGATGATGATATGGGCTGTATATGTATTCAAGAATGGTATGAGTTGTGTGTGTATTCAAGCATGATATGAGTTGTGTTGTATTCAAGATTACCTAGTTTCCCCAGGTCCTGAGAAACCAAAACTTAAGCCTTTCACTCCAAATGCTTCTTAACCCCACCCTTCCCATACTCTGTGTATGAAAGTAACCTAAAAGACTGGCTCGGGGCTTGGTTTTTGAACTCAAATCCACTGGGCCCAGCTGGCTGTTATAAACTTCCTTTCTACAAAGGTCTCAAGTCCTGGCTTTCAATACTGCAATCATAGAATCACCCTCGATGCTGCAACATTTTGGGGGCCTCATTTGGGATCACTGAGACAGTCAGAGATGGTAACATTTAGTTGCCCCTCTTGGATCCCCCTGCAGAGAGCAGAAGGGTCCAGGTGAACCCCCTGCCCGAGGCACCCCTGGACTCTCTTAGTTCAGTATAAGGTAGCGGACTCTGCAGAGGCCCTCGCAGGGAACCAGGGGTGCCAAAAGGTCTGAAGAAGACCCTGGGAACTAAGTAGAGGCACTCCGTGCATCAGTGGGTAAGTTCCCTGGGGGCATAGTGTAGGGAAAGCCTGACACTGGAAGTCAGCAGGGAAGCCTGAGGGAAGCTGATATGGCTCAACTGGTAGAGCATTCGCCTACCATATAGGAGGCCCAGAGTTGGAACCCAGGGCCTCCTGGCTGTGTGGTGAGCTGGCCCATATGCAAGGAGTGTGACCTACAAGAAGAGCCATCCCTGCATGAAAAAAGCAAAGCCTGTGCAGGAGTGGCGGTGCACACACAGAGAGCTGACACAGAAAGATGATGCAACAAAAAAAGACACAGATTCCCTGTGCTCCCGAAATGCAAGCAGACACAGCAGAACACACAGCGAATGGACACAAGAGAGCAGCCAATGGGGTGGGGGGGGGGGGGGGGAGAAATAAATAAAATAAATCTTAAAAAAAGAAAAAAAGAAGGGAGCCTGATCGCCTCCCAGGAAGACCTAAGTCCTCCAGGAGGGGAGGAAACTATCTTCTCCAGGTCTGAGAAAGAAAAGGAAGGAGGGTGGTTGTGTGCATGTGATTGAGAAGTGAGAACATGTGAGATGCAAAGAACCTTTGTGGGGCAAGTGCAGTCTCAATCTGTGGTTCTGTATGACCTCATATGGTGAGAGGCAGTGGAGGAGCTCTGTTAAGGCCCCTTCAACTGAGACAGGGACTTATACCATCCTGCCATACTAAGAGGCTATCTAAGTCCCCACGAGGGGAGCGGCCGGAGACAGATGAAGTGAAAGGCTAAACATGTGTTGCACACTGCTGATGCAGGGCAGGAACATGGGAAACACACAAAGTAGGACCCCACTAAGTTGCATGCTGAAAAGTCTCCCCAAGCATTCCACGGGGACGTATGTGTCATAAGGTTCCAACCAGGAAGACTCAGAATCCTTTGTGGGCTAGAATGGACAACTTTCAGCATGGGCAGGCCCCCAGAGGGCACCTTCTACCCCTGGATCATCCATAAGGTTTACGATGTGGTGACCGGGAAACCAGGGCACCCTGTGCAGTTTCCATACATCAATGCCTGGTAGGATGCTGTGAGTCAAAGTCCACCCTGGTTGAAGAAATGTATGACTACAGAAGCCAGGATTTGCCAGATACAAAGGCCCAGGAGTGCTGTCCAGGAGACCAAGTCAAACACGCACCTTGCGAAGGGTCTAGAAAAAGTGAGCTCAAAATCTAGTCCCAACCCACCCACTCTGAAAGGGCCAGATGAAGATGACCTCCCACCACCTTATGCAGTTATTCCTACTGCGCCAGTGCCTAGGAATGAGGACAAGGCACCTTCTCCAAGTAGCGTGGCTTCACTACCCCCACAGCTGCTGTCTCCACCAATCTCATTCCCTGGTAGCATAGTGTTGTCCTCCCAGGCACAAGCACCAACAGTCAGTCAGGAAAGAGCCCCTGAGAGACAACAACTCAAACCATTGGGAGTCCCAGAAAACAGGGGCAGCAGGGAGGAAGGCTGCCCTACAGCTATTTCTCAATGAAATCCGAGCTCCAACTTATTACAATGCTGATGGCCAGGTCTAAGGAGGAAACCAAATGTTTGTGTAGCAACCCTTCACTACCACTGACCTCTTTAACTGGAAAAACCACACCCCACCATACTCGGAGAAGCCTCAGGCCATGACAGACCTCTTCCAGTCCATAACACAAACCCACAAACCCACCTGGGCCAACTGCAAACAACTCCTCGTGACCTTACTCAACTTTGAGGAGAGAATGTGGGTAGCACAAGGAGTCCTAACCTGGCTCAAAGAGCACCCACCTGTGGGAACCCTGAACAGTGACCAATATGCCCACACACAGTTCCCAGATGAGGACCCCCGATGGGATCCCAATGACACAACTGAGTTCAATCAAGTAGAAACCTTCCACAGGGCCTTAGTCGAAGGGTTCAGGGCTGGGAGCCAAAAGGCTGTAAACATGGCCAAGACCACCCAAGTCCTACAGATGCTCAATAAAAGCCTTGCTCAGTTCTACAAGCGGTTATCTGAGGCATTTGGTGTATACACAGACATCCCCAAGAGCCAAATGATGGTCAATGCGGCATTTGTTGCCCAATCACAGGTTGACATCTGAAGGAAACTGCAAAAGTTGGATGGGTTCAATGGTATGAACATCTCCCAGGTCATGGAGGTGGCCTCCAAGTTCTATGTCAACCACGACATAGAGACCAAGAGGGAGGAAAACCGGAAAATGAAAAAGAAGACTGACCTTGCAGCAGCAATAGGTGAAAGATGCAATCCCATGCCAAGAAATGTGGACCAGGATGCTCCTGACCCAAGGAGAACTGCCCCCTCCCCCCCCATAGGATAAAATCAATGTGCGTACTGCAAGGAGGAAGGGCACTGGAAGCAGGAGTGCCCCAACATACCACTCAACCCCATCGCTTCCAAGAAGGCAGCCTAAACATTGGCCAGGAAAGCAAATGAAGTACCACAAACTAAACCCTGGGCTCACAGAAATTCAGAAGGAAAGCCTGCAAATCAACTCATCAGAGTTGCAGGAATAGAGGACTCTGACGAGGACTATTACGACAGACCAGGCTCCTGCTCTCTCAGCCCCATGGAGCCCATGGTTGGAGTCCAAATTGGGGGCTGCACCATACACATGACAGTCAACACTGGAGCCCAACTCTGTGGTGACCAGGCCAGTCAGGCCATTATCAAAACGGCAGGACACTATCATAGGGGCAACTGGTAAAAGTGCCCAGCGGCCCTTCCTCCAAGCCAGAACCTGTAACATTGGTGGTAAAGAAGTCACTCATGAGTTCCTGTATCTCCCAGACTGCCCAGTCCCCCTCCTGGGTTGGGACCTGCTGTCTAAACTACAAACTTGGATTACCTTTGACGTCATGGGGTAATCCAATTAACACTGGGACCACCAAAGCCTCCAACAGTGGCATTAACTGCAGAAAGAATGGAGACTGTTCTGCCTCACTGAAGCTGGTCTATCCACACCCGTATTTCTCCCCTTTGAAGATATGTCCAAAGTATGGGCAGAAGGCAACCTAATGGGGATGGCATATGCCTGCTGCTGTTGAAATAAAGCCCACTGCAGGCCCAGTAAGCATAAATGATATCCAGTTCCACGGGAAGTACAAGAGAAAATCCAGTCACATATCCAAAGACTGTTGAACGAAGGCATACTGAAACCATGCCATTCCCCGTGGAATACCCTGCTCTTCCAGTCAAGAAGGCTGGCAGGGATTACCGCCCAGTCCGGTACCTGTGAGAAGTCAACTCAGCTGTAGTGACCCTATACCCAGCAGTCCCCAACCCCTACACTCTCCTCAGCTTGATACCCTCATTGACAACCTACTTTTCATGTCTGCATCTCAAGGATGCTTTCTTCTACATTTGGATGGCACCCCTAAGTCAAGTGATCTTCGCCTTTGCATGGAACAATCCGAGCTCTGGCGAAAAGCAACAACTCATCTGGACATGGCTCCCTCAAGGATTCAAAAATGTGCCCACTATTTTTGGACAAGACTTGTCCAATGATCTTAAGTCCTTTGAACTGAAAAGCCATAATTGTTTCCTCCTCCAATATGTAGATGATCTCATCCTTAGAAGGCCCACCCACCAAGACTGTGCCAGCGGAACCCATGCCCTCTTACAGCATCTGCAACAAAAAGGTTACTGGGTGTCCAAAAGAAAGACCCAAATCTGCCTGCCTCAAGTCAAGTATCTGGGTTACAGGATAGCACAGGGGCTCCACGAATTGGGATCTGAAAGAAAGGAGGCAATCTGCAGCCTCCCTGAGTCCAGCACTCACCAAAAGCTATGAGAATTCCTCAGAGCAGCTGGATTCTACCACCTTTGGATCCCTAATTTTGGAGTCCTCACACGCCCTTTGTACAAGGTACAAAGTGGGGAGATCATGAACCCCTGCTCTGGGAAAGCCCACAGAATGTTGCTTTCACCATTCTCAAGCAGGCCCTAATGAAAGCACCAAGTGTCATGCTTCCAGATCTCAGTAAACCATTCTACCTCTATGTCCATAATCACCAGGCATTGTAGTAGGAGTAGGCATTCAGTACCTGGGTTCCTGGCAAAGACCTCTAGCATACATGTCCAAACAGTTGGATGCTGTAGCCCAAGGATGACCCTTGTGCCTGCGAGTACTGACTGCTGCAGCAATGGTAAGAATGGAAACCATAAAATTAACTCTTGGGCAACCCATGACTGTTCAAGTTCCACACACAGAGGTCACAGTCTTAGAAGCCAAAGGAACATACTGGCTCACCAACAGCCACCTGGTCAAATACCAAACATTACTATGTGAAAACCCATCCAGTCAGCTGGAACTCATTCAACTGAACCCTGCTACTCTCCTGCCTGTCAGTCCGGGAACTCCTACCCACAGCTGTCTCGGAACATTGCAAGAAGTGTGTTCCAGCAGAACAGACCTTCAGGATCAGCCATTATCCAACCCTGACATGGAATTCTTCACAGATGGGAGTAGTTTTGTCTAAGGAAATGATCAACATGCGGGCTATGCCATAGTAACCTCTGAGTCTACAGTAGAAGCCCAACATCTCCCAGACAACACCTCAGCACAGAAGGCCGAACTCATTGCCCTCACCTGGGCCCTACAACTTGTGGCTGGAGCAGGGTCAACATCTATACAGACTCCAAGTATGCGTTCCTGACCTTGCACACACATGGAGCCTTGTATAAACAAAGGGACTCATCAACTCGGGAGGAAAGACATTAAACATGGCACACAAATTCTTGAATTGCTGGAAGCAGTTTGAGAACCTGCTGAGGTAGCTGTAATTCACTGTAGAGGACACCAGACAGGCCTTGGTCTGGTGGCCCAAGGAAAGCAAAGGGCAGATAGCAAGGCAAAGCAAGCGGCAGGTGAAGAGAGACTGACCAAAGGCTTAATTGCCGCCCTCATCCCCCAACCTCTAAATTACCAGAACCTTCAGTATACACAACCTGCCCTTGTTCCCCAATCCCTGAGTCACCAGCAACCACATTACATACCAGCTGAAAAAGAATGGATGCTGGCCGAGGGTGGAACCCAGGGAACGGACGGATGGTGGACACTGCCTAACCACAGAATAGTCATGCTTCAGATATTAGTTACAACCATATATAAGACTACCACAAAGGCTCACACTTAGGAAAAACTTATCTTAGAGAAGTATTGGAAAGATTCTTCTACATCCCAAGTCTGGCCCCTATCACCCATGCCATATGCCAGCAGTGCATGTCATGTGCAAAAAATAACCCTTGCCAAAGACCCAAGGGAGTCCCAGGAATCCAGCAAATTGGCAACATGCCTCTCAAAGTTCTAGTAGTTGATTTCAGCGAAATGCCACAATCTGAGGCTACAAATACCTCCTAGTCCTCGTTAGCACATTTTCAGGCTGAGTGGATTCCTTCCCCACTCGAAATGAGAAGGCTGAGGAAGTGGCCAAAGTTCTGCTCAGGGAAATCATCCCTCACTACAGGCTACCCCTCTCAGTTGGCTTTGACAACAGACCCACCTTTGTCTCCAAGATCACCCAAAAGATTGCCAAAGCACTAATGCATCCAATGGAAACTGCACACCACTCACCATCCTCAATGCTCAGGAAAAGTAGAATGAATGAACCACACAATAAATACTTATATTGCCAAAATCTGCCAAGAAACTGGACTAACATAGGAGCCCTCAAGTGCCTCTTCCATGTTCGAGTCAGCCCAAGCCAAAAGCTAGGCCTAAGCCCTAATGAAATCCTCTTTGGGAGGCACCCCCCAATCCAAAATATAGAAGGGGACCTCAGAGAAAGAGGGATCTTATCAATAGCTCAGCAAATGATCAACTTAGGAAAAAAACAACAAAACTTAAATCACTGGGTTAAAGAAAGGGCCCCCATTAGCCTAAGCAGCTTTATACACCCATACCAACCAGTAAATGCAGTCTGGGTCAAAGACTAGAAAGCTGCCCCTCAATGGCGAGGACCTTATCTTGTCATTTTATCTACCCCTACTGCAGTTAAGGTGGCAGAGATCACCCCATGGATACACCATAAATCGGTCAAATGAGCTGCCTCAGACTCTTGGACCTGTATTCCAAATACCCATGACTCAACCAAACTCATCTTGCAAAAGGACAAGATGCTGAGCCCTGCTCCAGTCACACCCTGGAAGCTGACTTGACTAGTCCACGCACAGCTGAAGACTGAGGAAGAACGTCGAGCTCTGCTCCAATCACACCCCAGAAGCTGATTGGTCTACACACAGCTGAAAAGCAGGAATCCAGTCCAACCTTGGTTAAAAATGTCCTATCACCTACTCCCCCTCATTCTAGCCCTGACCCTCCCTTGGTCCCAGGTTGATGCCACAGACTGTGAACCATGTATCCAACAGGTGCGAATGGGGACCCATGTCAATAACACCTTAATATATCATAGCCATTACACCTTTGAGGACCATACAACCACCTGCCAGTTTCAGGGAGTCTGCTATAGTGTCTATAACATATCTGGTTAAATAAACCTGCTTTGATCCCAAGCCCCCAGCAGTCTCCCATCAGTGGGAAATAAGAATGTCTGATCAAAACAGGAAGCTACTTAACTCCACCCCAGTCACTAGCTGGAATCAACGAGTGTCCCTCCTTTTTCAAGCTTGTCAGGTCATAAACTCCAGCACATGGAGCTCTTGTGGAGGGCTCAACTGGGAGTGGGAACATACTTATAACAATAAGTATTTGTGTCATCCGAACAGAGTTGCCCACCACCTGCACGGGGACTGCCAGTACCTGAGTTGGTACTATTGCTCCTACTGGACCAGTGTCACCTGGGCCACCTGGAATACAATCAACCCTGGACAAACAGTGTCCTCACCAAAGGAATGGCCCCAATCAATTGTCCACTTGGTCAATGTAACCTTTTAAACCTCACCATCCTAAACCCTGAATCCTGGCACACCCAGGGGCCCCAAATGGGCCTCCTCATTTACAGTAAAGGAACAGACCCTGAAGTCTACATCTGGGTCGGGTACCAGGAACACTCCCTCACAAGTAAAGCCCACTCTGTGTTCCACTCCTTCTGTGAAGGGAAAGAAAGGCCCTTTGCCATTCTGCAGGTGGCAAAGAACCTCTTCATAAGCTTAGCCAAAACTATAGGAGCAACCCTAAATGTTTCCTCATGCTATGTGTGTGGGGGTACTAACATGGGAGACCAATGGCCCTGGGAGACTAGAGAATACAATGACAGCCAACCACATAATGAAACTGGCTTCCTGGCAGTCCCCCGAGATGTCATGTGTCTCTTGCAAACTTCTGTCATAGGAAGATACTGTGCTTCAAGGGTCTGCCTAAACTCCTCTATATGTCAGAAACCCAACATGTACAGGAGGAAGTTTTCAAGATCATACCACCAATAGAATGGAGCCCTGGGGGAAGTAGAATGACTCTGACTTCATTCTCATAACCCATACTTTCACCAAATTAATTGCAGTATGGAACTCCACTGCAAGAGGTCCCTTTACTGCTCCAAACAGTCTGTACTGGATTTGTGGGAAAGTTGCATTCCGAGAACTTCCCCAAAATCGGTGTGGCACTTGTATGCTCAGAACAATAAAACCCTCCTTCTTCCTCATTCCCCAAACAGAAGGGGAGAAGATGACTCAACCAGTATACCAAAACATAAAGATGGAAAAGAAAGCTTTCACTACCTGGGCAGATAATGAACGGCCCCCTGAACATATAATCCAATATTACGGGCCAGCCACGTGGGAAGAAGATGTTATATGGGACTACTGTACCCCAATTTACATGCTAAACCGTATCATCCACCTACAAGCAGTAGTACAAATAATAACTAATGAAACTGCCCATGCCTTAACCCTTCTCACCCAGCAGCAAACAAAGTTCAAAAATGCTATCTACCAAAACTGCCTTGCCCTAGACTATATCTTAGCAACAGAGGGAGGAGTGTGCAGAAAGTTCAATCTCTCTAACTGCTGCCTCAAACTAGACAGTACTGGAAAGGTTATCAAAGAGGTTACAAACAAAATGGTAAAGGTTGCCCATGTTCCAGTGTAAACTTGGAATGGCTGGAACCCAGGTAATCTCTTTGGGGGTGGCAGTCAATAGTAGAAAACTTCAAACTTCTAATGGGTATATTTGCCTTCCTAATAGGAGGATGCACCATACTCCCTTGCCTCCTCCCCCTCATCATAAATAGGGTATGCACCATAATAATTAGTATGGTAAAAACACAAACAGCCACCTACCTCATGGCCCTGTATATATACCTTCCAGCCCAGGAGAACTCCAACAATAGTGATGCCGAAGCTCAACGAATTTAAGCAGGCATCAAAGGGGGGAATGATATGGGCTGTATGTGTATTCAAGAATATGGGCTGTGTATGTATTCAAGCTTACCTAGTTTCTGGAAAGCCCCCAGGCCCTGTGAAACTGAAACTTAAGCCTTTCACACCAAATGCTTCTTAACCCTACCCTGCCCATACTCTGTATAAAAGTAACCTAAAAGATTGGCTCAGGGCTTGGTTTTTGGACTCAAGTCTGCCAGGCCTGGCCTGCTGTAATAAACTTCCTTCCCACAAAGGTCTTGAGTCCTGGCTTTCAATACCACAGTCATAGAATCTTCCTCAATGCCACAACAATAACATACCACAGGGATGCACTTGATTATTGGGCTGTGGAAAATGACCAGTTCACATCAGTGTCAGGATTCCTGATTGTCTATATTGGCTCTAATCTTCAAATTGTCCTTTGAACCAGTTGTAACATCTTACTGGTTCTCTCATTAGCTAATGAGTTAAATAAACTCTTTGACATGTTCATTTGATATTTATGAGTCATGATCTTACCCTTTGAAAAAATATAGCCTTTGATACTAAGCCTCCATTTCCTCATTGGTGTGATGAAAATAATAAAAATGTCTGTCTTAGGGGTTGCTAGTGACAAATGCAATAATTCTCATGGTGCCTGGCACATCATAAGTGTTCAGTAAATATTAGCTAAATCAAACTATTCAGCTATAAGAACTGAGTTATGATTAATCAACAGAATGTTCTCAATTGTAAGTTGTTCTCAAAATTTTTTCTTAAACAATGGTCATCCGTATTGCATCTTTGCTAATGAGCACTCACAGATCAAAAATAAATAAATAAATGCGAAGCAAATGAATATTAATGAAAAATTGAAGAGGGGTGTAAAGTTATGATTAGTTTGAGAGCTTAGATTTGGAGATTTGTTTTTTCAATTTGTTTTTTATGGACCCATATGATTATAATCTTATATTGCTTACATATGATCATATATCCTGCCAACAAATTATGTGTAGTTCATATGATGAAAACAATGGTCTCAGTATTTCAAAGTACCCCCAAAAATACAATAACTTCCTGAGTTTGGGCACCTCACAACTTTGAAGACCACTGACCTAGGGGCTTCAATTAAGCAGGAGGCAGAGAGCACCTACTCCCACCAGCATTGCTATATAAGGAGTTGATTCTGTTATTTTAGCTCATCTGGGATTAAAGAAATTTCAGAATAGGGACTACTTAGAGAAAATCAGAAAAAATGGACAGAGGAACAACTGCTGTCATGCAGGCAGCACTTAAATAATTCATTTATTCATTCAGCACTGAACAATCCACAGCCTAAAGAAACTCAGAGTCCAGTGGGGGAGGAAAACCTAAAAACCTTAAAAAAAAAAAAAAAGAGAGAGAGAGAGAGAGAGAAAGAGTATGATGAGTCCTAACAGAGGTGAATAGAAGCAGAGACACAGACACAAAGATGATCGCACAGAGGAGATGGAACCTACAAAAATTCTTGAAGGACAAATTGAGTTTGACATGGGGACACATTCGGAGTGATAGTTCAAGCCAAGAGGCCAACATGTGCAAAGGCAAGGAGAAATGAATGAGCCTGTTGATTTGGGGAAGAACAAGGATTTCAATTTAGCTAGAGATATTGGGGAAAATGACATAGGGCTGGAAAGCTAGTCCAGAGCCACTTCACTTATAATGAGTCATTTGAGCCCCACAACCTCTTGAGGTTGGTATAACAGTCTTCATTCTAAAGATGAAGAAAATTATGGCCAGAGAATTTCAAGGACCTAAGATTATGTATTTTGGAATCAAAAAAGCTGTGTTTCTTTTTTAAGGGGAAAAAAGCTGGTTCTTTTTCTCAATATGAGGTATTATAGAGACTAAGAACCCAAGGAATCAGAAAAGCAACTGACAGCCCTGTGCAAAGACAAATTTCTGGACTGCATCTTGGTCCTGAAGAAAGTATCTCTTATTAATGGGGGAAACAAAGAATGGTTCTCTGGTCAGTCATGGATGCTCACCTCCCTTTCAGGTTGTTGCTTAGCATGGCCTTGTTAGCAAGCAGAAGCATCCATGAAAGTGCCTTGCTCTTTCTTGCTCTGCTGTTTTTTACATCTCCAAAGCTGTTCTTTGCTAGGGAAGCAAGCAGCAGCAGCTCACTCTTTCCCTCCAGCTCTGTCCTCCCCACACCGATCTGTATCTGAATTATCAGGCTCTCACAGGGCTGGTACAGAGGACATACTCCTGAAGCTGATTCCAGGGCCCTAGGGGAAACTTTCCCCAGCAAGGAGAAGATGGCCACTAGAGATCCACATGTATACATACTGATCTCCAACACCTGTGCAGAGCTGCATGCCAGCAGCAGCTGAAACCATCTGAACTGCATTGCCAACTCCCAGATACCTTCAGCCAAGGTGAAGAATAAGCACATTAAAGGCTGCTTTTTCCCAGCTTTCCCCTTCTCCCCTTTACCATATGTGGGAGGTCAATGTTTAGACCTCAAGACTGGAAAGGTTGGCATGCACATGTGTTTCCACAGTCAGCACCACATATTCAGGTCATTGTTTCAACTTTCCAACATGGTGGCTGGCATGGCTGAGGTTGAGTCTCTTCTGTTTAGTTCCCCAACTTGGGCCCAAATTGGAAAAAAGCAGGTCAATTGTGTACCATATTTCCTAGGAGCCCCAGTATATTATATATGTTTGGGGGAGGGGGAAACAGTCAGGATTTCCAAGACCGAAGGGCCCAACCATGGAACATGTAAGGAGAGGGACCCAGTTTTGAGGGCTGAAACACATAAAATTCGTGGAATAACTTTAGTGAATTTGGGGAACTATGTTGGGGAGGGAAGCTGAGAGGCATCAAGGAATCTCTCAGTATTCAAGGAAGGTGTGTTTTATAGTGATGTCCTCATGTCTTGGGTTGGCCAGGCAGTCTTCTTTTAAATATGTTGCTTGATGTATCCTGATGTGGGGATGCTGGGGGCTGTACAAAGCCGTCCAACAGAAAGGCAGGCTGGAAGCAGGGGGGAGTTGGGTTAGCAGAGAAGTCCAATCAGGGATTAGAACAGAGGATGGTGATAGAGCAGGATAAAGCACAGGAGAGCTGACAATCATTCTTTATTTAAAGACCAATCAAGTTTTAACAATATGTGACCAGATAGCAAATTACAAAACTTCACTTGGTGTTTAACATATTATGCATTAGATGCTTTGCTTCTCAGATGCCAAAAGCAATAAATTTCTGGTTTGGGGTTATAATGTGAACATTTTAATTACCAGGAAATTTTTATTTGTACGATATAAAGAAAAAATAGGATTCTAATACTTAAGGGGCAAAAGTTTGCTTACATTCTTTTTAAAAGTTGACAACTGTTGATTTTTCAGTCAAATATATATATATTTTTCAAACCAAGAGAAAATGCTTTTTAATGCAAACACTATGCATTTGGATACAAAAATGCAATGCATAAGCAGAAAACATTATTCTATCAATAATAATAACATTATCTTAACTAAGAACACAGAAATTAAGTTATTAAGGAACACTAAGAGGAAAACATTCTTTAAAGTCATATTCAATTAACTGTTAGGAAGACAACATTTATTTGGCTCTGGTCACAGTTTCATCATGTTGACTTTCTTTGTAAGTTCAGCTTCAATGCTATCTAATTCTCATTTTGCTTCTTCAATTTTCACTTGAGCAAGAGATGGATTCGACATTAAATCTAAATAGGAATCCAGTTTTTTCGTCACAGGTAGAGTCTGTCATTTTAGTCCTGCCAGTTTCTCTGGCAATGCTACTAGTGACTGGTGAGACAGTGAAGCATATACCCCTCTGGCTGAAAGTTGTTCCTCTGGAGCTTTGATACCAAATCTGAACTCCTCTGATTTTGCTTTTAGGCTTTTAGGAAGTCTATGTTCTGGAGATGATTGTCCACCTTGGCCCTTTCTGTAGAGAAATGCAACTCTGCCTTCTTGACCTTCTCTCATAGACATTTTTCTAATACCAAAGTTGCAGTTAGAATTTATTCAAGTTTTGTCGATTCAAGCTTGATTTCTTCATTTTTAGATTTGGTACGAAAAAGATCAGAGGACAAATCATTCACTGCAGGGATGAAACTAGCTAGTGAGGTATCCTTTGTGTCAAGCGCCATTGCACTGTCAACCAAAGCATTCAGAAATCTGGAACTAGTGCTAGAGAGATTGGGCGGGGAAAAGTTCACTCTCCATGGGAAGGTCTGCAGATGCTTGGCTTCTGATTCATATTCGCTTGCTTTTTGTTTCAAGTCCTCTTTTACCAGAGAGACATCCCTGTCCCGGGCCTTGTTGTGTTCTGAAACATCATATAAAATCTCTGTGGTCCGTGCACTCACCTCATACTATGGAATGGGATGATCTCCAAATATTTTTTGCAAACTTGCAGCAACCTGCCCTTCTTTCTCCTGGGGCGCCTCCATATCCGCCACTCCTGCCACTTCCCCAGATGCTCCTCCCATCAAATATTTTGATACATGCAAATATTTTTTAAAATTCAGAAACCACGGAAAATTTAACCGATGACAATAAATATCACCCATAATTCCACCACACAGATTTAAACATCTGGGTGCATATCCTTCCAGGCATTTTTCTATTCACGTACACCATTTAATGTATATTTTTAACAAGTATTCTATAGCCTGCTTTCCCCTTAGGTTTTGCGGGTATCTTTCCCATCAGCAAACATAAATCTACATGATCATTTTTAATGGCTCTGTACTATTCTACCAGTTTGTGTGCTGTCATTTTTTTCTTAATCCCCTACTGAGAGAGAAAATTAGGATGATTCCAACTTTGATATATTATAAACATCCCTGAGGTAAACAGCCTTGTGCATGAATCTTTGCTCACTTGTCTAATTATTTTCTTAGGAAATATCCCTGTGGAATTGGTGAACCAAACACTTGTGCTTTTCCTAAGGAAGGTGGTTGATCCTTTATCCATACTGCTAAAAATTAAAGGTCCCCTGGAAAGATTCCACCAATTTCCCCTCCCCTGGCAACTTAGGAAAACCCCAGGCCCCCACACCCTGACTCTGGTGATTGTAAAACATTTCGACCTTAGTTTACACATTTTTAATAAAGTCGATCATTGTTCTGCTTTGTCCTGATCACCAATGTGCCTGGAATGAAGGGAAAAGGCCTCGGACGCCGGCCGGCCAGCGGCCAGAGAGCTCTTCTCCCTGCCCCCACCTCTTCCCGGATGGAAAATGCAAAGGCCCCGGGGGAGCAATTCCTTTCTGTGGCAACTGGAGGTTGGAGGAACTCAAGGGAAAGAAGGGCCAAGGGTGCCCGTGGCTGCCTCCGTCACACTCCCAGGTGGGAATCGTTTCTCTCCCCCTGCGACTGGCCCATGCCAAACAACATCTGCCGGGGAAAGCCTGGGGAGGAAGAAAGGGAAAACACAAACGCAGGGGCGAGAAGAGAAGGGCTTGGCCCTGCAGGTTAGAAGGCCATTCCGTTCCCACCAGGGACCCCCCTTTCAGCTGCAAACGGCTGCGTTTGACATTTCAATGTGACCCCGGGGAGGGAATGGGAGGCCGAGGAGAGCAAAGAGGCAGCCTGGGAAACCTGAATAGGAGCCGGGAGACAAAAAAAATCTGCATCTCTTTAATTCGGCCACTTGTTCTTTCTCCCTTTTTTCCCCTCACCAGAATGTGACATTCAGGAGCAAAAGGGTTTTCTCGCACTCTCTTTCTTTCCCTTTGACATTTAAAAACAATATACACTTGGGTGCATTGAAAGTGGGGGAGGGCAGGAGGGAAGAGGAAGATTGTTTCTGGAAGAATTGAACCTCAGGAAAGCTGCTTTTGTCTTTATTGTGACTCGTCTTGGCAGCCAGAGTCCTTTTCAGTGCTTTGGAGGGGAAAAGTGAAAGGACCTGAATTTTGCAAACAAAAAAGTAAAGTTGTTCTGTGGTGGGAGAAGGAATGGCTTATCTCTTGGGAAGGGCCTTAGAGCGTTAAGGAGCACCACTCTTGAAGCTTTTCTCGGAGCACAATAGCAACCGAACCTCGGGTTTGGAGTGAGGGTTAAGGAAAGGTCAGAGCACGGCTCCCTCTCCCACCCGCCCTGAGGCTGAGGGTAGGCACCCTCTCGGGCCAGGGAACACTGCTTCCAGAGCCAGGAACCGAGGACCCATCTCCTGAGCAGGGTGGTCCTTTCCAATTCTCCCTCCCCTCTCCCTAATCTGTAGATAAGAAAACTGAGGTCTGGGAAAATTCTTACAGAGCTGGCTGAGTCCCGCACAGGGCCCAAGCCCTTTTACTTCCAGCCCAGGGTGTGCCCCATCTTCCTCCCCCTACCCCCATCTGGTAAGCGCCAGAGAACCACATCTCTTCATTCAAGACACATCCAGTGACAGCAGCTTTCTCCACCCACGACTGAACAAAAATAGCAGGGAAAGCAAGCGATGCTTCCCCCGGGGGAAGAGAGGAGCAGGGACAGCTCTCCTGTGGGGCAGGGAATGGGCAGGCCTGGCTATCCGGGGAAGAAGGCAATGTTTCACCGTGAGGCCCTCAGGTAGCTGGGGCTGGAAAGGTTCCCTGGCCTGGCTAACCTGACCCCCAAGGATGCAAGGGGAGAAAGAGCTGTGTTTTCACAGCCTGAAGGGTTGGGAAACTGAAGGAGACCTGGCCCGTCAGAATCCCAGGCGGGAAGCAAAGCTGGGCAGCCCCCATGGAAAGAGGCGGCCTCTTCTCACCTAGCCCAGGAACTGGGACCTGCAGCGGCACAGCCCACCTGGGGCTGAGGACAGGCCCCAGCTGCCAGAGACCAGCATTCTCCAGTTGGCCAAAGGGAAATGGGGTCCATTCATAGGATATTTTTAAAAAGAGGTGACATTCTTCTGTAACCCAAGCCAGTGAAATGGGACTTGGGGGGTATATAAGTTAATGTCTAGACCTTTGTCGCAATATTTTAAAGCCCTTTAGCCTCCATGAAAAGGCTAGACTGAATAAAAGCCCTTTTCCTACACTAGAAAATGTGATGTAATGGAATAGACTTTTTTTTTAATAAACTTAATTTTAGAATGGTTTTACATTTACAGAAAAAATTTAAAGATAGTATGGAGGAGTCTCATATACCCCACACCCAGTTTCCCCTCTTGTTAACATCTTAAATCAGTAAAATACATTTTTTACAATTAAAGAACCGATCTCGATGCATTCTCATTAACTAAAGTCCATACTCTTTTCGGATTGCCTTAGTTTTGACCCCATGCCTTTTTTTTTTTAATCCCAGGATCCCATCCAGGATATCATACTGCATTTAGTTGTCATGTCTCCTTAGGCTCCTCTTAGCTGTGACCAGTTCTCAGACTTTTCTGGTTTCTGATAAACTCAATAGTTTGAGGAGCAGTGGTCAGGTGTTTTTTGTTAGAGAAGTTGGAGGTTTACAGAGAAATCATGCAAAAACTACAAAGTCCCATACCCCTTCCCCCTACACCCACACACAGTTTTCTCTATTGTTAACACTTTGCAGGAGTCTGGTACATTTGTTATGATGAAAGAGTATTATCAGAATTATACTCTTAACTATATAGTTTACATTAAGATCCACTGTTCATGTTGTACTATTTTAGTCCTATTTTAGTTTTCTGGCTGCTACAGCAAATACTATGCAATGGGTTGGCTTAAACAATGGGAATTTCTTGGGTCAAGGTTTTGAGGCTAGGAGAAGTCCCAAATCAAAGCATTAGCAAGGCAATACTTTCTCCCAGCAGACTGTGGCATCCCAGGGCTGCTGCTGGCGATCCTTGGTCCTTGACTTTTCTTACAGGACAATGCTTATGGCAGCCTCTCCTGGCTTTTCGGTTCCACTGACTTCTGGGAAGGACTTTCTCACCTTTAAAAACACCAGGAGCTATCACACACCCAGGCCCTCTCTTGTCCCATGTCATCTCATCACCATTCACACTGGCCCTGGGAAGTAGGTATTGTCCTGACCATTCTATCCACAGAAAAACAGGCTCAGAAGCAAAGTAACTTACTCAAGGTCAATTGGCAGCAAAGCTGGAGTTAAAACTTCAGTCTGGTGACAAAGTAAAACCCTTTCCAGTAAACCATGTTGCCTCTGCTCTGAGTTTGTGGACTCCAGTTAACAGCTCACAAAATCATCTGCTGAAGAGCATGGATGTGGAAGGGTCTTTTCTCCATAGAGCATACTGTGACCCAACCTGCCTTTGTTGTGACAACATCTGCTCTCCTTTTAGAAAGAGATGGGTGAGGTAATTATCAGGAAAGCTCTTCACTGGCTTCTTCGGCTACATCATCTCAACTCTGGCACTTTGAGAAATCCTGCTGAATAGTAGTAATTGCAGGGGTGGGGCGTTGGCCATTACTGTTGCCTGGTGCCTCAGGAGCACCTCAGACACACACCTGGGTTTGCATGGAGACTTCTGAGTAAAGGATTTTCACGTTCTGTGTGTGCAGATCACGAGGCCATTTCTGTCACCTGATTGAATAGACAATGGGATGGCACAAACCAGGGCCCATTTGGATGAACCAGTTCTTCATATTCTATCCTGGACCTTCAGGTTTCATTCCTGAAGATGGTTTTCTCCAGGGACAATAAGCAAAGAAAAAATTTTTCCTATGGAATATTTTTCTTTCCCTCTTTAAAAGTGGCCTATAATTAAGTAAAAGATATTTTCTTCTCCTCCTTTGTAGTAAGGCTGATAGGGACATTTATAGTTAACCGACAGGATCACAGATGCTTCCTCTTTCAGAGTGTTTTCAGCTTCATTTTTATGAACAAAATTATTTTTCCCCAAAACTATTTTATACAGACACTCAAATGAGAAACCGGCAATGGCAGGGCTTCTCTGAGTGTTAAGAGGACAAGAGGTAATATCACTTACATCACCCTACAGTGGAAAAGAGATAGTGAAGCAATGGCTCCAGTGGGTCTACTTTTCAAGGAAACCAGTGGAGACAATAGAGAGAGTACACCGATAAGAGATCACATCATGAAAGAAACTATTACCTAGTACTTGACAGTGCGTCTCAATGGTTCTAAACCTCTTATTACAATTCTATGCAATGGATATTATTATGATGATGCTTTGTATGGGACACAGATCATCGTAATGCTAAGTAATGTGCCCTAACCCAGCTAGGTCGTTCCAACCCAGGCAATCTGACTGCAAAACCCATTCTCTCTTAACCACAATTCCTCTTAGAACACATGGGAAAGTTCTTTCTACTGTGCAGGTGGAAGCCCTTCTTCAACAAGGAGATCAGACCAGATTTACAAGGAACAGAAACTGATGCTGGTGGTCTGAGCAGAAGAAGAATTTATTAAAAGTGTATGAGGGAAGCAGATGTGGCTCAAGCAATTGGGCTTCCGTCTACCATATGGGAGGACACGGGTTCAATCCCCAGGGCCTCCTGGTGAAGGGGTGCCCACACAGCGAGCCAGGCCCATATGGGGGGAGCAACGTAGCAATATGATGATGCAACAAAAGAGAGATACAGGGGAGAGTCAAGGCAAGACGCGACAGAAACCAGGAACTGAGGTAGTGCAAGCAACAGGGTACCTCTCTCCCACATCGGAGGTCCCCAGGATAGAATCCCAGTGAAGACTAGAGGAGAAGACAAGGAGAGGAGACAAAAAGAAACAGACACAGAAGATCACACAGTGAATGACCACAGACGGCAAAACAGCAGGGGGGTGGGGGAGAAAAAAAGAATTTTTAAAAAGTGTATGAAATTAAAAGTATTTGAAAGTGCATGAGTTACAGAAAATGGCTGGGAAGGAAGGGATCTGTTAAAGATTGAAAGAAACCAAAAGACTTAAGGCATTTGGGCAAATTGTAGAAATTTGAGTAAAGACTGAATATTAGAGGATATTATCAAACTATTGCTAATTTTCTTAAGGGTGGCAATGGGACTGTGGATGAGACACATTCTGAAGTACTTAAGAGTGAAGGGTCATCATGTCTGCAACTTAGTGTCCCACAGCTCAGTGGGCTCGTGTGTGCAGACGTGTGTGTATCTTGAGAGAGTACACCTACGCATGTGTCCCGCACACTGCTGAATATAGGTAAAGGTATATGTTTGTTCATTGTGGGTGTTTCCAGGAGCTTCCAGGGAGCCCCCAACCATGGTGATTCTGAAGTACACATTTCACAGAAAGTAAAATACTGAGTTATGGTCCAAGTTCAGCCAGCGACTTGAATTTGTCCCAGTTCTGCCTGCACCCACTGACCCCATGAGGATTCTGCAGAGAAATCAAAGGCCTCTTATTCTGGCTGGCAGAACAAATGAGAGTGGTTTGACCAGGCAGCCCCTGCCACTGCCCCAGACTAGGTGCTCCCAGCATGGGTCTGCGGCCTGTCAAGACCTCTCCCCTGACCAGGGAGAAAGACTTAGCAGCAAGCGGGAATTCCCCTGGGGTCTCTAAAACTAGTTGCATTTGCCCCGTGCCCACATGCCAAGGGTTAATGTACAGTGGAAGGGCATGGGTCATTCATCCCTACAGGCCGGAGTATGAGTCCCAGGCCTGACCCTAGTAAGCTGTCAGGACAAGGTCTATTACTTCACTTCTCTGGGCCTCAGTTTCCCCATCTATGAAGGGAAGATAATATCGCCTACTGGTGGTATGTGGATTTGAGAACAAACACTGTGAAGTTCCTAACAATAGTAGTGACCCCACAGATGCTCAATAAAGGCTAGCTGCTACTATTATTATTAAGAACACTAGCTTGGTCATCAGAGAAGCAGCAAGGTGTAGGGCTGCGAATCCAGCCCCATCCTGTACTGCCATGTGGCCTTGGGGAAGTTTCTTATCTTCTCTTTGTCTCAGTTTTCTCACCTGTAAAATGTTGATAAAGTAATAGCTGCCTCTTACAGTTCTTCTGAGAGTTAAATGAATCACTGTGAGAGAAGCCCCTAGAGCAGAACTTGGCACCTCGCAACTCACACGGAAGTGCCATTGTTATTATTGTCATCATCATCATGATCCTCATTTGACTAGGTATGTAATCCCTGTTTTGCTCAGGTATTTCTGGGGTTCTCCTCATTCAAGGCAGAGCAACATAACGGATGAGTTATCTATTGCTGCACAACAAACTACCACAAACCTGGCAACTCAAACAACACACATTTCTTACCTCACCATTTCTTCAGGCCAGTAGTGGGGTCCCTAAGCAAGGCTATCAAAATGCTGGCTGGTGGGAGCACGTGTAGTTCAGTGGTTGAGCATCTGCTTGCCACGTACAAGGTCCTGGGTTCAATCCCCAATATCTCCTAAAAACAAAAACTGAACTGAGGCTCAACTGGGGATGGAGCTGCTTCCAAACTCACTTGGTGTTTGGCAGAATCAATTTCCTGGCAGCGGTAGAACTCACAGTGCCTCACATCTTCAAAGCCAGCAATGAAGAAAGAGACTCTAAAATGGGGTCTGCTCACAAGATGGTGCCTTCTTCTAGTCTGCTAGACTACCAAAACACAAAATGCCAGAAATGGGCTGTCTTTTAACAATGGGAGTTTATTAGCTTACAGGCTTACAGTTTTGAAGCCTTGAAAATGTCCAAATCAAGGCATCATGATGTTTTCTCCCTGAAGACCAGCTGTGTGTGATCCTGGACTCCTCTGTCCAGGCAGGGCATGTGGCACCTGCTGGTCTCTCCTTTCTCTCCCAAGTTTCATTGCTTTCAGATTCTGGCTTCTGGGTCTTAGCTTCTGTGATTTCCTCTCTGTCTTTCTCTCTGTATTCATTCCATTTCTAAAGGACTCCAGTAAGAGGATTAAGACCCACCCTGGGCCACACCTTACTGAAGTGACCTAAACGAAAAGTCCTAACCAATAGGTCAACACCCACAGGAGTAGATTAGCTTTAAGAGCATAATCTCCATCCAGCTTCAAACCGTTACAAGTCTCCTATAAAGTAACATAATCACATAACTGGCATGCCATCACCTTTGCCAAAGCCTACTCATTAGAGGCAAGTCATAGGTCCTACCATATTCAAGGGTCTTGGTGGAAGATTACCCAAGAGTTTAATTCCAGAAGGTGGGATCACTGCTGTCACCTCAGAGTCTCACCACTGCACCCGAGGAGAGAGGTCTCAATGGAGATCCCCATCTAGGGGCCTGGTTCCCACTTTGCACTTCTTTGCCATCAGTGTCCACCTGCAGAAATCTAAGCCCTGCTGCACTCCGATGGAACCATGGGGATGGTCCAGTTTGTTGAACTATCCTTGTTTGGATCCCATGTATGTCAGGCTTCCATTGGGTCTAATACTGGATCTCCTAAGACCTGGTTGGATCTGATTGGCCAGGTCTTGGTAATTAGCCTGTCAGCCCCTTCACTAGGGTTACTAAATCCTGATAGCTCCTTTTCAGAGCTGCTGTCCCTGCATGGATGTGGAACATAGTTAAACAGGCTCTCTTCTCCACTGTGAGTGGGAATTGATAGAAACAGGTAAAACCTTTATGGAAGGAAAGTAGGCAGAAGTATCCAAGGTCTTTCAATGAAAATGCATGCCCTTTAACCTAGCAGTCCCACTTCTATTATGGTGTCCTGAGAAAATAATTAGAGATGAGCCCAAAGGTTTAGTTAGAAAGCAGTGGTTCTCAACTGGGGAACAATTTTGCCCCCCAGTGAATATTTAGCCCTGAGATCCTTCAGATTGTCAGGACTGGGGGAAGAAGAGTGCTACTGGCATCTAACTGGTAGAGGCCAGGGGTACTTCTTTTTTTTTTAAAGATTTACTTATTTAATTTTTCTCCCCATCCCCCCCCCAACCCCAGTTGTCTGTTCTCTGTGTCTATTTGCTGCATGTTCTTCTTTGTCTGCTTCTGTTGTTGTCAGCGGTACAGGAATCTGTGTTTCTTTTTGTTGCGTCATCTTGTTGTGTCAGCTCTCTGTGTGTGCGGTGCCATTCCTGGGCAGCTATCCTTACGGGGTGCACTCCTTGCGCATGGGGCTCTCCTGTGTGGGGACACCCCTGCGTGGCAGGGCACTCCTTGTGCACATCAGCGCTGCGCGTGGGCCAGCTCCACATGGGTCAAGGAGGCCCAGGGTTTGAACCTTGGACCTCCCCTGTGGTAGACGGATGCCCTAACCACTGGACCAAGTTCACTAGGCCAGGGGTACTTCTAAACACCCTACACAAGACAGACCCCAAAAGCACTATCTGTTCCAACATGTCCATAGTGCCGAGGCTGAGAAACCACAGTATAAAGGATGCACATGGATTAATAAATGATTGGAAATTTTAAAACGCTCAAATTTAAGGAATTCATTACATAAGTGATGGTATATCCATATTCTGGAAAACTGAGGAACCATCTGAAAGAGTGGAGTGACATATTTAATATCCCAGAAAGATAGGTACGATAAATTGCCAGATGGCACACCCCTTGCAAAATGGAATGCATGATATGATTTCATAACAGTAACACAGATAAGCACACACACACACAGTCATACCATGTATCTATGTGATCCAGCCCACCTTTTTTTTTATTCCCCCCCCCTTGTGGCTTGCATGCTGTCTGCTCTTTGTGTCCATTTGCTGTGTGTTCTTCTGTATGTCTATATTTATTTATTTATATTTATCCCCTGCCCCTGCGGCTTGCTTATTGTCTGCTCTCTGTGTCCACTCACTGCATGCTCTTATGCTTTTTACTTGTCTCCCTCTTTGTTGCGTCACCTTTGCTGAGTTGGCTCTCTGCGGCTCTCGCGGGCCAGGCGACTCTCCGCAGCGTGAGGGTGAGGCTGCCTTCACAAAGAGGCCCCGGGACGCAATCCCAGGGCCTCCCCTATGGTAGATGGGAACCCAACTGACTGAGCCACAGCCGCTTCCCTCCAGCCCACCTTCGAATGAGCGCCCCCTACCTCAGCATTATACCACTAGAGCACAGACCTTCCCAACCTCTTTCAAATCTTCCTGCCTTACATTTGCCACAAGAACACCAAGCACACCTAGCAGCATCCTTGTAGAGAAAACATAGAAAGGGTTTTCACCTCACGCTTCAGACATTCTCATCAGACGTATCAGGGCTGGAGGACCTCTGCTAACTTCTACCCTTCCTTCTGCCCTCCCCACCACAGACGCCTCCCTCCTTACCTCTCTTCACCTCCCTTCCTTAACCGCAAGTGACCCCCTGAACTTCTCACCTGTTCCTTATACACATCGACTTTGCTCTGCCTCAAGTCCTCCAAACTTGCTCACTCACAACTACCTGCCCAGCTTCAAAGGGCCCCTCGGTACCACAGCTGACCCTGTTTAAAAGTGAGGTGCACGGAGAACGCGTGTATGCGTGCATCAAGAGACCTGCCGAAAGAGATCATAGTAAGTGTCTTTACAAAGGTGGTTTTATTTTTCCCGTTTCTCTTTTTAAATTTTTTTAAATTTTTATTAGAGAAGTTGTAGGTTTACAGAAAAAAGTAAGCAAAAAGTAGGGTTCCCACACACCACCCTCATGCACGCACGTGGTTTTCCCTATTACTAGCACTTTCATTAGTGTGGTACCTTTGCTACAACTGATGAAACAATATTATTATAATTACGTAGTTTACATTGGATTTCACCATATTGTATAGTCCTATTTTAAGTTTTTTTCTAGTAACGTGTATATAATCTAAAATCTCCCCCATATAGCCACATTCAAATATATAACTTAATGGTGTTGATTACATTCACAATGTTGTGCTACCATCACCACCATGTATTACTGAAACTTTTCCATCCCCACACAGAACCTCTGTACCAATAAGTCCTAACTCTCCATTCCCTGCCCCCCACCTCAACCCCTGGTAACTGTCTTCTAATTTCTGTTTCAATAAATTTGTTTATTGTATTTATTTCTTAAGAGTGAGATCATTCAATATTTATCTTATTGTGTCTGGCTTATTTCACTCAGCATAATGTCCTCAAGGTTCATCTGTGTTGTTGGATGCACCAGGATTTTATTCCTTTTTACAACTGAATATTAGTCCGCCATACATATAGACCACATCTGTTTATCCGTCCTTCTGCTGATGGACACTTGGGTTACTTCCACCATTTGCCAATTTGAATAGTGCCGCTCTGAACATCAGCGTGTCTCCCTTTTCTCATTGTTAGACAATGAGAAAAGCTACCTCTCTAATTAAAAAAATGAATTTCTAATTGTACCCTATGAGTTTTGTGGAATAAGCCTTTATAACTCTTTGGGTGTCTCTCTTTGAATTGCCTAAGCCTAGTAAAATGCCCCCCTCACACTGGTTTCCTTGACAAGACCTCCAGCTGCTGCAGTTGGCTCCCAACAACCACAGAGTTTTGCCAATTCCACCATCTGGGTAGGGTTCCTCAGCTTTGGCACTATTGACATTTGGGCTGGATAATTCCTTGTTGTGGGGGACTGTACTGTGCATTGTAGGATGTTGAGCCACATCCCTGGCCTCTTTCCACCAAATGTCAATAACACCCCCAAAAAATATCTCCAGACATTGCCAAACGTTCCTGGGGGGCAGGCAAAGCTACCTCCAATTGAAAACCCCTGATCTAGGCCTCGCGTGGTGTGACAAAAAGAAACAAACCTTGGCAGGGAAGCAGGAGGCCTGGATCCCAGCTGGGCCCACCACTAATTCAAGGACCTACGCTGGTGTCAGGTTCTTCATCTCCTGAACGAGAGAATTTCTAAACATCCTTCCAACGTCACAATTCTAGTGAACCCGGGCTCTTGAGAAGCAGAGTCTCTTTTGCCCAGTAAGGGAAGAAAAAACGTGGCTGAGCTGTGCTATCTTCCCTGCCTGGGCCTCTGCCCTCCCACCCCTCCTTCCCCTCCTGCCAGTGACCTTCCCAAACCTCAAACCTGAGCCTGTGTCTCCCTCTTTCTTCAAGGATCCCGCCCTCCATGGAGCCTGGCATCTGGTCCAGAGGCCAGGAAGTCATCCATTCACTGGGTGCATAAAGATCTCTCAGCTTTACTCCATTCCACATACTGTGTGGCTTCCTGCCTTTTTATTCTTTACAGCAAGGTCCCCTCTGCTCTCCCCGCTCCAGCTCATCCTCCAAACCTATGCAAAATGTCTCTCCCCCAAGAGGCTTCCTTATGCCAGAGGCTGATGGAGACGACCCAGCCCGCCATGGGCTCTCTGAGCAACCCCGGGAGTCCCTGGCAGCACCCAGTTTGCTTTACAGAATCCTCAACTCGCTTGTCCTTCCTGCACCAGAGTCCGGGATCCCGTCGCAGTCAGGGGTGTATTCCTGACGTTGGCACCATGCCCAGACTGGAGCAGACACTCAAGGAGCGTGGAGTCCCGGTCCCACTGTTGTCAGCACAGAGCCCACGGGCGAGGTGTTCAGCCTTAAGCCTCAAGGGTCTCATGTCTACAGTGGTAACCACGGCTCTTCCCGCAGAGAGCTGGAGTGCAGAGAAACTGAGGCAGTGCACAACTGTGCCTCATGGGCCAGGCTCCATGGACCTTAGGGGATTTCACTAGCTCTTCTCATATGGCGAGTGATGAAAGAAGGGATAAAAGGCCCCATTGACTCTTGCTGGACGGCAGGGAGACAAAACGGAAACATCTAGGAAAGAACTGGTCAGACGTGACCTGGGAAGCTGTCCTCAGCCAGCCAGGAGAGTGGGCAAGACAGGTTCCCCGGGAGGCCCTGGTGGGGCTCTCCGTGAGGTCGACGCTGCTTTAGCCGCTTCTGCTTCCGGAGGGCCTGAGCCCACTGCCCACTGCCCTCGGCAGTGTTGGCCCTGGCCAAAGCTGGCCCTCCAGCTAGAACCAGCGTCAGGAGCAGCTGGGGATGTGGCAGGTTCGTGGCTCTAGAAGGAGGTGGCAAAGCAGTGAGGAAGCAGAACTTGCTGGGCAGAGAGAGCAGTGAACCTGGCTCAGGTGTGTCACTAGCTTCCCTTGAGACAGAGGCCCTGGGCTGAGGAGATGCTCACCTCTTCCAGAAGCATTATTTTATTTTAATTTTTTTTTTATAGATTTGGGAATTCAAAAGACAAGAAACTGTCTGGACCTGGTGGCCCCAGGTCAGAGAAAGAGCTTATTTTTACAAACAAGTTCTGCAGCTACTCTACTGCCAGTGCCCAATGATAGAAGCAAATTCGTCATGATTTATGTCATTCCTGTAGGTCAAATCATCACCCCTCCAAGCCTATTAACCGTGGTAACCATAGGTTCCTTTGGCCCATGGCTGCTCATCAAAGCAGTTTTTTGTTTCAGTTTAGAATGCATGAAAGGAGATTTCTTTGTGAAAAGTGTAGCTATAGGTAGAGAGGACCAGTGGTGGTGGTTTTCAAAAGACTTCAGAAAACTGTTTTGTGCAGGTGCTTGAAGTTTGGAAGTCTCTAGCCTGGTCCCGAGTTAACAGCTGAGCTAGGAAATGTAGAAGACATGCGCCTTTGGGGGAAGTCCTGTGTGTTCAAACCCAATGCATCCCACCTGATAGGAATGAAACCCACCTAGCTAACTTTCTCCCCAGCTGGTGGACGCAGGTCCAGAGCCCAGCCACCTGCCCCCATGACCTCATGAAAATGATACTGCCAGATGTCGTGCTGGCAGAAGACTTTAATTAAAGAGGAGAAATTAATTACATCATTCTGCTGTCCAAGCTTAATTCCCCTAAAGTTACATCATGAAACCAGGGCATTATAAAGGATTAGGGACCAAAGGAAGGTAGATATGAATAAGGTTTCCATATGCCCATGACTCATGTCTCATACTTGTGTCCCTAGTGGGGCCCCTCATGACTCACCACTGATATCAACCACAATCTCATGCGGCCGCCATATGTGTGCATTTCTGACCTTGCTGTTGAGAATTAGGCTTCGAGAGAAGCGAGAGAGGCCCACAGGCAGGGTGCAGCCTCCCAGTGGGGACCCTAAAAGTCTGTGCTTATTCTGAAAGCTTTGAGGCACTTTAGTCCGGTATTTCCCCGGAAGTGGCATTGCCTGGCATTGCCAGGTCTCATGTGGAAAACAAAGGGTCTCCTGGTCAAATATATTTGGGAAACATATTGGGTTTCGTCACTGGGGCCTTGCTGGGGCCCACAACCTGCTAATGCTCACCGTGAATCTCTGAGATGGCTGTAGACGAAGCAACCCTTTCAAAGCTGGTTCACTACAGAACCCTTTTTGAAGGAGAATCTCATGAGGTTAGTGCACTGAAGAACACACTTTGGGAAATGCCTTTTTTTGTAGCACCTCCTTTCAATGTTCTCCCTTGCCATGAAGACAGAGTAGCCCCTAGACACATATGTTTAAGAAGGTGAATCCACATCAATCCCTACCATTGCACCTTCTGTGACAGTTGGCTCCCAATTCCTACAAGCAGATTGACGCCCTCTGCATCCACTGGGGAACCACTATGTCATGGGGCATGGCAACGCTGAGTCATAAGCATGGCAATGCTGAGGCATGGAGCATAGCAACTCTGCGAGAGTGTGATTATTTTACCAGTGAGGGAGATGCAGCCCCCAGAGCAGAAGTGCCTGGCTGATTGGAGCTGAGATGACTAGAGAGTGACAGAGCCAAGACTAGACATCCAGCGCCCTTGCCTTTGTCCACAAAAAGGAGAGCAGCTTCCCAGTGTGTAAACAGAGTGGCCTCGTTAATAAGGCATCTATCTTCCATGTGGACTCTAAGCCACCTCTTGATATAGAGATGGAGTAGACAACACCATCCCAGAGTCCAAGGGATGGAGAAATAGAGTATGAATTAGAGTGGACTTACTGATATTCTACTATGGAACTATTGTGATCAGTAATGGAAGAAACTGTAGCATTGATATGAAGAAAGTGGCCATGATAGCTGCTGAGAGTAGGGAGAGGGAAGAAGAGATGAGATGTGGGGGCATTTTCAGGACTTGGAGTTGTCCTGGGTGGTATTGCAGAGACAGATGCTGGACATTGTACCTCCTGCCATGACCCATTATGTGGACTGGGGGCAAGTGTAAACTACAATGTAAACCATTATCCATGTGGTGCAGCAGTGCTCCAAAATGTATTCACCAAATGCAATGAATGTGCCACGATGATGAAAGAGGTTGTTGATGAGGGGGGAGTGGGGTGAGGGAGGTGGGGGAGTATATGGGGACCTCTTATATATTTTTAATGTAACATTTAAAAAATAAATTAATTAAAGTAACAAATAATGGAAAAAAATAATAATAAGTTACCAAAGTTACAAGTTAACTAGGTTACCACATTGGAGAGTCATTCCTATTAGATAATAATAGGTAGATTACTAGAGACCTAGCAATGAAACTTCCCAACAGAAGAGACAACCACACCCATGTGTTGGGAGGCAGTGCCAAGAGTTAGGTGATGAAAGCAAGTAATTAGGAGTTATCCTTTTCCAAGTTTCCATAAAACCCTGTGCATACCTCAGCCTACCACTTATGGCACCAAATTATACTGATCTTTGTGGGGATCTGCTCCTTTCCCCACCCCTCACCCATAAGAGTTAGAATTCTTATTTGCAGACAGTAGAATCTATTCTGGCTAGTTTAAGAGTATTTATAAAGATTATTTATAAAAAGACATTAGGCACATTCATTGCATTCAGTGAGTACATTTTGGAGCACCTCTACCCCACATGGATTATAGTTTACATTGTAGTTTACATTCTTCCCCAGTCCATTCAGTGGGTTATGGCAGGATATATAATGTCCTGCATCTGTACCCGCAATATCATTCAGGACAACTCCAAGTCCCAAAAATACCCCCACATCACATCTCTCCTTCCCTCTCCCTGGCCTCAGCTACTCCCATGGCCACTGACTGCACATCAATGACACAATTTATCAAATGCAATGAGTGAGCCACACAGTTGAAAGAGGTTGTTGATGTGGGAGAAGTGGGGGGGGGGAGGTAGGGAGTGGGGTATATGGGAACCTCTTATATTTAATGTAACATTTTGTGTGATCTATGTATTTTTTTTAAAAAGACAAAAATAGATAAAATAATTTTTAAAAGGACATTAGGGAGTCCACAGACTCTCCAGGAGGAACAGAGAATGACTGGATGTGACACAAACAAGGACAACAGGAGAAATAGCCAGTGACACCACAGGCCACTGTAGGAAGACTCCAAAGCAGCTGCCACCCTCGCTTGATACCTTTGATGCTAGGCTGGATGCTAAGAACCCCAAGAGGACTCTAGAGCCAGAGACCTCCACCATCGTGCCATCATGCTCGCCAGAAGACCTCAACTCCCTGCCAAAGATCACCACCTCACCTTGCTCACTTGTACGTTGGGTTCTCAAGCGGTTACACCTGCTAGGCAAAGCTCCTTCACATGCCTCACAACACCTGCCAGGGAGGCTGGGAAACATAGTTTGTAGCTTTCCAGCCTCAATAATACAGGGAGAAAAATTAGAAGAGCTAATCCACAGAAACTATCACACTTTATTTAAACAGACTCTCAACTGTGTTTCTTTTTTTTTTTTTAAGATTTGTTTTATTTCTTTATTTCTCCCCACCCTCTTATTATTTGCAGTTGCCATGTCTGTTCATCTTCCTTGTTTCTTTTGGAGGCACTGGGAACTGAAGCCGGGACCTCCGATATGGGAGGGAGGCACCTAATATTGAGTCTTTCATTATGTTTTTTCTTCTTGTGTCTCTTGCTGCATCAACTTGTTGTGTCGGCTTGCCATGCCTGTCCATCCCACCAGCTTGTTGTCTCCTTTAGGAGACCCCAGGAACTGAACCACAGACCTCCCATGTGGTAGGTAGGAGCCCAATCTCTTGAGCCATATCTGCTTCCCTCAACTATGTTTCAAAACATACAGGGGCATTTTTTGACGTCTCAAGGAAGCATGCTGCTGGCATTATAGGATGGGGACCAGTGACGTTAAATATCCTACAATGCTTGGATCAGCTGGGACAACACAGAATTTTTACATACACACACACGCAAATAATGCTTACAGTGCGATGAGAAGCACTAGACCAGAATGTGAGTTTATGAAGACATAAAATATGTCTTCTTTCTTTCCTCCAAACAGAGTCTGGTGCATAGTAGATGCTCAGTCAAGTTGTGTTGGGTGAAGTGTATCAAGAAATGAATGATTGGGTGGAGGAATTAATGACTAAATGAATGGTTGGAATGAGAATGGAACGAAAGCCCAGACCTAGAAGCAGCTAGCTATCTGACCTCCTAGAGGAGCTGTTTTTCTTAGCCCTGAGCACTGAACCAGAAACATCAAAGGATCTCAAATAGAGATGTGTTGAAGTGATTGCTTGACTGACTGACTGGCTGATTAGTTGATGAGTGGGTCAGTGAAGTTTTAGAGTCAAGCAGGAAAGAGGGGCTGGGGCTGGCCATGAAAAGTCAATCAATCACACTGGGAGTGAGCAAGATGGAGATGAAGTCTCAGCACCATGACGACATTCATTTTCTGTGTATCCATCACCAAGCACAATGGGCTGTCTGCACCGTCCCTTGGGTCCACCCACCCTTCCCTCCTTCCGTGGCCACACCACCTCCCACCTGTGTCAGAGCACCGGCTGAATCCCCCAACTGGCAACCCTCACGCCCCCCCCCACCCCGGCAACCCGGGCTCATCCAGCCCTAGGTTCATCTCTTCTAGACTACTTATCATAACGGGGTTTCCTGCCATGTCTCACATACAGAAACACATGCAACGAAGCAACTAAAATACCAGAAGAAATAGAAATACAAGAAACAAAGAAAGAGAAACACAAATAGTCCAGCCATTTGGTTTGCTGTTTCCAGGGAGCTTGGAAATAAAGGAAGTCAGATCAGTTAAGTGCATTCCATTAATGAAGAAGAAGAAAACTACCAAGCTCCCAGTTCCACGCAAAGAAAGGACTCCTCTGGGGATTCTCATAGAGGACACTGGGAACAAAGTCCTCAGCAGTACCACTTACTAAAGATGCCATGGCAGATTTTATATGTTAGTTTCCTACCTGCGAGCCAAGAGTATAAAAAATTAAAATGCAATTTAGAGAAGGCATTGTTCCCAGCAGACTCACTTTTCCTAAATCGGCATGAATCATGTTCCTCCACTGCCCAGAACTAATGATGTGTCTTTCTTCCCTCCCTCATCCCAGCAAATCGCTCTCACGTGGCTCCCGGCTCTGCTCTACCCACGGAAAGTGGCTCTCAGCACTCCCTGGCACACCCTCAAGCTCAGCCTGCGGCCAGCTCCTTCTCACCGCCCTCCACTGTGTCTAGGCGCTCATCTTCACCTTTCCTTTCTACCTATCCAAATCCTGCAGACCCTGCAAGGAGAGAGGGAGAAGGGGAAAGAGGAAGGGAGAGTAAAGTAGAGAAGGGAGAAGAAAAAAGAGAAGGGAAGGAGGAAGGAGGGAGGCAGGGAGAGAAGAGAATGGAGAGAGGATATTGAGACTTGCCTAGTGAGGGGACAGGCTCCTGTTTAAGTTTCGTCTCAGCCCCACCACTGCCCTGAGCCTTTCCTTCCCTCTTCCTTGCCCTGCCTTCCCTCTCGCTGAAGCTCAGCTGCTTTTTGAGCCAGCATCACATTCCTCCCCACACACGATCCCTGGCCCCTCAGGTTTCAGCAATACCAAGATACTCAACGTTCCTCCAACCATACCATGGTAGTCTACTCAACATCTATTCCCTGTTTCCTAATAACAGACCTTGGGATTTAGTCAGGGCTGCACTGTGCCCAGTTAAGACCATATTTTGTTGCTTTCCTTGGATCTAAGGAAAGAAGGCAGAAGTCTTTGGGTGAGGCATCCGAGAAGCAGGCCAATTCAGATGGGAAAAATAAACTTTTGTCCCTTTACCTTCCCTTTCACTCTGCCTGGAACACTGGCATGCTGGCTGGAGCTCCAGCAGCCTTCTTGTGAACTTGAGGACAGACGTTACATTCCAAGGACAGAGCTGAGAGTGAGAGAGAAGAGCCATGGGCCCCAGAGACTTTGTGGCACCTCCAAACCAGTCCTAGAACAGCTGCTTGTGGACCTTTTGTGAAAAAGAAATTAGCCTCCCTTTAATTTAAGACACTTATTTGGTTTCTCCTTTAGATATCTGAACCTAAATCTAAATGCTACAACAGCCATGTGGTTTCATTCCTCCGAGCTTTTGCACAGCTGTTTTCTCCACCAGGATCACCATTTCTTCTTGTCTTCCGCTGGGTAAAGTCCTGTCATGCTCAAAACCTCTACTGAAGCAGACCTGCCCTTGTGGACCCTCTTCTGACCCCTCGAGGGGGACGGACCCCTCCTCCCCTTGAGCTACGCCTCTTCCCCAAGCTGGGTTAGCACACTGATCCCTGTCCTGCAAGAGCTGACACCAGTGAATCTCACAGTGGGGCCCTGAGCCAGCAGCATCACCTGGGAGCCTCAGCCCAGACCCACGAACCAGAAACTTTGAGGGGGGGCCTTGCACTGGGTGTTTAACCAGCCCCCTGGGGGATTAGGATGCACGTTGAGACCCCCTGATTTAGAGGTATCCCATTCACAAGACGAGAAAAAGCTGTATCGGTTCCTTTTTATCAAAAAACCTTAGGAAAATGCCAGGTAATAATAAGTGTTTCATAAATATTTAAAGAATTAAATAGTAAGTGATGAATGAAAACTTGCGAGAAATAATGCGGAATGAATAGTTTATGCGAAAACACCATGTATTCTCTACTCCAGGGCGTCCTCTGGAGCTTTGCCAGCTCACCTTGACTTCAACTCTTGCGTCTCTTTTGGTCCAAAAGCCCCAGGGCCAGGTGTAGCCCCTAAAGCCCAGCAGAGATTTCATTCAACACTTCACAAGTTATATGGAAAATTCCTACAGAGCACCAAAAAGTTTTTTAAAAAGCTATACAGAAAAAAATCCTTAAACATATTTTTAAGGGATGAAGGAAACACCCAACATTTTTCATACTTGCCTCATACTTTCCGTGAAAATGAATGCTGGCTTTTTTTTACCTGCATTGAAACTGGGTTCACCCTCAAATGGTTTCATATGCAAATGGTTCTCTGCAAATGATAAGCAGAACGTACATTCCATGTAAGAACAAGGGGATGAGACGGCCCCAGACTGCAGGAGCAGGTAATGAGACTTGGCTGGTGCCCCCTCAGAAACACTTTGCCAGGACTGGCAAAGGCAGGATGTCCTCAGAGCAAATGAGCAAATATTCAGCTAAGCTAGGACCAAACACGCAAAACAGATCACAGAAAAAAAAAAATATATCAACATCTTCACTATGCTTCTCCTATGCAGGTATAAGAGAAGCAAGGAAGAGGGAGACACTTTTTCTACTTATAAATTCACTTCCAAAAAAAAAAAGAAACTTTCTGAAGACCTAATTGTGCCAGACAGAGAACTCACTGGGGTTACAGGCTGACCACCAAACAGCTCTGCTTTCAAGTCCCATTAACAGACCTAGGAAGTGGGAGCTGACATCATCATTATCATCATCACTAGAACTCTTACTCATAGCCTAAGAAGACTGTGGCAGATGTTTCTAAGACAATATGAGAAATTCAATATTGGAAGTTTGTCTGTGATGAAGTAGCAAGGAGGAGAGAGTAATTAACTATCCAGGAAGATCAGGAAAGGTATAACCAAGAGGATGCTACTGAGTAAGGTTTTGAAGGTTAAATAGGAGCTTGCTACCTTAAGCTAAGGAAAGACACCAGGAAATTATTTTGTCTTCAGAAATCTTTAAATATGGATCTGCATGATGGAGCCCAATACTTCAATTAATTACTCGCTACTTCATATTCTCACTACTGCCCCATGAGGGAGATATATTTTGAAGACTTTAAAAAGAAGACTTAGTAGAGTTAAGGACTTTGTCCCTAATGATGCAATTAAAAAGGGATTGAACTGGGATTTGAATCCAGGTCTGCTCAACTCAGGGGCACATGGTCTCAAGCATTATCTCTTTACAAAAGAATGAGCCTCTAGTTCTGAATCAGAGACCAGAGGTGAGAGTAGCTGGTATAATAGAGCAATTTTTTCCAGAACTCCAGGTCTGACAACGTGGGGAGAGTGTCGACTTCCACCTGAGCTGACTGACAGTACCGGGCTGGGGGCACTCTCTAAAAAGCAAATTCCAACCTGGGCCTTTTCCTACAGGACAAAGCAGTTGCTGGGCTCCTTTCTCGCAGCAGTAGACAGGGCAGTTATTGGAACTGAAGGAGAGATCAGGAGCGGGGCACGGTGAAGGGTTTTTAGAATGAATCAAATCTGTAGGACCAGTTCTTTTGCAGAATCCAGTGCAAAATGAAAATGTGAGTGCCCCTGTTCCAAAAGCAGGAAACGAGCTCTTTTTCCTTTCCTCCACAGTTTCTCCCTCAACCTGTCACAGTCACTTCTGCTTGCCGTTTGCTGTTGCCCCGCCTCGAGCACGGGGATGCTTGCTAGTGAGTGCAGACCCGCACAGGTGCACAGTGCCTGCCTAACCTGGCCCTCACCTCTCTATCCTGGCCCTGGCAGTGGTTGCAGGAGAAGGAACGGGGCAGCCAGAGGCCAAGAACCCTTACTGGGGAGGCAGGAAGACAGTAAAAGACAGGACCACCGGTGAGTGGAGGCTCCGGGCTCCCCGGTGCATGCTCCATTGGCCCACGGGTCTTCACTTGGCAGAACACAAATTCAATGATAAAATTCTTAAGAATTCAAGATAGCAACCACAGCGCATTAACCCCCAAGCATGAACCCCCAAGCATGAGCCTGTCACCCCTCTGAGCCCGGGGCAAACCTCAGAACACAGGGGCCCTGTGCGGCCAGGCTGGCCTCGTGCCCACGAAGTTGCTGCCTTCTCATTGCCCGGAGACACACGGCCTCGGGGAGGTGGTTTCATCTTTCCAAATCTCAGGGTTCTTATCTGCAGAATGAGCATGGAAATACCTACTTCCCAGACGAACGCCCGGAGAGCAGGACTCAAATCATTCATGAGGAAGGAGTGCCGTTTCCAGGAGCCAGGCGGCGACAGCCTCCCCTGGGAACGTGCTAGAAATGGAACACGGATTTCTTTAATGAAATTATGCAACCCTCCAAAACTGTCTTATTTTCCCCAGGTCTGCTTCGACAAACACCACACCATGGGTGCTTAAGTAACAGGAGTTTACTGTCTCACGGTTTGGGAGGCCCAAAGGCCGACAGCGAGCCCTGGCAGGACGTGCTCCCCCCCGGAGCCTGGAGCCCTCGCCCACCTGCCTCTCTCTCCTTGCATCTGCTTCCTTGGCTTTCCTGGGGCTTCTACTAACATGTCTGCATTAGTCAGCCAAAGGGGTGCTGATGCAAAATAGCAGAAACTGGTTGGTTTTTATAAAGGGTATTTATCTGGGATAGGATACCAGGCCATAAAGCATAAGTTACTTCTCTCACCAAAGTCTTTTTTCACATGTTGGAGCAAGATGACTGCCGACGGCTGCGAGGGTTCAGGCTTCCCGGGGCCCTCCCTTCTAGGGTCTTGCTTCTCTCTGGGTTCAGGGTTCCTCTCTTCCTGAGGCTCCAGCTTAAGGCTTCAGCATCAAACTCCAACATCAAAAATCCTTAACTCTGTCCTTGGCCATGCCTTTTATCTGTGAGTTCCCACTCAAGAAAGGGTGCCCTACTGGCACAAGAGGTTCACATAATTACTTAATCAAGTAAACCTATGAATCCAATATAATCTAATATGCCCAGAGGAAAAGATCAGTTTACAAACATACTCCAATATTTCTTTTTGGAATTCATCAATAATATCAAACTGCTACAGTGTCCTTTGCTTACAGGCCTTCTTAACCAGAGGTCTGTGAGCTTGAACTGAAATTCAAAAAGCCATTATTCTTGTGGGGACGTTTTGGTGCAAGTGTGATCTATTTATTAAATAACTCACAGTGGGGAAACGGACTTGGCCCAGTGGTTAGGGCATCCGTCTACCACATGGGAGGTCCGCGGTTCAAACCCCGGGCCTCCTTGACCCGTGTGGAGCTGGCCCATGCGCAGTGCTGATGCGCACAAGGAGTGCCGAGCCACGCAGGGGTGTCCCCCGCATAGGGGAGCCCCACGTGCAAGGAGTGCGCCCTTAAGGAGAGCTGCCCAGCGCGAAAGAAAGTGCAGCCTGCCCAGGAATGGTGCCGCTGATGACAACAGAAGCGGACAAAGAAACAAGACGCAGCAAATAGACACAGAGAACAGACAACCAGGGGAGGGTGGGAATTAAATAAATAGATAAATGTTTAAAAAAAAAAAACTCACAGTATAGTGTGGACTTAGTAAGGGTCTCGTGGTTTTCACCTGACTGGCAGAGGGGTCTGTGGGGCACAAAAGGTAAAGAGCCCCTCGTAACTTATAAGGACGCCGGTTAAATGGACTGAGGCCCACCCTGGTTCCCTGGTCCCATCTAAATTGGATCCTCAAAGATCCTCTTTACAAATGAGTCCACACCTCAGCTGATCAAAGCAGCCTCAGAGATCCTACTCACATATGGGTTCACACTCTCAGGGACAGAGCTGGGACTTGAGCATGCCTTTATGGGGGGACCTGATTCAATCCCCAACTCCACTATATGCACAAATGTCAGTTACAGGAAACGGATGTGGCTCAAGCAGTTGGGCTCCTGCCTACCACACAGGAGGCCCAGGGTTCGATACCCAGGGTCCCCTGGTGAGGCCAAATTGACCCCCGTGCAGCGACAGCCCACGTAGGAGTGCCACCCCGCACAGGAATGCCACCCCACGCACGAGTGCCGGCCGATGTGGAGAGCTGGCACAGCAAGATGACACAACAAGAGACACAGAAGAGAGACAATGAAAGATGTAGCAGACAAGGGAGTTGAGGTGGCACAAGAGAGTAATCGCTTCTCTCCCACTCCGGAAGGTCTCAGGATCGGTTCCTGGAGCTGCCTAATGAGAATACAAGTAGACACAGAGAGCTGACAACAAGGAAGGGGGAGAATAAATAAATAATCTTTTAAAAAAAAAAGTCAGTTACTAGGGAACTGCGCCCTCTTTCTCAGCTGCTCTATGACATCAGGGCACCCCCCAAATACAAACAGGAGTCAGGGTCCAGATGCCACGGGTCACCCAAGGCCACCCCTTCCCAGCTGGGTGAAGATGCAGGAAACCGAAGCCTGGGTTCCCACTGTTACAGGGTGGACTGTGAAAGCCCCTCCAGCCCCGTGGAGACAGGCTCGGGGACTGCAGGCATTTGCCAAAACAAAGCTGGCAAGCCACAGGGGCTGGAGCACCGTAAACCTCCGTGAGTGGCAGCGGCTACTCACCCAGCGGTCAGGAAGGGCAGCTCGGCCGTGGAATAGCAAGCTCAGCCAGAAATGGAATATTTCCGCCACCTCTCCTGGCAAAAAAAAAAAAAAAGCTGTTCCCACGTTTCCTGTGACAGATGGGGCTCTCATTTTTTCCCTCCCCCCACCCCCAAAAAAAGTACCGTGGCCCTTCGCAAGTCCGTTGTGACCGGGACAGCTTTGCGAGGAATCCGGGGAGCTGGCGTGGGAAGCTCTCGGGGCATAATCCCTGGCGGGGCCGCCCGGCAGCTGGCCCTCCAGCTGGGCCCAGGCGGCGAGGCCGCGGGCGGAGGCGGCCACCGCGGCTGCGGGAGGGCCTCGGCTCCCCGCGCTGCCCCGCGGCGGCCGCAGCAGGCGTCGGGGAGTCCCCCCCCCCCCCCACGGCTCGCCCAGCACCCTGGAAGGGAGGCGAGAGCTCCTTCCTTCTCTGACCAGGCTGGGCTGGCCCTGCGGTCTCTGGGTTTTCAGACGGGGCTTATTTTCCTCCTGGCCTCGCAGGCCGGCTGAGAGGGGGGCGCCTGGGCACACACCCCTGCACACGGCGTCTCCTTTGCAGGACTCTGCTCTGAAGTGTGACCCCGATGCCAGCGAGTCTCAGACACCTCGGGGCGCCGAAGGCCCGGGCTCCTGTTCTCGCGCAGGGCTGGGCTCAGCAGGGCTGGGAGGAGCTTGCGGTTCTGCCATTGGCGCAGGCTGGCAGGTGATACCGAGGAGGCTGGTCCAGGCACCGCACTGTGAAAACTGCCCCCAAACACCTGAGAAACGGCCCTAACGCTCTGAGCCTCTGCGAGATGGGGCAGGAATCGGCACCTAATCGGCAGGGTTGGTGGGAGGCTGCCCGGTCCGTGCAGTTAGTGAGTGGGGGAGCCAGGGCTCAACCCCAGCTGCACCTCTCTGCAAAGCAAGGGAAAGACGCCCGGATCGATATTAGAGAAGGGTGTGGGGCCCGGCGACAGTACCTCCTCCAAAAGGGAATGTGGCAGCCTAATGGATTTTAGATTCGGATGGCTCACTGAGTCTCAGGTCATTCCTCTCTAACATATGGAAAGTAATATTTACAAAAATTGTTATTAGGAGGTTTCAGGAGAAAAAAAGAAAAATCTTTAAATTCTTAGGTCAGGGCTTGGTATGTAAGAGGCACTCAAATGTTCATGGCCTTTTTCCTATGTTAGCTTCCCGTTTTCCTATCTTCCTAGGAAAATGCAATTATAAACCTATAAGGTCAACTACAGATTTCAGAGACTTCTACAGATTTCATAACCATGAGCATGAAACACAGTTATTAGTCCAGATCCTTTAGTTATAAGTGACATAAACTCAAATTGGCTTAAGAGGGCATATGTTTCACTTAACTGAACAGTTCAGTGGGGTTCAGGCATAGCTGGATCTAGCTGTCAAGTAAACTTGTCTCTCCATCTCTTGGTTCTGCATTCCATGGCACTGACGTCATTCTTGGGCAGGTTCCTCTGCATGTGGTGGCAGAGAGGACCTCTAGCATGTCTAGATTGGCAGACCTGTCAGAAAAAGAGGGCCATTTTCCTGAACATTCCAGAAAAAGTTGCAGGGCTGATTCTTATTAGCCCACATTGTCTGTCCCTGAGCAATTTTTTTTTTCATTTTAAAAAATAAGTTTATTTAACAAGATGCTTGACTTTGGGAAACTATCTGTGATTCATTGTTTTAGAGTAAGTTACTCCTACTTAAAGGCAGACTACCCTACATGTAACAGCTACATTTTTTAAAGTGGTAACATTGTTGTCCTCTTAAAATGAGAAATATCAAAATTCTCCAATCAAGTGAGGTATGCAAGAATTTTTAATGTATTTGGTTTTTGTTAAACAGTGAGAGCCAAATAACTCCCTAGAATATAAAAAGAAGAGCTGAATGACCATGCCACTAAAAAAGGGGGGGACTATTTTCACAGAGTGGGTATTTCCCACCTCCCATCTCTATTTGATGTCGATTGAAGCATACCATTGGCCATTTAGGGGAAAAAATGCAATATGCTCGTGCACAAATATCAACTGCTTTATGTACAATAAAGGAATCAGAAAGGGGAAATGAAAGAATAGAGAAATCTATGCTCTCATAGCCATGCAGTGGTGGAACCAAATTGCAGTTTTCTAATCAAGAATGTATTCTTGGTGTGCAGTAAAGTAGCAGTCTTTTTTTTTAGTCAACACCTCATGTCTGCTGCTGGATCACATCGATTTTATCTCCCTCCTCCAATTCCAGCCATGCAGATGTGTCGGTTTGGTTGATGGGCTGCCCCTCAGATCGGAGTCTGATCTGCCTCCTTGACAAGCGCTGCTGTCCACGATGGGCTTCCACTAGTTTACCAAGTGGCGGATGCCTCTTCCTCTTCAAAGGCGCTGCAGACCCATCCTGCCCCACCACCTTCAAATTAATAATCGTTCTTCTCAGTCTTGACTCCTTCCTTGGGTTTTGCGTGAGCCGTGGCGAGATTCACGAAAGAGGTAGCACGTTCACACCAAATGAACTTCCCTGCACTTCCCAGGCCACCCAAACACTTTGTCAGGGTGGAAGGATGATAAGCCAAAAGAAGAATTGGATATGGATTCCAGAAGAATAGGGAGCGGATGCTCGCCTGGCAAAAACCAAAGCCAGCAGCTGTCCACGGTGCAGCCACAGCCAACAAACATCAAATGTCCAGACAGAGGAAACCTTCAGCAGATCGGTTGTCCCACCACCTCAAAACCACAGTACCTAGTTAACTCCACCAGGCATCGGATTCTACTGCAACCAGGAATCTCCCTCTAAAGGGAATGTTTCTTAGAAGCTGAGCTAAATTTATAACAAATCTGATGACTGAAATTCTCTCCAGACAAACTCACTGGCTCTCCAACTGTTCTAACTTCACATGTGTCTAAAAGATTGAGAGCCCTACCCATCCCCTCCAGGGAATTCAACTTCCGGTCCACAGAGCCCAGCTGTGTCTAAAAATGTAAAGTTGCTTTATTAAGGCAAAGTCCACTATTTTTGTGTCTCCAGCTTCAGGAGATTTTGCTAAACCACCCCTTCTTGTCAGAATTATCACCAAGTCTCTAACCTAGTACAGATTTTACTCCTTTTCCTCATTGCGGAAGGAAATTCATCTTTCAAGTTCTTTTTGCTTTCTTTCTTTCTTTCTTTTTTTTTTTTTTAAATTAGAGAAGTTGTGGATTTACAGAACACCATGCATAAAATGCAGGAACTTTTAGTTTCTTGAGGGGAAAAAAAATCTAGAAGAGTATAGGCTGAATGCTTAAGAATGTTTACCTCTGGATGGTAGGATAAAGCAGAGTTTCACTGAAGCATGTTATTGTTTAAATAAAAATCATAACAAAGACACTTCTAAATTAAAAAGATCTAGTGGTTCCGTCAAAGCCCACCACACCACACTGGTGAGTCAAAAACTAGGGACTTAGTTCTGTAGTGAATAAGATCCCCCCCAAACAATAACAAATGCAAAAACAAAATCTAAACAAAACAAAAGCAGAAAGCAGCAACAGAAAAGTGCATGTGAGAAAATCCCAGCCAAGTTTACATTCCAACTTCCTTAAAGCAGCAAAGATTTCTCTTTTGGTGTAGAGATACTCCCTGGGGACCTGGGAGCCTGGACGAGAAGTCAAGAGTCCCAGCTCGGAGTCACAATGATGCCACTTCCCCTCCGTGTGACTCCAGGCAAGTCACTTCAGCAATCCGCGCCTCAGTTTTCTCATTTTCTGAAAACATCTCCACAGTCTAGTTTACATGGTTCTTACAGCATTCGTTCAAATGGGTCAGTTTTGAAAACACTATAAGCATTGTAGCTGGTTATTATTAATATTCTTAATTATTTAAGCACGTGTCCCATCCTATCTTGCCCCAATAATGGACAAAAAAGTTTGTCCTACCTTCTGGTGCTGAAGACTTAAATGCTCACTCTCCCAAGTCCACGGAACTGTCACCAGCAAGGTCCATTCCAGGTTGCACTCTTATTAATTTAGCATTCTCTTGGCTCCATTTCCTGCTTCCATTCCCCTCCTCCCTGCCAAAGGGGAACCACTTGATTCTGTTTAATATACAGCTTTTTGTACTTATATTTTAAAAAGCTGTATATGTTTGTGTATGTGTATTTTAAGTTTATGTACATGGCATTGTTTGGTATTTCTTTTTTCCTTCCTACAGATCTAACACTGTGTCTGTAAGAGCCATCTATAGATCTGATCTGCTTCCTCTAATTGCTGCACAACAACTCCCCACCGCAGTAAACAACATCGTAATGAACATCTTTGTTCAGCTCTCCATGTCTCATTTTGCTTGTTCTCCATCCTTCCAGCAGTGACGGATGTTTCCTATAACCCCTTCTGCCCCAGCCCCACCACACTTGGCATTATCTACCTTTCTAATAGGTTCGCAGATATGGTCCAACAGATATAAAGTGATATTCCATGATTGCTTGATTTTTTATTTCTCTGATTACTAGTGATAGGAAGCCCCTCCTCATCTGTTCATTATTTAGTTGTGAAGTAGGGAGAAAGAATATTCTTTTCTAAAAATTACCTGTTCATACCCTTTCCTCATTTTGCTGGGAATCGCTTTTTCCTGTCTATTTGAGCATTTTCTTGTCCAGATTTTCTTCTCCCATTTTGTCAGCTGTTAACTTTGTCCGCGGTGACTTGACCAGAAACTCTTTATTCTGATGTCATCACATTCCTCTGTTTTCTGCTTTGTGCTTTGTACTTCCAGCAGAATTCATCTTCCAGCATCTCCACCCACACAACACTGCAAGCACCCCTCCTGACAAACAAAGCTCACCTCCTGGCCTAAACTTTCCTCCTTTGGGCCGTGCTTTGGTAACAGGACCCTTTACAAGCTAATCACAGCCTTCCCTACCTCCTTTCTGCCACATAAGCCCCCTCTTCTTTCCAGCACTCTCCCTCCTTCTCCCAGCCTACCTTGCATGTGCCTTGCATGTGCCTTGCTTGCACACTTTTTCATCTGTGAAACGTGAAGACTTTTTCAACCATTGATTTTGCTTTTGAATATTTGGGGTGTCTTCCATTCAGGACAGCATTGATATTAGCTCGTTAAATGAAAGTCCTTTCCCATTTGGGAGACAAATCCTAACGGTTCACGAGGTGCCATTGTTAGCATTGTTAGTGTCGCCACAATCACAGAACAGTGAGCAGTAGGAGAAGAAACAGAGAAGAGCAATAGTATCTCCTCTTTGCAGGTCAGGAAGCTGAGGTTTAGACAATGGAACTCGCACATGGCGATACAACCAAGGGGCCTAGCCTGCATTTAAACCCGTGCCTGACCACAAAGCCCAGATCCAGCCCCTGTTTATACTGATATTTGTAATTTCACTGAATAGATGATTTGGAGTGAGGCCGACGGCGCCAGAGGGAGGGAGTCACTTAACCCGTGGGGCTGCCTCACTGCCTGCCCCTCGGTTTCATAGTGATCTGCTAGTCCTGAGGGAACAGGAAACTCTCGTGAAAGGACATAAAATCCATAAAAACACAGAACAAGAACAAAAACAATCACTTTAGGAATTTAGAAAATACACTTTAAGAAATAAAAATCACTTGTAGAAAGTTTCCACGAAGTGGGGGGGGGGCGGAACTCATGGGAAAATTGTAAGAGTGATTATTCTGAGGTGTGAGAATATGCAAGGACTTCTTACTTTTTAATGGGAGCTTAATCTAGAAGAAAGTCTAAGGTAAGCATTTCCTTCACAAACATAGGAACTCTTAAAAGTTTCTAGAAAAGTTCCTCTCAAACATCACAATCCCGAGATACCGTGAACCCCTCAAGTAGGTTTTGACTAAGAATGGAGTTTTAGGAACCACATGAAAAGAAGTCAGGGGGCACTTCTCTACATGCCCCACCTTTTAGCAAAATGAGCCATTAGCAACACTTCCTGTGGCAGAGAACAGCAGGTTGTAAAACCTAAGGTCCCTCAGAGTCTAATTTAGGTCATTATAGATTGCCTCCCAGGGCTCCCCCTATGCCTCCAACCAGCCTTGGTTGTCTTCTTTCTAAATTACTAGGCAGGGCAGGATTACAAGGTAAGGAAAACCAAGAAGGAAAGGTGCTGGACCCTCTATCAGCTGGCCAGTCCCCACCTGACAGAAATGATTCTTTTTGTTCAGCACACAGCACACCCATACGCAGAGCAACACAATCAGAAAAGTAAGCGAGCCTCTGCTGGGGATTTTCCTGTCAGTCGGCCCCTCCTGAGATGAGACTACCTCCTGTGCTATGGTGGGGACCCTGAATTCTCCTCTGTGACAGGGTTCCAGAGTGGCTTGTGGGGGCCCAAACCCTGAATCTGAGGTGTGATCTTGGCTCAACTCTTCCTCTGTGTGTCTGAGTTTCCTGATCTGTAAACTAGGGGGTAAAGAACACCTCCTCAGGGCAGCTGTGAGGAGTAACTGAACTCACACAAGCAGCTCACACAGAAGACAGCCTGCCTCTGAGACATGCTCAGCCAACCACTCCATCCATAATCAGGTCGTTGGCTTCTCAAAGCTGACTTGCCCAACGTCACTGAGCCCATACAAATGACGAGAAGGGTTAGCAAGAGCAGGTTGCTCTGTAGAGGTGAGAGGCTATGAACAGTAACAGGCCCTGGAATGTGTGGGAAAGAAATTTTTTTTTTTTAAGTTAAGCCTGCCCATAAATACTTTTTTTTATCCGAACGACCCTCGGGAAACTAGGTTGCCTAACCGTTGATCTAGAGTGGTGGTTCTCAAATATGGCAGCAAATTATATCAACAGGAGAGCTTTCAAAAAATAGTAAAGCACTGGCCCCCACCCCAGAGTGTCTCAAATGGCCTGAGTGGGATCAAGCCCTCATATATTTTAAAAGCTCCCCAACTGGCTCCACTGTGCAGCCAGAGCTGAGAATGCTGCTACGGGGTCCAATGTGGGTCAGCTGGCTATGGGGTCCAGTCTGGGTCCGTCTTTGAAGCCAGCAGTGACCGTCCTCAAAGCCAAGAAGCACCCAGGAATGGAGAGGGGATCGGATCCTGCCCCCAAACAAGAAACAAAAAACTTAGGATACTTGGCCAGGCTCATATGGAGCATTGGAGGAAGGGAGAGAAAAAGAAGGAACCCGGGCAGAGGCCAGACCTGCTGACATGCAAACTGACATGCAGGGGGACGGGACTGGGGGGCCAGGGAAGACCACGTCACACGAGCGGACTTCAGACTCCACGGACGGTGCAGCCCCCTCAAGGCGGGGACCCTAAAGGACAGCCCGGCTCCCGCGGCCTTGGCACAAGCCCAGCACACGTCAGACACGTCAGCCTGAACCCTCAGGGCCTTAAGAGGGGGGAGCTGGGCACAGCAAGGACCAATGGAGGCCAGAGAAATTCCTCCCTAACTTTCAAGGTCCATTTAGAGTTTGATGCTCAGAAAGCAGACGCTTTTTTTTTTTTCTGACAATCTAAAGTGCTAAAAGCCCCAAATAGACAAAAGCCTTATTTATGAGTCCACCCTCCCCCCCCGCCATCTTTTGGGCAATCATTTATCAGCTCAATGTATTCGTCAGTTGTTTTTGCCTGTTTGTAATTTTTTTTTTTCCTGTTTTTAAAGTTGGTTCTGGGCCCCGAGAGAAGGACAAGATTGACAACTTGAAGAGAGAGTGGCCCTCTCCTCTCAAATCTGGAAGGGTGGATATCTCCTTGGCAATCAGCCAGCCTGATTTAATGTCCCCCTAACGATGAGAAAGAGGGGGAAAGGGTCGGTGATTAAAATCCTGCAGACAAGGCTCCATCAGCAGGCGCGCAAACCCAGGGAGCTCAGAGCTGCACAAAGGGGGGCTGCCTGGAGCTCGCGCCCCCTCACCCCCACTCAGATGGCCCACATCGGTGGGGTCGGACCTGCCGGGAAACCACACTGCCCTCGCCCACTCCAGGCACCGGCCACCAGATACCCGGAGCGTGGGTCCTGGGTGGGATTTCTAGGATCACCGGGTTGCCTCCCCGGTAATGAGGGCAGGAGAGGGCAGTTGGAACCAACCGGGCCCCCAGCGAGGAACTTGGAGGCAGAGGGACACAGCGGTGTTGCTAAGGCACCTGAGGACAAGTACTGTAGGCTGGCCCTGAAAGGAGATAGCTGGGAAGAGCAGGTCTGCCAAGACAGGAGGCAGCTTAGAGGTTACCAGGGGATGGGACGAGAGCAGGGTTTGTTTGGTGGGTATCAAGTATTTGTAAATAAAAATTATTTTCTAAATGTCAAGATTTAATTTAATTTAAAAAGTTGAACACAATAAACAAGTCATCCTGTATTCCTCACTAACTGGTTCCAGGTAGGGTGCAGGGCCCAGGGATTCTGGACTAACAGGAGTTCGAGAGTCTAGCGGAGGATGCCATTTCCACGCAGAGAGGAAAACAGGGTTCAAACTGGAGGGGCTGGAGCAGTTTGATATGGCTAGGAATTCCAAAAGTAGATATTGGATTAAGTTTGTAATCTGGTCTGTACCTGGGTGTGATTAAATTTTCATTGGGGCTTTGATTGGGCCACGTCATTAGGGCATTGAGTCCCCGCCCCTTGGTGGGTAGGGATTCACAGATAAAAGGCATGGCAAAGGACAGAGTTGAGGGTTTGGATTTTGGAGTTTGATGAGGAAGCCTTAAGCTGGAGCCCCGGAAAGTAAGCTCACAAAGGAAACAGAAGCCAGCCCCACGAAGAGAGGAACCCTGAACCCAGAGGGAAGCAAGACCCTGGAAGGGAGGAACCCAGGAAGCCTGAACCCTCGCAGATGTCAGCAGCCATCTTGTTCTAACAGGTGAAAATAGACTTTGGTGAGGGAAATAACCTATGCTTTATGGCCTGGTATCTGTTAGCTCCTACCCCAGATAAATACCCTTTATAAAAACCAACCAATTTCTGGTAGTTTGCATCAGCACCCCTTTGGCTGACCAATACAGGGGCTAAGGCGGGACCTTGAGGCAACCAAGCACCAGGTCTCAATGGGGCAAAATGAACGGGTGAAAATGGCCTCAGCCTCTCAGCAACAACTTCTAAGGGAAGGGAAACACCCAGAATGACAGCGTCTGATGGACAAGACCCCACTCAAAGCCCAGCGTTGCTTGGGGGTTCTGGTATAAATCCTCACAGTCTGAGGTTTGGGGACTGCAGCGATTTAAGCCCCCCAGAGGGATGACAGCCCGACAAGGGGAGGGGAGGCGGCAGCAGGCACCCACCTGGCAGCAGGACACCAGGAGGGGTGACTAACATGGGCCCATCAGGCCTTCCTGTCCATTGTGTAACTCCTCCCCCTTCCTCAGCTGCCTTTGATGTTCGTCTCCTTGACTGAGCCCTATTTCACCAAGATAGAGCGTTGAACATGGAGGAGGGGCTCAGAAGAGTTTGCCTTAGAACCAACCCAGAGCCACAGAAAACCCACACAAGCATGAGTGTTGACTGAGAAATAAAAACTGATACTGCTACTAACCACCACCACCACAACGACATACAGCACCATTGAGCATCTACCACGGGCAAGATGGAAATTCTTTTTTTAATGCATCAACTCACTTAATCTCCACACCAATCCTATGGGGCAGGGACTCTTATTTTTCTGTCTAACAGATGAGGAAAAGAGAGCACAGAGCTAACAAGTCTCACAGCTAGTAAGGGTGTAATCCAGAGTCTGAGCTCAGGAAGTCAAGACCTCTAAAGCCTGCATTTATAGCATCTACTCAGTTTCAGCTTCAAGTAATAATAATGCAATACAAGAAAAAATTCACAGGATATTCATGTTTCATTTAGCTTCTGCCAGGTAACAAACCACCCCAAAAGGTAGTGGCTAAAACAATATATGTCATTCTCATGGTTCTGTGCATAAGCTGAGTGGTTTTCCTGGGCAGGACCGGGCAGGCTGGGCCAGGACTGGCTCGTCTGGGATGACTTCTATGTGTCTGATGTCAGCTGGGGGGACAGGAGCCCACAAAACATCCAGCCAGCTGGCCTGTACTCATTCACAGAGTGATGGTCCAAGGTTCCCAAAAACAGCAGGAAGGAGAGTCCCAATGCACAAATGTTTTATGAGCTTCCCTTGCATCACATTTGCTGATGTCACATGGCCAAGGCCAGGTTCAAGAGGCAGAGAAATAGACCCCTCTTCTTCATGCGACCATTCACAAAGCCATATTGCAAACAGATGACGTAGTACTTTGAAATTTCATGGACTCCAGGAAAGCACATTCTAAAAGCTAATCCATTCCCGTGGATGTAGATCCATTGTAAGGAGGATCTTCAGGTGAGGAGGAGTTCAACTTCAGATGTCACCCACTTCATTCAGGTGAGTCTTAATCCTGTTACTGAAGTCCTTTATAAAAGAATGAAATTCAGACAAAGAAGAGAGAAAGATACAGAAGCAAGAAGCTGAAAGCAAGGAAACCCAGAAGAGAAGGGAGAGACCAGCAGACACCGCCATGTGCCTTGCCATGTGCCAACACCTGGTGATGACTTGAGTTGGGCATTTTTCTCAGCCTCAAAAGTGTAAGCTGGTAAGTTAATAAATACTTACTGTTAAAAGCCAACCCATTTCATGGTATCTGCATTTCAGCAGATTAGCAAATTAGAACAGATGACATACCAGAGGAATCAGGAGCAATTTTGAAATCTGCCCTATATACTCACATGTGAATGTACACACACACACACACACACTTATAGTGCCTTAGGAATTTCATATAGTGCCTAGCAGAGTAAACACCCAAGGCATTTTTTCTGAATGGTTGCCTCTACTGTAAGATTCAAGTTCTACTCCCAGGTAACCAGAAATTTATAATCCCAAGAATCATAAGAAATAGCCCAGCCTTAAGATCAGTGTATCTTGAACCCTCTTCACTAGGGTAACACCAGGAGCCACAGATAAATAAAACTACCCCTTGTCACTGGAGAGGATCCTAATGCTATTCCTATAAGCCTGCCCTCGAAATGCTTCATCCCTCACCTTGCTCTAAGCTACAGAGGCACATACACTCAACTACCGATCCAACACTTCTTGGCTGGACTAAAAGCATTTGATATATACAAACCATGCTGGCTATCCACTATCCATTCCCCGCCCTTTTTTAAAAAATATTTATTGATTTATTTATCCCCCCCCCCCCCAATTCTCTGTTTTCTGTGTCCATTCACTGAGTGTTCTTCTGTGTCTGCTTGTCTTCCCATTAGGCGGCTCCGGAACCAATCCTGGGACCTTCTGGAGTGGGAGAGAGGCGATCATTCTCTTGCACCACCTCAGGTCACTGATCTGCTGTATTTCTTATTATCTCTTCTCTGTGTCTCTTTTTGTTGTGTCATCTGGGGCGGCACTCCTGCATGGGGCAGCACTCCTGCACAGGGCAGTACTCTGCACAGGCCAGCATTCAGTGCAGGCCAGCTCGCCACACAGGCCAGCTCGCCTTCACCAGGAGGCCCTGAGTATCAAACCCTGGACCGTCTATATGGTAGACGGGAGCCCAATTGCTTGAGCCACACCCACTTCTCTATCCATTCCCCTTTATCCCTTATGAACAGAATCTTGATTTTGTTTGGGATGCAGTGCTCCTCCAATTCCCTTACAGGTAAAGAATGGCCATGTACACAGTTATGGCCAAAAAGACACAAACTGGAGATCTGGGGGAATGCTAAATCTTTAAAGGCCTTCCCAAGCCACCATTCCAACCCCACCACCCCAGCCTCCTTATTACCCAAGACACACAAGCCCTTTATTTGTTTTAGCCACTGTTTACCACATTGTTATTTGCAGCCAAAAGCCTTCTTAACCGATCTTCATGGCAAACACTATACATCTGAAGCCAAACTCCTGAATGCCCCAAACCTGGTTCTCTTCCAGCCTTTACACATCAACAAGTCAGAAATCAAGGGCCCACCATGAATTCCCAATCTCCCTCATTCTCTGTACCGAGACCTATCAATTTTACTTCCTAAAAAGATCTCAAATCCATCTTTGCTTCCTTGTTTTTCAATGGACCACAACCTCCACCAACCCATTTACTATTATACAGGCCACCAGAGTGACATTTCCAAAATACAAATCTCAGGCCATCCTCCAGCTTACAATTCTTCAAGGCATCCATTGCACTTGGGCTGAAAACCTAGATCCTCTATCTGACCCCGCAGGCCCGGCAGCCCTGCCGCACCTACCCCACATTTTGGGGCTCCATTCGCTCTGATCTTCCAGTTGGGTCTTTCCCAAATGTGTATCCACATTAGGGTCACCTGGGATGATTTAAAATTTAATTAAGTCACCATCTCCAGGGATAGGACCCACGCACTGGTATATTTCGAAGCTTCTCGGGTGATACAGAGGAGTCTGGGAACCACTTTCCTGCTCCCTTAAGGGTGGTACTCTCCCCACCCCCTGGTGGCCGTCACATGTGCTCTGCTGCCTGCCTGGACCCCTCTGCCCCGCCCCACCACTTACCTTTCCCCAACACCTTCTCATCCTTCAGCTCCCAACTCAAATGTCCCTTTCTCAGTGAAGCTTCCCCAAGCCCCCCAGGCAGGCAGGCTTGCATTCTTCCACACTCTCGGAGCCTTCCTCCGAAACACCTACCGCAGTTGGTCGTTGCTCTTTCCTTTTCATGATGCTGCGCCCACTGTCTCTCTCCCCCACCAGACTCTAAGCTCTCCGAGCTCAGGGCCTTCCTGATTTTGTGCTCCTGGAACCTAGAGTCCACTGGGCTTTGTCGTACTCAGCTCATGTGCGTTGAATGAATATTCGGTGTTATCACCGCCTTAGAGATGGGGCTACTGAGACTTTGAACCTAAGGTTACCCCACTAGTGAGCAACACCCAGTTGTTAGTTAACGCTTCCAAACCAGTGATTCTTAAGCTCTCACCACAGCTCACTGAACCCCATGCCAGAGTTTCTGGTTGAAGAGGTCTGGGGCAGGGCTGGGGAATCTGCATTTCCAACAAGCTCCCAGGTGGTGCTGATGCTGCTGGACTTGAGGACAACTGCCCAGGCACCCCCTCTTTAAACACCTCTCCACTGGGTGCTTCTGGTCAAGGTGAATCTAAATCCACCTTCGATCTTATGACTATCTTTTCCTGTCTCTACCTCCCTCCCCCCCTCACTTCCTTCCCTCTTTCCTCCCTCCCTCCCTTCCTCCCTCCTTCCTTCACTTTCTTTCTTCCTCCCTTCCTCTCTCCCTCCCTCCCTTCCTTCCTCCTTCTCTTCCCTTCTTTCTTTCTTTCGTTTTACAGAAGCATTATATTCCGGTCTTCAGGCTGGCATCCCTCCTGGGCTGTTCGGCAGCCCCCGCCTCCCCAGCACCCCTGCTGACAGAGGCAGCCCAGCTATGGCAAAGCTCAGGCTCCCCAGGGGCCTGGCCAAGGCCCCACATACATTGGCAGCCAAGTGTCAAAGGGACCTGGCAGGCCCACTCCAATCCCTGCACACCTGAGTCGTGTCCAGAAAACAGACAAGGATGAAATTCTGCCCGGAGAGAAATGGGCAGGCCACAGCCTTCACCACAGCCCTGGAGATTCCCAGGGACAGTCTGCTGAAAACCCCTCATTCCTCACTCTTCTTCACTTTGGCTATTTCAACAAACTGTCAGGAACGAAGCTGCACATATCTCCAGTGCACACGTGTGTGAAAACAAAAGGGGCCAATTCCACCGGTTTATAGCTGGCTCCACCCTGATAATTACTATTTTCAGCCTGTGAGGCATGTTTATATTTCGAAGTCCCCATCACACACCTGAGGCTCACGCTGACTTCCTTTGTCAGCAACAGTGGCCACAAAGAAAAGCATAGTTCCCTTTTCAATGACTCATTTCAGGATTGCCATCGCCATATCAGAGAGATCACAAGTAAAAGTAGTTCCGTGGAAAAGGTTGGGAAATCTGAAACCTTTGGGGTAGAGCTGGATTGGAGGGTGGGGCTGTGGCTGGGGAGAAGGTTTTCTCAGCTCATTACAGCCCCAAGCTAAAACCTTGCACAAGCCTCCTTCATCTGCGTTTCACCCCGGCGGACTCTGGGGACTCAGGCTCTGATGGAGGTTCACACCAGCACAATTTAGGAAGAAAGCGTTTCCTGTCTATTGTTCTAAGAGTTCATTAACTATGTCAACAAGATTGCAGAGCGATGTTTCTCAAGCCTCTTAAGAGAACAAACCCTTTTTAAGCACCTCTAAGTGTTCTAGGAACACAAAGGACTTAAATTGACAACTGCAAACAATCGCTAATTACAGACATGCTTAACTGGATCTCGCCAAGGATCTCTTTATTAGACAACATCGTTAGCCCAGGTTGAACTACAGCAGTTATTTGATAGTCAGTTCGCAATGCACATTTATTGGCTCACAGTGTCAGAGGCTGGAAGGCTTGCTTCCTCCCCAGGTTGGTAGCATTCTGGTTGGCCAGAAATCCTTGGGTTCCTTGGCTTTCCCACCGCATGCGATGTCCCCGCCCTTCCCATCTGGGTTCCCACTGACCTCCCACTCCTCTTGTGGCTTTCTCTCATGATTAAGGCCCTTCCCCATTCAGTTGGCCACATCTTAACTAAAAAAAAAAAAAAATCTTCAGAAGATCCTATTTACAATGGCTTTGCATCCACAGGAATGGGATTAAGAGTAAAGTCAGGGAAGCGGACATGACTCAACTGATAGAGACCCGCCATATGGAGGGTCCAGGGTTCCATCCCCAGGCCCTCCTGACCTGTGTGGTGAACTGGCCCACGCACTGAGCTGCTACACGCAAGGAGTGCCGTGCCACACAGGGGCTCCCCCGCATAGGGGAGCCCCACCCGCAAAGAGTGCACCCTGCAAGGAGAGCCACACAGGGTGAAAAAAGCACAGCCCACCCAGGAGTGGCACTGCACACATGGAGAGCTGATGTAGCTAGATGACACAACAACAAAAAAGAGATGCAGTTTCACACTGCCGCTGAGGGTGCAAGCAGACACAGAAGAACACCCAGAGAGTGGACACAGAGAGCAGACAATGGGGGGGAGAGAGAAATAAACAAAATAAATCTTTAAATAAAAAAAGATTAACATCATGGGTTGTTGTTTTCTGGGGTACATCATTCAAACTACTATACCATATGATCTGGCAATTCCACTCCTATACATCTACCCCAAAGAATTGAAAACAGAGACTCAAGAGGTACTTGTATACCAATGTTCATAGAAGCATCCCCTACAATTGCCAACCTTAGTGTCCATCAACAGATGAATGCATAAATAAATGTGGCAATCAATACAAAGGAATACTATTCAACTATAAAAAAGAATGACATTCTGATAGATGTTACAACATGGACAAAACTTGAAAACATTAAATAAAATAAGCCTGACATGAAAGATCAAATATGATTCCACTTGGTTTCCAAGGGCTGGGAGGAGGGGAGGGATGGGAAGTTATTGTTTAAAGGTTCAAAATTTTCTGTTTGGGATGATGAAAATGTTCTAGTGATGGAAGGTGGTGACGGTAGCACATCGTAAATATAATTAATATCTCCGCTTTGCACACTTAAAAATGGGTAAAATGGTAAATTTTTTGTTTTCTATATGTTGCCCACAATAATTTAAAAAGAAAAGAAAGAATGAAAAGAAAAGACACCAGAAGAAGTAGAGTTAGTAACCAAGAGGTAGAAGGAAGGGGCCAGTCAGGGAATAAATGAGAGCAAAGAGGAGGAGAGAGAAAAGCAATGCATGAAACAGACAAAAAGGATTGACTCATTTTTCTCTCCTTTGTGAAGTTCATGCACCTATGCCAAATAACTACTCTGAACAAACTCACGTGAGTCCCACTCACTACCAAAAACAAAAAGCACAGGTTCCAGAGCCACATTCCCAGCAATTACACAGGCATGAGGCCTGGAACTTTGTGTTTTTCATGCCCAGTGTACAAGCACTTCATTCATTCATTAAGCATCTATTTATTGAACGCCTACTATGTGCCAGGCAGTGTTCTAGAAATGGTGGGGTGCAACACTCCAAACCCCTGCTCTAGTAGAGGGGTGATGTGTGGGAATTCTGCACATTATGCATGATTGTTTTGTAAGCTCACAACTTCTCTAATAAAAACGAAATTTTAAAAAACCTGCTACCAGGTTGCTCCCATTCTAGAGGGGGAAGACAGGCCACAACCAGGAAAATATATAGATATTATGACAGGTGGGGCTAGGGCTACGATGAGGAGTCAATAGAGTTGGGAGCATGAGGGAAACCATCTTTTGTTATTGAAGAATTTCAGAAACTTCTCTAAGAAGGTAACAAAACAAATGTTTATGCAGATTTCTAGGGGGAAAGCATTCTGGGCAGAGGGAAAAGAAGGTGCAAAGACTTTTGAAATTCTGATTTGAAGGGCACCTGATGTGTGCTGAATGCATCATTGATCTTATTCCAAGGATGCAGCAACTCTAGATCGCTAATTACTGTTCCTGCCATGACTAAATGGGGAGGTTAGGCACAGAGCGAGCCAGTGGCAGAGCTGAAGCATGACTCAAGTCAGCCCAACCGATGGAATTTCCATGAGCGCAATGCTTTAGGGGAGCCCACCCGAGAGGAGTGGTCCCTCCTGAAAGCAGTGAATATAGCAAAGCGTTAAGTAGAGGGCAATTTAACCCCATGGCAGTATATTGAGACAGCTGTCTAAAATGATATTTAAGAAGGGGTTCCTTTAAGATTTTGGGCCAGTGCAATGCAATATTAAGCAAAAAAGCATACAGAATTGTATCTATGGAATGAGCTGAATGTTTATAGAAAGAAGAAAAAACTGCCCTGAAGTATAAACGGATAAGGGAATATGCCAAAATGTGTGCTTGTGTGTTACCTCTCAGCACATAGATTTCTTTAGCTCCTCCTTTCATTTTTCAGTCCTTTCCAAATGCATCTACTATGATAAGCTGGTATTTCTTTGATCCTCAGGGGGAAAATGATGAAAAATATTGCAAGAAAGTGAACAAGCCTTCTCCCTCAATTGGCTCATGGGGATTTTTTTTCTAGGATGTCAAACATGTATTACCATGAAATTCAGCTCCATAAAACCATACACATCATCACACAAGCAACAAATATTAACTGAACACCTACCATGCACACTGCACTGCAGATCAGAGTGACGTGAGGGATGCACAGGTTGATTCCTGGGACATCACAAGATAAGATGTGTGTGAAAACGTAGCTAAAATAAAGGACTGCCCATGATATATGTCATGTGAACATCGTAAATAGACATGTTTATTAGAGGATGTTCACAGAAGGAGCCCTCTTTCTGATCTGGTTGATTGGTGAAGGTTTCCTTAAGAACAAGTGTCTGGCTCCTAAGTGGGTGACTAGATGAGATAATGCACGGAATCAACAAGCACTCAGCAAGTGTGAGCTGAAATAACTCAGAATAATTGACCTATCGGTTAATTGCCATCCCTTCCCATTTTGATGGTAATGAAGTCTATTTAAGAAAAAGTGCAAGGATGGGAGTGAGGAAACCTGAACTTTATCCTGAGCTTGACCTTCCCCAGCCACGTAACCTGACCACGAGCCCACCTGCACCCCCTCGGGCTTTGGGGACCTCTGTGCATGCTCCCTTCCTGCATGTCTCCCTTCGGGGAGGTCCTCAGAGTCTGGAGGCGGATGAGGCTGGCCTGGCTGCAGAGGGAAGAGGGCGGGGGCTCGTGCTGTCTTCATCCACCACAGGGGCTGGCCGACTGAGTCACACTTTACAAGAGCCGTGAGGTTTCCTCTTCCAAGTCTTGCAGAGTTTCACTGCTATATACCCTCCTGGCTCTTATTAATAAAATATACTCGCAATTCCACAATAATGACCAAAGTCAGAGAATGACAGAGCAATCAAAAGCAGAAAGAATTCTAGGGCCGCAGGATCTGGGTGGTAACTTCTGGTCCAAAGGAGCACCATTAGGCCTAGGCAGTGACTCGAAGGAATAATATTCAAGCCAATTACTTAAATTGCTTGCAGAATAATAACGATAGGTTATAACAAAAATATTAGCCCAGAAATGGATGGTGCACTTAAAAAGTCAGGTGGACATTTAATGGGCTACAAAATGACTCCCATCCAGCTACATCAGTTTAATTTTCTGTGCCATGTTGACGTCTTTCTCCCCATAGTGTTTTGTTTTTGTTTTTTACTTTTTATTTTGAGATAATTTCAAACTTACAGGACAGTTGGAAAACTAATACAAACCCCATAAAGGGAACCCCAACACACTCCCAGCCCCTCAGATGCCCAGAGCCACTCATTTTAACATGTTTCCCCCTTTGCCACATCATCCTTCCATCTGTCTACCTTCTGAACATTTGAGAGCAGGTTGCCCACCTTGAACGCAGGAAAGGGTCCCCAGGAGTTCCCCCGATTCTGTGGAGAGGAATTCCCCCTCTTCCCAGGAAATAGTTTCCTCCTGGTCCCTGGCACTGCACTGCATGTGCCCCAGTCAGCACCCCCTCTCCCCAAGCAGCACCACTGGACTGCTGTCCCCAGCCTTCTGCAGGAGAGCTCTGTGAACTGTCGTCTACACACAGGGCACGTTCTGGAACAGCAAGCCCTCGAGTTACCCCCAGACAGATTGGGCCAGACATATATGCTTCCAGTTTGTGCATGGGGGTTACTCTGCTCCCTCCAGACCTAGAACCTGGAATTGGCACTGGGAGCAGTGCTGGCACCACGCAGAGCAGGTGGGGCGGGAGGGGGGGGCACCCAGGGTGCACAAGACCCTACCTCTTTTAAGCAGCCTTTTCTTTGCTTCCATGCTCGCCCTATTACTGCAGTCCTTTAACTGTTTTCTGGACCTTTGAGAAAAATGTTTTTGCCAGTTTTTAATGGTTGTTCCAAATATCTCCCTCTGCCATCTTGATCGGGGCGGAGTCCATCCCTCCCCCATAGTGCTTTTTTTTTAGGTACCAGGGCCGGGGATTGAACCCAGGACTTTATATATGGTGCTCAACCACATGGGCTTCCCTGAGCTGGTTCCTTTTTTTTTTTTTCATTTGTTTTGCTTGTTGTTTTTTCAAGAGGCCCTGGGAACCGAACCCACAACCTCCCATGTGAGGGCAGGTACTCAAACTGCTTGAGCCACATCCACTCCACCCACCCGACCCTTCACAGTGTTTTATTTTAATTTCATTTCACTTGAGTTTGTAGCAGTCTTAGCTCACAGTTCCAGATATGGCTGTTCCTTCCATAAAATCTATTTCAAACATTTGACACGGACCTGACTGGGCCTCTTTTGAGGGCAAAAGAGAAGTCTTTAAAATCCAAAAAAAAAAAAAAGAGTTTTATGACTTAATCTGCCCCCACAGAGAGACAGACCAACTTCAGATGACCCTGACATGGACTGAGAGTACTCTGAACCCACTCAGTGAACCAATACCTTTTTCCAAAGACAGAGCAATGCCACCTGCTGTGATGAATCATCCTCAAATTCTCCCAAGCAAGCTTGGGGATGCTTCTGCTAATTCCACGCAGAGGCTGGTCCCTCTCTGACCATCTGTCACGTACACATAATGGCATGAAATTTCATCACAGTGATCCCCCCAAATTACTAACCCCCAACTTTTATTAGGACCTAAGGCAGTGGTCTTCAACCCTAAAAATTTAGGGAGTTTATTTTTTTTAAAAATCAGTCTCTGGGACCACCTCCAAGGGATTACAATTTAATTGATCTAGGTCCTTGCTACTCAAAGGATGGTCCTCAAACAAGCAGCTTTAGCATCACCTGGGAGCTTGTTAGAAATACAGAATTTCAGTACCTATACTGAGACCTAATTAGTCAGAATCTGTATTTCAACAACATGCCCAGGTGAGTCAAATGCACAGTAAAATTTCAGAAGCTTTGGTCTAGGAAAAAGCCCAGGCATGGATTTTTTTTTTTTAATTCCTGAAATTATTGTAATGTTCTGTCAAGGCTAGGAACATCTCTCTTAAATTCTATCATTGGTCTTTTCCTTCTTCTTGCCCAACCACCGCTAAGCTCAGAGTACTAGAGGCACCAGAGCCAGGGAATCCCTACTTCATACCTGAGAAGAGGGGCTCTTGCTAAGTGTGGGAAATTCCCAGTCCCCTTCCTGCCTTCTTAGGGTTTAGCCCAGTCCAACCACACCTAGGTGGGTCTCCTCCCCAACCTCCAGAAATTTTTTACTCCCTTCCTTATCCCATAGCTGAATTTCTTCCCATCTAGTTTTGGGGTTTGGCTCCTCCCCATCTTCTACCTTCTCTCCCTGTCATTTTTGTTTCTCGGCAGCTTTCAGGACAAGTGTTTCCACAATCAGGAGTATCGGGTTGAAGACAGCTTTGTAAGCTTTGTTCCTCCTGTTTTCACAGCACAATCTCATTACCAGGACATGCCTTTCTACGCAGCCCAAGTATAAGAGATGCTAATGGTATAAAGGCAGAGAAAAGGAGGACACAGCAGATGGGGAGATGCGGGGAGGTCTTATTTAATATCAGAAGAGCAGCAGCAACAGCTTTTCAACCACAGTGACATCAAGCCGACGTTGGCAAGCAGTGGGTAGGAACGTGTGGTGTTTCCTTCTAACATCAGAAGATCTCACAAAACCACTCAAAGTATCAGAGGCAGCCAAGGGTCCCACACCTGAAATTATCCAATTTCAAATTACAGCCCCACCCAAGAGGAAAGAGCCGTCTTGCAAATACCTTGCAAAAATGGCCACTGCAGTTGAGGGTCCCATTGCTGTTGGCATATTTCACGCTGACAAGGTTGTGGATACGGCAGGGTCTTTGTCCACCTGTAAGTTGGTTGACACTGGATGCACCTGAGTACCACTGAAAGCGTCTTTAACTTTAGACTACTGAGTGTGAGAAAATAGACTGAGATTTCTCTATCTGTTCTGAAGCTGAGAGTAGGCTGAGAGCAGGTCCAAATATGTCTTCTTCCTAACCTCCCCCCCCCCCCCAAAATTCAAGAAGAATGAAATTTAGGGAATTCCATACTCCCCAAAAACCAACTTGTGTGTCAGGGTACATTGGATTAGTTACAAAAGTCACTCAGTACAATTAGATCCATCATGTTCAAACAATTTTTTCAAAATAAACAGATCTGGTGTCCAGATCTTGATATATGTTGCAAATCTGACTACACGTAACCCTTCCCTTACATCTCCAGTGACTAGAAAAACGTGCAGACACAGTCCATTACAGAAACAATACAGTCTCACTGGTAGCGAATCACAAGCCTCCTCAGTAGCCAGGAGACGATGCAAAGTATTTCTTTGTTGTTATTCATTTGATCCCTACACAGTGAGCCTCTCAAGGCATCTGTGGGCGCATCTTCCCTGTGTCCTTTGTTCTTTCCTTTGCTAGCCTCATGCCTTCCTCAGGTCCCAGCTTCATCTCTCTGGTTGCCAAGGGCCTAAGGCTAGGAAGGCCAGCTTAATGTGTCCAGCCTGTCTTCCATGAGTTTTCTGCCCTTCGATGAGGAGCATCCATAAAACAAAATTACGTTTTTCCTACAAAATTGGTTGCATCTCAAAATGTCAATGCATTATTGGCATTATTGGCAAATGAGGATGCCAAGTAGACGGAGTTTTCACTGATGGCTGTGCCCCGAGATGATTGTGCTGGGAGAGGGGGACTCTCCCAACAGATTGCAGCGTTCCATGCGGCTAAGAGGATTTTCTGTTGTTTTCAAGAGTAAAGTTTGGGTAAAATTTCTGACAGAACCAGTCCTCAAGGAAAATGACAGAAACAGAGGATCTCTAAAGAAAAGTCTTTACTAGGAAAGAAGTTCTGCAGACTCCTGCTGGGTTTGTCAGTCACACAATGAGCAGCAGTCCTGTGATCTACACCAACAAGAGTGTTATTTCTCCATCTCTCTCTGAGGACCTCCCTAGCCACACAAGAATGAACTCCTGTCAGAGCAACACTCTGAAAGCATAAAATAATTTCAAAGACTTACGCTTTACTCAAAAAGTTCATTCCGGGAAACGGACTTTGGCCCAGTGGTTAGGGCGTCCATCTACCACATGGGAGGTCCACGGTTCAAGCCCCGGGCCTCCTTGACCCGTGTGGAGCTGGCCCAAGCGCAGTGCTGATGCGTGCAAGGAGTGCCCTGCCACGCAGGGGTGTCCCCCGCGTAGGGGAGCCCCGCGCGCAAGGAGTGCACCCATGGAGAGCCGCCCAGCGCGAAGGAGGGAGCAGCCTGCCGAGGAATGGCGCCGCCCACACTTCCTTTGCCGCTGACGACAACAGAAGCGGACAAAGAAACAAGATGCAGCAAAAAGACACAGAAAACAGACAACCGGGGGAGGGGAGGGGAATTACATAAATAAAAATAAATCTTTAAAAAAAAAAAAAAGTTCATTCCGATCTAGCAATCCTATTACTCATGTTTTCATGTTAAAAATAAAAGCTCAAGATTTCTTACCAGCTAAACTATCAAGCAGGCTTCCAGAGCCAATTAAGATGGAGCAAGCTCACTCCATTCTCTCTCTCCCAAAACCCTAGTCAGAATACACAAAGCAATCACCAGAGGACTCTCAAAAAAATAATCGTAGGAAGAAAGAGAATGAGGCTCAAAACTCAAAGGGCAATTGATTTGGCAGTGAGTTTACTCCCACATTTCCCAGATTAGATCTAGGAGAGCTCAAATCCCTGAATTGCTCAGCAGGCATGGACCAAAAAAGGTCCAAGAGAAACCATCTCTTTATGACTAGACAATCAGGAAAAGAGTGAGGGATAAAGGGAGTGGGAGGAATCCTCTGTTTTTTTCTTTCTCTGTCCTACCCCATCCAAGTGTCCCAAAGCTGTGTCCCATGGTGGTGGCAGTAGAGGTGGCAGCAGCCATGAAATCACCTGAAGCTATGAGACAAAGGAATGAAAAAGAACACTGTGGAGGGAATTCTGGTTGCTTTTTAGAAATATATCTCTTTCCTCTTACCGCTTCTCTTTGGATCCAGACCCAGTCACAGGAAATGCACAATAGTGCTAAGAGACAAAAATATCATCTTTCTAGCCTAAGAATCAGGAAAAGAGAACCAAAGGAAATCTGGACTGCTGGTAAAGTCATGGAGAGCAGGGAGTTTGAGAAATGAATCACAAAACTATGTGAATGAAATCCTGTTCCCATTCATTAACTATTTGTACATAGGATTAAGCTAAAACAGCATAACACAAGTTTTAAGAGATGAACAAAGGTATATATCATCACCCTGGGCCAAAACTGGACTTTGGGAGAAATACATATGGGATGGGTCAAAGTAGCATAGCAAAAATTTGAAAAGTGAACTAATATTAGAACCATAGGCCACAAAGGAAACTTGGGACTGGCAGCCTGATCTAACCAAATAAATAGCCTGCCAAAACAAAAAATATCAACATTCTCCAGAGGATTTCAACAGGGTAACAGGGTCCAGAGTCTCATAATGTAATATTTACAGTGTATCCACAATCCAATCCAAAAGTACATGATGTACGAAGAACCAGGATAAGACAACCACAGAATGTCAACCCTGGGATAAATCAGATATTGGAGCTATCAGATAAAGATCTTAAAACAGCCATTAGAACCATGTTCTGTGAAGAAGGGAGAACCCTCTTGAAACAATAGAAAGGTAGAAATTCTGAGAGAAAAAATAGAAATTATATGAAAGAACAAAAAGGACATTTTAGAATGGAAAAATACAATAGCTGAAATAGAAAATTCACTGAATTAAACAAGAATAGAGATGACAGAAGAGCCAGTACACTTGAAGATGCATCAGTAGAAATTATCCAATTTTAAAAAAGAAAAAGAAAAAAGATTTTAAAAAATGAACAGTCTCAGGACCTGTCACCAAAAGGTCTAACATTTGCATCATTGGAGTTTCAAAAGAAGAGAAATTAGTGCACAAAGGAATGGATTTCAGTGTTAGGAAGGAAAAAAAAGAAATGTATTTCAAGATATAATAACTAAAAATTTCCCAAATTTGATAAGGTATGAATATACAGATTTAAGAATCTCAATGAACCCCAAACCAGAAAAACTTAAGGAAAACTATGCCTCAGTACATCAAAACTAACCTGCTTAGAACCAACAATAAAGAAAAAAAATCTTGAAAGCTGCCAGAGAAATGGCACATTACATATAAAGGAACAATGATTCAAATGACTGGAAGTTACCCATTAGAAACCATGGGAGCTAGAAGGAATTGGAACAGCATTTACATCAAATGGGACCTCATATTTTTTTTAATGTAATTTTTTAAATAAATAAATAAATAATTTTTAAAAAACATCAGAAAGAGAAAAAAAAAGGATATTAAGGGAATACTACAAACAACTCTACACATATAAACTCAATAAATTATATGAAATGAATGAGTTCTTCAAAGACACAAACTACCAAAACTCACTAAAAAGTAGATCATTTGAATAGTCCTTTAACAATTAAATAAATTGAATTCTTAATAAAATAAAATGCAAACAAACAATAATATTAATAAAAAAACAAAATTCCAGGCCCAGACAGTTATATTGACAAATTCAACCAAACATTTAAGGAAAAAAATGACACCAATTCTAAAAACCTCCATAGAAAATAAAGAAGGAAGATCTCCCAAACTCATTTTATTTTATTTTATTTTATTTAGTTTTTTATTTTTAAAGAAGCTTTAGATTACATAAATATTACACTAAAGATATAGGGGATTCCCATATTCCCATGCGCTTTTTTTTTTTTTTTTTTTTTGCTAGGATAATAAGTCTACAATAGCATAATGTCTACTTTAGTCCATTGTTCATTTTCCAATCTTGAGGAATTGGCTTTTGTGGTACCCTCTCTGATTCTAATTGAGAGAGGACTTAGATCCAATGGGAAAGATGGATAGAGCTGTCTCACTTGCAGTTGCTGACACTCTCTGCTTCTTGGGATGGGCATTGTCCATCATCATCTCTATGTTAGCTGTCTTGGGTGAGTTCAATGAACTGGAGAGTAGGTGTTGCAACTCTTCTAAGATTCAGGCTCAGTTGGTACATGAATAGACCAAAAATTTAAGTCTCTGGGACATATATTTAACAAGTATTCTGCTAATTATAGTTTCAAGTAAAAGGGGCAGAAGAGACACATGTAGGAAAACTACAAATGAGTCTATCTCTGTTAAATGGAGGAGCATAAATTCCAAAGTGAGGCCCACTAAAGAGTGCTGAATTCCTGAGCTTGTCTGCCCTGCTTATAGTGTCTAGATGTCTCTAGAGCCCTAAGGAGCCCCACTCTTAGAGGCACTATTTACTGTGGTAGTCAATGAGCTCCTGCTGAGATGTAAATAGGCATAACCTCTGGAGTGACCTCCTAACTCACTTTGAAATCTCTTAGTTATAAAATCTCATTTGTATTTAATATTTCCCCTGTTTGGTTAAGGTCTTTTTCCAGATGCTTTGCTAGTTAATGCTTGAGAATAATTCCTTGGTGCCAGGAAGGATCATCCCTGGGAGCCATGTCCCATGCCAAGGGGAAAGTAGTGTGTTTATATGCTGAGTTTGGCTTAGAGAGAGGCCACATTTGAGCAAAAAGGAGGCTTTCAGGAGGTAACTCTTAGGTAATATATAATATTAGGATAAGTTTCAATTTCACAAGAGAAAATTCATAAATACAACCATCAATATCAAGGGCCTGGAGTAATGATCTGTCTTCCTTCACTAGGCACTACCCATGTACTCAGGAGATTACTGCCATTCTGTTACAGAACATAGCAGGACCCATCAGGATAGCAATTTAATATTCTTTCCATTATTGTGTGGGTCTCCACCCACCGAGACAATGCCCCATGAACACTTGAACATATTCATATACCTTACAGGTATGCCCAGGTACACACCTCCCCACACATCTCCCCATCACAGACACCCTGCATCAGTGATCCTCCCCTACCACAGTTGTGACCCTTCAGTGATCCAAAACCTCTCCAAAAACAAAGCCAGAAAAACCCAAATAAAATTAATAATAAAGAGTAGTTGAACTGCATTATTTGCCACCAGGAAATGCAATCCTACCTTGTGTTCAGAAGGAGAAGTAGCAGTTGTTGAACTGAATTATTTGCCACCATTCCCTCCTAAATCCAATTCCTAAAGAAAGAATGCAATTAATTCAATTTACTGTGGTGTCCTCTTCTTTTTGGTCTTTATTTTTTTAATATTACATTCAAAAAATATGATCTTCTTATTCAATTACCTATGACCATTGGCTGATGGGAAAGAAGAAATTGTACACTCCATGTATATCTGGGGACATGGGATAAATGGATGAGGATAAGGAAAGCTCACATGCCAAACAAATACCCCATAAAATGTAGAAATAGGATCCTTGGGTCTGCGTGTGACAAGGGACAGTACTGTGTGGATTAAAACGCACAAAACATAGAGTGCACTTACTGGTATTCTACTATAGAACTGTGACACTAGCAATGGAAGAAACTGTATCATCGATATGGAGACAGTGGCCACGTGAGTTGCTGAGGTCAGGGAGAGGGAAGAAGAGCTGTGATATGGGGGCATTTTCGGGACTTGGAGTTGTCCTGAATGATATCGCAGGGACAGATGCTGGACATTATATATCCTGCCATAACCCCCTGAATGGACTGGGGGAAGAGTGTAAATTATAATGTAAACTATAATCCATGCTGTGTAGCAGTGCTCCAAAATGTGTTCATCAAGGGTTTCTGTAGTGTAGTGGTTATCATGTTCGCCTAACATGCGAAAGGTCCCCGGTTCGAAACCGGGTGGAAACAGTTGTTAAGGTTTACTTTTAATATCTAAAAATGATTACTGGGGAGGAAGGTGAAGACAAGTTTGTCCCCCGTACACGACCCCCCACCAACTGTCTCCAATTGGTTTCAGTAATGTGTGGTGCTTCAACAAAATGTGTTCATCAAATGCAGTGAATGTGCCACACTGATGAAAGAGTTTGGTCATGTGGGAGGAGGGGGGAAGGGGGAGTTGGGGTATATGGGATCCTCATATTTTTTAATGTAACATTTTTTATGACCTGTGTATCTTTAAAAAAATAAATTAAAAATCTATTAAAATAAAAAATAATTAATTAAAACACACACACACACAAAACAAAGTGAAACTACAACAAGGATGAAAATGGTAGTAACCAAAACATTTAACACCCGTTACCAAAACTCCCAACCACAGATTATTCTTTCAGGGAAATGTTTTGACCATGTAGCTATTGACATACTTGCAAGGCAGAAAAACATTTTCATTTTGAGTTAAGCCATTATGGTGACTAGGATAATAAATGCACACTCAGATTTTTCTGCTCCTCTACCACATAATTTATGTAAGAGTCAGACACAATTTTCATTTAATCAAGAGGTATCATGTCCAACCTTTCAACTGCAAGTAACTCTGTACATGATGAAAATAACCTAATCCATCATGATGATAGAAATTTTTCTATTTCTTCTCAGGCCCTGACTGTCAATAAAATGCCAGGAACCTTACTTCCTTGGATAGCTTATTAAAATGCAGCAGACCCAAATTTCATTAGGGCTGTGTAATAGCACTTTCTGCCCACCAACTAATGCATCCCAGATGTGCAGACTCAACCACATCTGCAAGCACGGAGCCACCTACTCAGAGGAGAGGCTTTAAGAGCCAGTGCAGGGAGAATGCAGTGAGTATTTTATTTGCCTGCCACCTGATGCCCCCTGGAGCAAAAGAAATAAATAAATAAAACAAAGAGGAGGGGTTGCCAGGCAGAGGTGGCAGGATTTTGAGGGTCAGTAGTTTAGATGAGGCCGTTTCCTACTAGATTTTTTCCATGCACGTTTCCTGGATTTCTGCAATTTTGCAATGGAAAATGAAAGTTCTCATCCCCACTGTAGTGACCTTGGTCAAATCCCTTCAACTCCTTGAGCTCTATGATCCTTATCTGTAAAACAGTAACAGCTAGAGGAGCATGCAGGGCTGCTGTGAAGAGGAAATGAGACGAAATATGAGGAATCGCATTGCACGGGGAGGGGTACGTAGTAATTGCTCATTAAATGTATGTCCAGTCCATGTAGGAATTTTTTGAACATATAGGCAAGGCCAGGAAATCTGGATCTCTCTTTCATTCTCAAACCATCTCACCCTCCATACATATTCCCTCCCTTTCTCCCTCTCGCTCTCTCTCCCTCTCTCCATCTGTCTCTCTTTCTGTCTCACAGCTTTGGCTGAGTATGTACTATATTGTAGGGGTTGGTGTGAGGCCAAGGCAGTTTTTTGAAGGGAAAAAGTCCAGAAAAAGGCAGAAGACAGAGGATTGGAGCCCAGTCTGCCTCCTCCCCAGCTCCCCAGCCCCGCCCACCCCCAGAGCATTTGGCAGTGCCAGCAGGGGCATGGCTAGCACCTCAGCCAGAGGTCCTTGTGCTTATCATGTCCATGCTTTCCTCGCAGTTTCCACATACCCCTAAGCAATGCCTTTGCTTAATTTTGTATGTTGTTGAACCTTACACAAGTGAAATCACATTTATATGTTTCTCTCATACTTGTTTTTTTTTTGCACTGGACATTATATTCTTTTTTAAATTTTTTAATTGCTTTTAATTTTTTTATTAAATTGTCTTTTTTTTTTAGATACATAGATCACAACAAACGATACATTAAAAAATATAAGAGGTTCCCACATACCCCGCACCCCACACCCCCACACTTCCCACATCAACCTCTTTCATCATTGTGGCATTCATTGCATTTGGTGAATACATTTTGGAGCACTGCTACACCACATATTTATATCATAGTTTTCACTCTCCCCCAGTACATTCAGTGGGTTACGGCAGGATATATGTCCAGCATCTGTCCCTGCAATATCATTTAGGACAACTCCAAGTTCCAAAAATGCCCCCATATCTCATCTCTTCTCTCTCCCTGCCCTCAGTAACTACCTTAGCCACTTTTCTCCAGATCAGTGCTACAGTTTCTTCCATTACTAGTCACAATAGTTCCATAGTAGAATACCAGTAAGTTTACTCTAATCCATATTTTATTCCTTCAACCTGTGGACCCTGGGATGGTTATGTCCACTCCACCTCTGTATCAAGAGGGGACTTAGATCCCACATGGTTGATGGATGTGATTCTCCTGCTTGGAGTTGTAGGCACTCTCAGTTCCCTGGTGTGGTGGTTGACCATCTTCACCTCCCTGTTAGCCGACCTGGGTAAGTCCAACAAACTAGAGAGAAGACAAATGAGTTTATATGGCTAAGAGTCTTCAAAAAAGAGTCAGGAAGTCATCAGAGGGGTCACACTTACGCACGCCTCAGCAGGATCTCAGAGACAGCCAAAGTAGATGCAACCCCAGGTACTGGTGCTTCTGAGGGCTACAGAGACACACAGGTTCTACTGTCATGGCAGCTGGTCCTGGAGTTCAGTACCTTGTCAGTGGGCCCTACTTTGTAATTTGTGCTCCTGAGTGTGATGAAGTTGGACTCACATGTGACCTTTCTATACATGCCTCTTCTGTCTCTTTTACTGAATCTGTGGTTGGCGCTGAGGTTGGTGTATACCCAGGAGACTTCAATCTCTGGACTGGCCATGTGCCAGCTGGGCCCTGAGCCTCAGCAGAGTTACAACTCCTACTCTCTGGTTCATTGGACCTTATATTCTTGAGATGGTGTTGAGGCACAAGGCTGTACTTTTTGTGTTCATTGCTGTATGATATTCCATCACATGACTTTACTATTATTTATCCATTCCACCAGAGGTGGGTATTTGTGCTGTCTCCAGTATTTTCGTGATGTCAGCACTGCAATGAACATTCTTGTCTGGGTGTACATGTACGAAAGATTTCCCAAAGGATACAAGTTACGTATACTTGTATTATGCCAAGTTATGCATAATTTGGCCTTTAATCTTTAGTGTCAAATTATCTTTCCAAAAAGCATGCTCCAGTCTACATTCTGGTTTCTTCATTCTTGCCAGAGACGTTGAACACTACGTTTGCGAGGCAGAGGCTAATCTTGGGAACACTGGCAGAACTGGTTTCCTCACATGCCACCTGGCAGTTGGGTCACAGACATTTCACCAGGGGAAGGAGAGGTCTTGCTGTGCACATAATTCCTAACAAAGAGTCTTGAGATGAGTGGTTTTGTGAGTCCTTGACTTTGGGACATAAAAACCTCCCCAGGATTAACTTATTCTATTCTGCCCATGAACAGAACAATCTGTAGCTACTGCTGTCCTTCACCTAGGACGGTGGAACCTGGCATAAGACTTTACTAACAAACACCACTCATCTAACAACTCCTCCAACTAGGCTGTGACGTCTTTGAGGACAAGGATACTACCTTTTTCATCTTGTCTGTATCTGCGATGCTTAGGACAGTGACTGCACATTGTAGGTGCTCAATTAAACCTTATGTAATGGAATTAAAAGTCCATCACCTTGGCAAACATAGCTGTGTATTGGCAAAATCCATTTCTCCCAGCCTCCTTTGCACTTGGCTATGGTCATGTGATCTAATTCTGGCCCATCAAATGTGAGCAGAAGTCATATTTGCCACCTTCAGTTCTGGCCCATCAAAATGTCCCACATCAAACTCTACACTCTTGTTCCCTGGCTGCCACCTGGATCCTCGTTCTGCCCCTCAGCCAACACCTCATCGTTCCCGAAGCGCATTCCTGGGGTTCACATCATGTTTTCTCTTTAAAACACAGCTCTTTGAGAGCCTCCTTGTGCAATTTTAGTGTAGTCGCTGAGAACAGATTCACAATCCAGGTCTTCAGATGACATACCACTAGCTGCAGGCGCTACCTACAGTCATCCCATTTCTGAGACTATGCCATTCACACCCTTTATCACTTAATCAATACCCGATGGTTAAAGACAAGAAGCATAAGGAATATGGATGTTGAAATTCAGCGGGAAGTCACAGGTTCTATTAATTACGTACCGTCACATGATAAATTAACCAAAAACGAAGCAGTTTTTGAAAATCTGTATTTTTTTTTACCTCACAGCTTCAGTGGGTCGGGAATCCCAGTGACTCAGCTGGGTCCTCCGGCACAGGGCCTCTCACAGGCTGCATCAAGGTGTGGGCGGGGTGGTGACGGGGAGGGACCCGCTTTCACGCTGACTCAGCAATTGTGGGCAGGATCCAGCTCCTCCCCAGCAGCTGGCCGGCGGCCACCCTCAGTTCCTTGCTCCCAACATGGCAGCTGGAGTCATCAGAGAGAGCCTGCAAGAAAAGAGAAGAAACAGAGAGAAAAGGCAGAAAGGAAGCCACAGCCTTTTACAGCCTAACCTTGGAAGTGACATCCCATCACCTTCGCTGGAGTCTATCCATCAGAAGCAGGGCACTAGGTGCAGCCCACCATCTTAGAAGCAGCTTTCCATACAAGGGCTTAAAAATTATAAAAATTCTGCTAGCTCACCCCGAGATATCTTGAGCTTAATCTCTAAATTTCATTTACCTAGTCAGAAGCCTTCAAGATATCAACAACATTTCAGAAGCCAATGTTTAAAAGAGAAAACTACAATAAGAATTACACCTGATTTGCGTTTTCCTTTCCTGGGAATGAAGCTATTCCCTCCTGCACTGGTATACTTAAGAAAAAATAATGGCAAGTGACCTAAATCTCCTCTTTTACATAAAAACTAAGAAATCATACCAATTAACCAGTGGGTTTTTAAAGTGCAAAACGCAGGAATTCTAAGCATTAGGTCACAAAAAAAGCAACTTTGTTGCTTATTTTCAATGTTAATGCATAATTAAATTTCCATCTGCTTTTAAAATTGTGTTTCTCGACTGAATATGATAGACTATGTAATTTGAGAATGCATTTGTTGACAAATCATGCTTTTCCTACATAATTAGGTTAAAGTAAATAAAACTAAACAGCATGCATCGCTTATTAGATGGGGAGAATATGTTTAAGATTATTTAATTCAATTCTTATAACACATAACACATAAACAATGATAAAATGAGGTTTTTTTCCTTTTCAATCCTATAGGGGGTTTGGTTCTAGAAGGAAGTTGCAGGTGCAAATGATTGGGAAACATCTCTCTGCAATACACACCATTACATTCCTTTCACCATTTCTTATGACCATGGACAAATCAGACACATGAGCAAGATCCACCATAATCTGTTTCCATGGCCCCCGTGAGCAGCACAGATTTGGAGATACCAACCCCAGCAAATCCAGGCATTTTTATGAGCCATGGCAAACTAAAGCGATGGAATCCTCCAGCCATGTCAAATGTTGCCACAGCTGGTCCAGGGTGACAAAAGCTGCCTCCTCCCCAGACACCACCTTGTGTCTAGACAGCCACGACCACATGGGATCTAAATGCAGGGAGCATTTTCCCAGGGGTCCTTGGCACCCAGGAAAAACACAAGCTTTTTGTGCTTTGGAGAGCACAGGACTGTACCATTCCAGCCAAAGCTGGAGTGTGTTCCAGAAACACCAGGGGAGGAAGGAACTGGGCAGAGAGAGGGTGAAGATGCAAAAGCTGACAGGCAAACCTAGACAGACGGGCAACTCTGCAATGACATTTTAAAGCACACGGTCATTCAGAATTCCAGAAAGAAGAGCCATGTCAGATGTTGAAATGGCTTTTGCCAACTGCCATCTTGACAAATTCATTTTCCTCCTTTGGTTCCTTAAAATGAGAATAACCATTATGCATTTATGGAGAGAAATGTGATGCTCCCAGAATCTAACACACACCCACCTGATAGCTGGCATCATCTCTCCCTGTGAGCCAGTTTTGCTCTTTCTTTATATCAGCAAATATTTACTGACCAAGAGGCCTCAGTGTGCCTGAGAAACAGGCCCTGCCTTCAAAGAGGTGACAGTCAGCTCGAGGGACAGACTGTAATGTACATGAATATGATACAAGGTGGACTGTGGATGATGGGCCACTGTACAGAAGCGGTGATCACCAAGCCACATAAGCACGTAGCAGGGGTCACTGACCCAGGTGGGGATACGTGTTTCTGGGTGAGAATTAGCTATAGAGGAGTTGACAGTTTCATTGAAACCTCAAAGGTGAAAAGGAATGAACCAGTGAAAATGGGAGAGAGCCCAAGGTACAAAGTTTCTGCAAAGAGCCATCAGAGGAGGTGGCACGATCGTGGCCGACATTGCCTGGCTTTGTTGGAAGCACTATGCATACATTAACATATTTCACCATCAACAGGTCCATAGAAACTGTATTAGGAATTTGCAAGCAATGATTCAACCTCTGAAGGAGCTCAGGCTGGTGATGCCACGTGCCCTGTGGAAAAGGCATGGAGGCCAGTGAAGTTGTGTGGGCAGACCAGCGGTCTAGGGGGAGGTGCTGGTAGCCTGGACCACCGGAATGGCAATGGAACGAGGAGGACCAGGTCGATGCCAAGAACCTTTGATAAATAGAGTCAACTGGACAATAGCTGATGGGACGGGAGAGGAGAGGAAGAGCAAGGCTGGTTGCCAGCGTTCTGACTTGGGCTCCACACAGATGGTTTGGTCACCAGAAGAATCTGCTGGGATTCTAGAAGAAGCACAATAGGACTGGCTCTGTTCCTCAGTTATCTAAGAGCACCAGGCTGGCTACTTGGGAAAAAAAATGTCTGTCCTAGAGCTAGCTCTGCCAATGGGACCAGAATGTTCCCAGATGCAGGCTTCCTCTCCCGCGCACAGTGTTTGGGAGCACACGGCCAGCACTTGTGCCTGTGAATCCTCCTGCTCTGTGCTTCTGAACGACGCACTGGAGCAAGAAGGACATTCGACACAGGATCCCTAAGAGAAGCTTGGTGAAGGAGCAGAGGCACAAGTTGCCTCTGGACTTCTCCATCTTCACCCAGAATTTCTGAATTCTTTTTTTTTTTTTTAGACTCAAATCAGGTTTGGCCCCAGGTATATTTTCCCATTTTAAGGGCACACATGGGTTTTAAGCAAAATGTAATCTGTAATGTTTCTGTTTCTTTTATATATGACTCGTCCACATGGCATCAAGAAACACCTTTTAGACATCCAGGAAGCCTTCCTGGGAATTTTATGACATTTAAATTTCCTTTGCTTTTGTCTCAAACATAGGAAGCACCAACTTACCAAGCATAAACAAGCTTTCTCCAGATTGCTTGAATCTGCTTTTAAATGTCTTCTAGGATGGGGATAAGAGGAAAAAAAATATGAGATGGGGCAAGATCAAAAAGGAAAAGGAAAGAAGGAACACAATAATGAGTGATGTGATAAGAAGTAGGTTGAGGCTCGGCCAAGGCTTGGCACATCCCCCCAATGGCCTTTTCTTGCGTATGATCGTCACTGCATATAGGTATATTTGCTAAGTAGATAAAATCACTTGAAGATGCTAAAAGAACGAAGGGATTAACTACAGCTTGGTGGATATTTCCAATTAGCCGAACATTTTAATCCTTAAATTGCTTAAATTTATGCCGAAATTAATCAGTGCTTTTCATGTTTGGTCCCTATTAGATACAGGAAAGAGGTCAGTGGATCCATAAACCAAGAATAAATTACTTTTTCAGTTTGAGGACTTCCTTCTGCTTCTTGGGAAAGAAACCTGAGAAGTCATCCAGAAGGAGGCAGTTTTTTACGACTGCCAGCAAATCTGGGGATGAGGAAAGATGGCTGCGTTCTTTCCCCTTATTCGGCCAACGTTTCAGAGAGCTTGCTTCAGTGCTTCTGCCCTGGCCTCCTCTCTTCTTTCTAGAAGAACAGGGTAACTTAGTCTCCGTCCTCCTCTCCTGAGTGCTGTTCTCTGAGGCTCTTACCTTAGACAGTTTTGAGAAGCAAGGGATGAAAGCAGGCAACAGCTTGACCAAGGAGGCCTTTACAGATGATAAACTTCAGCGGGAAATGAACCTTTTGCAGTTGGACCCAAGGAAAACATGCCCTCTCCTCCCATCTCGGGTGTCTCCCTACTGGGGATTATCTACAAATTGGCCCCAACTGGTCAGGGCCTGATGAGGAGTCTGCAGTAAGGGAAGGGGCTGGTAAAGATTCGCCAGGGCTGATTTGCAAAGAATGACCTTAAATTACCTTGGGCTTATTAGGTTAATGTCATCTGGACAAAATTACTCTGAAAGATAGCAGGGCAAACCAAAAGATAACTGTCAACAGTGGCTCTGTCCACACATCAGAACAAGGTAAAAGGTAGCAGGGCAGGGAGCAGTCTAAACAGGGTGCCACCTTCCACTTCAATTGCTCCATCTTGGTTTGTTTTTGTTTTGTTTTGCTTTTACAGATTTTTAAAAAATTTCTCTCCCTTCCTCCATCCCCCTCTCCCCCACCAGTTGTCTGCTCTCTGTGTCCATTTGCTGTGTGTTCTTCTGTGTCCGCTAGTATTCTTGTCAGCAGCACTGGGAAACTGCATCTCTTTTTTGTTGCGCCATCTTGCTGTGTCGGCTCTCCATGTCTGTGGTGCCACTCCTGGGCAGGCTGCACTTTTTTCGTGTGGGGCAGCTCTCCTTACAGGGCGCCCTCCTTTTGCGTGCGGCTCCCCTACCCAGGGGACAACCCTGCATGGCACAGCACTCCTTGTGCTCATCAGCATTGTGTCTGGGCCAGCTCATCACATGGGTCAGGAGGCCCTGGGTTTGAACCCTGGACCTCCCATGTGGTAGGCGGACATTCTATAAGTTGAGCCAAATCCGCTTCCCACTCTATCTTGTTTCATCTCAGCTCCAGTCATGCCGAGACACTGAGCACACTTGATCGAGAAGGGGGCTTGCTCTGAGACCTTGTCTTACTGCTGTGGTCAATATTAGTGAAGTGTCTCTCTCTCTCTCTCCCCCTTCCTCTCTCCCTTCTGCTGTTAGCAAAGAGGCCTTCATGTGGCAGGCACTTTTCTCAGACTGAGAAACCACTGTCTCCACTGTTGTGTTTGTTGTTGTGTGTTTTTATTTACTAATTTGTGTGCCTTTCCCTTCACATAAATTTCGAGGTGGCTGAGAGAAAACCATAAAACAGAAAATATAAATGAAAAAGTATCAGAACCAACAAAATATAAATTGGATTGGGAGGTATAGAGCTCCAGTTCAAGATGGCTGACTCCACCCCCCCCTCCACTATCACCTTCTATCCTTCCCAAGACCTCACTGGAATAAAAATACAGAAATGAGTACCCCATAGTGTCACATGGAGGCTCTAAAGAGCTACTAGAACTGAATCCATGTTGGCTTAGTCCAAAAGCCTTTGAGTCTTCTGCTAGGAACCCAGAGGGCAGGAGGGGAAAACTTATTGGCCCAAATAGTGATAAAACCTATAAACACATTCAAGACAGTTTTAAAATGAAAACATCCCTGTCCAAACATCTGTGCTAAATACCCACAAAGAGTGGTGCCTTCTGTCGCTGAGCCAATCTGTATGCAACGTGGCTGACATTTGCTCTTTCTTCCCGGCCAGTGGAATGGGAGCATCATCTGTATAAACCAGCCTAATTAAACCTGCCCATTGTGCTCAACAGAATATGAGACATTAATTCCACAAAGGAACCCAGAGTCGAGTCATCACTGAGAGATTTTCCTAAGAGATCCAGCAACCAAGAATGTCTCTGGAGATGTTGAAAGAGAATAGCTTGTTAACAACTGGGAAACCAATACCAAGCAACACACAGCTGCCAAAAAGGATGGATGGAAACTGAAGGCCAGTTCTAGACCATTCCACATAATTAAACTCTGTCTTCAGGCTAACCAGTATGGCCCAAATTCCTCACTGAGTCTTGGGAATCAGTTGCTTCATCTGTAAAATGGCAATAATAGCACTGATCATCCCTCAGATCTGTTGTAGAAGTGATAGATATATTGTACATATGACTTAGAACAATGTCTGGCATATTGGGAATATTTTGTAAGCTGCCTTTATCATTATTAAAAATGTTATAAATTTTTATTCTTAATTATAATAAACAATCATCAAAGAGCCATAGATACAGAAAATTGTTTGTTTTGTTTCAGCCCTGGTCTCTAGATCCTGTGAGGAGCCGACCGATGTGCTGAGTCTTCTCCTCTTCTTCCAGCTCTGTCCTTCCCAACCCAGGCCTCAGGCCCAAGCTCTGACCAAAGCTGCTAGTCAGTCTCTAAGTATTTTTAGATCCGAGCTCAGTGGTATGTCTCCTTTGTTGAAAGGGCTGGCTGACAGCTTGCCACGAAAATAGCAGTTTTCCAATGTAATCAACAGGTCTCTAGGCTCCATGACAGCATCAGCACTGGTGGGAGCTCAACTGGCCTGTTCACCTGCAGATCTCAAGCTGCACATGCTCCTCATGGGCCTGTGGAGACACCCAGACAAAGTCAGAGAAACAAAGAGGTCTGGACCCAGAACCATTGGCATCTCTTCTGAGATACTTGAACTTGGCACTAATGGGATGGAAGTGCATAGAGAAATTAGACTGAAAATTCATCTTCACCCTGCAATATTTCCTTAGGAAAGGTAATTGGGGCCTTGATTCGGATGAGCAGGGCCAAGTCTTATGAAGGAGTCCTCATACCCTGTTCTAACCACAAAATTGTCCCCATTGTATGGATGAGGACACTGAGGCTCACCGAGATTATGTCACCTGCTCAAGGTCTCAGAGCTGGTCAGTGAAAGGCAGAATCTGAACCCAGGTATTCTGACCCATGTCCAGTGCTCTTTTCAGTTCTCTGACCTGGTTGGTACCTGTCACATCCCAAAGCCAGTCTGGATGAGCTCAGTGGTTTATCCCACCCAAGTCATTCCATTCCAACAGCCATGTTCCACCCCCTCCATCAAACTCTCCTGTGACTCACCTCATGGCCTGGGGGCCTGCACTCCCAATCACTGGCCCTGGTATGCCCCATAGCTCATCACAGAACCTTTAGCTGCTCCCATGTGATCTGTGCCTTTTAAAAGCTTAGACCATGCGCCCTTCCCAAGCAAAATTAGAAGTAGAAGCAACCCCATTTCAAAATAAGATTTCAAAGTTCAACATGTGGGTCCAGAACTCAACTGTTCATGCCCTTTAACCCAATAATACCACTTCTAGAAATACAGAAAAAAATAACTTTTGTACAAAACATGCATCATACAATTATCTCTAATAGCAAAAGTTGTTAGTCACTCACCAAATTATTGCATATTCACTACTAGCCAGAATTACACAATAATAAAATTTTATGTTTAAAAAATGTTTATGATGTGGAAAATATATATTACATAAACTTACAAGTTGCATATAAAATTGTGTATATAATAAGATCTCAGTTACTTGAGCTAAATATATTGATAGCATGAATATGTTCATTCACTGGTTCAGCATATATGCATTGCCTGTTGTATGCCAGGCATTGTTCTCAACAGCATGCTTTGAGGAGGGGACAGAGACAGACAATAAACAAGGTAGGTCAGTAAAATCCGTAGCACATCAGTAACACTTGCAATGAAGTGAGACTGGAAATGCTAGGGTGGGGGTGGGGACACTGCAACTTAAACTCAGATGTCAGGAAAGGCATCCCTGAGAAGGTACCCTTTGGACTGAAGGAGGTGAGCAGCTAGTCATGAGGCCTGAGTTAGAGACTTTCAAGAAGAGGAAAATGATAAGCGTCAAATTCTCCTAGGCAAGTCAGCCTGGCTGAATCGTAGGAAGCTAAGCATTGGAAGAGGCTCCATAACAGGCTGAGGCCAGTACCAGGTACTGAGGCTAGTACCAGGAGAGTTTCAGAACTGTAACTCATCACTAGGAGAGAATGCCAGGAGAGAATAATGGCACTTTATCTCAAAAGGAAATGGGAAACCATGGTAGAGGTTTGAGCAGAACCATGTGACCTGAATTATATTGTAAAAGGACCATCTTGGCTAGTGTGTTACTCTAATGGCAACTGGTTGCTTTTATAGTGGGAAAATAATTAGATAGATTAGATAGATGTTAGATGAAATACACATGGAAGGATGGATGGATAAGACATAGATGCACATGTGGATATAGATAAATAGATATAGTCAGATACAGATGTATTAATATCTGATCACTTTAGCAAAAGAAAAGCAATATAATGAAAACAAAAAAGAATATGAAAGCAGGCCAGATTTTGCAAATTGCTTTGAATTTCTTGCAGTTTTTATGATCTATATCAAGTGCATTGCTTTTTAATGTACTTAAATTTTACTGACAGCATTAATCAATTTCATTTACTTTGATAGTAACATAATAAAGTACAAACACACACACACAGAGAACAGTCTTTTCTGCTGAATTCTTACCATTTTCTCCCCAATCCACTTGAAATGCTATCTTTGGACAACTTCATATTCCTCTGCTCCCCACTACCAGCTGTTATCTATTGCTTCCTCATTTGTGTTCCCATAAATATTTCTATAAACCTATATCATGGAACTTAACACATGATTTCCTAATTATTTGTCTGTCTCATCTGCTGGAATAAGTGCTAATTATATTTATATCCCCCAGTTCCTTAGCACAGCATATCAAAAAATCTTGCACATGGGACCCAACTCTCTCCTCTTATGTCTATGGATGACATAACTAATTGATCACAGTTTTCTTTTCTGCTGAGCCCAGATGTGATTTCAGAATGCCTCTCAAGGCAGGGTAATCAACAATTAGAATTGGCATGCAAGATGAAGCCTAACTGCCAGTCAGACTTAGCCTGGTGCCTGGAGCCAAGTAGGCACACCAAAAAGTTGTGTTGACCGAACAAGTGAAAGAATTAAATAGGATTAGGTTGCTGGAAATAAGAGCAGTAAATTAATAAAGTAACATAAATTCCCTCACTATGAAAACCAGGATAGGTAGATAACCAACCAGTTAGCAAATTTAGACATGGACTCAAAAGATCTCCTTGGGATCCACCCAAACTAGCTCAGCCACAATGATGTAACTGTAGTTAGGTCAGACTTGTTGTTAAAAGCAATTAGGCTGATCAACTATGGTGAGTCATGATAGAACGATAGCCATTATGTCGATATGTGTTGGCAAGAAGCAGCTGGGCTGAATTTTAGCACACATGATCTCGCTAAGATCACATGGTTAGCAAACAGGTATAGGTAAAAGCATTAAGGTAGTACCATAATAAAATGGCAATATCATGTTCTTGGGAACAGCCACAATAACACCTATTTAATGGTGACCAAAAGCCTAGATGTGCTTTATTTCTGAAGAAATGAAGCTACTGAAAACTAATTGAGACAATTGTCACACTCAGTAAGAACACCAATAAAATCTAAATTGAAAATGTTTATAGTGTTAAGAGAGGAACTTAAAAAAAAAAAGTTACTGGATTTATCTCCAAATGTATTCCTGTCCATGTTTCCAGAGCTTGCTGCCCCACATTGCAATGAGTTATCTCTATTCACCATCCAGTGCATCCAGCTAAGGTTGCACATTAGAATCATCTAGGAAGCTTTTAGATAATACTCATGCCCAGAGCCAACCTACCCCCATCCCCTGAAACTAGGTTTTCATTAATCTAAGTGGTCCAAGGCACCTTAGAACTGAGAGCTATGGATGGAACCTGCACAACTGTACCTCAATATCAGCCAAAGACATGGCCTTAAAAAGCAATGTCTACATGGAATGTCAAAAGTAAATTTTAACCACTCTAAGGCTGCACTGTCCACATGTGACTGCGGAGCACTTGAAATGTGACTATTGTGTTGGCTATTTTATTTTATTTTAATAAATTTAAAGACTGATAATTTAATTATTGGAAAAACGTTTAAGTATGTTAGAAACACCTCAAGTATGTGAATCTACTTTTCCAACTTTTCAAATTTTGTGAACTCTCAATATAAATCAAAACACAAAAATTAATATCTGAATTGATATATGCTATAATTTCAAAGACTTCATACAAAAAATGTAAAATATCTCACTAATTATTTTATATTGAACACATGTTGAAGTGATAATATTTTTGACATCTTAGGTTCAATATGATATATTGTTAAAGTTAATTTCAGCTGCTTCTACTTTTTTAATGTAGCTATTAGAAAAAATTTTAATAATATTTTATTTCCAGGATATTGTCCCCTGTGTCTTGTTCTGTTTTGTTTGCTTTTGTGTTCATTTTTAATAACTATAAATTCAAGCTTAGGGAAGCTGGCCTTTTTCTTGACAAAAAAAACCAAAGCCTTCATATAATTTGCTAATCTCATATTGTTTTAAGAGAGGGATGGTACTTCTCTTGCAAGAGTAAATTTTATACCATGAGTGATGCAGGTCTAAGTCTGGTGGTACTAAACAGAGACAATAGCATTTTTGCCAGAATTATAATCTGCTGATGGCCTTTGTGGAAAAGAAGTCCTTGCAAATTTCTAAACAACATTAAACTGTAAGTAAATTCTTTTGACAGGTCAAAAAGGGAAAATGCCTCACCAGAATTTGAACAAAATCCTGGATTTCGAGAGCTCATGGAACGTGGATATGCAAAAATAAGGTGGTCATGCTTACAATGTCTCAAGTTCAGATAAATAAGCTGACAATCGCACTACTACCCTGGTCACGGGCATTTCCCTCAGTAGGGGCTGACTGAAGGCATGCTCAGTTGGTCTCCAATATAGATGCCTACCCCCCAAACCAAAACATGGGAAATGGAAAGATGGGATGAATGCCTTAAGAAAATTCTGCAGAGGAAATACCCCCTTTCTCCATGGTTCCACTTTTTCTCATGCCTAAAGAAGGAGAATGCTTAGGGTGCCAGAAGTGGAACTCTATAGGTGGAATGTTTTCGGGTCTACTGGACCAGTCGCACACCCAGTCTACACTTTTCTTCAAAGCCTTGACTTCTTTCTCTCCTTCTTCAACTGCTTCTGACTGAGAGCTGTGGTTCCTGCTGGTATGACTTTCCACATCCAACCCAACATCATCTCTACATCTTCTTGTGGGAAAGGGCGATCACAATGAGAACTGCCCCTTGTCCTGATTCATGGGACTCTGACCCTTTTGGATTCGTGCCGTGCATCCAAAAGAACTTTCTCCGTGTCTCCACTGTGGAAAGAGGATGAGGAAGGTACATGCCAAGCCCCCCATTCTTCCTGTTGACATTATCATTGTTCATTAGTAGCTCCACCCAGGAACTTTAGGACAGTGGGCAGTGGCAAAGGCTGTCCACCTTCCTCGCAGTTGTTGTCGTTGTGCAGGGGTGGTGGTTGCTCAACTAAATGATACAACATTTTCAAGCACCTGGAAGAGCTTTGCTCAAGTGGGACCAACTCTGATTTTCAGGCAGCAACCAGGAATTGTTTTAATTAAACATGTGGCTCACATTATTTTGGTTTGTCAGCAATCTTGAAGGGATTTAGCTATCCAATAGAACACTGAAGTAAAACATTTCGCAACACAAATAGCCAGCTCCTAATTTCAGTTTTGCATTCTTCTGGAATTTTCTTATGTCAATCAGTGTTCACTGAGAATCACATGGTACAACTGAGTTAGTTACCCTGTATCAGGCGTGGACACAGTAGGATATACACATTTGCAAAAATCCACACAGTAGAAACCAAAACTCAGAAACAATGTGCTTTCAGAGTCATTCTCTCATTGAGCTTCGCAACGATCCTATAAATTATTATTATTATGCTCATTTTACAAATGAGGAAACCAAGACTCCAAGGAAACTGCCCAGGATCACATGAATAATAAGTTGAGGCAAGAGATCTTGGACCAAGGTCTTCCAAACCCAAATTTTCAACTCTTCCCTCTTCTCCACACAGCTTCTGCAAAACAGATTCTATTAGTTAGCAATTCACTGAGCCTGCTTTTTCCCTAACTACAAACTTCCTCTCTGAACAGACCACAAAGCTACCCAGTTTAGCAGTTAGGAGTGTCAGAAAACTCAGCAAATAATTCCCTTCTACAGTTCTGAGCACACCTACCTGGACCAAGAGCCTATGTAGTGGCTGGGTCCCGGAGAGGCTTGCATTAACCAGGTGATGGGCCTCCCCCGGGGATGTTGTTCTCCAGTCGCACTTCCCTTGGGAAGCTGCCTTTCTGAGCTGCTGGGGACCTGGCAACATCATTGTTGTACAGGAAAATAAAGCCAGAGAACAGTATTACAGCTATCTCTAACAAAGCTGTTTCAAAGAGGAAAACTGAATGAGATGGGGTGGTGTGACGCATCCATCAGCATGGCCTTACTGAGCACCCAACGGAAGCTAAGCCCTGAACCAGGCGCTCAGGAGGCATCATTAATGAAAAGTCCAGCTTTCCAAACTCAAAAGGGCCTTCTCAGAGATTCCTGTAAACAGATTCCAAAGGGGAGCTGAGAGTGAGCTACACAGCAGCCTTCAGATGTTGCTTCTGGTATAGATGATGAGAATTCTAGTTCTAAAGGCTCTAAGCATTAAAGCTATGATCAGATCATATGGTCAGCTCTGGGCACTGAATTCAAGTTATGAAGTCCCAGAGGCAAGGAAGAAACTTGGAAAATGCTCATTGGCAGGGTGAGGGACAGCTAGCAGAGGGAGAAGCTTCTGGAACTCTTTGCCAGGTCCTACTTGCTTCTGCCAGCCTAGGGCTGTGCTCACCTAAGCAGGGCCTGAGCCATGTCCAGGAGAGGAAAGGGATCATGTGATCTGTGTGTTTCCTGATGATGACCAAGTTTTTAAGTTCCTTCTTCAGGTCACTAAGGGACCTGGGACGTCCTGGATCTTTTTCAGGACTAGGGTTTACAAAATTGTGAACACGTGCAAAGATTTATCTACAAGGGTATTCACCAAAGTATTTCCAAAATGATGGGGAAAAAATTAATTGGAGGAAAAAAACAATTTCTAATCCTCAAAGTTTAAATAAACTATGATATGTTTGTTTTTAAAAAGCATCCACCATTAATAATAATGTTGTAGAAAAATATTTAACAATATGAAGAAGTTTTCAATATCTCAATAAATCTCAGAGATGAACTTACCAGGTGCAATGGATGTGTCATGATGATGGGAGAGAGTGTTGCTGTGGGGGGAGTGGGGGGCGGGGGCGGTGGGGTTGAATGGGACCTCATATTTTTCATAATGTAATTTTAAAAAAATAAATAAATAATTAAAAATATATATATCTCAATAAATGAGATAGGTTATAAATCAGTAGGCACAGTATATTTCATCTTTGTAAAACACAATCATATTAGTCAAACCTCCTACAGGAAAGACACGGCACATGGAAACAGGATAATGGAGAATGATATGGGAGTGTGAAGCTTTTGTGGAGCCCAGAAAATTATGTTCTTAAATTAATACATTCCAGTGGGTGGGACCATTTTGGTCAAATTACTTCAGTTAAGGACCTTTGATTAGATTACTTCAGTAAGGCATGACCCAGGGTAAGTCTTAATCCTTTTACTATAATCCTTCATAAACGGGATGAATACAGAGAGAGGGGGCCACAGAGACAGACAGAAAGCCACAGGAGCAAAGAGAATGCCACAAGAACAAGAAGCTGAAATCAATGGAACCTGGGAGAAAAGAAGCCAGAAGCTGAAGCAACGAGACCCAGATGAGAAGGGAGGAGCCAACACGTGCAGTCTTCAAGCAAAAGTTTTACCTGATGATGCCTTCCTTTGAACACTTGCATGGTGTATGGCTTTGGTGATTTTTAGCAAACTAAAACAGATTATTTATTTCCAAAAGGGTAAGAGTGGGGGACCCACAAAGGATAGCACAGTAGCCCAGAAATAGTAGTAAAGTGTCCAGAGCAGATGCAACTATTGGCACTGGAGGAAGAGAAGGCAGTGCTGAGCAAGCTGTGCTGGGAGGAGTAGGGTGACTTGCTGAGGGACACAACAGCCCATGAAGACCACAAAGGCAGAAGCAGGGACGTGAACACCCTGACCTTTCCCTCCTCCCTCAAATCTCTACCTTGATGGCCTCATTGTCTAAACCCACCTGGAAGCCAGGTCACAGAAGTCCAGCTGCAGGTGTGTCCCCTGCATTCCAGCCTCTTGGCCAGGGAGAAGGGAGAAGGAGGGTGACAAAGGCCCAGCCCAGCCATGCATGTACAGTCCACACACACAAAAGGACAGTGGAAGGAGAGTCGCCAAAGGTCAAGATGGTCTTTCTGGGTAGTTTACTTACTGGCAAATTTTATTTCCTTGTTACTTTTTTGAATAGTCTACAATGGACATATATGACTTTTGAAATCATAAATGAAAGCAATCCAGGTTGAAACAAACAAAATACACAACCTGTCTAGAGTGCACTCATAGAAGAGCAGTGAGGAAAATCAAAACTGGTTCCACAAGGTAAAGCTGGGACATTTATTTGATCTCTGAAGGAGAAGGCAGGGCTATTTCTAAGCATTTGGAAAGTTGTCCTATGGGGGAGGGATTAGACTTGAGCTGCAGTCAGCCCATGACCAAAAGGTAAAAAGACAGGCCAGGAGATTTCAAGTTAGCCTGATTAGAGCTCCCCGAGAAGCTCTTGTTTCCTCAGGAGATACTGAGCTGTCTGACCTTTGGACTATTTAAGCAGAAGCCAGAAATCTCTTAGTGGACATTCTATATAAGTATTGGAAGGAGAGGATGGTGCTTTGGACTAGATGAACTTTCTAGCAGTGACTTCTGGAAGAAAAGAATAACTGATTATGATTCACCAAGGATGATAAACATTCACTTTATTTCTCTATTGCTTGCCCTGGCTTTAGGGGTGAAGCAGACAGGGGAGGGATGTTTAACTTAATTCCTATCATTTTTATTTCAGAAATAGCTATTTGGTTCCAAGAGAAGGTCGCTGATAAGGACTATATCAGTTAAGACTCTTTGAGTCTCAAGTGACAGAAAACATCACTGAAATTAGCACAACCAAATAACATAGACTTCAGGCATGGCTAGACCCAGGCCCTCAAATGATGCTCTGGTGGTAACATGAGAGCCAACAGGCTCATAACTTCACATCCCTGAAACCTTTACAGAGGCCAGGAGGACCTTGCCTTCTGGCCATCTCTAGCTCCCCCAGAATAAAATAGACTAGGTATAGGGAAAAAACACAGGGCTGGAAACTCTAAGTTCCTAATTCTTTTCCCTATATATCTGGGAACTTTGCTTACACCTTTTTTAAACACACAGATTTTTTTTCACCAAAGGAAATAAAAAGCAGAAGTCCTCTATTTAGACTAGTGCAGTGGAGTGAGTTCCTTAGGAAGAACTCCCAGTTAGTTGATGTCACCAAGGAGAACCAGAAGAGCCACAGGATCCCTCATCTTTGAGTGCCAAAGGAACCCTTGGCTAAAGGAACTTAATTTCCTAAGCCTGTAGACCAGCCTTCACTGAAGCATGAACTACTTGCATTAATTGGCAACATCATCCCACCCCCACCCTGATTATGATTCCCTGGTCAATTATCTTTGGGAACTTCTCAGTTCAATAAAATCAAAGAGAATTCTTGACTATAACATCATTTCAGAGCATTTAGTGTTCAAATGTGTTGTGAATCTCCAAGAAGAATACAACACATGATGCGCAGGTCCTCAAACTTATTTGACCCTGAACCACTTGGAAACTCTCTTGGAACTAGTGTTCCCCAGAACAAACTCAGGGACATGCTGCTCTAGAGGAACGAGCTCATTCTCTGGCCCAGCCCTACCCTGCCCTGCCTCTGATTTTTATTGAGATCACGAAGCAATAAAGTTTCCTGAGGAAAGCTGGTTTTGTCCCTCCATCACCTCTCTGGAATGTTTAGAAATGAATATAATAACACAGAGATAAAGCCCATCAAATCCCTGACTTCTCAAAAGAAACCTTTTTTCCATCCAATCTTTTAAACAGTCACTGGAATCAAATTGCAAAAACTCTGCACCAACAGCTCAAACTCCAGCTTCCTCCGAGGGGAGTCCGCTGGTGGCCTACACCGAGGTGACTTTTGGCCGCTGCGGGAACTCTCCTTCACCTCTGGCAAACCTCTGTCTGCAGCTGCAGAAGATCAAGTCAGGTCCACATCTGTTCCCCAGACTCTGACACCCCACCCCAGCTTCCCCGTCCAACAAAGCCTGGCCAGGTTTTCACAGTTAATTCCTCCAGGGCCCCCAGCTCATCTCCTCCCTCCATGCTCCTATGAATTCTCTGAGATCAAAGCAGCCAGTTAGCTAAAGCCTTGTTTGCTCAGCATTCAGCAGAACACCTTAAATTCCCAGCTTGAAAGGAGGCTGAAAGAAGGTTAAACATACCCTATTGTTGAAAAACTTTAAAACAGCAAGACATGACCAAAGAATTAACAGAGGAACCACCATGGTCTCTCCCAGCCCCAGGGTCCTGTGAAGTGAGAGACTTCCCCAGCAAGGTTAATCTAAGAATCTGATGGCAAAGTCGCCAGGATTTTCCTTGGAGGTCACTCTGAGTTGACTCGGGGAATACACAGATTCTGAGAGGGAAATTGGGAGCTAGAGCCACCACCCAAAAGGTCAGCCCTCAAATTAAAATAAGATGGAAAACATCCATGCTAGATAACCTTCTGATCCATTCAATCCCTCATGCAGGACTGTTTCTCATCTCCCTGGACTTAGTTCACAAAGTGATAAGGATTTTTAGAGCTGAAAGTCCATCTAGTCCAGGGATTTTCAAACTTTCTGGCAGCCGGAAATATTTTTCCAAACAAAATCTTACATGGAAGCCCAGTGTAATGTGGATAAAGTTGGGGGCCCTGGAAAGAAATTGGGAGGCATAACCTGAACTTACACCTACCCAGCCATCCCCTCCACCACTGTGGCTTTGTACTCTCACACTTCAAAAAGTCCCTGATGTCATCCAACCCATTTGGTTGATACAAAGACTGAGGATCCAGCGAGGGAAAGGTAACCAGCCTCATATGGTACACACTAGCAGATCCTTCTGGAATCAGGGTTTCAATTCCCTGGCAACATTATCTTCACTCACCAACCAACTGTTGACACCCCAAAACCCAAGTCTCTCATGCTCCCAATCTAAAGTCCTCATTGACAGCTTGTACCTTTACTGTTCACACTGAAACTCCACATTAGGTCTCCAAAGTTGTCAAAATGCCCTTTTGCATTCTCACCATCACCACCTCCCCCTCTGGGAAACACCTGGGACCCTGTATCAGCTCTGCCCACCCCCCATCCTCCATCCCAGCAGGCTCTTCAGTTGCCAGAGTCCATTTCCTAAACTTATTTCCTAAACTTGGTTAGTCATTAGAATCATCTGGAAGCTTGTTAAAAATATAGATCCCTGGGCCCAGCACCAGACGTAGTGAATCAGAATTTTCAAGGGTGGGTCCAAGAATCTGTAATTTAAGTAAGAACCTTAGGTAATTTTGATGATTGGCCAGCTTTTTCAATCACAATACTTATTGCTGATAGGATTATAATTTGTTATAACTTTTGCTGGACAACATTTTGGAATCATGGGGGAGAGGGAATTTATGCATGACTTTAGCCACAGACATGAACAAATATTTATCTATGAGGATATGCACTGCTGCTCTGGAAAAAAACAGATATGTTCAACAACAAGGGGATTGAGTAAATAAATTTCAGTCTACATATATAATATTGTAGATTTACTAAAAATGAATGTTTAGATGATTAATAGCATGTAAATATGTTCACAATTTATGTAACAAACACAACTTGCTATAAGAATAAAGGTACAGAAGGATTCTGTTTTTCATAAGCATAAAAAACTGGAAGGATAAAAACCAAAATGTTGATGTTATCTCTAGGATGGCAGCAGGATTAAAGGAACAATTTATTTTCTTACTTGTGTTTCTTTTAATCTTCTAAAATTTCTACAAAGCATGTGGACTCTATGAAAAAAGAATGCAAATTTGCTGTCTTTGAGAGGGGAAAAAGAAAGCAGGAGATGGGATCAAAGTGATGTCTTAAGTTATGTAACTACTTATGCTCTTGTCCATATCACTTAAAATGATAAAGAAGAATTTTGTTGTTCAGGTTGTTGTTGTTTATAGAATATTTTCAGAACATCTAGATAGTTATGGATAAGAAATTCCTGGAATATAGAAACCAAATGGGACAGAAGTTACCAGAACAGAGAAATACCAACCCAAAGCACATCCAAAAGAAAACAACTATAAAGGCAGCAGCACCCTAGAAAAACTCCAGGATCAGAGAGAACAAACACTGAGAGCAAAGATGGCTATGGAGTGATGATTGCCTGCTCACTTACCCTTGCTAACTTAATATACCCAATCCACATGACTCCATCCACCTCTGCCTATCATTCAGAGAGGAGAAGAGGACTGTTAGGGAGATGATATCTAAATAGCTAAGAAGAAACCACAATAGTGGCTTATGCTAATCAACCCCTAGTCCCTCCATCCAAAATATTAATGGAGAACAAAGGATCCCTAGATATTTAAGATAAATCAGCAATGTGGAGGAGAATCAATATAAAGATTGATTACATAGATAAAAGAGGCAGAGAGAGAAAAGATATTTGAAGACTCTACCCAGGTCTATCCAAGAGAAAGGAAATTTAAAAAGGGGGGAAAAAATCAAAGAATTCATATAAAGAAATACTTCAATAAAAGAAAGGAATGAGCATTCACATTAAAAACAGCCTACTGAATATTATTATTATTCTCTATACAAGAATAAATAATATAATAATTTAGAAATTGAACTCTTTCATGTTGAGGCATTGAGCTAAGTGGTTTACATCCAGTACTAACACTATTTTAATACTTGCAACAACACTATGAGGTTGGAACCATTATTTTCCATCATTTTACAGATGTGGCAATGATTAGAGGCCCACTAGTTGCAATGCCCAAGCCCATGCAACTAGTTATTTATGGAGCTAGATTTCTGATAGTGTTTTAGGATACCCAAAATTCAAAAAAATTCCTAAAAATTTCCAAAAGGAAAAGTCCCTTGTCATTAAAGAAATATGAAAGAGGTTGACATAAAAATTCTCTTGAAGAACACTGGGTTTTAAAAACAAGAACACCAAAATCATAAAATTATATTGAACCTAAAATTCTAAATCCAGAAAAACTGAAAACCATAAAATAAATGTACCTTTAGTCATTAGGACCCAGAATTTCCACATCCATAGGCTTTCTGTGAATGAATTATTCAAGAATTTTGAAAAAAGAAAAGACTTTAAATTGGCTATTACAAATAGTTCAAATGATGAAAGAAATCCATATCTAGCAAATTAAAGTATACGAATGATGTCTCACCAAAAGGAGAATATCAGTAAAGAGATTTTTAAAATTACATAATAAAACCAAATAGCAATTCTGGAATTGAAAGTACAATGACTGAAGCAAAAAATTCACTAGAGGGGCTCAATCACTGATTTAAGCTGGCAGAAGAAATAATCAGTGAACTTGAAGAGCGATCAATTGATATTTTTCCAGTATTAAGAACAGAAAAAATAAGTAAAGAAAAATCAGTAGAGCCTCAGAAGCCTATGGGCCACCATCAAGTGTATGAACATACACATAATGGGAGTACCAGAAAGAGGAGTGGGAAGAGAGAATATTTGAAAATAGCATGGCTGCCCAAATTTGATGAAAAGCATTAGCCTACACATCCAAGAATCTCAACAAAGCTAAGTAGAATAACTTAAAGAGATACACACTTAGACTTCATAATCAAACTGTCAGATGACAAAGAATCGTGAAAACAGCAAGAGTGAAGTGACTCATCACGTACAAAGTATCCTCAAAAAGATTAACAGCTAATTTCTCATCAGAAACCAAGGAGGCCAGAGGCAGTTGGATGACATATTCAAAGTGCTAAAAGAAGACTGAACCAAAAATTCTATATCAACAAAACTATCATTCAAAATTGAAGGAGAAATTAAGGCATTCCCAGGTAAATAATGTTAGGGAATTTCACTACTAATAGACCTCCCCTATAAGAATCACTAAAGGGATTCCTTCAGGCTGAAATGCAGCATATTACGGAGTAACTCAAATCCCCATGAGGAAATAAAAAATGCCAGTGAAGGCAACCATATAGGTAAATGGTAAAAAAAGTATAAATACATTTTTTGTTGTGACTTCTTTTTTCTACCTTATTTAAAAGAGAACTCTATATAGAAGTAATTATAAATTTATGTTGATGGGAACAAAATGTTTAAAAATGTAATTTGGGACAACGATGGCTTAATTAACAGGAAAAATGCAGCTACATAGGAGCAAAGTTATTTTATGATATTGAAATTTACTTGATAGTCATCTGAACTAGATTATAAATTAAGATGTTAATGATACTCCTCAGGACAACCACTAAGAAAATAATTTTAAATATGTATACTAAAGGAAACAAGGGAATGCTATACTAGAAAATAGATATTTAACACAAAAGAGGTCAGTAATTGAGAAATTCAGGGACAGAAAAGCATAAGACATATAGAAAACAAATACAAAAATGACAGGCATAAATCCTACCTTATCAGTAATTATGTTAAATATAAATGCATTAAACTCTCCATTTAAAACACAGAGATTAGCAAAATGGATTTATGTGTATGAAACAACTATATGCTACTTACAATAGACTCACTTGAAATCCAAAGACACAGATTAAAAGTAAAAGATGGAACAAGAAACAAAAGATAAAATAGATAGATAGGACTTAAAACTAAAAGTTTTGTGCATCAAAGGATTCTATCAAGAAATAGAAAAACAACCTAGAGAAAAGAGAAAATAGTTGTAAATCACGTATTTGATAAGGGCTGACTAGCCAGAATATATAAACAACTCCTACAACTCAACAGGAAAAAAGACAAACTCAACTAAAAATGGGCAAAGAACTTGAACAGACATTTCTCAAAACAAGATACGTAATTGTCAATAGCACATAAAAAGATGCTCAATATCATTATACCCATTTCTGGGATTTTTGTCTTAAATAATAACCTGATTCATTAATCAGTTAATTAAAATGATAAATGTAAAAAACACTTTATAAACCCTAAACCCTAAGTCTTATAAAAACATACCAATAACAATATGGCTTTTTTTGTCATAGAAGAATCCTTATGGGGAGAGGCTCACCCATTTTGAGAAAATGTAAAACTGCTTTGCTAAAAACTTTTTAGTATCAAAGTTGACTTCTAGAACCTGAAGGTGGGCAGCCCTCTTCTGCTTCCTTCGGGAAGAAATGTTACTCAGCACAGAGAAAGAGAAACAAAGGAAGGGGGCAAAACAGGAGATTGCATACTTCAGGATGTGACCCTTTTCCAAGACTCCTCACCCCTGCAGTCCCCACAAAGTCATCAGTAACAGCACTAAACTCATCTGAAACTGTGAATCCACCACACTCCATCTCTCGCATCCTAGGTCAGTCTTTGTATATTCCCAGGTGTAAGCTCTATTTCCCCTTGATCTGCCCCACCATTGGCCCACCCACCCATCTGTGACTAATCTGGGCCATGTAATGTCTTCCCTATTTAGCCCAGGCTCTTCTTTCTTAAAAAAAATATTTATTTATTTCTCTCCCATCCTCCCCCCACCCCGGTTGTCTGTCTCTGTGTCTATTTTGCTGCATCTTCTTCTTTGTCCGCTTTTGTTGTTGTCAGCGGCACGGAAATCTATGTTTCTTTTTGTTGCGTCATCTTGTTGTGTCAGCTCTCCGTGTGGGCAATGCTATTCTTAGGCAGGCTGCACTTTCTTTCGCGCTGGGCGGCTCTCCTTACAGGGTGCACTCATTGCGCATGGGAATCCTCTATGCAGAGGACACCCCTGTGTGGCACAACACTCCTTGCACACATCAGCCCTGCACATGGGCAAGCTCCACATGGGTCAAGGAGGCCCGGGGTTTGAACCACGGACCTCCCATGTGGTAGACAGACACCCTAACCACTGGCCAAGTCCACTTCCCAACCCCAGACTCTTCTAACCAACATGGAGTCACCACTGGCAAGAATATTCCTGTAATTTATAAATTGGTATAAAAATAACAGATGATCCCACTTCCAATGATATGGGAGAAGAATTGTTACTTTCTTTACTTGATATACTGAGTAATTCTCGAAGGCTTAAGCAAATCAATGTTGGCTTGCTTTGGAAGACAGATACCAAGGGACTCTGGAAGTAAGGCCTTGGCCTTGATCAACACAGCAAAGCAAGGAGGCATTTGTTCCACAGGACACGGGCTCTCACCCTCACTGGTGCTGCAAGGAACTAAAGAATCTGTTGGACCTGAATGAGTTATGTAACCTTTCTTAGGCTGGGCTGATAATGCAGTGAACTAAAATAAGGAACATAAAACACTCTACCTCAAGCCTCATGTTTAGAAGGTGCAATGGAAAATAAATATTTCCTTGGTAAACTGGTGTGCAAAGAGGCAACTTGTCCTTCTCAGCACTAGTATCAAAAGGTAAGAGCTTATCCTGGAGGGGAAAAGATTCTAATTTTCTTTCAGAATGCAGGAATTAATCAATGGGTTTTGGAATCTATCTTATGGGGAGGATGAGAGAGGCAGAGAGGAGAGGGAAGTGAGGGAGGAAGAAGAGGCGAGAAAAGTGAGGGGGCAAGGAGAACCAGGAACAGAGAAGAAAACAAGCCCAAGGAATAATAACAAAAACAGCCCCTCAGCACCCCCTCCTGAGCGCCAGGCACTGCTCTCGTTGCTTTGTATGTATTACCTCATTCAGTCTTCACAGTAACCCTATGAAGTAGGGAAGCATCATTTCCATTTCATAGACTGGGAAGTTGAGGCACAGAGTAGTTAAGTCATCCCCAGGATGCACAGAGAGCCAGACCTTAAACCCCTTCTTCTAGCTCCAACCCAGTCTCCTTGGAACTCCACCATTCTGCCTCTGGTGAGAATGGAATATGAAGAAAATACCCAAATCCTCCATTGTTCTACTGGAAGGTAGATTGAGCCACCAACTCAGGAGCACACTGCCTGCTCTCTCATGGCTCTGATGGCACTTTACTGGAATTTTCAGCTTGTTCAGGACAGAAATGCATCTTCTGTCTATGAATCAGAATCTTCCGTAGGAAACTCTTGGCTGCCTTCTAACACCTGCCATTCATTAGACACCAATTCACCGGGGGCTGAAGACAGCGAGTGCCGCATTTCTGGGAGGCTGGTATGTTTGGAATTGTCTTGTCATTCCAATGGAACGCTCCAGCTTTCCCAGCTGCTTTGGGGAGTCACCATTCTACAAAGCAACATGCCTGTTCCTGGATGCTGGTGCCATCGCCCTAATTTTTCAGGACAGTCCCTGTTTCAGGAAATTAACTTTTTCTCATTTGAAGCAATTTTTTAGAAGTTCAAGCATCATAGTTGTGGTGTGTTAAGTTGATATATGACTTTTCATATAGATAAATTCACAAGTCAGATAAAATCCTTTGTCAGATCACAAGTCCTTTCGTAGTCATTTTTTCAGCAATCTTTAGAAAACCATGTCCTTAAAAACCAGTGCTATCAGTAAAGACAAATATATATGTGTGTATTTGGGGGGGGTGGGGTATGGGAGAAGTAACCAGCTTTAGTGATGTTTTCAGACATTTTTCTATAAACACATACTTATACCAAAAAAATGACATCATATATACTGTTTTTAGCCTGGTTTCTTTTATTTAACAGTATTATGAATAACATCTTTCCAGTTTTCCACACTTCTTATCATTGCTTTGACTGCACTTTATTGGAATGTTCCATCATTTTTTATGAGCTTAATTTTCCCCATCCATACACTCCCTCTTCTTCTTCATCCTTCACTCCCTTCCTGTGTATTCATCCACCCGTTTTTCTGAAACAAGTTTTCCTTTCCCTTTTATTGAGTCCACTTCTGTGTGCCCTTTCCTTTGCTATTGGCACATTCATCCTATCAGCCCACACCCTCTTTTGAGAGCCTACTGGGTAGCCACATGCAAGGTCCTGTGGGGACCAAAGGGTGAGCACAGCACACCCTAAATGACTTTAGAGTCTAATAGAAGATGCAAAATATGTATTCACAGTCATATGCTGGTGAATTGGCACTCTGAGGGGAAAAGAAAAGCCTTGATGTCGAGGTTTGCCGATTTCCTTGATGTGTAGACTTGCCAATCTTCCCACCATGGCCAAGCTATCAATCCGATGTCACTGAACTGAGAGTTGGGAAGCGAAGTGTACAAGCCAGCTCCAGGACGTAACGGCAAATAAATGGCGAGTTTAAAAAGAATACAGGGAAGCAGACTTGGCTCAACTAATAGAGCATCCACCTACCACATAGGGGGCCCAGGGTTCAAACCCAGGGCCTCCTGATCCGTGGGGTGAGCTGGCCCACGTGCAGTGCTGACACGCATAAGGAGTGCCATGCCACTCAGGGGTGTCCCCCATGTAGGGGAGCCCCAAACACAAGGAATGCACCCCTCAAAGAGAGCCATCCTGCATGAAAAAAAAAAAAAAAAAGGTGCAGCCTGCCCAGGAGTGGCACTGCCCACATGGAGAGCTGACACAGCAAGATGACACAACAAAAAGTGACACAGATTCCCGGTGCCACTGATAAGAATTCAGGTGGACACAGAAGAACACACAGCAAATGGACACAGAGAGCAGACAATGGTGGGGGGGTGGAGAAGGGGAGAGAAATAAATAAAAAATAAATCTTTTTTAAAATTTCAAAAATTAAAAGAATACAGACAGATGACTAGATAGGTGATGATGATGACAGATGATAGATACACAGATAGATACACAGACAGAGTGACAAAGACATCTAGCAGTTCCTTAGCAGTCATGTCATTGTTGTCATCATATTGTCATCTAGCATTTCTTGAGCATTTACACTGTATCTAGTGCTGTGCTCAATGTTTTACACCACTGTTTTATAACACATCCTAGATGTATTGTAAACGGTATCATTATCGCTGTTTTACCTTTCAAAAACGGGATCTTGAAGAAGGAGATAATTTGTCCAGAATTATTCAGTGCAGCTGGTGGTAAAGCCAGGATCAAATCTATGTCCTTCTGATTCCAGAACACAAGCTCTAACTTACTACCCTCTCCTGCTCCTCCACACCAGAAGAACTAGGCTTCAGGGCTCCACGCCATGTCTTCAGAGGAAGGGACTGGGTTTACTTCCCTTTCCAGTCACTTCTCCAATCCACTATGAAGGCTGGTAATTAACATTCAGGGTTGCCCTTCAATTCGTTATATAATTCTCTCCCTCCTCTTTCCTACCAAAAGCCTCCCTAGATAATTTTTAAACCATAACTTTCTTATGCCTATCTGTTTACATTTGTCTCCTTGAATTCTTTTTATTTCTATATCCTTATAAATTATCATTGATAATTCTGCATTTGTAACCTGGGAGACTAGCAGAGCACTCATATCACTAGAAAGAATGAATATATATAATGAAGGCAGATGAAAGGCCCAAGGGGCTGGCCAGATTACCAATGTACCAAAAGGATAAGCATGCTGTTCAAAGGCACACGTGGATGTATAAATGGGAGTGTCCCTGCAGGAATTTTACAATAATTCTCCCATTTCTTGGACCTGGGGCATCTGAGTCTAGTTCCACAATAGAACAACTTGAGATAATTGGACAGGATTCAGCAAAATACCACAAAGATGATTAAAGAATTGAAAAATGAGATCAATGTGGGAAGATCAAACTTACTGAGAATCTTCCTGCTGATGCAGAAGACTGAGGGGAGAATGAAAAATGGTTTTCCACTCAAGACAGGAATGAGGAATTAATCCTTCTGGAGTATTTACCATGTGCTGGGCACTCTATTTGGCATTTTATATACATGTTCCCAAATAACTCACAATAACACTTTGAAGTTATCCATCTCCATGTTTTCAAAAGGATAACACAATCTGCACAGGGGTTTGGTAACTTGTTCCAGGCCACACAGCTGGCACAGAAGAGTCAGAAGGCAAACCCCTGTATCACCACGGGCTCTAAAGCCCCTGTCTGTTCCACTGTGAAGACTGTCTCCTGTAGAGGTGGCAGGGTTTCTCAACAGTGACACTACTGATATTTTGAGCAAGGTCACTCTTTAGAGTGAGGGGCTGTCCTGTGCTTTGTAAAGGATGTTTAGCAACATCCTGACCTCGGTTCACCAGGTGACAATGGCACCCCTGCTGCCTCCCTTGCTGCCAGTTGTGACAACCAAAAATGTCTCGAGACATTTCCAAAATGTCCCCAGGGGAAGCAAACTCCTTCCAGTTCAGAACCACTGAAGTAGCATATCTAGGGCCCAATTGTCCCCCATTTCTCCTAAGTACTTTTTGAATCAGGCATCTGGGTCCAAAATTGTAAGAACGCATTGACCGTGTTTTTATTAACTTTGGCAAGTGCCATGAGCTTCCATAAAGTTGTAGAATGGCCAAGACGACCTTTAAATTCCTTTCCTTCTCAAAGATAATAAAATAGAGCCCACATTTATGGAGCTATTAGGTGGGGTTGGGCACTGTTCAAAGTGCTTAATATGTAAAAACTCATTTAATTCTCACAACAGCCCTGGGAGGTAAGTGCTATGATTGTTCCCATTTCAAAGATGACGAGACTGAGGCACAGAGGAAGCAGGAACTTGTCCAAGGTTTCACAGCTAGTGAGCAGCAGGGCTGAGATTTGAGGCTGGGCAAAAAGAAGCCAGAGCCTGTTCTCTTACTTCCTACCTGGTCTCACAACATATGCCCATAAAGAGCCAATGACTTATTAGACAGGGCAGCAGGAATGGGACATTGCCAGAAGACGAAGTTTTTGTCAGAAAGAGCTCTGCACAGAAGAGCTCAGAAGATGCTCTTCTGACATCATTCATCATAAAGAAAGCACAGCAGTAGGAGACCATCAACATGTGTCAAAGAATCACAAAAACAGCTGATTTAAAAATGAAAATTCCAGAGTCCTAACCCCAAACACTCTTATTCCATAGCTCAGGGGTAGAGCCCAGGAATTGACTTTTAAACAATCTGCCCAAATTCTAATCGCCCTAAGGAAGGTGACTCAAGGATTATCCATTGCTCCCAGGTCAGCATAAAAGCCCCCAGGACCCAGGTTAGATAATAAATAGTTTTTATCTCCACACTAATTTCAGTGACAATGGCTTTCCTGAGAAAGATTATGAGATCAGCAGGGATGTGTGCTGCAGGTGATTAGTACCGCCTATCACGGGTATAGGGATGGGTGTAGTGGTATGTCTGATGAATGTCTGCTGGTAGATTAGTACTGCCTGCCATGAGGGCAGGAATGGAGCTGGTTGTGTGTCTGATAAGTGTCTGCTAGTTGATTAGTGCTGCCTGCCACAGGTACAGGAATGGGGCTGGTAGTGTGCCTAATGAGTATCTGCTACTTGATTAGTGCAGTCTGTCACAGGTGCAGGGATGGTGCTGGTGGTGTGTCTGATGAGTGTCTGCTGACCTTGATCAAAAGCCAAAATGAGTTCTGCAGTCATTCCAGACTGAAAGATGTCAGCCTTCCACAGCTTCTGGCAAGAGGCCTTACTATAATAAGCTCTACTCCTTCCGTCGATGCTGCCTATTATTGGTGTGCATCCTGCAATTTTTGTTATAGCAGTTATTAAGATAAAAGCCACATTAAAAGGCTGTATGTTATTGATGGCAACCATCCAGACCTGCCTTTACATTTTTTTCTGCCTCAGCGAGTGCCCGTGGTGAACCTCACTCTTCAACTGAACACGCATTCATCACCTCACACTGCAGCCTGGGGGGCACTGGCTGTTGGACAGCCTTTCTAGACCCCCCTCCTTACAGGTATCAGCCCAGCCAGAGGACCTCAACAGGAGGCAGACAGAGTCCTCTGCAGGCTGAAGTCAGATTAATGCCACATGAAACCAGGAACTGTGTCCATCTCAGCACTGCTGTCTACCTGATGCCCAGCACAAAACAGGAAGGCCCAGGGCACGATAGGCACTAAGAAATAGCTACAGAATGAATGAATATGAATGGATTGGTATTGGACCAGTCAAAAGACAGGTAAGCACAGAGGCTGCAAATAAACCCGGCCCCTGCAGAGCTGCTCCTGCGCAGCTACGCTAACTGAGCAGCCCGGCTCTCATCTTTCACTGCTTTTTTGAGATCTTGCACTTTTCATGGGTGACTTTGGTGCTAAGAAAGTGGATAGGAGCTTTTAAAACAGGTTTGGGGAGGAGTTCTGCTCAGATGATGAGAAATACGGCAACAATAACAAGCTCCTTGAGGTCACAATAATCCCACCCGCTCCTTCCACGCTCCCTGGCCAGCTGGGTTTCTCCATGTCTGCCCCCACGTAACTCTGTTCTCCATGCCCAGGCACCCACCCTCTCCACACCCCTTAATAACGATCCTAGTAAAAATCAGAGTAGCATTTACCAAACGCATGATCTGTGCCAGCACCTCTACCCAATGCTTTACACGAATCCCCACTTTTTGTCTTCCTGACCACTCAGAGGGGCAACTGTCATCCCTGTTTTATAGATTAGAATACCAACAGTGAGCCCGCCTCCTCCAGGAAGCCTTTCCTGACCACCCCTGGTGACAATTTCGTTCCCTCCTCTGACTTCTCACCACGCCCTGGGGCATGTCACAGACACTCCACCAGGCCCTGAGTGTGGACCCCTCTCTCGGCGGCAGCGCCAGCATCTCCCTGGCAGGCGCCAGGCCAATCTCTCCCTGCAGACCTCACGGTCACGGCGTCGTACCAGGAGATGCACAGCCACGCAGGCATTTCCTCGCCGCCCCGGGAGACGTCTCTTCACCGCCAAGCACAGATCCCTGCGTCTGGGTGGAAAGGGACCCGCCAAGGCGCTGGCTCCATGCCAAGGCCCGGGAATCTCTTCTCTGAGTCACTCCCTGCCAGAATGTTCTTCCTGACAGTCCGCAGGTCACTGCCACCACCCTGAAGCCCGCGGGGCTTTGCCCCAGCGCGCGGCCCGCGCCGGAAGCTCCGTGGGGAGGCGGCGGGTGCCAGCTGCGGGCCTGGTGGCGCGGAAGGACACGCCGTTCCCCCTTCAGGGTGACGCCCGGCTCCCCCCAGCAGGCGCGCCCCCGGCCTCTGCTCCCCGCGCCGGGGGCCCCTCCCAGCAAAGAGGGCGCGGCGCTCTGCGGCCCTGCCCTGACCCGCCGCGGGGACCCCACCGCCCAGGACGCCGGCCACGCGCCTGTTTATTTCTCTTTCCTGTCCCCTCGTATTCCCTCCCTTCCCCATCTGTAAATGGCATTTCTCGGGGTGTGACCAGCCCCGAACCACACGTCCTAATCCAGAGCAGATGCGCGGGGTGGGGCCTGTCCTGCGGGGTCCAGTGTCGGCGGGGACAGGAATGCGTCCTCAGAAATGCAGTCAGGGGGAAAGCTGGGGCTCCTTCGTGGCTGTGCGACCCGGTGGGAGCCCTCTCTTGGCCTTCCATCGGTCGCCTTCGACGGGGTCAGGGTGCCCGCACAGGGGAAGTCGTCCTTCAAAGTAACAGGTGCTGTGGAACCCTAAAGCAATGGTGAGTCCACTTAGAGCTGGGTTCGAGTTCTGCGCCGTCATGTCTTAGCTGCTCCTAACTCTCCCCCTCTGTAAAGAGGGGGCAGTGACTGAGGGAGGTGGGGACACAGCCCAGCTGCCCTCGCTTGGCCATTACCAGGATGAGATGTAGAGCCTGCAGAAGGTTCTGGAGCCCTTGGGTACTCCACCATGCCAGCCTCCTTCCCACCTTGCATCTCCCCGGGCCTGCGCCTGGGAGAAGCGCCTGCAGCTCCCTCGCGCATGCTCACACGGGGCCTGCCCCTCCCCTAGCCATAGCCACACCCAGAACCTGCTGAGCCCGCGCGGCCCTGAACTCCGCCGCCAGCTGTGTGCTCCCGGTTTCTGTTGTTTGGTTCGTTTGTGTTTTTAATAAAATCACATCATTACATTTTGTGCTAAAAAAAAAAAAAAAAAAAAAAAAAAAAAAAAAAAAAAACTTCTTTCTACCAAGAAATAGAGATGCATCAATTTTTTAAATAAAAATGGAAATTTTACCCAGGTGATAGGGATTTTCTACTGCAGCGATTTGGAAAGCTTGGAGTCAGCAGGATCTGCAGAACTCCTATCTACTCCTGCTGGCCAGGAAAACTAGACTAACTTCTCACGTTACCAGGAGGGGGACGTTTGATTGCTGACCTGGGACCAAGTGGCGCTGCATGTTTTCCCCACCTCAACCGCTCTCCTGCTTCCCCGTATCTCCTTCCCCAATACTCCTCCCAGCCCACTTGGCTGGCAGTCTCTCACAGTGCTCCCCTGAGGAGCTCTGGTCAATGGAAAGAGCCCCCACCTTTGGCATTCAAGGCCTTCAGGTTCAGATCCCAACTCAGTTCCTTCCTGGCTGTGTGACTTAGGGAAGTTACATAACCTCTCTGAACCTCAGTATCCTCATCTGCAAAAGTAATAGGACTGGTAGCAACATCTTCCTCTTGTCAGCAATGGAAGATTGAATGGGATGCTGGTGAGGAGTGGAAACTCCATCATCACCCCTGTTGCTTTGCCCTCTGGCTCCGGCTTAATCGTGGTCTCTAACCAGGGGAGAGGATAAGAGGTGCCATTCTACGGCAGGCCTTAAAGCAAAACTCCTATACCATCCCAAACCGACAGAGGGGCCGCAGCCCAGCAGGGTGGCAGCACAGGCAGGCGGGCAGCAGGGCCTCTCGGGGGATGGTCAGGGTCACACTGGCTGGGCCTCCCTTGTGGGAGCCGAAGACAGTACTCGCCAGGCCAGCTCCACGAGGGCTGGGAAAGTCTGCCAGGAAGGGGGCAGGTGGACCAGCAGAAGGAGATGGGGAAATAAGCTACAGACACAGGTCTGAATTTTGAGTCAGTCTTCCAAAATTTCAAGGCATGTTTTATGGAAAACTTGGATTGCCATTAGGGAAAACCTAGAAGGAAAAAAAAAAAGATTAAGCTTATCATCAGCCACACACCTGACACTGAAAGTAACCACTGAGGATGACGGAGTCTTTTCCTTTGTTTTCTCCTGTGAGTTTGGTTCACCCTGCTGACACCCTGTTGTGCCTCCTCTTTGCAGCTTGAGTTTTGAACGATAACACTACGGCCATAAGCATAAGGAAATGGAATAACTATTTCCCAATTTGATTGATGAAGGTATTGTGGCTCTTAAACATCTACTCATCCCACCTTTTTCCCTCCCTGTGAGTCTGGGCAGGCCTTGCGACTTGCCTTAACCAATAGAATAAGGTGGAAATGAGGTACTGGGCCATCTAAGCCCAGGCTTCACGAACCTTACAGCTGTATCTTACCTTTTTAGAAGTCCACCACCACGGCCAGATGCACACCCTAGACTACTAAATGATGAGCTATCCAGTGGGGACAGAGGACTCTGTCTGCCTAGAGATCAAGGTTATGGAGAAGAGCCACAAGCATTATATCCAAAGTGCTGTTTACCGGCTGCTCATGGTCACCTCCATCTCTGGAAAACAGTCATGATCACAACAATAAAAATATTAACCCTTGGCTTTTGAACGGTGCTTTACTCTTTGAGAAGTACTTCCGAGACTGTTATTTCTTCTTCTCCAAACAAACCTGAGAGACAGGCAGGAGGCTACTATTATTCCTATTTTACAGACGAAGCCCTAAGCAATTAATGACTCTTGCCAAATTCAATTCAATGGAGGGAGCAGGAGAGGGGGTACAAGCAGACGCAGGCTCTCCCCTCTAAATCCCACTGCTACCTTCCCGATGGCCCTGGGCTACCTCTAAGAGTTTAGGAGGGCGAAGAAGAGATGAAAGTAAGGGGAGCACACAGGAGATTAGAGGAAAGCCCTGAAGGAAAATTCAGTATGAATCCTCAGACTCCTCATCTTGACCCACAATTTCTTTCCTAATAGGGTATCAACTAAAGGTCTCCACACCAAAGTACTCCACAGATCCTGAGCTAGAGGCTTCCAGAAGATAAGACAGCCGGGCCCTGCCCCTCTGCCCAAATCTTCACCAGGAAAGACACTGCCCCACTAATTATCATGGGTCAGAGCCCTAATCAAACTGCAAGGTTAATGTAACTGAGCGAATTAAGTTCAAGTGCTCTGAGCATCCTGCTACATGTCCTGGGAGTTGGCTTTTGAAATAACAGGTTCAGGGAGCACTTTCCACCTGCTTGGATGGGGCGTTGAATTTTGACTTGTGGATACTGCTGACCCTGGCATGGAGCTGTGGCTGCGGTGAGGAGGGATCCTGCACCCCAAGGGAAAGCCAGGGACATGGAAGGTCCTCAGCAAGGGTTTGCTCTCAGCTCCAGGGAGGCTTCCCCAGGGGAGAAGGCAGCAGCCCTCGGCAGGCTCCAAGGGAGCACCGCTGGTCCCCTGGCCAAGTGGGCAACGGGAGAAGGGATGTTCTTTTTAATGAAAACAAGAGCTACCCTTTGAACACTTGCTATGTGCCAGACACTTAACTAAATGCTACACTTTTTTATCATATTCTTTCAGCTACAAGGGACAGAAACCACTGAAAGTTCAGGTGACCCAAAGGCCCAGGGGTCCTGGCACAACGGGACCCGAAAGTACAAAAGGTGAACGCGTCACCAGGTGCAATCTCCCTCCCTCGCTGTCTCCCTCTCTCTGCCTCATAACTCTGAGTTATTGACGCTACGTGGGTATTTTCACAGAGCTTTCCAGTCTGAATTATCATCTGGGATTTCCCTCAGGTTCCATCTGCTTCCAGGTCTGTGTGAAAGCAGCAATATCTAAAGCTGACGGCGGGAGGGGGGAAGTCAAATAGTTTATTTGTTTTGACCAGAGGAGGGAAAAAAAAAACACTGTCCAGAATATGTGAAAGAACATCAGAAAAAGGAATGAAGAACAGATGGTCAGTCCTGGTCATAGGCCACAAGGAGCCTCAAAGACCCATGGAGCATGGCCCAGTTGTACATAAAATGAGCCCTAGCATATGCCTCTTGTCCAACAACACAGCTTCCTGAACCACCACGCCCTGTGTTTTGGAAGAACATCCAGGCCTGTGTTGAAATCCTGGGTCTGTAGCCTTCTACTGTGTGACTTTGATCAAATTACGGAACTTCTCTGGGCCTCAGTTCCTTCCACTGTAAAATGGGGCTAATAATACCTTAATACCTACTGTGTTGGACTGTTGTGAGGATTAAATCCATTTAAAGCCACTGGCATATAACAGGGGTCCAATAAAGGTAGCATGTGTTAGTGGGGCTATTGGGGGGGTTGGTGGTGGAGGTGGAGGTGATGGTGATGGTGTTGGCCGCGGTGTTGGTAATTGCGGTGGTGATGGTAATGATGGTGACAGTGGTAGGGAGGATGGTAGTACTGAACGTGCTGGTGGTGATGGGAACAGTGAGGGGGTGGTTAAGATGGTGCGAGTGGAGATGGCGGTGGTTGTCATGGTGGTTTCCCCAAACCTCACTTCTCAATCTGTCCCCCTGCAGCCTCTTCTAGCCGACTTTGCTAATAGGTTTACTGCATTTTCCTTGCCACATCCTCTATTCAAATCTATGTTCTTCTTATTTTGACTCTGGTTAAGTTCTGGACTAGCCATTTAGGTCAAGGCAGTCATAGAGTCTTAGGGGTAGTCACCAAGGACCCTGCTTCCTGCAGACCTGGGGACCTTCCTCTGACAAAGCCCCCCATGGGCAGCCTTCAGAGCCATGGAGAAGACTAAGGCACATAGAGATTTCCAAAATGCCTATGCACATCATTTGAGGAGTCAGTATTCTCTGTACTGGGAATTAGGGCTTCTTGACGTACACTTTTCCTGGAATTCACCAAAGAAACCCCATCATTACTTCCTAAGAGTCTGGGTGAAGAACACTAAGTAAAGATCATCTTTGCTTGATGAGACTTTAAGGAGAGCAAATATCGAGATATAAAGGACCATAAAGAACAAAGACCTGGATGAGGGAAAGGGAGTGGAGTAACTCACACATAAAGGGCCACAAACCAGTGATAGGGTCAGAACACAAACTCACACTTTTTCCTACCAAGGCCAGTGTCTGTAGTAGATCAAGTCTAAAAATGGCCACCAACAATTCCACCCGTCCCTTAAACATCTACTCATCCCACCTTTTTCCCTCCCTGTGAGTCTGGGCAGGCCTTGCGACTTGCCTTAACCAATAGAATAAGGTGGAAATGAGGTACTGGGCCATCTAAGCCCAGGCTTCACGAACCTTACAGCTGTATCTTACCTTTTTAGAAGTCCACCACCACGGCCAGATGCACACCCTAGACTACTAAATGATGAGCTATCCAGTGGGGACAGAGGACCCGGCAGACAGCCAGCATACAAGGGAGGGTTCTTTGGATGGTCCAACCCCAGCTGAGCCATTCCAGCCTACCGCACAAGGAGCAGATGCAAGCTGTCCCTGCTGAGCCCTGCTGAATTCCTGACCCAAAGAATCATGAGCAAAAACACCATGGACGTTTTATGCCACTAAGTTTGGGAATTAATTTTGCTGGGTTGATAGTGGTTTTTTTAATTAGAGAAATTGTGAGCTCTCAAAACAATCATGCTTAATGTGCAGAATTCCCATACATCTCCCCTCCACCAATACCTTAGATTGTTGTGGAACATTTGTTCCAGATTCTGAAAGGACATGATCAGACAATTATCATAACTATGGTCCACAGCGTACACTTGGTGTATTTTTTCCATGCACCCAGTTTGGGGATTATTTTCTATGCAGCAATAGATCACTGAAAGTATGTTCTTTCCACTCCTCTAAGCGCTTGATGGAATCAGCCTGTTCATTCCTCTACTTTGGACAATGTATTTGGACTTTAGGAAGACCAGGCATATCGATGACACTGTTCCTGCCTTTCAGACATGTTTCTCCCTAAATGACTTCCAGAATCACCATTAAACATTTCATTATGAGGCTTTTCAACTCAGTAAACATTGAGTCAGTCTCTGGGAAAGCCCTAGGATTGCCATCCTGCACAAAAACACTTAAATTCTCTCATCCCTTCCATTGCCTGTCTCCTAAGTGCTTAGTTTTCCAAGCACAAGATGGCTCCCTTGTCAGCTATCCCTTCTGTAGCAGTTTGATATTACTGATGAATTCCAAAAAGAAATATTGGATTATGTTTGTAAACTGATCCTTTCCTCTGGGTATATTAGATTATATTGGATTCAGAAGTTTAAATAATGATTAAGGCTTTGATTGGGTCATGTCAGTAGGATGTAGCATCCCTACCTCCTTGATGGGTGGGGACTCACAGAAAAAAGACATGACAAAGGACAGAGTTGGAGTTCTTTGATGTTGGAGTTTTGAGCTGGAGTCCCAGGACATAAGTACACAGGAAAGAGAAGCAAGCCCTGGGAAGAGAGAAACTCAGGAAGCCTGAACCCTGGCAGATGTCAGTAACCATCTTGCTCCAACACATGGCAAAAGACTTTGGTGAGAAAAGTAACTTACACTTTATGGTCTGGTAACTGTAAGCTTCTACTCCAAGTGAATACCCTTCATAAAAAATAACCAATTTCTGGTATTTTGCATCAGCACCCCCTTGGCTGACTAATACACCTCCTTTCTCCCCACCTCTCTTTCTGCTCTGAAGACCTGGATTCTTGGTTACTGCTGTACTTGAGATCTCACAAAAGGGAAACCCAAGGTGAGCAAAGAAAATTCAGAGTCCTTCACAATCCAGACGAGAATTTCCTCCTGCTTTGCCCCAAGGTTACCAGGAGTAATCTCCCAACATTCAGAGACCAGACTCTAAAAACCAAGGGGAGCCTCATCACTGCAAAACCAAACTGGATTTGGAAAAGAAGAGTCAGGAATTGATTGAGAAATTTTTAAAGACTACATTGACCCAGGGCTAATTGGAGACAGAGGCATTGGCCCATCAAATATTTTAGAAAACTCCATTGTCTATGGAGATTTCAATAAATACAAGTGGAAGAAACATCAGATCTGGAGTCAGAAGCCTGAATTCAGGTCCTGGGCCTTTACCAGAAAACCTCTCAATCTCCTCAAACCTCAGTTTTCACACCTACAAAGTGAGGAAATTGCTGAATGTGAAATTGACCTCCATAATGGTGAATGGATTGGTGTTTAAGCTGTAAAAAGCTCTGCAAATGTGCAGATTTAGATTTCTTCTAAATCTTTTGAATATCTCTCTAAAACAAACAAATTTGGGTCCTTCCAAGCAGAGCTCTGGTTGCCCACTGGACCTGTGCAAAGTCTCTGAGCTTTATCTCATTCTGTTTTCAATCCCCTCCCTGAAAAATTAAGTTGCGATGAACTCAGTAATAAACTCCCATAACACTCTTGTCCGTGGAGAGTGTGCTGCACAGAGGCTAGAAGATCCAGAAACATTTTGCAGGTTACTTTACATATATGTGTATGCTCTTGTGCCTGGAAATACATTCTTAAGGAACTTTCCAACAATACAGGATTTGGGGAAATCTTTGGTCTTCTATGCCTTTATCTAACAATGCCATTCCTCTCATCCTAGAAATCTTTACTGGGCAGGGATAGAGAATGTGAAGTTGTGAGAGACACCAAATACTTGAACTGAGACTCATGCTGTTTTACTACAGCATGTAGCATGCCTTGTGTGCCATAACAATTCAAGAAATACTTGGGTAGCTGATTGCTAGGTGACCGAAAGTTTGCACCTGCTGTTCCCTCCACTTTTACTTTCTGCCTGACCCACTGCCTTGGCTGGCTACTTTTTGTTTTCAAGGCTCAACTCAAGTTTTCCTTTGCTACCATCCTCAGAGCTCGCTCCCTTAAAATTGTTCCATAACAACGAAGAGTGAGAAATTTTTTTAAAGACTACATTGAATCCTTTTGCCCTGTACTGAAATCATCGGCTTAGAAGTCTCTCTCCTCCACTTGACTATGAACTCCTTGGAAGCAAGGATTCAACTTCCTTCCTCCATTCTCCATATTTCTAAACCTGAGGAAATTGGAGTGAACTGATTAATTGGTGCCAAAGGCTTATTTAGGATTCATTCTCTCCAAGTTCTAGCATTACAGATGACAATTATATGGATGGAAGAAAACCCAAAATAATATTGGACATTTTGTGCGGAAATTTTTTAGATTTCATCACAGATGTCAGTGGTGACAAGGATACCAGGTCAGAAAAGGTCATCTCTCACCCACCCACGACCTTTAACACAATGAGTATCTATTAGGGATTGAATTGTGTCCCCCAGAAAAGGCATGCTGTGGTCCCAACCCCTGGTCCTTTGGGTGTGAACCCATTTGTCAATAGGATCCTTGAAGATGTTATTAATTAAGGTATACTCAAACTGAATAGGGCAAACCCTAATCCAATATGGCTGAAGTCCTTAGAAGCAAAGGAAATTAGACATGGGACAGAAGCCACAGGATGCAGTCAGAGGCTGGAAGGCAATGGAACCCAGAAGAGATAGGAGGAGATGCTGTCATGTGCATGGCCCTGTGACAGAAAAGTCAAGGAACTCCAAAGCTTGTGGACCAGCTAGAAGGTACCAACCCTGGAGGAAACAAGCCTCCTTGCCTCTGAAACCTTGAGGCGATAAATTCCTGTCGTTAAGCTAACCAATTGTATGGTAATTGTTTTAGCACCTAGGAAATTAAGGCAGCATCAAAAAGAAGAAATATGGGCTCTCCTCAAGAGTAGAGCATAAATGGGAGGCCCTTCCTTCCGGCTGTTGAGTGAGGCTGCCTCCAAGGCACTTGGCTCCCTCCTCGTTTCATTCATGCTCTCTGCCACGTGAGAGAACTGCAGGGTCCTCAGCAAGGCTGGGGGACGACTTGCCCCTGACTGCCATCTGGATCTTACCACTTTGAAAGCAGTGGTTTGGTTTCAGTTCAACCATGCAAAAATACCCTATTCTTCTCACAGCCAGGTGGTGTTCTCAGATTCCTGCTCACATTCCTCCACATGCCTGCCACTGTCGCTGTCAGAGAAGCCGCGTCTGGTTAGGAGCCAGGAAATTTTCATGAATCCCAAATGGAAAAACTTTTTTCCAACACATCTCACCACCGTATTTTCACTCCTGAGGCTTGGCCCATTAGGCAAATGGAGCTGCACCTTCTGGTTAAGCAGCAGATGTTCATCTACTAACTGAAGGGGAAAGTCTTTAAAAATCACAGCACAGATTAGCATGGCAGAGGAAAGGGACTCAATTTGCCTTCAATCAGACAATGTAGCTGGATGGTCCCCTGGAAGTATCTGGAGTGGGTTTAATTCAGTCTTGCAAATAATTTTTCAGTTGCTTATCTAGGGCACTGCTGGATGCTGAATAAAGAATAAAAAATTATCCTACAGAAAACTGTACAAAGAACATAAAAGAACAAGTTACATAAGAAGAGATTGAAAATGATGTAAAATCATATAAAATTATTTGTTGTCTTACCAGTAATGTTTTAAAGGCAAATGAGGAACAGTAAGGAACCCTTTAATCCCCCTATCAAATTGCTAATAATATTATAGAATTATACCATTAATTTTGGAAAAGATACAAGTAAATAAACACATTTATCCATGGCTGGTGGGTAAGTGAAACGGTCCTGTGGCTGTTTGAGATTATTTTATGAATCCCAAAATAAGAAAGATTATATTTGTAAACGAATCTATTCCTCTGGGTGTGATACTCTTTGATTGTATTAAATTTAGTTGAGGGAACTTTGATTAGATTACCTGTTAAAATTGCCAAGGGCTTTTTATTGAACTACGTCAGTGAGGCAGGACTCAGGCTGAGTCTCTGCCCCATTCCTGGGTCTGATATAAGCAGACACTGACAGAGACTGACAATGAAGAGAGGACTCTGTCACTTTTGATCCTGCTCTGTGACAGAAAGGAGAAGGCTCAAACATCTGAGTCCTGGGGAAAGGTGAGCCATTTGCCTGAGAGCTTACAGATGAAATTGGGTAGAGAGCAGAACAGCCAAGACCGATACATGAAGTCCTAAGAGACAAGCCCTATGCCAGCTTGTAGCTGAAATCTGGAAGAAAGCATAGCAGCTGAGCCTGAGTGAGGAATTCCAGAGGGGAAAGAGAGACCAGGCAAAGAAGGCCTGCCATATAGCTTCAACACATGGCAGCTGGCTTTGGTGAGAAAGCATCTCTTACATTGACTTTTCACAGCCTTGAAACTGTAAGTTTTTACCCCAACTAAATCCCCTTATAAAATCAACACATTTTCTGGTACTTTGCATTGGCAACCCTTTGGCAGACTAAGACAGTACCTTTCTTACAGATTACTAGAAATATTGAGTCAAACTGTATAAAACATATGTACCTTTTGACTCAACATTTCCACTATGAGGGCTCAATCCTAAGGAAATAATCAGTGATTATCTTTGTGATATATATGCAGGGATCTATAGTGTTTCAATAGGAAAAATCTAGAAACAATGTAATTGAATAGTATAAGCATAGGAATATAGCAAATTTTATGTATGATAGAATGCTTTGCAATACCATAATATTGTAACAGCTCTGAAAAAATCTTCCCTACAAAATAAGGCTCCACAAAATTTTTCTGTCAATTATCAGATGGTAAATATTTTAGGCTTTTGTGGGTAAAGAGGCTCAGTCCAAAGAGCCAGTCTGGCTTCCTGACCCTACCTGGGTCCAGCATGGGTGGGAACAAAGACCCAGTGACCCAATGGGGGAGCTGATGGAGAAAGAGAAGCCTGACATCCCTGGAGTTGCCCATTGGGTGCCTTCTGGCCATGCCTAGAAAGGCATCTTCTAACACCTGAGTCCCTGGCCTTTGCACACTCCCATCAGGCAACTCTGGTTCTCCCAACCCACCAGAGCTTTGCCTTTCTCTTCTCTTAAACCTAAATCCACCTAAACAGAAGGAAAAGGAAGTCAGGAAAAGAGGTTAAAAGCTCTTGGCCTAGCAGAGCCCAGGGAAGAGTGTGAAGAGTTGGGTTAAGGTTAGGGTTAGGGTTAGGATCAGGGTTAGGGTCAAGGTCAGGATCAAGGCCAGGGTTAGGGTTAAGGTTTGGGGTTGTGTGCTGCACAGTTTCTCCTGCCAGCCTGACTCTTTTGCCCTGCAAGAGTCAAGTATTGGGCTTCCTCACCTCACCTGTCAGTCTTGCCAAGTGTGTGCCTTCAGGCTAGTCTGAAAAATCATGTGATGCCAACTTTCCTTCACCACTGGTCCATTCACAAAGAAGCCAAAGTGCTCCTGAGATCTTTGAATTTCTGCTGAAATCCCTGAATCAGGCAGAACAGGGCTCCTATCCTTTGCCCCTCATTTCTTGTTTAGATAACAATTGGGGAACCACTTAACTTCTCTGAAACAAGGTTGTATTCACTAGCTTTGTTTGTTTCATTATCTAGGAAATGGTCATAAGAAAGAGGAAGAGAAAAGGAGGAGAGAGAAGAGAGGAGGGGAACAGGGAGGAGGAGAGCAAAAATAACCACATTTATTGAATGCTTACTGGGTATCCAGCACTCTTCTGAATTCAAATCTAGGGTTAGCTCAATGACTCTTCAGAGCAACATTTAGAGGAGGGTAGAAACTGCCTCATTTTACTGCAGAGGAAATTAGAGGCCAGTAAAGGTTAAGCTGTTGCCCAAGGTCCTAAAACTTTTAGAGCATGGGGTTGTGATTCACAACGGAGCAATCTGCTTCTTGAGCCACACAGTCAAGACCCGTCCCCCAGGCTACACCATTCTATGGATTAAATGAGATGAAGCTGGCAGTAAATGTTGGCTATTGTCCTTGTTGCTTTTGTTCTGCCCCTGAACCTTAGGTTTATGTCCGGGGATGAGAGCTCTAGTTGAAGATGGAAGGGAAAACAATCGGACAGCGTTTCATGAGCACCTGTGTAGCCACACCTCATGCCAGTCTGTGGAAGCACCCGGGTACTTGCCCCCATCCCCAAACCACACAGACAAAGCAGGTGCAAAGAACCTGTGTGCTTCAGAGAACAAAGCACAGTGGAAGCTCCTGGAAGATCTTAATCAGGGAGTAAGAACAGGCTTGGACCAGATGTGGGGAAAAAAGGGAATGAATGAATGAATGAATGAACCAAGTGTTACTGAACAGACCACCTATATCTATTGAGACCGAAAGGGGATGATTGAATGAGTAAATAAAGCCAAGGGCATGGAGAGTACAGTGCTAGGATATTGACATGGGGGTCATCATTGACATGGAGGTCAAATTCCTCTCCACTGATGACTGGCTAAGTGGGGCTGGACACCTCAGAACCTCCAGTTTCTTTGTTAGTACAACAAAGGAGTTTGGGATAGCTCCCTCCAAGGATTGCTGTAGGCCATAAAATAGGTAATCAAGTAAAGCACTTAGCACAATGCCTTGAACAAAGCAGATTATCAGTGAATTGTGGCTATCATTATCACCATTACAAGAACCATTATTATTTGGCTGTGACAAAAGAATGGAGGCACAAAAGTTGAAGGAGTGAAAAGTGGATGCTGTCTGCCTATAAGCCTGTCTCAGGTGGCAAATAAAAGGGGCCAAATTAACAGGTTCCCTCACTGCATCTCTTGTTATAACAAGAAAATGCAGTAGATAGATTTGTAATGGTCCTTTTTCCTCCTGAGTCTCCGGGAAAGGAAGACAATAATCCAACAGCTCATAATCACTCTATCTCACACATTGTCGCTGGCATCCTGTGTGTGTCATTGCTATTTGTGCTTGGCAAGCCTGTTTATCCATCACTCTCTCTGGACAAATTTGATCTCTTCATCAGCAGCTGGAAACAACCTGCTGTGATCTCAAGTCTTTGGAAGGTCAGCTCGAGAAGCAGCATCTTCCTAGCAACAGTTGCCAGGGAAGATTATGAGGGTGGACTCAACTCCCAGAGGAGATGAAGACATGGAGGGCTCTATAAATTGACATTTGTTTGAATGGCAGGGGGAGGGGAATTTGTCACTATCCAGGGCATATGTAATCTCTTTGGTTACTGTGTGGTTCATTTCCTTTGTTAGATGTTCTGCCTGGCCTTTTTGCTTTATTCAATGCCATTTCCTTTTCCTAAAATATTAGAGCTGGAAAGTACCCAGTCCAAATGCTTTATCCTATTAGACCCAACATTCCATTTTTAGGGCAAATATTTTATAACCCCTTTGCTATACTTAAATGAAATCACAAATGTAGAACCTATATAAATACATAATTGTAAAAATAGGGAAGCAGATGTGGCTCAAGCAATTGAGCTCCTGCCTACCACTTGGGAAGTCCCAGGTTTAGTGCCCAATGCCTCTTAAAGAAGGCGAGCAAGAGAGCAAGCCGCTATGTAGGGTAGGCATAGCAAGCTAACACAACAAGGTGACGCAACAAGAGACGTGAGGAAAACATAATAAGAGACACAACAAAGCAGGGAGCAGAAGTGGCTCAGGCTATTAGGTGCATCCCTCCCTCATCAGAGGTCCTGGGTTTAATTCCCAGTGCCTCCTGAAAAGAAGACCAGCACACAACAAGCAGACACAGCAAATGAAAACAACAAGGGGGTGGGGAGAAATAAATAAACAAAAATAAATCTTTAAATAAATAATAAATAAATAAATAGCATGCCCTAGAATATAAATGAGAAATAAAGTAATTTATGATAAAATAAGATGAATATCAATATGCAAACACTTAGGAACAAATACACCTTGAAGATGTAATGAATGAATCAAATGCCTATACCCATTTATGATAGATTATCCAAATTTATTCTTCTTATTTGACATGTTGAAATAAGTACATTAACTATAGGTATAGAACCACCAAGACTGCATTGCCTACAAGTGCAAAGTGAAAGGATATTATACTGGCATCTCAAATGCTAAAATGGCACTGTTGTCACTAATGTGGCTTTTCAAAATGATGAATAACTCTTGGTAAAGCTACAAGCAAAACAAAGTAAGTGCTTTCTCCCATTTACACAGCATTTACATTCCTTAAAAATTCAGCGGTTACTAAAGCCATGAAACTGGTTTGAGCTGATATATAAAATAGAGTTGGGTTCAAGGCCCAGATAATTATAAAGAGGTTTTTGGGTTTGCTGGTTTTTCTACCTGCTTGACTGTCCAGTAGAGAAAAGTTGATGTGATGTAGAATAACTTCTCTTGGTTCAGGATGCCATGTGCCCTTCAAAATACCCATCCTCCCTGGTTCCTACTCACTAAATGCCAGGAGAAACCCTGCCCCATCACTATGACAATCAAAAATGTCATCAAACATTTCCAAAATGTTCCCTAGATGAACCACTGATCTTGCCCAACAGTTTTCATTTTAAGAAGAAGAAATTGAAGCTCAGTGAGAAAAAGTGGTTTGTTCAAGGAAAAGTCAAAATGAAAACCAGATTCTTCTTAATTCCAGGTCAGGGATCTATACCAATTAGCTGAAATTTTGTGAACCCTATCACTCCCTGGATATGTAAATATCAAGTCACAATGATGTACTGATGTTCACTATGGCTTTATTTACTGCCTCCTGTAGTAGTTTAATATAGTTATGAATTCCAAAAATAGATATTGGATTATGATTGTAAACTGGTCTGTACCTGGGCATGATTAAATTATGATTAGGACTTTAATTGGGTCATGTCAGTAAGGTGTTGAATCCCTGCCCCTCAGTGGGTGGGAACTCACAGATAAGAGACAAGGCAAAAGAAGAGAGTTGAGGATTTTGATGTTGGGGGTTTTGATTTGGAGTTTGATGCTGGAGTCTTGAGCTGGAGCCCCAAGAAGTAAGTACACAGAGGAAAGACAAGCAAGCTTCGGGAAGAGAGGACCTGAGCCAGGAGAACACAGAGGAATAGAGACAGCTTCTTAGATATGGCAGAAACCCTGGGGAGAGAGACAGAGCTGTTTGCCTGATAGTCTACAACTGACCTTGTGGAGAAAACAGAGGACCTGAGCTCAGAGAGAAGCAAGACTTGGGAAGAGAGAAACCCAGGAAGCCTGAACCCTAGCAGACGTCGGCAGCCATCTTTCTCCAACACGCAGAAATAAACTTTTGTGAGGGAATTAACTTATGCTTTATGGCCCAGTGTTTGTAAGCTCCTATCCCAAATAAATACCCTTTATGAAAGCCAACAGACTTCTGGTATTTTGCATCAGCATGCCTTTGACTGACTAATATACCTCCAAATCTGTACATTTTCAAGATTGACTTGTTTCATGGTTGCCAATAATTTCAGTGGTATACTAGGTCATGAAACACACAGAAAGATAGTATTCTTTGAAGAAAGGAGCCTTTTTGCCACCTGGCACTTATTTCACTTGGGACAGCTTGAAAATAGTCTATCAGTGCTTGGCCAATTGAGGGAGAAAGAAAAGAGACCATCCATTGCAAGCCACAGTAAGAGCTGTGATTTCACCATAGATATGAAGGAAAGGAATTGACATAATTTATGGAGAAGAGTCTATATATGTGTGTGTAAGAGAGAGAGAATTTATATAATTTATTTTTAGAGCATTTTTATAGGTTTACAAAAAATTGTGCAGAAAGTATAGTGTTTCCCTATCTGCTTTATATACAGACACACATACACACAACACAGTTTCTTCTATTATTAACATCTTACATTAGTGTGGTACATTTGTACAAGTGATGAACCAATGTTAATACATTATTATTAACTAAAGTCCAGAGTTTACATTAGTGCTCACTCTTGTGTTGTATAATTCTTTGGGTTTTGACAAATGCATAATGTCATTTATCCACCATTACAGCATCATAGAGTATGGGTTCACCTCCCTAAAAATGTCTTATGCTCCACCTATTCATCTCTCCCTTCTGCCCCTGAGCCCCTGGCAATCACTGGCCTTTTTACCATCTCTACAATTTTACCTTTCCCAGAATGCCATATCTCTGGGAATGATAAAGAACATAGCTTCTTTCATTTAGCAATATGCATTTACATTTCCTCTGTGTCTTTTTGTAGCTTGACAGCTCATTTCTTTTGATTGTTGACTAATACTCCATTGTATGGCCATACCACAGTTTGTTTATCCATACACCTATGGAAGGACTCCTTGCTGGCTTCTGATGTTTGGCAATTATGAACAAAGCTGCTATAAACATTTGTGTCAGGTTTTTGCAGGGACTTAAGTTTTCAACTCATTTGAGTTAATACTTAGGACCAGATTGCTGGATTATATTGTAAACATGTTTAACTGATTTACTTTTTAAAAATTATTAAATGTCTGTGGCAATTTGATGTTGAAGAATTCCAAAAAGAGATATTATGTTTGTAAACTGGTCAGTTCCTCTGGGTAATACCCTTTGTATTAAATTCAAAGGTTATGTTTACTTCATTAAATTAAGATTAGGGCTTTGATTCAGCCACATCTGTAGGGTGGTGAGTCCCTGCCCCCTTGGGACATGGCAGAAGAAGAGAGATATACAGCTCAGTAGACACAACAGAGGCCCCAGGAAGAGAGATCAGCCTGAGAGTCTACTGCTGACCTTGTGAAGAGAACCGAGTAGCTGAGCCAGAAAGTAATGAGCCCTAGGAAGAGAGACGAGCCTTATGCCATCCTACAGCTGAGACTGGAAGAAGCTGGGACCAGAGGGAAGTGGCTGTGGCTCAAGAGATTGGGCTCCCATCTACCACATGGGAGGTACCAGGTTTGATTCCCAGGGCCTCCTGGGGATGGCAAGCTGGCCCGCATAGCAGAGAGCTGGAGCAGCAAGATGACACAACAAAAAAAGGGAGATGCAGAGGAGAAACAGTGAGAGAGGGAGCAGACCAAGAAGATGAAGTGCCTCAAGCAATTAAGTGCCTGTCTCCCACACCAGAAGTCCTGGGATCTGATTCCAGTGCCTCGTAAAGAGAAAGATGAGAAGAAAAAGCAAGCAGACATGGAAGAACACACAAGCAAATGGACACAGAGAATGGACAGTGAGCTCGAACAACAAGGGTGGGGGAGGTGGGGAATTGAATCACAGGATTAAATTAAAATCACTGCCCAAAACTGTGTGATGAGAAAGCATAAAATCAGGTTAAAGAGAGAATCCTAAGAAAATCCAGTGTTTAAGGGGCAGAGAGAGGCAGAATGCCAAGGGGCACTGAGGAGGAGAAAAACGAAGAGTGCATTGTCCAAAACAGAAGAATAGGCACAAGGAAAAGGCATTGGGCTGAGAGCTCCAAAACATCTGCCAACTCATTTCATCCTCACAACAACCCTAACAGGCAAGTAACATTATGAGCCCCCAGTTTACACTTGAAGAAACCACAACCAAGAAAGGTTAAGAAGTAGTTGCCCAAGAATTCATGGCTAGTGAGAAACTTAACTAGGCGTTGAAATCATGGGGACTGACTGAAAAAAAAATCCATGTTTTTAAGCTACTGCTAAATTAAGGGGAAAAAATAAGCATGAAAATTGTGCCTTGGATCTAGCGTTTATAATAAAATAGTAAGAAAACCCTGGAGTTTCAGGTGACTCAGTGCTATGCCATCCAGGCAGTGGCAGAGGTTGGCAGGACAAGGGTAGGCTCTGCAGCTCACCTTCAGCACAAGTCTACCCCTGTGCAGTCCTTGGCACAGTACGAGGAGGAAAATTTCTTATTATGGATTACATTGTCTTCTCAATAAAGCAAAAAATTACTCCCTAAAATAGATCATCCCAGACAAATGAATAAATGGATGAACAAAAAAATACGTGTCTAGTCTATTCCATAGAGCAAATGAATTCACTATTAAAATGTGGAACGTGAAATTGATTGTATCCCTGACACTGGTAATTTCTTGGTCTTATCCTTAGAGGTCTGGTTATCTGGTTGAAAAGAGCTCTTGCTACCCTCTGAGGAAGAGTTTTATGGAAGACAGTGAGGGATGATGAGCTCCCACAAAAAAGGAGCCATGCCTGGATTGATTGGTCCAAACTCTCCCCCATCATTGGTCTAGGCCATCTGTTTGAGTTTGCTAAAGACTGCTAAGGAAATAGAGCAGAAATGGGTTGGCTTTTACAATGGGGATTTATCAACTTAGAAGCTTACAGTTCTGAGGCCATGAAAGTGTCCAAATCAAGGCTTCATCAGAAGATGCTTTCTTCCCAAGCTGCAGCTACGGGATCAGGCACGTGACAGCATCACCTCGACTCTCCGCTTTCCTCCAGGCCTCGTTGCTTTCAACCTCTGACCTCAATGGCCTCCTCTCAGCTTCTGTGTTCCACTCATTTCAGCTTCTGGCTCCCAGGGTCTTCTCTCGCACTTTCTGGGGTTTCTCTGCTTCTGGGGTTCCACTGATTCCTGTTTATAAAGGACTCCAGTAAGAGAATTAAGACCTGCCCTGGCCTATGCCTTAGTGAAGGAACCCAATCATGGCCCTTAATGGAATCTAATCTACTCAAACGGTCCCACCCAGAACAGGTTCGTACCCAGCAGGAATGGACTGATTTGAGAACATAATTTTCTGGGGTCCACAAGACTCAAACTACCACACCATTTGATAGGTGGTTTCATGCCACATTGAACGAAACTAACCTTACAGGAAAGGGACAAAATCCATTGCTTGTCCTGGACTTTGAGGGAACTTGACTTTGCCAGTCCCCTCCAGTAGAGGAGAAATCAGGTGATACTCAAAACAGAAATAAAATTACAGTTTCCCTGTGGTGGTGATGAGGAGGAGGAGGAAGAGAAGTAGGCAGATGTAAGAGCAACTTGGGTGGTAAAATCAACAGGACTTAGGACTTGGTCATGGATAAGATGCGGACAGAGACAGAGAAAGGGGAGTGTTGAGTATGATGGCTAGGTCTCCGGAGACTGGGGACAGTCATTGGTTTGGGAAAACCTGGAAAATAGCAGCGTGAGGTGGGAGATGACAAGTTTGATTTTGGACATTCTGAATTTAAGGAACCTTTGAGACATCTGACAGGAGGTTGGTGATGGGCAGGAGTTCCACGGAGAGGTCTGTGCCAAGACACACATGGCTGGGCCACCCCCAGGTAAGCAGCGACACAAGCCATTCTGGTGGGTGGGAGCAGCCACCATAAGAGGAAACCTAGGAGCCATCACTGAGGACCTTCCACATCGAAGGGCCAGCAGAGGAGGGAACTTCTGCAAAATCAGGAAAGCCAAATGCCAGCAAGGTCAAAAGAAGGAAGGCGTTCAGGAAGAAGGGAGTGGCCACCGATGCCCAAGGCTGATGAGAGGTCAAAACAAGGAGGGGTGAGAAATAGCCCACGTATGCAATGAAAGCGCACCCAGAACGCTCAGCAGGAGCTGCTTCCACGGTGTGGTGGGGGCAGCAGCCAGGCCAGAGTCGGATGCTGAGCGGCGGTGAGAAAATGAAGATGTAAGTGCGGCAAAGCACCCTCAAAATTGCTCCTATAACACCTGTGCACATCACGTGGCAAAGTTTCTGCCCATGCATCTGTCAGAACGGACAGCCAGACTGGGTCCCGCATCCTGCACCCAGGCTGCAGGGCCCTCAGGAAAGAGTGGCGTGTCCCCACCCCTCTCCATCCACGTCCCCCTTGGGAATCGCAGCCTGGCTGGCAGGAGTGGGAGAGGCTTCCTGGCTGCTGCCCTGGGCCCGGGCTGGCTTTTGTGCTTTAATGAAAAGCCTCACCCTTTTTTCACATGGTCTCTGACACTAATATCATAACACCTCTGATATCCCGCGTTTAGAGCCACCTGCATGTCCTGGGAGCTGGTTAGAGACGCCCCCAGTGCAGACCTGCTGAATCAGAGCCTGCATTTTAGCACAGACTTGCAGGGCATTCGTGGGCACCTTCCAGTCTGAATACTTTGCATGCATTTTTAGCCCTTTATTGCGCGACAGCCCAATGGGAACCCTATAAGGTGATATTGCCCTCATGTTATGCTTGGGGAAACTGAGGTTCAGAGAGGTTACAGAGCTAGTGAGTGGAGGAAATAGGATCCTAACCTCTTCTCTCAATCACCATTTGTATTAGTCAGTCAAAGGGGCGCTGATTCAAAATACCAGAAATTGGTTGGCTTTTATAAAGGACATTTATTTGGGGTAGGAACTTACAGTTACCAGGCCATAATGCATAAGTTACTTCCCTCATCAAAGTCTATTGCCCCATATTAGGGCAAGATGGCTGCCGACGCCAGCCAAGAGTTCAGGCTTCTTGGGTTCCTCTCTTCCCGGGGCTGTTTCTCTCTGAACTCAGCTGCTGTGCTCACTCCACAAGGCCAGCTGTAGACTACCAGGTGCACGGCTCTGTCTCTCTCTCCAGGGCCTCTGCTGTGACTAAGGAGCCTTCTCTTTTCCACTATGTTCATCTTCTATGTGTTCACTTCCCAGGCTCCAGCTCAAAACCCCCAACTCTGTCCTTTGCCACTCAACACCCTACTGATGTGGCCCAATCAAAGTCCTAATCATAAGTTAATCAATTAAAAGTGATACCTCTGACAGACCAGTTTATAAACATGATCCGGTACCTATTTTTGGAATTCATAAACAATGCCAAATAGCTATACCGTCTTCCACATTTCAGCATTTGCCTCATTCAGCGGCAAGCTGAGAGGAGCTGGCCGTGGGCCAGGTCCCAGCTGGTGGCTGGCAACTGGAGAGGGGCCGGCCCTTGGGGACACACTCCCTCTTCTGGAGGGAAGAGCTATGTAAACAGAGATCTGCCTTGGTTATGGCCCAGGGGTGCTTTGCCAGCCATCTCCATAAGTGCAGGTTGGAAGTGGGAAGCAAGACTCTGGGAAGGGGCTGCCCATTGTGCTGTGGGAGGGTTGGGAAAAGCCATTGAGATTGTGCCAGCTGATCTGAGCCCTGACAGACGAGAGGTTCCCAAGTACATCAGGAAGAGTAAGGGCACATGCAGGCAAAGGCCTGGGTACAGTGACCCTGGGGAGGGTGAGGCAGGGGGAGGTGCTAGCCATGGAGCCATGCCAACCTTAGAATCCTGCAAAGCCCCCAGGGAAGGTGATTAAAGATTAAAGGGCTGGGAAGCAGATGTGGCTCAAGCAGTTGGGCGCTTGCCTACCGCATGGGAAGTTCCAGGTTCAGTTCCCTGTGCCTCCTAAAGAAGACAAGCAAGACAGCAAGCCAACACAATGGGCTGGTACAGCAAGCTGACACAACAAGAGGACACAATGAGGAGACAAAACAAGGAAACACAATGAGAGAGACAATAAGCAGGGAGTATAGGTGGCTCAAGTGATTAGGCATCTCCCTCCCGCATAGAAGGTCCTGGTTTCAGTTCCTAGTGCCTCCTGAAAAGAAGAGTAGACACAGAGAGCAGACAGCAAGCCCAAACAATGAGGCAGGGAGAAAAAAAGAGAAAAAAATAAAATAAAATAAAAATATTAAAGGGCTGATTCTCCTGTCCAACCAACAAAAAATATTCCAATTTGGCAGGTCTGGGATGTGGTCCAGGATTATGCACATTAGGTGTCATCTCAGTTGATTTCTGTGCAGATGGTCCACAAAAAGAGCTAGGAGAAACACCACTAAGTGGTGCACTTGGCTGGCCCAGACGGAGGAAGAGAGCAGAAGCAGGCGATGAGAAGGCAGAGCTAGACAAGGCCGTTTATGCCATGCTAGGGAGTTTGTCCTTTGCCCTAGAGGCTGGAGGGATGGAAGGAGAGAACCCAAAGGCTCCAAGTCAGGTTGTCTCTTAGGAGAGCACTCTGGTCAGTGGCCGCTTCTCCCACCGAAACATCAGCTCCAGGGCTCTATTTTCTGCTGCCCTGTCCTGCTACCTGAGTGCTTCACACACAGTAGGTGCAAAGTCTTATCAGAATGAATGGATGAGTGAGCAAGTGAGTGCATCGTGGCAGCCTGGAGGATGGTTTCAAAGGAGGATGGGGGCTGAGATTCCGTCGTTGTCTCCCTAGCCTGGCGTCAGGGCCTGTTCAAGAGCAGGGGGAGGGGCCGGAGAGGAGACCCAAGCCCCTCTATTTCCGGCATTCTCAAGAATATCTACAAGTGAAAATGTATGAGTTAGAAATCAGGACTGAAATGGACCCCAGAGCTTGTGCCCTGCCTGGCCCCAAGCCTGGGAGATGCTTGTCAGCACAGAGAGCGGGCAGTGGCCTGGGATTCCTGCCTGGTCCACTCGCAGCACAGCCAGCTCGTTGCAGCCAGAAGTTTCACACTGGGTTTGGCAGTCATTTTGGGGTGTGTGTGTGTGTGTGTGTGTGTGTGTATGTGTGTGTGGCCTACAGACATTTAACTCTGTATTTAATTTAGGTTTAATAGGCAGCTATTATGTTAAATGGAGACCAGCTGAACTGATTATTTAAGCCATCATTATGGTCATTTAACAACTATGTGGTTTGACCACTACATCTCAGTAAAGGCTTTCAAATGCCCAGCTATTATTACAATTTTGCACTGGGTAACTGTCCTCACCTAGCACTGGGTAACTGTCCCCTGCTCCCAACCATTGCCTGAGGGTCCGGAAGCTCCCAGCTTTTCTTTCTCCCTTGTTCCCAGACTAGTGTCCTGCCAGGTGACTGAGTGTCCACGAGTGTCCACAGAGATGGGGAACCTGCAGCTAGGACCACGTGAGACGTGCAGGAGAGTCTCCCTGCAGACCAGGATCGGGGCGCATGGCTCCCGCCAGCTCGCTCCTCAACCTCCTGCCAGCAGTTTCCAGACTTGCCCGCCAACACACAAAGGTAGCGTGTCTTTGCTGGGAAACTCAGAGGCCACATCTGACCTCAGGAGGTGACTAATGCACTTTGGATGCCTCTCGGTGAAAAGAGTAGTCTGCATGTAAGAAAGAAAATCAGGAAGAAAACTCTAGGGGTACGTATACTCTAGAAGTTTCCTTTAGTGCAGTAAAGAGTGATGCATGGACCCATGCCAGTCTGCACGTGTTCCTCACTGGTCCACAATTTGAGAAAAAGCATTTTGGTGCTTGCATAGGGTATTAGTCAGCCAAAGGGGTGCTGATGCAAAATACCAGAAATCGGTTGGTTTTTATAAAGGGTATTTATTTGGGGTACGGGCTTGCAGATACCAGGCCATAAGCATAAGTTACTTCCCTCACCAAAGTCTATTTGGAGCAAGACGGCTGCTGGCATCTGCAAGGGTTCAGGCTTCCTGGGTTCCTATATTCCTGGGGCTTGCTTTTCTCTGGGTTCAAGTTTCCTTCCTTCCTGGGGCTGGCTTCTCTTTCCTCTGCATGCTGACTTCCTGGGGCTCCAGCCTAAGTCTTCAGCATCAAACTCTAACATCAGAAATCCCCAACTCTGTTCTTCGCCATGCCTTTCATCTGTGAATCCCCACCCACCAAAGGGGTGGGGACGCAATGCCCTACTGAAAACTCAATCATGCCCAGGTACAGATCAGATTACAAGCATAACCCAATATTTCTTTTTGCAATTCATTTATTATATCAAACTGCTACACACAGTAATTTAAAACTGCCATGCTAGCCAAGCATGATCAGCAGACGCGTGTCACTGAATAGGGCGTACGACAGTTTAGGCATTGTCAAACTCAGTGCCAAGGGGCCCTGACCATAACTGGTCGTGTGCAGTCAGACCACGTGTCTGTCCACTGGGGATCAGAAATGTGAGAACAGTCTTCCAGCTCGGTTTGAGAACCACAGCTTGAGTGCGGCGGCTCTCACCTCATCTGCTTCCCCACCCAGCCTGCACACACTGCAGTCCAGAGCAGGGCTTTGAAAATCCTCCTGAAACCAAGTTCTAAGACATTCCGCCATGTGGAGGGCCCTAGAAAATGTCATGCTGACTGAAACAAGCAGCCAACATAAGGATAAATACTGTATGGTGCTTGTATATGAGCTATCTAGAAAGAGCAAAGTCAGAGAGACAGAAAGCAGATTGGAAGTTGCCAGGGGATAGGAGAAGAAGGAAAGGGAAAGTTGCTGTTTAGTGGGAATAGAGTATTTGTACATTTTGGAAATTTTTAAATAATGATTTTTTAAAAATCCTCCTTAAACTGAATCCTTCTGTCTCCTGAATCAAGTGGAACCTGTTTCTTTTTTACAAAAATCAAGAAAGACTGAATATACCAAAACTGCTTTAAAAGGGTGGATGCTTTGTTGTTGTTTGGTTTTTGTTTTTGTTTTAGGTACTGGGGCCAGAGATTGAACTCGGGACCTCATATGTGGGAAGCCAGTACTCAACCACTGAGCCACATTGGCTCCTAAAAGGGTGAATTTTATAGTATGTGAATTATATCTCAATAATGCTGCAATTTTTAAAAACTTGGATAGAGAGAGAGATATTAGATGAGAGATAGAAAGATTAGATGAGAGAGAGAGATAAATGAAGATAGATAAGTAGACCATATATACCATAAATGTCTTTCTATGTCAAAACAAGATCAAGAAAGAGTTTACTTCCAATTGTGTTTTTGCACAATCTGTGCTGGAAAATCTCTATTTGCCCTTCCAAATATACTCCCCAGCCTTCCCCTGCCCCGCACCCAGGAGCTGGTTTCCACAGACCCTATCGCCCTGCAGGATGCCTTCTGAAGAAGATGAGAGGTCAAAGAAAGGAGGGCAGGCACTGGCTGCTCAGCCATCTCCCTGCGGGGCCAGTTGGGCAATGGCTGTGTTCTCCCCTACAGCTCTGGTTCAGAAGCCTTCCCGGCCCCGTGGTAACAGCTCCCTGCTTTTGCTCGCCCCAAAGTGCTTCACCGTCCCCAGTTGATTTCTCCTGACACTGCTCACATTTTAAATAGTCATTCCATTAAATCTTTTCAATTACCTTTTTTGACTGTGCCACCTGCTTCCTGCCGGGACCCTGATACACAATTCATTCCTGGATCTCAGGAATCTCCCTAGAGTCCCACCAGCTTTGTCCTGCCCTATTGGAAATAAAACCTGCTTTCACTGAGACACAAAGTGCTGTTTCATATAACCAAGGACAGGGGTGGAAAAGATGAAAGTGTTAGCTGTTATGGAATTACTGAATGGCTTTATCCTGGGTAAATATATAATTTTTAAGGTTTTAAGGTTGCTGTTATGCAACCTTAAAAATGGAGGATGCAGTCTTACCCAAGAGGATGGCAACTTGTTCCAATATCTATGTCCAGATCTGCAACAGAGGGTTCAGACAAGAGCATATAGACTGTTAGAAATAAATTTGATACTAAAATGAGTGGTATTTTTAAACTGATTGGCACGAAAAATAATCCTGACACTACAAGATACATGAATCTGGCAAACGAACATCATAATACCTATGAAATAATGGTCCAGCTCTAGAGTTGGTCCTGCATGGCTCCCCACTACCAACGCCCAGATTTCGCAGAAGACTTTCACATAAATGACTTATAAAACTTGTTGAACATGCCATCACTCAAACACAAGTGCCTGCTCTGTGACTAAAGGGACACATCTTCCATCCACAGTTCATGCTGGCTTCCCAACAAATGCTTATATGTGGAGCAGATGTCATCCTGAGACTTGATTTCATTGTAACACACTAACTGGTAATGAGGTGGTAGGGGTAAAAGCATAACCCTTCAACCCACTTCTATCCTTGAAAACCACTGATATTTACCAAAAGAACCTGGTGATTATAAACAGTCAAACTGTCTTTGATAGTAGCAATAGTAATAATAACAGCCAACACTATATTCCAGGTACTGTTCTGAGGTGCTTTTACCTAAATTAACTCATTTAATCCTGTGAGGTGGGTACACTTCTAACCCCATTTTACAGATGATAGAACTAAAGCAGAGAAAAAAATAAGTAATTTGTCCAAGGCAATACTAATAGTTAGTAACTGGTGGATCTAGGGTGCAACCCAGCTAGTCTGGTTCCAGAGTCTGTGCTCCCTGCACTGAACCACCTCTCAGCTGGCAATGCACTGTACCTCTCAACTTCTTCTCATATGCACCAGTGTACTTCCTTAGTGGTAAAGCCAGTGCTAAATGAGTTTCTTACTTGCTGCCCAAAACATCCTCACTGATGCAATAAAAATAATCATAATTTTCCCTCTCACTCCCCATTATCCCTTTTACCTACTCTCCCTCAATAAACCATTTATTGTGTTACTTTCCAGATTTTCCAGATGAGATTATATATGAATTCCAAAAAGAGAGATTATGTTTGTAAACTGGTCTATTCCTCTGGGCATGATACTTTTTGATTGTATTAGATTCAGCTGAGATGTCTTTGATTAAATTATATTAAGATTAGGGCTTTGATTCAACCATGTCACTAGGGTGACTCAGTTTGAGTACCCACCCCTATTTTGGGCTCTATAGATGGGCAATCAATCAAGAAGACACACAGAAGTAAATACACAGAAGAAGATACACACGGGAATAGAGAGAGCTCCATAGATGCCAGAGAAGAGAACCAGCTTTGATCCTGTGACCCCAGGAAGAGAGATAAGTCAGTCACCTAATAGTTTGCAGCTCAAGAGAACAGAGCAGCTGAGCCCTATGCCAGCCTACAGGTAAGATGCACAGAAGAAGCTGAGCCTGCAGAACCTTAAGAGGAAAGAGGAAGGCTGATTCCTCATAGCCCTCACTTCAACATGTGGCAATAGACTTGGTTGAGAAAAGTAAAAACTGTAAGCTTTAACCCCAAACAAATACCCCTTATAAAAGCCAACAGAATTCTGGTACTTTGCATCAGCACCCCTTTGACTGACTAATACAATACTGATTTCATAACTGATCCTGTTCAGATGCTTCGTGTGCCCATCCAGAGCAATTGCTCTCACAAGGGCAGAAACACCTAATAGGAGGTGAGTTAGAAACATGAGCAGTTTTCATTGCCATACAGATGGAGTGAAGGGTTACTGGAATTTAGTGGGAGGGAGTCAGGGGTGTCAGACATCCTCAACACTTGGGCTGTTCTGCACATTAAATAATTGTCCTGCACCACCTTCAGATGCATTTACAGACATTTTCTTAGATGGAAACATGGTTGTACTATCTAAACTTAAAACCTGACTCTGATGCAATAGCACTGTCTTAAACAACCAGTGGGTTAAAGAAGAAATTACAATGAAATTAAAAAATACTTAGAGATGGATGAAAATGAAAATACCACATACTAAAACTTAAGGGATATAGTAAAGGCAGTACTCAGAGGAAGATTTACAGCTTATAAATGCTTATATTTAAAAAGGAGAAAGATTTCAAGTCAATAACCTAACTTCATATCCTGAGGAATGAGAAAAAGAAGAACAAAGTAAACCTAAAGTGAGCAGAAAAAAATAATTAAGATTCAAGCGGAGATAAATTAGAGAATAGAAAAACAATTGAGAAAATCAACAAAACTAAAAGTTAGTTCCTTGAGGAAAGCAATAAAATTGACAAACTTTTAGCTAGATTGACAAAAAACAGAGAGAAGACACAAATAACTAAAATTAGAAATGAAAACTGTCACATCACTATTAATCTTACAGCAATAAAGAGGATTATACAAGAAAACTATACACAATTGAATGCCAATGAATATGATAATCTAGAAAAAATGTCAAAATTCCTACAAACACACAAATTAACTAAATTGACTCAAGAAGGAAAAGAAAACTCAGCAGACCTGTAACAAGTCGAAGATTGAATCAGTAATTTTAAAACCTCCCTGTAAAGAAAAGTCTAGGACCAGATGGTTTCACTGGTGCATTCTACCAAACATTTAAAGAAGAACTAACACCAGTCCTTCTCAAGATCTTCCAAAGAAGTCAAGAAAATTGCAGACCAATTTCCTTTAGAATGTAGATACAAAAGTCCTTCACAAACTACAAGCAAACTGAATCTAATAGCATATTTAAAATATTATACACCATGACCCAGTGGGATTTATTCCAGAAATGCAAGGGTAATTCAACATACAAAAATCAATTAAGGGGGAGCAGATGTGACTCAAGCAGTTGGGCACCTGCCTCCCACATGGGAGGTCCTAGAGATGAAAGGCAAAATGTAAAAAACAAAGCTTTATAATATTTATCATTTTTGTTAATGCACCAATTTATTTTTACTTTATCTTAGTATTTCTAAATTAGTATGTATATTTCTAATCTTTAAACCCATCACTATATTTCATTTTCCTATTAATTGAATTTGGCAATATATTAGACTTCATTGTTGAAGAAGTTTTGGACCACAGAGAGGTTCAACTATGGCAGGGGAGGAACAATGGTGTGGGGTGTTAGTGATGGGGGACACTTGGTTAGGAGGGAGTTCTCAAGGGCATGTATATAAGGGACATAAAAATGTTCTATACATGTTGGGTATTTTCATAGTAATTACAGTTACAAACAACAACTGAGGGAGTGCTGAGTTCCTACTCAGGGGAGCTCTGTCACATTCCCCAATGGAACAGCAAAAATCCCCCAAGTGCAACGGCAAAGACCAAGAAGGAAGGATGGTCCAATGATGAGCCCTTGATACTGATGACTATGCTTATGAGGCTATGTGCCTGAAATATGAACTAGGCCTAGAGTTGCAGTGTGCCTAAGAGTTATCTCCTGAGAGCCTCCATGTTGCTCAAACATGGCCACTCTCTAAGCCAAACTCAGCATGTAAATGCAATACCTTCCCCCCAGTGTGGGACATGACTCCCAGGGATGAGCCTCCCTGGCACGGAGGGATTACTACCAATTACTAACTGGTAATGCAGCTAGAAAGAGACCTTGAGTTAAAGGGTCAACTCAGACTAGCAGAATATCCCAGACTACACACATGATCATGTGTTAAAAATGACTTTTTGACCTTGAAAAAAGGGGGAAATGGCAAAGACAAATGAGTTCATATGGCTAAGAGGCTTCAAAAAAGAATTGAGAGGTCATCAGAGGGGTTGTGCTTACATACGCCTCAGTAGGACCCCAGAAACAGCTTAAGTAGATACAAACCTAGGTACTGATTCTCCTGAAGGCTACAGAGACCCACAGGATATATAGTCATGGTAGATGGATTTCGAGTCCTGTGCCATGTCAATGGGCCCTACTTTGGAATTTGTGCTACTGAGAGTGATGGAGCTGGTCTCAGATGTGAACTTTCTACACATGCTTCTTCTGTCACTTTTACTGAACCTGTTGTTGGTGCTAGGGATGGTGTATAATCAGGAGACTTGAACCTCTGGACTGCCCATGTACCAGATGGGCCCTGAGCCTCAGCAGAGTTGCAACCCCTACTCTCTGGTTCATTGGACTTACACAGGTCAGCTTAGAGGGAGGTGAAGATGGTCAACCACCACACCAGGGAATCCAGAGTGCCTACAGCTGCAAGCAGGAGAATTGCATCCATCATCCATGTGGAATCTAAGCTCACTCTTGAGTGGACATCACCATCCCAGGGTCCACAGAATGGAGGAATAAAATATGGATTAAAGTGGACTTACTGATATTCTATTATAAAACTATTGCAACTAGTAAAAGAAGAAATTGTATCATTGATGTGGAGAAAGTGGCCACAGTAGTTGCTGAGGGCAAGGAGAGGGAAGAAGAGATGTGATGAGGGGGCATTTTGGGGACTTTGAGTTGTCCTAAATGATATTGCAGTGTCAGATGCTGGACATTATATATCCTGCCATAACCCACTGAATATACTGGGGGAGAGTGTGAACTACAGGGTAAACTATTATCCACATGGTGCAGCAGTGCTCCAAATGTGTTCACTGAGTATGATGAGTATGCCACAATGATGGGGAGGTTATTGGTGTGGGGAGGAGTGGGGTGGGGGGATGGAGGGTATACAGGAACCTCTTATGTTTTTTATAATGTAAACTTTTTTGTGATGTGTGTGTCCAAAAAAAATACAGTTTACAAAAATGGTGGGAGTGGGCAGGTGGGAAGTGAGTTATATGGAAACCTCTTAACGTTTTTTTAACATAACGTTCTACGGGATCTATTAACCTTAATTTTTAAACTGTCTTAATAAAAAATACATAAATTTTAAAAATCAATTAATGGGGAGCAGATGTGGCTCAAGCAGTTGGGTGCCTGCCTCCCACATGGGAGGTCCCAGGTTCAGTTCCCAATGCCTCCTAAAGAAGATGAGTAGATGCAATAAACTGTCACAGTGAGCTGACACAATGAGCTGATGTAACAAGTAGACACAATGAGCAGAGAATGGATGTGGCTCAAGCAGTTAGGCACCCACCTCCCACATGGTAGGTCCCAGATTTGATGCCCAGTGCCTCCTAAAGAAGATGAGCAGATAATGAGTGTATACAATGAGCAGACACAATGAGCAAACATGACTAGTGGAGACAATGAGCAAACACAACAGAGTCAGTGAACAGAGAACGAGCAGACAGACAAGGGAGTCATCTTGGGGAGGATTAATTAATGGTATACACTACATAAATAGAATAAAGTGGGGGGATAATACATGATTATCTCAATGGAAGCAGAAAGGGCATTTGACAAAATCCAGCATACTTTCTTGGTTAAAAAAAACACTCAGAAAACTAGGAAGAGAAGGAGCTCTCACAACATGATAAAGGTCATTTATGAAAAACCCACACCTAATATCAAACTCAGTGGGGGAAAGATTTCCCCATAAGATCAGGAACAAGATAAGAATGCCTGCTTTCACTATTCAATATTGAACTAGAAGTACTAGCCAGAGCAATTAGGAAGTAAAAATAAAAGGTCTCCAATTTGGAAAGGAAGAAGTAAAACTCTATTTGCAGATGACATGATCTTATATAGAGAAAATACAAAGAAATTCACAAGAAAATTGTTAGAGCTATGTACAAGCTTGATATTATTCATGAATTCCAAAAAGAAATATTGGATTATGTTTTTGTTTTAGTTTTTTTTTTAAAGATTTATTTATTTATTTATTTCTCTCCCCTCCCCCCCCCCCCACTCCACCCCGGTTGTCTGTTCTCTGTGTCTATTTGCTGCGTCTTCTTTGTCCACTTCTGTTACTGTCAGCAGCATGGGAATCTGTGTTTCTTTTTGCTGCGTCATCTTGTATTAGCTCTCTGTGTGAGCAGCGCCATTCTTAGGCAGGCTGCACTTTCTTTGGCGCTGGGCGTCTCTCCTTATGGGGCACACTCCTTGCATGTGTGGGGCTCCCTTATGCAGGGACACCCCTGCGTGGCACAGCACTCCTTGCGCACATCAGCACTGTGCATGGGCCAGCTCCACACGAGTAAAGGAGGCCCAGGGTTTGAACCATGGACCTCTCATGTGGTAGACGGACACCCTAACCACTGGGCCAAGTCCACTTCCCGGATTATGTTTGTAAGCTGATCTTTTCCTCTGGACATATTAGATTATTTTGGATTCATATGCCATTAGGACTTTGAGTCCCCACCTCTTGGTGGATGAGGACTCACAGATAAAAGGCACAGCAAAGGACAGAGTTGAGGGTTTGTGATGTTGGAGTTTTGATGTTGGAGTGTGATGCTGAAGCCTTAAACTGGAGCCCCAGGAAAAGAGGAACCCTAAGCCTGGAAAGAAGCAAGTCCTGGGAAAAGAGAAACGCAGGAAGCCTAACCCTGTCAGACATTGGCAGCCTTCTTGCTCCAACACGTGAAAATAGACTTTGGTGAGGGAAGTAACATATGCTTTATGGCCTGGTATCTGTAAGCTCCTACCCCAAATAAATACCCTTTATAAAAACCACCCAATTTCTGATATTTTCCATCAGCACCCCTTTGGCTGGCTAATACAAACTAATAAACAAATTCAGCAAAGTGGCAGGATACAAGGTCAACACACTAAAATCAATTGTGTTTCTATATACTGACAATGAACAATCTGAAGAGGGAATTAATAAAACGATTGCATTTGCAATAGCATCTAAAAGAATAAAATATCTAGGAATAAATTTAACCAAGGAGGTGAGAGATTTATACGCTGAAAACTACAAAACACCACTGAAATTAATTAAAGAAGACTTAAATAAATGGCAAGGCATCCTATGTTCATGGATTGGAAGAAATACTACCCAAAGTAATGTACAGATTCAACACATCCTTATCAAAATCTCAACAGCTTTTTTTGCAGAAATGAAAAAGCCAATCTTCAGATTCATATGAAACTACAAAGGGCCCAAAATAACTAAAACAATTTTGAAAAAGAGGAACAAAGTTGGAAGACTCACATTTTTCAATTTCAAAATGTACTACGAAGCTATAGTAATCAAAACAGTGTAGTACTGGCATAAGGATAGACAAAAAGACCATTGGAATAAAAGTGCAAGTCCAGAAACAAATGCATATCTCTATAGTCAATTGATTTTATGCAAGGGTAATTTTTACTATACAAGTATATGAAATAGGGGGGAAATAGTCTCTTCAGCAAATGGTGCTAGGAAAATTGGATATCCAATTAATGAAATTGAACCCATTCCCTCACAACATATGTAAAAATTAACTCAAAGTGGATCAAGAAACTTTATATAAGAGTTAGAGCCATAAAACTCTTCGAAGATAAAATAGGGGCAAGTTTTCATTACCTGGGATTTGACAGTGGACTTTTAGATGTAACAACCAAAGCACAAGCAACAAAAGAAACAACAGATAAATTCAACTTCATCAATTTTTAAACCATTGTGCATCAAAGGTCATTATCAAGAAATAGAAAAGATAACCTATGGAATGGAAGAAAATAGTTGCAAACTATATATCTGGTAAGGACTTAATATCCAGAATAAAGAACTTTTAACAACAAAAAGACAAATCCCCAATTTAAAAATGGACAAAGGACTTGAACAGACATTTTTTGAAAGAGCATATACAAATAGTAAATAACAATATGAAAAGATATTCAATAACATTAGCCATTAAGGAAATACAGATCAAAGCCACAATAAGATATCTCTTCACACCCACAAGGATGGCTATGTTAAAAAAAACAAAACAAACAAACAAACAAAAAAAAACAGAAAATAATAAACATTGGAGAGGATGGGGAGTCTTTGTATGGTGGGTATAAAGTCTTTTTTTTTTTTAAGATTTTTATTTTTTTATCTATTTCTCTCCCCTTCCCCACCCACCCCCAATTGTCTGCTCTCTGTGTCCATTCACTGTGTGTTCTTCTGTGTCCACTTGTATTCTTGTCAGCAGTGCCCAGAATCTGTGTCTCTTTTTGTTGTGTCATCTTGCTGTGTCAGCTCTCCATGTGCGTGGCACCACTCCTGGGCAGGCTGTACTTTTTTCACACTGGGCGGCTCTCCTTAGAGGGTGCACTCCTTGCACATGGGTCTCCCCTACACGGGGGACACCCCTGCATGGCAGGGCACTTCTTGCACACATCAGCACTGCTCGTGGGCCAGCTCATCCCATGGGTCAGGAGGCCCTGGGTTTGAACCTCCCATGTAGTAGGCGGATACTCTATCTTTTGAGCCAAATCCACTTCCCAATAAAGTCTTTATAAATAAACATTCATTTTGGGGAAACGGACTTTGGCCCAGTGGTTAGGGCGTCCGTCTACCACATGGGAGGTCCGCGGTTCAAGCCCCGGGCCTCCTTGACCCGTGTGGAGCTGGCCCATGCGCAGTGCTCATGCGCGCAAGGAGTGCCGCGCCCCGCAGGGGTGTCCCCCGCGTAGGGGAGCCCCACGCGCAAGGAGTGCACCCATAAGGAGAGCCGCCCAGCGCAAAGGAGGGAGCAGCCTGCCGAGGAATGGTGCCGCCCACACTTCCTGTGCCGCTAACGACAACAGAAGCGGACAAAAGAAACAAGACGCAGCAAAAAGACACAGAAAACAGACAACGGGGGGAGGGGAGGGGAATTAAATAAATAAAAATAAATTTAAAAAAAAAAATTCATTTTGAAAATGTGGCAAAAAAAAAACCACTAACTCCTTTTTGGATATAAAAACAAGGTAATTTTTTAAAACATAGGCTGATTTTTATAGGAATGCAACTACTACTTCATTATTAAATACAAAGTATTTTCTTATAAAATATTTTCTATTATTTCCCTGTATTTGACAGTTAAAGCAATATTTTAAAAATTTTATGTGAGGTAGGTTATATGAACTATAAATTTCATTTCATACTGTGGTCAGGGCATTACAACATATGTGTCTTAGAAGGGGTGACAGGTCTGGTAGCATTGACCATCACCAGCCTGGAGCACCCATCAGCACCCACCAAGGCCTCACACACATCCACTATGAGATCTAAAGGGACAGATGTAGCAATTTCCCTTCTTTCTCTGCCTTACAGAAATGTTATGAAAAGTAATGAAATGGCCAGTGAGCTTTTCAGAGAACTCAATATATCTTTAGAGCCACCTTCTTCTATTATCTCTTTCTATAAATGAAGGAACGGAGGTCCCAAGAAGTGCATACCCTGTAGCTCCTACCTCTGCCCTCCCTGCCCCTCACACCCTGGCCTGTGCCCCTGCCAGCCCACCTAGAACCTCCATGACTTCAGATAAGTTGTGAAATAGCACAACCACCACCTTGGCCCACAGGCCAGAGGTGGATAATCCACTTACTCATTCAACAATCATCCATCCATGTCTACTGCTCATAATCACCAGCTCAACAATGATAAGCCTAAAACAAAGACCCTGCCCTCTGGGAACCAACTTGAGGCACCAGAAGAGAAAAATATGTCCATAACTGTTGAGAATTGAACATGTCTCCCACAAAAGACATGTTCAAGTATTAATCCACATTTCTGTGGGTGTGAACCCATTTGTAAATAGGACACTTGAAGATTTTATTACTAGTTAAGGTGTGGCCTGAGTGAGGGTGGGCCTTAATCAAATATGGCTGAAGTTCTTGTAAGCAAAGGAAATTAGACACAGAAGTCAGAAGTCACTAGAAGCCAGAAGTCAACAGAAACCAGAGAAGCAACACAAGGAGAGAGACCACAATGTGGTGGAGGATTGCCAGAGGGCTACAGACTCCAGAAGAAAGCAAGCCCTGCCAATTCCTTGATGTTGGACTTGCAGTCTTCAAAGCCATAAGACAAATTCCTATTGTTTAAGTGAACCCATTGTGTAGTATTTGCCATAGCAGTCTGGGCAAACTAAGACAAAGACAACTCATTATGATTCCCAGGGTTGACGGCTTAATCAGTCGAATAAGCAAAGGGCACTGAAGGAAAGGCCCTGAGGATGACCTTGCTTGCATCAGAAACTCTAAATGACTGGAGACTAAAACTTACCACTTCTCCTCTTCCAGTTATCATCCATTTTAACAAGGATACAATATTCTGACCTAAAGTCAAACTCTTAACTCTAACCACTCTGCCAAGATTCACCCATGACCAGGCATGCTTTGTAGTGCTTGGACTTGCCAGGCAAATGACTTAGCACTCCCCAACCCCACTACCCCAAACAGGAGGTTTGGGTCTCTGCTGCCTTGACTACAATGAGCTGTGACATGCTAAAGCCCGAGAAAACCTGGGGGCTCCTCACAGGCCAAGAAACTGAGCATCAGAAACACATTTTTTAATCTGAGCCTCCATGACGTGAAAAATTGAATCGGCATAAATCCCAGGTATTGCAATTTTAAAAATAATAATAACCCCCGGGAGATGTCAGGAAGCTGATGCTATAGCAAGATTTTCCATTCATGGTCAAGAAAAGAATCATGATCCAAACTGAATTACAGAAAAAAAATGTGGAGGAAATCATTATGAAGGACTTCACCAGCAGCATTTCAGAATGTGGAAAACTGGACTTTTGGAGCAAGTTCTCAAATGTTGTTTATTCCGGGCCTTGACAATGAGCAGGTAAATTCTTTGGAAAGCATAGCTTTCTGAATGCCTGGGAACAAATCAGAAGTCAACTTGGAATTAGTCATGCTTACCAGGGTGGGCCTAGTGTGCATAATTTAAACCCAAAGCCTGCCCAAATCACCCATCCAGCATCTACTTCCATTAATCTCCTCCCCAGAGCCACGGACACACCACAAAATCATGCCATTTAAGTTGCACCTTTTGTCCGGAAGTCACTCTCTGCCCCAAACCCTTATTTAAATGTTGCCCCAAATACCCCATTTTGTGTTAAGAGAAAGTGTTCCTTTAACTGAGGCCATTTGTACCTGAGACCACTATTTCTATTTTTTGCTGGAGAGTCTGAACTAATTTGTGTGTCAAAGAGCTGGTTTCAGTTCTGGCATAAGCCAAATGTGTCTTCTGCACCTCCTGCAAATTACAGCATAGGGCTGTTGTCCTTCATAAACTCCAGGCTCTTAAAATCCAAGTTTTCATCTTAAATTCGTTGGGAAAAGACTCTCCACTGTGTCCTCATCTTCCCAGCCTGTGCTCCCAAAATCACAGCCCATTTTTCCAGACAATTCCCAGGCATCTTGGTCTACATGTGTCTCCCAAAGATCCAGCACTGTAGACCTGCCAACATCTGAAAGTTATAAATAGGATAGTTTGGGAGGGTGGAGGGATTGAGATGCAAAATCTAATAACTATTAAGATGCAATGAGCCAAAAAACTCTTTGTCTCTCCAAAAAAGCAAAATAAGTGTGGTGTGCCTCTGAAAACAAAAGAGACAGTTCACACAAACCTCAATGATGAAAACTGTTAGTCACAGAGAATCTGGCCACCCAAGGGAAACTGAGGAATTCTTTAATCAACCTTTACTTCTGCAGATCAGAATCTCATTCTGCTGGGAAGCAGTCTTGGACCAGTGGTTAGGGCGTCTGTCTACCACATGGGAGGTCCGCAGTTCAAACCCCTGACCTCCTTTACCTGTGTGGAGCTGGTCCATGCGCAGTGCTGATGTACACAAGGAGTGTCGTGCCACATAGAGGTGTCCCCCACGTAGGGGAGCCCCACGTGCAAGGAGTGTGCTCCATAAGGAGAGCCGCCCAGTGCAAAAGAAAGTGCAGCCTGCTTAAGAATGGCGCCACACACACGGAGAGCTGACACAACAAGATGATACAACAAAAAGAAACACAGATTCCCGTGCCGCTGACAACAACAGAAGTGGACAAAGAAGACGATGCAGCAAATAGACACAGAGAACAGACAACTGGGGCAGGGGGGTGGGGGAGAAGGGGAGAGAAATAAATAAATAAATATTTCAAAAAAACAAAACAAAGAAAATGAAGAATCTCATTCTGCTGTTGGAGCTTTGAAAGAGTAAGTCCAGTCATCCAGCTCGTGGCCAGTGGGGTATTTGCAGGCCCCTCCTGAGCTGGACCAGGCTCAGGGACACAATGGCACCTAGAAAATGTTAGTCTTGGCCCACATGGGAGGGTGCACCTCTTTTACAGCACCCATAGTGGTGTGTTTCCTATTTGTTGGTCTGACTGGCCGACATCTGTCCCCTCACCTAGACCCTTAGCTCTGGCACATAGTAGGTGCTTAATCTTTTGAGCCTTCCCTGCCCAACCTCTCTAGTCTATGCCTCCTAGTCCTCAAAGCTCTCATTTCTCTCTACTGGAATTCGGTTCCCCCGTCTGTCTTCTCTTCAACAGGTTTATAGTCCTGTCTTAATCAACTTCATGTCCCCAGTGCCTTGCGGGATGCCTGAGTCGCCAATGCTGTGGAATGAATGAATTGCTCTCTAAGGAAGACACATACAGTATGAAGAAGTTTCCACTTATGATGCTTTCCTATCATACCCATGAATAATTTAGGGTAGCTTTGTGTATCCATGATGTCATATATTCCTTTCTTAGAAGTATCTTCAGCTTGGGAATTATGAGTAAGCTGTTTCTTTACAAAAACAACTCTGGAAAGCTGAACTATAAAAGGGGAGATGAGAAAGGGGAAACAAAATTGGCCCCTTAGAGAATATTCTGAAATATCAGGATTGGGAAGATTTGTGTGCCTGCCAGTTTTTCTACTCGGGGACTCCCCACCACTTCCTCTTACAAGACTTTGGATCTTGGAATTTTAGGATCTACTGTGGAAGGGCGAGAAGCAGATTCTTAGTTTTGTCCCGCTGACCACAACTGCCCTCAGAACCCGGTGGTGACTCTCCACTGATTTCCAGGGTGCCTGAAACCGAAGTGAAGCAGCTTCCTATGTGTTTGGTGTCCGCACGCCACGTGGTTGCTTCTTGACTTTGGAAAAAGCAGAAGCATCAGTAATAGCTGATATAAAACATTACTTGTTTGCTCTTCCCCCAAGGCCTAAAAAGCCTGAAGAGTGACAGGGGGAAGTGGGTCTGAATGTATCTGCCCCATAAAAAAGAGGGCTTGAGAAGGTAATAATTATCACCTGAGCTTTCCAGATTATATTTCACAGTAAGAAATTCCATTTTAATCGTGATTCAGTACATACACACATACATCATGATGCTCAGTTTTTTGTATAAGTTTGGCTAGGCTGTTGTCCCCAGTTTTTCCATCTAACACTAATCAAGGTGTTACTGTGAGGGGATTTTGTAGATGTGATTCAAATCTTTAAATATGGGAGGTTATCCTACAGAAGCTAGGTGGGCCTGATCCAATCACTTGAGAGTCTTATGAGCAGAACTGAGGTTTGCCTGAAGCAGAAGGAATTCTGCCTGTGAGCTACAGCTTCAGTTCGTGCCGGAGAGTTCCAGCCTGCTCTTCCTGATGGTCAGGCCAGTGGATTTCAGACTCACTTAATCAGACCTTGTAGTCACATAAGCCAATTCCTTGCAGTAAATCCGTTAGCATCTCTCTCTTTCTCTCTCTCTCTCTCTCTCTCAATCACCCCCCCACCCCCCAGTTCTGTCTCTCTTGGAACTCTGATACACACATTCACAACTAAGACAAAATATTCACAAGACCATTTACAAAGAACTCTGATATCTTTTATTCTACATTTTTTTTTTTTTTAAGATTTATTTCTCCCCCCTCCTTCCATTGTCTGTTCTCTATCCATTCGCTGTGTGTTCTTCTGTGTCTCCTTGTATTTTCATTGGGCAGCTCTGGGAGCCAATCCTGAGAACTTCTGGAGTAGGAGAGAGGTGATCATTCTCTTGGACCACCTCTGCACCCTGGACTCCTGCATCTCTTATTGTCTCTCCTCTGTGTCTCTTTTTGCTGCATCATCTTGCTGTGTCAGCTCCCTGCATGGGCCAGCACTCCTGCGTGGGGCAGCACTCCTGCTGGACCAGCACTCTGCGTGGGCCAGCTTGCTGCACAAGCCAACTTGCCTTCACCAGGAGGCCCTGGGTTTCAAACCCTGGACCTCTTATATGGTAGATGGGAGCCCAATTGCTTGAGCCACATCCACTTCCTTTATTCTACATATGTAATGATGCTCCACTCCTCTAAATTGATCTTATATTTTATTACAGGTTTGTAAACTACAGTTTGAAAAACTTCCCGATAGTGAAGCTTCACACACACACATACACTAGAAGTCCAGATACTAGACAGGTCTCTGTATACACTCTTCTAAGAGGAAATCTTAAGAGAAAATATAGTCACACTGTATGTAATGGTCCCACCCACACAACACCAAGTAAGACTCTCCAAACCAGCCCCAGGAGAAATTTGGACTCCTAACCCCAGGGCAGGTGGAGTAGGGAATATAGTGGGAAAGCAAAGTCAGTAACTCTGAGGGTCACCTGAGAGACACAGAGAGGAAGGTGGACATGCTGATGGGCTCCCCAGGAGAGCCTAACACTAGGTGGATCATGTCATTACTTTCCAGCAGCAGAGAGCACACCAAGAAAACCCTTGGCAGAAGCTGCAGTTGGAGACAGCATCATGAAGCCATGGGGCAACATTTTAGCAGTGGGAACACATGATTCTCAGTGGTAAGGCTTCCCATAAAGACAATTAGTCAAAAAGACTTCACATGGCTAGATAGATAGACCAGAGCAGCTAAGTTAAATTGATTGTACACACACACAGAAGGGAGAAGACCTGTCCTGAGAACATTTATGGGAAAATAAGTCTGAGGGTTTTAGCTTACCATGGACTCAATCTGAACCAACTGTGTTAAAACCAACACACATGCATGTATACACTGTTACTCAACATCAGCAACAACAAAAACGTACAATACGTAGTGTATCAACAGAGTTCAGTTCCAGATAACATGAAGCACTCCACATAGGTTGCACAGAAAGGGATTGAATATAGGAATTCCTTCCTTCCTAAACTGTTGGCAGGGCTGGAGGAGTAGACTTGGAACTGAGTTGCCAGGAACAAGTCCCAGGTGACAGTTGTGGCCTTGTCATGATCAAGAGGCCAGGTAATGAGGAGCCCACTGTCTCAGCTGCTGATTCCAGGACCACCCTGTGCCCTGCTCAAGATCCCCATGCCACCCATCAAGGGTGCCTCTGCTACAGCTGACGCAGGAAAACCCAACACTGCCCAACCACACTGGCAGCCAAAGCAGTAGAGACACAGCCTCCCGTTCACACTGTTCACTCTTCTTCCAAATCTCATGGCCTGTTTGAAACCAGGTCATGGGTGAAAGCCAAGCTACAAAGGAGCATGGGAAATAGAATCTCCATCTTTGCAGGAGCTGCCCCATTGAGCTTCCCACTTGTGCATCTAGGCATACACAGAAAACAAAACAAAACAAAACAAAACAAAAAACCAGAAATTCGTAGCATCACTGAATGTTTAGAACTCACAGCTGACCTATTGCTACAACCTTGGAAGAAATTATATGAGATATAAGACCTCCAAAGTATATTTGGAGTACGCAATTGGTGGCTGATAGAGGGCTTTGTTATATGAAAGGAGCCAGTAGGTAGACTGAGAGAAATTAAGGAGAGTCTTCCTTCCCCTCCTGCTACTTAAGCCAGATTTTAAAACACTGCATCAGGAAATAGCACAGTCATCCTTGGACTGTGTGGTACCATTTGTCCATATCCATAATTGGGAAAAGGAGAGTAATTCACACATATTCTCTGGCCCCTCACTCCTTTCCCCAGGGACAGACATCATGTCACATCTTTCCAGTTGAGGTCTTTCTCCCATTTGGAGATGAGCTAGACTATCTCTCCTTTCTCTGGGGTGATGACTTCCATGGGGACCCATGAGTCATCATTTGAATTCTCAGGGGTGAAGGAGGGGCGCTAGAACCATCCAAGACAAAGGTAGTGTCCCAGTTCCTGTCTATTCAAGTGTCCTCAGTCTGAGCAAGAGGAGCCATCAGATGAGACAACTAAACTCTCCATCCTGCCTGTACCTGAGGTCAACAGGTACAAAAAGCAAAGAGGAGAGAAGCATACTATTCCTCTTCACATGTGTCCTGCTCAAAAGAAAGGGAAGAGTACACTGTTGCACCCCATGGCCTCTTGTCCCCCATCCCTGGCTCCTCCAAATAGATGGGGCAAGGCTATGTGCAATCTGTAAATAGCAGAAGCCAGTCAGCACAGCAGGCCCTGGAAAAGCTGTCACTGGAGAAGGGGGTACACTTGATACATGGCAGTCTCAGCAGGCAGAAGTGGCTTTCTCATACAGCATTCCACTCCATTCTTGCAGTGCATTCCAGCATCGATCCAGCGGGCTGGAGCTGATGGCTTTCCTCAAGGCATGGCTGCTTCTTGAGGACATGATCATATGTAACATAAGTTCACAATCAGCTAATTGTATCTGTTCCCATGCACAAGTGCCTCATGTGAGTGTATGTTTTTAGTAGTCCAGCATTGGGTGTCCAGTGGTCTGTGCATCTGGGGTAAAGGTTTATTTAAGTAAACTTTGGGTCCATCTACTTTATGACCAGGATCCTCATTTGAAGTTCCGTCCATCATGCAAACTTTCCTCTACCATGCGTTTTCAGTATTTTACCACCATTATAGTCTGTCTTAGTTTGCCAGAGCTGCTATGACAAATATCACACAATGGGTTGGCTTAAACAATGGTTTCAGAGGCTAGATGTCTGCCATCAAGGTCTTGGCAGGGCTTGCTTTCTCCCAGAGTCTGTAGCATTCCAGTTATCCTCCATCACATGGAAAAAAATCTCTCTTTCTCCTTGTGTCTACTTCTCTTGTTTTCACTGTCTTTTGACTTCCAATGGCTTCTTCTGACTCACTGCATCTGAGTTTCCTTTGCTTATAAGGATTCCAGTCATATGGATTAAGGCCTACACTGATTCCTTTTGACCTCTTCTAAATACCGTTTCCAAAGATCCAATTCACAAATGAGTCCACAGTTTAACTAATAATAACATCATGGGACCAGGGGTTAGGACTTGACCATGTCTTTAGGAAGGACATAATTCAGTGCTACCAGCTGTGGCATTCTACTGGGTTTGCTCATCTCAGGTAAACCGTTTCATCAGTGACCATGTTTTCTTGCCAGTGGCAAACTTACAGGAGGAGACTCCACTGAGCACAGTTTGGGTCAAGTAGGTGAGCCTATGTTTTGGGCTAAAGTGTGTGCCACCCTTTCACGAGTATGACCAGGGTCTCAAGACTAATTTTGGCCCTTAACTGGAGATGCTGTTTCCATCTCACTGCTGCAATCAGCTCACAGTAGGTTGGCTTGAAGGGAAGGCAATGCAGAACCGAAGAAATAAAAGGACAGAAAGAAAGACACAAGAGAGGAGATAAAGATGGGTCCAGGGGACTCAATAGCTTCTGGAACTGAGAGCTTCAACCCTAGTTTCCACCTTGTATTTATTGGAAACTACTGAGGAGCTGTTTTCTATCAGAACTGTACCATCATCTGCAATAATAGAGAACAACTGCAACATCTGCATTAAGGCAACATCTACAATAAAACAGGTGAAACTCTTTTTCCCACATCTCACAGTGGAGTTTTCTGGGGCTTGTGCCACCTTATGGGAGTTTAGTTCCACCAGGCGCCACCGGAGACTCCATGACAGTGAAGGCATGCTCCTTGCAGGGGGTGCCCACTGGGAAGGTCAGAAAAGCAAAGTAGCTAAGGGTGCCTACGGCTGCCTGCCAAGTGCCTAAGCAAGCCCCTAAGCAAGCAGGTCATTGAAAAGCGAGGTGGGTTTGCTACAAGAGAAAAGCCCCAGGAAGGGGACTGCTGACAGTCAGGAAGAGGAGGCTGGGCTCTTTTGAGTCTGGGGAAAGTCTGAAAGAATGTGTAAGCTCTGTGGCAGAACATTGTGAGGCTAAAAGAAAGGGATGAGGTTGTCATCTGAGAATAACTTCATAAATTTAAGGGTCTTCATTATTTGAAAATAAAAAATAAACCGGGGAAGCAGACTTGGCCCAGTGGTTAGGGCATCTGTCTACCACATGGGAGGTCCGCGGTTGAAACCCACGACCTCCTTGACCCGTGTGGAGCTGGCCCATGTGCAGTGCTGATGCGCGCAAGGAGTGCCCTGCCACACAGGTGTCCCCCATGTAGGGGAGCCCCACACGCAAGTAGTGTGCCCCATAAGGAGAGCTGCCCAGTGCAAAAGAAAGTGCAGCCTGCCCAGGAATGGCGCCGCACACAGGGAGAACTGATGCAGCAAGATGACGCAACAAAAAGAGACACAGGTTCCCAGACCACTGACAAGAATAGAAGCAGACACAGAAGAACACACAGTGAATGGACACAGAGAGCAGATGACAGGTGGGGGGGGAGATATAAATAAAAAAATATATCTTTAAAAATAAATAAATAAAAATAAAAATACACCAAACATTCAACTCTAGAATTTTTAAACCCAAAGATGATAGATAAGAGAACACAATAAAGATAAAGCAGAAAAGAAGGAAATCAACAACTACTAGAAATGAGAAAAAATTCCAATAAAAATGTTTGTATTGACCAACAAACATGGAAGAAAGTGAACTAGTTTCAAAAGAACTACCTCCCCCAAAATGCTTTGGGGAAGATTGTTTAACACAGCAAGTGCTTTCAAATGCTCACCAAACAGATAATTCTCACGTTATAGTAATTGTTCCAAAGAACATAAAAAGATGGAATGTAAGCCAGTTTATTTTACAAACCTACTATAAGGTGAATAACAAAACCTGAAAAGGATATAACCATAAGAGGAATACGTTAATTTCAAAAACACATAGAGGTGCAAAGATCCTGAATTAAATACTAGCACACTGAATTCAACAGTACAACAGAAGACAGGCTTCTGACACAACCTGGCAGATTGGGCGCCCTCCTGCCTTTGGGACTCGTGAAGACACAGGCTTTTCCTGTGAGTCAAGTGGCACCTGGGAGGGTAACCAGCGCCTCATCCAAGAGGACAGCTTGGTGGACAGGGAGCTCACCCCCTAAGAGGACAGAGAGTGTGGGAGCATCTAGGGCACGGAAGGATGCCCTGTTGAGCCAGCACTTTATCTCCCCTGTTGGAAGTGCTACCATGGGGAGCTCCCCAGCTGTCCCCAAAGAACGCCTTCACATGCCCCCCAAGATGACCAGCATCTGAATGCCCACCACAGCTAGGTAGAAGGGAGCCCACAGCGGCCAGGTGAGTTAAGGAAAGCCGCCATGGCTTTGCTCTCCCTGCTCCCAGAAGCCACCCACCTGAGGAGCTGGCCTTGAAACACAGGGGAGAGAGGAGAACGAAGAGCCAGGCTGCCCCTCCACAAGCCTGTGCCCGCAAGGCCACGAGCCGGGATGTAAATTGTTTGAGATCAGAGTGTTAAATTGGGCTGAATTTTAAACAGCCCAGAGGGACATGAACGTGATGGACCCAGGATGCCACTGAGGACTCAGCCCCACCACAGTGGAGGCAGCACGAGAGGGAGAGCCCTGCGTGTGGCCCCGTGGAGGGACTGAAACCGCTTCTGGTGCATGCCCCGCTCAGTTATGCTTTTCTCCTTCGAATTTCCTATATTTTCCTAATTTTCTCTAGCAAGTAAATATTACTTTCATGAATTAAAAAAAAAATAACGAAGATTGGAATGGGTGCAGAGTTTCTGTTTGAGGGAATGAGAAAGTTGGGGTCATGGATATGGGTGGTGGTGGCACCACATTGTGAATGTAATTGATACCACTGAATGGTACACCAGAGAGTGGTAAAAATAGGAAGTTTTCAGTTGTATATGTTGCTACAATGAAAAGATTTTTTTAATAACGATTGAAATGGCCACTCTGGGATAGTATGGAAAACTTGGCCAAATAAGGAATGTTTGAAGGAAGTTGTGATATTTTACCTAGAGAAGACATAGCGGGGAGTTTGCTTCCCTAGCTAAGGCTGTGCTTTGTAACTATCAACGAGCCGTCATTGTAAGCCAAAAGAAATAATAATGATGCTTGGAAGAAAGGAGAGGCTTGTTCTTTGATCTTGCCAGATTGGATTCAAACACCCAGTTTGGACGCCCAGGGCCGCCCTGGGGCTTGCTGTTTATACTAGTCCAGCAAGAAGAGGGTCCCTGAGCCACAGACAGTGTGTGCCCAACATTGCCTCAAACTCAGGCGCACGAGCCTGGGAATTCTGAGCAGTTTGTTCCCAAAAGGCCGCTTGGGGTGGTGGAGGCAGATTGGGGACCCCCAGGTGCACGTGCCTGGAGCCCTGTGGTACTTTCTGAAGTGAAGCCGAGGGGGTCGTGCCCAGGGAGGAGTCCCTTAGCTGAGTCACAAGCGTGGTTCACCGCGGCCCAGGGACTCTTCAGAAAACAAGAGACTCCGGCCAAAGCCCGGCCACCCTGCTGGGGAACAGGGAGGCCTCCTCAGAGCTCTCAGCAACTCAGGGCTTCAGCTTTCAACTTCACCCAGCAGGTGCGTCACCACAGGCCACCTCTGCATAGGTGACACTCGATTGCAAGGGGTGTGAGGAGAGGCTGGCACCAATCTTCTCTCCCTGTGTTCTTTATGGTAAAATGGCGGGATCATTTCCAGAAGCCAAAGGAGCTGGAAGTTGGGCTCCGCCTTTGCCACAAAAGCAGTGGATTTGGTTTGCAACAATAGAGCCTGACATTGCTAAAAAGCTTCAGATGCACTGGCTGACATTGTAAATTCTAGGCCTCTTTGGCAGCACAAACTTCCCCAAAGTAATAAAAGTATTATCTACAGTGTTAGGAAGAATCGAGTCACCACAATCTACAAGTTACAAACAGATTACCCCTAAAGGCAGTGGTGAGGAAAGCACACAGGCCCCGCGGCAGGCCTGAGAAATCCTGCACTCGCCCCTGCCTCCCCGCCCTGCCACGGCTCCTGCCACCAGCTCGCCCCCTTTCCTCCAGCCACACACAGCGCCAGCCTCCAACAGGTCCATGCCCCTGCTTGTGTCCTGGGGCCCCTCACCCAGCTCTCTGCATCATCCTTCCATTTTCCAGAAGTTCTCCTTCCCAACTGTGATGGCTAACTTCGCGTGTCAGCTTGGCTGGGTTATGGTGTCCGGTTATTTGGCCAAGCAAGCATTGGCCTAATTCCCAAAAGCACACTCCATGCCCCACAAATCAGTCAAGGCGGACATGATTATTGTGCACTTTGGTTAATTGCAAACCCAATCGCTTCCAATAAAAAAAGAGCATTTTACATAAAGGCAAATCAGGCCACTGGTTTTGAAAGTGTGTGTGATGTGGTTTCCTGACGGGCAAAGAGCTTTGGGAAAATAGGTATTGTGTTCAAGAATGACAGTTTTTATGGCATCATAAAGATTACCTTTTACGACCTAGCTGGCCAACATCTTCATCAACTCCCCTAATGTACACCCAACACAAAAATCTTCAACAATGTTCAACAAAGACTTATTGAGTGCCTGCTCTGAGCGGGGCATTGAGTAATGGGATTTGTCTCCAAACATTTTGAATCTACTAAAAGTATTCTCAATTTCACATGCAGTCAAGAAAAACTATGTGTTTTGCTCTAGTCTCCCTTCTGGAACCCAGTGGGTGAAAATGCACCTATCATTGCCCGGGGAAATAAAACCTCCCTTCATGGGCCTTCCAGATCACCTGAAGGCTTTGTATCCAGCTGGCCCTGGAGGACTCGCTCACTCAATTCCGTGCACAGCTTCTGTCCCTAAGTAGCTGGGATTTGGGGCACTCTGCAATCCTCCAGCCTTCAGAGCTTGCCCTAGTCAAGCCCCAGAGTTGGGGGAAGGACAGATGGTGTCCATCATTCCTCCACTCTGCATCAAAATTCAAAGGAGGGGAAGCAGACGTGGCTCAACTGACAGAACGTCCACCTATGGGAGGTCCAGTGTTCAAACCCAGGGCCTCCTGACCCATGTGGTGAGCTGGCCCACATGCAGCACTGCCATGCACAAAGAGTGCCATGCCACGCAGGGGTGTCCCCCGCATAGGGGAGCCTTACATGCAAGGAGTACGCCCTAGCATTGAGCCAACCAGCATGAAAAAAGCACAGCCCGCCCAGGAGTGGCACCACACACAAGGAGAGCTGACACAGCAAGATGACACAACAAAAAAGAGACACAGATTTCCGGTGCTGCCAAGAATGCAAGCAGACACAGAAGAACACACAGCAAATGGACACAGAGAGCAGACAAAGGCGGGGGGAGAGGGAAGGGGAGAGAAATAAATAAAATAAATCTTTAAAAAAAAAAATCAAAGGAGGGTAGTGGATGTGTCTCAACAACTTGGGTGCCCACCTACCACATGTGAGGTCCTGGGTTCAGGTCCTGGTGCCTCCTAAGGAAGACAAGCAGATGGCAGCACCCATCACAATGAACTAGATGACACACCCTGCCACAACAAGCTAGGTGCTCCCCTGCAGCAACGAGCTAGACATCACACCCACCACAACGAACAGGCGCCTAAACGTGGTGCCACAGGCCAGCAGATGCTGCAGCCTGCAGGAAGCAGATGTGGCTCAGGCTGTTGGGCACTCGCCTCCCATGTGGACGGTCCCAGATTCGGTCCCCGGTGCCTCCTGGAGAAGGCGAGCAAGCATTGAGCAGACAGACGAGAGAACCTTCTGGGGAAGGGGGGATAAATTAAAATAAGTAAATATAATTTTTTTAAAAATTCAAAAGAGCCTCCAAAGCAGAGGGAACACAGGGTTAGGCAATCCCTCAGAGCCTCAGTTTCTTCATCTGCCAATGGGAAACAGCCTTACCTCCAAAGAACATTAAGAAACTGAAAGGGAACCTATCTAAGGTTGCACCTAGTAGGGTGCAAAGCATGTCACACGTGCCCCCAAAACTGGCAGCTGTGGTTAAAGAGAAAGGTAGAGGGTTCAAGTGGTGGAGGAGGGTTTTCCATCCACCCTCCTCCCCTCACCCCTGTCTCCCTGTGTGCCTGCAGCGATGCAGCGCATGGGGCTCATCGATTTGCACTCTGGTCATGCAACAGGCCAGATAAAACACACATGTCACCCTCCAGGTATGGGGGGGGGGGTGGGGAAGAGGCACAGGCGAAGAGCACGTCAGAGGAAGAGCACGTCAGAGGAGGCTCAGCTGGTCTCAGGGCAAGCCCAGGCAGGGAGGAGGAAGGAGGCAGCCCAGTCTCCTGGCCTGGTGACCGCACGGAGAGTGACACATGGGACACCTGAACTGTCTTTGAGAGTGCTATGCTCTGGCTCTGTCCCACCCCACGTCCTTCTTCACCCACCAAACCCCCCTCCCCTCATCGCCAGGGCTGCCTCCTCCACTGGAGGGGGCGCTATCCCTCTTCCTTCAGCGCTCCTTTTGTCCCATGGTCCCATTCCCATCCCCTGCCATCAGGTGGGCGTGCTGGGCCTGGTGCTGGGGACGAGGAGCCAAAGACAAGGGGGGCTGAAAGATACGAGCAAACTGTGTGGTCAGCGCCCAGTCAGGAAACAGAATCCAGCCCGAGGGTTCACAGGAGATTCTAATTAAAGGGTGGTCTCAGAGGTGTGGGCAGGGGTGATAGGACAGGCCAGGGAGGCCGAGGCACCCAGAGACTGGCAGCAGGGGAGGCAACCACCATCCCAGGGGTCAGGTGGGGAAGTCGAGAGAACGGGGGCAGGGGAGGTAGAGATGCGCCTCCGCCATTGAAGGTGCTGGATAGAGCAGGAGGGGCGCAGGGAGCCCTCCCCGCTCCTTACCTCCCCCCTCTGACCTCCGGCCTCCTATTGGCTGTCCTTCCAGGAGCCAACGAGAGCAGAACATCCTGGTGACGTGGTCCTTGGGGTCAACCTCCCAGAGCCCAGAGTAGGGCAGAGCAGGGCAGAGGATGGGAGGGGCCTGGGCAGGGGGCAAAAGAAGAGTAGTCTACACCAATCCATCATTAGCACATGACAGGCTATTGAACAGGGACCCAAAATGTCAAATCTGAGAACCAAGGGGAAGCCACCCTGTGATCAGAATTCAGCGTGATGTTGACAATTGGAGCCGTGTCAGAGAGAAATGTCCCTACCGTGGGAGTAAGGCAGCACTCTTGGAGAGAGGGAAAGTAAAGGGCTGCGGCAGCCTTTATAGGAGAGGATGCAGCGTTTACAGTGAATCGCAGCGCTCAAAGGACCAGCACGCAGACTGGGTTTACCCTGCAAGCACACACAGGACGGAGACCAGACCCGTGGGTTGCATTTGCAAGCCCTTTAATCGGGGGCTTATGGAAGCCATGAGGAATGCAACAAAACGCAAGCGCCGGGACAGTAGCTGCTTCCGTCAGTGCCCTCGTCACACCCTCGAGGCAGAGAGAAGCTGGCATTGTTTAGTACCGTCTGCGTTCCGGACTTCACCATGTTTTGCGTATGTTACGTAACCCATCGTCCCCAAATTTCTAGGCAAGCATTGAGCACCAATTTGCAGGTCAAGAAATTTGAAGCTCCTGGTATGCATTTCTTCCTTGTATGTCCAAGAGGAAATCTTGGCTTTGTTCTACGGCACTGGATCCCAAAATCAGAACCCTAGGAATCACCTAAGGAATGGGTTGAAGAGGCAGATTCCTGGACCCAGACACAGGAATTCTGTTCCAGTGGGTCTGTGGCGGGGCCCAATAATCAGCATTTTACATAAGAGCCTGGGGATTCACTGCTTTGGAAACAGTGCTACAGGGAAGAAGAAAGCACTGTGGGCCTGCAGCCAGGCCGGGACCGGGCTGGACTTTGTGTATTGATGGCCCGATGGCCATGGCCGTAACAGGGACACGTTGGGTGTAGTGTGGGCTGCGGGGCAGAGCAACCGTTAGTAAAACTTGGGCAGGGCAATCCATTTGGAGATTGAAGAGGGGAGGAATGGGCAAGGACAGGAGGCAGAACCTACCTGCCTGGATGTGCCAATCGATGCGGGTGTGAGGGAAGGGGCCAGCAGGGGTGGCCTGGCCGATGGCAGCACCAGTTAAGACGGAAACACAGAGGAGGCTTAGGCCTGGCGTGAAAGCTATGTGAGGGACCAGCTGGTGTGTGAAGGGGCAAGTGGCTCATAGGCCAGAGGCTTAGCAGAGAAGACTGGGCTGGGGACCCTATCCGGGAGGTGTCACAGCACAGGTGGTAGGTGACCCTAGGACACAGAAGGGTCATCCAGGGGAAGCTTGTGCAGGGATGAGCAAGGGAAAACCACCAAGAGAAGGAAAGGAGGTTCCCTAAGGTACTGGGTAGAAGGGCCAGAGAGCCACAGTGTCCCCTACTCTGAAAGGACCAGGGGGCTGAGAAGAAGGGGAAGCATGGACATTCACCGTGACTCCTCGGAGAGCTCTGGATCCGTTTCCGGGTGGTGTGGGCAGGTGCTGGGATAGGGAAAAACTAGAAACCAACAAGCATAAGGGATCTGTTCATAACTTGCACTATGGGCTTATTTGTAATAAACAGAACAATCTGGAGAAGTTAAAAACAATAAGGTTGATCTCTATGTGGGGATATGGAAAGAGCTCAAAGACACATTAAGTGACAAATATGTAGAATATATAGGTTCGATCCAAACATATATAATATATAGCAAGCCATATGTCCAAATATTAGCCCAAATTTGTACAATATATACTTTTATATTTATAGGAGGGGGTTCGCAATTCATATTTAACCATATGCTAAAAGGCCAAGTATTAAAAAAAAAATCGATGTTCAACTTTAAGAAAGGTCAAAGCCAAACATCAGCAGATAAAATGATCTTCTGGAATCCAAAAATAAATCTGACAATTTATCAAAAAATTAACTGTAAGTACATTTTTATTACTACAAATTTAATAGCCAAATTGCAAATGTTTGACACTATACATCAAGACTTATGAATATGTATATATATACTTACACATAACATATGTATATGCATATACATACTTATCCACACTCATGTATATATCAAGTAGGTGTTCACTTTCACTGAGGCTAGTAGAAGGGCATTTTTATCTCGCTCCACCAGGACGGGTCGCTGCTGATGGGAAGGTTGCCACCAAGTTGTTGAGCCTCCTTTTCTCTCTAATGGTAACTGACCACTGAAACAGTGACTCCCCGCTCTGCGGTTGTGGAGGATTGGTATGTTACTCCTCCTTGCCCAGCCTCCCCCTCTGCCGTATGACTCTGCAGTCTAGACTAGGAGAGGTCTGGATCCTAATCCCCTTGGTTGGACCACATTTGTGACTGTCGTCCCACCAGCATCACACTCCCTGGACTGGACTCAAGCCTCAGTCCTCTGTGTCCCCAAACCCAGGAGACAAGTGGACTATCCAAGAGTCCCACTGAAGCCCTCCCCTCTTCTTCCACCCCCCCCCCTCCCTCCGGAGGTACCAGAGCCGGGGATTTAACCTGGAACCTTGTATGTGGGAAGCCGGCACTCAACCACTGAGCCACATCAGCTTCCCTGGGTTGGTTTTATCATTTGTTTGTTGTTTGTTTTTGTTTTTAGGAAGCATCAGGGGCCTCCCATGTGGAAAGCAGACACTCAGTCACTTGAGCCACATCTGCTCCCCCTTCCCTCCTCTTGAGGCTTGAGATTGGGAGAAGCCCGTGCCCCTTCTCCTCGTGGGGATGCGATGAGACTCAGCCCATCCCCCTGACCTCTCCAGGGAGCTCCTCCTCACAGATCCTCCCTGTGGGACTCCCCAGCCTTCTGGATCCTCCTTGTGGGTCAGCGTGTGGCTCAGGAGCCTGAACCCAGGCGTTAGCATGGACCATCAGTGAGGCCACTGAGCACCTCGCTTTGCTCTCTGGAGCACCTGCGGCAGCTGGAATTCCATTGAAACCTTAGTCATAACACCCCGTTAATCACACCCCATCCAGGACTTTTGGGTGACTTTAGTAACAATGGCCCTTCCCTCTGTGCCTTCACTCTGTTTAGCTTTGATGGCTTTTATTTATTTTATACCTCCCTCCTATCCATCTCTGAGTTACATGTTTTCCCTTTCCACCTATTTAAGTTCAGACTTCATCACCTCTCAACTCATAGCCTGTGTCTGCTTCCAGGTCTCATTCCCCATGCCTCGTGTCTCCTCCTGCCACCAATCCTCCCCATATTAGCCAAAACCTTCTGTGGCTCCGCCTGTCCAAGCACCAAAATCCAACCTTCTAAGCACTTTCCAAGCTGGCCCCAGCCTTTCCCCTCCACAGCCCTTTCTGTGCCAGTCACAAGACACCCACCCTTCTGAGTCGGTTGTGCTTTCACTGCCATTTCCAAGTCCACGATGCCCTTCACAGCCCCCATTGCTTTCAGTCAGCCCCCAGCTCAAATGCCACGTGCTCTGCAAATACTCCAGTTGTAAGGTGGGCTCTTGGTCGGCTGCCAGGACAACTTTTACGTACCTCGATTGTTGTCTTTACCTCACCATATTACAGCTGGTTGTGGGGTTTTGAGGTTTTTTTTTAAGATTTATTTTATTTACCCTCCCTCCCACATTCCCCCCGTTGTCTGTTCTCTGTGTCCATTCGCTGTGTGTTCTTCTGTGTCTGCTGGTATCCTCATTAGACGGCTCTCGGAACCGATCCTGAGACTTTCTGGAGTGGGAGAGAGACAATTACTCTCTTGCACCACTTCAGCTCCCCTGTTCTGCTACATCTTCTTATTTTCTCTCCTCTGTGTCTCTCGTTGCATCATCTTGCTGTGCCAGCTCTTCACGTTGGCCGGCACTCCTGTGCGGGGCAGCTTTTCCCATGTGAGGCTGCATTCCCACAGAGGGCGGCTCTCCTCCACAGGGCTGCATTCCCGCATGGGCTGGCACTCCGCGTGGGCCAGCTTGTCCTCACCAGGAGACCTTAGGCATCAAACCCCGGACCTCCTATATTGTAGATGGGAGCCCAATTGATTGAGTCACATCTGTTTCCCCAGCTGGTTGTTAACATATTAGTTTTCCTGTCTCGGCTGTGAACAGCCTGAAGGCTAGGGCTATGCTGTCTTTACATGTTTTAGGACCTAACACAGTGGCTAGTGGTAAACCAATTTTAAGTGGGAAGGTAGCTAGATGGGTGAAAAGATGGATGAATGGATGGATCTATTCTCATAGTCACCTCCGATCTTTTTAGAAAGTTGATACACATAAAGAAGAGTATACCACAATGATCATGTATCTACCATGCAGTGGGGAGGGGGATGCCAATTCCCAACCTCCCCCTACCTTCCTGGCATGAAGCCCCTGTTCTAGTCAAATTCTCTGCACCTGGCATAGGTCACCTGTAGGAGTCTGCTCTCCAACATTTGTCCCTGGTAACACATGGACATCAACTCTTCTATTCACCCTTCCTCAGTGCCTTGAGAGGCATTCCTTATAGCTCATCAGCCTTCATCTGTCTCCTTGCTCTTCTATTTCTCAGAGGACCAACCCAGCAGGGTCTACCCCAAAGCCTGAGCCTGTCATGACAACAGCCATAAACTTGGTGCCATCCCCCATCTTTGGAGGTAAACCATGCTGCCCACCTGAGCAGACCCAGGTCTGGACTCCAAGCTGCCATGTTCTCATCAGCCTGGCAGCCTAGACCAGTGTATTTTTAGAGACTTATTAAATGGGGGAATCCTTTCTTTAAATGAAATCTTCCATGGAAGCTGATTATATAAAATAGATACAAGGTGGGACCTCATTGAAGCTGGGTTGGGTTACCTGGACTCCCCCTCCACCATGACCACCCCCAAACCTGAGATATCTCTCCTAGACTGCAATAGCTTGGTAGAAGGCAGCCTAAAACCACTCCCCTCATCCAAAACGCTAGGCTTGGACCTTGACTTGCCCCCATCCACTAGAAATGTTCAGGCACCTTCCTCCTTTTCAGGCCCTCTGTAAGACTTATACCGAAGCCAATAACCTAGATGAGACCCTGAGGCCCTGCCCTTCTTTCCAGGAGGCTCTTCTCCTTCTTATGGCACAACAGAGGGTATCCAACAGAGGGTAAAGACTTCCACTACCAAGTCTTCACACCTCATGATAAGTCCCCATTGTTTCACTTTCACTTATTTCTCCAGAAGCCTAATATCCCTTGGGAAAACACCCCTCCTTCTTTCCCATTCCCATCCCGTTATTTGGGTAGGGCTGACTCCATCGCTTCCCATCTCAACAGGCAGATACCCAACCCAAGACAGATCAATCAAAGCACTCATCCTTGTGGCTACAGGGGGTGGCTCAGGGATGGACAAGCTGTCCAGCTGACACAAATGGGATTTGGTTCTGCAACTCTTGCCAGAACTTTCTTTCAACCAATGTTGCTAAGCTCTATGAAAGAAGGTGGAACTGCTGGTAGCCACTGCGCCACGCTGTAAGAAAAGTTTACCCAACACACACAGAGGAAAAAGGAAAATGGTGGAGAGAGACTTACCCTGACAATGTATTTGAACATCTGGATTCAGTCACACCTGATGCCAGCAAACCTTTGACCTTCTCAATAACCTGAGCCAATAAAATTCCTTTCCTTTACTTAGATCAGCTGAAGTTGGAGTTGAGTACAATCCTCCTAGCACTACCATGGCAGCCCAAATATCCCTGACCATACCTGGTCCCTTGGAGTATACACTGGACCACCCACTATCCTGGCCCAGGAAACTTTAGCAGCCTGGCCTCCTGGGCCCCACCTATTAGGATGCCCAGCATCTCCCCTGTCCTTTCATCCTCCAAGGGCCATTGTCACAAGGTGGCTACGGGTCTACTTTCTGCCCACACTCCCCTTGGATCACTAATACCACCTCTTTTAGCCCCTAACTCAATATTATTTGCCTTTGGGGAATGAAAATGTAAAAAGGTAAGCAAATACCAAAGTTCTTTCAACGTGTTCTATTCAGTGTCTAAGGTATGGCCTCATCTGTGGGCTACACGTATAATTAAAGAGTAAAGCATCTGAGTCAGAACTGCCAGGGACATTTCAACTGGTGAGGAAAGCTATTGATTGTTGACATGCTGCTGGCTTCTCAGGTTTAGGATGTCAATAGCTGATCAGTGCCTCCTCCTGCGTGTTTAACATGCTCCTTTCCTCACGCTGCATAGAACGAGTACAGTTCCAACCATGGGAAAGAAAGAGGAGCTCTGCTACTTGGAACATGGAGCAGATTCTCAATAAATATGCTCTGCCCAGTTTTTTCTCTCCTAATACATAACTTTGTTTCCAGTGATCTGAATCCCACAGGCCCAAGATTTATCCATTCTGAACTCCTAACTAAGGCATTCATTCATCTCAACAAATACCCACCATGATACTGAATTTCCTGCGTTCAAACTCCTCTCTACCAAGAAGCTGTGCCCCTGCTTGCACAGGTCTCCTGAAGTATCACAAGAAATGTTTCCATGCAGGACCCAAGGTTGAATCTGATGTTGGAACCGACTCCCACCTTGTTAGAGGGGATTCTTCTGTCTCTCTCAGTGCCACCTGGGCACTGAATATGAGAAATTTTAACTGCAAATTCTGTTGACTTTTCAGACCCAGTGTTCATTTATGTATTATCTGCCTGGGAAATCTTATCCACTGCAGAATCCATTTCTACTCTAAAGCTGATGTTTTCCCAATCCGAACTTAGGTCTGACGTGATGCTGTCCCTGAGCCCCAAACTAGAGCTCTCCACCTCAGGGCATTCTCAGATGGCCTGCAGACACCTCAAACTTAATATGCCCCAAATCAGACTCAATATCTTCCTCCAAAACCTGATCCTCTAACGATATCTTGTATCTCAGTCTATGTACCACCCATAGGCTCAAGTCATATTCATGAAAATTATTCTCAACTCCTCCTATAACCAATGGCCACCATAGTCTGTTGTCACAACATGCTTGAGATCTCTTTGTCACCCCCTTCTCCTCCTCTCCAATCCCACAGCAGCATTGGTTGAGCTAAACCTCAGCAATCTCATGGATGCCCCACTTCCTTTCCAGTCCACTTTCCACTCTGAAACCAGAGTGATCGTCTCTTAAATGCAAATCCTGCCGACTTACCCAATGTTGACCTTTTTGAGTCCTCTGCTTCAAAACCTGACGCTCCAGCCTCATAGAGCAATTACCCAAAGGTATTTCTGCTATGACTAAAGTCAGGTCTGCTCTGCCAGAAAGCCCTTTTCCATGATGCCTCTGACACCATTCCTTACACTCAGTTTGATTATTCCATCTTCTCTGTTCCCTGGGACCTGAGCATCTCTCTAAACGCTGCATTCATCACCATGCTTTGACGTCCTTCACTTCTGGGGCAGTCTCACAAATTAGAATGTAAGCTTCATGTTTTGCCCCTGGCTGAATCCCCTGCATCAAATCAGCATTCAGAAATTCCCACCTTCCTAAGGATTGGAAGGAGAGTTTCTGCCTCATCAACATAATAGTGTTTTCCTTATTTCTCCGATGGTTCCCAAACTGATCTCAGAATGCAGCTGGCCTTGTTACATAAGACCCTGTAGGCAGAGAACCCATGAGATGGTACAGATCGCTGGGCTAAAGGAAAGTACCCCAAAAGCTTCCAGCAGGGAAGCCTGCCCTCTAAGAGGGATAGAAGACGGGACAAGCCCCTCCCTACCTCCAGTGAGCCCAGCATGCCCTTTGAAAACTGCCCCAGCCCCTATTGCATGTGTTTTCTCTGGTCACCTAGGAACACTGCTTGGTATTTATGAGAGTAGAGAATGCTGCTATTGCCGGCCATTTACCCTATGAAGACGGCATTCTGCTTTTAAGAAGAGTGGCTTTTTTTTCCTTTTATTTCATTAGCCAGGAACAATTGATGGTCTAATTCTTGCTCTTCTACTCAAATGCAGAAAAGTTGGTGCCTCCATACCGTGTAGATCTCTTTCATTCAGAGAGGGTCATTTCACTCGGAAGTAATCTACAGGGTGGCATGGTCGAGATCCTCTGTTTGACCCCTGGAGCAAACACCAAGTCATGAGCCCTCAACGCCCTGGTGGCCCCAGTTTACTGGAGAGATTAGGTTTCTGATGAAAATAGGAGAGGAGGAATGAACGAAAGTATCAGCTCTTCACAACAAATTCCAAATTCCCATGGGATATTTTATTATAAGGTCTCAAAACACACCTACCTTCAATTTATATTTTCAAGTGAATGCCTTCACAAAAATCATTGTACTTCACCCTCGGCCTCTACTTAGACCTGGAATCCCATAGCCAGTAGCAGGCAAGGCAAGGAGGCAAGGAGGCTAAGGCAGGAGAAGATCCAGTGAGTCAACCAATAGTTATTGAACTCCTACTATGTGCCAGGCTTATAGACTCAGTGGAGAACAACACAGATGAGCTTTTATTCTACTGCCAGGTGACAGATAGGTGGGCAACATTGTGATATTTCTTGAGTCCAAGAGGAATTTGAGTTTTATTCTATGGAAAACTGAAACCATCAAGGACTTTTAAACTAGCAAGGGGCATCCTCTGGCTGACATTTTGTAAAGGAGTTTCAGACAGTGAGGGTGTCTTAGTTTCCTTGGGCTGCTGTAACAAAGCACCATAAAGTGGGTGCACTGTCTCACAGTTCTGGAGGCTACAAGTACCTATCAAGGTGTTGGCAGAGCTGTGCTGCCTCTGAAGTCTGTAGGGTTCTGGGGGTGGTTTACGGGCAATACCTGGCATAACTCTATCTCTGCATCTGTCACATGGCTGTCTTCTCTCTCTTTCTCTGTGTGTCCAGATTTCTTTTCCTTGTAAGGTTACCAGTCATACTGTATTAGGGCTCACCCTACTCCAATTTGAGCTCATCTTAATTAATAACCTCTTCAGATACCCTATGTCCAATAGGATGATATTCGTGGGACCAGGGGTTAGGGCTTGAACTTATCTTTTGCAGGGCCATGATTCAATCCATAACAGAAGGAAATGGCTAAAGCAGGGAGACTGGTTAGTTTTTGTAGGAGATTTAACAAAAGAAAAGGGTCAACCTGGAGTGGCTCTGGAGATGATGGCTTGGGAATGGACTTCTGGTCTACCTTAGTGGTACACTAATGATTAAATGCAGAGGAGAGAAAGAGAAGCATCAAGGATGACTCCTCAGTGTTTGACTTGAGCAAATGGGGAAATGGGGTTACAATTTTTGAGATGGAAAAGACCAAATGGAAGGTGGAACCATTTTCAAAGAAGAGAGATCAGAGTTTTCTGTTGGATATTTTTAGTTTGAGACACCCACATGGCAATGTCAAAGCTGCATTTGGACACACAAATCTGGAACTTGGGAAGAAAGTCTGATGTCTCAAAGGTACATCTTCTAAATTCCTGCCTCGGAGAGCTGCAGGCCTATGCTGTTCTGATATTACTCACAGATTTCAAAACCCTTTACTCTTTGGCAGGAAAGGGGAAAATTGCTTTGCAGTGGAGGTGGCTGAGAGTCACTGATGACTGTCAGACATGCTATGATCCATGTTGTAGGCAAGGCTAGGACAGAGCTTTAAATGGGGGGAAGGGGGTAAGAAAATTGCCTGACAGGTCCTGGTTCCTTAAGTTCAAAGTGTGGCAATCAAATTCAAAGTGCTTGCCAATCACTCGGACAGCCTAGTGCCCACCAAGAGGGGGAAAGGAGAGCAGGGGAAGGGGGGAAGAGGGTAGGAAATAGGAAGAGGAGGCTGATACTGGAACTAATCCTAATAACTATTTGACTGTAAAAATATGTTTGTGTAGATAAACAGTCTGGAACTAATATCCAACTTGAAAAGTGCCTTTACTATCTGCTAAGACAAAGACCACCCAGTGGGCTGGCTTAACAACAGGAATTTATTCGCTCATCGTTTCAGAGGCGAGAAGGCTTGCTTCCACCCAAGATTGGCACCTCCTGGCTGACTGCTAAAAGTGCGCTGAGATTCAACTGTGAAAAGGAATGAAGTACCGATTCATGTGACAACACAGATGAACCTTGAAAATATTACACTAAGTGAAAGAAACCAGACACAAAAAGCCACAGAGTGTATGGTTGCATTTACATGAATTGTCTAGAATAGGCAAACCCATATATAGACAGAAAGTAGTTAATAGTTGCCTAGGGCAGAGAGGAGGGGTGTTGGGGGGATTAAGGGGTAATGACTACAAGGTACAGGGTTTCTTTTGGGGGTGATAATTGGGGGTGAAAATTGACTGCAGGGATGGTTGCACAATTCTGGGACCACACTAAAACCCATGGAACTGTATACTTTAAATGGGTAGATTTTATGGACGTGAATTATATTTCAATAAAGTGGTTATCAAAATATATTAAATGTTAAAAGTGCACTGAGGCTCTTACTATTGTTGTGTGTGTTGGGGGAGGGGTTCTAGATCCTGATTAATTCCACATGACGAGAGATGAGACTCTATTGATTCAATTAATGAAACACTATTAATTCAACTGTTGAAGTCAGAACCACTCTTGCGTCACAAGAGAGCAGAGACTAATCAAGAAATCCTGCTCTCCAAAACGACTTGCCGAACGCATTCCACTCCTAGATTTATTTTGGGGTTGAAAGGAATGTCATGGTGGTTGTTTGGGAAATGTGATAAAATTCAATGCATGTTTTATAGTAAATGTCACTTCTGTCAATTCTGGCAGTTGCAATATGTGCAGGAACAGAACTCTCCTCAGAGGGTGTGAAAGTGAGAGAGCTGTGCTTGGTGTGCAAAGGGGCTGTGGCGCAAAGCCAGGGGACCCAGGGCGCCTCTCCGTGGTGGTGATGAGGCTGCAGGGACCCCCAGGGTGCCGGGGTCGGCTCCAGCAGGCGCAGTATTTGCTACCCTAAATCTCGTGGGCCACAATAAAGTGGGCTTGAGGATATCAAAACTGAACTGTACTTAGACCTTCTGGTTCTGCCTCAACTCTTGGCCCAGTGTTCTCAAACTCAGTGAGCATCAGAATCCCCTGGAGGGCTCATGAGATGCACCCCCTCCACCCCCAGTTTGCTGAATCCCATCTCCAGAGAGCCTGATTTAGCAGGTCCAGGGTGGGGCCCGTTAGGATTTGCATTTCTACCAAGTCCCCAGGTGCTGCTGCTGCTGCTGAAGGGCCCAATCCAAGGAGCAAGAGGGAGTCGCCTGCTGGATTCCTTCCAGGGCTGGACGAGGGCACATGAGGCCTCCTCAGCAGGCATTTCCTAAGACCACTCTTGAATTGTTCCCGGGGCAGAAAGAACTAAGGAAGGGGAGGGGAGTGTTGTTCTGCCCCCCCCCCCCGCCCCCCACAAAGTCCTAAGGGACTGTTGTGCAGTTTAGATTGGATTTTCTGGGCCACTCCTTTATTGATCGCAATCAGTCAAGTTGCCCCTATAACAAATTGCCTTAAATTATTGAAATAGTAGTAGGCGCAGCTGGGTAAATAATGCACAGGGTGGATGCAGGTCTATATTCATTAAGAGGTTGTTCCACACTGCATGTGTCCCATTGGGTCTGGCTCAAAATGATTTGTTCCCACCAATCTGATACTTCTCAGTGCCTTCCCATCCATCAGCTCGCCCTGCCAGGTGACCAGAATCCCTCGGGCATTTCACACAGGTCTCCTAATCCAGGGCGGGTTTCGCTGCACGTACCCAAGAAGTGGCCACAAAGAGACACATATCCTGAGTGTCTTTAAGCCACTCAAGAGCAGGTATGCTGAGTGTTTAACATCGCCTGAGAATAATGAAATTCACGATGAGAAATGAGTTACTCTCGATTTCAGACTGCACTAGAAGCAAATGAATGAATTTGAACCCAAAAGCCCCTTGTTTTCAAAATGCAATTAAAAAAAAATCGACATTGTGATTTTTGTCTCTGGTAAAGCAAACATTAGGAAATGGAATCTTTTCTTAAGGAAAGTGTCCCTGTAATAAGATATGGCAGGGACCAGCCACGGTAAGATTGAGGAGGATTAAGACAGGCTCTTTGGAAAGCATCATGAGACAAAACATGCAAATCACCATGGAAACCAAGTCATGTAATTATCGTTTAATAGGTTTGCTAATCATCCTAAAAAGGTAAAGAAGTCCACTGCCGAAAGTGGAGATTGTGGTGGGTATAAATGAGGGAAACAGCAAGAAAATAGAGGGAGGGGGCCACTAGGAACGTCCATCTCTCTTTTTCTGACCTGTCAGGAAGGGGTAATATGTAGGTCTGGGCAGAAAAGTAAACAACCATCCTTTGAGAGCAGGGACAGGAGAATGAGCCACAGGGCATGACAAATAGCTGATAACCAGTTTCCCACAGCCGGGGAGGCTTGCTGCTGCCTCTCTGGTGATTCTAGGACCCCCGGAGCTTCCCAGATTCTTGGTTTGTGGGTGCGCAGACCAGTGGGGGCAGATTGCAGACGTGAGCCTGGGGCTGCAGTCGAAAGGCTGGATCAGAGCACGAAGACCGACAAGGGAAGGAAAGTACAAACTTCCCCTGCCCTGGAGCGTTCACAGTTTCTGCTCTCTTTAAGCCTGATCAGGGCAGAACTTACCTTTGTGGCACACCAATTAGGAGCCCGTTTCCTTCGGATCGTTAACGATCTAGAGCATAAAGGAATATAAAGTAAGGAATGAAACAAAGGAATATGAAATAAGGACTAAAACAAGCCTCCAGGTAAACCAGCTAGCTCTAACATATTTAAATTTGCCACCTTTCAGGCCTTCTGATTTTTTAAAGATAATGTTTCTGTTACAGTCAAAGTAAATTCTGAAACACCTGTGGCTGGGTACACCTTACCTTCCATATTTTGATGCTTTTACTCCCTAAGTAGTCATCCATTAAAACATCAACGACTACCGTTTGTTTTGTATTTTATCTAACTGGCATCACCTTATACATATGTGCTGCTGTTTAATGTTTTCATTTGATGTTAAGTTAAGAGCTGTAGGTATTGACAGACGTAAATCAATAAGAGAGCTCAGCAGTGTTGCTCTGTTTATTCCATGAATTCCAAGGTGGGCCGCAAGGAACGGTATCACTGAGGACACCCGTATCCTTAGGAGCTGAGGCTCTGAGGCCCAGGCAATGACCAGCCTTTGCAACTGAAGAAATTATCAGCCACAGGTACAGGGAGCCCTGTAGGGGTCTACACTACTGTGCAATTAGTCAAAACAAATATCTGCCCACCTCACCTCTACCTTGAAGCCCTCCTGAGTTGCTCATATACTCAGCGGCTCATAAATGCCACCCTTGGCACCGGGTGATGCTCGCCCAGCATACTGACCCTGATTATTTCAGACCTGTTTCCCCTTCTGTCAAATCCCCTCAGGTTCTTCAGTCATGGCAGCCTGTCTGAATTATATCCTCCTGCTCTGCCCTTGGCATGTCGTTGACCTGCTGACTCACAATTTCCCTCACTGGCCTTGAACTGGTCCCGCTGACGTTCCACAACGCGTCCTGCCTCCCACAGATGTCCCCACCCCCTCCAGTCCACCAGGGCCTCACACACATCCCCGCCCCGTCCCACCTGCTGGTCCACCCCCAGCCGTCAGGTGGCCCCGCGCTTCAGGATTACCAGCCAAAGCCCCAGCCTTTATGTCTGGACTTTCTGTCTGTTAAACGGAAGATTGCAACAGCGGATTTACCTGGACACTGATGTAGCTTAAATTGCAGGGCTCCTCCCTTGCAAGGGCCCCGGCCCAGGCCCTTATTTCATTTTGTGTTCATAATTACATCGTCTCAAAGAGGACTCCAAAAACTGTATAAACTTCAGGCCACCCACAACTTGGATTCACCCCTGGAGAAAGGATTTCTTTATTCTGAAGTTCTCCAGGAGGGTGGCGCTTTGGGAGAGCGGACAGGTCACAATCTGGGGACTGAAGCCACTTGTGCCCTGGGCTGGGCTCCCGGTCCCCCACCCACCCCCCGCCTCACCCCCACGTAGGATTCATTAGCCTTGGCCAGCCTGGCTTCCCTGCGGCCTTCGAGCAGGAGGGGGGACCACAGCTCCCAGCTCGGCCATCTGCCTGGGCCCTGCCCTGCTCCAGCTGCATCCACTGGGCTCTTGGGGAAGGGCCAGACCCCAGGCAGATGATCCGACACGATGAAAAGGGAAATTCTCAGCATTCTTTCTGCAGAAGACATTTGCCAATTGAAATGCAGTGAGAAGCAGGCAGCGTTTGTCTTGTTTTGTTTTGTTTTGCTTTGCTTTGTTTTGTTTTGTTTTGTTTTTAGCAGCCAAATACATCTTCAACGCTCATGGAGTTCAATTTTGAAAAACCTGGGTCGCCGCTAATTAAGCTGAGCTCCACCTGGCGGTAACGTCCTCCAAGGGGCAGGGGGCTGGGGAGGGGGCGCTGCCGGGAGGCCAGGGAGGAAAAGACAGAGCCCGGAGGCACCCTCCCAACACATATGGACTTCCAGTGTTGGAAAAATATCTTCATATTCCCAGAAATGACCCAATGGGACAATCAGATTACATTATTTTCTCCAGTCACCAATGCACAGTGATGGTTCCAGTTGGAAAGGGCCAAAATCCTGTATTTAACTCTAGCTTGACTCTGAGACTAACTGATGACCCAAAGTTTCTCAACAAGGTCCTCTCGCCAAGTGCTCATTTTCCTTTCTCACCACTAACAAAGGCGGCTTGACAGGGCCGTCGGTCAGCTTGAGCTTCTCAAGCCAGCTCCAGCTGGTCTGCCTCCCCTGGGGGTCTGAGGAGCATGATGTCCACAAGGCTGGACCGGAGGCTTCTTCCTTCTGCAGCCAGCAGGACCACCCGTGGCACTAGATTCAGTCTTGAGAGGCTTTCTTAGACGTCTGAGCATTTTCATTCGGGGCATTATATTATCTGGTCCTCTTGGCAAAGCCAAATTTTGCTCTAAGACTCAGCTCTCCACTTCCTCCATGAAGCCCTCCCAGGCTGCCTCCCACTGAGGCTGAACCAAGCCCTTCTCCCTGCCCCAATGTCTCTCTGTAAGAATACTCACTATTTCACGTAACTGTCTCCATCAACTCTTTCTTCCTCATTGATCTCTAGAGGGAAACTCTTCCTCCCTTGCCCACCTGTAGGTCCTTGTATTTCTACCATCCTTCAGCGCCCTCAAAGCCCTTTCACTTACCCCTCACTGGACCTTTATGATTGTAAGGGGCCATTTTACAAAAGAAGAGGCTAAGACCCGGAGAGATTGTGTGTTGGTCCAAAGGTCTCAAAGCTACTAAGTGTCAACACCTAGACTTGAACCCAGAGCTTCTGATTCTGCAGCTGGTATCTCTCCCCCTGTTTAGGGGCTTAAAGGAAATAAGGAGCACAGCTTCCCTGCCCTCAAAAAGAAGACTGGATGATAAATCGTGGACGTAGGAGCTAACTGGGGCCAGTTAATGGAGCCCAAAGAGAAAGAGGCACCCAGGAGAGGGCAGGGGAGAAACCTGTCCCCGGGGCAGGCATCCTCCTCCCAGCCAATGCCCCTACCCTCTCCACAAGGCGCCATTTTGCCAAGTAGGGGACAGGCTGAAACTGGTCGCTAGGGCTGCTGCCGCTGCTGGGAGAATTCGGGTTTCTGAGAATTCGAACACAGAAGTGGCAGCTCTCACCCACAAGGTTGCCCGCTTCAACTTAGCTTCTTGTTCTTCATAGCCCCTTTCTTCTGACAGCTCAGAGAAGAAGGACCTCATGATTTTGATCAACCAGGGGGCCATTCCGATCAGCCAGACTCCCAGATGGAGGCTGTTTTTTATTTGGTGTCTAACTTGGCATTTATTTTGCTTCCTTCAGAGACTTTGGAGTACTTTCTTATAGAATCCCCTTAAGATTCTTAGTGGGATGCCCACAAAACCTCACCCAGTATTTGCACAACTGTGACTCTCCACAAATGCAAAACAGAAAAGCAAGCAACCTGCCAAAGCCTCAGCATACACACACCCTGCCCCCCACGGCTCCTCCGCAGACATCGCCTACAGGAACCAGCTGGAAGGCTGGGTCTCCACCGGCTGGCCGACCTCTACTACCCCCACCAGGGGTGAACCTGCCGCGTGCCAGCCTGTGTCTCAGCCAGTCCTCATAGGGGTCCCCTGAGACAGGTTCCAGATCAGTGCCCAGACTGCAGATAACAGAGTGAGACCCAGAGCAGGAAAGCAAAACCCTCCAGGAATGAAGCGGGGACTCACGCCCAAATCTGTACGAGCCCAGAGGCCACACTCTCAGTGACACCAGCTGGACAACCCCAATGGACGCTGCTCCGTGCCCATGTGCAGGTGGAGAAAGAGGCTTCGGGGGGACGACAAAACTTACCCGGAGGTCCTGCCCAGCTGGGAAGAAAGCCGAGCGTGTGAGGACATCAGGTCAACAACAGGCTCTGCTCCGTCCGACAAGCGGTTCTAAATCCACTTGTAAGTTTTAAAGAGGCCTAGTTGAAATTTCAAAAGAAATCATAATAAGCAGAAGAGCAAATTTTAATGCTGGCTCTGCTCTAATCCCAGCTAATCGTGTCCTTAATTAAAAAGCAAAAAAAGGACACATGAGCTTAGCAGATTGCATCTTCCTTTTCATTTACAAGACTGATTTCTTTCCTATTTACAGCTACGCCCCTAACTACTCAAACGGTGGTCCATAGACCATCAGCAGCTTCTGGGAGTTTCTCACAAATTCAGAAACCCAGGCCCACCCTGGACTCACTGAATGAGAATCTGCATGTTAATAAAAGTCAGCAAAGTTTAGATGCACTGAAATAGATGACCCAGAGGAAACCTCAGCAATTTTATCACCAATTCTTTCTGGTATATCAAAAGACAATATTGATGAGTAAGGGCTGGGTTTTTTTTTAAAGATTTATTTTATTTATTCCCCCCCCCCCCCCGTGTTGTGAGTTCTGTGTCCATTTGTATTCTCAGTGGCACCAGAAATCTGTGTCTCTTTTTGGTGCATCATCTTGCTGCATCAGCTCTCCGTTTGTGCGGTGCCACTCCTGGGCAGGCTGCGCTGCTTTCCTTGTGCCAGGTGGCTCAATGTGGAGCACACTCCTTGCGCATGGGGCTCCCTTATGCGGGGGACACCCTTGCGTGGCACGGCACTCCTTGTGCACAGCAGCGCCACACGTGCGCCAGTTCACCACACGGGCTAGGAGGCCCTGGGTTTGAACCCCGGACCTCCTATATGGTAGGCAGACTCTTTCAGTTGAGCCACATCCGCTTCCCAGGGCTGATTCTTAAACACAAAAACTCCACCCAGAGGCACTGCCACCAAACAATCTGAGCATCATTACGGCCCGCAGTGGAACGCCTCAGAAACCCCAGTTTCCAGGTGAGCAAGCCCACTTGGCAGGGCCCAGGATCCTCTGGGCGCCCCCAGCTCCCTGTGCAGCCAGCGCCTCCTGCCACAGCTCTGCCTCTTCCCCCAAGAAGTCCACCCTCCTTTCACACAAGTGACTGTTGTTCCTAGAGCTGCGGGAAGAATGTCATGAGTTTATCCAAAATTAAAAATTAAAAAAATTTCTAAAGTGGCTTTCAAGCCCCTTGCTAAATGACTAGAGAAAACTGAACTTCGGCCACATGGAAAATCGCAGCACAAGATGAGGTAATAGGGGAATAGCTGTGAACCTTAGGGGCTGTCCATGAACCAGACCTAGGATGGGCTTGGAAATGTCCTTATAAAGCCACACTGGCTGGGCCGCGGGCGAGCCCTCGGTGGCTGAGCTGTGTGTGGGATGGGGCTGAGACGAGAGTCATGGAATCTTGGGTTACAGGAAGGTCGGACTGCTTCAGTCATCAAGCCAAATCCAGAGTCCTGTGGGGAGATGCAGGGGAAGGGGCTGGAGCTGGGACAAGCACCCAGAAAGATCCCAGCCCGGGGAGGCAGAGAGCCTGCTCCAGGAGGCCCAGCTCTGGCCTTGCTGGGGACCTGCTGGAATTTCGTTATCTCGTTCACCTTGTACAGACAGGAATTTAATAATTAATTAGGGAATCGCTCACCCAGGAACCAGTACGGGAGATTATGCAAATGAGCCGATTGTGGCAAGGGGCTGAATATTTTATAGAGTGTTTAATTTGCAAATACTACCCCCTGAGAAGACTCAGGCAGGAAACCTATCATCACCATAATTATTATTACTCATGCAAAACTACTTGAGTTTCCATAAAACCTCCTTTCTTGCAACGGCTTTCACCTAACATTCTCCCCAAGAAATTTAGCATTTTTATTAAAATGAGAGAGAGAGAAAAAAAGAAGGCAACTAAAGTGCTGATGAAAATTAGGAATGAAATGAACCTGTTTGGATAAAATTAATTGGGCCTTGGGAAGTGGATGTGGCTCAACCGATTGGGCTCGCGTCTACCATATGTTCACATCCCAGGGCCTCCTTATGAAGGCAAACTGGCCTGCACCCGTGGCCCGTGGAGAACTGACGGCCCGCGCCCGGAGAGCTGGCACAGTAAGAAGACGCAACAAGACACAGAAGAACGTGCAGTGAATGGACAGAGAGAGCAGACAGCAAGCAAGCGGTGGGGGGTGGGGTTGGAGAAAAATAAACAAAAAATAAGTAAATCTTAAAAAAAAAAATTAATTGGGCCCTACTTTTTGCCTGGCCTAAAACTCTTTTAATACCCAAACAGCTTCCATCCTAGAAATTTTTTCTTATGCACCCTCTGGGTACCTACTGAGCGAGGAAGTGGAACGTCAAAAGAAACGGGTGCCTCCCTTTCTTGTGAACCCCCACGCTGTTTAATATGGGGGGAGGGTCTCCCCAGCACAGTGTGGGGGCTGCTTGCTGATTCCAGGAGCAGTCCTACTATGGGTTGAACTGTATCTCCTTCCCCATCCCCCCAAATATGCTGAAGTCCTAAGTCCGAAGGTGACTCTTCTGGGAAATACGGTTGTTACGGGTGAAATTAGGCAACTTAACATGAGGTCATACTGGAGTATGGTGGGCCCTTGGTCCCACATGACTGGTGTCCTTGTAAGGGGAGAAGAGACACAGACAGACAGACACAGAGACAGAAGACGGACACGTGAAGACACAGGCCGAGACCGAGCTACGCCACAATCCAAGGGACACCGAGAAGCCACCTAAAGCCTGGAGAGGCGTGGGGCAGAGTCTTCCCCTCAGACTTCAGAGGGGGCGCAGCCCTGCTGACTCCTTGCCTCCGACCTTCGAGTCCCCAGAACTGTGAGGCGATACATTTCTGTTCGCCGAGGCCCCAGGGTGTGGTACTTTATCATGGCAGTTCTAGGAAACAAAGACACCCCCCAACAGCCCTCCTTTGTTAAATAATCTAGAGCAGCTTTCTAGTGCTGCCCAACAAGAGCCCTAACTGCTCCAGCAGGTATCGGCTGTGGGAGCTAGGAAATGACCTGCCTCGGGGACTCCTAGCGATTTCCATCCCACCCTGGTCCTCCTCCACCACCACTGCAGGGAGACACCTCAATCATCTAGAAAATGGCCAACAAATGTTTCTGTAAAGGGCCCGATAGTAAACATTTTAGGCCTCCAGGGCCACACAGTCGCTGTCACAACTATTCAACTCTGCTGTTGCAGCACGAAAGCCGCCATAGATAATACGTAAACAAAGGAGCATGGCTGTGTGCCAATAAAGCTTTATTTACAAAAACAGATGGTGGGCCAGCTATGGCTACCAACCCGACCTTCTGGTACTTGTTATCCTGCTGAAGCATTTTTTAAGACTTCATCCAGTTTTATTCTTTCAAAAAGAGATGCAGATTCTCTATGACGCTGAGCATGTGGATTTGCAGGCCTAAACGTATTAGAATAAACCAGTGGGCCTCAATAAGGAGCAATTTTGCCCCCCAGGGACACTGAGTCCAATGTCTGGAGAACAGGGTCAGCCTCATGGGTGTGTGACTTGTGCAATAAGGCAGGGCACTGTGTTTAAAAGGGCACCACACTTGGTATAATGCTCTGCTGCCACATCTTGAAATTCTTAACAATTTTTATGCAAGGGGCTCTCTATTTTCATTTTGCACAAGGCCCTGCAAATTAGGTAGCCAATCCTGGTAGAGGCATAAAACAAATTGAAAGTTTGTCACAACTAGGGAGGTGTTGCTGGCATCTAGTGGGTAGAGAACACAGATGCTGCTCAACATCCTACAACATACAGGGGAGCATCCCACAGCCCAACAAAGAATTATTAAAAGGTCAATGGTGGCAGCTGATGTAGCTGAAGGGTTGAGTGCCTGCTCCCATATACAAGGTCCTGAGTTCAGTCCCTGGTACCTTCTTTAAAAAAAAGTCAGTGGTGCCAAGATTGAGAAACCCTGGGTTAAACCATATGAAATTGCTAATATACTACCATTTTTGATCTACAAATAGAACCATTTTAAATGGTTCTGCCTAATTGAACTGTTTTTTTATACCTTTGTGATGTATAAGCATATTAACAAACCAAGAAAGAATCCTCCCTCAATATATACATTTCTGATTTCTTTTTGTTCACTATAAATATATTCTTAACCTGCCCCTAATTGGTATAGTCATGTATGTGTTTACTGTTTTTCAGGAAATTAATACATGCAAATGACATTTGAGTTTTTTGTTGTTTTTTTTTAAAAGATTTATTTCTTTATTTTCCCCTTCCCCTCCTTCCACCCTGCTGTTTTTGCTGTCTATGTTGTCTTCTCTTCTCATTTTCTCTCCTCTAGGATTCACCTGGATTCGATCCCAGAGACCCCTGATGGGGAGAGCAGTTTCCTGTCAATTGCACCACCTCAGTTCCTGGTTTCTGCTGCACTTCAGCTTGACTCTCCCCTTGTCTCTCTTTTGATGCATCATCACCTTGCTGCATGACTCACTTGCACGGGGCACTGGCTCACCATGCAGGCACTCGCATGGGTACTCACGAGGGCACTGGCTCACCACGTGGGCACTCATGCGGGCACTGGTTTATCCCACAGACACACTTTCTTATCTTCTTTTTCACCAGGAGGCCCCAGGGATAGAACTCAGGTCATCCCATATGGTAGGTGGAAACTCTATCACTTGAGCCACATCTGCTTCCCTGACATTTGATTTTACTATTCAGAGACATATTCAATAAAAGTGAATCTCGGGAAACGAACTTGGCCCAGTGGTTAGGGCGTCCGTCTACCACATGGGAGGTTCGCGGTTCAAGCCCCGGGCCTCCTTGACCCGTGTGGAGCTGGCCCATGCGCAGTGCTGATGCGCGCAAGGAGTGCCCTGCCACGCAGGGGTGCCCCCCACATAGGGGAGCCCCACGTGCAAGGAGTGTGCCCCTTAAGGAGAGCCGCCCAGCGTGAAAGAAAGTGCAGCCTGCCCAGGAATGGTGCTGCCCACATGGAGAGCTGACACAACAAGATGACGCAACAAAAAGAAACACAGCTTCCCGTGCTGCTGACAACAACAGAAGGGGACAAAGAAGAAAACGCAGTAAATAGACACAGAGAACAGACAACCAGGCGGGGAGGGGGGTATAAATAAATAAATAAATCTTTTTTTAAAAAGTGAATCTCCTATGGAGCGGATGTGGCTCAAGCACTTGAGCGCCTGCTTCCCACATAGAAGGTCCCAGGTTTGGTTCCCGGAGGCCCCTAAAAACAAACAAACAAAACAACAAGCAAGTGGATGAAGAATCAACCGAGGGAGCCAATGTGGCTCAGTGGTCAAGTGCCAGCTCCCCACATAGGAGGTCTAGGGTTCCATCCCCAGCATCGCCACCTCCAAAAAAAAACACAACCTCCTGCCTACCTCTAGCCCACCTACTCCCCTTGTCAGAGCAATTCCATTATAATTTTGTCACCCGTGCTCCCACAGATCTTTTGAAAACGATGACATTCTATTCACATTATCATGTCTGGTTTTCTTTAGGATGTCCTTTATCTGCTCACCCAAAAAGTTCATGAGACATTTGCAGCCCTGGTCCATCTTGCTTTGCTTTCCATTTCCCTGGGGCTGCCCAGTTAAGTAATGAGGAGTCCAGTAACGAGGAATCCAGTTATCCCAGAGCCGCCTCCTCTAGCAATCTGCCACCTGGAACTTTCTTCGATTTCTCTGCTCTCCCTCTTTTGGTGTCCTGGCTGAATTAAAAAATAGCAATCCATTTTCTGCTTCCTAATTTCTCTCCCTTGGTGCTCTTTGTCACAGAATGTATTATTTCTCCGTCTAAAGTCTGTTGGGACTCAGCTCCTGTCAGAGTTGAACAAAACAAAAAGCTCTCGCGTTTGATTCAGGCCAAGCCTCTATACATAGACTTGACCCTTATTTCTGTTCCAAGAAGAGCAGGAAAGAGACAACTTGATGTGGAAGGCTTTTACTTCCCGGTATTGATTTCCACTTGAAGGGCGCAGGGGTGTGAGCGTGGGTATATGTGACCACGTCGAGGCTCATAAATTATTAATACTACCTTTGAATTAAGAGGAGAAGAAGACAAGCAAAAGCAACCAGAAAGGCATAAGGAGGCAGAGAACAGCGATTCAAGAGAAGGATGAATTATTTAGAGGTGTTTAACCACTGTCTTGATTCAAGGGCATCATTTCTCGCTGGGAGCAGTGAGAAGCCGGCAGGAGAGTGTGGCTCTGGCCCCCGCTAGCAGCAGACGGCTGCGGGGAGCATGGCAGGTCTCCCGGAGTTTGGCCTTCTTTCCCTTGACCTTTCACCTCCCACAGCCGCCATGTTTGGTCTCCCAGGGTGAAGATACTGGCTACTGTTTTCCCCTGACCCAGCAAGGAAGTGAGGACGAGGAGCACAGGGCTGTCATCCTGGTCACTTGATGCCAGCTGGAGCCAGCTCAGTGATGGAGGAAAGGCTGGCCCCGTTCCTGACGGCGCAGTGAGATCGCAGAAACCTGAATGAGTCAGTTTGACTTCCGCCAAGCATGGCCCTTGTGGCTCTCCAAGGTGACACCGGCTAGCAGAGAGGGCAAGGGAGGGGACAGTTACGGCTTGTGCGGAAACCCCTTCCTTGGTTCTTCTAGCTGGACCTTTCTGCTGCCCTTTGGGGAATGTTGGGCCCCTTCCAATTTCACCCACACCCGTGTCCAAATGGGCCTCTTGAGATGGTGAGTGCCGAAAGGGTAAGCCAGGGGCAAAAGAATAGAAAATAAGCTTTTGGGATGGGGGTATCATCTCAATTCTAAGTCCCCAGGCTCACTGCATTAGAATAACCTGTGTCGCTTTTATAAAATCACAGATTCCCAAGTTTCACCTTGAGAGACTATTTCTGTAGCTCTGGAGTAAAACCTGGGAAACTATTTTGAACAAGGATCTCAGTGAATTTGAATGCCAGGCCAGGTCTGGGAAAACAAGGATCTAAATCGTTGAAAAAGTTGTAGTTGCTCAAAGCGGATGGGGATGGTTTCATCAAAGGAAAGGGTTTGGGCTCAAACGGCACTTCATTTTCTAAGTTCTTCTTGCCCCAAATCCCAAACCTCTTGATGACGGGAAAAACAACTTCCATTTTTCACTTGTCAGATCCAACAGTCTGAACAAGACGGATTTGATTATTCTATTTACAAAAAAGAAATTGACAGGCAGTGCAGCTTGTGCACTGGGATTCAGGCTCTTCTCTGCAAGCCCAGAGACTTTGTCTGTCCTTTCACTGACTTACTGCTCACTCAGGAAAGCCTGCCGCGACTCTCCTGGGCAACCTCTGGGTAACAGAAGGCTTTCAAGGTGTGAGAGGAGCCCATACTGTCAGAGGTGGGCTGTCTCTTCACTACTGGAAAAGTGTCACCCACGGCTTGAAAACAATGAGTACGGCCTATGTTTGGGTTTTAAAATGCAGGGCATGGAAGCGGACTTGGCCCAGTGGTTAGGGCGTCCATCTACCATATGGGAGGTCCGTGGTTCAAACCCCGGGCCTCCTTGACCTGTGTGGAGCTGGCCATGCGCAGTGCTGATGCGCGCAAGGAGTGCCACGCCACGCAGGGGTGACCCCGCGTAGGGGAGCCCCACGCACAAGGAGTGCACCCCGTAAGGAGAGCTGCCCAGCACGAAAGAAAATGCAGCCTGCCCAGGAATGGTGCCACACACTCAGAGAGCTGACACAACAAGATGACGCAACAAAAAGAAACACAGATTCCCGTGCCGCTGACAACAAGAGAAGCAGACAAAGAAGAACACACAGCAAATAGGCACAGAGAAGAGACAACTGGGGCGGGCGGGGGAGGAAGGGAGAGAGAAAAATAAATAAATAAAATAAAATGCAGGCAGCCTCTTACTGTCTGTGAGCAGGACAGATGCAGGGGAAATGGAGGGAGATCTAGACATGCTTGCTGACGCTTCTCACGCTCGGCCTCATGATCTCTAGGCCCTCCTCTTGCTATTTCGGACGCGTGGCCTTATTTAAGCCTCATGCCAGCCCCTCCAGGAGAGATTATCTCCACTTTACAAAGTGAGAGTCCCGGAAGGTACATAGATTGCCTACAGTCACACAGATAATGCTAGAGCCAAGATTTAAAGCCAGATCTTTTCTGACATACGTGGCCTCTCTTCCTTCTCTTTCTTCACTTCTCATTCTTCGTTTCCCACCTTTCCTCTCCAAAGTGGTCCCAAGGTCTTTTTGCCCCATCAAAGCAATAAACAGACAAAAATGATTAAAACTATGGGATTTGACGATATGGTGCCATCAAGTATCCAGGAAAAGGTTCTCGTTTTTAAACAGTACCACTTTGCTAACCTTCTCATCTTGTAGCCATTGGAGCTCAGACTGCAGTTCCCAGGTAAAGGGCCTTTGTCCACCAAAACTACAGTATGTCTCTGAGCTCCTATAACCCTGACCTCATTGCTGCTTAATAAGATTCTACTGGGCATGTTCAGAGACCCTCACCATGAGGCCATCACGCTTCCCAATTATGTTATGGCCCAGGAGGACAGGAACCACACTGTGTATTGAACAGTCAGGTCTGATGTCCTGCATGGTGCTCTATCCATGTGAATCTTAGTAAGTGATCACCGACTAGATGAATGAATAAGTGCATATTCCTCTTACGAACAGAGTTGACGTGACTGAGCGCATACCTCCCAACTCAGGCATATACATTTATAGGGTGGACACCACCAATGAGGAAGAAAATAAAGATGTTAAAGACTGACAACTGTTAATAAGATGACTATGAACTTGTAATCACAAAGTCTAGAGCTGAGATGCATTACTATTTATATCCTGCTTGCTTACAGAAAATATTTGAAGAAGCAGAGAGTCAAGAGCAAAAATCCAGCAATTGTCAAGGGAACAGCAATGTTTGAGCTTCACCAAATGTTCACTGTAACGGATAATAAAATTGCATATTATTTTCTATCTATTAAGTCACATAATTTTAGAACTATGAGGATTCCAGGGTTTTTCATAAAAGAAACCCAGGACCAAAGACATAAATGCATTTACTGAAGGCGATACCCTTTGAAGCCATGTGTTGCAGCCCCTCTTTCCAACCAGGCCACAAACCCCAGTCAATCCAGCCTTTATGGAGTGCCTACCATAGGCTGGACTTTCTGGCACCTTGCTAGGTTCTGGGAACACCCACCAGGCATTGCTCTATACATCTTCTGCAAAGGAAGTCATTTTGTCCTCATGACAACACTCTTTTCTAGAGGGGGATACTGAGATACAGAGAGGATAAGTCATTTCCCCAAGGTCACAAAGCTGCCAGGCCAGGTTGCTAGGATTCAAACCTGAGTATGTATTCTTGTCCATTATACTATACTGTTTCTGCTAGGGCAGATAGAGGCATTAACAAAGAAATTTTTCAAAATGTATTGGGAGGTGGCCACGGTAGCTGCTGAGGGTAGGGAGAGGGAAGAAGAGATATGATGTGGGGCATTTTCAGGACTTGGAGTTGTCCTGGGTGGTACTGCAGGGACAGATGCTGGACACTGTATGTCCTGCCATGGCCCACTGGGTAGACTGGGGGGGAGTGTAAACTACAATGTAAACCACTATCTGTGTGGAGCAGCAGTGCTACAAAAAGTATTCACCAAATGTAATGAATGTGCCACAAGGATGAAAGAGGTTGTTGATGTGGGAGGAGTGAGTTGAGGGGGGTGGGGGGTATATGGGGACCTCATTTTTTTTAATGTAACATTTAAAAAGAAAATAAAGAAGAAGAAAAAAATGTATTGGGAGGGGTGCTGCTAGCCAGGAGTCTTAGACTGTGCCTAAGAGATGCACAGTTAAGAGAAGAGGGGACAGCCAAATTTTGCAGAGCCCAAAGCTAATATAATTTGGCGGCCCTTCTTATAAATAGAAAATTATCAATACAAAATGAGATACAGAAATGGGTATTGGGAGAGCAGATGTGGCTTAAGCTGTTGAGCGTCCACCTCCCACATGGGAGGTCCCAAGTTTGGCTCCTGGTGCCTCCTAAAGAAGACAAACAAGCAACGAGCAAACAACAAGCAGACATCGAGCAGAAGCAAATGAGAAGGGAGCAGATGAGGCTTAAGCAGTTGAGCGACCACCTCCCACACATGAGGTCCAGGATTCAGTTCTCAGCGCCTCCTAAAGAAAAAACAAAACAGACAATGAGCGAAAAACAATGAGCAGATAATGAGCAAAAGCAACGAGCAGAGAACGAGTGCAAACAACAAACAAAAACAATGAGCAGACAGACAAGGAATCCATCTCAGGGAGGGGAGCAGGGAATGGATATTGACTTAGAATAAGAAAAAAAATGCCAAAAAATTGCAAATTTTTAAAAGTTGATCAACTACCAATAACATTGCACAATCAAAAAAAAAAAAAAGTTTTTATGACCTGCCCGACTCACGTCTATAAAGCATTTTCCCCCCCATGCATATTTGTCCTGGACACTCTTTGACTGCCTTTTCTTAAAACAAATGTAATATTTTCTGCAGATAAAACAGAATAAAAATTCAGTCGTTCCTCTGACATGGTTGATAGAAAAGTGATTTTGATACTTAAACAATTTAGAAAGAATTTCTTCCCACTTCCCAACTAATTTCTGGTTTGGTCATGTAAATTGTTAGGATTCTTGTCAAAAAGGGGAAAAATGAGGCAGGTTAGTTTAGGAAAAGGGAAGACCTGGCAGAAAAGCACGACAGTGAAACACGTGGCCATGGAACCTGTCTGGTAACCCCCAGCGAAAGACCGCCACCCAGAAGGCTGCTGGCAGGACCCCCGAGGACTCAGCCACGGCAGCCCCACTTGGACCAAGTTTGGAAGAAGATCTTGTTTGGGGTCAAGGGAAAGCCCTGGGTACCCTCAAGGGGCACCACCATTGGTTCCCGGGGAAACTGGCAGGTGGAGTAACCAATCAGAACATCAAACAGCTGGGGTCCCTCCCCCAACATTAGGAAAAGGAGGAGTAAGTAGCAGCTTAATAAAGATAGCCCCCAAGCCCAAAAGGCTCTCTCTGCCCAGAGGAGTGGCATCTGCTGGTCCCAATGCAAAACCCTGTTTCTCAATAAACCACCAGCCTAACTAAGCCGGCCTGTTCTTAATTCTTTTATGTAACATAGCCAAGAATCTAGAGGAATCCATCATCTCCTGGCTTCAAAACCTCTCAAGGTTTATGTGTGAACGATAAGATTTCAGGTTTTCTGATGCAGCAACTAATCTTAACAGTCTTCAGTTTCCGTGAATGGATGAAACTTATTAACCAGTTCCCCACTGTAATGTCTTATGAATTTGCATTATCGAGTTGATGCTAGTATTTTGTGGCAAATCAGCAAGAAACATAAATCATTTCCCATTGTAGTCATATAACTCACTCCTCTTAATTAAATGGATTATCAGAAGTCGAAGGGCTTATTCATGATTTCTATTAGAAATCTATCTTTCTCTTAATGAATTTCAGCTTTTGATATAGCTAACAAAAATGTTTTTGTGATTTTTAATGTTAGCTGATTTCTATTGATTTCATTGTTTCTCACTTTTTGTTCAGAGTCCATTAAGGTTAACTGAATTTTCTCTGTTCTTTACTAAACAAATTTAAAGACAAAATAACTTCCCTTGTCTTATACATTCAAAGTAGGAGTCTGTAATTTCCCACTTCTTTCATTGAAATGTTCCAAATACTATTTCAAATTCAAAAAAAAAAAAAGCATATTCAAGCTTTATCCACTTTTTAAATAAGCGATTTGCCTCTCATTTATGTTCAGGCTCATCTTTCAAGCCTTCAAAAATATATTTTAGAGTCCTGGATATGTCGTTGCACCCACATTGCAAGGCTTGAACAGCTTCATAATGGGCAGACATTCTCATGACACAAACTCTTGAAAGAAAAAGCCAAACTTGGCAAACCTGAAAAGAAAATACGGAACAGATGTAAAATTTCAAAGCAGCCAACAATTTCAGGGGTGGCAGAGGCAGCAGGAAGGCAAGGAAAGAAGATGCCTGAGATGACTCATGATGACAGATCAACTATCTTACGTGTGCAAATTTACAAAAACTTTTCATCTATGTGAACACAATACCAGAACCCTTACCAGGACCTTGGAAGGGGCCCTGGAACAGAATCTGCAAGACAGAGAGGAGGGGTGTCCCAGCAAAGAGAGAAACTCAACAAAGACCCAGAGGCTTGATAAAGCAAAACTGAGTTGGCAGGAGTGCCAGCAGGGAACGCTGCCACAGCAAGGGGGCTGAGATTTCCCTGGGGTGTTGGGAGCTCAGGAGGGTCTTTTACAAGGTTAAAAATGATTTTTTTGCTTAATGCATTAAAAAAAAAAGTCTTTATTTTATCCGCATTTATTTATTTTTAAAGATTTTTAAATTTATTTATCCCTCCCCCTCCTCTCCCCTCCCCTCCTCACACACACACACATCTCCCTCCCAACCCCACCCCCTCCCCAAACCTCTGGCAGCCACTAATGTGTCCACCGTTTCTGAAATTTTCCTTTCATGAATGTTATGTAAATAGAGTCACACACACTCACACACATACACACAGAGCTTTAGGAGTTGGCTTTCTCCACTTATCATAATTTCCTGGAGATTCACTCAACCTTTTTGGGGCATGGATAGGTCATCCCTTTTTGTTGCTGAGTAATGTTCTGTGCTGTGAGAGACACAGTATTTTGGCCTTTCACCTACTGAAGAACATCTGGGCTATTGAAGGACAGCTTCCGGCTGTTACAACGAAAGCTGCTACGAACATGTGTGTACACGTTTTGTTGTGAATATAAATTTTCATTTCTCGGGGGTAAATGCCCAGGAGTGCAATTGCTGGGTCGTATGGTAGTTACATGTTTGATTTTTCAGAATGTGCCGAACTCTTTTTCCAAAGAGGCTCTACCATTTTACATTCCTACCAGCAAAGTAGGTACATACGCATGTTTCTCTGCAACCTTGCTGGCATTTGCTGTGGTCGCTATTTATTTTTATTTTAACCATTCTGATCCATACGTAGTGATATCTCCTTGTGCTTTTGATTTGCATTTCCTCAAAATGATGTTGAGCATCTTTTCATTCAGAGGGTTTTAAGCAAGGGAGTGGCAGGTATGACCGGCATTTCAGAACGGTCTTTATGCGAGTATGGTTGGAGCGCGACAGGGATGTTTTTATAGTTCCTGACAAGGGGCCCTACAGCAGAGGAAGGAATCCAGAAGGACTTCCAGGTTTCTAACTGTGAACTGGGGAAGAATTTGGTTCTGGAGAGGCTGTGTTTGCCTGTAAGACATCCACGCAGCCCGTGAGCATTTGGACATGGGCATTCAAACCCAGGGCTGCCTCTGGGCTGAAGACACGGATTTGCAAGCTCAGTGATTTCCATAATGGAGGGGTGTGGGGCTCGAAGATTTAATCCTCTAGTCTGTTGCCCCCTACTTGTGGGCAGGGATCTTGGAGTGTGTCTACGGGAATTGCCTTGGAGGACCCCTCCAGCACGGAGGCCAGGCACTTTTCAGAGCCAACAAGGTGATCTCGTCCTTACAGTACCGCTATTTTTCAGCTGTATGCAGATTCGGTTATGATTTCACAAATTCATTCAAAAATTTTTTAATTACAGATTTTTCTCCATCATGAATATTGTTGGTTCTCATACTAAAAGTACCAAAATTGGTGTGAAAGCAGGCGACGTGTTTCACTGCTCAGAAGTGGCAGGGGCGTCCGGCAGTCCAGGCGCCTTCGGTCACGTCCCGAGGTGGGACTTTGCAGACCGCGACGCGCTCAGCTCTCTCCTGGATAGGCCCCGCCCTTCCCGCCGCGCCCCAGCCTCCCCAATTCCACCTCCCGCCAACAGGTGGCTGCAAGCCTTCCCTTTGAACTCGAGAACGCTCCTCCCAACCCAGCCCCTCCCAGAACCCCGCAGGCCGCTGGGATTGTGCTTGGGACCCTGGGCGGGGCGTCGTGCAGGACCCCCGGCCCTGCCTGCCGGGTCACCTCGCGCCAGCTGTGTTGGCGCTGCCGGGCGCCGGTCGTCCCTGCACTTCCGGCGCACTTGCGGGGTTTTGCGTGCCACCTTTAAGAAGATTTTGAATTACCCTTCCTAAGCCCTTCCCAGCTCCGCGATGGCCTGAAACGCGCACAAGGGCGCGTCTGGGCGCTGAGCGCTGGACACTCGCAGCCTCGACTGTGGAGCACGAGGCAGCGCCCAGGAATCGACCCAAAACACCCGCGAAGTGGAGTCCAACCTCACCTCCCATACTTCATCAGGTGGCTGTTTAAGTGTAATTCCGAAGAAATTGGGTTTATCCTTTGAAGAGAGATGGGGGCGAGGCGGGGGGAGGGGGGAGGAAGAGGCTAGCTTGGCCTGTTCTCTCACCCGAATTGCAATCACTGATCCTTTGTGACGGAGAAGACTAGGTCAAATCCAAGCTCTCGCTGCCAATCACGGAGGGATTGTTCTCCCAGAAATGAGCCTGGCCCCTTATCTCCGAATAATCCCTCTAAACTCTCCTGCACTCAGAATTACCAAGAACTAGGACACTGACAAGCCCCGCGCCCCCACCCAGCCATCGCTCTTTTTAATGGATTATATGGTTTTTCCTCTCTGGACCCCACAAAGCTCCACTATGCGTTTTTCCACCTAGAGGGAAATTAGTGGAGCTTCTTTTTCACTTGTATGATTCCTCTTCACCTTATTTTTAGAGTTTTCTAAAATTAAAATCCCACTGTCCCTTCCCTGGTTATTTTAAAAAACAAGCAAATTAACTTCCGCTGTTTAAATTTGGTCCCTTAAATAATTTCCCTGGAGGACCCGAGATTCCTATGAGTCCAATCTGAGGGAGGAGGCCTGGGGAGGGGGGCATAGTCACTGAGGAAGCACTGCCCTTACTTTTCCCTCCTCCTCCAGGGATTCTCTCAGGCTAGCAGATCCCTGAATCCCAGAACTCACAGGATGCCAGACGGCTCCTCCCTTGCGCTGAGCAGAGCCCATCGCTCCAAGGATGTCCCAGCCCCGTGGCCTAGAGAAGGCAGACCTGAATTTGGCAGCACTGCCTCCTTCTTGGGGGGATGCCAGAAAAGCCCTAGTTCCCACTGCGAGTAAGGAAAGGGCCTTCCCAGCACTGGATCCAAACTGGGTGTCCATTCTTTGGCGCTCACTGCAAAATGTGTCCCAAGCTTCCCATTCAAACAACATCGCGGCCGCAGTTCTGATGTTGACCTTGTCATTTTTAAAGCAGTAGATCCAATGATTTGGGGGTTACACAATGAAGGAAAAAAATTGGAGAAACAAATATGCATTTGGCACATTTTTATTTTGCCAAGAAAAGCTGTTTTTAAAACTACTTTTGACTGTCACGATCATTTATTTTTTTTTATGTTTTTTTCCAAATTCTACTCAATTTATTCATTTTTTTTAAAGATATTACATTAAATCATTTACTTTAAGCAAGAATGCTTTACCTCGCACGCATACGTATGTGCACACACACACAGAGAAGGATTTAACGCTCAGGCGAAAGAACAACCTTTAGTTGACAACAGGGAGCTTTCCCGAGAGTCAGCCACTGTTCGAGGAGCCCCTCCTATCAGCCCTGTCCCTTGGCTGTGTGGATGCTCTCCTGCAACCACATCTTGTTTTGGCAAAAGTGTATGAGTCTGAGAGCCCCAATTTCCCAGTGAACTTCTCCTGTAAATAGATGTGAGAATGAATCAGCTCTCCTACAAGTCACTACCTCTTTGTAGGAAGAAAAACAGAAAAATAAGACTGACAAGAACATCGTTCTTATGATTTAGCCATTGTTAACTACCTCCTCCGTTCTGATAAAGATGCTGGTACAATGGCTTTGCACCAGGCGAGAGGCCCCTGTGGTCATTCAGAAGCAATTTGTAAGGGATTGGGAGCTTTTGAAAGGGGGATGCCCCTGTGGCAGCGTTTGTATAATACCCTGCCTCTTAGTCACAGCTGACTTTTCTTCATCCACATGTTCCCAAGCGGCTCCCTGTCCAATCTGTATTCTAATGGTGAGGAAGGAGAGGGCCTCTTGGGAGCTGGGAGTGCATGGGAAGAATCGATTTCCCTGATTCCTGCAAATGTTCTCCCACCTGGATTCGAGCCTCTGAGGATGAAGGAGGAAACCGACAACTGAGAAACAACACATGGCCAGGATCCGCTCAGTTTGGAAAGGGGCCAAGGGGCTGAACAGGTGATTTGTAAAAGAAGAAAGAAAAATACAAATGGTCAGTCAAGAGGAGAAAAATGTTCAGCACCATTGGTAATTTTTTAAATGTAAATTGATACAATGAGATATCATTTATGGCCATCAAAATGGCAAAATAAATATAATATTCATTGTTTTCTAGGGTTTGGGGCAACCAGCAGTCTCATGCACTGTAGGAGGAAGTAGAAACAATGACAATTTCCCAGGAAGTAGTTTTGCTGTACACATCAAATCTCAAAACATGCAGAGTCTTTGACCCGATTATTTCACCTGTTGAAATGAATTCCAGGAAATAATGAAGAATGGGTGAAGATGTCCCTATAAGAGCATGTTTACTAAATATCCAACAGTTAGACATTATTTAAATCAGTTATGGTACACTTAAATAATGGAATTATATAAGCTTGAATTTTTAGTTCAAGTGATGGTGCATTTGTTGAAGTAGAAAAGGGTTCAAAATGTATTAAGTTCAAACTTATTACATATTTTTAAATTTACTTATTCCATTCAACAAATATTACCAAGCAATAAGGATACATCAAAGACCAAGAGAGACAATTCCCTGCTCTTACAAAGATTGCATTTATGTTGGCGTAATGGGGCCTGGGGATTGGGTAACAATATACAAATAAATTAGTGAGAGAACTATTAGGTTATGATACCTGTTATGCAGAGAATTAAAGTAGGATGACAGAATGGAGAGACGTCTTTCTGACATTTTATACTGAGATTTGAATAACTAAAGGAAAAAGTCACGAGAGCATTACAGGCAAAGGCGCAGCTAGTGCAAAAGCCCCAAGGCAGGAGGAGTTTAAGATGCCGTGTTTAGGCATCAGCTGGGCCATGTGACTGAAGCAAAGTGAGAGAAAGTCAGAGAAGGGACAGGAACCAGATGATGTAGAGCTTGGTAAGTCAGGGTAAGGAGCTGGGATTTTACTCTCTGGGCACGTGGGAAGATATTGCGGGTCTCAAACAGGAGACAGGATCTCACTAATGTTTCTAAAGTTCAATCTGCCTGCCTATGTGGGGGAAAAAAAATGGATTTGAGACACAAGAATGGAGACTAGGAGACCAGTCATGGGGGCTGCAGCAGTGGTCCAGGCAAGACTTGGTGGTGTTATGGACCAGGGTGGAAGGTAGAGATGGGCTTTATTTTGGCGCTAGTACCAATAATACCTGATAGTGGATGCATGACACCTAGAATGCTCTTATCTCTCCTCCTGTTCCTCTCCATGTTTCTAGCACCAACTCCAATCCTTCCCTGTAGCTCTTGCCTTTGGGTTCTGTGGGATGACATGGACCCTCAGCTAAATCTTAAGTTAATGCAAGCTGCTTTTCAGGTCTTGCAACTCTGACTGAGGCTATCAAACCTTCTGTGTTGCATTATAATCCTTTCAACAGTCCTCTAAGGAGGGCACAGGAGTTTAAACAAGCCAAGCACAGAGAAGTGAGGCAGCTGGCCCAGTTAGGAGTGGCAGAGCAGGGAGTCAAACCCAGTTCTTCAGGATTGAGTCGGCTCTCCCTCCTCTATGCCATGCTAACTCAACAAGATAAGCCCAACTGCTGGTTGTCTACCAAATACTGCTAGTTGTCACCAGAACTTAAGCCCCTTGCTCCATAGTAATGGAATTGTAGCTGGACACCTACCTGGTTGCCCAGGTGCATTAGTTTCCTAGTGAAATGTAAGACGACAGGATAATGCCAGAAGAGATCATGCCACCTCCCCACTCTTTCCTCTTCCCGCAGGCCGCAGCCCAGGTTGGCAGCACTCAGCCTTGACTATGCAGATCGCAATAAGGCTTTGAAGGATAGTGAACCGTCCACATGGAGCTGAGTCTTCCACCAGCCTAGAAAACACACCCTAGACTGGGATGTGAGAGATATACAAACTGTATTCTTTAAGTCAAATTATTTTGGGGACTCTTTGTTACAGCAGCCCAGCCTTATCCTAACTAAAGCAATACCTCTACAGATCTATATATATTTTTTATATCGATGGCCACTTTGGTTAAAAAAAAATTGAGCCTCACAAGCAGCACCCCTGGATAGTAAGTAGACTCTTAAGTCTCCCCAGACTTCTATGGCAGAATCCATCTCATCTATGGACTAAATTCAGTGCTTAGTGCTCTCCAAGGAGAACCTTTAAACCCTATTTTGGTTGGAAACCAAAGTCAATAAGACTTCCACTCATGAGGTATGAGGTATGGTTTATGTCAGCCAATGAGCTCCCTCTCAAAGGGCCCAAATTTTGGAACCAACTGAAGATGTCCAGAAGCAAGTGTGACTGGGTCACTTCCTAGGACCCTCACCAGATACTTAAGGGAATCCAATATCTCCATGAATGGTGAGACTGACCAGGCCCTCCAGAGTCTCTTAGAGGACAACCAGCCAGCAGCATGGTCTGTGATGTCAGGTGCCCGTGACTAGAAGTCACAGCGCTACATTCATACTATGCTAGCCTTGGCAGCGCTGCAGAAAGCGGGGCATAAGCTTTGCTCCCCAGGGTGGGGCTTTAACTAGAAGTTCAAGTCTAGCAGTAGAAGTGGGAAAAGGGGCAATAAGGAAATGGCCCACACACTCAGTGGAAAAGTCACTTGCTTTGGACTCAGATGGACATGGATTCCAATCCCAGCTCCACCACTTATTAATCAACCCAGTTACCTTCTTTGAACCTCACTTTCCTATAAAATGTTCTTAATCTTTCTTTGAACCTCACTTTCCTATAAAATGTTCTTACTTGCACTTTCCTTCCACTTCTTGATTCCCACCTACCTTGCAGCACTAACTCCAGAATGTCTAGAGGAGCTTCTTACTCAGCAGCCTGGTTGGAAAGGAAGGCTGGGAGACCTGCCTCAGGGTGGTTGCAAGGACTGGGAAGCTTCTATAACATACAGAGTCCATGCTGGCAGGGAAGGAGCTCAGTAAATGATAGCAAAACAAAACCCGACTGGTCCTGCCTGGTGATGAAGGCAGCAAGACTGCCCAAGGCCGCCCGCCCTCCCCGCCAAGTCACCATAGGGGAGTAGAGCATGCCAGCTGGCCCTGAAGCGTCTCAATCACCAAGGTCGGGGTTTCTGTGGGTGCCGTCGTGGGGCCTGTGGGTGTGCTTGCTGACCGCATCCCAGCTGTTCTCCTGCAGCTGTGGTTGCTCAAACCCTCCAACTATTCCCATCATCTACACCAGCCAGCAAATCTCACAGAGCCTTGCAGGCTAGGCTGCTTTCTGGTCCCCGTATTCTAAGTTCGTGAATAAAGAAAAATGTGTGATTTGCTTTCTATTCCTGAGGCTGCTAGTCTGCTTTTTTAACCAAAAAGAAAATTTTTACATTAAAAAAAAAAACAAAAAAAAAAAACGTTTTGGCCTGAGTACGGTCCTTACCATTAGATAGCAAACCACTGGCATTTGGAAAAGAAGACTAAAGGGAAACATACTGAATTCATTAGGTCATTCTTTTCTGCTCATGGGCACAGGCTTTGGGGGTTTAGCTTAAACGGCAATATGGAAAATGGGGTGATTTTCTCAGTTTGGTTTTGGGGTTCCCTGCCACGCTGAGGCCAAGCTGGTTGGTCCAACAGCCATCCACCGCTACCCTCGCCAGTTTCTCCTGGTGACTTCCCAGTCTCTGTAAGGAGCACTCTCAACCTCAGACACTTTGACTCTCCTTCCTTTCTTGCTTCTGCAAAGCATACTTCCCGTCATCCCGTACTTTCCACTGCACTCTTCACACCCTGGAACTCTGGATAGAATCTTTCCAAGATTCACAGAAGAATCTTCTAGCTGGTCTTCTACCTCTTCCAGCCTAAAATGCATTTACATTACTCCTCTGTTCAGGCACCTTCAGTGGCTCCCTGTTGCCCAACCTGCCACCCGGGTGTTCCACGATATGGCCCTAACCTTCCTTCTCCATGACTACTCTCTTCTCCAGTGCACACATCGCAACTCGACTTCATCACTCCTTGTTGAACACACTCAACTTCCACCGTCTCCATGCCTTTGTATATGCAATTCTCTGCCTGGAATACTCTCCCTTCTTCCTTATCATCCACATACAAAAATCAAATCCATTCATCAAAGTGACACCTCTCCCATAAAGACTTTCCTAATCCTCCCAACTACCAATAAACCTGCCTGTCTTCTAAATCCCATGACATTTTACTTGCACTTTCCTTCCACTTCTTGATTCCCACCTACCTTGCAGCAGTAACTCCAGAATGTCTAGAGGAGCTTCTTACTCAGCAGCCTGGTTGGAAAGGAAGGCGGGGAGACCTGCCTCGAAGCTACATTTGCACAAGCAACATGTTTTATTGAAAGTGTAGAGAGGGGTGCTGATAAGGATCTCGGAGCTGCTAAGACACCCCCTCCCAACCAGCCACCATCTGATTTGCCCCTCTTTTCTTTCCTCTCACTGGATCACAAGGGCCTTAAGGCAGAGGCTGAGTGTCTCAGGTCAGTGTCAGCCACAGGAACACAATGCCTGACTCGGAGTAAGTGCTAACACCGAACATGTTGGGTTTACTAGAGCAGGACACTTCTAGAGGGCATCCAGCCTGCAGGGAAACACAGCTTCTTCTGGTCCGTGCAAAACAAGTACCTCCCCAGCACCCACTCCTAGCCCGATCAGTGAAACCAAAGGTGGGAGAGTCAGTCCTTCCTTCTTTAATAGGCTCCTAGGAGATCTCCTGACCTGCTTTCCCCTTTCTGCTGCCCTTTTATTTTTACATCTGAATATACACAGAAAACTGGTGGGGGCACCTCTGGGACCCCCATCTAAAGGGACAGCCCCGAATGCCAGTGCTCTGAAGAGTTAAACCAGTTCACACTCGTACTGTTTTGTCAGCTGGGAAGAAAACCCTCAACGATTTCATCACAAATCCACTTTCCGAGGGTGCACTCTCACCCAGCAGGTGCACCCCTTATTTGAAACGCAGAAGAAGACAGTAAATTAAATTGCTCCACACCCCTGTCGCACTGGCTTTCCCCATGCCAGGTATGGAGTGTCGCTAGAGAACCAACCTTCCCTCCCCATGCCAGCTCGCAGCCCCACCATGCCCCACAACGCAGCACCCTTGTGTGCTGCACTGAAGTGCTGGGCATTAACCAGGGTTTCAGGAAGCAGCCTTGAGGGTAGATCGGGCCATTTCCCTCCCCACTAAAGGGAGGAAAATGTTGTCAAGGAGGGAGGAGGGGAGGAAACCCCAGCTCTCCCTCTGCTTTCCTTTATAAATAGGAGGCCAGATTTTAAACTCTGTCCTGGCAATTGTGAACAACAGAGAAAGTAATGTTGAATTAGTCTTGAACTACACTAGACATTCACTCCTCCACTTTGACTCTTTTTCTTATCCTTTAACTCTTGAACCAAAGTTAACCTATTTCCTGTTCATATTCTTAAGGAATCCAGGCCCTTTGCAGTAAGGAAAGACAAGGATTCCCTGGAGCTTTTTACTAGGAATGTTTCTGAGATTGTTGGTTGAAAACACATCCATTTGTTAATTTGCACCCTGAACACACCCCACAGCCTCATTTAACTCTGCAGGCTCATGTGCACGTTCCAAGTGCCTATGCGGGGTTCCAACTTAATCAAGTGCTTAATGAGTAGCATTAATATTCGTTGTCTTCTCGGTGGGTGTCTGCATTCATCAAGGTAAATAGCTGCTGGACTCCTCCACAGCCTGTGGTTGAGCTAAAGTTGTCTGTCTTCATCCTAGACAGTGTACCGTTTGTCCCCCAAGATGGGAAAACACCCTGCTGGGTACTTTTCAAATGCTCAAAACGAGGTGTTTCCACTTATAGATCTGAAAATGCCACATGGTTTGGAAAAGCATAAGCAATCTATTATCAGGGCATTAGTCATTAGTCAGTGAGAGATGCTTAGGTGCTGTGCTAAGTTTTGGGGGGCATTGGAGACACCAGGTGGCCCTGGTTCCTGCCCTCATGTGCTTACAATCTAGTGGGAGAGGCTGACACTGCTGGAAGGGTCACCATAGTGAATGCAGAATTACAGAGTGAGATCCCTACTAAGAAGGAAAGGCAGGATTCTAGAAGAGTCACATTGGAAGGGAGGCTCCCCTAAGGATGTGATGTTGGAACTGAGCTATCGACAGGGAAGGAAGGGTGTGTTTACGGAATGTTAGGGCTGGAAGACACACACAACACACACAAATGGTACAATTCTTCCATTTATAGGTGAGGAAACTGAGGCCCAAGGTCTTGCCCAAAGTCATAGCTCATTACAGACAAAGCCAGAACCAGAAATCAATGATCCCAATACCCAGTCCTTTCCAGCTAAATCAATGGATTTTATTTATATCCCAGGTGTGGATTATCCCAACACATTTGGCCAATAAAACCCAGAATACTGAGTCAAAACCACATCTCTCAAGAAAAGAAGCATAAATAACGATCATGGTTTAATGCCAATGGTAGTTTTTTATTTTTTAAGTCCAAAGAGTTCCCATCATTTCAAAATTCAAGACAGTTCCTTCTGTATGAATGGGAATGTCATAACCTTGTCTAAAATGCACTGGCAAGTTCTGCCAACTGTGCAATGCTTATTTGGCACGAGCTGGGAGCCCAGGTTGCTTTCAGAGTCACCCAGCTGGGTGATTCAGAACTGCACATGGGCTCTCGGTGGCTCTTAGCTGTTTCACAGATTCTAATATAACCAGAGGCCCCTCCCTTGGGCTCCGGAGACCTCGGGGGATTTAACGCCGCTGAGGTGATCGTGTTCTCCCAGTGTGTGCCTGCGCTGCATGCTGAAACATTCTTTAGGAAAGCCGGTCAAAATCCGTTCGCAATATGTGCGCGTACTTGTAAATGAGCAGAACGAAGGTTGTAAAGAATCGCGGCGGAGCACAGCCTGATCCCGAGTTACCGCTGGGGAGTGAGTGCGGGGAGGAGGGGATGCGATATGACCTTCTCACTCTAGATATTGTTGTGTGGTGCAAAATTGCACGCAAGAACGTGTTCGTTTATTACACATTTAATACATATACATTAATATTATTTAAAGAAGAATCTTAAACACAAATAGTATCTCAATAGAACAAAGGTGCATCTCCGCAGATCTCAGACGCGTTTCGCCTGGACGTGAAAAACCTCAGAGTGGCTCCTGATGATCTCCGTGGAACCGACGGTGAAAAATGAGCTCTCCGCTGCATCCCCTCGGGGGATCCCGAAAGTTGGAGGTGGCCGGAGAGTCGCCGCATTTGCAGCCCGCGACCCTCCAAACCATGCGCTTAAAAAACGTGTGGACTTTCCGGCTCGCGCACCGCACCCTCCGCCCCACCCCCCCAGCCCCTCCATCGCTGGTACTGATGCGTGAGGGCGACGCCGCGGCGGGGCGGGGCCAGGCGAGCCTGCACCCCTACGGCCTCTCCCGCCCCCTCCCCGCCAGCCCCGCCCGCGCTCGCCCCCCGCCCGCGCCCCAGGCTCCCGGCCCGCCCCCTCCCCTCCGCGCGCAGACCCACCTCGCGCCAGCGCGCGGCTCTGCAGCTGTCTCCCGAGCGCGGGCTGCGCCGCCGGAGCCGCGGGGCCGGGGCAGCACTGGCCGTTCGTTCCCGGCCCGGCTCCTCCGGGCGCTCGCAGGCATGCAGCCCGGGAGCAGACGGCGCGCCCCGGGGGGCTGCTGAGCGGGCCAGGGCGGCAGGGCGAGCGCCAGCCGAGCCCTCCCACCTCGTCCCGGGCCGACGAGCGGCGCCCGGCACCCCCTCTTCGCCGGCAGCCCCGCCAGCGCCACCCCCCCGCGGGCCTTAAGGGCTCATGCAGCCGCCAAGGTAAGCCCGGGTCGGGAGCTGGGCGGCCGGGGCTGCTGACATCCCCGAGGCGCCGCCGCCACTTGCCCGGGCCACCGCACCGCTTTGGTGCTCCCCCAACCCGCGTCTCGTCTTGCTCCTGACTTGCCCAGATTAGCAGCTCTGCTGCGCCTTGATCGCTTTAGCTCTTGGCAGAAAAGTTTTTGTGGTTTGGTATTTGCTCTCCCCCCCCCCCCCCCCCAAAAATGGTCTCCCCCCGGGCCCGCCGGCAGCGCGCGTGTTTGGGCAGACCCGGCGCACGTCCCTTTCGCGGTGTGTGGACTGCGCGCTCCCTCTCTCCGGCGCTGCCACCTCCTCGTGGGGCTGCCGTTCCGCCCGGCCCGCGGACCCGCGGACAGAGCCAGACACCCGCTTTCCCTCTGGGGAACCCCTTTGGCCCGCGTCGCCGACCAGCTGTGCGGCGGCGGCGCGGCGGCGCGGGGAGGGTAGGGGCTCAGGGAGGTGCGGGACTTGGGTTGAGCGCGAAAGGAGGAGATTCCCGAGCGTCCCGGACGTCTCTGAGCCGACGAGCGCGGCGACGACTCCGATCCTGGCTCGCGCCGTCGCTCATCCCAGGGCGCAGGTCGGGGCAGGGGGACAGGTGTATTGACTGGGAGGCCGGAGTTGGGGACACGCTCGGATGCAATCCTTGAGTGCAGCCTGTCTATATAATTGCATTAGATTTGCCCGGAGGTAGAATCAATTCCCCCAAATTGCGATTTTAATGGGAGCCTGCGAGCTGCTATTACGTGGTGTGGTTTCCGAAGGCGTTGAATTGTGTTTATTTTATTAATTGGGTGTCGTGCGGGCGGGTTAGGGAAAACAGCGCCATCTAGCGGAAGCCGAGAGCTGCGAGTTCCTTTCGGGCCTGGAAGTTGGGTGTTCGCGAAGTGGAAAAAGCAGTTTTCCGTGTACCTTGCAGTCGTGTCGAGCACTAGCGCCCCGACACCCGCAGCTCTGCTAGCCGGTCTTAAGGGACAGAATTGTGGTTCACACTGAGTGGCTCTGTCCCCTCCCGGAACACCGTCACTTTCTACCTCTGACTTTAGTATCCTCTGGCAAAAACCACGTTACTGCCAGAGGAAGATGCCCCTTCCGCGGGCATCTGTTGCAGAGATCTGACCCAGCCATGCGCGGACCTTGCTATCCTCCTGTCCGTCACCGGTGATTTTTCAGGTGACTCTTGAGCCACGACCCCTAGAAGAGATTGTGACCGGAAGGGCAGCTGAAGGAGAGTTTGGGCAGGGGCCTCTTGGCGATCTGGCGGGAAGAAAACCCAGTGTACAGGGCTGGTTGAAAAGAGCATTTTTTGCACTAAGAAGGGGCTTCCTGCTGTCCCGCTACCATGCCAGGTGACAAGCAAGCCCCCGTTGTAAGGAAGGTGAACTCTGAAGAACGGGCTGAGCTTTGCTGCGTGGACAAAGGCTCTGGGTGGGGCGCCCGCACGTCCACCCGGCTCCGCGCTCTCTGTGGGCAGGTTTTGGCTGCCGCCTTCCAGATAATGCTGCCGACGAGCTGGGTTTTCTCTGTGCTGAAGGGCACGTCGGTTGCTTGTGTTGGTTCCATCGCGGTGTTTCGCTTACCCTCCTGTGATGCTCCTAAGCAGTGATGGCGCTGAGTAAGGGCGCCGGAGCCTTTTCTCAAGTGTCCTGCTCCCATCCTTTGCCCACCAAGTGGCAGGCCGAATAGACGGGAAGGATAGTGAGTGGCTTATCCCCCTGAGTCCCTGTGCTGCCTCTCTGTTTGCCTGTGTTTATTAAATAACCAGACCTGTGATGAAAGACAGTCAAAGAGGCGTCTCTGACTTAAGCTAGGAAACCGCTGTCTGCGTTTTCTCTTTACACATCTCCAAGGTGTGCACTGCTGTATCCCCAGTGTGTGTCATAACACAGAACAGAGGCCAGGGGAGTTCCTCTATAATGAGACCCCCTGGCCTGGCTGCTCAGCAGCCCGGTGAGAGGCCAAGGGCAGCCATTCTTAGATGCAAAAGGAAACGTCGTTGGGAATGGGAGCTCTAGAGCCACTCTCCCAGGGAAACGTGCTCACAGAGGTGAAGTGGCGCAGCCAGGGTCTGCTGGGCTAAAGTGCTGTATTCCCTGCCGCCTATGACCAAAGGAATTCCATTCACAGGCTTGCTTTTATCAAGTACAGGTGGCAGGTTTTGGTCACACCTTAAAGCAGGCAGTGTCAGGCATGCGAGGAGAGCCTGGTGCCCGGGGAAGCCGGCCGTGCAGGGGCACTGAGAGGCCACACCCGAGGGCAGCCGAGTGGAAGCAGCAGGGAGTCCTGGACGCCAGCTCTGGCTCTTTGGAATTTATCAGCTCTGAGACCTGAAAAGGCTCTACCCCTTTACAGTTCAGTGTTCTAGAACTTGACCTCTCATATCCCAAAGGTCAGTTCAAAGAATTTAAGGGTCTTGAGGTGTTGCTCCGGCTTTTTAGGAGAGTGCTTTGTTGTTCAAATGATATTTACCATTTGTTCGTTCTTCAAACTGAACTGACCATAAAATTCACCTGACGAAGGGAGGCTCTGAGATTTCCTACCTGTCTGGTATACACCCCATTCAAATGGCAGCTGCCTCTTTTTCTTCTTTGGACTGAATGACAGCTCAATTTCACCTTCCCTCCCCTTTCCAACAGAGCTGCAAAGTGGAAAAAATTAAGGCCTGCCTCGCCAAGCCCACAAGTGTACCTGTAAGTTTAGGGGGAGGCAGAAGTCGGTCTCTTTGGTGACCAAAGAATAAAACTTTTTTTCTTTGAATGCCCGGTTTCTTAGCCAGGTCTGCCCTGCAAGTAGCAAATGCTGTGTCCTCTTAGACCCGAGGAGTCAGGAGGCAGGAATGCCTAGTGAGGTATGAAATGTCAAAATTCTAAGGGCAGGAGGAAGAAGAAATTTTGGAATGTGAGCAGAAATAGACAAAATATATGCAAATATACTTTATAGCCCCATTTTAAAAATGGAAAGTCATGGCTAATCAACCATTATGGAAGTGCCATAAGTAACCGATAAAATTGTTTTATCTAGATTACTGAGATAAAGAAAAAGTCAGGCAGACACCGGTTATGCAGAGGGTAACTACAGAATCTCTGGTTGAGTTTACCTCTCAGCTGAGTTTACCTCTCAATTGTTTGTTGAAAGCAGTGCCACAAGATGCAGAACTTTAAGGAACCAAGATACTGGATTTGCCAGGTCTGAAAATCAGACGAAAATTTGAGAACAAAAGATTCAGTCAACAAGCTGGCAAAATAAGGCTAATTCCAGTGGATTCTGTGTCCTGCACGGGACAAGCAAATACCAGCAGAGAATCTGATTGATAAAGCCCTAAGATTCATCAACTTCTTTCTTCTTGGAATATTATTTAGTAGTTAACATCCATTATAGCTTTGCCCTGCTTCATTTTTCTTCTTTGTGAACTCTCAACAGCAGTGGCAGGCGCACGCTGCTACCAAGTGGCAGCTCAGACATCTTCAGAAGAGGACACAATTTTTGGAATGTCCTTTTTTACCTCAAGTCCCATTTGGTAACCTAGGGGAACACAGAATCTTAAAACAAACGTCTGTGCAGCAGCTTGCCCTGGCTGACAGCAACAATTTGTTCTGTTTCCTATCATTATTCTTCCTCCTTCTGTCTTTATAAAGAAATATTCCACCTAAGCCTTCCAGAAGAGTTTCAATTCCATTACTTTATTCTTAGCATACTTTTCTTGAAGACAATGCTAACAGTTTCTCTCCTCAATAGGTGTTTTGAAGAATGTCTTCCTTGGTGATATCCTCAAAAAAATATTAAGTGGAAATACACACGCACATACATACACACACACACCGCAAGACTTACCCAAGATAAACTCTGTCATAACCATCAGAACTTACCTGTGCTGCCTCACCATCCCTCTTGCTTTGGCTAAGCTCTTGCCTCAACATTGCCCTTTGGCCCAGCTAATAAACAGTTTTCCACCCCTGGAGCTTAGACTTCCCAGAGCTCAAACCCACATCTGTGGCCACCACCCATACCACCCACAGGCCTCCCCCAGAACCCACAGCTGGCCCTAGATGATAAGCATCACCACCGCCTTGGACTCCCAGTCCCGTTCCCTTCTTGCATTTTGCTTTAAATGAACCAATCCTTGACTCTGCCGGAAATCCTGTGACCTCCACCACTGTACCACATCAGGGCACCAGCCCACACGCCTCTCTCGCTGGAGCATCCTCCCTAGCTGTCGTGCTTCCCACATACCCCTCTCTCCCTGGGACTTGTGAGTAAAGATCTATCTTTTCTCAAGTGGTTTCCCAATGTGTCCCGCCTTACCTCCACCAGAACCAAATTTAAATCCAATTGAATTCAAAACGGCCTCCTAGACATTTGTCCTGTTATAAGCCTTGCAGCCACAATAGGGGTACTCTGCTTTAGAATTCACTCTCCCATTAGACGGTTTTTTTCCAGGGCTATTCATTACTATCCTCCCAAATAGAAACTCTGTGCATGTGAAGCCTTAACTTCCTATTCCCAACTCCCAGCCCATTAGACTTTTTTGTTTCCCAACTGATTTGTGCCATGGTTGTCTCTTCCCTCCAGATTGTTTAAAGACCATAATACCAACTTGTCCAAGGCGCTTTCACCAACTTTGATTCTAACACATTAGCTCATCCACTTGGAAGTCTGGAAGGCTTGCTGGCTGATTTTCCCTTGCAGGGATTCCATTACCTGTTCAAATTCTGGCTTTCAAAGAGACTTGCTCAGAAATCATCTGCTGGGCAAATACGGACTCATCTTAGTTACTTAGAGACTTGCAGCCTGGGTGCATATTTAGCTCCTGATGCTGGCATCTGGAAGAATAGATTGCTCCTCCAGGAACTCACCTGTGGGACACTCATGTCTTCCACATCTGATTGTATGCAGTTGCTGGAAAAACACTCAAAATGGCATATTTCATTTTCAGTATCATAAATATTGCAGGTTTTCCTCGAAACATTTGTACCTCAAGAAGAAGAATTTTTGTTTGGAAGTGTTGGTGTATAATGTAGTTTCATTTACATTTAATTAATCTCCTTTATGGAAGGAGATGAAGTATCAATAACAAACAGATTTTTTGTGTGTGTGCCATTGCATTTTCTCAGATGGGTTTCCATTTATCCAAGGGAAGCAGAGCACAAAGAACCACTGAGCTCAGAGGCCAGATTTACCTGTAGACATTTCCAGGTTCATGATTACTTACCCTTACAGGTGCAGCCCTGCTTATAACCCCTCACCGCTGGTCATTTTTGCCCCAGAACACGGGGTTTGTGGAAGTCCCATTTAATTTTTTACACATCGACATCAATCAGTGTAGCCAAAATACAGTTGGTCTCAGAACACTGATTTCAAAATGCGTTCCTTAGTGTCCTGGAGAACACTTGGCTTTGTATCTTTCTGAGTATCTCAAGATAATATGGCAAGGAAAAGCTAGATGTCAAGCTTCTTCTGTGCTGCAAGAGATTTGCATTGCTTTTATTTTTCTCTGCTTAGGAGCATTTTGAGAAAGGCGATCCCTAAACTCCAGCTGTCCGAGGTCATCAGTTGTCAGCAGATGCTTTTGGAGGGGTCTGCTGGACTCCAAGCCTGGAAAAACCAAGAGTCAAGGAAGGCAAATCAAGCCAAAGCCCTCCCTTCCGCAGTCAATGGTAGAGCTCTAGGGGCAGAAGCCCAGCTGATCTTGAATTTGAGATATGTTCTGAATGGCTGGTGGACTGAAGCAACTGCAATGATCTGATACTGTAGATAGATGGATCAAAACAACTTCCTGTTGGGTAATGTTTAGCTATCAGTCAGAGGCTGTTAAGGCCAGGTAGGTACGCTATCAATACTTGAGCGAAAAAAAAATAGCATTTGCCATCCAAAAGAAAGAAAAATAATTCTATCATCTAATTATTTCAATTTCCTAAGTTCTTAAGGGAAAAGGAGTTTTCAGGGAAATAGTTTTACATTTTTGTTTATTCCTGAAAAATAGTATATATCACTACACATATTTCTATTTTTAATGCATGATCCATCATCATACATATGGAGCATATTAGCTGATTGACAGAAAAAGTAGTCCCCAGTGTATCTGAGAATGAACTGTGTGGTTGGTGATAAAAGCACTGAGAGTTGGCATCACAAAGCCTGGGTTTGAGCTCTGCCCTGCCATTTTTATTCTTGGCAACCTCGGAAAAGTCATTCAATCTCCCCGAGTCTCAGTCTCCTCATTAATGAGGTGGAGATGGCTGTGCCCATTATTAGAGTTGTTGAGAGGACTCCAGAGTTATAAGGAAGAGTTTCTCTTCTAATGGGTACTCAACAGGATTTCAGTTGTAACTGATAATGCACATTGAACCCATGCAGAAGTCAAAGTCCCTAGGAGTCCTTCTGGAATTCTGCAGATTTCCCCATTTCCCATCATATGGAGGTTCTAGTAGGCTGTCTGCCGCCTGGTAGACACTCTATTGTTCTTCAAACAACACTCATATCCATGATAAAAAAAAAAACTTATATTAGCAACTACTTATCAATACCCTCTCCAGGCCACGCATCTGTTCTAAGTGGTTTATTGTGGCATTAAGTCATTTAATCCTCACAGCTACCTTCTGAGGCCGTTACAAATGTATGCCCATTCTACAGATGAAATCACCAAGGCCTGGAGAGTCTGTGTTCATTCAGTCGTTTTTAGCCATTGTGCTGTATCGCCATTCTAACATGGAAGTGCAAAAATTCCCTCCGCCTCCAACAAAATGTTTAAATAATGATGGCAGTAGAGGAGAATGTCATAAATTGACACGTTCTTTCTGGATTGGCACTCTTCCTCACTTCCCATCAGCTGGGGATCTTCTCTATTTCAGCTCTGCATTAGCCGTTCTAAACAATTTTGAATTTGATGAATAACTTGGTTATCTCTTCCTCTTGCTAAATGTCTATGGTATGTGTGCTTGGCACCAAAAGTGTTCACTAATCCAAATATTCCAGCCTTCTGCTGGGTTGAGAGAGAGACACAGACTCGCTGTCTGTTCAAACAGTCGCCGTTTGGTGGATAAATGGTTCCAAGCTGGTTCTTCTCCCAAGAACTTACTGGAATAGTGAGAGGTAAACGCTGCATAGTCTGTGGTCCATCACAGGAACTCTGGTACGTGTTGTGTGTGAAGCTGCTTTAAAATGACAGGATGGTACTAAATGCTTTTAAGGTGTGGTTTCAGGTATACAATAGTATTAATGGGGATTATTGCTTAAGAATGGTCATGCTGGCACTCTGAAAACATAAAAATATCAATATCACCCTTCAAATAACATTTCGTACTTGCTCAGCAACATTTTCGCTTGGGGAATACAGAAACATTACAGATGAGGCCCCAGAATGGCTCCTCAGATTCAAGTGTAGGCAAGACCAGTTAGACAGAACCAGCACCAGGTCACGGGATCCCTAGAAACATGGAACTATGGAGCTAGCAGAGCCCCTGGGGCAGCCAGGCCCACGTCTCTGTAGATCAAGAAGCTGAGGGTGCAGAGCTAGGACAGGACTTGCCCAGGCCACAGAGCCAGAGGTGAGACCAGCCCCAAATCCCAGGTTTCTCTTTCCCCATATTCACCACGCTGTCTTGAAAGTCTTGACCTCAGTGTGGACAACTGAGCAATTGGCAGTTGCTTATTGCTGTTCTTACTGTGTGCCCGGAAGGGCACTGGGTTTTGTAGGCAGAAGGATTTGCAAGCTTGTAGAACAGATGGTAGGTGTGGAATAAGAGGTCCAAGAGGAAAGTGGAGCAGGGGGCCTTTTTGTATGAGATCACACGTAATCCCTGAAGGAAGAAACAGGGCAAGTCCCTACCATAAAAAATTTTTAAAAAGTGGCTGCTGCAGGAGCTTGGTGAAGAGCTCAGAGGTCAAGAAGTACAGATGTGAAAAGACAGAAGGAAAGGTATGAATCCATAGAAGAGTGGATCTGGCAATTGTTAGCAGATGATCGGGAAGGTGCCAAACCAGCCAGGCCTGGGGCCCAGGGGAATGCAGAGTAAGAGACAAGGAGGGGAGCCCTTGCTGCTGTTCCAAGCAAGAGAATGAGTGAGGAAGGAGGATGCCTGCAGTGCATGATGGAGTAGGGTTGATAGAGAAAGAGAGAAAGCTGAGAAACTCCAAGGCACCCAGATTTGCCAGCACCCACTCTGTCCCCCAGCCAGGGACCTCAGGCCAGGTACTTCCCTTCTGCAAGGAAGTGTGAGTGAAGGTGAGTTGTCTGACTTTCAAATGAAAAGGGAGAGAATCAATGTCTTTAAATGGAAATCAAAGTCCAAGAAGAGAAGAGGCGATTACGTGGCTTTTTAAATGCACTTGGCATCCCTCACATGGAATGTTTTCTATTTAATTCCGTCTGTACATACATCTGTACGTCATCTTTGGTTAGCAAACTCAACTCTTCTTGGACCACTTAACTTCTGCTGTGGTGGATAGGAACCCAGGAATTTTAGCTGAGAGGGAAAATAAAGTAGGAAGTACCCACTGGGGAGGTGCAGTCAGTCTTTGGCAAAGGAAGTTGCCAGAGAGATAGACAAACTCATTTTATATGTGCTTATGTGCACATGGAAATGTCTGGAAAGGCACGCAAGAAACTGTTAGTACTGATTGCCGCCAGGAAGAGTGACCTGACTTCGTTTAAAGGAAATAGATTTTTTAACATGTGCATGGATTCCTGTTTCAGTTTTTTAAAATAAACCTGAAGCTACGTTAATGGAAACTGAAAGCCTGATAATTCGTTCTCCCAGCCTTTTCTTTAAAAAAAAAAAAAGTCCCTTTTATCTTCCACCACAATAAATACATCCGTGCCTGTCAGCAGGGGTGTACTGCTGGAAAGTTCTGAGAGGGGCCCTCCGTACAGGTGTCCCACGCCAAGCTGGTCCTCCAGGCCATGATTCCTGAGCGTGAATGGAACCGCGGGGCAGTCTGATGTGGCTTGTCTAAGAGGCGAATGACTGAGGTTGTTTCAGACAAGGTGAGTCAGAGGCTAATGAAGAAAGGCACTGTGGGTAATATAGGTGTCACCAAAGCCAACTGCACCCTGGTACTAGAGATGCCGAGTGTGGCTGTGGTCCTGTTTGTTAAAGAAGTCACAGGCAGGGGGTGCAGGTCTCCGGAAACCTCGTGAGGTTAGGAAATGCCTGTGACGATTTCGGTGACGGCGGATGAGGGCACACACAGGGCTTCCCGGGCCACCACGTAAAGCCCTCCTCGGGGCACGCGTCACACTGTGTGGAAATTACTCATCTCTACGTCTCACACCCCCACCGTGCTTCCCAGCGGGGCCACGACTGCTGAGGGGTTCATCTCAGAATCCCCAGCACCAGGCCCAGAGCCCAGCCCCGAAGTGGTTGTCGAATGAGTAAAGCAGAAAGACAATTAAAACATCAAAAAGAATCTGGCTTCGGTGGGGGAAAAAATGTTATTACTCTGATAACACGCATTTACAGACATGTTCGGGATCAACTAAAACCTGCTAATGTGTTTTAAAATCCACATGAAAGAATTCACATAGAAGGTGAGATCCTTCTTCAGTGGTGAAGAGAGCTTTTGGAATATCAGGGGAATGTGTGTTTCACAAAATCGTGGAAAGAATTGGAATAAAGCCTGTAAGTTTTTTTACACAGAATAGGAATCCCTCATGGTGAGGGAGGGAGCCTCTTAGCAACTGAAATGTTCCTCACACACAGGGAGAAAGGAAACCTGTATCCAAACGCTAAGGAAAGCAGATGGGCTGAAAAAGGATTCAAGGAGGACCTAGTAAGAATCAGCGAAATCCACGAGAAAGAGGTTTTTATTGCCAAGGTAGGAAGATTCACCGTTGCTGTTCAAGAAGACACATGGGGGGCAATGTGCTCCTAAATTTCATGGAAATAGGTCAAGGAAGTTCTATAGCCATTTATCCTGGGGACCACGGAGGGGGGGTGATAATCAAGGATGGCAATGATGTCCTTATGGCTAAAATGCACAAATGTCCTTCCACACGGGGCCTGTACCCAAGGGTCTAACCCTGTGCCTCACCCATCCACCTAGCAAGTGTCACTTGTAATAGCCACTTGGATGGGTTATATTCTAAAAGACACATTAAGTGTATTGAGCATGTTTTCAAGTCCCCCTTAACTGCACCAAGCGCGGTACTTTCTGAAAAGGGAACATGAAACCGGAACCTATCTAGTCTCATTCTTCGAGGAGGTAGAAGAAGGCTTGGAGAAGAGAGAGAAACTCAGGGATGAATTATGTTTAGACTTTCAAAATTTCTTCTGACAAATTCCACCCCAAAGGTCATTTCCAACATGAAGTTGCCCCAGAATGTGCGGGTGAATCGTCATGGATCAGAATTGTCCTTAGAGACAGGAAACAAAAACTAGGATACATAGGTACTCTTCTAGATGAATAATTATAAACAGTGGGGATCCCCAAGGATGGCTAGTGCGCCCAGACTTAGTTTAAATTTACATAGATTATCTGAAGGAGAGAATGCTCAGAGGGTTCCAGGCTTGCCGGTGAAATGAAGGCTCTGCAGAGGGAGAGGACAAACAAATGGTGATGAACTTCAGAACAAGACTGTGAGTTAGCCCGAAGATGCTCATTATGCTTTCACAGGGACAAGTCTAAGTTAATGCAGTTAGGAGAACATAATCCAAATGACAAGAAAACAGACTCTGCCCCCATCTGTTTACAGCCTCAAAAGGGGATCTTGGGTTCTTTGCAGAATATTTGTTTGCTGAAGTCTGTGCAGGACCAAGTATTCAGAAAATGCTGAAATGTTTTCAAAAATGGTATTGGAAACCAAGCCAAAAATAATATTCTACCCAGGCTGTTCCCAAACCCGGCAGCTCTGTTACCTTCCCCTGGAGAAGAGGATCTTGGAACTGTAGGAGGATGAGCAAAGTAAACACCCAGATAGCAGGCTTCCACCAGAGGGCTTCTGGGCTGCTTTGCTGTCCTGCAAGGGCTTGGGGTGGAAAGATGAAGCCCTAAAGGTGATATGATCAAAGTCTATAAAAGCTTGAAGGTTATGGAAAGGGTGACTGGCTCATCAAATCTCTGACATCCCAACCTCAGGGTAGCCCCTGAAGTTTGAAAGAGGAACTGGGGAGTTAAATTTAAGAGAAGGATTGGTTCCCAGTTTAAGCCATTCATTTCCTCAAGATATGGTACAGGGGAAACGGACTTTGGCCCAGTGGTTAGGGCGTCCGTCTACCACATGGGAGGTCCGCGGTTCAAACCCCGGGCCTCCTTGACCCGTGTGGAGCTGGCCCATGCGCAGTGCTGATGCGCGCAAGGAGTGCCGTGCCCCGCAAGGGTGTCCCCCGCGTGGGGGAGCCCCACGCGCAAGGAGTGCGCCCGTGAGGAAAGCCGCCCAGCGTGAAAAGAAAGTGCAGCCTGCCCAGGAATGGCGCCGCCCACACTTCCCGTGCCGCTGACGACAACAGAAGCGGACAAAGAAACAAGAAGCAGCAAATAGACACCAAGAACAGACAACCAGGGGAGGGGGGAAATTAAATAAATAAATCTTTAAAAAAAAAAAAAAAGATATGGTACAGGAACTGACAGAGGGGTGGGGGGTACTCAAGAAGTTTCACCATAGTCTTGGTCAACGAATGAATAATGGATTAAGAGCCACTTGGTGCCACATCCCTGCACAACTGAGGTGGGCAGAAATCCTTCTTGGGACCAGTGTTGGCCCATTAGCTTTCTTCATATTAGTCAAGGGTCTGTTAATGCAAATGAGAGAAATCTAACTCAAAGGAGTTTAAGCAAACAAAGGAATTTTGTTGGCTTGTGTAGCTGGAACAGGCACTGGGGTAGCTCAGAGAAGAGCTTCAGGGGGGGTGGCTTGTGGAGGATTAGCCCTGAAAATCTCCATCAGGCCCCTCAGCTCTCCAGGTACAATGCAGCTTAGGTTAAAAAAACAAAAACAAAAAAAACACGGTATGCCAGCTTCACGAATGCAGCTTCAACCCTGGACACTCAAAACAGATTGTTAAGTGACCCGTTTGGCCTTGACTTTAAGCCCCATGGAATAAGCTGATGGACTCAGTCTGGGTGTTGTGAACAGCCAGGGTTCTGATGGAGGGAGGAGGATGAGGGCCGTAGATTGGTAGAACTCGTGAACCTGATGGTGCCCTACACATTTGTGGCCTGGGGAAGTGCATGAAAAATACTGATGCCCAGGCCCCAGCCCTAGAGATTCAGATTCAGCTCCCTAGCGGTCTCCCAAAAAAACAAATCCCTTCCCTTTTTGAGGCTTCGGGTAGGACTCCCTCCCACGTGCTCATGCCACATTCTAGTCGCGCTCGCCCTGGCCCTTTGCAGCCTTTCTCCCTTTTCCTCCAGCCTCCCCCGCTCGCCTGGGAAAACACCCCTCTGCTCTGCTGGTCTTAGACAGGGTCAAGAGCCCTGGCGCCTGTGCACGGTGCCTGCCCCACCAGAGTCTGGGGTGCGCTTATTGAAATGAGGGCAAAGGTATTTGTCTTGCCTTGATGGTAAGCCCAGTGTAGACTTGCTCACCATCATGGGAATGACTGGCCCAGGGCACACCAAGCACGGGTTTGGAATGCTCCGCTCTGCCGTTTACCGGCCAGTGATCAGGGGAGTGCTTAGGCGCTCTCAGCCTCAGTTTCCTCATTTGTAAAATGAGGATGGTAAGCGAACCTACTTTAGTTTAGAGTGTTTGAAATGTAACGTGCTCAGCCAGCGCCTGACACAATAGCCATTATTACTGGCATTTATTTCTGTAAATGAATCCTTCAAGACTTCACGAAGATGACCTTTTTGGCAAAGCCCCCACTGAACAATTAGTCGCTCAGTCGCTCCCGACCTCTCCTTTACAGTTCATCTTCCCCTTATCAGTTTCTACCAGCCACTCAAAGATAGAGGACAGGTCATTTATTCCTTTTTTTTTTCAAGATTTATTTTTTATTTATTTCTCCTCTTCCCACCTCTGCCCGCCCGTTGTCTGCTCTCTGTGTCCACTCGCTGTGTGTTCTTCTGTGTCCACTTGTATTGTCAGCTGCACCAGAAATCTCTCTTTTTATTGCATCATCTTGCTGTGTCAGCTCTCCATGTGTGTGGCACCATTCCTGGGCATGCTGCACTTTTCTCGCACAGGGCAGTTCTCCTTACGGGGTGCACTCCTTGTGTGTGGGACTCCCCTATGCGGGGGACACCCCTGCGTGGCACGGCACTCCTTGTGTGCATCAGCATTGCATATGGGCCAGCTCCACAAGGGTCAGGAGACCCTGGGTTTGAACCATCGACCTCCCATATGGTAGGTGGACGCTCTATCAGTTGAGCCAAATCTGCTTTCATCGTTTATTTCTTTATTGCCCCAGGGACTAGCACAATATAGGGTAAGCAACAGGTGCTAAATAAATGTTTATTGACTCATGGCTTGGGCCCTAGATTTAGGAACACCTGTTCGTACCCTGAGGCTGGCAAAGCTGGAGTTCCTGCTGAGCCAGGCCAGTGGGAGGCCTTGGGAATTCTGCAGAACCTTCTTTTCTGAGGCCTTCACTGTGCATGCCCAGTGCCCCCATCCTGAAGGGGGAGGGTGGTCGGCAGTGGGGCCTCCATAAGCGGGGGGAGGGGGGAGCAAAGATCATGCATGAGTAAAGCTGCAATCCAGGGGAGAAAGTGTACGTGGTCCAACTCCAAGGGGCTATTCCTTTGAACTCAGTTACACTTTAAGTGCTTTCTTATGGCCAGTGAGATCTGCGTTCCAAAACCCAGCGTTTTCAGAACTTCTCATTCCTCCGTTGAGCTGGGGAGTTAGTTAGCTGGTTGGTTTGGCCAGTATAGACAGATTCCTCAAGATCAACATAACCCTATACTGCTCTATTTTGGGCTGGATTCCTCCTGATAGTCTAAACTGTGTAATGGCCAAATCCCCACTTTGGGGATCCAAATGCAGCCTCGATTAACACATATTCTCGTCTTGAGAAGAGAAAAGCCACTTTCCATCCCTTTCCCGGAATATTTGCTTACGGCATGAGACTTGGATCTCTCCCCCAAATGGCAGCCAGTCTCCCCTAGCAGGGGCGCTGGGGACCCCCGTAGCCCAGTGCAGTTCCTCAGTTGTATTTGATGCAGTTCTAGGCTGATGATATTGTCACCATGACACTTATAGGTGATGAAACTGAGGTGTAGAGTCTTGCCAAAAGTCCAGTCTTGGGCCAGAACAGTGCTGGAAGGACCCCGGCCTCCCTGGCTCCTGAGCCTGGAGATGCTGCTGCAGTGGTGGTGGCTGCTGGGAATGCTAATGGACCCATTCCGTCTCCTCAGCAAGGGGCTTTACAACTAGCTCCTGAAAGGCAGAGCCAATGAATGGTGTCAACTGGTAGACCTCAAAGGTGGCGAGGCCTGGGGTGCCTGGCAGTAATCTTTCTTGGCGTGTGCTTCCATGGGCCAGGGGTGCTGCAGGACTGGCCTGCTGTCCTGTGATTCTGCAGGGTATGTTGTTAGGAGTCTGGCCCATGGACTGCCAAGCTTGAAATGAATGCCCCTTTGAGACTGGATTTTTTTTTTTTTAAGTAATTTTGTAGTTGTCTTTATTTTTTTTTTTATTGATTTTGTAAAAATATTACATTAAAAAAACAATATGAGGTCCCATTCAACCCCACCACCCCCACCCCACCACTCCCCCCCCAGCAACACTCACTCCCATCATCATGATACATCCATTGCATTTGGTAAGTACCTCTCTGGGCATCTCTGCACCTCATGGTCAATGGTCCACATCATGGCCCATACTCTCCCACATTCCATCTAGTGGGCCCTGGGAAGATTTACAATGTCCGGTGATTGCCCCTGCAGCACCATCCAGGGCAACTCTAAGTCCCAAAGGGGCCTCCACATCTCATCTCTTCCTGCCGTTCCCCATACCCATATCAGCCACCATGTCCACTTTTCCCACTCCACTCCAATGCCACCTTTTCTCTGTGGACCTTGGATTGGTTATGTCCATGGCATGAGACTGGATTTTGAGTTGGGATGGGCTTTCCCAGGCAAACCTGTAGCGTTTGGCAAACCCGTGCCTAAAATGAACCCCAGTTTGGGGGGACAAGAATTAGACAGAGCCTGTTGTTCTTCGACCTAAATCTTGAAGGGAATACAGCAGCACCCCAACTGTAAAAGAGAGCATTTGCCCAGGGGCATTTTGACAGCAGCAAACAACAGCTTCCTGTTGCCCCACTGCAGACTTTGCTGGTGGAGGCAAAGGCCCCCTGCCCAGAGTTGTCACTTTGCAGTCCAGGCCCTTCTTCCCCTGCCCCAAAGCCTGCTTTTCCGACACTCCCCCTCCTGGCAGGCTGAGTCCTAAATGCAGAGCCAGCGCTGCAGCCTGTGTGGCCTTCAGCAAGTGAGGGCTGCCATCGCGCTTAAAAGAAACATCTAAATTGGATAAAAACCCAGAATTTTTTTTTTCCTCAAAGAACCAGATGGGTAGGCTAGGGAGTGAGGTGAGGGGGGCTGAGGGAGGAATTAGTTTGACTAAAAACACTTGCTCCAGCCTATTTGTGTTTTATCCAAAAGATGTTTCTCGGGAAGTTATCAGTCCCGGAAATATGCCAACCCCGGTAAGTTACCAGTCCCAGAAACATGCCAACCCCGGTAAGAGCGCTGCAGGGCCCGGGAAGTCTTGGGAAGGAGACGTTTTTGTGTTGGAAAAATACGCGACCGCGTTAGGAGAGGTCACCACCCAGATACCCTCCCGGGAGCGGCCTTGCAGCTCGCGCCCGGGCAGCTCCAGGTGGCAGGGCCCTGTGCGCCGCGGGGACCTCCGGGTCCACCCCTCCTTCGCGACGGCAGCTCGGCCCTGCGGCCGCGTAGTCAGGCCCGCAGAGCCCCGCGCTCGGGGAGAACTAAGACCCGTCAAGTACTCGAGACGCAGGGGGCTGCTCGGCTAGGATGCTAGAGGCGGCCAGAGCCCAGGCGGGTGGGCGGCCCGGGGTCACGGCGGGCGGGAGCTGCGAGGCGCATTAGTGGCGGAGATCCAGCGGGCCATCCCGCCCAGCCCCGGACAACTCGGAAGCGGATTTTTTTCAGCCAGGGAACTGTCCCGAGGACACATCTGAATGAGAAAATTGAGCCAGGGGGTGTCGGGGGCGGCCTCGGGACGTCAGTACGGTTGGAAAGAAGGGCTGGGGCTCATCTCCAAGCACAATTTCTACTTGGACTGTAGATTTATGGGGTGGGTTTAGGGGGGCGCGCTGCTGCCCTTTGCGCCCTGAGGCCTGGCGGTCCCGGGAGACTGGACCTGCGGGGCACCCGCAGCGCTGGGGTCGGGGAGCCGGGGCGCGCGCCCACTGCCGGGCTTCCCGCGGTGCGCCGGGCGAGCGCAGCAGCCGGGCCGCCTGGGTCCCCGCCCGGCCGCCTCCCCCAGCGGGCCGCGCTGAAACCCGAGCGAGAAGGGGCGGGCCCGCGTCGACATTGGCAGGGACCCGAGTGATGGATGGCGAGGGAGGGGCGCGCAGGGGGCGGGCGGAGAGGGCGGGGCGCTCCGGGCGCCCGCGGCCGAGGTGGACCGAGCCTCCCGGCTCGCTGCTCCCGCCGGCGGAGCGAAGCTGCCCTCTCTCCGCTGCGTGATTTATTTACTTCTTTTTTTTCTTCTAAACTCTTCTTCCAGGGAGAGGCTAGTGGTAACAGGCCGAGCTGGATGGATGGGTATGGGGAGAGGGGCAGGACCTTCAGCCCTGGGATTCTGGCCGACCCTCGCCTTCCTTCTCTGCAGCTTCCCCGCAGGTAAGGCACTGCCCCTGGCCCGCGCAGGCGAGCGCCCCGGGCCCGCTCCCCGGCCTCCGCAGCCCTGCGCCACAGGTCCGCGAGCGAGTCGCGACTGAAGTTTGCCGGCTCCCCTCGGGCCCTCGCCTCGCATTTCCACGGGTCTTTGTTTCTCCCCGCGCCCCGCAGAAGAGGGACGGATGCCAGTGGGGACCGGGGAAGGGACTGGACCCAGGCTGCAGCGAGAAGCAGCCTGGCGGGGAGGTTTCACTGGCCGGGGGCGCCACCCCCTCCCTCCTTCCGAGAAAGGGGGTGCCAGGTCCCGTTGGAGGGGACACGGACTCGGTGCTGGGGACACTTTCTCCAGCTCTTCACCCACCAGTTTGCAAACCTGCCGATGCCCAGGTGTGGAGCGGGGCGGGCGGGGTGGTCCCTGATGTCCCGGCGGAGTCCCCGACGCCCGGTGCTCGGGGACCGTCCCGCTCCCCCGCGGAAGCCCACGGACCCGGCTCCAAGGAGCCTGTAGTCCTATTTGCTAACATTCCGCGTCGCCCCCTGTTTGTTTTTATTGTGTCAGAAAGGGAGAGAATTTCAGAATTAAAGCTGAAAAAGCCCATCTGTTTCCAATGAATCCCCCATAGTTTTTCACAATGTTTTTGGCAGATCGCTGCTTTCAAATTCCTCGGAGCCCGGACCTCTTGTTTTTGTTGGGGGAAGGGAGACCAAGTCCACAGAGAAGCATTTGTTCCTTCCCAAACGCTCCAGTTTCTTTACTTCCCACCCCCCCCCCCTTTGGGGCGGGGGGGGGGGGGGGGGAGAGGCACGGAACTTAAATCCCTGGTCTGTTTTCTTTATAATGTTTCGTAAAACTTTTATTTCATTTTTGCCATAGGCCGCCCACAGCCTGAGAACGCCAGTTAAGCTCTTTATACTCATTTTTCTCTTGCTGAAAATACAAATAAACACCGTGTCACGGGCCAAATGGGCCCCGTTGCGAGGCGCGATCTCCCGGCGCTTTCCATTGTGTGGTGGGGTTCAGAGGTGTCCTTTTGCAAAACGTCGGGCTTGGGCGAGCGCGGCCGCTGCTGGACCCGGATCCGCAGCCCCCGCGCGCACCCCAGCTTTGCAAGGAAGGGCTTGAGTTGGACTCGAATTGGGTTGTTTTGTTTTGCTCCTCAGCCAACTGGGTTTCAAGGAACTGGCAGAACTGGGCAGTGCGGGCTCGGCCTCGCTGAGAGTTGGGGCTCCGGGAGGGCGGACCGTGCAGGCAGCGGTGGCGAGACACTCATCAGTTTACCCTCTCTTCCCAGGCAAGCCCCCAGCCCCCAGCGCCCGCGCACCCCGCAGCTGCTCGCCCTAGGGGCGGCCAGGAGAGCCGCAGCCTGCTCCCAGCCCTGGACTCCACTGAGCAGCGCCCCCAAAGAGCTCTCGGGTCCATGCACCCTTGCCCTGGCTTAATCAAAGCTCCACGGAGGCCGAGGAGCAGGGCCCGCCCACCCACTCCTTTCAAAAGGCGTATTTCCCACCCACAGAAGGGTCGACCTAAAGACTGAATTTAGTTCCCGCCCAGTAATGAAATAAAATTAAAATCACCCTCCTCCTTATAAAGAAGGCCCCCTTCCAGAGAAGCAGTTTGCAATTTGTGTTCCTCTCAGTTTGGTCCAGATAAAGATCCAGCCCATTGGAAGTTTTATCAGATGGGTTGATAAATGGCTTTTGTCTCTTGGCTTCAGTGGGGGATGTGATCTCAGCTTCAAGCTGAAATTGAGAAGGGGGGCTTAGAGGCCGTTAAAACAACACCTTACCGCTCTTAAAGTGGCAGCATTTGTTAACTGCTTGGGCTGGAGGGAGGAAGGGAAGGGCCGGCCGAAGGTACTGGACCCCGGATGGAGCTGGATGGCTTGGTTGGTGGTGGTTCTGTTTTTTCTCAATCCACTTCTCCCCCTTAAAAACGTTTTTTAATCTTATTTTAAAGTATCCCGGCATAGGCTGAGGAAAACTGGTGAGTTATATAATTCACAACCCAAATTCCATCACTTTTTGTTTCCAAGAAACCCATTTCTTTTTGGCGTGGAGGCTGGTAACTAAAACCTGGCAGATAAAGCAGATAGCTGCCAGGCTCTCCTGCCAACTGGCTAATGTTTCTTCTAATTTGAGGCCTTGACAGCTGCATTTAGTCAAAATTGCCCACCTTACTGAAAACTGAGCTTCTAGCATCCCAAAGCTAAATAAACCGGGGCTCCGAGACTTGTGTTTTCCAGAAGCCTGGGTCAAAAGGCAGTTTCTTAAGAGAAGAAGGGGGTGATTTCTACAACAAAGGGGCGGACTGTCATATCCTTTGACAGGTTGGCCCTGGAGAGGGGCCACTGTGGAATGTCTGAGAAACTGCAGGTCTCTGATGGAGAGCAAAGAGCAGGGTGGGAGATAGAGCAAGGGGAAGGAAAGAAAGCACTTGCCCGGGCAAGGCACAGTGACCCGGTCAAGGGCCCTGTGTGTTGCTGCTCTGCCATAGAGGACAGGTGGAAACGGCCCAAAGAAGAAAGCCGAGATTTGTTCCATGCAAATAAACTTGAACGGCTGCCAGGAGTAAACCCGTAGGGGTGCAAATTAAATTGGACATAGTTATGTGGAGAGAGATGCCTTAACCTCTGCTAGACTGAGAGCGCTGGTGTTTTTTTGAGTGTTTTTATTTATTCCTTCAATGTGTGCGGCGCCCCTGCTGTGTTGCAGACTCGAGTGATAGCATTTGGGGCCCACATCTCAGCCAGGTCTAGAAAAAAGGCTGTGGGGCCGCAAGGGTGTCTGCTTGGGCGGTGCTGTGAGTACAGAGACAGGGACAGGAGTGACCACATCTTCCCTGGAGGGGAGTCCAGAAGAGACATCTCCAAAGAGCCTTCAACAAGTAGCATCTTCTGTAAAACAGGGTTTATAGATAATTTTTAAATGTTTAAACTGTTGTGACTTATTAAAACACATGAGTTAAGAGAAACCTATGAAAGGTCTATGTTTCGGACACGTTGACGTGCTTCCTGATAACAGCATGCCGATGCTGTACTTCAGCTCAGTGGTTCTCCAAGTGTATTCCCCAGGGAACTACTAGAAATACAAATTCTGAGACCCTGCAGTCTACTTTAGCAGGCCCAACAGGGAAGATTCCAGTGCCTGCTTAAGTTTGAGGACCACTGCTCAGAGAGTTGTCTTCCCTTTACCTTTAAACTGCAGCTGTTTTAGAAGCGGTGGTCCTAGGGCTCGGTGGGGAAAGTAAAATTGGGGAAACCGGCCCCCTCGGCGGTGACCAATGTTTGTCATCAGAGCTGCTGGCCAGAAATGTGCAAGGAAGTTGATCTCTCCACATCATTGGTCCCCCAGTAGAGCTTCGTGTCTCAGAGAAAGAAATGATGTCCATTTGCAAGAGCCAGATACTGGCAGAGCCAGTGGGCGGGCCTGCTGTGTGCAGCCAGGGCTCTGCGGGGAGCTGGCTAGGCAGGGCCTCGGCTCCCTGGCAGAGCAGGGATGAGAAGCCCCTGCCGGGGCTGGCCCCATAGTCACTGGGGAGTAGGGAGAGGATCTCCTGATCTTCTGGTTTGAATGGGGAGACCTCCCTGCAAGGCTGAAGTTGCTAGCCGTCATCCTGGTGCTCAAAGGAGCGTGGAGAGAGCTGACCCAGAGGTTACTGGTCGTCGATCAGTCCACTAGAGATGGGGAAGAGGGGTCCTGGGACCTGGTGGGGGGGGAGGGTGGCGGAGGGCACCAGTTTACATGTTGGAGGGACAGGTGGCTCCTGCTAAAAATCCTACTTTGCGTGAAATGTGCCAAGTCTAGAACGGAACAGAGAACCCCGACTCGATGTGAATTCAGTTGAGTGCCGATCAGATGGCATGAGGCTTTCGTGATTGGCTAAACTCGATCTGCCTGAGATGGAAACCCTGTTTTTTCTAGGGTGACCAACGCATACGCGTTTACCTGGAACTTAGCTGAAAATAAAGACCCAGGCACGCCAGGGTCCTTCCCTGCCTGCCCCTCGACTAGTGTTGGCCCGTGTCTGTCAGGGTCCCACCGCCCAGAACCGTGAAGCCCAGTGTGAAGGGGCCTTCACTGTGGCCCCCTCTCTGGGGCTGGGGGTTCTTCCTCCCTCTTGTCCTTTGGGGACTGCAGCTGCTGAGAGACCTGAGACACTTGCCCAGTGGATCACTCTAAAACTCCTGCTTGGGGACTCGCAGCTCCTGGGGACCCTCTGGAGCATTTCCACTGGTCCCAGGTCCCTCGTCTCCCCTGGCCTCCCCAAATTTCATCACCACACCCCACCTTCCCATGGGTAGCCCCCAGGGTTCCCAGTTTGGAACGGAATGGCTGCCACCCACCCTCTTGATCAGGGCCCAGGTTCTGCGGTCCAGGTGGTGTCCTTGGCTGGTGCCACGTGTCCTCCAGTCCCATTTGCTTCATAGGTCTTGGGGTTTTGTCCTCTTCGAAATCACCAGTTCAGTTTTCTGCTTTTTTATGCTCTTTTCCACCCACCCCTAGTACACCTGGGCACGATCCTGGGGACAAAGCATCCTTATTTTTAACTGTTTTTATTTTTGTTTTGTGCTCATTGTACAGAGACGACAGGGTTCCCCCCTCCCCAGATACCCTCTTTTTTTTTCAATGTAATATTCTTATTATAAATATAATACTCATTTTTAAATCTAAAAGCCAAAAAGGAGAAATAAGGAAAAAATACCTGAAATCCAGTCTCTCATAGATAACCATTATAATCAACATTTCATGAAGTCCTCCCAGATAATAATACTTTGATATTGTTCTCTCTAAAGTATGACACTTTGAAGGAGATTAATTTCAAAAGCGCTTCCATTTATTGAATGGCCACAGTGTACCAGGCATTCATCTCAGTGCTTTCAATACAATTACCTCATGAGATCATCGCATGTCTGTAAGGGTTATCATTCCCATTTGACTGATGAGGAAACAGAGGGTCAGAGGGGCTGCTGACATTACACATCTATTTACGTGGTAGAACCCAGACTGCCCTCTTCCCCTTTGTGGATAAACATAAACACCATTATTAAATTTTTTTGTATACTTTATATAACATTTGGGATGGGGGGGTAAAAAGAATAAATGAACTTTGGAAGTATGATGGGATGGCAGAATGGAGGGTGGCCACATAGTCCATGTATCCAGCTTTTTGCCTCCTCTCAAAGGCTCGCTCTCCTCCCTAGCTGTCCCCTGGCTTAGCTTTCTGAAGGAAGACGCCACCTAGCCATGAGTCGGGAAGACAAGTTGGCAAGACTGTAATTGTGCAAATTTTCCCAAGTCAGATTTATGTCCATTGGGTTTTGCTTATTTATTCATTTCATGTACCATTTCACCCGAGCAGTCAAAATACCAAGATGCTTTTAAAGTGGCCCTTCTGCTCCCAGGTCCCTGCAGGAAGGAGCCCAGTACTGCTTCTCATCCTGAGGAATGTCCCATGAACACAGGCGCACACATGTGTATGTGCCAGCTGGGTGTGTGCCCAGCTGGCAGGCATTTGCCTTCCCACTGCAGGAGGAAGGTGGAGAAGGAAGGCCTGTCTGGGGTGGTGATGATGGAGAAAAGCCACTTCAGTCGAATTTTGACCTGGAGTAGCCAAGCCGAAGAGCCCAGGGCTGAAGGCTGGGCCAGGGTGGAAAATTATCATCTCTTCGGGGTGCCCTTGACTCAACCCAAGGGGTTCTGCCTCAGAGCGGGAAGAGCAAATGAACCAAATGAACGTGGCCGCCTGCAGACTTCATTTACATCTGAAAAGTGTCGTTCCCTCCCCCCGCGTAGCACCGCCAGCTCTCTTCCCTGGGTCACTCTGGCTCTCCGTGGGCTGCTCCTGGAGCGTAAAGGAACATGCACTTTCCAACTGCCGTCCTTCCCTGCTTGATCTTGATTCAGCCTCACCTGGTGGGAGCTGGGGGAGGTAGGCCCTTTTCCTTGGCGTGCGTGGAAGCGGCGACACCGCAGCCCCTGGAATCGCAGTGGAGGAGAGGGGAATCCCGGAGGCACCCCGGCTGGCGGGATGAGCAGGGCAGCGCCTCTGGCCTCGGCGCCCTCTCCAAGACAGCAGTGATTTAACCTTCCGCACCCCCCCCCCCCCGAGCCACCCCTCTCCCCTTCCCTTCCCGGGTCATTTAAGACAACTGGCTAGAATTCTTCTGTAGACCAGTTCCTGGAAGAAGCCCCTTAGAAAATTCCCAGTGGATTTAAGGGGTGGGAGAGGCATTTGAGTCGTGGGCTAGGCCAGTTCCCCAGGGCATTTTTAGGCTGGTCTAGGGGAGGAGCGTCGTCAATTCTGGCTGCCTTGTAGGTTAGGTAAGTAGGATCCGGCCGCACCTGGTGAAAACTCCAGTCCATCGCCTGGGTGCGTTCCTTTCAGTATTGGATGCCAAACACCTGCATGTTCACACCAGGGTGATGGTGAAATGCCTACCCAGGTGACACACGCAGCCTCAGGCATCTGTCAACTCAGGGAGATTCCAGAATACTGCCCAGGCCAGAGCTGGCCAAATCTCTGCTCTAGAGCTGTTCCCGGGTCCTCCTGGATTCAGGGCTTAGGGGCCCGGAACAGGGAGCAGGTCGCTGCCGCGGGGTGAGAGGAGATTCTCTCCCGTCTGGGTGCTCCCTCCCCCCACTCCCAGGACCCAGAGAGAGTCCCCGTCTCCACAGCTTCTCTGCCATCCAGGGTGGGTGGGGGTAGTGAGGAGCTGAGCATGGGGGGCTGCGGGACAGGGTCTCGGACTTCGCTGCTGGCGCCCCACAGGAGCTATGGGGTGATGCCCTTGTAAGCTGCCCTGCCTGCCTCTGGACCGATTGAAGTCCTCCTCCACCCTTAAGGAACACCACTTCCTAAAACAGTGTTCTGCCGGAGGCCCTGTGCTTACCGAAAAATAGGCAGGTTCTTCCCACAATGACTGGATAAAGTCTGAAATTGTTAAGCCCACGTGGCCTTGAGGGTCCACTCAAGAAACCAAAACCACCCCGGGTATTTCCACAGCGAGCACTCGATAAAGGGAATTGGTGAATGGGTGGTGGCAGAGGAATAAAGGGGCAAAGAGGGACTCCCGAGGCTCACAGATAAAATGCCAGAAGCGGCTTCACCCCGGGGACTGGGGGACAAAGGAAGAGGGTCTTGGCGGAGGGGACGCTGCCCAGCTGTTACAGGTACTTCCGAGGAGCGTTCCATGCAAAGGTGCTGGGAGCTGGCCACGGCCGCCGCTTAGGGGAAAGCAGTAGTGATAGAAACAGCCTTCTGACCTTGACCTACCTCCCAGCCTTCCCGGCTCCGTCTAGTACCCCCTCGTGGCAGAAACTAGCCGGGCGCTCGCTGACCGCGGACAAATGCGATGTGCAGAGTCGCCGCCCCACAGCAGAGGACGGAAAGCGGCTTGAAGCTGAGCGACAGCTGCTTCCTAACGGGCACAGCTGGCTTCCAAGGCCCCACACTCCTGGCTCCCTTCCCCTCAACCGGCCCTCAGCCCCCAGCTCCTGGCGGTGGTTGTGACGATGGCGGCCCGTTGTGTTTGCCTGCCTCGGGATCCTGGCCCCCTTGGCTACACTGTCTGCCCCCTCCGGGCCACCTGTCAAATCCTCCGGTTCCTTCGAGGCCTGGCTGAGCTGCTCCTTCCCCAGCACCCCGCCATCGCCTCCGTACGTGGTTTGCTGTTCAGTGTTCAGTGCAGACCGTCTTTGCATTCCACAAGTTTGCTTGGCGGACCCTCTTCTACCAGCTCCCGGCGGGCAGAGACTGACCGGGGCTTCCTCTGGGTACCGCATCTAGCCCAGGGCACCGCACAGAGGAGGCCCGGGACTTCGGGCCAGGGTGCGAATGCAGGCAGTTGCTTGCAAGCCAGAGGTGGGCAAAAGTGCCTTGCCCGGGGGCTTGTATTCAAAATGCGCCTGACTCCTTTAAGAGGAGGCGGGTTTGCTCCCTCCTGGCTCACCCCAGCCCTCCCCCACACCCCTCCCGCAGGGCAACTGAAACCTGATCTAATCCCTTTGCACATGGGTAATTTATTGGTCTATTGGGCTTTTCTCCCGTGGCAAATTGCATTGTCTTTATTCCCGGGTTCGGGCTCTGCCTTGGCTCACCGCGTTCTTAAGACTCCTTTCTCAGGAACTGCCCTCCACATCCCCTTTGCCCGTGCAGTTTTATTGGGCTTCTTTGTTATGCAAAGAGGGCAGTAATAATCAGGCTATTATTCGGAAAGATTGGGCTTGATTAACAGTTCAAACAAGGTCTCTGGAAACAGCTGAGGCTAGGGCTGCAGGAATATTTTCATCCTGCCTGGGTCGGTACCTCGGGTGCTCCCAGCTCCCTGCCCACCTCCTGTTTCCCAGGTTGCTATTTAAAGGAAAAGAATGGTCATGGGCCGGCTGTGTGGCTGCGATTCATATCTCTCTGCCACAACTTCAGTCTACCAGAAAGCTAGTCAGGAGCCCACCTCCCCAAAAGAGTGAAATATTATGTAGACACACTTGCATATATGGCGTCCTGGGGCAGGACCCTTCCCCAGCCCCTGGGCCAGGACCCTCCCCCAGCCCCTGGGCCCAAGCCCCAGAATGCATCGTCCCTTGGATACCGGGCAGGGTGCTGGGTGGGGGGCATCTGATCTCCTAAATGGTTTGAGTGTGAAGTGTGGAGGTCAGAGGACTTGAGAACGGCAGGCGGGGAAGGTGACGTGGGTGGCCTGGAGGAGCCTGAGCTTGACAGGCTTCCTTGCATGGCACAGACAGTGCAGTGGGGCCCAAAGGAGGAGCCCCTGGGGGGTGTGCTGGGTACAGTGCCGTGCTGTCTTCAGTATTTGAAGGGCAGTTGTATTTTAGCCTTTGTTCTAGGTCTTTCGAGGAAGCCCCGCAGAAAGTCCCCAGGAGAGGGCTCTGTGTCCACAGCTAGAGCCAGCTGCGTGGAGGGTCCAGCCCTGCCCTGGCAGAGTTCCTGGGGCAGCAGACACTCTACTCACTCTGGCGGGTGCAAGGGGGAGATTGCGTGCTGTGGGGGCCGGCTGGAGGTGGGAATCGGTGACGGCTGGCGTCCCGTGGCTCCCAGGTTCTCACGTTCCTGGCACGCCCTGAGTTTGGCCACAAAGTGACCCATAGGGCTCTTGATACAGCAGGTTGCTTAGAGAAGCAGTGAACCCCAGTCCGAAATTCCAGGAGTGAGGAGCAGATGGGTGGCATGGTTGCCGGGGTCACCCAGGCACCTAGGGCACATTCCTCAGCCAGCCCCCGTAGGCCTGGGAGCCCACTCAACCCTCCAAGGGTTGCTTGGGCACCGCCTCTTGAGCCAGGTCCTCAAGTGACTTAGAGTGGAGGAGATTCCTGTTGGTGAGTCTGGGCCATGCATCTGGATTCTACCGGAAAGTTCTAGGCCTCAAGAGGCCTGGGTCAAAACACACCATGCAACGGATATGATCCTGCACCTCAGTTCCTTCCTTCTATGGAGCATAAATTTCTGGGCAGACACTTTGGCAATTTTTCTAGGGTGTCCATGAGGTGGCGCTCCAGATAACAAGGGTTTGCCGAGGCCCTGACAACAGCCTTTTCCAAGGACATTTTCGGTGTAAGATAGAAATAGAAGCTACAGGGAGTTTCTTAACTTCCCAGGCCCTGAACATCGGTGACAGGAGAGCCAGCCGGGCGGTTTCCCATCTGTCGAAACTGAGCAAGGCAAGTCAGCTCCCACTGTGCTGCCCCCATCACAGCTGAAAGCCCAGGGGTGCTTGCTCTGAAAAGCTGGTTTGCTCTTCCTGCTTGCCCAAGTGCAGTGAAATCTGTTTCAAACTCTCAGGGTTTCTCTCCTTCCTTCCTTGGACACTCACGTTGGAAAAGTCCAAGGTTTACTGCCTGGAATTAAGGTCTTGTGGCTTTTGTGTGTGAGCTTAAGATGCGGCACATAAAAATCAGCCCCTCTGGGATCTCTTTGGCAGGTGACGCCGCAGCCAGGGGCTTTTCCTTCGGATGCTGGGCAAGGTTATATTCAGGTCCTTGACCTCTGGGGGCTGGCAGCTAGGGCTTTAGAGGGGTAGGTACAGGGGCAGGGGGACAGCATGGCAGTCGTGGACACTTCGGCACATCGCCCCCTGGGGACTGTCCGCCCTGGCATCTGCAAAGCCCCCCCTTGAGTCCCCTGGGAAACGATGGCCCCACGTATACCCACTTTAGGCAGACAGGGTCAAGATAGCCATGTTACCTCCAGCAGGGATGGCAACCTTTCAACACTGATCCCAACCCTGTCCACAGTCAGTGGCCTCTTGTCCCCTCACATCAGCTTCTCCAACATAAAATTTCCAATTTTAACCACTTTCATGTATACAGTTCAGTGCTATTCATTATATTCACAACATCGTGCTACCATCACCACCATCTATTACCAAAACTTTTTTCCATCTCTGCAAACAGATACCCTGTACCAATTAAGTATTGACTCCCCATCCCCTGCCCCTGCCTCCAGTAATCTATATTCTGATTTTTGAATATTTGAAGTATTCTGTATAAGTGATATATAATATTTGTCCTTTTGTGTCTGGCTTATTTCACTCAACACATCTCTAAGGTTTGTCCATGTTGTCGCATGTATCAGAATTTCATTCCTTTTTATGGCTGAATAAGAGTCCATTGTATGTTTTGGGGGAGTAAATCCCATTCCCCACAAAAAGCATGGTCAGGTCCCAACCCTTGGCCCTATGAACGTGGACCCATTGTAATTAGGGTTTCTTGAAGATGTTATTGCAGATAAGGTGTGGCCTAACTCAATCGAGTTGAGCTTTAATCCAGATTACTGGAGTCCTTTACAAACAGAGTGAAATTCAGACAAATCAAAAGACCCCATGGGGAGGTGCCAGGAACTGGAAGTTGAGAGAACAGAGAAGATGCATGTTGCCATGTGACAGAAAAGCCAGGGAACCCCAAAGATAGCTGGCCAGCCAGAGATACCGACCCTGGAAGGAAGCAAGCCTTCTGGCCTCTGAAACCGTGAGCCAATAAATTCCTGTCATTAAGCCAACCCACTGTGTGGCATTTGTTTTAGCAGCTGGGAACCTAAAACATGGGCATATACCCCATTTTGTCCATCTATTCGTGGAGGGACGCTCGGGTTGCTCCCCCCCTTTTGGCTGTTGTGAATAATGCTGCTTTGGACATCAGTGGACACATATCTGTTCAGGCTTCCTCTTAAATCTTAGGAAGATTTGAAAGGCTGACTAAAGTCCCCTAAGTGTGGGGGGCAACTGGAAGACCCTCTGGGTGGGCAGGAACTCAGGCCTGGGTCCGTCAGCAGCAGCCCCTGCACCTGGTGGGCTCGAGGCAGCACTTTCTGCAGGGAAGACTCAGAATCCACTTGGTGCCTCTTCACTGCCCTGACAGTGCCGGGTTTGCTGGGGCTGCACTCGGGAACCGATGGGGGAGCAGGCACCTTTTTTATGCCTTTGGGGGTTGCAGGAGCTGGGTCATTCTCAGCCGGTGTCCTGGAGTGCTAAAGTGTGGCCGAATGCACTTGGATAGACACGAAAACGGCCCCTAGGCCCACGTGTGGAGTCCCAGCTCTGCGGTTGTGTCATCCAGGATGACTCCAAGCTCTCAGGCCTCTGTTTTTGCATCTGTAAAAAGAAGATAAAAATTCCTGCCCGATTTACTGCCAGCAGTAGTGGTGAGGATCCTATGTCAAAGCAATGTGTAGCCTGCACAGGGCCCGGTGGGCGCCAGGTGTTCTTATTGTATTTCTTTTTTGGAGGGAAGGTTCGGTCCCCGTGCAGGGCCCCAGATCCACTTTCCGATGCTGTCGTGGGTGGACAGCCCTTTTCCATTAAGCCGCCGGAGGGCAGAACCCTCGTCCTTGTTCACCTGTGTGTCACTTGCAGCACTTGAGCTCGGCCTGGCATCCAGGCACCTGCGTACCTGGGCACCCTTCTTAATACCCTTAGGCCTCAGTTTCCCTGTCTGTTAAATGGGTATAATAAACAGTCACAGTCTGCCAAAAGGGTCACTCTAAGGAGACACAAGTAGAGTGTCAGGCACATAGTAAGGGCTCCATACACACTAGCTGTTTTTTCATTGTGAGCCTTCTAAATTGTTCTTTAAGAGATCAAAGTTAACAGCAAAAAACCGACTTTCACTGAGCTTTTTTTACCGCAGTCTCAGTGCTTTCCTTCGTCAACTTCTTTTGTCCTCTCAGCACCCCTGTGGGTAGGTACCTTCCATCTCATGCCACAGAGCCAGGAGAGGTTAGTGGACGTGCCCAGGGTCACACAGCTACGGGGTGGCAGAGTGCATGCTTCTGAGCACCCCCCACCGCTGCCTCCCAAAGTGAGGTCCAGCGCTTCAGCAAGACTCTCCACCTTGGCCCTGCCCAGTTTCGCAGAGTCCATCACCTGTTGCTGGTGGACATGGATCCACCATAGTCCTCTCTGGGTGGGGAAGTGAGAAGGGTCCTCATTTTTCTTCGTCTCACAGAACACAGGGTTCAGAGGAAGGAAGGAAGACCTGAACCTGAAAGGAGAGCCTCACAACTCAAGTGGGGTCTGGGGTCCACGGCCCAGCCGCATCCATATCCCGTGAGTCCCTGCTTGATAACGATACAGACTCTCAGCCCAGCCAGGCCTGCGGAATCAGAGCCTGTGTTTAATAACATCTCCCGCGATTCAGGTGCCCAGAGAGTCTCGGCAGGTCCCGTTGGTGTCCCCCGGGCATGTGCCCTTTTTGGGGGGCACCTCCTGGGGTTTTTATTATGCCCTTGGGACACTGTAGCTGAGATGGCTCCAAGCCCAGGTGTCAAGGCCATGGAGATCAGCCGCCCTGTCAGGTATAAGAACCTGAGTCACCCACTTCAGGGTGCCAGATGGGGTCCATGAGTGGGCAACTATGCATATGTGTGCAGGCAGCTCCTGCCCCATGCACCATCCCCGACCCCTGCCTCTGAGCCCCCTGCCCACCGGGTGAGCTCCACCCTGAGAAATGGCCAGGGGGAGGTCCATGGGCCTCGTAGCTGATGGGGAGCTCTCGGTGGGTGGGGGGGTCCCCAGAGAAGCTGAAGCTCACCCGAGGCCTCGTCCGTCTGTCCTCACCCCCAAGCAGCTGGTTCGTGAATGCACTTACAATGATCTAAGTGTCAGAGCTACCAAGGGCACGGCCCCCCCCGGGCTGGCCTCGGATCTGCCTTAAAGGGAGAGGGAAAAACAAGCATAATATGGGGACATTTTCAGGACTTGGGAGTTGTCCTGAATGACTTTGCAATAACAGATACAAGCCATTATATATCTTGCCATAACCTACAGAAGTGCGTGGGAGAGAGTGTAAACTATAATGTAAACCATAATCCATGCTTAGTGGCAATGCTCCAAAATGTGTTCCTCGATTGTAACAAATGAACCACACTAATGAGGGATGTCCTTAATGTGGGAAAATGTGGAAGGGGTTGGGAGTGGGGCATACAGGAATCCCTTATATTTTTTTAAGTGACATTTATGTAATCTAAGTATCTTTTTTTAAGTAATTTAAAAGTATATTAAATTTTAAAATCTGCCTTAAAGCGGCGAGGCCTCGGGCAAGCACGTGAGGTTCCCTGCCCTCGCTCCCGCCCCACACAGGAGGGTGCGGCTGCCGGCTGCCGCGCCACCACTGGGGGTTCCGTGAGGAGCTGTTGCCCCTGGTCACTGTTACCCTCTGCAGGAGGAGGCCGGGGCAGCCCCTGGTTGGCACAGGAGCCGCGTCCTGAAGGGACAGGCGGTGGCCCTGACTTCCTGGGGGCGTGTGCGGGCGGGAGGAGGACGCGAATCCGGGCACCTCTGGGGTTCTCCCGGCGGCCGGGCGTGTCTTGGCAGAGCCCAGGTGGCCGACGAGCACGAGGCCGGGGTCCCTTGCAGGTGATTTTCTCTGCTCCATGTTGCTCCGTAACTGAGACTGCCCAGTGGGCCACCGGCACACACTGCTCCCGGAAGGAGCGAGGCGGCCGGGACGGGCGTTTGTGCGGAAGCTGCGGCCCCAGCGCGGCTTGGTGCCGGTTCCTCCGCAGTGCTGTCGCGCACAGACCCCCACCCCGGGGCTGCCTCCCCGCTCCGGCTCCACTCCCCGCGGGTGGGCTGGGCCCTCGGGTGACGGGGCAAGCAGGGGGTCTCCACCGGCTCCCTACGACCACCACGTGGGCCCCTCACAGCTGCCGCTGCCTCGGGATCCCTTACCGTCTGTAAGTCAGCCCACTGCCTTTGCATGAAGTTAGTAAAAAAGAAAATGCGTAGCATTTCCATCTAAACCTTCTTTCTCTAACACATTTAAATAATTTCTCCAATTGAAAAAAAAAAGACCACTTCACCCACATGCCAGCCACCAGGCGCGTCCTTGTTTGCGTCCTTGTTTGCCAGCAGTGTCCCCGCCACCCGGTGCGTCCTTGTTTGCCAGCAGTGTCACAGCCCCGGGTCGAGTTTGAGAAAACGCAGATGTGGGGAAAGCCTGAATTTCAGGGCAAGGCGCGCTCAGGCCTGCTTCCTCCGTGTGCAGCTGGGTGACTTGAGCAGGTCCCCTCCCGCCGGGGCTTCCTCTGCCCCCCTGAGGAGGTGGACATGCTTCCCGGGGTCCTTGAGGTGCTGGACCCCCCAGCACGGGGAAGGCGCGGGGGCAGCTACTGCAGGCCATGTGTGCTCTCGTCCTCTTATCAGCGTGCCCTCAGGTACCACTGACGCTGGCTTTATATTTACCTCAATGTTAAACATAAAAAGCCGGCCTTAGAGAAGCAAGCTGATGTTTCCAAGGTGGCAGGCCAAATTGAGTGGCCCAGCCAGGAGGGCTGGATCAAGGGCCCCTTCCCCTCTGAGGTCCCTCAGCGCTGGGCTGTGCCTCCCGTGACCTGCCGGCCCCTGTGCTCCTGGAACCTGTGTAGAAACTCCCGCATCGTACCTGGCCACATGTGGCCGTGGCAGGCTGTGCGAAGAATCCAGAAGGGCAGGAGAGGGCAGGTTCCATGGGTCCAGGCGCCAGACCTGGGTGTGTTAAGCCATGGTTCTCATCATGGTCGTTTGTGGCTAATTCTCACTAAGATCCCAAAACTCATGAGTGACTTTTTTTTTTCTTCTAAGATTTATTTTACATTTATTTCCCTCGCCTCCCCCCCCCCCCCCATTGTCTGCTGCTCTCTGTGTCCATTTGCTGTATGTTCTTCTGTGTCCACTTGCATTCTTGTCAGCGGCACTGGGAATCTGTCATCTCTTTGTTGCATCATCTTGCTGCATCAGCTCTCCATGTGTGCAGTGCCACTCCTGGGCAGGCTGTGCTTTTTTTGCATGGGGTGCCTCTCCTTGTGCGTGGGGCTCCCCTACACTGGGGACACCCCTGCATGGCACTCCTTGCATGACACACCTTGTGCATATCAGCACTGCGCGTGGTCCAGCTCATCACATGGGACAGGAGGTCCTGGATTTGAACCCTGGACCTCCCATGTGGATGGTGGATGCTCTATCAGGTGAGCCAAATCCACTTCCCATAAGTGACTTTAGAACAAAACAAAAAAAACCATAGGGCAGATCCGAGGTAACCATTCTCTGTTGCTTCTGCACTTTACTTCCCTACTTTACTGTTATTTTAATGACTATATTGGTACTGGTCGCAGAGGGCCTATTCCAGCCACCTCCTCTGTGAAGCAGATCCTTTAGGTCACCGTAGCTCCATCCCTCTTTAACCTGCTCAGGAAAGCAAGTGCAGAAGCAACAGAGAATGGTAACTTCAGATCTGCCCTATGGTTTTGTTTTGTTTTAAAGTCGCTTATGGGAAGTAGATTTGGCTCACCTGATAGAGCACCCGCCTACCATATGGAGAGTCCGGGGTTTGATACCCAGGGCCTCCTTGACCCGCATGGTAAGCTGGCCCACACGCAGTGGTGACACACACAAGGAGTGCCATGCCACGCAGGGGTGTCCCCCACGTAGGGGTGCCCCATGCACAAGGAGAGCCACCCCATGTGAGAAAAGCGCAAGCCTGCCCAGGAGTGACACCACACCCACGGAGAGCTGACACAGCAAGATGACACAACAAAAAAGAGACACAGTTTCCTGGTGCTGCCTGACAATGCAAGCAGATGGAGAAGAACACATGGACAAGAGAGCAGACGACGGGGGTAGGGGAAGGGGAAAGAAATAAAAATAAATCTTAAATAATAATAAAGTGAATATGATGCAATGATCGTACTAACCAACATTCACCGGGCCTATGTTGTACTCCAGGTGTCCTAAGTCCTTCAAATACGATAAACAGTTTTAGCCCTCAACAACCTTCTGTGGTTGGAGCTATTGTCATCCCGTTTTCCAGATGACCGTACCAAGGGCACAGAGACTGAGCCATTTCCGCAGGTTCACGCACCGGCCGAACTAGGGACGCGTTCTTAATAATTGTGGGGCTTAACTCCCCTGCCAGATTTCTCTTGGCTTTGCCAAAATCACTGGGGGTGGCCAGGAAAGGATAAGCAGATGCCAGGGGCCCAGGTGGCCTGGCAGCTCCCTGTGCCCAGCTGCTCCAGAAACCCCAGGGCTCCTCTTCCGTGCAGCTTGCCAGCTGTGGGAGGGGCCTTTGTGCAAATCAGAGGAAGGCACCTGGCCACTACCAGGTTCTTAACCAAGGGTCCTTGAACTTAAATTGAGATCCAAAAAAAACACATTCTCGTGGGGACGAGTGGTGCGGGTCTGATGTATTTATTAAATAACACAATACAATGTGGACTTAGTAAGGGGTCCATGGTTTTCACCTGCCTCGCAGAGGGGTCCATAGAACAAACAGGTGAAGAGCCCCTGCCCTAGAAGCTCACCAGCACCTGCGTGAACACTGAGATGCAGACGTGTAGTTGCCGGCAGAGGAGAGGCCGCCTGGTGCAGCCCTGGGGCCCCCGGACCCTGCCCTGACGGCCTGTCCCTTCCTTTCTCCGCAGCCACCTCCCCGTGCAAGATCCTCAAGTGTAACTCCGAGTTCTGGAGCGCCACGGCAGGCGGCCACTACCTGGCCTCCGACGACGCCCCCGAGTTCTGCACGGCCCTGCGCGCCTACGCGCACTGCACGCGGCGCACTGCCCGCACCTGCCGGGGCGACCTGGCCTACCACTCGGCCGTCCATGGCATAGAAGACCTCATGGGCCAGCACAACTGCTCCAAGGATGGCCCCACCTCGCAGCCGCGCCTGCGCACGCTCCCGCCGGCGGGGGACAGCCAGGAGCGCTCCGACAGCCCGGAGACCTGCCACTACGAGAAGAGCTTCCACCGGCACGCGGCCACCCCCAACTACACGCACTGCGGCCTCTTCGGGGACCCGCACCTCCGGACGTTCACGGACCGCTTCCAGACCTGCAAGGTGCAGGGCGCCTGGCCGCTCATCGACAACAGTTACCTGAACGTGCAGGTCACCAACACGCCGGTGCGGCCCGGCTCGGCTGCCACCGCCACCAGTAAGGTAAAGGCGGGGTGGGGCCACACCACTGGGCCTTGTTGTCACAGGGGCCCCCAGACACGGGCTGCAGCTCCCACGGTCTTATTGCTCAGGAAATGGGTAGATTAGTGAGAAGGGCATGTTGCAGAGAGTCTGCATCATGCGCAAGCTCTGCAGCTGGCCTGGCTGGACACAGCCCACGAGAGGATTGTGAGATCAGTGTTCTGGTACCAGAAACCAGCGTATACGCAGGTATTGTTTTATCTTGGCAGGATAGACAAGGAGAGCAATGATAGGAAAGCGGGTAGGAACGCATTGTGCGTAGGAAGGGGGCATGTGGTTTTAGGGAGCTTTAGTTTCTGCTAATTGTGTCAAAACCAGCAGTTCTCACTGTGGCTTTTGTGGCTGATCATCACCAAGGTCTCAAAGCTCATGAGTGACTTAAAAAAATAAAAACATGAATTAGGGCAGATCCAAGGTTTCGGGTGTTTGTATACTGGGTCCAGTTGTAGAGCAGATTTCTAGAGTAATAGGGAAAAAAGTTTAGAAACGCTCGCCTAGGGCACCAGTTTTCAAGCTTTGGATACATTTCTTGTCTTGCCCCCATACTAAATCTTGGTAGAACTCGAGCGTTAAAAACCAAGAGGCATTTCCAAGATAGGTATGTTTCTGAGGTTGCCCTCAAGGAGCCTGCTATCTAGTTAAGCAAATGCTATGTGTGAATGCGACGCTGCACATTTCAAAAGCGGGAAGATTTTAGAATGGAGTGATTCTGGGTCCTACTCCAGACCAGTTGAAAACCAGATTTCTGGATAGGGGTGTGAGGTCAGGTTTGTGTTACTTTTTTTTTTTTTTAAGATTTATTTTTTATTTATTTCTCTCCCCTTATCCCCCCCAGTTGTCTGATCTCTGTGTCCATTTGCTGTGTGTTCTTCTGTGACCCCTTCCATCCTTATTAGCGGCACCAGGAATCTGTGTCTCTTTTTGTTGCATCATCTTGCTGCGTCAGCTCTCCATGTGTGCAGTACCACTCCTGGGTGGGCTGCACTTTTTTTGCACAGGGCGGCTCTCCTTACGGGGCGTGCTCCTTGCGCATGGAGCTCCCCTACGCGGGGGACACCCCTGCGTGGCACAGCACTCCTTGCACACATCAGCACGGCGCATGGGCCAGCTCCACACGGGTCAAGGAGGCCCGGGGTTTGAACCACTGACCTCCCATGTGGTAGGCGGACGCCCTATCCATTGGGCCAAGTCCGTTTCCTGGGTTACTTTTTAAAGCCCCCAGCAGTGGCCACCAGGCAGGGATCGGACCCTGGGTCCAGTCGGAGCTCAAGGCTGCAGGAGACCTTTTATCTCTTTGCCTGAGATGCTGCAGCCCAAAGCAGAGGAGGGACTGGGGGGAGAGGGAACGGAGCGAGCCCAGCAGGGCCTCTTCCCTGAGCATGCCCAGGACTCCGCCGCGGCTCCTATTCTCCTCCCGGGGGCAGCCATGAGTCCCCGAGAGGCGAAGACCTGCCCCGGGTGCAGTCGGCCAGGAACGCTGAGCCAGCACTCGAGCTGGAGCCTGGCATGTTCTTCTCACATTCCGTTTAGTTCTGGAACCCCACAAGCTCCTGCGAGCCTTTCTCCGACCCGAGGCGGCTTCGGCCTCTGGGCGGCAGGACCCAATCCCCGCTCCCAGGGCCACGGCAGGAGACAGCCACGGTGGGTCCCAGGACCCGGGGAGGGGGCCCTCCCTGCCCGCCCACTTTCCCTCCCCTCCCCACTTCCGGAAAGGGTCTCCCACGACCTCATATTAAGACTCAGCCAGAGTCCAGGCGATGGGGACAGAGCCGTCCTTCCCGGGGCGCCCCCAGCCCTGCCCCCAAGAGCCCACTGGCCCTTCTGGGTGGGCAGAGGGGCAGCACGGACCACCCACAGCTCCAGCGGCAGTGGGTGGTTTTCCTAGGACAAGCGCCTTGGAAGGCGGACGCCGCGGAGCGCCAGCCTGGCTCACAAGGGTATTTCTGTTTCCTCCTGTCCCTCTGCACAGCAGGGGACAACTGGGAGGTGAGCTGGCAGCCAGGAACACCCGTGATCCCTGGCCGCGTGCGTCTGCCCCGTGGCCCATGTGCATCCTCAGGAGGGTCTCCTTCCTAGGGCGTCCAGATTGCGAGGAAACGAGCAGGGGTTTTGCCCCGTGGACGCCCTTCAGGGTTGTACAGAGTTGCTGTCCGTCCTGCCACCTCCCAGCCCTCGGCAGGCTGAGGGGGGCCCCAGCCTCCTTCCCTGCAGCACTTTCATCTACCCACTGCCTCGAGCCAAGGTAAATGAACCCAGGGAGCCAGAGGCTTCTAAATCCAGCGCAGGCTGCGGGAGGTGTCCGGGCCTCCCTGCGCTGTCCTGAGCGCTCCTGAGTGCTGGCGGGGACAGGGGACATCTGGGGAGGTGGACCCCTGGTAGCCTGCCCCTCCTCTCCCAGGGAGTGTGAGCACCGAGGGTGAGGGCGACAGCCCAGCCCGGGACCCAGGAGGGCGTGTGGTTCGCTGGCCCGGCTGCCGCCCCGTGGTGCCGGGCCTGGGGTCACAGGGCGGACGGAGCGAGAGCCTCTTGGCTCTTCCAGCAGTCGGGGCCTGCAGGCTGGGGCAAGGTGCCGGGCTTAGAACACCCGACGGCCACCCCAGTTCCCCTCTGACCCCCACCAGAGCCTCGAGCCCGGTGATGGCATCAAAATCCAGGTGAATTATTATTCACTCGTTCTCAAATTCTTGTCGTTCATTCATTTACTTGACTGGCATTTTTGGGAGACGGTGACAGCAGACTCACCCTCCAAGCAAGGCCGGGAGAACCTCCCTTCCCGCCCTGGCGCGGGGGCTGCCAGAAGGGGGTACGTGGCCGAGCTTGACCTGCCCGGTCCCTCCCCGCTCTGACTGTGCCCCGCCTTTGCTCTTTGGGGGCTGTAAGCTTGTTCCCACTGACTAGGAGCAGGCGGGGGCCTGCCTGAAGCCAGCCGGTACGGGGTCAGTGTCTTAGCAGACCCAGGCTCAGGACTGCCCCCAGACTCAGGCCCCGGGGTGGGGTAAGGACCAGCGGAGGCTGGTTTCCAGCGGCGTCGGCCTGGCCTGCGCCTGTAGGCCTGTCACTCAGCTGCGTCCGTCCATTCACTCACGGATTCAGCAGCCCTTCACGGGCACTAGCTGGGGACCCCTCTGTGCGAGGTGTCCCCCCAACCCTTCCGGCAGCTCCCGGGCTCATGGTCTGCTCTGGAGCAGCAGACTGTGGGCTGGGGGTCCTGGCCCTGCCCAGAGCACTGGGGAGAGCCTCCTGGAAGTCCTTCCACGGAGCTCACCTGCAGGACAGTGGGAGAGGCAGGAGGGGGCAAGCAGAGCGTGAGGGAACAGCCAGGGCCTCCGGGGAAGCAAGGATGTGGGAACCCCTTGGGAGGGCACGGGAGGCCAAGGGGCTTTCACCCCCGAGGTGACAGAGCCCTGTGGCTTTTGTCACCACATGGAGCCTTGTGGGCCTGAGACCCCTCCGCTCACTTGCTCACTGAACTCACTCCTCTTCCTCCTCCCCCCCCAGCGGCCCTGGCCGCCTCTGGGGTTCAGTGACTAGAGGCTGCCTGGCTCCTCAGGGCAGGTCCAGCCCCCGCCTGCCCCTCACCCTGGAGCTTCGCCTTCTCGTGAGGACGCTCCCTGTGGGGAGGCCGGGCCCCAGCCCCTGGGCATCCCCCTCCCTCCGCCCCTCCCGTGGGCATCGCCCAGGCTGACATCGGCCAAGCCTCCCATGCTCCACGGGGCCGGAGGAAGGGGGAGAGGCGCCCCGTGTCGCCACCTGTCGTGGGCCCAGCCCCCTGTCCCAGCTGCGCCGCAGGGGGTGGGGTGGGGCTAGCACCCCACTTGCCAGATGAGGAGACTGAGACTCGGGGGAGAGAACCCCGTCCCCCTCCCCCATCCTGCCTCGAGTGTCAGTCGTCCGCCCCGTCTGTGACTCCCCCGGAGCGGCGCGGCGCCGAGCACAGGCAGCTGGGCTCTCTGTCCCTGTGCAGCCCGGCCCCCAGGACGGGACTTGGCACGACCCCGGTGCTGTCAGCCGTCGCTGGTGGAGCCCAGCTCTGCGTCGAGCCGGCACCGCGGGGCACCGTGGGCAGCCGGCGCAAGCCCGCCGGGACAGGGGCCGCAGAGGTGGGCGCGGCCGCCGTGCCTGTGGACGTGTTGGCAGCGAGCCGTCCCGGCTTTCGACAGGCCCCCTTCGTGCCGAGGCTTGTGGTTGATTCCCTGGCACGGGTGCCAAGAAAAGTCAAGCAACCTGTCAGCCTTCCAGAAGCCTGTCTCCAGGAGCCATGGCGGTTAGCACCGAAACCAGCCTTTCCTGTTCTCGGGAGGCTGATGGGGCCGGGAGGGCCGGGGCCCCTCCCCAGTGTCTGTGTGGCCCTGAACACCAGGGCAGGGACACCAGAGTCCCTCATCCCGCCCCCCCCCCCCCCCGTGCCAGGACCACCCATTGCCCAGACCACCCTGACTCAGCCCACCTCCCAGTCTGCATGTCGAAGAGCCGCTGGGTGGAGGGAGGGGAAAAGATGAGGCTGAAACATAGGAGGTCGCCTTTTTTATTGGTTAGGAACAGCAGAATGGCGGCGATTCCGTGCAGCTCGAGCCTTGGGCTTCCAGGCAGGATCTGCCAACGGGAAGGGCGCTGGGACCGCGTCTGTGCAGGACGGGCGGGAGGCGAGGAAGTCAGAGACAGGGCCTGGCTCTCAGCCTGGGCCCCCGATTTACTGCTCCATGGGGCCCCCCACCTTCAGCGTCGGAGAACCAGCCCCTCCTCACCTCGAGGAGGCGGGTCCCATTGAAATCAGAAGACAGGGACCCCCAGGCCGCGCCGGCTCTTCCCTCCCCACAGCAGGCTCAGAGCCCAGGGCCCAGGAGCCCACGGAAACGGTTTCATTTAAAATTGGAAGGAAAAACAGTAAGACTCCAAGGTGGATTGTGTTGGTCTTTAGATCTGTGCGGTTGTAAAATACAATTTTTCCTATTTTCTATGGAGGACGGGGCCCGCGAAGGCGGAAATGCCCAGAGCCCGCGTAGTGCAGGCCTGCCCCTCGCCCGGCCCGCCCCCCTCGCTGCCCGCCCCCCTCGTTGCCCGCCCCCCTCACTGCCCGCCCCCCTCACTGCCCGCCCCCCTCGCTGCCTGCCTCCCTCGCTGCCTGCCTCGCTAACGGGCGAGGAGCAGGGTTTCCTGGGAAGCCCTGGCTCGGGCTCTTTCCTGCTTTCCCTGCCGTGCTGAAGGCCCCAGGCCCCTCGAGCCCTGGGCCCCCTCTGGCCATCCCTAAGCTTTACCCCGGTATGGGGTCCCACAGAGCCACGACCCCTGTGGCTTGCTCGAGCGAGGACTTTCTGCAGCCCCCCTTCCCCCTTTCGCAAGCCCCCAGCCTCTCCTCCAGCACCCGCTGCTGAGGCCACTCCTCGCCTGGCCGCACCCTCAGCTTCAGAGACCCTGGAGGAGGGGAGCTCTTCTGGCAGTGCCCCCCTCCACCCCGGAGGTGCAGTCAGGTGCCCTCCCGCATCTGCGTCCAGGCTGCCCTGCCTGCGCGGCTCCAGCCAGAGCCCAGCGCCTCCCCCGGCTCCCTCTGCCTGCCCTGCCCCCATCAGAGCTATTTTTTGTCTCCTCTGAGCTCTAGCACCTCTGAAGCATGCCCTGGCCACACACCCCACTGTTTTGCCAGGAAGTCCCTGGCGCTTCCCAGTGCCGCCTCGTACCCGCCCTGGGGCCAGCCCAGGCCACCGCGCCCCTCCCCTGAGCACCCAGGAAAGAGCTCAGCCAGACTGTCGAAGTCCTCGCATCCCCTTCCACTCCCGGAACTCAGCAGCTCACCTCGGAGGCGAGCTTTGGCTTGCAGAGGCCTTGGGGTGAGATGGGAGGGGTCCAAGGCCTGAGAAGGGTGGCTGGGCCTGTGCACAGCAGTGCAGGGGGTGGGGATAGGTGCTTAGCAGGGGGCGCCCATAAGGCCTGGGTGCCGCACCCCACCCCAGCTTCAGGCTGGGACTCTCAGTTCTAGCTGCCCTGGGACAGTGGGGCAGTGGCCTGAGAGGAACCCAGAGCTATCAGTGGCAGAACAACTGATACCAGAGCAGGGAGGCGGGGGGCCATTGCTTCGCTCCCGGTTTCACTCCTGTCTCCAGCCCATACACTGTTCCTAGTCAGGGTTATGGAAGAAAGAGCAGCCAGGATGGCAAGGGGCCATGCCTGTGCCCTGTCCCCAAGCCGCTTGCCTCTCCTGGCAGGCATCCCAGCCCAGTGGCCTTGCGCCGAAAGAGCCCAGGGGCTGGCAGCAAGGCACTTGTCCCAGCTCTGCCTCTTGCTGCCTGTGTGACCTTGGGCCAGTCACTTGGCCTCTGAGCCCGTGCTTCCTCGTCCCTCGTCGGGAATAGCGGGCCTGAGGTCGCCCATACTTGGAATGCCACGTCGAGGCTAGAGGCCATAAGTGCAGCACCTGGCACAGCAGGTGCGGCGAGGACCCCACTTCTGTGGTTCCCATGAGGGCAGTTACAGGGCTGCACAGCCATCTGCTGCTCCCCCAGACGCTCAGACCAGCACCCTCTCTCTCTCCTCCTGCTCCTCCCCCCTCCAAGGCATGGGCTGGTGAATTTTTTCTCCCGGCAGGGGGCAGCTCTGGTGTAAGGGCCCGAGCTCCCCCCTCCCTGCCTGGTACACGGGCCTGGGCTGCCCCCTCCCCGCCTGGTACAAGGGCCCGGGCTGCCCCCTCCCCGCCTGGTACAAGGGCCCGGGCTCCCACCTCCCCACCTACAGGGACATTGCCCTTCCTTCTCTGAGCATGAGTCTCCTTCAACCCACCCTCTTTCCGGAATTGCCCTGCAGGTCCCACCGGTGGCATGCAAGAGGATTTGCAGTAGTCAGTGGGCCCGTTTTTGGTAGCCGCTCTAGCACATTACCAACAACCAGAGGGTTTAAGACCAGAGAAGTGTATTCTCTGGTTGTTCTGGAGGCCAAAAGTCCAAAATGAACCTCCAGGGCCCACGTCAGGTGCCAGCCCGGTTCCTTCTGGGGAGGGCTTCCTGGGACACTCTGTCCCTGGCACCTTCCAGCTACTGTTCCCTTGGCTGGTGGCTCATCACTCCACCTCCATCATCACATCACCTTCTCCTCTTATGCAGATTTCCCTCTTCCTCCCTCTTGTAAGGACCCTGGTGATGGCATTTGGGGCCCACCCAGATAATCCAGGGCCGTCTCCCCATCTCAGAGCCTTTAACTTGATCGCCTCTGCAAAGACCCTTTGCCCTGTAAAGGTCCTGCAGCCCCAGGTTCCAGGGATCAGGCCCTGATCCCTGTGGGAGCCATCCCTGAGCCCACCCGGTGGACTGGTGATCTTAAAAAGCTAGCCTCTGCTTTTGTTTTTGAGGTCCACCTTTCCATAGTGCATGAGGCTGGTTTCCTATTTAGAGCAGCGCTGTAGGTATTGTTTAAGTGAAAAAGGCAATTGATTTAAAGAATAACATTGAGTTCACTGCGCCGCAGGTGGAACGGACGAGGACCGAAATCTGTCTCCGTCCAGAGTATACGAGGGCTTGGGCTGGGCCCCCGTCCCCACGGGAGGAGGGCTGCAGCGTCCGCGGATCCGCTAACGCCCTCTCCTCTGCCCCCTTCCTGGCAGCTTACCATCATCTTCAAGAACTTCCAGGAGTGCGTGGACCAGAAGGTGTACCAGGCCGAGATGGACGAGCTCCCGGCCGCCTTCGCTGACGGCTCCAAGAACGGCGGGGACAAGCACGGGGCCAGCAGCCTCAAGATCACCGAGAAGGTGCCGGGCCAGCACGTGGAGATCCAGGCCAGGTACATCGGCACCACCATCGTGGTGCGCCAGGTGGGCCGCTACCTGACCTTCGCGGTCCGCATGCCGGAGGAGGTGGTCAACGCCGTGGAGGACCGAGACAGCCAGGGCCTCTACCTCTGCCTGCACGGGTGCCCCGTCAACCAGCAGATCGACTTCCGGGCCTTCCGCGCGGCGGCCGGCCCCGCGCCCGCGGTCCCCGAGGCCTTCCCGTACGAGACGGCAGCGGCCAAGTGCAAGGAGAAGCTGCCCGTGGAGGACCTGTACTACCAGGCCTGCGTGTTCGACCTGCTCACCACGGGAGACGTGAACTTCACGCTGGCCGCCTACTACGCCCTGGAGGACGTCAAGACCCTGCACTCCGACAAAGACAAGCTGCACCTGTACGAAAGGACGCGGGAGCTGCCCGGGCGGGCGGCCGCCGCCGCGGGCCCATCCCCGGCGCCCCGGGCCCTCCTGGGCGCCGCCCTCCTCCTGCTCGCCCTGCTCCCTGAGCTCGCGTAGGCGCTCGCCGTCTGGGACAGGGAGGTGACCGTCTGTCTGGCCCGGCCCCTGGGGGCTCTGAGGTCCCCGCGGCCCTGCCGTCCCCGCCGAGCTGGGGGGACAGGCAAGCGGCCGGCCCGCGGGACGGTTACCTCAGAGCCGCCCGCTGGCCAGGGTTTGGGGGCACGGGACAGTCCCCGCCCCCTCGGCAGTACCCGTGACAAGGTGTGGTGACTGGCGGCCGTGGTGTTCGTGAAGGTAGAGTTGTGTGAGAGGGAGAGCAGCTCCCCTCCGACCCCCCCCCCCACAAGTGTGAATGTGCAAATTAGAGGCCCTCGGACTGAGGGTCCCCTCGCCCACCCCTAGAGAGACAGAGACACTGGGACCTGTCCAAGCCCAGCCCCTCTTTCCCGCCCCCTGCTGCCCCCTTGAAATGCACTGAAACAGGCCAGGCTGGCTGCTGCAAGCTGACGCGGGGGCGCCCTCTGCCCGCCACACGCACACACTCACTCTTACACAAGCACACTCACGCACCAAGTCGGAGGAAGTGCCCCCGCTGAGCCGCCGCCCCGGCGGGGAGGGCTGGGGGCCCCTGAGCAGGGCTGAGGCATCAGGGATGCCCCGACCCCCAGCAGGGCCTCCCTCACCCCCTGTCCCCTCTGAGGCTTGGAACACCCCTCGGCACTGTTGGCAAATCCCCGTGATTGGTGGGCCCAAAGGCCGTGCCCCCCACCGCCCCCGGCCAAGGGGGCTCCACCCCGTCCAGCCTGGCTGCCGTGGCCCAGGTCCAAGCCCCTGTTACCAGGCTCCTGCCCAGAGCCTTCAGCCAAGCCCCTGGTCAGCTGCCCTCTGGCCCTTCCCGGGCACTCCCCTGTAGGAAGCCAAGCCCTTGGTTCTAAATGTTTCTAGGAGCCGAGACCCGCTGCCCCTCCGCTCCTTCCTCTCCAGCAGGGGAGCCGCGGGGAGTGGGCAGGAGACCCCCTGGGCGGGGCGGCTGGCCTGCCCTGACCCCCTGCTTTCTCCCCGCCCTGAGCACTAGGCCGTAGGGTGCAGCCTCACCTTCTGCCCCATCACCCACTCCTGGATCCTGGGGAGGAGCAGGGTTGAGAAGGCCTCTGGGCTCGGCACATCCCTGGCGGGACCTCCTCCCTCCCTCTCATGGAAGGCAGCCCCTTCCCCTGAGTCCTGTGGCCGCCCAGCTGAGGCCAGATTTGCCACCCGGAGCCGGTCAAGGAGCCCCCAAAGAGGCTGGCACTGCCGCTGCTCCAGTCCTGGGGACCAGCACAGGGATGGGCTCTGCCCTCAAAGGCGATTTTCCCCGAAGCCCTGCACTGTATCCCCGGGCACCCATCTGCGCTACCCCCCCCCCCAGGGACCTCCCATACACTGGCCCAGGAGGCTGCGGACCTTGCGTCTCCCCATTTCCCCTGGAGGTCCCGCGCCCTCCGCCAAAACTGTGTGGGTGGGCGGGAGGGGCGCTGGGCCGCACCCTTCCTGCTGGTTGTTAGACTGCCCCTGTGTTGGAAGTGAAAAGTGAAGCACTTTATTTTGGTTGTGTTTGATCGCGTTCTGCTTGGCAGTGGGGGACCCCTCACTGTGTCCTGTGTCCCTGACCTGCGTGGAATGTCACCGCATGTACATACTGTAAATTATTTATTAATGGCTAAATGCAAGTAAAGTTTGAGTTTTTGTTTTGTTATTTCTTTTGGAACAACGTCTTTTGCGTTTATTGTCTCCACCGGCTTTGGGGCCCTGGCGGTAGAGGGCTGACTGGTGGGGGGTGTCTCCCCAGTTTGTGTGTGCCACACGGGGGGCAGCATACAAGGGTCTGGGTGTCTGCGGGCGCTGTGCGGGTGTGTGGGGGGCGTGGTGATGGAACTGGCCAGCCCTCTGCTTCTCTACGTTTCCTCTTGATAACCTGTGTGGGGCTGGTGGGCCGAGCCTCCTCTCCTTGCTCTGTAAAAGTGGGAGCTCAGTCACGGAGCGCCAAGGCCACATGTCGAGGGACATCAAGTGACCTCCGGGACGAGGCTGGGTGGGCCAGCCCAAGAGCCATGGTCACTCCATCTCAGCCTCAGCTGTCAGTCCAGGAGCCCCCACGTGAGACTGTCACTGCCGTGCTCTCCAAGCGGGCCAGTGGGAAAGGACCATGGCTTGGTCAGGACCCGGTTCACTGCTGGGTGCGATCACATTTCATACTGAAAAACTATCCAGTGAGTCGGGAACGAATTCACCCCATTTGACAGATGAAGAAACAGACTCAGCTTAATTGACTTGCCTGTGGTTTCTTAGCAAGAGTAGAGCCAAGATGTGTACCAGGTCTGTTTTGCCCCAAGGACCCTGCCCTTAGCACTGAACCTGGAGGCAGAAGAGCAGTGCTGTGGGCAAGCTCTACCTCGAGGCCTCTACCTTCTAGCTGTGTGGCCTGGGGCAAGTCACTTAACTGCTCTGAGTGGTTCATTCTCACCTCTAAAATGGAGAGCGTCTGTCCTGTGGGATCCTTTGAAGGTTCAGTGTGTTAATGCCCTTAGAGCAGGGCCTGGCACAGTCCGTGTCCAGTGTTAGTGCTGTCGTGATTATTATCCCAAAGCAAGAGGCGTTTGAGTGAGGTGGCAAGCAAGGAGAGGAGAGAGGGGGCTGCAGACCTTGGAGCTCTGGCAGGAGGTGAATTGAAGGGCTAGCAAGGGGAGGGATCCCAAGAGCAAGCATTTACACCAGTCTCAGCAGGACAGGAAAGGCAAGACTAGAAGGGGACGAGTTCAGCGAACTTCATTCAGCTTCTCAGAACAAGGCAGTCTAGGGAGTCGGCGCAAGGAACCGGACTGGAGGGACAAGCGGGCTGGAGGGACAAACGGAGGCTGGAGGGACAAATGGGCTGGAGGGACAAATGGGGGCTGGAGGGACAAATGGGGACTGGAGGGACAAACGGGCTGGAGAGGACAAACGGGCTGGAGAGGACAAACAGGCTGGAGGGGACAAATGGGGACTGGAGGGGACAAAAAGGCTGGAAGGAACAAACGGGGGCTGGAGGGACAAACTGGGGCTGGAGAGGACAAACGGGCTGGAGAGGACAAACGGCTGGAGGGACAAATGGGGGCTGGAGGGACAAATGGGGCCTGGAGAGGACAAACGAGCTGGAGGGACAAATGGGGGCTGGAGGGGACAAACAGGCTGGAGGGGACAAATGGGGACTGGAGGGGACAAAAAGGCTGGAAGGAACAAACGGGGGCTGGAGGGACAAATGGGGCCTGGAGGGACAAACAGGCTGGAGCCTACCCGCGCATCGTGCCCAGTTGCCCAAGCCGTCAGTACTGACACAACTTTCCTCCTCAGTAGTAACCAGGATGAAATAAAGTGGGAACACGGGAGGCACGGCCGAGGCAGCAGTGCCATTGGCATGCGGCCAGCACGGAAGAAAAGATTATTGAGAAGCCAGGGCCCACTGGAGGGAAAAATGTCTCTGGTTCACCATCAGATGAAAACACTACAGGCACTTGGCAGCAAATACTCTTGGTTTGGAATTTTTTCAGGACCATACATTTAACCAGCTGGAATTCTTTTCCAAGTGCCATACTACTAGTTGCCCTCATGAACATGGAAATTTGCATTTCATCCTGAATGTGGAAGACAGCGACTGGGGCAAAATGATTCCCGAGAAGCGTCTTCATCTTGCACCATGGACTGAGTTTGGAGCAGGCTTTTCCCTGCCAACTTCATTCGGGCCAGTTAGCAGGGAGGTAAATGCGTTCCCAGATGGCGATGCGGGCACAGTGCCCACTGCTCCATCCCGACTCACTTGCTGAGGTGTGATGAGAACCCTTGGAGCAGTTCTTGTTTGGCAAACCAGAATTTGTATGGATGGAAGAGGACAGGAAAGAAAGAACTATCAAAACGAATGCCATTTATAGTGAAGGGGCATATTCTGGGATGAACATGATATCCAGAAAACTTTAGCAGAGACCAGTTTGAGCCAGGCAGGAGCAGCCCGTTCATCAGAGCGGGGCCAGAGGACAGTTTGGGGCAGAGAACGGCCTGGGGCTGGGAAGCGGGCAGACTTGGCCTCCACGCGGGCTCTGCCCATCACTAGCTGTGTGGTCTCCCTTGGATTTTCTGAGCCTTAGATGCCTTATTTGTAAAATGGAATTATGAGTACCTACCTCCCAAGGTCATTATGGAAATTCAATGAGCTAATGCTCATAAATTGCCTCACATACCAGCCCTGGCACAGTATAGGGAGGCTGCCAAAAATGACTGTCCCCTCCTTATGCAATTGTACATATTCATTTATTCATTCAATATATATTAAATGATCGGTTCTGTGTGCCAGGCATTGTGCAGGGGGAGTACAGCAGTGAACAGACTTCCATGCATTCTGGCATCCGACTCTGGTGAAGAAAACGATGCTAAAAACTTAGAAAAGAGAAAATTAGAAGAGGGAACTGGGGCGTGTGCAGCTCTCCACAGCTCCTGGATGCAGCCACGAGGCAGTGGGGACTCTGCGCCCCGGAGCTGGAAGGATTTAGATCCAGCTCCTGGGCTTGGCCCCTGCTAGCTGTGTGACCTGGAGTATTTCTTCACATGCAAAATGAAGGTGGTGGTTCTTCCTGCAGGGTGACTGAGAAACAGATAGGAGAAATGACAGGAGAGACTGAAAAGGAAGTGCGGAGCAAGCCTTGCACTTCCTGAGAAGGGCCAACTCCATCCCCTTCCCTGGCCACATCCCAGCAGGTCACACTGAGTGGGGTCGTCCAAGGTCATCCATTCATTCCTTGAGCAAACCTCAGCGGGCAGCAGCTACATCCTCCTCACTGGCAGCAGCTCGAAGTTTTCTGCCTCTAACACACCCCCAGGCCTACAGATGCGAACTAGAGAAGGGCCCACCCTCTAGCCTCAGGGATCTGTCTCTCCCACCAATAAAATAGTAGATTAGTCAGCCAAAGCAGTGCTGATGCAAAATACCAGAAACCCATTGACATTTTTTTTAAGATTTATTTTTTATTTATTTCTCTCCGCACCCTGCACCCCACCCAGTTTTCTGCTCTCTGTGTCCATTCGCTGTGTGTTCTTCTGTGTCCGCTTCTATTCTTGTCAGCAGCACCGGAAATCTGTGTCTCTTTTTTTGTTGCATCATCTTGCCGCATCAGCTCTCCATGTGTGCGGCGCCATTCTGGGCAGCCTGCACTTCCTTTCGCGCTGTGCAGCTCTCCTTATGGGGCTCACTCCTTGCACGTGGGGCTCCCCTATGCGGGGGACACCCTGCATAGCAAGGCACTCCTTGCACGCATCAGCACTGCACATGGGCCAGCTCCACACGGGTCAAGGAGGCCCTGGGTTTGAACCGTGGACCTCCCATGTGGTAGGCGGATGCCCTAACCACTGGGCCAAGTCCACTTCCCCCCATTGACTTTTATAAAGGGTATTTATTGTGGTAGAAGCTTACAGTTACCAGGCCATAAAGCGTAAGTTACTTCTCTCACCAAAGTCTGTTGCTGCATGTTGGAGCAAGATGGCTGCCGACCTCTGCGAGGGTTCAGCCTCCCACTTCCCCTTAAGGCTCCGTGGTCCCAGCTTCTTCCAATATCAGTTGTAGCCCATCAGGCTGGCTAGGCTTTGTCTCTCACCCCAGAGCTCAATTCTCTCCAGGCTCAGGCTTGCCTCGCTACACAAGGTCAGCTGAGGACTATCAAGCAAACCACTCATCTCTCTTCCCAGGACTGTGAAGCTCTGAGCTGTGGAACGTCTCTCTTCCTCTGTGTTCTTCCCTGTGTGTCTACCTCCCAGACTCCAGTTCAAAAATTCCACCCTCCCCTCTCTGCAGTGTAGTTTTTCTGTGAGTCCTACTGATGTGGCCTGATCAAAGTTTTAATTATTATTTAATCAAATAAAAGTGAAACCTCTGAATCTAATATAATCTAATATGCCTAGAGGAAAAGACCAGTTCACAAACATAATCCAATATCTATTTTTTTCTGTATTTTTTCTTTATTTAAATATTACATTAAAAAAATATGAGGTCCCCGTATACCCCCCACCCCCCCTCACCCCACTCCTCCCATATCATCAACCCCACAACTGCAGCACACTCATTGCACTTGGCAAACACTCCCTGGAGTACTGCCACACCACATGGATAACAGTCCACATTGTAGTTCACACTCTCCCCCAGTGCACCGAGTGGGTTATGGCAGGATATATAATGTCCAGCATCTGTCCCTACAACATCATTCAGGACAATTCCAAGTCCTGAAAATGCCCCCACATCACATCTCTTCTTCCCTCTCCCTGCCCCCAGCAACTACCGTGGCCGCTTTCTCCACATCAATGCTACAATTTCTTCCATTACTAGTCACAATAATTCTATGGTAGAATACCAGTAAGTCCACTCTAATCCATATTTTATTCCTCCATCCTGTGGACCCTGGGATGGCAATGTCCACTCCACCTCTATATCAAGAGAGGGCTTAGATTCCACATGGATGACAGATGCAATTCTCCTGCTTACAGTTGTAGGCACTCTCAGTTCCCTGGTGTGGTGGCTGACCATCTTCACCTTCTTGTTAGCTGGCCTGGGTAAGTCCAATGAACCAGGGGGTAAGAGTTGCAAGACTGCTGAGGCTCAGGGCCCAGCTGGCACATGGACAGTCCAGAGATTCAAGTCTCCTGAGTATACACCAACCCTCGCGCCAACCACAGTAAAATTGACAAAAGAGGCATGTGTAGAAAGGTCACCTCTGAGTCCAACTCCATCATACACAGGAACAGAAATTTCAGAGTAGGACCAACTGACATGGCACTGAATTCCAGAGCCATTTGCCATGACCATAGAACACGTGGGTCTCCATAGCCCTCAGGACAACTAGTACCTGGGACTGTATCTAGTTTGGCTGTCTGTGGGGTCTTGCTGAGGCATGCATAAGCATAACCACTCTGATGGCCTCCTGACTCTTTTTTGAAGACTCTTAGCCATATAAACTCATTTGTCTTTGCCATTTCCCCCTTTTATTCAAGGTCAAAAAGCAGTTTTTAACACATGATCCTACATGTAGGCTGACGTATTCTGCTGGTCTGAGTTGACCCTTTTATTCAAGGTCTTTTTCTAGTTACATTACCAGCTGGTGCTTGGTAGTAATCCCTTGGCACCAGGGAGGCTCATCCCCAGGAGTCATGTCCCATGCTAGGGGGAAGGCAACACATTTACATGCTGAGTTTGGCTTAAAGAGTGGCCACATTTGAGCAATATGGAGGCTCTCAGGAGGTAACTCTTAGGCACCCTGCAGCTCTAGGCCTAGTTTCTATTTCAGGCACACAGGTTCATAAGCATAGTCATCAGTATCAAGGGCTCATTGTTGGACCATCCTTCTTTGTTGGTCTTTGCCATTGCACTTGGGGGATTAACAATCCCCCAATATCTATTTTTGAAATTCATAAACAATATCAAACTGCTACAGGAGACAAAAGGCACCTCAACAAATTAGGGAAGTATTGCTTTTAAAAATCCTGTCTGGGCACATTGATCTTATTTAATCCAAAAAACAAACTCAATTTCTTCTCTAGTGTTCCAAAAGATCAATAAATGAGCAGATTGGTTAAATGATCAAGGTTTCCTTGTTAATGAAGATATGAGAGAAAAAAAATGATCATAGTCACAGCTCATAAAACTAAACCCCATTTTTTTTTTTACCCTTATCATCGGTATAGCACCTTTGCCTTGCTACAAAAATATGACAATATTACTGTGAACTATAGTCTATACATTACATTAGGAAAGGCAGAACTAATTTAAAGGCAGAGGCCGTATTTTATTCAGGGTCTTTTCTCCTGTGCAAATCTCTGAGATTAAGGTCCAGTAATGACAGTTCTTTGGTCTGATTGGTGCTACTTGCAGGTTCTTGAGGAAGTTGGAGGGCCCTTTATCCAGAAGAAGCTTGGCTCTTCTGGCCAGGGGTCAGTGGGAAGACCACCCCTCCAGTGCCCCAATCCAGAGTCCAAGGACTCCCACCATCCTCCCAAGAAGCCTTCACCTCCCAACTCTGAGGGGCCAAGGGCTTGTCCCAAAAGCTTCCCCTTAGCTACCTAGGTATCCTTCTGGGCTTTTCAGCACTTTTGACCATTTAACTCTTTCATGCTTGAAATGTGGGGTGACCATGAGAACACTGAAGTCAGAGGATCCAAAATTAACACTCTTAGAAAGTCCTAGCAGAGTAGACTTAAGAGACCACTATGGGCAGCCAATGGGCAAGGTGTGTTCACGGTGGGGGTAGGAGTGTTTCTGGAATCAGGGATAGGATTCAAGGCAGACCTGAGGCCACAGTGATCACATCCCTGGTGACACTATCCATGCCCAGGGGGCCCTGGAGAGCTCAGGAATTCTTCTGCATTTGACCCAAACCGGCATCCTCCCCTCTCTCGACCCCCCCTCCCCCACCTCCCTCCAGGAATCCGAGTCCTTGCCAGATCAGGTCATCCAAATAATAGGCAAAGCAAAATATCCCCAGCCGAGTAAATGTGCCAGGAGAAGAGCAAAGAGAAATTGTCTGGTGGGTATCATCTGGGGAACAGATGCAACAAATCCCGCATCAGCAGTTACGGATGGTGGGTGGGGGCTTGGGTAGTTTATTCAGTTGGCTTAGTGGGGTGGGGTAAGGCATGCTAAGAGTAGGATGTTGGAAAGGAGGAGAAGGGTTGGAAATGGGGTGAGCAGTAGTCCCCAAAGACCCCTCACGGAAGCAATACAAGAGCTTGGTCCGTTGGGCCAGCACTGCCCACCCAAGGCCAAGCCTCTGCTCACCTCAGCTAGTGGCCTTGTGTTTGGTGGGCCAGGACGGCCAGAGAGTGATGGTGGTATGGGCAGGGAACACCTGGGCAGAAGAACGCATCCCAGCTCTGCCACCTCCTGGTTGCGCAACATGGGGTGAGTTTTCCCAGTTGTGAGGAGGGAATCCTCAGCATTCCTCCCTCCACAGTCGTCCTAAGGGATATGGGGTCCGGGAGCCGGGCCACAGTGTGGTCTCAGTAACTGCCACTAGCATCACATTCCTGCTGCCACTGCCCGCCTCACGAGTGGCAATTTCCTGCCAACCACCCACTGCCAACCTTGTCCTCGCCACAGAGTGGACTCGAGTCCCCACCCATCGCATCAGCTGCCACCATCGCTGTCCTCCGGCAAATGCATCTACCGCCTAAAGAAATAGAAATGAGCCTTCCATTCGAACCTGCCTTCGGATCGTGTAGGCAGTTTCCAGACATGGGGCCGGGGCTGGGCAAGGTTCATCGACCTGCTCCGGGTTACGCCTCTCGCTCCAACCGCACCGCTCTACCACCAGCTCCACCCTCGAGGGCAGAGGCCTCCAGAGCCCCAAGGCAGACGGGCAGTGACTCCAAGCCCTGGTTCTGGCCTGAGCAGGAAGTGGTCCACCTGGAGGCTGCGTGGGTGGGACCCCAATGAGAAGAGGATGGAAGAGAGGGTCAGGGCGGGACCACGTTGCCCAGCTCTGAAGCCTGTGGGGTGGGGGTCTGAGGAGGAGATGGCTCAGGGGTGCCAGTGGGTTCTCGCCTGGTCACCGTGGTCCAGAGATGATCGTCGGCCTTCCCAGATGGGGGACAAGCTTCTAGGCAAACCCAGATCTGCTCCAGCTGCAGGTGTTGGGCCTCACCTCCCCGTGCATGGAGACCGGAGACACCCCAGCTGATGGCATGACAGCTGCGTGTTTTAGATGCTCGCCTTGTGCCGCCCTCTGCCAAGTTCTTGATGTACACGCTGATTTCTCCTGGTGGATGGAGGTCAGGTGGCTGGGGAGCACCAGGCTCCACTAGAGGCCAAGACTGGTTCGGCAAGCCTCTCTCCCAGCAAGGGGCCCCAGACCACCAGAGCCAAGGTCTGTAGGGCCAGGACCCCTCTCCCTGTGCAGAGCAGGACATCTTGAGTTGACGTGTTCTTTCCCTGTTTGCTAATGATCCCAGATTAACCCCTCAGGACAAGTGACCCTGGTCTTCTCTCCATGGGATGTTGACTTTATTCGTCTAACTTTCCAAAGAGAAGCGTTCCCCCTTTCCTTCCTCTCCCTCTCTTCCATCCTCCCTTCAACAAACACTGGCAGGCGCAGCCCCTCCTCCGTGGAAGTGGTCTAGACTGGGGGACACGTTCATCCATTCAGCAAATGTCCATTGAGTCCCTGTCGTGTGTCGGGTGTGTGAGGGTGCAGCCGTGGCCCCCAGAGATCACATCCTAGTGGTGAGAGACAGATAAGCAAGCGAGTGTAGGGTGTGCCGGAGGGACTGATGAGTGAGGGGAGAAAAGCAGAGCAGGGGGCGAATGCCCCGGCAGGAGGTGGCAGCGGCCAATGGCACAGCCCTGTCCCCACAGAGCTCACATACTCATTCCCTGACCCAGAGCCAGTCACATCCTGTATCTGACCCTCCTTTCCCTCCTCAACAAACCAGGGGTAGTGCAGGGCGGTGGGGAGAACTAAGTAAGATCACACGGGGGCAAGGGCACTGGGTAGCAGCAGGAGGCGCCACTGAATAGGGCAGGGACAAGCTTGCCCTTTAGCGGTGGGCAGAGCTGGGCTGGGGTCTATGCTCCACCACCTCGGCTGCGCGATCTTGAGCAAGTTACCTAACGTCTCTGGGCCTCAGGATTCTCACCTGAAAGATGGGATAAAACTTACTTCACAGGATTAGCTGAGGACTGAATGAGAAAATACCAGCACGCAGCAGGCCTGGAGCCTGGCGCCCGGCGACCCGCAGCAGGGCTAGGTCCTGGCCGGCCAGGGTTTCCCACACCTAAATAACGCACAGACCCCTTCGAAGAGCCGCTGTTTCTCCAGGCCCTGCACTGCAGACTTGAATTAGTTTTATTATTCATGAGGCTACGTACACCCTCTGTGAGCATACTCTAAAATCCAGATGCTTTTACTAATGAAGCCCCCGCAAAGCTACAAACCCAGTGAAACGCGAGTTAACAGCATCACAGCGATGGCGGGTGCTGTTTGGCGGGCGCGTAGGCAGCCCTCCCGATTGCCGAGGCCGGTCGTCACTGTCGTGGTCTATCATCCGGGGCCCTTCCTCTGCAGCCCCTGTGGTCCACCGGGCTTGTTAGCGTGGACCTCGTGCACCAAGGCAACCCTAGAGCACTCGCTTCCTTTCTCTTTCCCTTCCGAGTCATTCAGGATTTGCTTAAATTGATTTTTTAAAAATGTGTTCATCAAAGTGAAAACATAATTTTAAAAAAATTCTTCCAGGGAGGAAAGCGGCTGTGGCTCCATCAGATGGGCTCCCGTCTACCATACGGGAGGCCCTGGGTTCACGTCCCGGGGCCTCCTTGTGAAGGCAGGCTCGCCCGCAAGCGCTGCGGAGAGCTGCCAGCCCACAAGTGCCGCAGAGTGCCACCAGGCCTGCAAGTGCCACGGAGAGCCAACGCAGCAAGGTGACACAACAAAAAGGGAGATAAGTAAAAACACAGAAGAGCACACGGCCAATGGACACAGAGAGCAGACAGCACGCAAGCTGCAAGGGTGGGGGGAATAAAAAAATATATATATATTTTTTTTAAAAAAGGAAACCAAACCAGCAAACAGTTGGGGCCCCTCCCCATATTAGGAAAGGGAAGACCAGTTTTAATACAGGAAAGGCAACTCCCACCCCCACCCCGCCAGCAGCACACACAAAAAATAATTCTTCCAGGGACCTCTAGGACCTACCCCCTCCCTGCACTCCTTACCCCCTCTGCGTGATAATCTGTAGGCCCCAAGCAGGGACAACGCTGAGTGCACAGTTAGGTGGAAATTAATTTGCTTTGCACCCACTGTTGGTTCAAGGAGAAGGTGGAGGGAGCAGCAAGGCCTGGGGCAGTGGGGGGCAGAGACAGAGGGAGTAGGGTGGGTGCAGAGGAGGTGGGCGTGGGGCTGTGGGGTCCCAGAGCAATGCAGAAGAGGAGACCCGCAAAGGAGCCAGGGAGGCCGACCGAAGCATCACCAAAGACCAGCCCCTCAGGGGCAGGGGGGACCCTGCTTGGCATGAGCCAGGCCTGTTCCCATCAGGGAGGTGACACTGCTTCCTACACTTACAGATGAGGACGCTGAGCTGTACGGGGTGCAGCTAGATTTGCCTGAGAAAGGTCCCTCCCAGGTTCCTGGGCTCAGCCCCCCTCCCCCTTACCGCAAGGGCCCTGGGTCTCCTTGCTGGACATCGGGTCCCCTTCCTGGCAGCCGGCTCAGCTCACCATCCGCTGCCACCACCCGCAGACCGTTCTCCTCACCCTCCCAGCTGGGCCAGAGCCAGGCTGCCTCGCTCCCTGCTCCCCACCCCTTGGGCCGTGAACCCGTGTGCCCCGCACACCCATCTGCGAGGACGGCCAAGCGATGCCACGATGCTTAGCAAACAGCCACGGCCAAGCCCCTGCACCCTCACCGCCGTTTCAGCTCCGTCCCTGAGGCGCCTGGACCTCCTCACAGTCCAACAAGTAGAGGGTTAGCACCCCGGGCAGCAGGGAGCCCGTGCCCCTTAAAACCTCCCCCTGGTCTGGGTGGCCTGGGCTCCTGCCTGGCTCAGCACCCTGGGCAGGTAGCAGCCTCCCCACTGTCACCCTCCAGGTACCTCTTAAGAGAGGGCTCCCAACCTGGCTGCTGCCCCCAAGGCCACTGTCCAGCCAGGGCCCAGCACACCCAAGGCCCGAGGAGGAGTGAGGTCCCAGCGTCGGGAACTGTATCTGCACTACACACCTTTTCTAGCCCCCACTGGGCCCCGAACCAGACAGAAATCAGAGCTGCACGAAGGAGCAAAGCCTCGTCCCTGCCGGAGAGAAGCCCCCACCCTCCCACCCCATCCGGTGGGGGAGACGGATCTGAAAGCTTGGAGGTGCCAGACGGTGCCAGGGGCTCCCATGGCATCTGTGGGCTCAGGGAAGGGTCTGAAGGAGTGGGTGCAGAGACCGCAGGGTCAGAGAGGGCTGCTCAGGCTGCTCGGACTGAATCTTGAAGACAAACAGGTGCTCACCAGGTGGACGGGGGCGGCGCTGGGAGAGGCAATGGAGGGTAAGGGGAAAGTGGCTAGAGGTAGAGGGCTGCCTCAGGGGTCTGCAGGTGCCTGAAGAGTTTGGCTGGCTGAGTGCCGGGCTCAAGGAAAGAGCCATTTGAAGTTGTCCTAGGAGCAGGTGGTAGAGGGCCTTGCAGCCAAACCAAGGGGCTTTCACGTTACATGAGGAGCAGAGTGATGCAAAGGGCCTGTGGGTCAGCACCAACCCTCCTCCGAAAGCACAAGGAAGGGGGGTGAAGGAAGGCTTGGACCCCTGAGGAGGAGGACCCTGTGACTCTTGAGCTGTGGCGGGAGGCAAGGGTGGCTGGAGCCAGGCTGGCTGGCAGGGGGCCCTAGCCATTACCTCCTCCCCATCCTGGAAGGACCAGGTGGCTCCATGGGTCCTGAGGTGTAAGGGGATGGCAGTGGGGAGGAGGTGGTCTGCAGCCAAGGGGAGTCGCCCGCTGGGCAGGGGAATGACTGCTGAGCCAGCCACACCCGAGCGCGCGCACCGACACACTCGCGAAGGTGCAGTTTAAGTGCTGACCCGAGGCAGATTGTTTGTGTGGAATTCTGCTGCCCTCTGCAGGACAGTTCTAGAAGCACATGCACACAGTGGCTCTCAAGTCTCCTCTCCAGAGAATGAGGGCAGATCCCAAAATACCCGTAGGTTCCTGCTGGGGTGGCCAAGAGTGGGCTCCCCTGAAATGATGACAGGCGCTGAGCCCACTGTATGCCCCACTCGGCGACCTCAGTCACCCCCGCTACAATCTGGCGAGGGGCTGTCATTATTCGCATTTGGAAGCTGAGGCTTGGGGAAGCCACGAAAGTGCCCGAGGATGCCAGCTTGGGGTAGAGTCTGGCTGCAAACCCGCATGTGCCCACCTCCCAGGGCCCCGCGCCTCCCACTGGCACGCGCCCCGTCCCTGACTCCTCCACGGGGCTCGGCTGCCAGTGCTCCTGCCCCCTACCCATCTCCGTGGCACTCCTCCGACATTTCTGTTCTCTTGCTCTTTGCTTTTTCGGGCCTGCTGCCCCACCGGCCCCGCAAGCAGAATGTCGGCTCCAAGAGCGCTGGGGCCTCGGCCTTCCGGCTCACACCGTGTGTCCCCGGCACCAAGAACACAGCGGCTCTCCCACAGCGGTCTAGTTCCAGCTGTGTCTCCCCCTTGGACTGTGGGCTCCGTGAACAGGGCCTTCCTCCCAGGGCCTGGTCTCCCCCCGCAGCTCCTGCAGCTCCGCCGAGGCCCGCCTGCCCGCCCTCCCGCAGCTCCGCGGAAACCTGCGCGGGGCCAGAGGCGCGGCTGCTCTGCAGATTGCGGGCCCTGGGTTGAGCGCGGCTGGACGCAGGCGCCGGGACGGCCAACCCGCACCAACTGAGGGCTCGCCCACCCGCTCCCGAGGCCCTCTGTTCCGCCCCTCAGCCCCGCCCCACTTCTCCACCCCGTCGCCCTTAAGGGTTACCAACCTTTTCCACTGGGCATGCTCCCACTTCAAAACCCCAGGAACCCCAGAAGCTGCCTCCTTCATTTGCAAATTCGATGGAAAGGTGATCTGCCAGACCGCACACGGGGAGGGACCTAGGGGCCAACCTGCCGACTTTCCTGCCCAGCTTGAGACCATCCAGGGGGCCTGGTAAATGAGGGAACTTGAGAAGCAACAACCCCCTCTTAGGTCATGAAAGAATTTAAGAGGAAGATCATGCGTGCCAACCCTGCGGGCACTGGCGGGGCCCCCGCAGCGGATATTATTCTGCCCATTTTAGAGGTGAGCCGCCTATAGGTCACAGACGTGTTCACGTTCCCACCGAATCCGGATAACAATGTGATCAGATGCAAAACCAGGGGGACTGTCCACGTGTTACACAGTTCTGACCGGGAAGCCCGGGGCGTCAAGTCCAAGGAAGGTTCCCAGGAGCAGCCCTGGGGGCAGACACCGCAGGGAACACGTTTCTACAGGACCAAGAACCGTTTATTTAGACGAGCTGTGTCTCTTCCCCACTTCGACAAAACACAACGAATGGGACGAGCGGGGATTGGGGGATGGGCAGGGAAGGGAGCGACCCGGCCCGAGTGGGATTCCAGCCTTAAAATAGTATGTAAGCACTGGCACCGGAGCTTTCAATTCCAACCACCTCCCCACGGCAAACCTAGTGCTGCTCCTTTAAGAGCCGCAGGTTGGAACTCAGAGCCCAGACTGGTCTGGCAAGCCGCAGGGTCCTGTGTTTCAGCAAGTGACCTTTCTGCTGGCGTTAATTGAAGACGACTTGCCTCCATGCCAGGCCTGCGAGACCCCGCCAGGGAAGGAGGGGCCGGGCCCCCTGCTTCCAGTAAAAGGCAGGCGTTTTGGCAGCAGTTAAGAAGACTTGATGCTATTGAAAATCATAATACGCTGATTATTGCAGCACTTGTTCTTAAAATAAAGTTTCCCAGAGTTGTTCCAGCTGAGCTGTCAGTTGCAACATGATTGTGAGTTCCCAGGTCCTCAGGAATAACCCTTAGCCCTTCTTGGTCTTTCCCTCAAGACCTACAAATACGAAAAGCCTGCCGCGTCGCAGGAGATGGCCCTTCAACCGAGCAGACATCTGGGCTTATTCGGTATCAAGATTTAAAAGCTGCAGAAAGATTTGGGTTTGCTTTTAAAGACCCCTAAGAATTAGTAAAAACCCTTCCATCTGGGCAAACTTCTCCTCCTATTCACACAGGGACCTCCCTCCAGAGGCTGTTGCCACCCTTCCTCTCTGTCTGGGCCTCGCAGGGGCTGGGCTTATCCTGTGCCAAATTTCGAGTTAACATTTGTGTCAGTGTTTCCATTATAGAAGGCTTATTCCCCCCTCCAAGAATATATAACCCAACTGTTAAATTACCCTCAAGGCTGCAGGCTGGCAGACAACGTGTTTTTATTTCCTTCTGGGAGAGAGGCTGCAATGCCCCCATTTAGGTAGGCACAGAACTTCAAATACACCCTTCCCAGTCTCCCCAGAATCCTCCCTGGCAGGACTTCAAGAGCAGGCCTGCTCAACTGCTGGCTTTAGTTCCTCAAGGTCGTCTCATGAAATGCAGGGCTGGACTGGAGCTGCTCAGCAATGGCTACTGAAGTATGCAGTAAAATCTTGGGAGCCTGTGGTGTAAAATCCTGGACACATCAACACAACTGGTGTGGGTCAGAGAAAAATGTAACTTTAGAAGGCTCCATTTCACAAGCTGTCAAAAAATCTGGATGACCCAGCAACCATGAGGGAAGAGAGCCCGATGCTACATCTCCAGGCACACAGTTCACACCAAACGCAATGCAACATGTTAGCCCAATTCTAGAAATCCTTAGGAACACTTTTTAATATACAAGAGTCAAAAGTACAGCAGTTTTACAACGTAGGAAAATTTAATACATACTATATAAACAACATTATTTACATCAGAAATCACTAGGACAGTGGCATTTTTTCACAAATATAAATTAATTACTGTTTAGTCAACAGGTTTTAAAAGTCCACAATTTTACAAGAAAGAAAAGCCATCAGTCCCCAAACGATGGAGAGCAGATGGACTAAAGCAGCCTGGACCCTTGGCATGGCTCTCCTCGCCCGACCCAGCAGCCCTTGGCTGAGTCAGGAGACCACTGGCGCTGGGCACTCAGCCGCCGCTCCTGCTGACAAGGGGGTTTTGGTCTGGAGGATTGCAGTGTCATAGTGTGAATTCATAGCTGAATCGTGTTTGCATCACCCATCCTCATGCAACCAGGCTCAAATGTCTGCAGCACGACGTGTGAAGTGTTCATGTTTCCCACTGACGGCCTTACGGAATGACTAAAAGAAGAGCGAGTCAAGGGACAGTCAGAAGGAGCTCCGTGGAGAGTGAGGCTGCCCATTTCACTCCAGCATGTCACTCAAAGCCTGCAATGATTAGCTGGGGGTTCTTTCACATGTGCCTTCTTTAGGGCTACAGTACACCATATTAATCCTGGTTTATGTTCCAGTGTATGTTCAGATGTTAACTCCCCTCCCTCTTCTTTAACCCCATCTCTTTCTACCCAACCAATCTTTCAAAGCTGGGCTCCACGGAATGCCACCTGTAAAGATTTCTGTGGTAGTGTCTCCCATCCGCAGGTGAGAGAATTTCTACCTGTGCAAATGTGTTTTGACTGAAGCGTAAAATTTTCATACTGATTTAAATCAATGAGCAAATGCCTCCTTTCTCCCAACCTACTCTTCAAACATACTCCAACATCTAAATAGATGTTTTCATGGGCATACTGGAATTTGAGAATCAATTTAACACTGATCTGGCCAATATTGCCTTTTGCTACATCATATGGCACTGAAAGTCCTGAATGTGAACAAAAGGAGTTCCTTTTTCCTCATGATGAGAATCTTTGAACATAACTCACGACTCCTATCAACATTAGAAGGGGGAAAAAAAAGCCTAGTGAGTATTAAAATGCATGGCCTCCAATGACTCCATTTACCCCTGAAAGGAGAGTTCCTCCAAGTGTACATGACCTGACTTCCCATGGGAACTGTACTACAGCTCACTCCCCACCCACCACCTCCCATCAATCAAGGACCTGGCAAGCCAACCTAACCTTCCTCTTTGGCTTGGGCAAGACAAACATGCGATAGTGTAAATATTACCAGGAAAAACACTAAATTTGTAGTTTCCTTATCACTTTGTGGCTAAAGCAGAGAAATATTTCCTACCCTCTCCCCTGAGAACATTCCTCAAGGGAGGACGGTGCCTATGCAGTTACTTGGGCTTTGTTCCTGGGAATGGGTGGTACAGGGCCAAGGTGAACAACCCCAAGTACCCTAAGGAGTAAAAGAAGGTGACAGGCCCATTGAGCTCCCAACACAAGCTGTGAGGACCTAGACTTTCATCTGGAAATTCAGCACTGGCTGGCCCCATTATGCTTGTACAGCAAGGAGTAATGGCCTGCTACAGCTACATCTGCTTCACCAGGGGGATGTAAGTCAGGAATTTCTTGGTAAAGGCATTAAAGGTGCTGTCCAGAATATCAGAAAATAAGTGATGATGATTTTATGAACTCCCTAAAGGAATCTGACCCTGTGTATACTTGATCAAAGGGTTTTCACCAGCTCTGAGCTTGGACAGTTGTACTTGGCAGATATAGGCACACCAAATATTCAAGTCAGTTATTCTGTCTCCATTTAAAAAAAGGCCTTGGAATATGCTAAAAATACTGGCAAGCTATCATTTAAAATGAATAAGACTTAAGGCCCCAGCCATCAGTAAACTGAAATTTGAATTCTTTAGGAAGACCCACACTCTGCCTGTTTAATCAATGCAAACCACTTGCCTCCCAGTCCTGACTCAGTCCAACTCTACTATGATTCTTACTGTCCATAATGATAGTTCAGTCACCCTATCCTTGGATGCCTCCTAGCTAGGAAAACAATTTAACTTAGGTTTACACTTGATCTTATTCTAGAAGAAACTGAATAATGATCTCCATCTAGCAGTGGAAACCTGTTCACCATAGTAACAAATTACTTTCATCTGATCATATAAATATCAGGAGATAAGTGATTCTGTATAATTGAGTTCTTCAAGCTGTACAAAGGGAACTAAAATGCAACTGCAAATTTTGACCTACTACAATACTGAAAGTTTTCCCTACTTGCTGGCACCCCAAGTCCCCACATTGGAAAACCTGTTCACTGTCCACACTAGTGCCCTGACTTTGTGCTTCCCAACCACAGGCTGGTCAGCAGGCCTACTCTGCTTCCCCTCCTCTCCAGGCCCCACAGTTGTACTTCTCACCACAGGAATCAGACATCCACCAGGGATTCCAGTTCCCTGGCCACACAACCCCATCTTCTCCCCCCACCCCCAACCCCACCCACCATATACCATCTCCAACCATGCTGACTAACTCAAGGTACTCAAAAGTCAACCAGAGACTCTACTTTCCCTGGCACAAGGGGGAAAGGAAGCCCACTCAGGAGACCAAACCTTTGAAATGTACAGACAGGGTGGGGAAAATAATTAGTGTTGGCAGGAAAGAGGTCATTATAAAGTTGTTGCCCTCTCTCTTTATCCTCCCCATCCCACAGGTTTCACATAAGGAGACCCAAGTGTATCATTTCTCCCAAGAACACAGATGAGGGGTTTAACTGCTCCCCTTCAAGTCCTATGATGCAGAAACCCAACAAACCATCCCCACTCCCTTCAGCAGCATTCATCATAAAATAGTGAATCAAATCACGCACTGTCTATTAAGTCCTGGCAGCCTTCATTCGAGCATCCATTCCTTCCCTCAACCACTGTGACATGGTCCAGGGAACATACCGTCCCTGGCAAGAAAACATTCATGGCTCTAAGACACCTTCTTCCTTCACTGGGGAAATATGACCCCATGAAGCTGGTACACAAAAACTTGCCTCTTCCTCCTAGCACCCATTAAAGCAAGAGGCTAGAACTAAGCTGGAATGGGATGGGAGTGCCAATACTCAGGAGTCGTGACACAAATCAAACCTGGACCAAACAAAAGCCCTCCCACTCCTAGATGTGCCCCTTCAGCCAGTATGTTAACAGCAGCAGCATGTCCAGAAACTCCAGTCACCTGGTCTAGGTAACTGGCTATTGTTGGATCAGACCAATAAATCTCCAGGTGCTTGAAGACTCTTGTTCTCCCCCTCTCCGAGCTGTCCTTTATGTTTTCCGAACATTCCAGTTATAATCTGGGTTGTTTTTCTGTTCTTGTGATCTCTCCAAAGGAGACCTATGATCCAGGGGTGACTTGGAATCATGAGGAGATTTCTGAGAAGGGGGAGAGCGAGGATCTGAGACTGCAGGGTGCAGTGGAGGCAGGGGCTGTTTATATTCCCCCAATTTGTCTGTGTGGAAAGAGCGGTAATGGTCTGAGGGCCCCTGGCCATGGTAGCCCATAGGGGGACGATGATCAGACATTCGTCGGAAATCCTGCTGGTGGTAATTTTGAGGCCTAAACTCATCGGATCTCCGCCGCTTAGAGTCATGATGGTGCCTGAAACAGAGAGCCGAGGATTAGCTGAGATACCAGAGCCAGATCCCCATTCTCTTCTCCACTGCACAGTGGATCTTCTTCATGGACTCATCATATACAGGGATACTTCCAGCAGACCCAGGGGGCAAAATTTACATGTATTAGGTGTCAGAAAAAAAACAAAACTGAAGCAATAACACAGGGACATTTTATACTTATTTTATACTATTTCAAGGGTGAAAAGCCTCATGAAGTCTGCAATGAAACAAGTACACTCTTGAATCATTGATAGCTTTGCAAATTCATACTCCCTTCAGGAAAAAAGTGGCAAGATCTAGAAATATTTTCATATTTCTTGACCTAGCCCAGGAGGAGAAAAAGTCATAGAAATTATTTTGGCAAATTAGTAACTACAAAAGCCACTCTCAGCCAAAATATATCATAAAGGTAGGACTTATAAAATTATTTTTAAAACCCACTCAATTTCAAGAATATTAAGATTTTTTAGGCAGGACCATGGTAAACTGCTCATCATGATATTAAGAGAGAATCAGTACAACTCAATAATGAATAGATAAAAAACCCAAATTAAAAATGGACAAAGAAGTTGAATAGACATTTTTCCAAAGAAGGGATACAAATGGCCAACAAGCACATGAAAAGATGTTCAACATCATCAGTCATTAAAGAAATGCATATCAAAACCACAATGGCATACCACCTTATGCACATCAGTGTGGTTATAATTTTTTTAATTAAAGGGAAAATAAGTATAGGCAAGGGTGTGAAGAAATTGTAACCCTCACATATTGCTGGTGGAAATGAAAAACGGTGTAGCCACTGTCAAAAATGGTTTGGCAGTTTCTCAAAAAGTTAAACACAGAATCACCATATGACCCAGCCATTCTACTCCTAGGTATATAGCCAAGAGAAATGAAACCATATGTCCATGCAGAAACTTGTACACAATCCTTATAGCAGCATTCTTCATAATCACCAAAAGATGGAAACCACTAAAACAGGAAAACAAAGTAGATCAGTGGTTACCTATAGAGATGGGGGGAGGGGACTTGGTAAGGGAGGGGGAGTAGAAGGGAGGGATTACCCAGAAGCAGGAGGAGACCTTGGGGATGCTGGATGTGTTCACGATCTTAATTACAGTTGGGTGCTTTCACAAGTGTGTACATATATCAAAATTTAATTGTATACTTTCAACAAATACAGTATATTGGAATCAATAACTCAACACAACCATTTCTTAAAAAAGCTCATGTTATATATGCTTCTTAATAACAGAGAGAAGTAGTTTATGTTTACAACTATAAAGACAGATACCTACAAAGAGAATATTGAAAAATGAACACAGTATGTTTTAGAATCTAGCAGTGGGAAGGTAAAGATTATTGATGAATATTTTCCCTCTCATTATAATAGTCTAATAAAAGTAAAAACCAAACTAATGTAATTCTTTTACAACCTATAGAAGCTACAATGTAAAATCGGCCTTTGATGGCTTGACACAGCAATATAAGAATATAACAAGGCTAAATTTCTTTTTCACAAGGGCCCATTCCCAGAGATTCTCAGGTAAAGGAGGAACAGTATATATACTTTTAAAAACAGACATTCAACATTGAAATCTGTTGTTAAAGGACACAGGAGTTTTACCTTGAACAAAAGAAAAGGAAGTAGGTTGGAACGGTTATGAAATATGGTTCCAAAGAATGAAATATGATTTGGGATAAGTCACTTAGATCTCAGTGACCCTGTTAATTGACCTTTGATATCTCCACAGGCAGTTCTGGGTCCTGTAAGCCCAGGGAGGAATTAGTTTTCTGGTTCTGGAGGTAATTTGAAGACACCCAGAAAAGGTAAGGCTGGAGCACATTTTCTCAATGTTGGGAACAGTATGACTACTATTAGCATTTGTCTAGTACTTTGACAGCACTTTCTACACACATTTTTTCTTTCAATCCTTCAACCACCATGTGGTTGGGTTTAATTACTCTCAGTTAACAGGTGAGGATACTACAAGTCTGAAGACATTTTGCATAAAATCATTCAAATAAGACTTTGGGCTGAGTTTTATTAGGTTTTAAAAAAGAGGACTAGAAGTGTGTTCTATCTTCTTATATGAGCATACCAGACAGAATGAACCACTTAGCATAAAGATTCGAATCTATTATGTGACTCTATTCAAAGTTTGTCTTTTACTCTTTGGCCTAAAGAAGAAAAAGTTGATATGGGCTACACATTAGAGCTTAACTGACCTACTTTTAGTCAAATATTTTTATTAAGTAGCTACTGGGTACAAGGCACTGTGCTAGAACCAGCAATAAGAACAGACAGTGATTCCTGCCTTCATTTACAAGCTTCTATGGTGAGGCTGCCCACCTTCCTTGGGCAAATGAAACTGGGACATGAGCAGCACACCAAGCCGGCTATGAAAAGCAACCCCATTTCCCTCACACCCTTCCAAAATTCTGCACCACCTGAGCCTAGGGCAGGGGTCAAACACAAATGCCCACTGGATAAAGGTATAAATGATGAAAAACCACAAATGGCTGTCTATGGTCTACAGAATAAATATTAAAACCTAAAACCTGGAGAGAGAAAAAATGAAAACCTAGAGCTAGGTCGGGGGCTGGAGTGAAGAGCAGACTCCAGAGTGCCCTGAGCAACCCCAGGACCAACACCAGCAGCCGAGTTACCATCACACCCCAGGAGAAGCTGCAGCTGAGGCAAGCGGCCCCAGTCACCATCATGACAACCATGAGCAGCGAGGCCAAGACCGAGCAGTCACCCGGCACTCCCGCCCTCAGCACTGCTGACACCAAGCCCAGCACCATGAGCTGGAGCACAGGGAGCAGCGTCTCAAGCAGCCTCACATCAGTGGTGTCTGCTGGCGGGCACAAGAAGGTCATTGCAATGAAGGTTTTACGAACAGTGAAATGGTTCAATGTAAGAAAGAGAAGTGACACCAAGGAAGATGAGTTTGTACATCAGACTGCCATAAAAACGACTAATCCTAGAAGTACCTTCACAGTAGAAGATGGAGAGACTGTGGAGTTTGATGTTGTTGAAGGAGAAAAAGGGATGGAGGCAGCTCACAGGCCCTAGTGGAGTTTCAGAGCAAAGCGGTAAATATGCAGACTTGTAACTATTATAGACATGATCCACATTGTCGGGGTCCTCCATGCAATTACCAGCATAATTACCAGAATAGTGTGAGTGGGAGAAAGAACATGCATTGGAGAGCGCTCCCGAAGGTCAGGTTCAACTATACCAGCTCTACCTCAGGAGACAATTCCCACCTTACTGCGTGTGGATATAATCCTAGGAACTCAACCTTCCTGTGCAGACGGAAGTGATAGAGGGTGCTGACAGCCAGGGTGCATGGAAATAAGGCAGACCAGTGATCCAACAAGAAGACATGAAGATGAAATTCAAGCAATAGGAAATGAACAAAAGATTAGAGCTGAAGATCCTGAATGCTTGCTTTTTGCCCACTGACCAGATAACTGGAAGTAGCTCCATTATCTATGTAGCTTGGTGATTTTAATATTTTCACCGAAAGACGTTTCTTTTTGGTAATGACAAATGTGGTTTTAAAAACAAAAATCAAAAAACCTGTTTTTTTTTCAATATGCCTTTAAAAGTTTTTAAGTTGTTTCATATCTGGTTGAGAGTTTAAGAACCTCATTTGTAATTTGTAATAAAACTTTATGACTTGATTTTTTTCCAAAAAATCAACAAACTGCAAGCACCTGTTAATAAAGGTCTTAGATAATTGTTTAAAAACAGAACAGGAAAAAACAGCAAAACTTATAACCTGGCATTCAAGTCATTGCCCCCCAATTCCTATTACACTCCTGGGTACCTATTACACTCCTTTCTGCTTAGCTGCCTCTTCTCTTAGGGCCCAGATTAAGAATCACCAGTTCCCCTCTTCCTTAGCCCTCAGAAAAACTCCTAATCCCAGGAAAAACGGACAAAGCCCCACTCTAAACCATTCACTCAGCACCCTCTGCCAGCTGTCTTTTATCAGGATCCCTCTCCACCAGCTTGAAGACACCTGCGCAGCAGAGACGGCTCATCTGACTTGGTCTCCCTAGCCAGGACCGGTAGTCAACAAGCACCGGTAGTTTCGTACATTAATGGGTACATCACCTCTCTCTTCTGAAGATGTCAGCACCTGGACTTTCAGGGCCTTATGCATACCTGTCATAATAGTCTCTGTGTCCCCGGTGGTCCCGGTCACTGCTGTACTGGTCATAAGGTCTCTTTCTGGACAGGTTGTTGGGCCGATAGCTCCCAGAGCGGTGAGCGTCCATATGCCGCCGGTCCCCATAATGGTGGTCCTTGTACCAGTGCTGCTCATATTGATGGTGTCTGTCACTGCCCCATGGCAGATTGCTATTGCCACCACCATAAGTGAACTTTCTTTCCCTCTGCCAGTCTCCTCGATCTGCAGGAAAAGAAAGAAGGTGCTCATTACTGCAAGAAATAGCAAAATTTCACTTCACTGAAGTTTAAGCTAAAAAGCTGACACGTCTCACAGACACGGAATATCTAACTTCTTGATCTTGTTGCTGCAGGTTAACATACCCATAACATACTAGCAATATGAGTCTTACCATCCTTTCCCCAAAAAGAAAATTAATCACCTCTCTCCTTCTGAAATCTTTATGAACTGCTGCTTTTCACTTTCTATACTGCTCACCTTCCAATCTGGGGCAAATCTTTAAAATGATATTGCACTCAAAAACTAAAAGTAACTAAGAAAAGGGCAGTGCTGACTTCCGCAGCTGCAAAGCAACAGCTTTATCTGTCGATACCATAAACTGTATCTGACCTCTGAAAATCTTTCCAAGCTATACTTGCTGATTCAACTATTCCTTCCCACCCCCACCAAGAAAACTGACAGCCTCCTATAAAAAGTAATGATTCTTTTCTAAGTAATTAATGTACATGCTTATAAGATAAAGGAAAGGCTTCTTAAGTACTGTCTTTATTTCGCTTGCCATATGCTTGTCTTGTTGTTGCCTATACTGTCTTTGAGAGTTTGTGTCTAGGGCTGTGCTTCTCTTCATACCTCTCCTAGTTGCCCTAAACATAACCATTGCTATGGAAACAGAGGTTGGCAGTTTACACCCAAACCCAGCAGGTCTACTACAATCTCTCCCTAGAGTTAAAAACGGCATAAAAGAACTCAAGGATGAATGCCGTTTCCCATCAACTTTGAGAATATGCAACCTCTGAAGGCACCTGGCCTTTCTCACTCTCGTGGTACAGAATATCATAGCTGGCCCCCTTTTGAGGCCTGCCTACTACCATCTTCTGTATCCTTAGTGGGACCATGTATCTTTAAAATTCTAAGTTTATTTCTTACAGAATCAATGCCTTATTAGTCATGCCAGGATTTCACATAGTTCCAACCAGGATGGCAGACCTGTCTTCCCTCAGCCTCAACAGAACAGCCAGAGAGGTTTACGTCCTGTCAGGCAGGGACTACTGCCCTAACCAGCAGGAAGTAACTACAGAAGAATGACCATCGCCCCTCAGCACCTCCTTAAGAAAAAGGGCATGAACTCTGAGGGGAGTTGAGGCAGGTTAGTATAGGGAAACAAGGAGAAGATGAGCCACAACATGGCCAACAGACAACATGGCTAACAGACAACAGGGCCAGAAGATCCTACCAAGACCTTGACCTTGACCTTGAGGTCCCAGGTGGGAATCCTCTGGGGCTGAGAGGAGGCCCCAGATATTCCAAACAGGCCTCATAATTGGCCACCACCATTGGTGGGGTAACCAATAACAGCCTGGGCTCCTCCCCTTAGCATTAACAAGAGGAGAATAATTAAGAGCTTAAAAGGTGAACACACAAGTAATGATTCACACCAGATTTGGATTATCACTCTTTACTCTCATAGACAAGGCCAAATTGAAATCCAGTTTAGATTCTGTCACCTTCTATTCCCAAGAAGAATCATGCTTATCTGAACCAGGAAAGAAGTCTAGGGATGGAGGCTATAGTATGCTGAATATATGGCAAATATTTATGTTCCAATATATGTCCACCAGAAACCTGTGTATGTGACCTTATTTGGAAATAAGGTATTTATGGTATTTGCAGGTGTAAACAAGGATTTGAGAAGTGATCATCTTGGATTTAGGGTGGCTGTAACTCCAATGACAGATGTCATAAAAAGAAAGGCAGTAGGATTTTTTGCAGAAATGGCAATTATCAAATGTATTTTGAAGGGTAAGGGACCCCGAATAGCCAAAAATTTTAAAGAATGAAGTTGGAGGACTCTCACTTTCTGACTTTAAGCATATGAATTAGCTACAGTGTTAAAAACAGCATGGTACTTCCACAGATTGACTAATAGAACTGAATCAAGAACTCAGAAACAGACCCTCACATGTATAGTCGAGTGATTTTTGACAAGGCTGTCATGTCCACCCTGCTGGGCCAGAACAGTCTATTCAACAAATGCTGCTAGGAGAACTGGATATCCATATCCAAAAGAAAGAAAAAGAACCTCTCTCTATCTCATACCTTATACAAAACTCTTAAAAGAAAACGTAGGAAAAACATCTTCAAGATCTTGTGGTAGGACAATGAGTGAAGATTCACACAATAACCAAGAAAATATCAAATTCCCATCCTGGGGAGCTCTGCCACATTCTCTAATGGAACAAACACAATCTCCCAAGTACAGGGGCAATGACTAGTGAAGGAGGATGGTCCACTGATGGGCCCTTGATACTGACCACTATGCTTATGAACCTTTGCTCCTGAAATTGAAAGTTAGCCTAGTGTTATAGGGTACCTAAGAGTTACCTACTGGGAGCCTCCTTGTTGCTCAAATGTGGACTCTTTCTATACAGCTATAAACACAATAACACCCCCCCACATAGGACATGACTCTGGGGAACGAGCCTCCCCAGCACTGAGGAATTGCTACCAAGTACCAACAAGCAGTGCAACCGGGGAAAAAAAAAGGTAAAGACAAATGAATTTACATGGCTAAGAGACTTCAAAGTGAGTCAGCTGGTCATTCCAGAGGTAACGTTTATGCAGGTCTCAGAAGGATCTCAGCCAAAGTAGATACTACCCCAAATAGCACACTCCTGAAGGCTCTGGAAACATCTAGACACTAGAGTCAGGGCAGATAATTCAGGAGTTTGGTCCCTTGCCAGTGGGCCCTACTTTGAAATTTATGCTCCCCAGTGTGACAGAATTGGACTCAGTTGTGGTTTCCTTACACGTGGCTCTTCTGTCCTTCTATTTGAACTTATAATCAGTACTAAAGTTGGTAGGTGTTCGTCCAAGAGACTTCAATCTTTGGGATGTCCATGTGCAAGCTGGACCCTGAATCTCAACAGAGTTCACTGGACTCACCCAGGACAACTAACAAGGAAGAGATGTAATCAACACACCCAGGAACCAAGAGTGACAACTGTAAGCAAGACAGTCCCATCCATCAGCTAAAAGGGATCAAAGTCCTCCCTCAATTAAAGGTGGAGTGGCCATCGCCATCCCAAAATCCTCAGGACTGAGGAATGAACTATGGACTAAAGTAGAATTATGAGTATTCCACTATAGAATTATTGTGATTCTAGCAATGGAAGAAGTATCACTGATGGACACAGTGGCCAGTGGAGGTTCTAAGAATAGAGAGAGGGAAAAACAGGTACAATACGGCAGCATTTTCAGGACTTGGGAATCATCCTGAATGACATTACAACAGATAAAGGCCATTATGTATCTTGCTTGCCATAGCCTACAGAATTGAATGGGAGAGTGTGTAAACTACAATGTATACTAAAAATCCATGCCTAGTGGCAATGCTCCAAACTATTTATCAACTGCAATGAATATACCACACTAATGAAAGATGTTGCTAATGTGGAAAAATGTGGGAGAAGTAGGAAGCAGGGCATATAGGTATCCCCTATATATTCTCTGTAACATTTATGTAATCTAAGTATCTTTTAAAAAATGAAAAAATGAAAAGATTAAAAAAATTATATTTTACTCACTACTGCTATTTTAGCCCTTTATCTGTCCTTCCTATTTTTCTCCATAGCATGTATCATTATCTGACATGGTATGTATTTTGCTTGTCTGCTTTATTTTATTGTTTGCGTGACCCATCTAGAGCTTAACAACATGATAGCGATAATTTTTGTTAGTGTTAATCATTATTACACAACCTCCTGCAGTTAGATCACTTCCTAGCACATGGCCCTCAATAAATATTTGTTCGATGAAAAAAAATCTTGAGTAGATAAAACGCTTTTATGTTTGGACTATTAAAAAAAAAAAAGATCTTGTGGTAGGCGGTAGGTGGTAGTTTCTTAAACTTTACAACCAAAGCATGAGCAACGAAAGAGAGAGATAAATGAGACCTCCTCAACATGAGGAGTTTTGTTCTTCAAAAGACTTTGTCTAGAACATAAAAAGGCAGCCTACTCAATGGGAGGAAATATTTGGCAGTTACATATCTGATAAGCATTTGGTATCCATGTTATATAAAGAGATCATACAATTCAACAATGAAAAGACAAGCAATCTAATTTTTAAAATGGGCAAAAGACTTGAATAGACATTTTTCCAAAGAGGAAATACAAATGGCCAAAAAAGCACATGAAAAAGACATTCAACATCAACTAGCCATTAGGGAAATGCAGATCACAATTACAATGTGATACTGTTTCACACCTTATAGAATGGCCATTATTTAAAAACAAACAACAAAAAAACAGAAAATTACAAGTACAAGAAAGGATGTAGAGAAACAGAAGCACCCCTTCACTGTCGATGGGAATTCAGAATTGTGCAGCCCCTGTGGAAGACAGTTTTGCAGTACCTCAAGAAGCTGAATATAAAACTGCTATATGATCCAGCAATCCTGTTACTAGCAATATATTCATAAGAACTGAAAGGACACAAGCTGACATTTGCACACTGATGTTCATAGAAGCATTATTCACAATCACTGAAATATGGAACCAGCCCAAGCATCCATCAACCAATGAATGGATAAACAAAATGTGGTATACAGACACAATGAATACTATTCAGGTGTATTTTAAAGAAATGAAATCAGGAAGCATATGACAACAGGGATGAACCTAGAGGATATTATGTTGAGTAAAGTAAACCAGATACAAAAGGACAAATATTACATGGTCTCACTAATATGAACTAAACACTCAGAGTGGTAAACTCTAGAGTATAGGATACTAGGAAATAGAAGGTAGGTTGAGAATGGGAGATAATGCTTAATGTAGCATTATTAATAAGGTCAATTGTAAACATGTAGAAATAAGTAAGAGTTGAGAGTAACACATTATAATGAGCATAACTAATACTGCCGATTTATAAATGTGATTGTGACTGAAAGGGATAGTCTGCGGACATAAATGTCAATTGAAAGGAAAACTAGAAAATAATCTAGGGAATGTTTAACAGTAATTTCAATGGTGGATGAAGATTGTGGTTAATAGTATAAATGTAAGAACCTCTTCTTTTACAAAGTGCTAGGAATAGGGTAATACACAAGAAAAATTACAACTAATGTAACTTACAGACAATAGTTAACAGTAATACTGTAATATTTTACAGCAACAGCAAGAAAATATTTTTTCAATACTAGGAGACAAAAATGGAGATTTTGAGGAGTATGGAATTTTTCTTTTTGGAGTACTAAAAGTGTTCTAGGATTAACTGAGGTGATGACAGCACAATGCTGAGATGAAAACAAAAGCCACTAAATGTACACTTTGAATGGACTATACAAAGCATGGAACTATTTAACAGAGGAAATTCAGTGGTGAATGAAGGACTATGGTTAACAGGCCAAATAGGAGAATGTTTTCTTCTGAATGGTAACAAACAAACAATATCAATATAGTGTTAATGATTGGGTGGGTTTGGGGAGAAATACACCAAATGTAAGATATGGGCTACAGTTAGTAGTAATATTTTGATGATACTCTTTCAGTTTGTAACATTGTTTCACACAGTGTGAGGTGGGGGGGGCAATGCATGGGAGCCCTGCATGATGTTTCTCATGTTAATTTTGTAAGTTCACAAAGTTTACTATACATTTATTGTTTGTGTATGTTCATATATGAATGATATACTTCAATACATTTTTATGTTAAAAAAAAAAAAGGCAGTAGGAGATTTCAAACAGAGTCACAGAGTTTGAGAAGACCATGTGGACAGAGGCAGAGATTAGAGTTATATGTCTACAAACCAAGGATTGTCCAGCAGCCACCAAAAGCTAGAGAGCTACTGAATGGATTCTTCCTCAGAGCCCTCCAAAAGGAAATACCTACACCTTGATTTCGGGCTTCTGGCTTCCAGAACTATGAAAAAATCAATTTTTGTGTTTTAAGCTACCCAGTTTGTGATAATTTGTTAAAAAAGCCTTAAGACATGAATACAGGGGCTGGACCAGAAGGAATTATGTGGCTTCATAGGAAATTTGACTTCTATCTGCAATTATATTAAGACCAAAGACATACCACCAAATAAATCTCCCTCGACTCATTTTACTAGCCTTCTATCATTTTCCTACAGAGCCAAATAACAACATCAAGGAAGCTGTGTGGCTTAGAAATTCATACCATTAATATAATGTACAGGGAAACGGACTTTGGCCCAGTGGTTAGGGCGTCCGTCTACCATATGGGAGGTCCGCGGTTCAAACCCCAGGCCTCCTTGACCTGTGTGGAGCTGGCCATGCGCAGTGCTGATGCGCGCAAGGAGTGCCGTGCCACGCAAGGGTGTCCCCGCGTGGGGGAGCCCCATGCGCAAGGAGTGCGCCCGTGAGGAAAAGCCGCCCAGCGTGAAAAGAAAGAGCAGCCTGCCCAGGAATGGCGCCGCCCACACTTCCCATGCCGCTGATGACAACAGAAGCGGACAAAGAAACAAGACGCAGCAAATAGACACCAAGAACAGACAACCAGGGGGAGGGGGGGAATTAAATAAATAAATAAATCTTTAAAAAAAAACAAAACAAAACACGAAGGGGGGGCAATAAAAATTAAAAAATATATATATATATAATGTACAAGTAAACAGGTGACAGGTACATTGCTGATTCAGGGTTGATCAGACCAGAAGACCAAGAAGGAAAAAAACAGTTTGAATATTCAACCTAAGAATTAACAGACAACAACTAAAAAAGACAACTTAACAACATGAAAGGATCATTTGAAGTTGCCTTCCAATTAAATGGAAAGTAAGATTTCTAAGTGTGTCAAAGCCTATGGAAAAGCAGAGATGATCAAACTATAAGCTAAGTCATTTATTTCCAGAGTAAGAGACCAGTTCTTTTCTTTCCTCTTTAGCCCTCCACTGAGGTAGGTCAAAGGTTGGGAAGAATTGGGCTGTTTTAAAGGCTTCTTCTATGGATAAGGAATCCAAGGCTTAAACAAAAGACCACAGTTAGCTTAATAAGAAGAGTTCTTTTAAAGGATTCAGAATACAAAATCAGTAGCATCACAGAAAGACCACAAAACCAATCTATTATAAGGAAAAAGTCAATACAAGCAATACAATTATACCTACTAAGAATCATCATGTACAGTCATTTCACTCTGTAAAATGGTAATCAATTAATTTTGAGCTAAAGATCTTTAAGATTAGAGGGCTTTCCAAATAATTTAGAGTGGCTGGCAGAATTGCCTGCCAAGAACACGGAAGATAAAAAATAATCTGCTTAAAGGTATGAAAGAGCAACTGAAGCAGCCAGGACTAGAAGGACTAAGATTCCAAAGAGGAGTAAATTTCAAAGGGGTAAGCTAACTTCTGTAGCCACTGAGGATATATATGGATTCTAAGCATGGGCAAGAAGCTGAGAATCTGGGCTTTTCCCAGGCAGAGGACCACTATGCTAGATGAAGAGAGAAACCAGCAGAGTTTTTGGTTGGTATTTCTAGGCTAGTGCTACTGAAGACTCGAGGGACTTTAAACACATGGCCAGCTTTTCCTTAGGCCACCTCCTAAGTTCTGAATTTGTAGGCAACAGAAGGCTGAAATGATAACTTGAAAAGCCTCTGGAAAGCAGAGCAGTTTGGGGGCAGTATCATGTGGCTATGGAAATAAACATTAGTGTTCTACACTTGCCAGGGCAGGGGCCCTAGTGAACATACCAGGCCTTCAGTTGAGCACTCTGAGGAGCCAAGCCCTCAGCTGAACCAGAGGCTTAAGATGATCACCTCCAACTCTAAGCACCCAGGGCAGGAATGGGTGAATCCTCTCTGAAAGAAGGTAACATCATCTGGAGCTTGTACCATTTTTAAAACCCAGTGTCTCCCACTTAATCAAAAATAAATGTCAACAGATAGATTTGAATGACTGAAAACCAAGAGGAAAAAATATACAATAGAAAATGACTCACAATAATTCAGATATTGAACTGAGCAGAAAAGTTTATGTAAATAATTATAATTCATATATGAGAGGAAAAGGTTTTTTTAAAGCTTGGAAATTTTACCAGAAGATGGGGATCTTTTTTTTTAATGTATTTTTTTCTTTATTAGAGAAGTTGTGGGTTTACAGAACAATCATGCATAAAATATAGGATGGAATCTATTTTTAAAACAACAAACTGAAATTCTAGAACTCAAGTTTAGAAAGGAATATATATTACATTTTGATTATTATGGGATATTTGACTCTCTGTAAAATAAGCCTTATACTATATTTCCATATACTATATATACATATATATATTTTTTTGAGATATCAGGGCCAGGGATTAAACCCAGGACCTTGTAAGTGGGAAGCCAGTGTTCAACCACTGAGGCACATGGGCTTCCCTGAGTTGGTTTTTTCATTTGATTATTTGCTGTCTGTCTTTGTTTTTAGGAGGCACCAAGAACCAAACCCAGGACACCTCCTATGTGGGAAGCAGGCAATCAACTGTTTGAGCCACATCCCCTCCCACTATAAACTTTTAAAGTTTTATTCAACATGTTTTTCTCCCTTTCTTATTGTTCTTATCTTTAAAAATAATTCTCATTGTTACCAGTAAAGCAATGGATAATATTTAAAAGTTATTCCTCTAATCTCCCCTCCATTCCTACCATCCTGAACTAATTCATCTTTATTAATAGTCAGATATGAACATCTCCACTTATTTCTTTATGCTTGTACAAACATATTATTCAAACATACATATAAACATAAGGATTTTGTCACTCCAAATTTTTTATTTATACAGCCAACTCATTCTTTTTAATACTCATAGAGTACAAATGTCCTATTGTCTATTTAACCATTCCCCTATTGATGGACACTCAAATTATTTCCAATGTTTTGCCACTTTAAGTCTGGAACAGCATCCTCATACATACACGTATGTGTTTATTTCTACAGGACAGACTCTCAGAAATGGGATTATTGTATCGAATAGCAAATGTATTTAAGAGATTTCAGATTAATTTGCTCACAAGATGGTAGCAACCACACACTTGAGAAATTTGCATCTATTTCTCCTTTTAATTTTCGCTAATCTGAATGGGTAAAAATTGGTTTATTTGTTGTTGCTTTAATTTACAATGTTGGTCATCTTGTCATTTTGGTCACAGGAATTTCCTCTTCTATATGAATTCCCTATTCCTACCCTCTGCCCATTTTTCTATTTGGTTATCCTACTCTTATCCATCTACAATGGGTCTTCCAACATAAGCAGTTTTATCCATTTAACTGTCACATACAATGTAAACTTTTCCCCTTAGTCCATCATTTGGCTTTTGTTCATTTTTTTCTGGTGGCTATGTTCTTTTTAACCTAACGCTGAAATAACAGTCTTTGAAGTCTTTATTTCATGCTTTACCTCAATAAGAAAAAGGATGACAAAGTGTAAAAGTGCAAAGGTCCAACTGCTGTCTTTGGAAAAAGAAATGATTATTCCTTTGGTACCTCTTTTTAAAACTCTACTTTATGATTTACCTGTGTTACTGAAGTGTCTCTTGTTGGGATGATTGTAGTTATCTCTAGGGTGTCCATGCATCTGTGGGCCATGGGAGGCAGGTAAATGAGGCTTCTGAGGGTGAAGGTTGTGCGGGGTATGGGACTGAGATATCAGGGAATCCCGGCTTGACCCCGAGGCCTCTGGTCGAAATGGTTTTTTACCACCCATCATGTCATCTTTCTTCTTTTGCTCCTGTAGAAGAAAAGGAAACCAAATAATCTCAAGATACCAGACCTAATTCCTAAAAGCAGAAAAATAAAGATCATTACCTCCAAGTATTTCCCCCTTGTCCCTCTTGACTTCTGACCTGCCATTTACTACCAATTTTACAATGAAATGATCATCAACTTCACTGAGCTCTCACAGCATAACCAAAATCTCCATCTGCTGACTTTGACTTACAGGCCACTCAAATTAAACTTCCACTGATCAGTATCTATAAGAACACACGCACAAACTGCCAGATGTCATTGTACACAATACAGAACATGAATCCAGGCTGTCAGCATTCTCAGAGAATCATCCTGAACCATCCAAAATCAGGACTACCTTATATGTATCCAGTACATTTAATTGAGCAATATATGTTTTTATTCAACTGTAGTTTTTTAATTATTGTTTATATTTTCAATTATTAAATGTATGAAGTTACAAAAAAAAAAACTAGTACTACCAACTTTTTTATTCTAATTAGAAAAAAACCTGACTAATCCAGTGGTAACTAGTTCCAAAGCCAGAGTCATCAAGGTAAATACCTAACTATTTGAAAAACATCACTTATTACACAAGTAAAATGTTTGACATAAAAACATCAGAAAATACAGAAAGCAAAAAAGTAAAAAATGCAAAGTAATCTTGAATCTCACCACCAAGGGATAATTTCTGTTAAAAATTTGGTCTGTATCTTTCCAAGGTTTTTGTGTTTATATGCATATAGATTTTTTAAACAAAAATATTGTTTAGTGTTCTTGCTTTTTACTTAGTATATTGTTAAAAATATTCCCATGTAAATACTTATTTCTACAATAACTATATTTAATGGTTGAACAGTATTCTGATATGGATGCATCATAACCTCTTTAACCTGTTATTTTTTTTAAGATTTATTTATTTATTTCTCTCCCCTCTCCCCCCCCACGTTGTCTGTTCTCTGTGTCTATTTGCTGCGTCTTCTTTGTCTGCTTCTGTTGTTGTCAGTGGCATGAGAATCTGTGTTTCTTTTTGTTGCGTCATCTTCTTGCATCAGTTCTCCGTGTGTGTGGCACCATTCCTGGGCAGGCTGCACTTTCTTTCACGCTGGGCAGCTCTCCTTACGGGGTGCAATCCTTGCACGTGGGGCTCCCCTACACGGGGGACACCCCTGCATGGCAGGGCACTCCTTGCGCACATCAGCACTGCGCATGGGCCAGCTGCACATGGCTCAAGGAGGCCTGGGGTTTGAATCGCAGACCTCCCATGTGGTAGATGGATGCCCTAACCACTGGGCCAAGTCCACCGCCCCAACCTGTTTCTTTTTGTTACATATTCAACTCATTTCCATTAAGTTATTTCCATAAAATAAATCCTTAAAAGCAGAACTATATGTTTTCGTCTTTTCTTAGATCTTGAAAAAGTGTACTCTGGAAAGGTTATAATATATACCACCACTAATAGGATCACTAGTTTTTTGTTATTTTACTTATACTGACTTCTGTTACATCGATTAATAAAGTCCTTCACCACTGTGTGTCCAACTTCAAAACTTCCTTCAAACTTTCAGTCCCTCCTATGACCTTTCCCAACTATTTTATTCCCTCCTGGAGTCCTTTCCTGACTATTCTCTCAAAGAGTTTTTATAATGCTTAAAATTTGAACTTACATTTATTAATATTCATGTATTACATTATATTCTTTCAAGTAAAATTCAATTATAGGGAGCAGATACAGTTCAAATGACTGAGCGTCTGCTTCCCATACACAAGGTCCTGGGTTTGATCCCCAGTACCAACTAAAGAAAACAAACAAAAAAAAAAACCCAACTCTCATTGTGCAGATGTAGCTCAGTGGTTACCTATTAAAAAAAATAAAATAAAATAATTTAATAATTTAAAAAAATTTAAATTATAAATTACTTTAGGGTAGCTTCTATTTCACAGGCCAGCACAGAACTGGGCATAGCACAGCTTCATGCAACAAACATTTACAGAGCACATACCATGTGTACAGCACCATTCTCAGCGCTGAAGATAAGAGATATAACATGATTTCCTACACAGAGCTGGCACACTAGTGGAGGTGGTGTTGGATATTAAGAGACTGGCCCTACATGGCTGGTGTGGATAGGGTCCAATGGACAAGTTGGCAGATCTGCAAATGGGTGTGCTTACTTAAGGAGCACTGCCTCTGGAGCATCAGCCAACTCACTACCATCCCATCACCCTGAGCCAAAAAAGGGGAGGGACCTTCTGAGCACCTTTCTCATGCTCACTCCTTTATGCAAGCAGCTAAGGCTCTACGTAGAAAAGCTGGAAGTACACCAAGTACAAGGCGGCCCAGAAAAAAAAAACAGGAAAAGTATTTATTGTCTAACTCTGTTCCCTGTCAGAAGCACATATATAAACTACCATTAAGACACATGCATATGGAAGAAGAAAAGACCTGAGGAATAAATGATTCCAGGACATAAGAACACAGGATAACAATTTCTTGTCAAACACTGCTTTCATATGCATTGGTTCTTTTAATTATCTGGCCTTACTGTTAGCTTCACTACTAGGATACTGTGGCAGTTTGAGATTATTTATGAATTCCAAAAAGAGAGATTACATTTGTAAACTGGTTTGTTCCTCTGTGTGTGAAATCCTTTAGTTGTATTAAATTCAAAGGTTTCAAGTTTACTTGGTAAGATTAGGGCTTTCATGTGACCATGTCAGTAAGGTGTGACTCAGGGTTGAGTTCCCGCCCCCTTGGTGGGTTGATATAAAAGAACACTCAATCAAGACACACAGGAAGAGAGAGCTCCATAGACACAGAAGAGGAGAGAATTTTGATCCTGCAGCCCTGGGAAGAAAGATGAGCCAATTGCCAGCCCTATGCCAGCCTACAGCTGAAATCAGAAAGAGGTAGGCCCACAGAGCCTTAAGAGCAGGGGTTCTTAACCAGGGGTCCACAGACCTCCAAGAGGTCCACAGAAAGGTTTTAGGGGATTCATAAGCTTGAATTTAAAATTGAAAAACATTATTTTTGTGGGACGTGTTGGTGCAGGTGTGATAAATTTATTAAATAATATACAGTATAATGTGGACTTCATAAGGGGTCCATAGTTTTCACTAGACTGGCAAAATGGTCCGTGGAATAAAAAGATTAAAAGCCCCTGCTTAAGAGGAAGAAAGAAGGAGAAACTAGACAGAGATTACCTGCCATCTTGCTTCAACAGAAGGCAACTGACTTTGGCGAGAAAGTACCTCTTACGGTACCTTGAAGTGGACGTGTTAGGGCCTTGTAACTGTAAGTTTATACCCCAAATGAATATCCTTTATAAAAGCGAACAGACTTCTGGTACTCTGCATCAGCACCCCTTTGATTGACTAATACAGATACCACATTGAGAACTTGTACAGGTAATACAGTGAAAGAGCCTATACAGCCTCAAGGCTGCTGCCCCCACACTACGACCTAGGGTACGTTTCTTCATGCCTCTTAGACATGCGTCTCCAACTGTAAAGTAAGGAAAGGTGACTCTTCTATCACCAGCAACCTATTCTGTAATTGCCTCCCCATGGAAAAACATAATTTAGGAATTCTTCTGTGGGACTGGTTTTTATTTATATGTCTGAACTAAGATTAAATTTGTATTTTACCTCCTCTTCTTGAGATCTTTTCTTATGAGCCATCTTGTATAACTTATGCAGTTTTCGAGCATCAAATTCTGTAAACTTGGAAACAAAAATCCATAGGTTCCTTAAAAATAAACAACAGTTTTGGTAAATTACAGAATTAAGAAAATTAATTATTTATTCACGTTATGGATGGAAAGCTATTGAATTTTACCATGCAATACTCTCCAAGTGCAGAAACTGAAATATTCTTTCTGGTCTTGCATCAATACTAATCTTTGCATGCTATTTCAACAGAGTTTCATTGAGGGACCTAAAGTCTAGGGTTCTATCTCATAGCTAAAATCCTTCCTAATTTGTATTACTGGCACCAGGGTCAGATGTTTTCTGACACTCCAGTCCTAAATGCTTTCCTCCACCTTCCCTCATTGCCTGTACCTCTGACATGTATTCCATCGTTATCACCATTTCTCAGGTAAGAAATCTATGTATGGTAGTCACCTCAGCAATGCCATTTCCCCCATGCCATGCTATTTCCCGAACACCTACATCAGCTTCTTAACTATTAAACCTGCTGAATCAGATACAAAGCCATTTACTTTCCTTTCTGAGCCTTCCATAATAGGGCTTCCATATTCATAACAAACTTTCCTTTAAACCCTGACAACCTCCAAGTCCCCTCACTGTCCCACTTTCAAGAGTTTGCTAAAGCCTGAAAATTTCTCCCTTCATCTAAGCAATTTCATACTGCTTCTCAATGCCCAGCCCTAGTGTGCCTGCCTCTAAGATGCCTTTCCCTCCCTGGCTACTCTTCTGCATGCCTACTCCTCCTATATTTGGTCCTGCATTTCCACTTCATGACAGACATTTTCTCAGGAGTTCTCTACCATATTCTAAACTCTTAAGGGGCAAGGACTACTGCTAGCCAACAGAGCACAGAGGCTAGTGCATTTAAACACGGGCAGTTATGATTGCCTAGTAGGAAACCTTGTTTCACTGATCTGTGTACTACTAGGATGACTTTCTGTTCTCTTCTAATTGAAATTAAACCACGTAAAAAGAAAGCCAGGTGAGTTAGATACAGGGCTGGCGATAAGAGGGAGAGAAGTGATATTTCAGAGATTAAATCTTTATTTTTTTCTTTAAAGGTGTGAAACATGCTACGCATCATTACAGAAATTGGATTTTTTAAATCCACTTTTCACTCAAAAACAATCCAATGAAAAACAGTACTTTATACGAAGATAATTATATTAACCTCGAAGTATAAAAATTCAAGAAAACTGTGGATTACAGAAAGAGACAATGTTTCAAACTCTTTTAGAAATTCCACTCAGGCTTTCTTAAAATAGCAAAAGTGAATACATAAATTATTTTTTGAGCCATAATGCCATAGAAACTAAAGTTCTGTGTTAACTGCATTAATCCAAAATACTACTAGCATTCCTAATTATTAAAAAGAAATGAGAAAAGACAACTCCTAGTTCTGGTGAATTTTAACTTTTGTTTTGCCTCAGGTGTTGGTAGAGAACTAAGACACACACTGCCATACTGTATCAGAGTATCAACTGAGATGGGTAGTACTGAGACTGCTTTAAAAGAGCAAGTCTTTATTCAAGAATAAGCCAACTAATTCCATTTCACTATCTTTCTCTGATCACTGAACCTATTCAAAAGGCTTGCCTCTGGGACATGGCCTATTAGGGAAAAAAGAAGTTAAAGGTTGTAGTTATGTTTCCAATTGCTGGTTTTTGTTGGAAAAAAATTTTCATTAGGTAGCTATGAAACAAAAACAGACCACACACACACTGTCAAATCAAATCAGGCAAATTCCAGGCCAAAGTTGGTTACCTCCTCCAAAGTTTGACATGCTCCTGGTCTGAGTAGGTTTTAAGGCACTCGGCTATCCGGTCTCCGATTTTCAGCAGACAGTTGCGAGTATGCTCCAGCTGTTCTTGCACACTGAGTCCCTTGTCTGGTTTGTCCAGCTGTTTAAGTGCCTTTTTCACTGGCCTCATCCTCTCCTTACACTGGAACAGGGCATTAGAGTAAAGACATAAAACATCTTCAAAAAAAGAAATCTTCTCCTTTGTTTACTGTGCCCTAAACTCCCACATCAGATATACAAAGGATAGCCCACCCTCATGTCATACAATCACTACAGGAAGACCAGGTAAAGCTAACGAACAAGGATATTTAAATATTAGATTCAGAAAAACCTAGAAGGCAAGTTTCGGCATCATCTCCTAGAGCTATGTGAATGACTGTTTATTCCTTACTTAGTCTTGCAAAAATGCTATTTCTTCATCTGAAAGAGGGACACAACACTACATCATAAGGCCATTACAAAGACCAAATGATAAACAAAATTACAGACCTAATCTGAAAACTTCCGACTATACAGTCTAAAAATGCAAGACAGAATATTTAAGAATCCTTTAGGTTTGTAAGAAAGTAAGAGAAAGGTTTTCAGATAAAGACAGTGGAGAGAACACAAAAATCCTTTTCCCTCCCCAACAACCACTAAAACAGTAAAGGGATTCTATTAAAAAGGGATAAACATACAAAGACAGGGAAAATGAGAGAGAAAGCAACAGTAATAAAATACTGGCAGCACGGGAAATTACTTAACAGACTGAGAAAACTTCCTGATTTATACTGAAATATTTCCCAAAGGCCACAGACCTCTGGAAGCAGAGGTGAGAGTTAAAATAAAAATAGGTTTAAACTGCTTAAGAAGTAGCAGATACCCAGATTCATAATAGATATCCAGATCTCCAATTTTACCCAGCAAAAGATGTAGAGGTTTATTCTCTGGGGAGGATAAAAGAAAGATGTCTGAACTGGGCTGCACAGACACAGCTGAGGGGGAAGGCTACTGTACTTCCAAGAGGACTGCAAAACAAAAACGAGAAGATGCTGTCTATCCAATGGAAGCTTCCCAATGAGGCAGCCTGGTCATAACATCAACAGTGAAAACCCTCAAAGATCAAGCTAACCCATATGCTCAGAGCCTCCAATCAGATTTTCAAATCCCCCACTCTTAAATATAAGTAAACAACCAAGGATTACCAAGTCATTTGAGGAAAGTATCTAGTATGAACAATAGAAAACAAATTGAAGAGAAATTTAAAGACATTCAGAGAACCATGGGGGGGAGGGGGAGGGTAAGCTGCTGTAAATAAAAACAAGACGAAAGAAATAACAGGAGATAAAGTTGAAAGAATCTTCCAGAAAGTAAAGTAAAAAGCAGAAATGAAAAACAGTAAAATATAATAAAATGAGGGGGCCAGAGTCCAATATCCAAAATCAAAAAGTTCCATAAAGGAGAAACAGATGTGGCTCCCGTCTACCATATAGAAGGTCCAAGGTTTAATGCCCAGGGCCTCCTGGTGAGGGACAGCTGGCCCACGCAGCAAGCTGGCCCAGGTGGAGTGCCGGCCCATGTGGAAATGCTGCCCCACACAGGAGTGACGCTCTGCATGGAGCACAGGATAAATAAATAAAAATAAATCTTCAAACAAAAAAGTCCCATAAAGATAATGCCGAGAACTTACTGGGGTGGAAATTATCATAAAACAATTTAAGAAAACTTCTCAGAATTGGAAGAAATGCTTGTAATCACTGAGTACCCGGCAAGATGAATTAAGACATATGACTGAGAATAATGAAATCTCAGAAATTTCAGAATAATGAAAACCCTACAAAATTCCATCTACTTTGTGAAAATCCACTTTCTCTATACCCTTAATGAGCTGCATTTTTCACTGTTGTACTGAAATTTTTTAAAGGACACAAAATAAAAAGATGTACCCAAACATCATTGGAAGATATTTGAGATGAATATAACAGGTAAAAGATTGGTATCAGCAACTGTGGTAGGGCGAAGCTTTATGTACCCCAGAAAAGCACGTGCTTAAATCTAATCCATTCCTGTGGGTGTGAAGCCAACCTAAGTAGGACTTTTTGATAAGGTTACTTCACTTAAGGTGTAACCCACCTCAATCAGGATGGGTCTTAATCTTATTACTACACATCTTCAAAAGAGAATGAAATTCAGACAAAAGGAGAGAAAGCCACAGGAGGCAAGCTGAACCTGGAAGAGAAAGGACACACCAAGAGATGCCACCATGTGCCTTGCCAAGTGACTGAGGAGGCAAGGATCAATGGCAGCCAGCCCCAGTGATGCCTTGATCTGGATTTTCATTTAGACTCAAAATGGTAAGCTAATAAATTCCCATTGTTTAAACCAACCCATTTCAGGGTATTTGCTTGAGCAGCCTAGTAAATGAAAACAAGAATTTATAAACAATTTCCATAAAAAAAGGTAAGAAAGGACATACTACTCCCAATAAGCCAAGGATATGAACAGGCAATTCACTCTTCATTGGGAAAAATGAATGCCCAACAAATATGAAAATAAATGCACCCATAAACAGTCAGTTATTTCAGACCCTTCAGATTAGCAAAAATTAAGTCACAAAGTACAAAGTGTTTGAGAGACTGGGAGGCAACCACAACTTACATTCATTGGTAGAAATGTAAATCTCTACAATAACTCTGAAGGCTAATTCAACAGTTTCTAATAAAGCAGTAAACGTGCATGCCTAACAATGACCCAGCATTCCTACTCAAGTTAATGCCTTAGAAAAGCTCTTACATGTGTACAAGAAAATATTTATAACAACTTCACTGCAGCATATTTCTATTAGTAAACATTTTTCGTTTACTAAAACCCAAATGTCTATCAACAGGAGAGAAAACTGTGGAAGTTATAAGACAAAATAACATCAAGTACTGTAAATAAGAGTCACAATTATCGACATGGATAAACTGAAAATGTACATGTTGGAGGAAAAGCAAGTTGAGGATATAAACAGTGTACCATTTATATAAAGTCTTAAACTATGGAAAGCAATATTATATATTGCTTATAGATAAATGGAAGTCCCGGCCATTGTAGCAGTTTGGCATTATTTATGAATTCCAAAAATAGATACTGGATACTGTTCGTAAACTCATCTGTACCTGGGCATGATTAAATTATGATTGATTATGGCTTTGATTGGGTCTCACAGATAAAACTACATGGCACAGCAGAGGAGTTAGCTGGAGTTTTGATGCCAGAGTTTTGATGTGGAGCTTGGGGAAGTAAAGACACAGAAGAGGACACAAGGTAGTTTTTGAGCTGAAGCCCAGGAAGTAAGCACACAGAGGAGCACAGCAGCTGAACCTGGAGAGAACAGAGCTAGGGAGAGAGACAGAACTGGTCACCTGATAGTCTACAGCTGGTCTTGTGGACAGAGGCAAAGCCTAGAGAACGTCATAGTCTACAGCTGACCTTGTGGAGAACAGAGTCTCTGAGCCTGCAGAGAAAGGAGTCCCAGAAAGAGAAGAACTCAGGAAGCCTGAACCCTGGCAGATGTCGGCAGCCATCTTGCTCCAATGCATGGCAATACATTTTGGTGAGGGAAGTAACTTACACCTTATGGCCTGGTAACTTCAAGCTGCCACCCCAAAAAAATATCCTTTATAAAAACCAACTGATTTCTGTATTTCCTGTTTGGCTAATACAGCCGTGTAGCAAGGTGGTTAAGAACCCAGCTCTCATGCCAAACTGCCGGGGTCACATATTTGCTCTGTGTATCAAAGGGTAAGTCACTTAACCTCTCTTCACCTTAAACCTTATTATTATTTTTTTAGGTACCAGAGGCCAGGGATTGAACCTGGACCTCATATTGGGAAGTTGGGGCTCAACTACTGAGCCACATCAGCTTCCCTGAGTTGGTTTCTTCATTTGTTTTGTTTGTTGTCTGTTTTTTCAGGTAGCACCAAGAGCCCAAACTGGTACCTATGGAGGTGAGAGTTCATCTGCTTAAGCCACACCCACTCCTTTTATTTTTAAATAATGGAGATAATTACCTACGTCATAGGAATAATGTGGAGAAAATACATGTAAGGCATACGGTGTCTCACTGTTTCTGTGAGCTATTATTATCTTTACAGACACTAGTAGTAAAACTCTAAAACCATGCATGGGAATGGTAACTGAATTCAGAATGGCAGTTACTGCTGGGTAGGTAAGGAAAAGAAGAGGTTTAGAGTGAGAGATACCAGGAACTTCAATGTTATTTGTTGAGTCTTAAAAAAAAAAAGAAAAATCAAATTTGGCAAACTATCATGGTATCTATACCAGTGTCTACTATATTCCTGAAAATGTTCGGTATTTTTAAAATAAAATTTTATAATATAAAAACAAGATTAAAATGAGCCTAGATATGGAAGCATTTTTTACAATGGTAAAATGCTATAGAAGCATTAGCTATTAATTTCTCTTCTAAACACTGGACTAAAGAAAAACTAGGAAACATATCAGATAGCTCGCTATGTAATGAATTTATTCACTTATAAATACTCATTTATTCATATATTTCTATAGTATCTAAATGTACTTTATATATGACATAGTACTTGCTCTCAGAGAGCTCACAGGCAGAATAGTAGTAGAGATTCAAGAAAAATTAGATCAGCAGAAAGAAAAAATACATACATACACACACATATTGGTTTTTGAGAACACAGAGAAAGTGATTGTGATGGTTAGGCTAATGTGTCAATTCAGCCAGGTAAGTGTGCCTAGTTATTTGGTCAAGCAAGCACTGGGCTAACTGTAATACAAGGACATTTATGGACTTTAGTCACTGGTGAGTTTAATGCATAGATAGCTGATTATTATCTGCTTCAGTCAGGGAGATTGCTGTCACCAATGAGTGACATTTTATCCAACTGAATGCCTTAAAAAAGGTGAAGTAATTTCAGCACTGAGAGAGAATTCCTCAGCTCGTCTTTGGACAGCCAATATCTCCCAGAAACTCACCAGGGACCTTCACTGAACTTTCATCAGAGCCCCTGGCTTGTAGCCTGTCTGTGGAACCCGAACTTGTGTATCCCCATGGCCACGTGAGAATCTTATTATACATATTATTGACAGATACCGCTAGTTGATTCTGTTTCCCTAAAGAACCTTGACTAATACAGTAGTCAAGAGAAAGAACCGCCTTACAGGCTAGGGTTAAAATTTTATCTTTTGCAGACCAGTATGCTGCCACCGGGCAGGAGTATTTTGCGATCAGGAAGAAGACTGCTTTCTCTCTGAGAATGAATAAACTGTTCAAGTGAACTGTGATGCATGGAAGGTTGGGGAGAGAAAGGGGGGGGGGCAGTAAAGTGTGTGTGCTGTTGTCTTGTCTTGCATGTTCTTCCCTATCCTCTTTCCTGTTCCCTTCTGATCTCCCTTCAGAACCCAACTCAAATATCACTTCCTTAAGCATGCCTTCCCAGGCACCTGCTGAAGAGGTCAAATCCCCTGATCTCAGGATCTTCAACAGCATTAGATCTCTCTTCTTTGTAACCCCATCACAATACCACAAACATGACTTGTATAGTCATCTATCTCCCCTTACTCAAGTGTAAAATCTACAATGACAGAGACAGTATTTGTCTGTTCCACAAGATAACTCCAAGGCTAGCACCAAAATATTCAATAAATGTTACCTAAATAAGCGCTTCTGTTTTGAATTAGAAAAAATGCCTTGAAGGATCCATGCAGTCTTTCCAACCGGAAATATAAGACATGAAAATCCATTCCCTGAACTTCTTCCTCACTAGAATGCAAGTAAGAAAAGCTCTTCCTGCCAGCCTGTTTCAGAGAACAAGCTCTTTAGGTATTAGAATTAATTTATTTCCAAAGTAATGTACTAATTCACAGATCAACTGAGGCTGTGTGGCTAGACCTATAAAAGGCAGAATTGCAACAAACACTGTGGCTGTGGACACAGGTGTCCCTCAATTTCAGGACTTACTATGCTGAATGTCTCCTGGTCCAAATCATCATCCTCATCCTCTCCAATGGGAACAGGTTCACTTCCTGCAGTAATGTGGACAGGACCCTGAGATCGCTTTGATTTACTCGAAGATTTGGCATCACCACCTTTAGGCTTTTAAAAACGAGTTAGAAGAAGTCATTATCATTTGTGCAATCCTTCCTTCCAATTTGGACTTAACTATGTCACTTCACTCTAGTGGGTAAATGCAATGGCCTCAGGTTATTAAAAAAAGAAAGTAAAATAAAGTCTTCTAAGACATCAAGAAACCAAACCTACATGATCATAATTAAATCATACATCACAACCTTTTCTAACTAAATGTACACAATTTTAACTTCATCAGTGCTCTTCTGGGCTTCTATTATGCCAGCCATAAAATGCACAAAATGTATCACCTAGAGACTGACATTGTAAATAGGTAGACCATTTGTGGAAAATCATGCAGCAACTTTTATTAACAGCTTACAGATGTTCATACCTTTGACCTAGGAATCTGTATTAACTAACTTTATTTAAATGATAAATGTAACATGAATCAACATGAAGAAATTTCAAAAATATACTGAATGAGGAGTTGCAGAAGAATACATATATTTTACTTCATAAATGAACATTTAAAAACATAAAACAATATCTTTTGCTTATGATTATATAGTATATAGTAAAAGTATAAAAATATGGATGCAAAAGCCCATCCAACTTCAGGGTAGTGGCTATCTCTAGAGAGGAGAAAAGAGGGTGGGAGAGTAATGAAATCAGGGGACAGTAACTAACAGTATCAGTAATATGTTCAAAAAACACAAAATACACAAGTCAAAAATAAATAAGCCCCTTGAAATAAACATGAAAATGTAACACCACCTTTACTATATGGGTAGTGAATAAATGGATTGTTTTTTAAATTGTTCTTTATGCTCCTATTTTTTAAATAGTTCAATTTTAAATAAGAATATCCTACTGTGGGTATACAAACACAAAGATATTTGTCACAGTACAGTTTTATAACACCAAAAATTTGAATACAATTTCAAAATAAGAGATTTAAATTGCTTCCAGTATTTTATGACCAAACAGAATTCTCTCCATCTATTAAAAATGACCTTAACATTTACTAATTCACTTGCACAGCTCTTCAAAACATAAGTGGGGATAAAAAACTACCCAATCTGATATATGTACTTATATGTATAAAACAAAAGTTCTAGAGGTACTCATCAAGAAATCTACAGCAGTTATTGCTGGATGGTGAATTATATGCAGGGTTTTTTTTTTGTTTTTGAGGTTTTTGTTTGTTTTTATTTTTTAACAATATTAAGGATTCTTTGGAAAATACTTTCTTCAGAAGTCAGCAATTCTGTGGTTTGGCATGAACTTCATAAAACCCCAAATGTAAAGATTAAATACATCAAAAGAGAGTTGTTTAAGGAACCTCAAAAGCCCCATTCTATGTCCAAATCCTTAAAAGGAATCTCAAAAACTGTGAATATCGTAGTAAGTAAAATATCAATACCTTCTCTTTTTTATCTTTTGACTTCTTCCTTTCTTTGTCCCCTTCTTTGTCTTTCCTAGAACTCATTTGTTTTTCCTTATTCTCCTTGTTCTCTTTCTTCTTCTGTTTCTTTTTCATTGGGCTTTTTTCTAAGCCATCATCCTAGAAAACAAATACGGTCCCCAGGGTTATGAGCTTTTGACACAAAGTAGACACTCACTTGTTTACCTTCTAGAGAAAGCAATATTGCCCACAGAGGACCCACCAGGGCACCTATACTTAGAAGCTTATTTTCAAGCACATAACCTTAAAAGTTCATAATTCTAAAATCTCTAGCAATAATCAGTTAACCCTGTAAAGGCAGAAGCTCTTTACTTATATCCCCTGTTCATTCTCATAGCAACCCTTCCAATTTCACAGATGGAAAAAACTGAGGATGAGAGATTATATAGCTGTAAAAAGTCAGCTAGTAATTGGACAGATTGCTAGTATTTGCATTCATGTCTGTGACCCAAATCCATGCTAGTGACTGCACCCATTGCTGCTCCCCTTGGAACTAGTTTCAAGGTAAAATTACCCTCTCAGGGCAACAAAATGAAATCCCATAAAGCTGTCACTCAGTGAAACACACAACAAACTGAATAATGCCAACTCATTTTTTCACTTTGCCTAGATCAGAGGTTGCAAGATGGCAGCCCTTTGGCCAACCCCAACCCACAGATGAATTTTGCTTGGCCCAACAATGAACTGAGCTGCATAGCAGCTGCCACCTTTACATTAAGCATGAGCTTGCTGGTTATGGTTAATCAGAGTTCCAACCCCTCCCTATCATTCCCAACAGTGAAGCTGACTGGTAATGGAGAGTTACCATTAAAACTTGTGTAATTCCCCTCATTTTCTCCTGTTATCTATGAATTTACAATTGCTAACTCGAATAGGTAAAAATCTTTTTTAAGACATGTATTTAATTTTCATTTTATCTACTTTCCATGAACAAACATTTCAAATGTTTTTTAACTATACCAGTTATGGCACAATAGATGTAGCTTTAAAAAAACAACAACCCTCAATTGAAATCCTGCCCCATACCTTTACTTCCCCTTCTTCTGATGGATTATCTGAGTGTCTAGGAGATGAAACCTCAATTCCATGCTCATCTTTTAGCCTGGGGGCTTTGTTTTCCTTCTTTACTCGAGGCTTCCGTTTCTTTAATTTAGACTAGAAAGGGAGGGAAAGTGAGGGATAAAACTATAAATCAAGTTGCCAATTAATATTCTGACCAAATAACATTCTAATTATCTGAAACAAGAAGCTGTCATATAATTCAAACAAGAAAATTCAGAGGAAATCAAAGGAGGATAACTAATTGTACCTGAAAAATAAGGAACCATCCTGTCCTTACACATGTGGGGAGTAGGGGGAAAAGGTGGGACACTTTCATTCACGTACATGTTTATGTTGTTTTTTTTTTAAATTGGAAAAGCTATAGGTTTACAGAAAAAGCCTGCAGAAAGTACAGAATTCCCATATACCACACACACAGTTTAAATATTTTTATGTTTTATAAAAACATCAATACTCTTGAACCTACTATTTAGATGTAAAGATATGAATCAAAAAAAGGAAAATATCTTATATACAAAGATAGATATATATAAGAATAGTCATGCCAGCAATAATAACGACACTAAAAAACCTAGAAGCAAGGTATACATAAAAACAGGGTTAAAATACCTACTCAGTTAAATCTGATAAAAATAATCTAAAAAGGACACAAATGATAAACTATGGGATTACGGTGATTTTTTAAATTTTATATTTGTAATAAAATAAACACTAATAGCATAGCTCTAAGAGCACTTAAGGAAGATGTACATATGAAGGCTACTAGTGTAGGACCCAACTAACAGCATCTCCTGTGACTCACCATATTTCTAGACTTGAATTTTGGGTATTTCATAATGAAATTATTAAGTTGTAGAAAGTAAAAGAAAAGCTCAAATGAGATAATAAGCAACCTAGCTCTTAGGTTTCACTGAGCAAATAACGCAATTATAACAGAAATCTAGTTTCTGAATTAAACGTGGATTCCAATTATCTATTTTATTCCCAGGACCCATTATTACAAGTAACCCAGAGTGGGATATAACAATAGGCAAACCCAGTGGTATTCAAGACAGTAACCAGAACCATGTTCAAAAATTAAGGAAACAGAAAAAAAAAAAAGGGAACATGGGAGCAGGTATAGCTCAGTGGTTAAGCTCCTGCTTCACATGTACAATGTCCTCCTAGGTTCTATATCCCTGGTACCTCCTAAAAATTTTTTTTTAATAAATAAAATTAAATTAATTTTTTAAAAAAAGGAACAGTGTGTCTGGACTAGTGGTTCTGGCAGGAAATGAGAACTATTTTTAAGAAATAAATTTAAGGAAAATGCATTTAAGAAAGTTGCCAAATCTTTCAGGTCAATTATTAAGTGAAAATTTCTACTACTACCAACCAAGCAATCTGGAACCTCAAGGGCAACTCCTGACTATGAGATGGCTAACACTGTGCAGTGATCTCTTTCCCACCAACCTCTACAGGACAGCCCACAGAAGAGTGCTTACCAGGCAGCCACACTCACCTCTTCACTGCCTTTCACAGCCCCCTTCTTCTCCAGACCCTTCCTGAGCAGTTTCAGCAAATAATCCGCTCGGGTCTGCAGCTGCTTCCCTTGAGGTTTTTTATCTGTCTCCACAGGCAGAATCTTCAACAAGAAAGGAAGAGAAGCACCCGCCAACACCCACATCCAGGTTAGTGGATCAGGATAAACAGACAACTAAGTACTGACAGCACAGTTCTTTCCCTCCCCAACCACCCAAGATATAAAACCTCAGATCCTATCTCATGTCCATGGCTCCCAATCGCTGAAAATCCCTTATGAGCCGTTCTCATTTTACAAAATGGGATGGAGAAATCCAGCTCTCCCCACTGGCTCCTACCTGTGCTGTTAACAGGGTAGAACAACTCAGGTAGGGGGACTTGTTGGCTTCATCTGCTAGAGCATCCCAGCCGTCGTGGATTTCCTCCTTCCAGAAGCAGGGAATCCCTGGAGCTAGGTTAAAGCTTCATTTTAGATTTAAAATGCTTCTTAGAGCATTGCCAGAGAGCACTGAGCTATGCCAGGACATGATCCGTTCTCTGCTACCACAGCTGGGCCTCTTGGTCCAGACTGGATTTGATTTCAGTGCTTTTGGCAGGGTGCTGTCACCCTCTTAAAAACTACATGGGATCAGCATTGTCCGACAAGCCAGGAAAAGCCCAGCCAGGAGCACAAGATGGAGCAAATCATACTAAGATTTCAGCCTGTCACCTTTCCTCGCTTACAGCTCTAACTGTGGCCTTACTTGATAACCTGATTTGCGATGGACAGGGTGGGGAGGCTCAGTTTTGTGGGAGAAGTACAGCCAATGTTTGATTTCATTACAACAATACCAAAGTGTACAACTGAAATACGATTACTTCAAATAGTTTTAAAAAGAGGGCCATTCACAAGTGCATAGTTTTAAACAAAGGGCCAACAACTATGGTCAACTCAATGTTTTTATTGTTAACAAACTTACCCTGGTACTTGTTGTAATGAGATCTGACCTACAATAAAATCAGAATTTTTAAATTCCTTGTCTTTTAATTTCCCAAAAATGTCACCTATTATCTTCCCTTTGAACTGCATCTATGAAACTGCCCCAGTTCATCAGGGATAGTAATGTTTCCAAGGATCAAGAAATCCCAGGAATTTACTATTGAACTAATTTCCAATTTGTTTTCCACCAAAAATAGTTAAAAATTATTAACCAACATGAAGATACACAACAAATCTTCTAGAAATCTCCAGCTTCACAAAGTTACTTACTTTGTCAGTTAATTTAAGCTCTGGATCTGTTTTAATTAACTCCCAGTTTCCATAACCATGTTCATAAATTCCCAGCAACAGGCGAGAATCATCTTCCACTCCCCACTCTACATCAAAATGTGCAGCTTTGACACGACAGGTTAAGCAGTATCTAAATGGATTTTAAAACCAGGAGGACATCAGAAGAAGGGCCTTTCTGATTTGGAAATGAACACAAATTAGCTTAACATGGACAAAGTATTCCGACATGTTAAAGAAATCAAATCCACTACATAACTAACGTCAATGAAAGCACTACATAACTAACTTTAAACATGTCTTTTCATGGGACAACCACCCCCTCACTTGCACATAATACACTCACTTTTTTTTTTCTTCAGGGTCGACAGGGATAGATTTATGCAGCATCTCAAACTCTTCTTCATGTTGGATAATGGATTTTACATTAACTTGAACTCCAGATATCTTGATTGTTGGGCCTCTCCTTTTCCCTGGACCTTTCCCTAAAGTACACCAATTTGACGTTAGATAAAATGAGAGAGTTCACAAAAGTTTCACAAAAAAATCTATCAGCAAACTTTGAACTCTATTTCTTCAACATATACCTCCAGGTTATTGTTACTTCAAAGATATAATCTATGAGGCAAAAAAAATGTTCTCAATATTTGTAAACAATTACATTTTTAAAGACATAGGAATTTTTAAATCCACCTTTTTTTTTTTTTTTTTTGAGGTACTAGGGGCTGGGGATTGAACCCAGGACCTCATATGTAAGAAGCCAGCACTCCACCACTGAGCCACAATAGCTTCCCTGAGTTGGCCTTTTCATTTGTTTTGCTTGTTTGTTTTTTTCAGGAGGCATCAGAAACCAAACCCAGGATCCTTCCATGTGGAAGGTGGGAGCTCAACTGCCTAAGCCACATCCCTTCCTTCCACTGATGTTTTTAATTATATTTTAATCATCCTGTTTGTTTTATACTATTTTCATTCTAAAATGAATAGACTAAATAGTACTCTAAAGGTATATTAATCCTGAAGTTTTTTTCTTTTGTATTCCTAACCATTACATTAGCAGAGTTCAAAAAACTCCTATGTTTTAAAGATAAGCCATGACTTGAGCTTCACATCTCTACTATATACATATACACATATATACATATATATATACACACACATATGAAATCAAGTAAATATCTAACACACTTGAAATAATGGCATGAAGGTTGACATGAAAAGAATACTCTAGCCCAATCTAGAAGTAGAAATGAAACCAGAGTCAAAGCTGCAATCCACAAGATAATGTCACTTGTTTCTGAAAGGAAAGAAGGCTCAGAGGTTGAGAAAAAAAAATTTTCTTTTTTCTTTTTGTAATATTCAAGTCAATGAAGTATCCCTAATGTCCCTAACTTTATAAATATATTTTTTTAAATAGCTATTTAGGAATTCTTATCTAATCCACTAGATTTTCACTTGGAAAATCCTAGTCCCAACAACACTGAAGAGAACTGGAAAAGAATGTGACAAAATGGGAAAACCACTACTTTGAAAATCAGAAATCTGGGATTTATCCCCAAATCTGCACAAACTGCCTTACCCCCTCTCCCTTTAATACCCCACTTCAAAATTAACCTCTTTGGGGCTAACTTATTTCTCAACTGTAAAATAAAAGGGTTTCAAAAGAAAAATGGGCAAAGGATAGAAAAGACAATTCATAGAAAAGGAAATACAAATTTTTCCTAGACATATGAAAAATGCTCAACCTCGCTAATAAGAAAAATGCAAATTACAACTATACACGTACCCTTTTTTAATTTCACGTAGGGGAAATTTTCAAAAATTTCAGATAATTATATGTTGGTAAAACTAAGAGGAAAGAGATGTTCTCCTACATTGCTGATGGGAGTGTGAATTGTAAAACTTGACAATACCTGTCAATTCTAATTCTATTTATTCTACAGATATACTCACACATGTGCCAAATGGCACGGCACGCATACAATTTATTTACCATAATGCTTTAAAGCAAAAGACTGGAAAACTAAATGTTTTATCAACAGGAGGCTAATTAATAATTATAGTTTATCCATAAATGAATTACTCAGCTCTTAAAAATAAATTTTCCGGGAAGCGGGTCTGGTTCAACGGACAGAGCATTCACATACCACATGGGAGGTCCAGGGTTCAAACCCTGGGCCTCCTGACCCGTGTGGTGAGCTGGCCCATGCGCAGTGCTGATGCACACAAGGAGTGCCGTGCCACGCAGGGGTGTCCCCAACGTAGAGAGTCCCACGCGCAAGGAGTGCACCCCATAAGGAAAGCAGCCCCGCGTGAAAAAAGTGCAGCCTGCCCAGGAGTGGAGCAGCACACAGGGAGAGATGACGCAACAAAAAGAGACACAGATTCCTGGTGCCACTGACAAGAATGCAAGTGGACATAGAAGAACATACAGCGACCGGACACAGAGAGCAGACAACGGCCGGGGGGGGGGGGTGAGGAGAGATAAATAAATAAATCTTTATATATATTTTCCCACAATCCTTCATACTCTTCCTTTCAAACCTGGTTCCGGCAGAATAAGGGAGACAAGAAGGCTATCCTGCCATCAGCAAGGTGGGAACTAAGCAGTGTACCATCAACATTCACAAGTGCATCCATAAAGTGGGCTTCAAGAAGCATGCCCCTTGAGGACTCAAAAGAAATTAGAAAATTTTGTCACAAATGAGATGGCTCAGCAAAGCTCTCTGGGCCAAAGGAAGAGGGAACATCCATACAGTATCCGTGTACAGTTGTCCGGAAAATAGAACAAGGATGAAGATTCACCAAATAAGCTCTATATGTTGATTACCTATCTACTCATCACCACTTCCAAAAACCTACAGTCAAGGCAAATAAAAAACTAACATCTGATTACCAAATAAAATTATCTTTTTTTAAAGAGAACAATCAAGGTAGTAGGAAAGAATGGTCTTTTTTTTTTTTAGTAGGTACCAGGGATTGAACCCAGGACCTTGTACATGGGAAGCAGGCACTCAAACCACCGAGCTACACACGCTCCCTGAATCATTTTTAGTAAGTGGTGTTAAGACAAATAGCTGCTATATAAAAAAGATAAAACTGGCTAAAACGGAATGAATTTCAAGTGGATAAGAGATCTAAAACTTAAAAACGAAGTCATATAGGCACAAGGAGAAAAAATTAAAAATTTGCATGTGAATTCCTTTATATTCTGAGAGTAAAGATTCCATTTCTAACAGATTCAACAATAGGCAATAGGGAAGAAGATGTGGCTCAACTGCTAGAGCATCTGTCTACCACATGGAGGGTCGAGGATTCGATCCCCAGGGCCTCCTGACCCGTGTGGTGAGCTGGCCGATACACAGTATTGCCGCACACAAGGAGTGCAGTGCCCCTGCATAGGGGTGCCCCACGCGCAAGGAGTGCACCCTGTGGGAAGAGTCGGCCTGCATGAAAAAAGCGTAGCCTGCCCAGGAGTGGCGCCCCACACACAAAGAGCCGACACAGCAAGATGACATAGCAAAATAGAGACGTAGTTTCCCAGTGCCACCAGATAATACAAGGAGACCCAGAAGAACACACAGCAAGTAGACACAGAGGGCAGACAACAGGTTAGGGGGGAAGGGAAAAGGAGAGAAATAAATAAAATAAATCTTAAAAAAATAAAAATAAAAATCAATAGTCAATAGGTTTCAAGACTGATAAATTTGACTGTAATTTTTAAAATAATTTTCTGCATAGAAAATCACAAGCAAAGTAAAAAGACAAATGAAAAACTACATGAGAAAATTTACATAAAATCAGATCAAGAGCTAAAAAAAAGCCAATTGCTCGAAAGAAAATAGGCAAAAATATGAATAGACTGTTCACAAAAAAAAAAACAAAATGCAAAGAGCCCTTGGAAAAAGAATGCATAACCTTGCTCATCAAAAGAAAACTGAAGTACCACTTCTCACCTTTCAAATTGTCAAAATTCCACATATTTGGCACTATAATCTGTTTAAAAGGCCTAGAAATAGGTAGCAACATACATTGCTGGTGGTAATATAAATGGTTAGCAGAATTATGGAGGAAAATTTCACACTATCTAACCAAATTACATATGTATTTTCCCCATGAGCCAGCAATTCCCATTTAAAAAAATCTACCACAAAGACATGCTGGCAGAGGGAGGAAATGGTATATTCATTAGGCTATTTTTATTCATTGTGGATTTTCTTACGATAGCAAAAAAACTGAAACAACCCAAATATTCATTACTCAGGCATAATAAATTACAAATAAATAATGGTACATCTCTCTATACAGTGGAATTCTGTGCAACTATAAAAGGAGGAAGGATGACCTCTATTATGTAACAATATAGAGTAATCTTCAGGTATGAAATAACAAGGCCCAGAATACAGTGTTACATCTTCTCTCTAAGAAAAGGGGGGGAGTACATACACACAACACATCTTAATTTCTTAAAAGAAAGAGTGGAAAGATAAACCCAAAACTAATAGAAATGGTTACCCATAGGAGGAAAAAAACAAGACTGGGGGACAGAGAAGAAAGCAAGATTTCATATACATATTTTATATAAAATACCTATTTTATATAAAATATACATGTACATATTTTAGAGCCTGAACTCTAAAAACACTAAATAACAATTAACAGGAAATGCAGGTACAGGGTAAATAAGTTAAACAATGCCAGGAGGAAGCAATCAGCCAGATTTAAAATGTAAACATGCATGGAAAAAAGAGGGGCTTTGGGGGAAAGGGTACTATTATAAAGAAATAGCTATAAAATATACTATAAAATATACTGTGAGATGAAAAACACAAGGTACAGAACAGTGTGCTGTACTGCACTGTATTAAAAAAGAGGGAAGGAAACGGACTTTGGCCCAGTGGTTAGGGCGTCCGTCTACCACATGGGAGGTCCGCGGTTCAAGCCCCGGGCCTCCTTGACCCGTGTGGAGCTGGCCCATGCGCAGTGCTGATGCGTGCAAGGAGTGCCCTGCTACACAGCGGTGTCCCCCGCGTAGGGGAGCCCCACGCGCAAGGAGTGCACCCATAAGGAGAGCCGCCCAGCGCGAAGGAGGGAGCAGCCTGCCGAGGAATGGCGCCGCCCACACTTCCCGTGCCACTGACAACAACAGAAGCGGACAGAGAAACAAGACGCAGCAAAAAGACACAGAAAAACAGACAACCGGGGGAGGGGAGGGGAATTAAATAAATAAAAATAAATCTTTAAAAAAAAAAGAGGGAAAATGTTTATCCATTTTGTTTTACATATTTATTTTTAAATTTCTAGGAAAAAAACAGAATTAGGGTTACTGTTTTCCATTTTTGAGCCATGTGAATGCCTTATTCAAAACAATTACAATGAAAAGAAAAGTACTGTAAACTTAAAGTTTACTTTGGGTATATTCAGGGTGCTGTAAAAGGTCATAGTTAGATCACTGTCCAAATCACTCATATTACTTAAGTTTCTTCCACACACAAAAATAAAATATATTTTTAAAAAGTTATGACTACGTCTAAGATATTTTTTATTTCTGTAAACTTTAATAATATCCTTAAAAGGATAATTCCAGAGACCAAGTAGTCACATCATTTGCTAATTTATAAAAGCTAACACTACAAGCCAGATACCACGCTAAGCACTTTACATGCATAGTGTTATTCAATTAATCATCCTAATCCGCTGAGGCAAGTGCTTTTACTCCATTTTACAAATGAAATTGTTGGATAGATATAACTTGCCAAAGTCTTATAGGTCAGAAATGGCAAAACCAAGATTATAGGTAATGGGCTGTCTCCAGCGCCTGAACCATTGAACCCTTAACCACCACTCAGAGCCTGCCTACAATGGCCTTACTTATCATAGCAAAGGGTGACAAGAATATGGGAGAAATGACCCTATGAACTGGGAGGAAAAAATCTTTGGCGGCTGCTATGAGGATGCCCTTTAAAAATGACTACTTCAGAGCTCAGTCCTCACAAGCATCTCTACACTTCCCACTTTCAGAGAGATATCACATACAACAGCCCAAAACATGTTCTGGTGAGAGAAAACACACTATAAATCAAATCCAATTACAAAAAATTTCAATCCATGGAAATCTCACCTTAACAAAAATGATTACAACATTCATTCAATACTTTACTTACTCCAATTAATTCCCCAGATACTTTGTTTGCACAAGATAAAAATATGTATATGTCTATCCAAGATTATTAGTGATACTTGTGGTCTGCAATGCCCCTTATCTGCAGCCAAAATATGGATGTATCTACTTGACTGTGCCCATTTACCACCTCATATCATTTAATGCAATTTAAACTTTTAAAAGATACCATTTCCTCTTGTTCATCTCTCTACACTTTCTGCAAATCACCTTAATGTGTGCACAAATCTTTGGAATCTTACAACAATGAGCTCACATAAAGGCAGATCAGAATACACACCTCAAAGCATTTGAGATGCATGATATACAAGTCTGTTTTTCTAAAAGAGCCTTTTAGCAACAAAACCCTCAATACCTAAGCGTCAGGTTTTGGAGAATCACTGAAGTAGACTTGTTCACTTACCCTCACTGGCATTTTCTTTCAGCTGTTCTTCATATTCCTGCATTGCTGACACACAGCTGTTGTGAATCAGTTCACCCAGGCGTTTCAGATCTGCCACAGACTTATCTACCAGTTCAGCATCTCGTGCTATGCACTCCAGCCTGAGGAGGACAAATACGGGGACACTTCAAGGCCCTTTGCGCACTTTTCTATCACAAGAGATAACCACCAGGTCTCAGCTACTTGCTCCTACAAAAACATTTTTCTCTCCTTTCCTCAATTAACCATTCCAGTACTCTGACAAGAACAGTGACTAACCTATTCCTTTTCCATCAAATCAAGTTGTGCCTTGGAGTATTCCACGAAACAGAGTATTAAGTACAGGGGAAAGGGTTCAACTAACTTTATAAAATAAGTGGACTGTCTGATGATGGTTGCCAGTGAAGTGCCCGAAGGCTTTTTGCACTAGTTTGCTTCTTTGTGCCCACCTCCTTTTTCCAGACTACTCTGATTCATTGTAATCTTCCTAGAAGCAAAGCACTGTTACTTCAACAATTATATTTCATTAACCTCCAAGTCATATGGAGCATGTGAGTGCATTAATGTTTACAAATCTGGCCACCAAAAAATGCCAGGCCCACTTCTTGATACCCTGTTGGCTTTCATTGTAGCTGGCTCAAAAACAGGCATTCTACCCCTGGGTGGTCAGCAACAGTGCCAGATTGATGCATCTGACTTTCCTAGTTTTTCTGTGGCTTACATCTCACTATATCCTCTCCAAATGGAGAAGACAAGACAAAACACGAAGGCTGGGAGTTTTCATTCAAACCGAAAGTTAATCAGCCTCAAGAAAAGTGATACTTTATTTTAAATCAGTACTATTATTCAGAGGATGGACTGCTGAGTTTATATAAAGAATAATGCCGAACTATTGAAATATTCAACTTCTGAATTCATTTTATGAATGCTTGTAGAATAGTAACAGCAGCTAACCTTTTTGGAAGTTACTATTGGCAAGGTGTTGTAAGTTCTTTGCATTTAATCCTCCTAACATCCCTATTGAGTAACAGAAGATAAAATCACAAAGGGCCCATTACCTTTCACATTACTAAATTTAAGAACAGGAATGCAAACAGTAACTACGATATTCTTCGGAGTTTTCCAAACATGTCTTATAGCAATTATTTCTTTATAGTATAGTTTTTAATGGATTTGCTTTATCTCCCTCAACTAAGGGAAAATTCCTCTGGGTAAGGTCTATCATCTTTGTCACATCTCCCCAGAACCGAACACACTGACATGTACAAAGAGGCACCCAACTAGTAAATGCCCATAAAAGAGGATTTGGCGGGGGGGGGGGGGGGGGGGATCTTCCTAGCATTAGTACTAAATGTAAAGTATTTTTTTAAAAAAACCCTGCAGCATACTTAAAGTAAAAAGGAGGCTAATAAGAAATTACTACTGAGCTTACCGTTCAAGAGGAAGGCCAAACTTCTTATACGCCTTGATGAACCTAAGAATATGACCAATAAAACACATTTTTTAAAAAGGGAGCAATATCAGCTATACTGATGTCAATATATTCAGTGATGAAATATGAGCATGTAAACTGTCAAAAATAAACTGGGAAAAGCAGCTATGACTCAATCAGATGGGCTCCCGTCTACCATATGGGAGGCCCTTGGTTCACATCCTGGGGCCTCCTCGTGAAGGCAGGCTTGCCTGCACACTGCAGAGTCACCTGGCCTGCAGGCGCCATGGAGAGCCAACTCGGCAAGGTGACACAACAAAAAAAAAAGGGAGACAAGCAAAAACACAGAAGAGTACACAGCGAATGGACACTGAGAGCAGACAGCAAGCAAACCACAAGGCGGGTAGGGGAAATAAAATAAAATAAATACAGACACAGAAGAACGCACAGGAAATGGACACAGAGAGCAGACAGCACGCAAAAAGCCACAAGGGGGGAGGGGATAATAAAAATAAAATAAACTGGGCCCAATCCTTGCAATAGACACTAAATGAATGACTAAACATTAAATGTGTTTGAAACTGATCAACTGGTGAATAAGATGTCCATAGGAGACTTTGGAAATAATACTGAAGCGGAGAAGCACTTTCAAAATAGAAGAGTAAGAAACTATAAAAGTCCATTCCTTCAAAAAACCAGTAAGAACATTGCCAAAAATAATCAAAATTGACTTTCTCAGAATTTAGGAAATTAACCAAAGGTTTGCAGCAATCTGAAAAGAGAAGTGGTAGAACATCTTTAAGAATAGCAAGCTTTGTCTTTTTAACTTGCCTTATTCCAATCCCCTCTCCTGAGACAATTTCACAACAGCCTTGAAAACCAACATGTTTGCAACAATAGTAGCTGTGAAATACAGCAGCATAGTAGCCACTCAAGGGGAAAAACCAGTTTGGAGTTTCCCCAACAGCCCCATACCCAGAGAAATGTCTTGTCTACCAGCTCCATTCTCAAGCCTGTCTTTACCAACTCAGAGCTCCCGGTGTGAACAGCCCCACTGAGAGTTCACTGGTCAAAAACAATCAGCAGCAAAGGTTTAACATCACAACTGCCTGAGCTATTACCATTTGGGGTTAACAAGAAGCAGAACAAAAACTGGAAAGATGTGAGATACCATCAAATGTGCCAATATATACACAGTGGGAATCCCAGGAGGAGAGTAAAGTAAGAATGGGACAAAAGGAATATTTTTAGAAATAGTGGCCAAAAATTTTCCAAATCTCATGGAAAATAACCTGCAGCTCAAATTTAACAAACTCCAAATAGGATAAATGTCAAGATCTGTACCTATTCATATCATATTCAAAACTTTCAAAAAGACAGACTCTTAAAAGTAGTAAGAGAAAAGGAAGTCATCAAGTACAAGAACTCTTCAAAAAGATTAACAGCTGACCTCTCATTGGAAACTAGGGAGGCCACAAGGTAGTGGGATGACAACAGACTGTTACGATTAAACCATCAGGAAGACATAGCAATGATAAAATATACATGACTCTAAAAACAGAGCCTCAGAATCGACAAGACAATTCAGTAATAGGTGGAGACTTCAATACCCCACTTTCAATAATGGATAAAACAACTAGGCAGAGTATCAGGAAGGAAACAGAAGACTTGAATACTATTAAACCAACTAGACACTCCACCAAACAACAGCAGAATACACTTTCTTCTCAAAATAATCCTGAAAACAGAAGAAGAAGGCAAAGTATACGTGAAACAAGATTGGTGACAAACTGAAAATTGTTAAGACTGACAAACTGAAAATTGTTAAGCACTGGGGGAGGGGTAACATTCTATTATTTCAATATTTGCATATATTTATATTTTTTCATAATAAATTAAAGAAAGAAGAATAGATGTATTGTACAGGGGGATATAAAGACCTCGAGGTTTCAAATATATGGACCTTAAAAGGACTGTCTGATATAATTATAAAATGGACTGGGCCATAAAGTTAACTATTTTCATACTTTATATTTTTTTTTCAGGCTAAGAAATAACAATAACATGGAACTGCAGAAAATGGTATGGAAATAGCAATTTTAGATCCCTTTGGCAGGGGGGCACGGTGGGCAGAAGGGTGTGAACCAACTAACAAATGTGGATTAAGTACTGATGTAGAAATATGTCTAAAACTGATTAAGTGAAAAAAGCAAGATGCAGAACAATATGTTATATATACTATTATTGAACCAAACCAAGCTACCACCAAACTGTAATCAGCCCTAACTATGCTGGGAAGTGAACTGACATGTGGGTGGTGGTGAGGATAGCCTTATTTGTACCATTTTAGTCTCTTAGAATTATATTCATATTAGTTTTACAGATACAGTTATGTGTATATACATATGTATACATATTCTTGAATAAAAACAAAATAGAAAGTTTCAGCCCAGGTTTATCTCCAATTGTCTCCTTTAATCTAGCTGGACTTTCTTTGTGAAAACATTCTGCATAATCAAAAAAGGGTGAACAAAAGAAGATGAGCAATACACAAGAGAGATCTGAACTGAGAAAAATCTTAAAGAAGGAAGAATCATCCTGGAGATCTGGGTAATGACTCAGCTTCTCTTGCCTTTTTTTGTAGGTGTTAGCCTTTGCCTACCCTGTCATAACTGTCAGGGATCCAATGAGCCCAAGGTTTACAGCATGGCCCTTCCAAACAATCAATCACCACCAACCTTCGGATCTCTGCATCAGTAAATCCCTCCACAAGGTCTTTCCGCACACTTCGGGGACGCCCTCTGCGTTTTGGCTTCTTGTCATCATCAGAATCATCAGTCTCACTCTCAGAGGCAGAGGATCTCTGGGCTTGCCTCTTAGACTCAGTATCAGAGTCACTGTCATTTGTCTGAGCCTGAAAAAGAAAGTCATACTGTAGCAAATGCCAAGTCCAAGAGACCTAGCGACTAAGACCAGCCCATCCTAATTTTTTCATACTCAGAACTTCCCATCACACTGTACAGTCAATTTTCTTTTAACAAATAAAGGGGCAAATGTCGTATAAGAATGAAGATCTGCTTGGGATCCCACATTTTCAGAGACACACTATAATGTAATGATAAGTAAACTGGAATAAATATAATTGGATGCTAGGTTCATGTTTACTTCCTTGGGCAATTTACTTCACTTCTTTGTGGCTTTGTTTTCTCATGTGTAAAAAGAGTATAATAATACTTTAATAAATGTAAAAGCACTTAGAATTATTCCTGGCATATAAGAAGTGCTCAATAAATGGTAGTACTAGCTAACACTAATTTACTATTATCTTAGACAAATCTGAGTATTTCTAACCAACTATGTAATAATACTCGCTCTACCTATTTCAATGTTATACAAAAATCAGATAGTCCATGTGACAGTCCTTTGAAAGCTGTTTGTTCACTGTTTATAGTTTTACTGTAATTTTTCACTAAGTATTTAAAACAAGTACTATGAACACAAAAAGTATGACTCTGAAAGTCAAAAACAGTGCCTATTAGAATCACATTGCTAAGATTACTAATTCTAATGTCAAAGGCAAAAGACATGCTTCTGTCAAATTCAAATCCAGTTCAGTCATTTCACAAAAAGTAAAATGCCTCCAGGTATGCTCATGAGACCTGGGCATTTTCCCATTTTTCTCTGCTAGGTTTCCTACAGAATAACCATCCTAGAACCTTTCAGGGTAGCAATACAAGGACTCTTCCTTGAATATGCAGTATTTCTGTAGGCATCACAGCATAAGTACTTTCATATTATTCATCTCACTCCATCACCTTTTTAGTGGAACTCCGAATTCGAGGCAGCATATAAATTTCTTCCAGCTCCTTCTGCCGCTCTTCCTCCTCTACTTTTTTCCTTTGCTCTTCTGGAATGATTTCATCCCAATCCTTATGAGGACGCTCGTCCAGGTCTTCCTCATCTTCCATTGTTGCAAAGTTGGCAACCTTGAAACAAAAGGACAATCCATTGTCTGATGTACATTTCCCAAATACCTAACCACCATCTGTAAAAGTACCAACTCGTTTAGTCTGATGAAGCAACATAAGTAATAAGACTCCTGTGATATTACCTACAGATAATTTTCTACTAATCTCTGCCTAATCCATCTCCCAATCAACCAGCCAAAACTTCAAGTTCATCAACAATTTTACTAAAAAGTAGGGAAACAATTAAAAATTTAAGTTGTCTTAAGAGTCTACTGTTAAATCATATACATTTTCTAATAAATGATACTCAATGGAAAATTTAGATTAGGTTGGTGCAAAAGTAATTGAGGTTTTACATTGTTGTAATTTCCCATTTGATATTGGAATACATTCTTAAATAAATGTGGTTATGTTATACATCATTTTATGTGCTTTTCTCGCTTTATGTTTTTTTACTAATGACTTATTACTTGCTGTTTATTTTATTTTATTTTATTTTATTTTTTCAGGAGTGCAAGTGAATTTTTATTGGGAAGGGAAGTTGTCAACTTAAACAGCAGCATGTGAAGAGTGAATAAAGAAACTCCCTGTTGCCACAGATATACTTGACTTCCTTAATATATATTATGTAGGAGGCATTTCAATTTGTGACCCCCAGCCCAGAAATGTCAAATGCTTTTCCATTCAATCTAATACTTCTGGATTCCTACTAAAAAGGAATACATTAAGAGCATGGAAAAATTGCTTACTGAAAGGAAATCCCTGAAGAAGAGTAAGGTAGAGAATGTAGAAATTAAGAAATTATGTAGAATACTCTTTAATTGTAATTAACTACATTTTCTTATCTTCACAGTAATACAAAACACAGTCACTTGCAGAACTGGTTCAGATTACTTAAATACCAGATACATTTTAGTCCTCTACATAAGTGTTTGGAAGTTACTTATGTTTATATGAAATGAAGCTATTAATACTTTTCTACAGCAGTACTGCACACCAGGAAGGCCAAGACAAACACAAATCAAGGAATGGAGTTTTCCCAAAGCTGCAGCGTGAAAAGACTAAACAGTTGATTCCATACACATGAATGGGTTTCTTTACTATAGGAAATCCAAGTGGAATAAGGAATGGAGATGTGTAAAAAGGTTTCTTGAGGGGAAAGATGACACCCTGTATGCATTTAGTTTTCTGCCCCTTCTGCTGCATCGCATTCTTCTCCTGCACTGTCTGATGTCCATAATGTTAGGTTGTCTCTAAGCAACTGCATGATGAGGGTGCTGTCTTTGTATTCATCAAAAGCCGTTTTAGCCAGTGTACAGGCAAGCTCTGGGTTATTAAGGATCTCATGTAAAATACAGAAAAGTTAAGAGCCAGCCCCAGGCGGATTGGATGTGTGGGTTGCATCTCTTTCTTGCTTATATCAAATGCCTCTTGGTAAGCTCCTTGGGAATTATCTATCGTTTGTTTTCGATCATCACCACATGCCACTTCAGCAAGGTACCGGAAGTAATCTCCCTTCATTTTCAAATAGAAGACCTTACTCTCTGGATTAGTTGCATTGGCTATTAAATACTTATCCAACAATTCCAGAACCGTGGTGCAGATGGACCTCAGTTCCGACTCCACTTTCTCCCGATAGTCCTTAATCAGCTGCAACTTCTTGTCCGAGCTGTCGGTTTTCTGCTCGATGCTGGAGATGACCCTCCAAGCGGACCTGCGGCCCCCGACCACGTTCTTGTAGGCCACCGAGAGCAGGTTGTGCTCCTCGTTGGAGAGCTCGGCCCCCTGCTCAGTCACGGCCTTCATGCAGGTGGCCATGTCGTCGTAGCGCTCAGCCTGCTCGGCCAGCTTCGCCTTCTGGATCAACTCCGTCTTCTCCATGGCTGGCGCGGGGGACGGCGGTGTGGGGCTCCGGGCAAAGGCCAGGGAGGAGAGAGAGCGGGCGAGGCGCGCGGGGCGGCGAGCAGCGACCCGGCTCAGGAAGAGGCCTCCTCGGCAGCCTTTCCCGTCCTGGCGGCCGCGATGTGAGTCCCTCCACTTCTTGCTGTTTATTTTAGACTATGAAAATGATGTTAGATAAAAAGCAAATTTGAACGATTTTCTTGAGTTCAAAAGGGTCATAAGGCAACAGAGACAACTCACAACATCAACAATGCATTTGGCCAGGAACTGCTTAAGAACATATAGTGCAGCGATGGTTCAAGAAGTTTTGCAAAGGAGACAAGAGCCTTGAAGATAAGGAGCATACTGGCCGGACATTGGAAGTTTGACAACAACAAACTGAGAGCAATCATCGAAGCTGAACCTCTTACAACTACACGAAAAGTTGCCGAAGAACTCAATGTCAACCATTCTACAGTTGTTCAGCATTTGAAGCAAATTGGAAAGGTGAAAAAGCTCGATAAGTGGGTACCTCATGAGCTGACTGAAAATTTTAAAAATCGTTTTTAAGTGTTGTCTTCTCTTATTCTATGCAACAACAAACCATTTCTCGATCAGATTGTGATATGCAATGAAAAGTGGATTTTACATGACAACCGGCAATGACCAGCTCAGTGGTTGGAATGAGAAGAAGCTCCAAAGCACTTACACCAAAAAAAAAGTCAGGGTCACTGTTTGGTGGTCTCCTGCCGATCTGATACAATATAGCTTTCTGAAATCCCGGAGAAACCATTACATCTAAGAAGTGTGCTCAGCAAATCGATGAGATTCACCAAAAACGGCAATGCTTGCAGCCGGCATTTGTCAACAAGAAAGGTCCAAATTCTCCACGACAATGCCTGACCACACATTGCACAACCAACACTTCAAAAGTTGAACGAATTGGGCTATCAGGTTTTGCCTCATCTGCCATATTCACCTGACCTCTTGCCAACCAATTACCACTTCTTCAAGCATCTCAACAACTTTTTATAGGGAAAATGCTTCCACAAACCAGCAGGATGCAGAAAATGTTTTCCAGGAGTTCATCGAATCCCAAAGCATTAATTTTTTTATGCTACAGGAATGAACAAACTTATTTCTCATTGGCAAAAATGTGTTGATTGCAACAGTTCCTATTTTGATTAATAAAGATGTGCTTGAGCGTAGTTATAACGACTTAAAATTCATGGCCTGAATCCACAATTCCTTTTGCACCAAGCTAATAGGTTATAAAAATGCCAAATACCCCATGCTAATCCATGATGAACTTTATGAAAATAAATTATAAATTGCAATTAAAGAGAGCTCATTTGAAACAATGCAAAGCTCAAAATCTTGCTATCTTCTAGCCAAATAGTTGCTGTATTCATTTTACCAAAAGTATTATGTAAAGGTTAAAACTAATACAATAAATTCATATGCTCAAAAAATGCACTATAGTCATAGAAAAGAAAATGAGAACACAAAAGCAAAAAGTCCAAAGAACTGGAATATTCCGTGTTCCATATCAAATATTATTTAACATCTGAATACCTGTACTAAAACAAAATGTTTTCCCGGAAAGAAAACAATCTGCATTTCATAAACCCAGACTATGACTATACAGAAACATTCATCAACCCTGGAAAGCCTATGAGTCAGTGGCGGGCAGGTCCCAGGCCTGGGCTCCACATTCTTTATATTCACTCTCATCTAGCTAGAAGGCTATGAAAGAATTTTGGAGCTGACAGGGAAGTCAAGGCAGAACTTTAAGACTTTTGGTCAAAATTGACTCTTTCACTTTCAATAAGGAAACATGATCTTCATGAGATTTTTTTCAAATTCCAAGATAAATCAGAGTTGTAATTCCTGAGCTTGCAAAGTTACTATTTTTCTGTTTTATAAAATGAAAATTTGAGCAAATCACTCAAATTATGCACTGCTTGTAATTACTTTAGGTCTGATTTTTAAAACAGCCAGGTAAGAATGAACTAAAGTAAATATGTATATATGCTGGTGGTTCACGCAGTTGGGAATTCAAATTTTCCACGAGCAGTGCAGTGATTAAGGGCCAGAATCTGGAGACCAGACCCCCTGTCTGCCTATGATATATAATCACACCTCCACGACTTAGAAGTGACTTTAAGAAATTTACTGTGCCTCAGTTTCCTCATCTGTAAATGAAGATAATAACATCTACTATGTAACAGGTTAGTGTCAAATTAAATAAATTTGACTGTAGTAAATATATGTAAAACACAAAACAATATGCAAGACACAGTAAAAGTTATACAAACATTAGGTATTACAAAAGAAAATGATCCTAAGTTATCTCAAAAAAATGTTTGTTGTGTTTCTGAGTTAAATAATAGAGAGAAGAGAGAGAGGAAGAGAGGGAGAAAAAAATTATCAAGGAAAAATAAAGATGAATCAGTTTAAGAACTCTACAAATAAAGAGCCCCTAAGGTAAGCAGATACCTACCACTGATCAACTATTTGTCCAGGTGGTAAAGCATGAAAAGCCGAAAGTGCTGTAGAAAGACAAGAGTTAGGGAAACAGACTTGGCCCAATGGTTAGGGCGTCCGTCTACCACATGGGAGGTCCGCGGTTCAAACCCCGGGCCTCCTTGACCCGTGTGGAGCTGGCCCATGCGCAGTGCTGATGCGCTCAAGGAGTGCCGCGCCACGCAGGGGTGTCCCCCGCGTAGGGGAGCCCCACGCGCAAGGAGTGCACCCGTTAAGGAGAGCCGACCAGCGCGAAAGAAAGTGCAGCCTGCCCAGGAATGGTGCTGCCCACACTTCCCGTGCCGCTGATGGCAACAGAAGCGGACAAAGAAACAAGACGCAGCAAATAGACAAATAGACACAAGAGAACAGACAACCGGGGGATGGGGGAATTAAATAAATAAATATTTTTTAAAAAAAGACAAGAGTTACCAGTAATTTGCTTACCACTTTTCATTAATCTGCAATATCTAGAAAAAAAATTTAAGATTTATTTTATTTCTCTCCCCTGCCCCCCTGCCCCAGTTGTCTGTTCTCTGTGTCCATTTGCTGCGTGTTCTTTGTCCACCTCTATTGTTGTCAGCAGCTCGGGAATCTGTTTCTTCTTGTTGTATCATCTTGTTTTGTCAGCTCTCTGTGTGTGCGGCGCCATTCCTGGGCAGGCTGAACTTTCTTTCATGCTGGGCGGCTCTCCTTACGGGACACACTCCTTGCGCGTTGGGCTCCCCTAGATGGGGGACAACCCCGCGTGGCACGGCACTCCTTGCACGCATCAGCACTGCACATGGTCAGCTCCACACGGGTCAAGGAGGCCCAGGGTTTGAACCACAGACCTCCCATGTGGTAGACGGACGCCCTAACCACTGGGCCAAGTCCGCTTTCCTAGAAATTTTCTTACATAAATAATCATATAAAATCCTGATAAAGACACCATTGTGAAGATTACTAAGAAGGGAGCAATTGTCATACAAATGGAATCCACCTGAAACATTCGTAATTCATCTTTGTCCTTCTCCATTCCATCTTCTGCATCTTCAAATGTGTTAACTCTGATCCTAGAGCTCTGTGACCCACTCAACACCTTTCTTGTCCTCCAACTTAAGTTTCACACATGGTCATCCTTGGCCCTCATCACACAGTACTTTTCCTTCCAAGCACTGTACCCACTTTTTGCCCAATCCTAATGGTACTTTGACTTTCCTATGCCTCCTCACAAGCCAATCTCCCACCTTGGGAGTGCCAACTGATCCAATTTCTCAGACTTCAAGTATTGCTGGAGAATGTCACTTGATCCTGTTGACTTGATTAGGGCTTCCACTGCAAAGCCCTAATCATCTAAATTTAACTAACTTCCTATCAAATTTCTCAACACAAATCCTGCCACCACCCCAGGCTGTCCTAAACCTTTTATACTTCAGCAAATACCTCAGTTAATTTACTAGTAACTAACATGAGCAATTGGATATAAACATCATTTCTCTCCACCCCCTCTGCTAAAGTATACTTCCTTTTTTCTTTCAAAAGCCTAGCTCCACCTGTACTTTTGATTGTATCCTGCTTTAGTTCACCAGTTACTATGACAAATGCCACACAAAAGGCTGGCTTAAACAACAGGCATTTATTCTCTCTCAGTTTTGAAAGCTAAAAGTCCAAAATCAAAATAATGGCAAGCCTATGCTTTCTTCTGGGGTCAGAGTGTTCTGGTGATGGCAGGTCTCTACTACATGGTGATTTCTCTCTCTTCTCTGGCTTCTTTTAACTTCTGGCTTCTTCTGACTGACTGCAATTTAATTTCCTCTCATTATAAAGCCTACAGTCATACAGATTAAGACCTAACCAGATTCAATATGGCCACACCTTAACTAAAACTTAACAGCTTCAAACTTAACAGCTTCAAAAGGTTCTACTGACAAATAGTAGACCCACAGGAACAGGGATTAAGACATGTATATGTCAAAGGGTTTGATGTTGGATATATGGGAGTCTCCTATATTGTATGTGTAAATTACTTAGATCTAAAACTTTTTTGAAGACAAAATTAAGAATTAGGGGAAAAAAAAAGATGTAGACATTAACAAAGAAATTAAAGAAAGTGCCTTGCCACTGTACATACAGGGCAACACCTATTACAATGATGAAAGGCAAACGTTAAAAACAAAGCCTTATAATATTTTTCATTTTTTTAATACACCAACTTATTTTTACTTTATTTTAGTATTTCTAACTTAGTATGTATTCTATTTCTAAACTTTAAACCCATCACTATATTTCAATTTCCTATTAATTGAATTTGGCATTATATTAGGCTTCATTGTTGAAGAAGTTTTGGGCCACAGTGAGGTTCAATTATGGCAGGGGAGGAACACTGCTGTGGGGTGTTACTGATGGGGGGACACATGGGTGGGAGGGAATTCTCCAGGGCAAGTATATAGGGGACATAAATATGTTCTGATATATGTTGGGTATTTTCATAGTAGTTACAGTTACAAACGTCAACTGAAGGAGTGCTGAATTCCTACCCAGGGGAGCTCTGTTACATTCCCCAATGGAACAGCAAGAATTGAGAGTTCTGATATAGATCCTCATATATACAGCCATATGGTATTTGACAAGGCCACCAAACCCTTTCAACTGGGAGAGAATGGCCTCTCCAAAAAATAGTGCCTGGAGAACTGGATATCCATATGTAAAAGAATGAAAGAGGATTACCAACTCACACCTTATAGAAAAATCAACTCAAGATGTATCAAAGACCTAAATATAACAGCCCAGACCATAAAGACCTTGGAAAGCAAAGTAGGGAAGCATCTACAGGACCTTGTAATAGGAAATGGTTTCATGAACTTCATACCAAAAGCAAGAACAGCAAAAGAACAAATAGATAAATGGGACTTCCTCAAAATTAAAGCCCTCTGCACCTCAAAGGAGTTTGTCAAGAAAGTGAAAAGAGAGCCTACACAATGGGAGAAAAAATTTGGTAATCATATATCTGATAGGAGACTTATATCTTGCACATATAAAGAACTCCTCTATCTCAAAAATAAAAAGACAAACAGCCCACTTAAAAAATGGGAAAAAGATTTGAACAGACTCTTCTCCAAAGATAATATACAAATGGCTAAAAAACACATGAAGAAATGCTCAAAATCCCTAGCTATTAGGGAAATGCAAATCAAAACAACAATGAGATACCATCTTACTCCCATAAGACTGGCAGCTATCAAAAAATCAGAAGACTACAATTTTTGGAAAAGATGTGGAGAAATGGGAACACTCATTTACTGCTGGCTGGAATGCAGAAGGATCCAGCCATTCTGGAGGACAGTTCAGCAGTTTCTCAAAAAACTAGCTATAGATTTGCCATATAACCCAGCAATTTCACTGCAGGGTATATATCCAGAAGATCTGAAAACAAGGACACAAACTGATATATGCACACCAATGTTCAAAGCAGCATTATTCACTATTGCCAAAAGTTGGAATCAACCCAAATGTCCATCAACAGATGAATGGATAAGTAAAATGTGGTATATACATACAATGGAATACTACTCAACTATAAGACCAAATACAGTACAAACACATGTGAAAACATGGATGAATCTTGAGAACCTTATGTTGAGTGAAGCAACCCAGGCATTGAAGGACAAATACTACATGACCTCTCTGTGAAATAAGTAAATCAAGCTGTCTCAGAGAGCTAGAGACTGGATGATAAACTTAAAGGTAGTTGGGGGGTAGAGGAAGGTTGTGAGCTGACAGCTACTTGGGTGAAATCTATGATAAACTGGAGGTAAGTATTTGTACAGGGAAGGGATAAAAAGGGGGCATAGGGATAACCTTGGGTGGGGCTGCATGGGCTTTAGGGGGCTAGGGATGGGAGGATGGGTCAGATTGCCCAAGAAATTGGGGAGAAGGTGAGGAAAACATTTGATCATGGGAGACTGTCACGTATGTGGTTGAAATTGTGGTGCAGAGAAAAATCTTTAGAGAATGTAATATGGACAGTTGCCTGTTTGGGATGCTTAAGGTGGGGGCATCTGACAAAAGTCAAGTTTCTGGGGAATGTGTGAATGCTTATTTTGTCACAGGGGATTATATGATTGGGTAGAGAATCATACAATGAGAGTGAAGGTATACCCACATCCTGGGGAGGACTGATGTTCTCAAACAGAGGGAATTGTATTTGTTAAGAGAATTGGTGGCTCCAAATGGGTTAGGGCAGTCAAGTATGTCAAGCCCTCAACATTTTTGCAAGTATCTCTGAATATGGTCCCTCAAGTAATGAAGATTGATTGTCATGATGGGCCCTGAGGGGAGGGGGAAAGAGGTGTTGAATAAATGGAATCAGGGTAACTGTGGTGCAATGAAAAGTGTTCCATGATGTTCCATGATGGATATATGTCATGTTAAATTACACCAAAAATGTATGAAAGTCTATAGGCTAAAATGTAAACCATAATGTAAAACATAAGATAACTAAAAATTTAGAAAATTGTATAGACTAAAATATAAACCATAATGTAAACCCAAATGGAACTATGTTTGAAAGCTATCACTTCAATATCTGTACATTAGCTGCAGCAAATATAATATGAACATGTGAAAAGATCACTGTTGGGGAAGGGACAAAGGATTTGATGTTTGATATGTGGGAGTACCACATATAGTATATGTGAATTATCATGACCTAAAACTTATGTCAAGAAAAAATTATCAGGAAAAAAAAAAGAAAGAAAGGAGGTAGACACTGAGGAAGAAATGGAGGAAACTGCCTTGCCACTGTACATATAGGGCAACACCTGTAGCAGTGACGAAAGGCAAAATGTTAAAAACAAAGCTTTTTCATTTTTTCACTTTTTTTTGTCTTTATTTTTTTAATGTTACATTCAAAAAATGAGGGCCCCATATACCCCCACCCCCCTTTTCACTTTTTTCTGATGCCCCAATTTATTTTTCCTTTATTTAATTTTTCTAAATTTCTACGTATTCTATATCTAACCTTTAAACCCATCACTATATTCCATTTTTCTATTAATGGAATCTGGCAATATACTGGGCTCCCTTTTTGAAGTTTTGGACTACAGAGAGGTTCAACTATGGTGGGGGAGGAGCACTTGTGTGGGGTGTCGGTGGTGGGGGGCACAAGGTTGGGAGGGAGTTCTCCAGGGCATGTATACAGGATACATAGAAAGGTTTGGATATTTTCATAGTGGTTTCAGTTGGAAACAACAGATGAGAGAATGCTGAGCTCCTGACCGGGGGAGTTCTATCACATTCCCCAATGGAACAACAACAATCCCCCAAAGTGCAATGGCAAAGACCAATAAAGATGGATGGTCCAACAATGAGCCCTTGATACTGATGGCTCTGATTATGAGCCTGTGTACCTGAAACATGAACTAGGCCTACAGCTGTGGAGTGCCTAAGAGTTAGCTCCTGAGAGCATCCATGTTGCTCAAATGTGGCCACTCTCTAAGCCAAACTCAGCATGTAGATGCATTGACTTCCCCCCAGCATGGGACATGACTCCTGGGGATGAGCCTCCTTGGCACCGAGGGATTACTACCAAGCACCAGCTGATGATATAACTACAAAAAGACCATGAACTAAGAGGTCAACTCAGACTGGCAGAATATCTCAGCCTACATGTAATATCAGGTATTCAAAGCTGCCTTTTGACTTTGGATAAAAGGGGGAAATGGAAAGGACAAGTGAGTTTATACGGATAAGAGCCTCCAAAAAAGAGTCGGGAGGTCACCAGAGGCCTCAGCATGGTACCAGAGACAGTCAAGGTAGATGGAAATCCAGGTGCTGGTTCTCCTGAGGGCTGCAGCGATCCACAGGTTCTATGGTCAAGGCAGATGGCTCTGGAGTTCAGGGCCATGTCAATTGACCCTACTTCGGGGTTTGTGTTCCTAAGTGTGATGGAGTTGGACTCAGATATACTCTTTCTACACATGCCTCTTCTGTTATTTTTACCAGACCTGTGGTTGGCATTTGGGTTGGTGTATACTCAGGAGCCCTGAATCTCTGAACTGTCCATGTGACGGCCAGGTCCTGGGCCTCAGCAGACTTGGGGCTCCTACCCTCTGGTTTCTTGGACTTACCCTGGCCAGCTGATAGGGAGGTGAAGAGGGTCAACCACCACACCAGGGAGCCAAGAGTGCCTACAGTTGCAAGCAGGAGAAGTGCATGCATCATCCGTGTGGAATCTAAACCCCCTTTTGATGTAGAGGGGGACTGGACATAGCCATCCCAGGTCCACAAGATGGAGAAATAGAGTATGGATTAGAGTGGACTTACTGGTGCTCTGTGGGGGAACTATTGTGATTAGTAAGGGAAGAAATTGTAGCAGTGATATGGAGAGGGTAGCCACGGTGGCGGCTGATGGTCAGGAGAGGGAAGAAGAGATATGGTGTGGGGGCATTTTCAAGATCTGAAGTTTTCCTAGGTGGTGGTGCAGGGATGGATACTGGACATTGTGTGTTCTGGCATGGCCCACTGGGTGGACTACAATGTGGACCACTGTCCATGTGCTGCAGCGGTTCTCCAGAATGTATTCGTCAGGAGCAGGGGATGTGCCACAATGATGGAAGAGTTTGTTGATGTGGGAGCGGTGGTGTGGGTGGGGTGGGGGGTATAGGGGACCTCATATTTTTTTAATGTAACATTTAAAAGAAAATAAAGAAGAAAAAATGTAAAATAAAAAAATAAAAATAAAGCAAAAATTTTTTAAAAAATGACTGGTTTTGTTCTTAGGAACTATATATGGAAATGTTAAGTTTTAGACAAGTATCACATATGCAACTTACTCTCAAAAATTCAGCAAATGGCCCATGCATCGAGGGCAAGATAAGGGGTGGCTCCGCAGGGTTTTAATGCCCGTCCTTTGCCAATGCTGAATTCTGCATAATTTCTATGTTGTCCCTGAGTGTTAGAACTATAGTTTATTCACTTTTTTCCTGTGTCTGTGCCAAGAAACCCAGGCTCTGGGCCTGCCCTGTTACCTCTTCCTTTGTACCCTTAACCAGGGGGCCTTGTGTCAATCTGTGTGCTTGTGGTGGGAACACCTTTTATCTGAGCTTACAGATACCAGTAAGGAGGTTCTTTAAAAAAAAAAAAAAAGTTTTAATGGATAGAGTGACAGAATGATAAAACATTTAGGTAAAAGTTGGTAAATCTGGGTGTCTGTGTGACAGTATGCTGGAAATCTATGCATTATTTTTGTGTTATTTTTGCAACTTTCCTATTAGAAATTATTTCAAAATAAAAAGTAAAAATAAAAGATAGTGCTCATAGAGATTAGTTATTATTGGTTAATATTTCAGAGCCAAGGGCCCTCTCCCACAAAAATTTACATACCTTAAACTGTGAAAGAAGCTCATCTGTTGCACTTGTTGACACTTCATTCTCTCTGGTTTCAGCCAAGCGCAAAATTTCATCTATATCCATTTCCTGTCAAATCAAAAGCAACAAAAATATGGTGAAAATGCAGTAATTGATCAGCACTCACTGAAAATGTCCAGTACAAATACACCAACTCTTCTGTTAGTCCATTTACTTTTTTCCTTTTCTTTTTTTCACTATAACGTCAAGATTTTATTATCATAATAAAAGACAAGGCTTAGCCCTTTCTCTTCTTGCTTTCTCTCAGTTCAAAGTGTTTGCATCTCTTAGTAGCCAACATTCTCTTGGATCTGCAGTTAGGCTCAATGCATTCAAGCCTTAGCTTGAATCTTCTTTGTAAGTTTTAGCCTTCTTCTGAAAAATTGGTTTAGTCTGCCCACTGAGCCACTCTGCTTCCTGGCATAATGCTGCTGCCTTCCCTGGGCATATAAAGAATCCTTGCCCTTCTTGTACTGTGTTACTTTTTGCAACTGGTGCTTGCTGCACTTCATACAGAAAGTCTGGCAAGTTTAAGGAAGGTTCACTGTGTCTGCATGAGCGCTATCAGCATGGAAAAGTTCTATTTACTTATTTATTTATTTTTAAGGTATCCAGGCTGGGGACTGAACCCAGGACCTTAGATGTGGGAAGCCAGTGCTCAACCACTGAGCCATATCGGCTCCCCTGAGTTTTTTTTTTCCCCTTCGTTTGCTTGTTTGTTTTTATGTTTTTAGGAGGTCCCAGGAATCAACCCTAGGACCTTCCGTGCAAGAGGCAGGCACTCAACCTCTTGAGCCACATCCACTCTGGCCATTTACTTTTTTTTCCCCCCTCTCCCCGCCCCCCCCACCCGTTGTCTGTTCTCTGTGTCCATTTGCTGTGTGTTCTTTGTGTCCGCTTCTGTTGTTGTAAGTGGCACAGGAATCTGTGTTTCTTTTTGTTGCATCACCTTGCTGCATCAGCTCTCCATGTGTGCGGTGCCATTCCTGGGCAGGCTGCACTTTGTTTTCACACTGGGCGGCTTCCTTATGTGGCGCACTCCTTGCATGTGGGGCTTCCCTACGCGGGGGGTGGGGGGTGGCAACCCTGCACTACCTTGCATGCATCAGCACTGTGCATGGGCCAGCCCCACACGGGTCAAGGAGGCCTGGGGTTTGAACCACAGACCTCCCACATGGTAGACAGACACCCTATCCACTGGGCCAAGTCCACTTCCATGTCCATTTACTTTTATAGTCTCAGCTCTATTTCCTTTATATCAACTATTTCTTATAAAAATGATAGGGTAGAATTTCAAAAAAATAAAACTGAAATTAAAAAAGGCCAAAGACAGAATCCTTACACTTTTCTTATTCTTTCCTATTTAATAAAAGCTTTGCACACCATAAACAAGAAAAAAATTAAAAAGAAAGAAAAAAAAAACAAAACAACTAGGTCCTTCAAGTCATTACTTTCTTCATTAAAGCCTCTAACAGACTCAGAATCTGCTGTCAGGAAAAATTTAGACTTTTTTACAGATGATACTTAGCAAAACCCACCTCATTATTAATTACCTGAGGCTCTGACTCCTCCCCTTCAAGTTCTTTGAAGAGATCCTCTGCTCCAAATTTCAAAATAGCTGTCAGTTCTTCTTTATTAAAAGGATTTGAGCTGGAGAAATAAAATGTAGTTCCAAACTTAGGAATGTCAAATCACATCTAAGGAGTTCTACTTCCAAGTATCTATGTCCTTTTGGATCAAATTACTGATGAAAATACAAGTGGTTCCCCAAGAAAAATTATGTCCCAAATACTTTCTTCTTTTCATCCATATGATGAGTCTATGGTGGCAAACCTTGTCATTTCAAAAGACAAGGTCAAAATCAATTATTTTCCTGTTAGCTGATCTATTACATGATTTCTAGGAAAGAAGATCAACCAACATGAGAGCTGAGAGTTGTAACCACTATTCACTTTATCCATGGACTCAGAAAGGTATCATCCATTAAGAATTTTCAACTTCCTCACCTCTGATCCAAACAAAAGAACCAAGTTTTTCTCATCTAAGTTCTTCTTGAATAGAAAGTTATCTGAAAATATTCTGTTCAGGGAAGGCTAATTTGAATTCACCTTTAACAGGCTATAGAACTGCCATAGTAGTAGACATGCAACACCTATCAAAATTTAAATTCTGTAAAAGAAATTAATTTTTCTTCTTTCTAAAGCCAACTGAAAAGTTTACTACTTTCCATCTTTACCCTTTTGTTTCCTTAGTTGAGGAACCTGAGGGAAAGGCATGGTTCACTCATGTCTACACAATTATCTGACATCCTAAACTCTGTTCACATCCAAGTTTCAATTAGAAACTTGTGAATCACCTATGTTACTTAAGTTTTGGGAACAGTCAACACATGGTTCATTCTATTCTAGGCACATATCTGTCTTCCTAAACACTGTCCAAATGAAACGTCTATCACAAAGCTGTGAATCTCCACACAAACATTCTTACAAATAGTAAGAAAATGTTGCCAACTCATCAGGTAGATTCTCATTGCTGCAGAGTCAAAGGCAACACTATGCCAGGATGAAAGTTGAGCAGGGAGCAGCTGTGTCATATGAAGGAGGGAGAGCATGTAAGCAGACGGCTAATGAGCAGAAAATGAGAAAATAACGAAAATAAAATGAAAATGCCATCTTCCTGTGGTTACAATCTGGCCTTTTTCAGATAATTAATAAACTGTTGTAAAGAATCCAACTGGAAAACATGAATTATATTAAATACTGATGGTAAAACCAATTTGATCCCAGATACCTCCCTCCCCCCATCTTTCTGGTACTTACTTGGACCTTCCAGAATTGTTTTCCAGAACCGTCCGACCAGTGGTATCCATGCGCTGGATCACCAGATGGTCCAATACCATCTTCTTTTTGGCCCGTTCTATGATCTCCTCCTCCACAGTCCCCTTTGTAACCAAACGGTAAATATTTACCTACAGGAAAGAAAATGTTATGCTTATGCCTGACTAAAAAATTTAAAAAGTTACCCGTCTTAACCTAAGACGGGGGAGAAAAGGTTGATTTTCTACTGCTAATAACTATAAACCATCATCCAGGCAGGCAGTTTAAGCAGATTAATATATTTTTCTATCCACAGCAGGTTACCTTCTTAAATAAAATTGCCTTTAAAGGACTATAATTAAAGCCTTGTTCTAATGATAAAAATTTTACTAAAGAATAATCAGTTTCAGTGATGGAAAAGTTTCACCAAAAATGATTCTTTGGTTGAATAAGAAACTTAGGAGTTAAGAAACACTAGAGCAGACTTTGAGATTCATATTATGAGGGAAAAAAAACAAACGTGTAGTTTTCTAACATACCTCAGAGCTAATACTGTCAAGCAGAGTTAAAATATAACATCCTAAACAATGCTAGAATATTTAACAGTTTCTCCATATTAAAACAGAGAAAAAGTTCAGTTATAAGTCAATTCATCAACTTGGGGTGAATTCCTAAGAGTTATTAGTAGAATATTTTCAAAAAGAGAGAAAAGGTCCTTAAGAAGTTCATCTTAGGCCCAAAGACAAACTAGTTAACAAACAGAAATCTATTGTTGGGGAAATGAATGCAAAATGGGGAAGAAAACATTTCACAAAAAACCTTGAGAGGGTTAAACTCCCCTCCCAACTCCCCCTACAGGTAAGCCATATCCAGAAACCTCTCCCCACTGACCTGCTTCTTCTGACCAATTCTATGGGCTCGGGCTTGTGCCTGCAAGTCATTCTGGGGATTCCAGTCAGAGTCAAAGATGACAACTGTGTCCGCTGATGCCAAATTGATTCCCAAGCCACCAGCCCGTGTCGAGAGCAGGAAACAGAAGTCCTGTACACAATGCAATACACTACTTTATGCAGTGGCCTTCTCAGAAACAGTTTCACAGTCCAATAAGCCCTTATACCTGGAAACCCCTGCAGGTGTGAAGAAAAGTGAGATATGATGGACAAACTTTATGAAAGCTAAAAGAATGTCAGGGACTTGATGACAGTGAATTTGTATTTGATTACAAGGAAAGAGAGTGAGTAAACTTAGGAATAAAGTAATATCTAGTAAAGCAACAGGAATCAAGAAATCCATGTTGTCTCCTGGCTTACACTAGTATGCAAGAACTTAACAGAAAAATAACAGACAAGCTTAATTATCAGGGGATCATTCCAACAAGTTACCAGGACATTTATTTTCAGGGTAAAGGTAAGTAAGGCAGTCAGTACACTCAGTATCAACAAGGACACATTTCTGTGTATATGTTCATCCATTGTTAGACTGGAGAAGAATATGGAAACAATGTGCTGAACAGGTTACACACTGAAACTGCTGAGAAGCACAAGCTCCTCACTCACCATAGAACATGCGAAAAGAAAACCAGAGCAGGTTTGGCTAAAGAACCATGTGTGTAAGAGACCCAGTTCCCACAGCAATGTGAACAGAAATTGGGCATGCACAATACGCTTGCCTGTGTCTGAGTGCACAGAAAAGTATGGGAGCAAGAAGAAGAGAATGAACTATATGAGACAGAAAAAAAACCAGTATGATTTCTATTTTCAGAGAATTTAATAATGTATGTCAAAGGACTGACACGTTCCTAACACAGAAGTACCATTTAAAAACTGTTAATTCTGAGCTACATCTTGATTAAAAGGTTTATTTAACATCAATACGTAGATGAAATGAAAAGGTCTCCATATTCTAACCAACAGTCACATTCAAAAGCATTATGCTCCATAATGAGATAGCCATTTCTAAAGGACTTTTTAACAATTCTAAGAAATAAACAAACAAATCCAAGCAAAAACATACTCTGAAGTCAACCCTGGACAAGTCTGTAGATAAACAATGGACACTTTAGGATGAGAAATCTAAAGCTTAAATAAAATCTTGGATCTGAAAGGACTTATAAGTAATTTTTCATACCACTCTTTATGAAAGAGATTATGAACAATAATAAGATGTTATATATGTCTATTACCAAATAGACATAGGTTAAAAAACTAAATGCTGCTAAGAGTGAGTGAAGTAAAATGGGAATATTCATCCATAACAAGATGAACATAAATTGTTTGGGGAAAGTATTTTAGGTAAATGTATCACAAGTATTTTTTAAATGCTTATGTCTTCTTAACTAAACATCCAACAATAAAATGGTTAAATAAAGATAGTCATAAAAAAAATAGAAATTAAAATTTTGAAAAATCTTTAACGACATGGGAAAAATGCTCAGAGTACAATTTTGAATGAAAGGAGAAAACAAAACAATATGCAGAATGATTATCACATTTAATCCTCACAGCATTATTACGAAGTAGGTATTGGATTATTGTGACTTTAAAGTTAAGGAAACTGGAGGAGGAGGGAAAGGAGGCTCGGGAATTGGATGATGATCAATGCTTTAAGTAATTTAATTCCTATTATCCTTAACAATTCAGAGCCTTGGTTCCAAATAGATTAGTGCTCAAAGCCCCTCAAGGATTAGTAAAATTCTAGGCTACAGAAGTAGCTAGCACATCATAGTGAACTAAACCTATCCATGAACCTAGAGCATCAGTCATGGAAGTTAATAATTTTTAAATCTCTTCAGAAAGTAGAACACTAAGTGTGCTCATACCAACATTCTCTCCAAATTACTTCTAGATCTCTCCATTAGTTCCTTTATATATTATTACACTTCTACCTATAGGAGACTTCTTCTGCTTCATGTCTCACAAAGTCCATAGCATTTAATAGTTTGATACACACAAACTACAATATTAACATGCTTTCTAATTTGTCATAAATAGCTCTTCTATATATGCCCCCCAAAACAAAATATAATGTCAAATCCAAACTGGAAACCTATTTTAAAATGTTGCTGACAGCCAAAGCAAGAACTTTAAATCACATCATACCAGAAGTTCAGAAGTTCAACAATAGAGATGTGGCAAAAGTACTTTTCAAGCCTCACAATTTGGCAGAGATTCATTCAGTTGATATAAGAACTAGCCATTTATTAATCCAGTCCATGGGAGATTTAAAAAAGCATGCATTTACATTTCTGGAGTGACAATTAAATTAATAGGCATCTCCTAATATTAGGGATTTTTCATTTCTTTCAAGGCAAGACAGTTGTACTATAAATTATTTCTGAAACAGAATACATTTAGCTTGAAAGGCTTTTCCTTTGATATGGAGCCCAAGCTGCCCAAATAACAAAGCTATGTATGGTGTACCTCAGACCCATCTGCATTGAAGTGGTCCAGTGCCTGTTTTCGGATTTCTCCCTTGATGGAACCATCCAGACGCTGTAAACATAACCAAGAAAATCATAAGATAGGAAGATCAGCTACACTCAAAATAGAACACCAGACTCACAACCTTTTATCACCTCAATACTCAATGAGCAAAAATAACTGGAATGCACTGGGCTGTCAAAGGGCTGGGCTTAAGTGCACACCCTACTTAACCCAAGTTCTCCAGTTACAGACTCAAGGTCAGAAGCTTCTGATTCAGAGACGTATTAGGATTTTCCAAGAATCAGAATGGCTACCAGGACCTATAAGGATAAAGACAGCAACCCAACTTTTACTTAGAGACTTTGTCTGCTTCTCTATCTGTAAGCCTGAGGAGGTTAGAAAAAGTAGTGTTGATAGTTACATAGTTAGCTCCTGCAGAAAACTGATGCTTCCTTGCTAATATGGCCAAAAGTATCAGAGTTACTGAGTATAACTGAGAGTAACTTCTTTGTACAAAGAAAAACAACATTATTTACATAATTCAGTTTAGGAAGCTTTTTATCACAACATTGAAAATGTTAAAATTAAGTTGATCATATATCCTAGCTTTTCCAAAGATTATATTTAAAGTTAGTGCAAAATGTTCTGGGGAATTCTATTCAATCACCCAACTACATCTCCAAGACAGACTCTGGCATTCACTAGTGGCATACAGTTCTCTTTTATTAGAGTACATGTCAGTTCTAGGCACGAAACAATGTCATCATAAATAAAACATGCTCGGTGAAGCAAACACGGAAGAATGACTGCCCTTATATGCTGTTTATATAAAGCATTCTTCACTCTTTAAAATCATTTTTGCATTTCTTCCTCTCACAATCAATAGTTGAGAGGAACCAAATCCCTCATTTTAAAGAAGGCAAAACTGTCTGGAGAGATGATGACAGCTGGCCAAGGATCAATGACTGACTGACAGCAGAGTCCTAATTAGGCCCTACAGCACTCTGCTCACCAGACCCATGGCTTCTTGAAAACAAGGTCAATCACAAAGAGGAATCTCCTTTCTCCTCTCTCCTCACTGACTACCAACTCAGAATTTTTAAAACAAACATATGCCCAAATGGCAGGTTCCTAGTCTACATTTGAAATCAGAAAACTTAAATATCCTGTTCTTAACATCTGCATTAAGAACAGACATCAAGTCAATTACCTAAAATTAACTCATTAGGCATGACAAACCTGAAATGACTCCAGCTCATGATTCCCTTACACAACAAAGTAATCCATTCTTGTTTTACTTGGTATCAAATGATTAGCTAGAACATAAAAATCATATGGATCAGATACATTGCCTTTTTGCTGTGTGCTATGTGTTGATAATAACCACAGTGCTGAACTATATTCCAGGATGGCTACTGACCACCAAGTACTGTGAAAATAACAATGCCCTTCAAGTTATTATGAAAGACAATCTGTTAGTGAGTCTTCAAAAGCTTGTCTTTCTTAGGAGATAATTACTGACTCCACATTTCTTCAATTCCGACATAATAATATATGAGCTGGTAGACCAGTGCATCCATTCAAAGTTTAAAAAAGATATATTTTCAGTTGGATAAGAGATAACTCTGGAAACAGCTGGGCTAAGAAGCAGCCCACGTCAGAAAGAGGCCAGTAGCCACCATTCTGACTCTGCCAGAGCCTGAGGTAGAGCCCGGCGACTGAAACTCTCAGTGTCAGCAGGAACCAGTTTCTTTCACACACATCAGCCTGCAGCCTGCCTGTGCTTCAGCCCCACCTCTGACAGGGAGGAGTCTGAGAAGCCCTGCACCAGCCTATATGGGTAACTGCAGGGAACTTTCGCTGGCACAGACTAAAAATCAGAAGTCTATCAGGGCAACTGTGGTCATCTTAGGACCCGCACTGCAAAGATTGCTGCCCACACCTCCAACTCCATCCCTGCCCCAGGCAGGGAAGAAAAGGGTGTGAAGCTTCATCAGTCTCTCTGGGCAGCTACAGTCTAGGCCTGCACATGGATTATTCCACATAGCTGTGACTCTGTCCCTACCCCTGGCAAAGGAGAAAGTTGGAAAAAGCTTTATTGGTCCCGGGTGCAATGAGGGCAACTTGAGCCTCCACAGCTTTCAGCACCAATTACATGCTTGGCTCCCACTGCATAACCAGCAACGGAGAAACAATAGGAATCCCAAAACTAGAGAGAAAAACTGCACCCAGAAAAAATACTCTAGTAAGCCAGATGCAAAGACACCAACAAAAAATTACAAGGCACACCAAGAAACAGGAAGCTATGGCCCAGTTAAAGGAACAAGATAAGCCTCCAGATGACATAAAGGAGTTGAGACAACTAATTATAGGTGTTTAAACAAATCTCCTTAATAAATTCAATGAGATGGCTGAAGAGATTAAGAATATTAAGACAACATTGGATGAGCACAAAGAAGAATTTGAAAGCACACATAGAAAAATAGGAGATCTTATGGGAATGAAAGGTACAATCAATGAAATTTAAAAAACACTGAAATCAAAAAATAGCAGATTTGAGGAGGCAGAAGAAAAGACTGGTGAGCTTGAAGAAATGGCCTCTGAAAGTGAACGTACAAAAGAAGAGATGAAGAAAAGAATGGAAAAATTGAACAAGGTCTCAGGGAACTAAATGACAGCAAAAGAAGTGCAAACATACGTGCCATGGGTGTCCCAGAAGGAGAAGAGAAGGCATAAGGGGCAGAAGGAATATTTAAAGAAATAATGGTAGAAAATTTCCCAACCCTACTGAAGGACATAGATATCCCTGTCCAAGAAGCACAACATACCCCCATCCAAAAAAATCCAAATAGACCAACTCCAAGACACATACTCATACGAATATCAAAGGCCAAAGACAAAGAGATAATCCTTCTGAGAACAGCAACAGAAAAGCAATGCATAACATATAAGGAATATCCAAAAAGATTAAGTGCTGATTTCTCACCAGAAACTATGGAGGCAAGACGACAGTGGTCTGATATACTTAAGATACCAGAAGAGAAAAACTTCCAGCTGAGAATCTTATATCCAGCAAGGCTGTCTTTCAAAAATGAGGGTAAAATTAGAATATTCACAGATAAACAGAAACTGAGAGAATTTCTAAGCAAGAGACCAGATTTTCAGGAAATACTAAAGGGTGTGCTAGAGCCTGAAAAGAAAAAACAGCAAAGAGGGGCCTGGAAGAGAATCTAGAAATGAAGATTATATCAATAAAAGTAACTAAAAGTGTCTAAAGAGTGGTGAAAATAAAATATGACAGATAAAACTCAAATAGTCAGGAATAAACTTAACCAATGATGTAAAGCACTGGTATTCAGAAAACTGCAACTCAATGTTAAATAAATCAAAAAAGCCCTAAATAACTGGAAGAACATTCCATGCTCATGGATTGGAAGACTACATATCATTAAGATGTCAATTCTACTCAAATTGAAACACAGATTTAATACAATACCGATAAAAATTCCACCAGCATTAAAGAAAAACTTGAAAACACGATCATTAAATTTATTTGGAAGGGTAAGGAGTCCTGAATAGCCAGAAACATCATATAAAGGAAAAGTGAACCCTCATCTCCAGACTTTAAATCATAATACCTACCTATAGTGGTAAAAACAACATGGTAATGGCCTAAAGACAGACACAATAGACCAATGGAACCAAATTTATCGTTCAGAAACAGACCCTTAAAGATATGGTCAAGTGATTTTTGACTAGCCTATCAAATTCACATGCTTGGGCAGAACAGTCCATTTAACAGGTGCTGAAAGCATTGGACATCCATAGCTGAAAGAAGGAAAGAGGACCCCTATCTCACACCTTATCCAAAAATTAACTCAAAATGGATCAAAAAACTAAAAGTAAAAGCGAGAACCATAAAAAGTGTAGAAGAAATTATTGGAAAATATCTTCAAGACCTGGTGGTAGGTGGTGGATTCTTAAAGGAGATAAGGGAAGGACTGAGTGGACTACTGATGTTTAATGTATGTAGAAGTTTTAATTAGTTTTACTGTAAAATTGTGGAAATGTATAGAGTGGATGTCAACACACAGTAACAGCTAGTTTATAAATGGGAATGTGACTGAAAATGATAGTCTAGTTATGTAAATGTCAATTGACAGAATGCTTGAGAATAATCTAGGAACTGAATAGCACAGTAAACCAAGAGGTGGGTGAGAATTGTGGTTGATGGTACAGATGCAAGTGTCCTTTGTTAGTTCTTTGTTAGCTAGAACAAATGTATATCACTACTGCAGGGTATTGGGAATGTGGAGAAGCATGGGAAAAATACAGCTGGAGTGACCTATGGACTGTGGTAATAATATGCATCTATGCAAAAGATGTACTGTGTTAATACTGAAGCAGTATGGTAAATGTGAGCAAATGTACACTATGGACATGGCAATAATCAGATGATATTACTTTATAGCAAATGACACACCACATTGTGGTTGTTGATGGAGGGTGTTGTTTGGGAATTCTGCACATGTGCATGATTGTTTTATAAGTTTACAACTTCTGTCACAAAAAAAAAATATTTAAAAAATAATAGGGTGGGTTGGGGGAAAAACACACCAAATGTAAGATAAGAACTATGATTAGTAGTAAGATTTTGACAGTGTTCTTTCATAGCTGGTAACAAACATCTCATGACAATGCAAGGTATTGGTGGGGTTGATGTATGGGACTCCTGTATGATGTTATGCATGTTTGTTTTGTAAGTTCACAACTTTTACTATACACTTAATTGTTTATGTATGTTCATATATAAATGATATAAAGGTAATAATAATCAGATTGGTTAAGGGAAAAATACTTTAATAGTAATATTTTGACAATACTCTTTAATCATTAGTTTAAAAGGTTTAAAAATAAGGAAAGTTATTGGTGGTAGGGTGAGATGTTATATATGTTTGTTTGATGTTTTATGTTTGTTTTGTAAGTTCACAACTATTATATATTTATTGTTTACGTATGTTTATGTATGAGTGATATATTTCAATAAATTAAAAAAAAAAAAGATACATTTTAAACCTAAAAATCAAAGCATTGCAAAAGTCAAGGTAAATTGCTACATGTCTATACAGATTAAACTTTCCAATAAGTTAACACCAAGAAAAATTTTACTATGCTAAAAGAAACTCTTTTTCCCATCAGAGATAAATAAGTGAGCATGAAAATCAGTAGTATTTCCTCAGAAAAGTAGTATTACCAGCTGCTTCAGGAACTAGAAAGGTTTCATATGCCACTGTTCTGCTGCTTTCCCAGCCTCACAGCCAGGGCCAATTTCCTCTAGACAGTATACAACACTGTCACCTCCCTTTTTCTTTCCTTCCAGGATTTGGGTTTCTAGAATCAAGTTCATATTTCTTTCCTGTCTACCTTAACTACAGATTTGGAAGAGTAAAACATCATCCAACATACCTTTCTCTTATCTACTTTTCCTTTCTCCAATCAAAAAAAGAAAGGATTCTCACTATACAGTAGCCTAAAACCTCAGAAATAAAACTTAAGTCCCTGTTGGAACTTTAAACTCAATTTTTTTGAGCAAGAAAACTCTTGTTTTTTACTTCAAGATAGTTTAACAAGCAAAGCATAAAACCCAGTGAGAGGAAAGGCCCCCATTACTGAGGAATCCTTACCTGGAAAGGATAGTGTTTAATAGTCAAGTATTCAGCCAGGATATCCAACATTCTCACCATTTGGGAGAAGATAAGGACTCTGTTCCCCCTTTCCCGAAGTCTTGTCAACAGTTTATCTAATAAAATCAGCTTCCCACTGCTCCTGATCAGAGACTGAAGATTTAAAAGACATTCCAATCATCAAGTTCAATCCCATACTTCAATCTACCATTCATCACCAAGAGTTCTTTTATTAGTATTTATTTTTGGAGATACCAGGATTAAACCCAGGACCATGAGAAGGAGGCAACCACTGAGCTACATCTGCTCCCCAATTCATATTTTTTTAATCATCTTTACTGCAATCTGACTAACCAGCAATTCCTGAAATGTTTTGACTTGGTATCTGTGACACTGCACTTTCCACAGTTTTCACAGTTAATTAGCCTTTCTCACCTATTCTTACAGCTTCTTTCTGGTGCTCCCTGAAGAGTCATCAAGGACTTTTCCAAAAGGAGTATTCTGGGAAAAAGCATCTATCTAGTACCCTATGGACCAGAATTAGTGGTAACAATCTGATCATGTTCTTTCATAATCTGTAACAAATGTTCCACAACAATGTAAGCTGTTGGTGGAGCCATAAGGTATGGGAATTCTGCACATTATGTATGATTGTTTTATAAGCTTACAACTTCTCTAATAAGAAATTTTTTAAAAAAAGCATCAGTCTAAAGCAAATTGTTTTTGAAAAAGAAAGAGCAAAATAACCACACACCAGAAGAATCTCCTGTCCATTTTCCCTTTCATTTTCTTCAGGGGGTTTAATCAGATAGCAGTGGTTGCAGCATTTTTTCAACTCCATCACAATATTAAGGAAACCAGATGTACTGCCTCTTGTTCCTTTAGCAAGAGCCTTGTAATTCCGGGTCAGAATCCATCTACAAATAAAAATCACATCAATATCATTAGAGTTAAAGAAATAGCAAGCTGAAGTAGAAGATAATAAGACAAAATTAGTATAACTGAAAAAGAGAGAGAGAGTCATTTTATTTTGCATCTCTTGCCACCTAAATTGGACCCCTCATACTGGCAGCTGGATTCAGCATGTTAATCGTTCTACTGGGCATTTCAACATCACTGAGTACAATGAAACATTAAAAGGAAACAAAACAACAAAAGGTATATGTATAACAAGGACTGTCACTATATCACTGTTTATTGCAGTATAAAACTGGAAATAAGCTGTCAAAGAATAGGAGATGGTTAAATAAATTAAGATATATACCATAAAATAGAAGCTAGGTACCCATTTAAATTGTTGTAAAAGATTATTTTACATAGGAAATCTTACAACTTAAGTATGTTTTAGACTCAAATTTGGAAGAAGAAATATGTACATATTCATGAAAATCAATGTACAAGCTTTAAAAATAAAGCTCCAAAATTAACAATGCTTTTTTTTCAGAATAGGGAATTCCTTTATGCTTCTCTCTGTGCTTATATTTTTAAGAATCTCTACCAAAGTAGAATGTTCAAGGATTTTTCAATGCAGTAAAGTATTTGAAAAAATCCAAAAGTTCACCAACAGGGAACTGGTTGAATAAATTATGTCACCTACCCGAAACGGAATACCACACAGTTATAAAAAGAAATGAGGAATATCTCTATGCTACTACGTAGTGTTCTTCAGGCACACATCAGAGGAAAAGAATAGTTAAAAATGTCTTCTTGTTGTGTTAGCTCGGCGACGCCAGCCCATCGCATCAGCTTCCTGTCTTGCTTGTCTTTTTTAGGAGGCACAAGGAGATACAAGGAACACAATGACAGACACAACAATTGGGGGCTGGAGGTGGCTCAAACCATTGGGCACCTCCCTCCCACACAGAAGGCCCCAGATTCAGTTCCCAGTGCCTGCTAAAAAGAAGATGAGAACAAAACAAATGGACACAGAGAGCAGACAGCAAGCACAAACAAGGGGGGGGGGGGTGGAAATAAATAAAATAAATCTTTAAAAATCTTTTTAAAAAAAATGTATACAGTATGCTGTATGCTGTCATTTATCTAACAAGAGAAAGGGTAAAATGTATTTGCTGATATTTAAAAATTAAAGAATATAGGAAGGATTAGCATTCAAAGTTTTTAAACGAAATATCTATAGGGAAAGAAGGACTAGAATGGATAGATAGATTTCTTTGAACATGCCAGGTTAGCTTTGAGATTTGAACTTTATAAATACAAAATCAATAAAGCAATCTGTAAAAAAATCAAAACTAAAATTTTAGAAATAAGTAAACCTATGTATCCAGCTGGTGGTCTAACACCACAGAAAAGAAACTATTCTAAGTACTTTAAGGCTCTTGTCAATTTCTAGAGGGGTATACCTTAAAAAAAAAATACTGGGAAAAAAAACCTTGTTTTTTTATTCATATTGTTGGTGGTAATACTGGCACTGCTATTGTAAGACATGGGGTGTAGCATGAATTAGCTTGGTGTAGTCAAGAACTGGGATTTTATGTGTACAAGATAGACAATGTCAACTAAAACCTCTGCAGTCCTATTTAATTGAAAAGAATTCATGATGATCTTTAAAAATAAACAAATTTCCTAACACCGGTGAAAAATACTATAAATAAAGTCCACCCCAGGTGCAAAGAGCACCCCTACTGCCAGCGTGTGGTCTCCAAATACCATTTCCCAGTAAACTATTTCAGAGCTTCTTAGATAAAACTCAAGTTTTGGGGCAGGAAATGTATAAGATGAATCGAGAACATTTTATCATTTCAGTCAGTAGGAAGCTATCAAGTTCTGAGATTGTATCAAAAGAACTCTGAAACAACATAAATAAGCTTCCAGTGGCTAAAAATGAAATTAGAGCATGGGTAATGTAGATATTAGCTGCTTAGAATGAAACACAAACAAGTTTAGGTCATACCAAAATAAAGCTCATTGGAAGTCAAAATCACTGGAAGGAGCTAGATAGCTTATTTTTTCTTGCAAAAATGGCAAAAATAATCAAGCATTTATTCTGCCTTTCCTATATGAATTGTTCTTCAGTTCCTATGGGAAGTTTCTCTTTTTATAGTATTCCAACTAATAAATATAAGTGATAAAATTTGAACACAACTGTGATGGGTTAGGTTAATGTGTCAACTCAGCCAGGTTAACAGTGCCCAGTTGTTTGGTCAAGCAGGCACTGGGCTAACTGTAAAGTAATAGAAGGGCATTTATGGACTTTAGTCACCATTGACTTTACTGCAGTGGTAAATCACAGATAGCTGATTACAATTACATCAATCAGGGAGACTGCCATCAGTAATGAGTGACGCCTTATCCAATCAGTTAATGCCTTAAAAGGGGAAATGATTCCAGCACCGAGTGAGAATTTCCCAGCTTGTCTTTGGACAGCCAACGTCTCCCAGAACTCATCAAAAACCTTCACTGGACTTTCGTCGGAGCCCCTGGTTGCAGCCTGCCTGGGGAACCTGGACTTGCGCATCCCCACACTCATGAGAGACTCTGATAAAATCACATACTATTGACAGGTATCGCTTGTTGATTCTGTTTTCCTAGAGAACCCTGACTAATACAGTGACCATTTTGCAGTCCCCAATGAATTAATGGATTTAGGCAATACTCATCAGTAGGTGCTAACATCACAAAAAGAAATATATCTTTGTATTCCATGAAATAAGATTCTAAACTCATCTACAATGAAACACAGGACTCAGAGGAAAATGTATGTAGCAGAATACATACACAATGAAGAAGCTTTATAAATGACTGAATGAATGGCAGAGAATATTTGAAGTTAAATATGCCTGTTTAGGGAAGCGGATGTGGCTCAACTGATAGAGCGTCCACCTACCATATGGGAGGGTCCAGGGTTTGATACCCAGGGCCTCCTGACCCATGTGGTGAGCTGGCCCATGTGCATTGCTGCCACACACGAGGAGTGCCATGCCATGCAGGGGTGTCCCCCACATAGGGATGCCCCATGTGTAAGAAGTGCACCCCACAAGGAAGGAGAGCCGCCCCGCATGAAAAAAAAAACGCAGCCCGCCCAGTAGTGGTGCCATACACACGGACAGCTGACGCAGCAAGATGACACAACAAAAAGAGACACAGATTTCCCGGTGCCATCTGACAAGAATGCAGGTGGACACAGAAGAACACACAGTGAATAGACACAGAGAGCAGACAAGGGGGGTGGGGGGTGGGAAGGGAGAGAAATAAATTAAAAATGCCTGTTTATTGTTAAAGGGATTAGTACTAAAAAGTTCAGACCACTGTGCAAATCGTCACCCAAATTTAAAAAAATAAGAATAAAACCTCCTTTTGACCCTAAATAAATTACTACTTATTTGTGTGCTGAGGCCTCACTGAAAACAGGTAGTGTTTTTGTCAATTTTGTACCTAATGACTTCCTAGTGATCATAAATCCCATTCAAGCCTAACATAGCCAAAAAGTAACTTACTTGTAATACTGTTTCTGAAGTGCCGACATCTCCACCCTGAGAATCTGTTCCACTTTGGCAGGAAGGGATTTCTCTACATCCTTTTTGACTCTCCGGAGAAGGAAAGGCTCTAGCACCTTATGAAGACTCTGATAACCATTCTCTCTTCCTTTCCCATGGTCTTCTTCAAAATCTTCCCAGAATTCAAACCTAAGGATGAATCAGTTCAGTATTATTTAGCTTATAAAAGAAAAATGCATTTTAACAGTTTTTTAAATTTCAATGTTTTTCAATTTTTAAAATTTAAAATGCATTTTACAATTTTTACAAAAATTTCTTTAAAAAGAGATCAAATGAAAAATAACTTGTGAAAAAATTAATCTTCCCAATAAGGAAAACAGAATAAAATTTTTCAGTCCCTGGCTCTTGAAAGAAAGAGTGGGGAAAACACAAAGGAAAGGAAAAATGAATTGAATCAATTTCATCAGTCTACATTGGACAACAACAGGTTTCCAATTCTGAGACAGGATCTGGAGTTTACAAAAGGTTTCAGATTATCATTAAATTAGTATTTAAATAAAAGTAAGATGCTATTCTTATGAAATGTTATACAAAAAATTAATCATATCAAGCTATCTTTTAATAAGCTGTGACTTCTTTGGAAAATAATATTCAAAGATGAAAGAACAGCAGTATTATTACAGCTGTCACTACTAAAAGACAGAAGTTACTTATATAATTTCCATCAATATTCTTTACTATTCATAGACTGAAAAAATTAATAGATTATAATCATGGAAAACAAGCCCAGGCAAGATAAGAAATAAAATAAATAAAAATTAAAATTAAATAGTCCAAACTCTATACTAGAATTTAGGAACGCAAATTTTATTAATGTATTTGAAAACTTATCACCCAGGATAATTCTACCTAAATGCTTTAGATAAAACTTTCTAATGAAGAAATTTTAATTCAACCATCTTTGGCTGACTAAAGGATCTGTAGGAGAAATCCAGAATGGGACATTATGGATCAAATTACTTCCAAAAATAAAAAAGCAAGGAAATTTGTTTCATATACATTAAGAAAATACACTGTTGTCTTGCTTGCCACTACAGAGCCAATGAAGCAGGCTGAAGCTCTCAGCAGTTAAGAGCATGACATTAGCTAAGGCTAGAACTGGTAACCTAATCACTACTCCACTCCCCAGTCTCATCTGTAAGACCAGATGGTCTGCTCCACTGAGGCTGGTCAATTCTCAGACTAAGAAATGGGAGTGTGTCAACATTATTCAGAGCTATGCAACACTCAAAAAGCACATGCTCTCTGGTAAGAGAATGTAAGGCAGCACATGCCAGGGCTGACAAAGGGAAAATAGCATCAATAGAGTCAACTGTCATTTCTGAATGATACAACTTCATCTTCAAGGAAGCAGACATAATGATCTTTAGCAGTAAAGATCTAAAAAACATCATTAAAGCCTATAGCCCGAGAAAAGTAAGGTAAACTGTACTTTTATGAAAAGCAAATACGTCCCAAGATTAAAATAAAATAAAAGGAATTAAAACTAATAAAGATTAAAAGGAACAATGTAAACTGAACTATCTAAATGCTGTGGATGGCACTTCACGTGTAACATGTATGAAGTGACCAGTAAAAATCAGTAAGGACTATCAAAATATGAGGCTATTTTCTCAATACCTGGAGACTATTTCAAGAGCATTACAATACTTAACACATACTGTAACTTACTAAAACTATACTAGTCTAAAATATTAAATGTAAATTTTATTTACAAGATTTACTTCCCCTTTTGTAAGTAATATTTTAACCTACTTTGTGTACTGTTAGCATATTAAGAGTTAGTAAGATACTATTTCTTTATACACACGCAAATACTCACAGGTATCTTCAGTGTATGTATATAAAGAAATATATATATCCAATGATTTTATGAATTGTCACATGGTCACTTTTGCTCTGAATCAACAGAAATGAATAGTTGCAACAGAAACCATAACTTACGAGCCTACAATATTTATGATCAGGTCGTTTAAGAAAACGTTTATAAATACTACATAGGGAAACGGACTTTGGCCCAGTGGTTGGGGCGTCTGTCTACCACATGGGAGGTCCGCGGTTCAGGCCCGGGCCTCCTTGACCGTGTGGGGCTGGCCCATGCGCGGTGCTGATGCGCGCGGGGAGTGCCCTGCCACACGGGGGTGTCCCCCGCGTGGGGAAGCCCCATGCGCGGGGAGTGCGCCCCGTGGGGAGAGCCGCCCAGCGCCAGGGAGGGAGCGGCCTGCCAAGGAATGGCGCTGCCCACACTTCCTGTGCCGCTGATGACAACGGGGGCGGACGGGAAACGGGATGCAGCAAAAAAAAAAAGGCATAGAAAAAAAAAACAGACAACCGGGGGAGGGGAGGGGAATTAAATAAATAAAAATAAATCTTTAAAAAAAAAAAAACTACATATGTAACAGGTATAAGATCATAGGGCTAAATTTATGACACCACACCACAGCCTAAAGAATCATTATTTTAGCTATATCCTTGCTATAAACTTCTATACTTAATATTCACCTCTAAAAGGAGAAACAATTATATTATCCAAATTTTCCAAAGCTTGGGATTTTAGAAAAACCAAAGTTTACGCTTATGAGGAACAAAAAAAGAAAATGAAATCCAAGTGAAATGATATGCCCAGTATAACAAATATGTGAAAGGAAAGTTAAAAAGAAACTTCAGACTCACTAGACTTAAAAAAAAAAAAATCCAATAATAAGAAGCAAAATCCTTGAAATATGGTTTATCCAATTGAGTTATTTTGTGGGATGGATATGAGGTACACATTTGTACATAATTATCCTTATAAAGCTGAGTAAGGAAATCTTGTCATATCTTTCTCTATTTTAATAGCAAGTCCAGTGCTATATGAACAGCACATACAAAACAAATTTGTTGATTAAAGAAAAAAATTTATAATAGTATTAGACAACTTGTTCTCCTGGTCAGAGCCATCATGCAGGAAAAGTATTTGGATAGACTCTGAACTAAGGAAATAATATTTCAGTACGTTAAATAGAAGACTTTCAAAAAAACAAAAACTATTGGACCAATTATAAATCTCTTCTTTACATTAACATTTCTTCCAGATGATCCACACGAGATGTCAGGGACTGGACTGCCACTAAGGATGGAAAAACATTTCACAGGATGTTAATCATCCGTGTGGCACGCTACTGCAGAAATAAAGGAGCTTAACACATTTAACTAATGGGTTTCCTTTTTATATACATATCTTTGGAAAAAAACAATGTTTTATTTAAATGTTTAAAGATGACAATATTTTAAATAGAAGTTTTTCAAAGAGCAAAGCTTTCTTCCACAGAGGGGGAAAAAACCCTCACAAATGCACCTCTAACTCCAACCCATCATTTCGTAAGGAATTCAACTGGCCATAAGGAAAACTTAGCATGATACTACACAAATGATCCTGTCCACTTGAAAAAGAAATTCAAAGTATGACTCTTCAATTATGAAAGCTGAATATATAACACATTTCCAAAATGTAGCCCATGATGGATGGACTGCCACAGTACATTAACAGCAACAAAAAATCATGACTATTTAGGACACAAAACTTCACCCTCATCCACTTCAGCAGTCAATTGCAAACCCTAGATATGTTCATTGCTGCAAACTGTACCCCACAATCTTTCCAGACATTAAATCAAAAAGCAAAGACTGAGGAAAGCAGACATGGCTCAACTGATAGAGCTTCTGCCCACCATATGGGAGGGTCCAGGGTTCGATATTCAGGGCCTCTTGACCCATGTGGTGAGCTGGCCCATGCACAGAGCTTCCACATGCAAGGAGTGCCGTGCTACACAGGGGCACCCCTCCGTGGGGGTGCCCTATGGGCAAGGAGGGCGGCCTGCAGGGAAAGCTGCCCCATGTGAAAAAAGCACAGCCTGTCCAGGAGTGGCACTGCACATAAAGAGAGCTGACACTGCAGGATGACATAACAAAAAAGAAACGCAGCTTCCCAGTGCCACTAAGGGTGTAAGCAAACACAGAAGAACACACAGCAAGTAGGCACAGAGAGCAGACAACAGGGAGGGAAAGGGAGAGAAATAAATAAAATAAATCTTTAAAAAAAAAAAAAAAGCAAAGATTGGGGGAATGGACAAAAAAGCATGACCCAATGACATGTTGTCTGCAAGAGGCCTACCTTAAATTCAAAGACACAAGTAGGTAGGCAGTGAAAGGATAGAAAAAAATGTACCATGCAGGTAGTAACCAAAACAGACCTAGAAGGGCTATATTAATATCTGATAAAATATAGACTTTAAGTCAAAAAGAGTTACAAGGAAAAATAACTAAAGGACAGGCAGAAACGACCTGGAAAAAATCTTCCAAGGTTTAGGACACCTGGGAAAGACAGGACACCACCCAGAAGAGAGAGGGACAAAGGAAAAGAATCACCATGGCAAAAAATCAACAACTGCAATTGCCAGCATCCTCCCCCACCCTACAGACACTTTTGAATTCTGAGGCCTCGGGGCAGACAGCTATAGACAAAGTGGTTGCAGGGATACAGGTAGGTCTCAATAAATATAAAAAGATTAAAATAATACCAAGGCCCTTCTCAGATCACAATGGAATGAAACTGGAAATCAATAATAGAAGAGAAAAAGGTAAAATCATACATGTGGAGACTAAATAACACACTCCTAAACAGTGGGTCAAAGAAATTAAGTGAAATTAGTGAATATATTCAGATGAATGAAAATGAGAAAAAAACTTATCAAAACTTAAGGGAGGGGGGAGCAGATGTGGCTCAAGCAGGTGAGTGCCTGCCTCCCACATGGGAGGTCCCAGCCAGGTTCAATTTCCAATGCCTCCTCAAGATGACTAACAAACAATGAGCAGACATTGAGCAAAAACAATGAGCAGACAATGAGCAAAAACAAGCAAAACAGATGAGGGAGCCAACTGGGAATGGAAGAGGGTGAAATAATGGGAAAAAAAACTTATGGGCTAGGAGAGCAAGTGTAGCTCAGTGGTTTTAGTCCCTGTTTCCCATGTACAAGGTCCCAGGTTCAATCCCTGGTACCTCCTAAAAAAACAAAAACAAAAACAAAACTGTTCTCTGGGAGATTATAAGTAAGTAAATAAATAATGGAACACAGTAAAAGCAGTGTTGAGGGGGAAATTTATATTCCTAAATGCCTGTATTTTTTAAAAAGTTATAAAATCAAAGATCTAACTGCTAGAAATCAACAACAAACGGCTAAACAGAAAATTTACATATATGTGGAAATTAAACAATAGGCTCTTAAACAATGGATTAAAGAGGAAATCATAAATGAAATTAGGAAATATCTCGAAGTGAATGAAAATGAAAACACAACATAAAACTTATGGGATGCAGCCAAAACAGAGCATTAATATTCCTTAAACCCACAATTTTTCTAATAAAGAAAAATTAAAACCTAAAGTTTAAGAAACCCAAGCAAAGTATCCATCAATGAATGAGTGAATGAACATGGTGTTTACATACAATGGAATATTATTAGCTACAAAAAAGGAATGAAGATCTGATGCATGCTAAACATGAATAAAACTTGAAGAAATCATTTATTAGAGTGAATTAAGCCAGACACAAAAGACAAATATTGCATGACATCACTTATATGAAATACCAATATGAAACAAACTGCAGAGAGAGCGATGGTAGTTTATAGGTTACCAGGGATAGAAAGGAAATTATAGCTTAATAGGTGAATAGTTTCTATTTGAGATAATCAAAAAGGAGGGGCAACATGTCAGTGATGACAGCACAATATTATGAACATATTATAATTAATACCACTGAACTATACACTCGAATGTGGTTAAATAGGGAAATTGTGCTGTATATCAGTTATGGAAACTAAAAGTTAAAAAAAGATATGAATAAATATCAAAATTAAAGGTGAAAAAAACAAGCAAACATAAAAGAATCTGTTGTTTACAAGAAATACTAAAGTAAGTCCTTTGGGCTAAAATGAAATGACATCAGACAAGAACTTGAATCTACAAGAAGAAATGAACAAAAACTTAAAAAAAAGAAATGAAGAGCACTGGAAATAATAAAATATATGGATATATATTACTTTTATAAGCAATAATTTTATCGCTGTGTTCTTCGGTTTATAACTTAACCTCAAGTAGATTGTGATAAAGTAAGATTCACAGTGTAATCCCTAAAACAATCACTAAGAAAATATCTTTAAAAAATAGTAAAAATAAAATAAAAGATTAACAGAGGAATTAAAATGACATGCTGAAAAATACTTGATTAAACAAAAGGTATTAAAGGAGAAAATAACAAAAAAAGATATAAAAGGCAGATACTATCAGACTATATAAAACGGAAGATCCTTTAGACTATTATACACATTTCAGACACACACAAAAAAAAGAAATTATTTGAAAGTACAAGAATGGAAAGCAAACAATAACCAGAAAAGAGCTGGATACCTACAGTATAATAGTATAACACAATATAGACTTAAAGAACAAAATATACAAATTGGAGAGCAGGTGTAGGTCAGTTGCTTGAGTGCCAGCTGCACATGTATGAGGTCCTGGGTTCAATCTCCGGTGCCTCCTGAGAATACCCACACACACAAATGGAGATAAAGAGGAACATTTCAGAAAGATAAATGGTCAATACATTAGGAACATATAACAAAGACAAATGTGCATGTACCTAACAACAGGACCCCAAAATACAAGAAGCAAAAAGAAAGAGAACTGAAAGAAGGACTATATCATTCAACTATCATTAAAAATTAAAATACCTCACTCTCAGTAACTAATGGAACATCTATACACAAAGCCAGCAAAGATATCAAAGATATGAACAAACACCATCAACCAACTTAACTTAATGAATGTTAGGAACTCTTGACCCAACAATAGCAGAATACACATTCTTTCCAAGCACACATGGACCATCCTCCAAGATAAACTACATACTAGAACAAATAACAAGTTATAAAAGATTCAGTCAAAGGATATCCTTTAACATTTGGAAAATCCCTAAATATTTGGAAATTTAAAACCACACTGCTACAGGGGAATGGATGTGGCTCAAGCAATTGGGCTCTCATCTACCGTATGGGAGGTCCAGGGTTCAATTTCCAGGACCTCCTGGTGAAGACAAGCTGGCCTGCACAGAGTGCTGGCCCAAGCGGAGAGCTGGTGCAACAAGATGACACAACAAAAAGAGGCACAGAAGAGAGACAATAAGAGACATGGCAGTGCAGGGAGCTGAGGTGGCACAAGAGATTAAGCACCTCCCTCCCAGTCCAGAAAGTCCCAGGATCAGTTCCCGGTGCCACCTTAAGAAAAGACAAGAAAACAGAGAGCAGACAAGTGTGTGGGGGGAAGCAGCTGGGGGTAAATGAATAAATAAAAAACACATATTGCCAGGGAAGTGGATGTGGCTCAACCAGTTGGGGGCCAGCCTACCACATGGAAGGAAGGTCCAGGGTTCAGGTCCCAGAGCCTCCTAAAAAGAAGACAAGCAGGCGCCACCCCCACTGCAAAAATGAGTTAGGTGTCACCCCTGCTGCAATGAGCAGATCCCACAAGCCAGCAGATGTCGCAGCCTGCGGGGAGATGTGGCTCAGGCCCTTGGGCACTTGTCTCTCACGTGGAGGTTCCCAGGTTCAGTTCCCAGTGCCTACTGGAGAAGGCGAGCAGACAGACAAGAAAACCAATTAATAAATAAATAAATTTTTAAAAATCCCATGCATCAGAGAAATCACAAAAGAAATTAGAAAATATCTGAAACTCATGGGATACAGTTAGGGTTAAGGTTACAGCTTAGAGGGATAATTATACCTTTAAACATATATATTTTAAAAGAAAAGAAATCTAATGTCAATAATCTAAGCTTCCACTTTAAGAAAACAGAAAAAGAAAATTAAATGGAAAGCAAGCACAGGAAAGAAATAAAGATGAGGGTAGAAACAAATGCAACAAAAAGTAGAGAAAATGGTTCGCGGACCAATGCCACACATACACACACTACACATACATTAACACACAGAAACACATACTAAACTACAGACATTAAACAGCACAGGTGCAAAAATCTTTAAACAAAATTTTTGTTTAACATATAAAACATTTAAACACCATGACCATGGCAGATTTATCCTGGAAATCTAAGTATCCGAAAAGCAGTTAATGTAACATACCAGATTAGTAGAAAAAGACAAAACCAGATCATCTCACTAGAAAAGAGAAAATAAGCATTTGATAAAATCCAATAAATAATTTATTAGGATATAAAGGAGGGCTGTAGGGAGTACTGATGCCTAATGTGTGTAGAAGTTTTAATTAACTTGACAATAAAAAATGTGGAAATAAGAGTTGATGGTAATACATTATAGTAAGTAGCAGCTAGTTTATAAATGGGACTGTGGCTGAAAAGGGTAGTCTAGAAATGTAAATGTCAACTGAAAGAAAGCTAGAGAATAATCTAGCGACTTAATAACTCAGTGAACCCAGAGGAGATGAAAATGGTGGTTAATAGTACAAATTCGAGAACGTCCTTCTGTGAACTAGAACAGATGTATATCACTATAGCAGGATGGTGGGAATGTGCAGAAGCAGGGGGAAAAAACAAATAATGTAACCTATAGACTACAATTAACAGCAATACTGTAATATTCGTGCATCAATGCCAAAGATGTACTGTATTAATAATAGCAGGGTATGGAAAAAATATGTCAAATGCACACTATGGACCACAGTTAGTATAATAGTCTGGTGATATTATGTCATAATCTGTAACAAATGTTGCACAATGGTGTGACGTGTTGGTAAAGGGTTGTTTCTGGGAATTCTACACACATACATGCTTATTTTGTAAGTTCAAAACTTCTGTAATAAAAATACATATTTTTTTAAAAACCCAATACCTATTCATGATAAAACTCTCAAAACCCAAGAGAAATTCCTCAAGTTGATATAAAAAATCTATGCTAATATCCTACTAAATAGTGAAAGAATGCTTTCCCTTAAGATCAGGAACATGGCAAAGAGGTCCACTTCCACCAATTCTATTCAACATTAAAACTGTATATAGAGACGTGGATGTGGCTCAAGCAATTGGGCTCCTGTCTACCATATAGGAGGTCCAGGGTTCGATGCCCAGGGCTCCTGTTGAAAACAAGCTGGCCCATGTGGCAAGCTGGCTCACGCAGAGTGCTGGCCTGCACAGATACTGCCCCCCCCCCCCCCCCCCCGCACAGGAGTGCTGGCCCAAGTGGAAAGCTTGTACAGCAAGATGATCCAAAATAAGGAGACACAGAGGAGAGACAATAAGAGATATAGTAGATCAGGGAGCTAAGGTTGTACAAGAGAATGAGCACCTCTCTCTTCCACTCCAGAAGGTCCCGGGACTGGTTCCCAGAGCCACCTAATGGGAATACAAGCAGACACAGAAGACCACACAGCGAACAGACAGAGAGAGCAGACAAGGGGCGGAAGTGGGGGAGCAGGGAGTGAGAGAAATAAATAAATAAGTCTTAAAAAAAAAACCACAAAACTATATAATGGGGAACAAATGAGGCACAAGTAGTTGAGCATCTACCTCCCACATGGGAGGCCCCAGGTTGGGTTCCTGATACCTCCTAAAGAAGACAAACAATGAGCAGACATGAAACAAAAACAACAAGCAAAAACAAACAAGCAGGGAACAGATGTGGCTAAAGCAGTTGAGCACCCGCCTCTCACACGGGCAGTCCCAGGTTTGGTTCCTGGTGCCTCCTAAAGAAAAAAACAAACGAACAGTCAATAAACAGATGAGGGAGTCATCTCGGGGGTGGGGAGGGATAACAAGTATAATGTAGAAGGAAAAATAAAACACATCCTCATTAGGAAAAAAGTAAAGCTGCCTTTATTTGCAGAAGACATAATCCAGTATGTAGAATATAGTAAGGAATATATAAGAGAACCACTGGAAGTAATATAAGTGTAACAAGTTGATATAATATGAATAATATACAAAACTCAATAGTAGTTCTGTGGAGAAGTAGGAGCCTGTGACCACCTCCACCCGAGAAGAAAATTCCACAGCCCCCAACCGCATATATCTTGCTTCTGTAACAAGCTTGCTCACTTCTGTAACAAGCTTGCTCGACTGTAAAACCTTATCTCAAGGCCTCCTCCTGTAGAAAGTGTCCTCAGCCCCTAGACCAACCTGACTCAGACTCTTATAAATAACAAAAACTCCCCAACCGCTTATCTCCCGATAGAATTCCCAGCACTTGATTAACCGCAAACACCTGCTTCTGTACGTGCTTGCTTGCTGAGCTATTGCCCCCCCCCCCCCCCCCCCCCCCCCCCCCGAACATAAAGGCCTATATAAGCAAACTCCCCGAGCGACTCGGGGCTGCTCTCCCCTCTGCGTAGGATGAGGCAGTCGCCACGCGGCTAATAAAGCTCTCAACTGGAACTTTATTCAGAGTCTGAGTCTGGTCGATATCACTAGTCTATAACATTTGGAGGTTCCACCGAGATAGATCGACAAGATGCCCCACTCCAGCGGGGTTGATCTCCTCAGACTCAGGGAGGCGGGTACGTTCTGGGGACAGACCGGCAGTCTAGGGGAAGGCCTCGGAGAGACAATCCTCCGCCCCAGACACCGCCTGGCCCTGGAACTTGTCTCCACCTAAATTCTAAATTCTCCACCTGGAGAGCGTCAGGAGTTCCTGGGCCCAGAATCAGCAAACGGGACGTCCCTAGGTGAGTCTGTTTTCTGGAAAACCTCTGCAGAGTCTGTGGATTGTGGGGAAGTGGATCTGCTAGACGCAGTGAATAGATCCCACCCACCGGTCAGAGAGAAACGTCGCTCTTGACTCCGGTTCAGGTTGTCTGATTTGTCTCTTCGTCTGTCTTGTTAGTCTTTTTGTATTTCTGTTCTGTGTAATTTGTGAAGAATTATGAGTCAATTGTAAACTGTATATTTCTGCTAATGTGTTGTAATTGTTTTGTATTTATCTGTTTATTCAATGTCAATGTGTATTTTGATACCTCCGGATGTTGATATAAATTAATAAAGATTTTTTAAAAGAGCTCTATTCAAATGGTCAAATATTAAATAAGCGCTTATATTAAAACATAAGTTTGAATGTTAATGGGATTTCTACAATGACAAAAATTGTAAGTCTTAACAAAATTACTGTCTTTTCATTAAAAAAATAGTTCTTGCCTAAATTAAAATGAATACTTTATTTTTCCTCACAGAATAAAATGAAGGATATAAAAAAAATGAATATTAATGAAAGTTAAAAATTTGTGGAAATGGTAACTGAAATTTAATAAGTTTTTCAAAAAGGTGTGTTTTGCCCTAAAATGGGATGGCTAATTTTCATAAACTCATGAAACTTAAACGCATGTGGTGAATTGTAGAAGATATTGTGGTGATTTTAAGTAAGAAAATGTGTTCTGTAAAAATAAAATTTGTCTTAAAGTGATATGGGCTATGGGTGGGAGGCTCTTTGTCTCTTCAGAGATAACCTTAACCTAGACTGTCTGTCCTGACTTGTGAGTGTGGGACGGTAAGAGGCTGCAGTCCTGCTCTTGGTGACCATGGCAACAACTCCAGTCCCAGGAGGCAATTTAGCAATGCAAACTCTATACATACCAGTCAGTCCAGGGAAACTCTGTTGGTGGTAATGCAGAAACTTAAGGGAACTTAGACTTGGCCTCGAATGAAAAAATATAATATAGCCTGTGCATAAATTCAAAATCATCTAATTCTATATCCAAGTGTGCCTAGTCTCTAGAAATCCAGTTACGTAATATGGGCTCTAAATGTTCAGAAAAGATGTAAGACTGAATGTGTATTCAAAGTTGCATCCAGATGGAATGTGGGCAAGATGCTAATTCAAGCTCACCTGAAGTGTGAGCGATATGTTAATTCAAAACCTACCTGGTACTCAGGCAAAGACTTAACTAACAAAGAAAGTAGTTTTCTTTGATTAAAAGCACCATTTGACTCCCCACCCTGTATAAAAAGAACTTAAATATCTTGTTCGGGGCTCGGGTTTGAAACAGAAAACACCCAAGTCCGGCCAGCTGTCAATAAACCATTTTTCCTTCTCAGAATCATTCCTGAGTCCTGGCCTTCCTATACACAAATAATTGAACCTCTCTCAAATTCTACAACAAATGTAGTATAATTATAGTCTATATAGTCATAAATACTTTTAAGAAGTTTAACGAAGCATTGTTTAAATTAAAATGTTTAAATGGCTAAATCCAGAAAGTCACTATTAAACAAAAACTGAATTGATAATAATAAAAGGTAATTTTATAACAGGAGGGCTTGTCGGCGGCCAGCCTCCCTGCCAACTTGCTTCTGGGAGACTGTTTCTGGTATTGCATGTTACTAAGTTTAAACTAAAGTTTAATGTTGATGGTAATTATATGTTATAAGAAGTTTGCCTGGTAACTTATGTATGTGAGATGTATGGAATGTGTTTTTATTGTTAAGAAAACAGGAGATTTTGTCCTGAGATAAAATGATTAATTATTGGGAACAGTAGAGTGTGGGGCGAAGCCTGGGTGAATGCTGAAAGTGTAGGTTTGTGAAGGGAAAATTTTTGTGATTAAGGTTGAGTGAGATTTAGTGGGTCTGTCTGTGAAGTTTTGAAAGGTTTGGTATCAGGTAGTATACTGATGCAAGGTTGGAAATTTTGTTCTTTCTCAAAATCTCTCATGCCATTAGTCTGTTTTAGTAAAAGTTTTCTGAACAATCAGTATACAAAGAAAATCTGTTTTATCAAAATAGCTTCTTGTGCTTTAACCTCATCATTTCCTCAGTGTTTGAAGAAGAAAAGGTCTTCTCTCTTTTAAAGGAACATAATGTTCAAATGTGCTTTCTCAAAATCAAATCCTGAAAAGTAGCTTTTTATTTCAAACTAATTGCAAGAAATTTGTTCTTTTACCTTAAAAGAAAAATTAAAGTAATACCTGAGTTCATTTAATATGTTATAAGCCGAATGGAAGGTGTTTTAAAGTGTTATAAAATTAACAGGTTTTTTTCTTTAACCCTCTGTTAAAGTTGTATGTATAAAAGGTTCAAATGAATACTTAAGAGTGTATATATTTGGGAAACGGACTTTGGCCCAGTGGTTAGGGCGTCCATCTACCACATGGGAGGTCCGTGGTTCAAGCCCCGGGCCTCCTTGACCCGTGTGGAGCTGGCCCATGCGCAGTGCTGATGCGCGCAAGGAGTGCCCTGCCACACAGGGATGTCCCCCGCGTAGGGGAGCCCCACACGCAAGGAGTGCACCCATAAGGAGAGCCACCCAGCGCAAAGGAGGGAGCAGCCTGCCGAGGAATGGCGCCGCCCACACTTCCCGTGCCGCTGACAACAACAGAAGCGGACAAAGAAACAAGACGCAGCAAAAAGACACAGAAAACAGACAACCAGGGGAGGGGAGGGGAATTAAATAAATAAAAATAAAATATTAAAAAAAAAAAGTCTATATATTTACCAATATTTCAGCATAATATTAAACAGAAGTACAATGTGGTTAATTATGGTTTTAATTATTATAAAAAAGTATGTGTCACAGAAATAACCTCTTATCATAAATTAAAATAACAACACTGTAGTATGCAGCAGTCCAAATATTGCTAGTTTGTTCCAAAAAAAAGTTAATGTCCGGCTGTATCACTATCACTTTGTTTTAAAACTTGCTAAAACTTTCTTTAGTGTCTTCTTGGACAGGTCAAGCCAGCCTGCATTCCTCTATCTGTGAAAAACCCAACAATAAACTTTTGCAGTGCTTTTCGGGGCTATGCGCATAACCCAACCATCTCTCCTGGCATGTTAGTAATAATCTGGCTGTGTAGCAAAAATCTGTGGCTAAAACCCTACTTATAATGTTGCTAACCAATAATCCTTTTTTCAAAATTAAAGGAAACATCAGAGACAGTAGTATCTTACCTTAAGAGCCTGACCTACGCAAACAATTAGAACAAGCTGCAAAATCCCTGCTGCTCTATCAAATTCTTAAGTGCTGTTTAGTTGAGTAAAATAAAACTATACTTTCTGATATAATTGATAAAGTACAATGTTTACTCATGTTAATAGAATTTGTAATATTATTAAAATATTAAAAATCTTTCATCCCTCATTTAGCTCAAATATTGAAGCTGTTGTGTGTATTAATTAGAAAAAATCCTTCATTAAAGTGGGAAAACCTCCAGGAAGCTGCTTTAAATGATAGAAAGAAAGTAAACTGTGGACATTAACTTAGCCTATAAATTAAATGTAGCAAGCACCAATATTTGGTTTGAGTAGAGTTTGTGGCAAAGGCAAAATTCTAAACAAGTACTCCTTGGGTTTTAATCACAATTCTAGAAAGAAGCCAAAAGTACAATATAAAAAAGCAATTATGTGTAGCATAAGAGGTCCTGCTAAAAATTAAAGATTTAACCCAATAGTGTCTGGTCACTCTGAAAACTGCCATCCCTATCCAGGAGTGGACTGCAGGTACTGAAAGCAAGACAGAAATAGTAAACTGTTGTAAATCACCCTAAAATCTACGAAGGAACATCCAGGATACCTGCTAGTAATAACAGGTAACTGTCTGTCATATCCCTGCCCATCCCACTAACACCCCTTTTAAAATTGTTAACGCAGATGCCTTTGTAAAAATCCAGGGCCCTACCGCTGAAACCTGGAAAAAGGCAGGGTGGGTCCACTGAAAAAAAACGGGCATCGTGAATACAGAACCTTGTGGTGCCTAACCCGGCTAGCCGCCTGTTACTCGCCAACACGGATAACTAACGTCGAGTCCCTCCTGCTCTTGAGAAGAATGAGCACTCAGATAACCTGTGGCAATTGCTGCCATGCATCACATTGGCTGTGCAGATTCTGGAACTGTGAGCTTGCAGCTTGTGTCTGCCTGCAGGCTTTAGGCCTGTGTTTACGCTATTGTAGCAGGAACAGTTAACATTGCAAAGAAAGGTAAATACTGGCCCCTAGAACTAACAGCACTCATAATCGTGACCTGCCGAAGAGTTTGTGGAAAATATTTCTTGGGATTGCCCCTCTGTATGAATGACTGAGAAATATAAATAAAACAGAACAGTATTTAACCCTTAAACATATCATTTTAAAGCCTGTGTTAAAGATCCATGTGTTTTCATGACTCGTAAAGTAACTATTAAGAATAACTCATTGTTTTATGAAAATGGTGCCTTGTATACATGTCTACCAGAAAGAGTGTTGCAGGATGGAGAAACAATAACAATAGCCAGAAGAAGAAAAGGCATCTGGATACCTGTGAGAATGATGCGGATTTGGCAGTCGTCTCCTAAAAGTCAGTTATTGCTACCTATGATACAAGAATTCTTAAAATGGACCAAACGCTTTATTGCACTGCTTATTATAAGCATTTTGAGACTGATTAGAATCATTACAGCTGCTGCTACTGCTATGGTAACTTTAGTTAAAGTACAGACTCAACAATACATGGCATGATTAGCATAAAATGCTAGTGATTTATGGCATAGCCAAGATCACATTGATAAACAGTTAAATAATTAAGTTAATGAATTAGAATCAGCTGTTTTGCATATTGAAGATCAATTGTATAGTTTAAACTTGTTAAAAAGATTAAAGTGTAATTAGAATGAAATTTTCTGTATAACTCTGCATGTAATTCATCAGATATAGTATAAAAAGAGTTGAGAATCATTTGTTTGTTAGACCAGAAAAGTAGTATCTCTCTGGAAATGGTGGAATTACAAAGAAAAATATTTTAAAAAGTCTCAAAATCAAATTCATGTAGCCAATGGTAAGGATATTTTCTCAGATATGATTTCACATATTGTAGGGTTTAACCCAGTCAATTAGTAGAGGTCACGGCGTTTCCTGTCAGCTTTGAAAATAGGGCTGATCGTGTTCGTTCTGTTGCTCATAATTTTCACCAGTGCCAGATGGTGTTTTTGGAAAAAAAACTGCAAAGAGTAACAGCTATGGGACATGTAAGTGATCTGGTGCTAGCAAAAGCACTTCAGTAACTTCCCCAAGTCGAAGAGCTTGGCCAGTAGCCAATGATGGGTAAGACTCTCAAAGGAGGGCAACCTAAGACAGGCATGGTCACCTCGACTAAAACAAAAAGGGGGAAATGTTAAAAACTGAGGCATAGTGGCCCATACATTACCACTCTGAAAAAACTGAAAGAGAATATCTTAAAACATTGAGTCTGGAGCACCATTAGTACAAGAGGGCCCCAATCCTAGTTCCCCTTCTAATTGGGCTGAGCATTGCTGGGTCAATCACTGTAAGATCAGCAGCTCTCGTAAAAAGTCACTCTGATGTCAGCTAATTGTCAGCCCTAGTTACCCAGGACCTCAAGAACCTTGAATATCAAATTTCACATTTAAAAGAGGCACTTAATTCCTTAGCCGAGGTAGTCCTCCAGAACCGGCGGGGACTGGACTTACTATTCCTCAAACAAGAAGACCTCTGTTAAGCTTCAAGAGAAACTTGTTGCTTTTATGCTAACCACTCCGGCATCATTAAAGAAAGCTTAAACTTAGTCTGGAAACGATTAAAAAAAAACGAGTAAAGGCTCAGTCAGCCACCAAAAAATTAGTATGAAAGTTTATTTAATTGGTCCCCGTAGCTTACAACCCTTATCACTGCCGTTTCGGGCCCCTACTCCTCCTATTATTACTGTTAACCTGCGGCCCACTCATAATCAATCGTTTAGTTCAATTTATCCAAGATAGAGTGCAAACCGTCAAACTCTTAACTCTTAATCCTGAACACCCCATACCAAAGCTTACCTATGCAGGACACTGGAGAGTACTCAAATTCAAAGGTTTGAAATCTCCCCAAAAGAGAAGTAGGGAATGTAGAGAAGTAGGAGCCTGTGACCACCCCCACCTGAGAGGAAAATTCCACAGCCCCCAACCGCATATATCTCGCTTCTGTAACAAGCTTGCTCACTTCTGTAACAAGCTTGCTCGACTGTAAAACCTTATCTCAAGGCCTCCTCCTGTAGAAAGTGTCCTCAGCCCCTAGAACAACCTGACTCAGACTCTTATAAATAACAAAAACTCCCCAAACACTTATCTCCCCTGATAGAATTCCCAGCACTTGATTAACCGCAAACACCTGCTTCTGTACGTGCTTGCTTGCTGAGCTATTGCCCCCGGCCCTGAACCTAAAAGCCTATAAAAGCAAACTCTCCCCACGACTTGGGGCTGCTCTCCCCTCTGCGTAGGATGAGGCAGTCGCCACGCGGCTAATAAAGCTCTCAATTGGAACTTTATTCAGAGTCTGAGTCTGGTCGATATCACTAGTCTAGAACAGTTCTATAATTCTGGTACAATCTGAAAATTGATTCAGAAAATTCCATTCACATTATAATCAAAAATAAAATGCTTCTGTAGAAGTACAAGACTTATACACTGAAAAGTACTAAGTACTGCTGAGAAAAATTACAAAAGACCTAAATGAGCAGAGAAAACTTTCCATAATCATGGTTTAGAATGGGGTTCTTAACCTTTTTTGTTCCATGGACCCCTTTGCCAGTCAGGTGAAAACCAGAGGCCCCTTACCAAGTCCACACTATACTCGATTATTTAATAAATATATCACACCCGAACCAACCAGTACCCACAAGAATAATGTTATCTTAAATTTCAATTCAAGCTCATGACCCCTTGTTAAGAACCCCTGGTTTAGGGAAGCAGATGTGGCTCCAGCCGTTGGGTGCCTGCCTACCACAAGGAGGTCTTGGGTTCAGTTCCTGGTACCTTATAAACAAGACAAGAAAGATGGCAACCTGACGCAATGGGCTGGTGTGGTAAGCTGACACGATGAGATAATGCAACAAGATGGAGGAACAGAGGGAAGCAGATTTGGCTCAACTGACAGAGCGTCTGCCTACCACATGGGAGGTCAAGATTCAAACCCAGGTCCTCCTGACCCATGGTGGTGAAGCTGGTCCATGCACAGTGCTGATGTGTACAAGGAGTGCCATGCCACGAGGGGTGTCCCCTGCACAGGGGAGCCCTATGCACAAGGAGTATGCCCCGTAAGGAGAGCCACTCCGCGCAAAAAAAAAAAAAAGCACAGCCTGCCCAGGTATGGCGCTGCACACAGAAAGCTGACGCAGCAAGACGACGCAACAAAAAGAGACACAGATTCACTGTGCAGCTGACAAGAATCCAAGCAGATACTGAAGAACACATACAGCAAATGGACACAGAAATCAGATAATGGGGTGGGGGAAGGGGAAAGAAATAAATGAAAAATGAATCTTTTAAAAAAAACAAAAACGCAACAAGGAAAACACTATGAGAGACACAATAAGCAGGGAGGAGAGGTGGCTCAAGCAATTGGGCCCCACCCTCCCACATGGAAAGAAGATGAGCACACAATGAACAGACACAGAGAGCAATACTACAGAAGGGGGAGATAAATAAATAAAATCTTTAAAAAAACAAAATAAAACCTGGTTTAGAAGGATTGAATATTAAGATGGCAATTCTCCCTAAATTGACAAATTCAACACAACCCTCATCAAAATTCCAGTAGGTTTTTTTTTTTGTAGAAATTAACACACTGATCCCAAAAAGTATACAGAAATCAAAGGATGTACAATGGGCAAAACAATTTTTAAAAAGAACAAATTGGAAGACTTAAACTTCCCCATTTTAAAACAGTATAGAACTATACTAATCAAGACAATGTGATATTAGCACAGGACAGAAATATATATATCTAATGGAAAAGAAGGAGAGCCCAGAATTAGACTTTTAGATTTATAGCCTCAATTGATTTTCAACAAATATGCCAAGGTAAGTCAATGGAGAAGAGATAAGCCTTTCAACAAATGGGTCTGGACAATTTCCAAAATCTCCCTGCCAAAAAAATAAACAAAATAAAACCTAGAAACTCTTGCCTCACACTATTAAAAAAAAATTTAACTCAAAATGAAACACAGATCTAAATTTAAGAGCTAAACTATAAAACTTCTAGAAGAAAATGGAAGAGTAGGTCTTTGTGACCTTAGGTTAAAGATGTATTAGGAATCACCCAAAGCACAATCCACAAAAGAAAAAATTAATGTTAGACTTCATCGAACTTTAAAACTTTTGCTATTTAAAAGACATTACGAAAATCAGGACAAGCCAGACTGGAATGAAATATTTGCAAACCATGTACTGATAAAGCAATATTTACAAAATAAAACAAATACCTTTTCAACTCAGTAAGACAAATGCCCCATTAAAAAATGGACAAAAGATTTAAATAGATATTTCACCAAGGATATACAAATAGCTAAGGAACACATGAAAAGATGCCAACATAGATGAATCTCAAAAACACTAACCTAAATGAACAAAGTAAGGCACAAAGACTACCTATTGTGAAGCGGACTTGGCCCAATGGATAGGGCATCCGCCAACCACCTGAGAGGTCCATGCTTCAAAGCCCGGGCCTCCTTCACCCATGAGGAGCTGGCCCATGCACAGTGCTGATGCACGCAAGGAGTGCTGTGCCATGCAGGGGAGCCCCACACGCAAGGAGTGTGCCCCATAGGGAGAGCCACCCAGAGCGAAAGAAAGTGCAGCCTGCCCAAGAATGGCACCGCACACATGGAGAGCTGACGCAGCAATATGACGCAAGGATTCCTGGTGCCGCTGATAAGGATAGAAGCGGTCACAGAAGAACACACAGCGAATGGACACAGAAAGCAGACAACTGGGGGTGGGGGGAGATAAATCTTTTAAAAAAAGACTACATATTAGGAAATTCCATTCATATGGCATTTCTAAATAAAGTAAAATCTCTAGAAACAGAAAGCTGAATAGCGGTTGGTTAAGACTAGAGGTAGAAGCTGATATTAATCACAAATAGACAAGAAAGAACTTTTTTGGGCGAGTTCAAAAACTGGACTGTGGTGATGGTTGCACAATGCTGAAAATTTACTTAAAAATACCGAAATATATACCAAAATGGTGCAGTTGGTGATATGTAAAGTATATCTCAAAAAAGCTGTTTAAAAAAAAAGTTAACAACTCATTAGGGAAGGAACCGTTCCTGCATTATTTGTTAGGCTTTCCAAAATATGCCTTGCACAGAGTAGGATACATAGTAGGCAACGTAAATCTTAAGGGAATTTTAAAAAATTAAAAAAAGGTTGCAGTGCATTTACCTTTTGATTCAAACACTATCAATTAATATAAAAAAGATGAATAAAAATAAAAATAAAAACAGCAACAAAAAATTAAAAATTTTAAAAAGGGTAAACAAAAGAAAAAATAGAAAAACACGAAGCAGTATTTTTTAAAAACTGGGAAAAAAGAACTATCAATTGAGTTGTCTACTGCATGACAAGAAAAATTCTAAGGCAGTATGGATTCAGTGGTGAATAAAATAAACAAGATCCCTGCTATTTTCAAATGCATAATTCAGTGACAAGAGAAATGCATGGGAGAAAAAAAAAATAGGTGCTATATAGAAAATTAAACCAGGTAGGGATAATAAGCATATTTAATGCACTACTTTAGTTTTTAGGCAGTCTGAAAAGATCTCTTAAAGGAAGTGGGTGGTCATATAAGCTGAGACAAAAATATTAAGAAGTGGCTATAAAGGCAAGCAAAAAGAACATTCCAGACTCTTGGCATGTTGAACAGACAGAAAGATAACCAGAATGGCTACAGCATGGTAAGTGATGGAGAAAGTGCTATCAGATAAGTCAGAATATTGGTAAGGGTCCAGAATAAGGTCTTCCAAATTACAGCATTTTTAGATTTTATTCTAAGTATTAATATCATGGAACACCACTGAATGATACTAAGTTTTATGAAATGTATCCGCTCCCCCATAAAATCTTCCCAAACAGTAAATGAAGACAGTGCACAGTTCTTTAATAAGTTAAAGAATGAAAAAGATCTAAAGCTAGTACTTCTCATATCAATGTATTTGGATTTAAGATTTTTTAAAATGGATGTTAGATTGTATATATTGTATACTTAAATTATACTGGTCACCTTATAACCATAGTGAGATGGTCTGATGTTTCCCACTTAACAATTATTTCCGAAATGCACCAGCTGGCTCAGACACTTGTAGACAGTAAGGTATTCTTTTAATAGGTTGATTTCTGTGCCTTCTATCATCTATTATAGAAAATTAAGTGACTACTTTTGTTCCTGCCTCAGTTTAATAGTTCTGTGTTCCCCAAACCATGCCAACTGTTTTCTCTAAGGTCTAGTACGAAAGTTAGAAAGCATTGGCATTTTAGACATTCTAGCATCTTTTGAAATACACAGGAAGGAGCTTACTTCTCCGGCATAATAAAGTGCAGCAAGGACCAGAGCTCTTTGAGGGAATTCTGAAGAGGGGTCCCCGTAATCAGGAGCCTATGGTTGGACTTGAAATCAATCAGAGTTTTATACAATAAAGAGTCATCATTCTTCAACCGATGGGCTTCATCCACTCCCAGAAAGGCCCAGTTAATACTGCCCAGCACAGTCTAAAGTAAAAACAAAACAGAACGAGCCACCAGGTCAGACGGGAACCCAAAAGTGCTTTCAAGTGTTAATTATCTCTGTACAAATACCATCACAAAGGTATAAATGGACACACTTATTCTTCATATTAGGACTTTTTTGTTTATTCTATTAGTTGCCAGATTGGTATCTACTCAAAAAAGAATATCACCATCTACAGGTAGAGATAGGTGGGTCTTCTAAATTAAGTATTTCTGCATGCTCCCAAATAAGACCACAAAAATTGGTATGCTGGGCAAAAACAAAATAAAAACGCAAGATTTTGATTTCTACCCTTAAGAATCTTTTCTTTCCTATTCTGTGCCACAACCCTCAATTATATAAACACCAAGAACCACCAAATTGTACCTACTACATATATTTCTTAGTAATTGTAGAAAAGTTATATTTAAAGAGCTACTTTTTTCTTTCCTTCTTACAGAGATCATCTGTTCTACTCTGGCATCACTGGCTCTGGAAAATACCTTAACAATAATGAGGAAATGCTGTGATGGCATTCAAGTCCTTGTTTCCAATGACTGGCTATAGTCTCAATACCTTTTCATCTTGTTCAAGTCAACTGGAAGAGGTGACATAAGGTCCCCTTCAAGTGTAAGGTTCTGTTTTATACTTAAAACCATAATACTCTTTTTTATTTTTTCATTTGTTTGCTTTTTTTAAATAAAGGAAAAAACAATAACATGGCAAATGAGACGAACAGATCCAAACATCTGGACAAGTCACATTGTATAAGATACCATTTAGCCATCAGTTACATACCTTGTCTTTTAAAAGGATCTCATATGTTGTTATAAGTGTGTTGAACCTCAGCCTTTTGGTTTGAGAATGAATCCATTCATATTCCCTTATCTGTAAGAGAAAACAGTAATTAAGACAATTTCTACATTTACCTTCCTTTATCAGCAACAAGTCTTGGTATATGCTAGAGAAACATATAAATTTTTTTAAATACTCTGATTTGAATTTTTATGAATACAAAATCTAAACTGGCCTATGCAAACAAAATAAAAAAGAGAATTAAAAGTTTGATTAGAGAGCAGCAACAACTTAATTGCCAAAAGTCAAATAAATTGGTCCCCTGAGAAACATTTGATCAAGAAAATGCATTTCAGAAATTACACCTTGGCAACCTGTATTAATCTAAGAATTTCCAAGAAAAGAATTTCCTTAATAAAATATAATTTGATTCCTCTTCAAGTAGGGTAATGCTTCCATTAATGAATAAAACAAATTTTAACCTCTGGCTGTCAGAAATTACATTAACAATAGACAGAAATGTGCCACCCAAGAAAAAAGGAGGTGAGGTTTATAGAATGAAGATGATGAAAATAAGGAACACAAAACTAACACATTCACATAACTGGGTGCTGAACAAGTACAAACGGTTCATGTCAAACCTCTTGCCATTTGATTGTCAAGTTAGGATACAGAGGACAGGACAATGAGTACCTGCAGGTACTCACTACCAAGCGAGAGGAAAAGAACCAAAAGAAAAAACATTGGGGACCACAAAGAAAACTTCCCTGACTATACAATTTTACACAGAATTCACCTTCTCTGTTGGCTTCCACCTTTGGAAGTAGTGCTTGAAGCTATTTTGCATAAACTAGAGAGGAGGTTTTTTTTAGAGATTAAAAAAGTTTAATTAAAAATATGTAATAAAAGTAAATTTGAATTATTATAAAATGTATTATTGTAACATATGTCAAATGTTGATTCCTGACGGCTTGGCTTTTATTATAAGCAATTTTCTGTAACATTTTATTCAAACACACAGCAGGGAGAGAGCAAAGCTCTGGGACCAGACAGACCTTTGTCTCAATCCAAAAAAGGCCATTTACTTTAAAGACTATGATGAGCACTATAGAGAATACAAAGAAAGCACTCAGCACAAGGCCTGACATACAGTAGGTAACAAAATAAAGTTAGTCCTTATCAAGAAAAGACCTGTTAAGGAAAGATCAATTTAAGCCAGTGTTGAAAATTTATGATGTCCAAGTCATTTTAATAACAGACAAATAATTCTCATTTCCACAGCCTTGAAATGGTTCATTTTCTCATAAGTTAGTACATTGAATAAATTCTAAGAAATTGACTGTATTCAACAGTATTGCTCTGCTCAAACAAAAATAATAATGCTCCACTAGGTATTAACTTATAATCCTTTATAAATATAGTGGTCTTTTAAGTATGTAAGACAGTGAAGAAAAACTTAAATACTGCTAGATATTCCCAGTCATACAGTGCTGTTGCTTTTCTTTAAATAGTAAGCATGTTCGAAAGAATGTGTGAATTTCATTTTTGTGTTACATAAATCTCTCACAATCAAGGGACACAGCACAGTGTCAGGATCATAATTTTACTAAAGACTATGAAGACTTTAGGTCAATTTCCAAAATACATTTATAACACATTTTCTATCCCAACTCTTTTTGTTTACACACCGTATTTCTGCTCATCAGGTCACCTATGTAAACCACTACGTTAATCTCTGGTGCCCAGATTTCAAACTCCCTCTGCCATGAGGTGAGGGTGGATAAAGGGACGACTATAAGAAAGGGGCCATACAGCTGGTGTTGGTGGAACAGGTAGGAGAGGAATGATATGGTCTGGATGGTCTTTCCTAGGCCCATTTCATCAGCAAGGATTACACTGTTACTTCTGCAGAAAGAGAAAAAAAAATTTTTAAATCATTAGTTCCCCGCCAAAAAAAAAAAACAGTAAGTGCACAGATGCCAATGACACAATGCCTCAGAGTGTCAGTCAAGCAAGGCATCAACTGTGAGCCTCAGCTATAGTTTCCTATCTGCAAATAGCTAAACCTCCTACATAAGTAGAAGCTATGAATAGCAAAAAACAAGTGATCTAAGCATAATCAAGATTTTAGTAACTACAAAAGCCTAGTCAGACTGTACCCTTACCTTGCAATTAGGCTTTTTTATATCTAACCTTTAGAATAGAGAATGTAAGTTTCGTTATATTACTGTATACAAGCACATGACCTTCGGTTCCATCAGTATAGAAAAAGCACAGGCAGACTGGTTATCCCCACTGCTGGTGAACCCTACAACTTCAGAGTCATGTGCCTCTGCTCCAATGTCCACATCATTCTACTGCATGCCCCTGGTTGTTTAATACCACACACATTGTGCACAGGACTAGCTTTAAATATTCTATAGTCTAAAATACATACTACAGTCTAAAATAGTGGTAGGCTACAGATCGGATTTCTGGACCCCACCCTACAAGCAATGAATTAGGGTACCTGGTAAAGGGCTCAGGAATCTGTATTTTGGAAAAGTACCTCTTATAACTCTGACAGAGGAGGCCCTTAGCCCACACTTTTGGAGAATCACTGCTCTATGAGATGAGCTAGATTTCAACAGAGTACTAGACAAAAAGGATTAGCTAAATGTAAAAAAAAATAAGAAAAAATGTCCAAGCTAGGAAAGGATATTCAGTAAATTAGAAAACAGCCCATTTAACAGGAAACTAAGAACGCATGTGTGAGAGCAGTGATACAAAGTTGAAAATGTATTACTAAAAGGTTGTTTATTATATGAAATATCACTGATTATATACTTTGGATGAAGTACATGCCCAAAAAAAGAGAGAGATTAAAGATTTGGCACCTAAAAAAAAAATGTGTTTAAACCCAGGCCACCAAAGGCTTACCCATCAATAAAACAGTTTAATCTGTGAACTGTACTAGTAGTAGTACAAATTAAAGGCAACTTAACTGATCAGAAAAACAAGACATTTTATTCACCAAGAAGATATTTGAAGGAAAATATTGTTCCACAGATGGCTAGTTACAGGAAAAAAGCACAAAAAAAGAACAAAGTAGATTATACCTAATCTCTAAAAATCGCAAGTACACCTAATTTTAAGTACCATTCAGTAAGAGTATTAGATTGGTCACTTGGGAAACAATCATTATAAATGTATCTCAATAAGTAGAATTCGTCTTTTCCGCTTTAAGAAAACGGCATGGCATGTGGGCTTTTATTTTCAGAATGCAATTTATTTCTTAAATAGGCATTTTTTCCCCCTTATTGAATTAAAAAGCTGAAGTAATTAATAAGAGTATCCAAGGGAAGGAAATTGTGGCTTTACAGATATTATCATACCATGAGCACCAAGAGAACAGGGAAATCCTGTCTGTGTTGGTTCACTGTTAAAAAGTCTCAGGGCCTAGATAATCTCCCAGCACATAAGAGACCACTTGAATTTGCAGATGAGTTTGGTGAATAAAAAAAAAAGTTGAGTTCTGCCCAAAGTACCTTTAAAACTCCAGTCCTACCACTGTCTGCTTTCTGGGTTTTTCTATTTTCTTTTCTTTTTGGGTGGGGAGGGAAGGGTTGGTTGGTTGTTTCTTTGGTGAGATTAAGGTGGTCTCATTACAAAAACTAAAGACATTTTTCACAGATTCAACCTTCAGAGACCTTACTCTAAATGAGACAGCCGGTACAGCAAGCCCAGGTGAGGGGGGAAAAAAAAAGAATATGAAAATCACATTCTACACCATTTACTACAGAAAATTACATCAAAGGTTTCCCTTGACCTAGAGAAAAAAACAAATGGCAAAAAAAACACAAATGGTTATTGAGAATAACCACTTCTACACAGAAAATTTGAGCCAATTAACTTGCTATTGCACTCATGAATAACATAACAATGTTTCTGGCTATGATATAGTATCCCAAAATAACTAATCAACAAAGTACTTTTTATTTCAGATTAAAATAGTATTACATATGCATAGAAATTCCCAGATGGAACTTTTCTCATGATCACATGTTCTTTTCATTTCTGCAACATACAGAAGTAATTCTTTGTATGTAACAATAAAGAAAACAAAACTCTCCAAGAAATTTTCAAGCTTATTTTTCTACCTACTTGCACCAAGAATGAGCAAGCCAGTTGAGACCTTCCAGCTGGTAATCTCGGAGCTCCAGATTCTCCCCTCCTAAGTACGATGGCTGTTTCTTTAAAGCCACAAATCGTGGTCTCTGCTTTAGAGCCTGAAACACAGAATATAAAGCACAGGTATGGAAATGGTCTTTCTTCTCCAAAGTTAAAATTCCTGTCATAATTCAGTGGTCTGTTCCAATATATAAAAATTTAGACTTAACATCTGAATCACCACTACCCACCACCACCCTTTCATCAGGGTCTATGTTCCCAAAACCAGATTTCATTCCAACATAAAATAGTTTGAGTTCACTTGTTCCCTTCCTGAAAACTGCAAAAAGCATTACATAGCACTGAGTTTTACTAAATTACCTCTACTATATGGAAGAGAGAGTCTCCTACGTTCACAGGGCAGGTTTATCGTAATGTTTTGTTATTCTCGATAGTACTAAACAAACTGGGAAAGTCTGTCATATGCTAAATGCAAAAGTGCTTTTCCATGATAGGATATGTAAATTCTGAAATGCATCCCACCTACATTAAACCACAACATTGTAAGTTTGGTTTCCCAAAGCAAGAATAGTGTTTTTACCTCCCAAAGGTATGAGAATAGCATTCTAGAAATGCCAGTTAGCACAAAATGTGGACTCTGGGTCCAAATCAGTTCAGGAAGTAGTAGATTAAAAAGTTATATATACTGTGGGATCATAGCATCAGATTAGGCAGATAAGGCTCAACTCTCTCACAAAAACAATGGAGAAAGAGCCAAAAGCCGCCCGAGGGACCTGCTTTGAGGGTCAGCAGACCAGGAGAGTGCTTCACAACTCCCAAGAGGGTAAGGGTCAGAGAGACAAAGAATCTGAAACAACGAACTTGAGTTACTAAACCTCTCAGCTGCTGGGAAGGGTTCCCCACCCCCACCACCAAAATATTAAGCAGAAGTAAAACCCCTGGCTCATGGCAGCTGCCTGAGAGGGGAGCAGACATCTTCATTCCTGTCAGCTGTTACAAGGGGAAAGGGAGGGGAAGTCAGGGGGCTTTTTTTCAGTGAATTCAGCCAGCAGAGTCCCCCCTTTGAATCTCAGCTCCTGCCAGACCAAAATAAAGGAAAACAAAAAGATGCACTTCCATGGAGTGCCATCTGCTGGCTGGCCAAAAAATTGCAGGGCCATAAGCTGCTTTTCAAGCTCTCTTTACCCAATCTGGGGGAGAAAATCTGCTCCCCATTAGTGAGTCCCTGGCATGATTCTGATAACTTAGGCTGGGCAACTTTAAAGAGTCAGGATAAGTTGAACCAAATATCAAAGAAGGGCTGTGAAAAAATAATAGAAATAGGCAAGAGAGAGAAATTGGCCAAAGTAAATTCACCAACATATTTGGATGCCTAGACAAGAGCAAAAAATTATAAGCCATACTAGGAAACAGGAAGAGACAGACCAGCCAAAGGAACAAACCAAGTATCCTGAAAGGGTACAGGATTTAAGACAATTAATGATAATCACACAGCTCTGCTAAATCAATTGAAAGAACTGAAAGAAAACATGAATATAGAAATAAAGGCTATTAAGAAGACACTGGGTGAACAGAAATAACAGTTTGAAAGTCTGCAAAGAAAAGACATTATAAGAATGAAAGACGGGAAACGGACTTTGGCCCAGTGGTTAGGGCGTCCGTCTACCATATGGGAGGTCCGCGGTTCAAACCCCGGGCCTCCTTGACCCGTGTGGAGCTGGCCATGTGCAGCGCTGATGCGCGCAAGGAGTGCCGTGCCACGCAAGGGTGTCCCCCGCGTGGGGGAGCCCCACGCGCAAGGAGTGCGCCCGTGAGGAAAGCCACCCAGCGTGAAAAGAAAGAGCAGCCTGCCCAGGAATGGCGCCGCCCACACTTCCCGTGCCGCTGACGACAACAGAAGCAGACAAAGAAACAAGACGCAGCAAATAGACACCAAGAACAGACAACCAGGGGAGGGGGGGAATTAAATAAATAAATAAAATCTTAAAATAAATAAATAAAAAAAATAAAAACCATTTCCCTTTAAAAAAAAAAAAAAAGAATGAAAGACATGATGGATGAGATTAAAAATACATTAGAGGCACGTAAGAACAGATTTGAGCTGTCTGAAGACAGTATTAGTGATTCAGAAGACAGAATACCTGATGTGAAAAAGACAGGAGAATAGAAAGAGAATGGAAAAACGGCAACAGGGTCTCAGGGACTTGACTGACAATGTGAAACCAAAAACACACAAACTGTCAGTGTCCCAGAAGGAGAAGAAAAGAGAGAGGGGGCAGGAATTATATCTGAGGAAAAAATGACTGAAAACTTCCCTACCCTAATGAAAAACATAAATATCAATATCCAAGAAGGACAATGCACCCCAAACAAAATAAATAAGAATAGACCTACCCCAAGACACCTACTACTGAGAATGACAAATATCAGAGATAAAAGAGAGGATTCTGAAAGTAGCAAGAGAAAAAGCAAAGCATCACATATAAGGGGAACTCAATAAAAGTAAGTGCTGACCTTTCATCAGAAACCATGGAGGACACAAGTAGTACAATGTATTCAAGGTATTCAAAGAGAAAAACTGCCAGGCAGGAATTCTGCATCTGGCAAAGCTGTCCTTCAAAAATGAGGTGGAGTTCAAATTCTTCACAAACAAAAACTGTTAGAATATATTACCAAAAGACCAGAATTACAAGAGATACTAAAGGGAAGCAGACTTGGCCCAATGGATAGGGCTTCCGCCTACCACATGGGAGGTCCGCGGTTCAAATCCCAGGCCTCCTTGGCCCGTGTGGAGCTGGCCCATGTGGAGTACAGAAGCACACAAGGAGTGCCATGCCACGTAGGGGTGTCCCCCGCGTAGGGGAGACCCATGTGCAAGGAGCGCACCCCATAAGGAGAGCCACCCAGCACGTAAAAAGTGCAGCCTGCCCAAGAATGGCGCCGCACACACGGAGAGCTGACACAAGATGACGCAACAAAAAAAAACACAGATTCCTGGTGCCACTGATAAGGAAAGAGGCGGTCACAGAACACATAGCAAATGGACACAGAGAGCAGAAAACTGGGAGGGGGGAGAGAAATAAATAAAAAATAAATCTTTAAAAAAAAAATGAGATAATAAATACAGTAAAAGACATAAATAGATGTAACAGACATCAATAGATCCACTGCACCTCAAAACAGCGGGATAGACATTCTTTTCAAGTGTTCATGGATCCTTCTCCAAGATACACCATATGCTGGGTCACAAGATTAGTACACTTTCTCTGATCATAATGGAATGAAACTAGAAATAAATAATGGATGGAAAAGAGGAAAATATGTAAATATATGGAGATTAGACAATACATACAAATAACCAGTGGGTCAAAGAAGAAATTGGGGAAGCAGACATGGCTCAACTGATTGAGCGCCTGCCTACCATACAGGAGAGTCCCAGGTTCAACACCCAGGGCCTCCTGAACCGTGTGGTAAGCTGTCCCACACACAGAGCTGTCGCGCGCAAGGAGTGCTGTGCCATGCAGGGGCACCACACATGGGGGTACCCCATGCACAAGGAGTGCACCCTGCAAGGAGAGCCACCCCATGTAAAAAAAAGCACAGCTCTCCCAGGAGTGGCGCCACATACACAGACAGCTGATGCAGCAAGATGATGTAACAAAAAAGAGACTCAGTTTCCCAGTGCCACTAAAAGTACAAGCAGACACAGAAGAACACACAGCAAGTAGACACAGAGAGCAGAGAGCAGACAATGGGGGGGGGGAGGGGAGTGGGAGGAGGGAGAAATACATAAAATAAATCTTTAAAAAAAAAACAAAAAAGAAGAAATTGGAAGAGAATTCAGCAAATATCCTGTGCTGAATGAACATGAGAACACAACATATCAAAACCTATGGGGTACTGCAAAAGCAGTGTTGAGAGGGAAATTTATTGCCCTCAATGCTTACACTAAAAAAGATGAAAGAGCTAAAATGATGACCTAGCTGCACACTGAAGGAACTAGAAAAAGAACAGCAAACTAATCTCAAGCCAAAGGAAAGAAACAGTAAAGATCAGGGCAGAAATAAGTAAAATTAAAACAAAAAAAAGCAACAGAGAATCAACAAAACCAAGTGTTGGTTCTTTGAGAAGTTCAACAAAATTGACAAACCCTTATAGTTAGACTAACAAAGAAAAAAAGAGAGACAATGAAAATATACTTGCCAACATCACCTCTTCTCCAGCCCCAGGGTCCAGTAGTACAGCTTTTACACTACACAGAAACATCTTTCTCTTGACAGCTTTCCTGGAAGGACAATACCCTGGGTCTCCTCTTGTCTGTCCATCCAGCACAAATCAATTCATCAAGGAAGAAGACCAGTTCAAACACTACAGCATACACTTCCAAAGCTTTCAATGACCACTAGAGCTCAGTGACTTCCACCTCAGCACTTCTCTAACCATATAATCTCTATAACACTCATTTGACTCTCTCTCACATACTGCTTTTCACAGAGATTGAGTGACACTATCTAGAATGTCAACTTCTCAAAGAGTCCACGTTTCACATCTACTTTTATTACTCTAAAGAGTCAAGCATACCACCTTTTACAGATGATATAAGACCCAGAGATTTATCAAACCAATATGCTAAGTTTCTTAGAATTAAGTGACATCCCCTTTCCTGTCACTTTTCCTTAAAATGCTTAAATCCTTTCAAGCATTCACCACAAATCTCTAATTTTACACATTATAAGACTGAAGAAGTCAGCAGAGGGAAGCGGCTGTGGCTCAATCAGTTGGGCTCCCGTCTACCATATGGGAGGCCCTGGGTTCGCGTCCCGGGGCCTCCTTGTGAAGGCAAGCTTGCCCACATGCTGTGGAGAGCTGCCTGAACCATATGCACCACAGAGAGCCAACTCAGCAAGGTGACACAACAAAAAGGGAGACAAGCAAAAGCTGCAGAAGAGCACAGCAATGGACACAGCGCGCAAACAGCAAGGAAGCCACAAAGTGGGGAGGGGAAATAAATAAAAATAAATACAGACACAGAAGAACACACAGCGAATCGACAGAGAGCAGAGAGCATGCAAAAAAAGCCACAAGGGGGGGATAAAAAAAAAAAAAAGTCAGCAGAGATGGTATATAATTTAGCCTCTCCTTCTGCCTTCATTATTTTTAATATCAAGGTTAAATCAACTACTTTCACTTGAAAAGGGGAATCATTAATCTTGTACTGTTTTCTCTTCCTAGTTATCTGTATGACACCAACACTTGATATCTGTGTATCTTTTCCCTGAAAAATACAAGCAATTAACACACCTTGCATTCTCGTGTAGGGATAGTTTTTGAGTTGTTCCTACTGTGGAAACCATCAATGCAGCTCTGGAATTTCTTTCCAATCAGAGCTTCATCTTCCCAACTACACTCTGAATAAGGCAGTCCCATCCATTTGCATAGATACTCAGGTTCGTTTGAAGGTGCAGGCTTCCGACTGTGAGCTATTTTATATTACAAAAATGTATAGATCAACAATTAACAATTAGATAAGGTGAGTGACATATTGTTTTGCTTTTTTAAATGAGGCTTTTATGACTTTTATGAAATTCTGTTTTATATATAACCAACAGAACACCATCATATATCAAAACTATAAGCACTTTGCAAAAATATGAATTGCTATTAAATGCTAAACCATAATTATAAACAAGTTATCCTGCTTACCTGGAAAATCTGTTTGACCCAATGTAGATTTACTTGTCTTCACAGCTAAATAAATACAAAGTAAGATAGAAATAAATAAATATTTATCACCAAGAAAAAATGAGAGCTTTTAAGTCCTATAATAACTGATCAAACCCATTCAGCATACATATATACACAGAAATACACTCCATCTAAATATCTAAATGCACTTTTATCTCACATCTTAAAAAAAAAACTGCCTGTTTTCACATCCTTCTCTGTCTACCATTCTATTAATCTGTTTCTCTTTGCAACAGATGTTTATAACTCACTGTCTTTATCTGCTCCCTTCTCTTTCTCTCTTGAACACATTTTATCAGGCCTGTATTCCCACCACGCCACCGATCCACCTCACTGGTGCCATGTGTTGCAAAGACCAAGTCTCAGTTATCTTCATATTTGACAATTATCATTTCCTCCTTCTCAAGTCATTTGAACCACCTGGCTTCCAATATAACAATCTCTTGGCTCTCAATGGCTGCTCTTTCAGTCTCTCTATTGGTTTCTCCTCCTCTTCCTCATTTTAAAAAATTGGAATGCCCGCAGACTTCTTCTTGTCACTATGTATACTATATTTCTTAGGCTTTAAGTACTATCTACATACTGTACCATATTTAAATCTCTAGCCCAGACCAAGAGGTCTGAACTCCAGGCTCACAGCTGCTATCATCTTTACAATTTCCACCATTTAAAAAACTAAAAAATACACCAAATTTACAAATATCCAACTGACCATTCTTGATTTACACTCCAAAATTCAATTCCTTCCTTAATTTCTCCACTTCAGAAAATGGCACCCCTATTCTACTATTTGCTCAGATCATAATCTTTGGCATCATCGTTGATAGCAGCTTTTCTCATTTCCCATATCCAAATTTACCAGCAAATCTTGTAGGATTACCCTTCAACACATTATCTATACAAATGATCTATTCTCAAAAAGTAAACCTACAAATTTTTTTTTAAATTTACACTATTCTCAAACGTAAGAGCCACTATTCCCTGAATACAAGCAGCATAAAAATAATTTTCCCTATACTTACCTATTATCCTTTCTACTATCTGATACTGTTTATTCAACTCTGAGGCCAGCTCTTGTTGACAGTTGAAATACTCCACATCTTCAGGAGAAACTTTCCCTAACCTGAGAGAAAACATACCAAAAAAAAAAAAAGTAAATACTTAACTAGATTTTGGAATTCGTTTACATATCCCAAAAAACAAAAGTTAAAGGTAAGAAATGAAGCTTATCTTTTACTTCCCTTTTCTATCCATTTCAGAAATCTTTTACTAGGAATTAGGCCAAAGATTTATCAAAAATACTGAAAACCTTAGAATCTTATGTGGTTATACCACAGTTGTTTACTTCCCTAATATGACCCATCTAAAAAGAAACTTCAGAACTATTTCCTGTGATAAAGTCATATCTAAAGAGATTATGACAATAAAAGTCAATCCCAATTTAAAGGAAACACTATTCTTTTGTGTATGGGTTTGGGGATTGACTATGGCTTTTCTGGAAAACTTCTTGGTACCAAATTTTGATCAACAGCATCAACCTGAAATTAGATATTACTATTCCTCTGATGAGTTTTAACTTCTAAATCACTTTACACAACTTACCCATTTTAGGGGGACGTATTTTTGTTCTTGAATAAAAGAAAAATAAGTGATTTCATATTTTCATATTTTGTACAGGAGTAAAACAAATTAAAATACGTCCTATTCCTACACAAAAGAACCCAAACACATTATGCTGCCAGGCATGTCTTCACGGCTGGACTGGATACCTCTTACTGCTCAATTCAGCTTATGTGCTATAGCTCTGCATATTTTTCATAAGCACCCTAACACATTCAAGGCTATAAGTAAACTAAAAACACAATGGACTCTCACAGTTTTAGAAGTTTTCTAATTGCTTCCTTTACATCATTTGTGCAGATTGTGCAAAACAATGATTTCTTTAAAGTCTATCACAACCCAAGAGAGTTTGGAATATAAATTCCTTACATCTAGGCAAACCAACATAACCACAGCAAAATAACAACTTTGAGTGCAAGGGTTCTGGACTCAGGTGCCAGAACTGAAATCCTGACTCCACTTGGAGAGCAGCTCAAAGGCAAGCTCTACCTCAGTTTTCCCAACTAAAAAATAGCAGTAATGTCAGTATGGCAAGGATAAAAGTGACAATGTGTGTAAAATGCTCCAAAAGCTATTACTGAACTCCAGACTGGTGGCTGTATGCAAAAATACATAGTGTCTTCAGGTCACAATCTCATAAAAGCAGAATTGCAAATGGCTCCACTTCCAGATAATCAGGGAAAATTTTGAGATCCTAAATAGCAGCTATTCTCCATGCATGACTTAAAAACCTTTCCTTCCCTCAGAGTGCAAATATATTTCTTTAATCCATGGCAGAAAAAAGTACCATTGTTTGATTTCATCCTCTTTCTTCTTAAAGTTCTCTAGCTTTTTTAGACCCTTCACTTTCTGCTGCTGTAAGGATTCTTCACTCTCCCATGTGCTGTGGATATAAGACCAACCCTTCCATTTGATGAGGTACTGGATTTCGCCTTCCTCCTTTTCAGTGTCAAAGTCACCACTAGGGTCTCCATTAGCTTCAATTGCATATACAGTAGTCGAAGCTCCAGTGGCTGCAAAAAGATTCAGTTGAACTTTAAAAAGAATATATTAAAGCAGGCATTGAAAAATTTCCCAAGATGGTGGAATGAAAAGTTTCAGGTCTCCATCCACCCACAGAGGCTTTAAACAACCCCAAGAACAGGCAGAAACATCTTTCTCAAGACTCCAGAAAACAGTTAAAAGACTGAAGTAAAAGGGTCAGTGCCTAACCAGAAACGGGATCCTTGAAAACGGCATTTCATGGCCCTGGCTGCCCCTCACCGGCTCAGTACAGAGCTGGTCCACCCTCCAATGAGGGCCCCTTGTCCCACTCCCAAAGGGTGCAGAGTAACTCTTATGCACATATTTGGAGCACGTATGTCTGGCCCATTATCTCTGGTGGTGGTCTGAGGGACTCACCATCCCAGAAACTGCCCTGCATGTAGAAAGGCAGTGTACACAGGGCTATCCTAGAGAGCAGTCAGGTGACTGCCTGGGGCAAGGGACTGCTGGCTGTGGGACATATAGTGCAGTGTCTGGTACTGTGAGGAAAAGATTACCTCAGGAACAGGAGACAATCAAGAACCCTGTAAATGACAGAATTATTAGGGCTAAACAAGCATGTACAAGAAAGCATGAGGGAGGCACATATGTTTTGGTCTGGAACTATTGTTCTCTAAACTCATTATACTGATAAACTCTGAAGTAGAGCACTCACACAGGCCAAATGAAAGACTATAAAGGTGTGTTCACTTTTTCCTTCTTTTTGGCTAGCTCCTGGATAAGAAAAGCTCTTTTGTAACTAGATCCAAGCTTAAGGAACAGATAGATGCCTCAAAGTCTAAATTCTGGCAATACACTAAAATATCAAAATGTCCAGGTTTCAACAAAAGATTACAAAACATACAAGGAAACAGGAAGTGATGGTCCAAGCATAGGAAAAGATTAAAATATTAGAAACCATCAGTGAGAAGTAGCAGACCTGGAACATACAGAAAAAAAAATTTTTTTTAAATGGGCCTAAATATGCTCAAAGAGCTCAAGTAAAGCATGGACAAAGAACGAATGGAAACCAGGAATAAGACAGACAAACACAAAGAGATCACCAATAGAGAAACAGAAATTATAAAAAGGAACCAAACAGAACTGGAAGACCACAGTAACAAATTTTAAGTCCCCTAGAGCAGGTTGGAGATAGCAGAAGAGATCATCAGTGAACTTGAAGATAAGGCAACTGAAATCATCCAGTCTTGAGAAGTATAAAGAAGAATGAAGTGAAGAGAGCCCGGAGGAACTTCTGGGACACCATCAAGCATACAAATAAATATATGCACTGTGTAAGTCTCAAAAGGAGAAGAAAAAGAGAAAGGGGCAGAAAAAATACTCACTGTCAAATGCCAAAAACAGAGAATTCTGAAAGCCACAAAAGAGAACAATGTGTCACAAGAATCTCAAAAAGAAAAAAGTGCAAAATTCTCATGGGAAACCATGGAGGCAAGAAGGCAGTAGGAAAACATTAAATTTAAAGTGCTGAAAATAATTCATTGCCACCCTAGATTTCTACAACTGGCAAACTATCTTTCATAAATGACAGAGCAGGATTAAGACTTAGATGACAAAAGTTGAGGGGCATCATCACCACCAGAACTGCCCTCAAAGAAAAGCTAAAGGGAGGTCTGCAGGCTGAAAGGAAAGGACTCTAGAAAACTGAAATCACATGAAGAAATAAAGATCTCAAGTAAAGATAATGACATGGGTAAATATAAATGTCAGTACTAGAGTATATTTGGTACGTAACTCCACTTTTCCCTTCCTACAGGATCTAAAAGGCAAATGCATAAAATATAACAACAAATCAATGGTTTTGGATTCACTATGTATAAATACATAATTTCTGGCAAGAACTACATAAAGGTAAAGGGATGAAGGGTATAAGAACAGTTTTATTATATAAGCTACTAAAGTTAAGTTGTTATCAAAGCAATCATGATTATTATAGATTAAGAAAGTGAAGTTTAAGCCCGGTGGTAACCACAAAGAAAGGATCAGAGTATGCAAACTCAGAGAGACCTAAAGTAGAGTACAGGTTACCAGCGGTGGGGGAAGGGGCAACAGGAAGTTAATGCAAAATAGATGGAGGGTTTCTGTTAGGGGTAAAGGGAAAGTTTTAGTAACGGATGGTGTTAAAGGTACTGCAATTCTGTGAATGTGATTACTCCCACTGAATTGTATGCTTGAGAGGGGTAGGGATGGGAAGATTCATGATGCACACGTTTCCAAAATTTAAAAAAAAAAGAGAGAAAATAAAGAAATAATGGCAGCTGAACACAATACATGATCCTGGACTGGATCTAATAATGGAGGTTTTTATAAAAAACCCAAAAGGCTATTATTGGAATACATGAAAGAACTGGAATATAGACTGAGAGCCTTACACCAATATTAAAGTCCCTGAACCTGATAACTACTTAATGTATTTACAAAGGTGAATATTCATGTTATGAAATGTATATCAAGCATCATGTGTTGGAGTATGACGTATACAACCTACTCTAACGTTTAGAAAATAGAGGGATTGATAGATTCATAGAATGAAATAGCCAATGTTTCAAAATGTTAAAATTGGAGGATCTCCATGAAGGTAGGTGTGTTGGATTTCTCTGTATTGTGTTTTGTATTATTACGGCAACTGTACTGTAACTCTGAAATTTTTTTTAACTCCTCTCCCCACCCCAGGTGTCTGTTCTCTGTGTCTATTTGCTGCACGTTCTTCTTTGTCTGCTTCTGTTGTTGTCAGCAGCATGGGAATCTGTTTCTTTTGTTGCATCATCTGGTTGTGTCAGCTCTCCGTGCGTGTGGCACCATTCCTGGGCAGGCTGCACTTTCTTTCACGCTGGGCAGCTCTCCTTATGGGGTGCACTCCTTGCACGTAGGGCTCCCCTACGCGGGGGACACCCCTGCGTGGCACAGCACTCCTTGCGCGCATCAGCACTGCGCTTGGGCCAGCCTCCACATGGGTCAAGGAGGCCCGGGGTTTTAACCGCAGACCTCCCATGTGGTAGATGGATGCCCTAACCAATGGGCCAAGTCCGCCTCCCCTGAAATTATTTCTAAATAAAGTTTTTAAAAAATTTCCTGAAGGTCACTCAGTCATGCGGCACTGCGACTCGAATTCAGGACTGTTTGGCTCCACAGTTACAAGCTTTTCCCTCTGTCTTGTTCCCTCCCAAGCTCTTTTGCCTTGGAGCTTTGATACACGCTATTCTCTTTTCTTCGAGGGGAATATGAAGAAATGAAAACAGTTGATATAGTGATTAAAAGCACAGACTCTGGAGCCACACTGCATAGGTATGACTACTGATCTACTACTTAACTAGCTCTGTGACCTCAGGAGAATTACTTAACCCCACTGCTTGTGTCCTCATCTGTATGGTGGGGATGGTAGTTGCATCTGCTTCATGGCATGTTGTGGGAATTAAAAGTTTAATTATATTTGAGGCCTTTGAAAAGTGTCTTCCATGTAGTAAGTACTCTATACATGTAGCTATTATGATAACTCAGTGTAATTGCATTGTGATACTGAATAGTATTAATTTTTATGTTTTAAGGTTGATTTAATCATAAAAGCAAAAATATAAATTTTCTCCCACAAAAATTTTCTTATAAAATTTAACAAAACTACCCAGTCACCCACTTAAATCTCTTATAACCATAAGTAAAAATAGGATGATTAAAGAAAAAAAAGGCAAATAAAAGTCGGTAAACATTATTTTCATATTTCCTTTATGGAAAGGTATCTCAATAAGATATAAAAAAATTTTCACTACTGTCCAACTATGTATTTAACCAATTTAATACATTTCATGAGGAGAATCAGAAACAAAGGTGATTTTCTTAATGTTGATAACAAGTATTTGCTAAATCACTGCTTTCAAAAACAATAACAGGGAAGCGGACTTGGCCCAGTGGTTAGGGCATCCATCTACCACATGGGAGGTCCGCGGTTCAAACCGCAGGCCCCCTTGACCCGTGTGGAGGCTGGCCCACGTGCGGTGCTGATGCGCGCAAGGAGTGCCGTGCCACGCAGGGGTGTCCCCCATCTAGGGGAGCCCAACACGCAAGGAGTGCGCCCCGTAAGGAGAGCCGCCCAGTGCGAAAGAAAGTTCAGCCTGCCCAGGAATGGCGCCACACAAACGGAGAGCTGACACAACAAGATGACACAACAAAAAGAAACACAGATTCCTGTGCTGCTGACAACAACAGAAGCGGACAAAGAAGAACACTCAGCCAATAAACAGAGAGAACAGACAACTAGGGCAGGGGTGGGAAGGAGAGAGAAATAATTCTTTTAAAAAAATAAAAATAAAAACAATAACACATACCTTTCTCTTCAGTTCTGAAACATGAGGATTATATCAGAAAAAGACCTGCACATTCCACAACAAACATAAGCATGGACTGTAACTCAGGGATGAAACAAATCTGGGCCTTATTGAACAAGTATAAAAAGTAATCTTGCTTCCCAGACACATACCTCCTTTCTTTCCCAGTCTTGAATCTAAGACCTTTTCAATAGTTTCACTATTATCTTGCTGTTCATCAACTCCTTCTCCAGTCATTTCAATTAGGTCATCTGAGTCAGTCTCAAAATCATCATCTTCTTTATAACTACATGAGGAATAATGTTGATTAAATGGGAAACTATATTTTAGGAATTAAAGACTACCATACACAACATTCACTGAATAAGGAACCATAACCTTTGGTTCCAACATGCCTTTTTATAGACTCATTCAGTGGGCTCAGAACTTATTTTCTTTCTACTTAAAGCTTTGAGTTTTCACTGATAACTGCAGAGAGACTAAGTCCTATTTAAAAATATTAAAGTACTTACAGTACTTTCTATAAGCAAGATACAGAAAACTAGCAAGACATCCTTATTTTTTCACTCTTTAATATCAGATCACTACTCTGTAAACATGAAAACAACAAAGAAAATGCATAAAGAAAAAAAATGCTATTGTTTCATTAAGCAAAAGAAAAGCAGTATTTCTAAGATTGTTTTCCAACCCTTTGTTTTATCTCCCCTCCCAGTAACAAGAAATTTAAGTACTCCCAAACTGTTGAAAACATCAATAAATGTACTTCCAGGCAATAAAATATTAAAATGTAATCTCCCACTGTCTATTAACAACAAATGGTTTGGGAGTCATACAACAGAAAAGCACAATTCTGGATGCAGTATAGTTGCAGCAAGAAAAAGTGCTAAGCTATGCATTCACCTACTCAAAGCCTAATAGCCTAGATTTGGTGCCAGTGGGCAAGTTAATATCCCTGGGACTCAGTTTCTCTCAGTAGACAGAATGAAAACTGTATGTTTACTAAAAGAAAATTATGATGCCACTAAGAAATTTAAATGTCCTTAGACTCCTACAAAGTAAAATATTAATGTTTGCACCTATCATTAGTAAGCTTGATAAAATTACTATACCCAAATATCAATACCTAAGTTGAACCTGAAAATAAATGGCGATTAATAGTACAATTCAGAAATGAAGACACAATCCTGAAAATGAATGTTATAAAATCAAGATAATGTCACTCAGCCACCACTGACAGTTTGTGAACTTGGAGCAGTTCTCTTTAGAGTAATGAAGACTAGAAATCATCCACTGCCACCCGTTCATATTCCTCTTGACTCAACACCATCTTTTTAAAGGAAGGCTCATCAGATTTATTAAAAATTCAAGCTCAAGACATAGGCCATTATTTGTGCATTTCAAATGCAAGAACCTTTGACTCATCAGATCCAAGTGCTAAAAAACTACACTAATACCTTCCCACCAATGAAAAACTTCTGGGGTACAATTTACCTAACATTTTTAGCTGCTCTACGACGAGTCTGTCTTTTGGGAGCTTCATCATCTTCGTCATCATCATCAGAAGAATCTTGCTTCTTTCTCTTTCCACGCTGAGTCTTAGATTGTTTTTTAACACAAGGTTTGGGCACTGTTCTAAAATGAGAAAAAGAAAAATGGTAAAAGTTTTAGTCTATCCTTTGGTGTCCACTTCAAATCTATACAATAGCATTTTCCAAAAACAATGGTGCACACACAAGAGTTACTTGGGGAATGTTAAAAATGCATATCCCTGGGTCACACTCCCTGAGATTGTGATTCACTAGGAATTTGCATTTTCAACATGAACACAGTGATTCTGATACTGATAATCTTCAATCACTCATAGAAGATACACTGGTCTCTGAGACAATGGGCCTCAATTGTTCATCAAGATCACCTGACAAAACAGACAGAGAAGGTATTTCTGAAGATACCTCTTTGGAGGACAATTTGGAAATATCTATTAAATTTACAAATGTAGCAATTTTACTTCTAGGCACTGATCCTACTAATGACACCTATATAAAACGTAATAACTTTTGCAATAGGAGAAGTTTAGAAAAACCCTACATGTTCATCAACTGGGAAATAGTTAAATAAATAGAATACTATGTAGCGCCACTGAAAAATAAAAGAAAAAGGAAGTTTGCTATATAATGATATGGACTGATTTCCAAGATAATGAAAGAAAAATAATGCAGAACAAGATGACAGAATGCTACCGTCAGTGTAAAGACGATAAAGAAATAACTACACACACATTTTTCTCTTTATGAGCCATAAAATATACCTGGAAGTTTACCTAAGAAACTGTGCCCTACCACCAGACCTACTGCACCAGCTTCTAAGGAAAAGGCTTCTCAGGTGATTCGATACACAGTCAAGACTGAGAGCCACAGGTAAAGAGCTCACATAAGAAAACCGCCAAATACTCTATCAATGATGAAAAGGTGAAATAAGTAGGAATGGGAAGAAGGAAATCTCAGAATCACATGTATCTGTTTCCTCTCATACCTGACATAACCAACACTATTTACTCAATAAATAATGAGTAAAATCTAGAACAGAGATCTGGAGTGACACTCCAGTCCTGAGAGCTTAAAACTCTGACAAAACTCAATTGATGAGCTTCCCTGCTAGAGTAGGAAGTAGAGGAACAATGTCCTAGCCCCAGACATCAGCAAACCTTTTCTGTAAAGGGCTACAGAGTAAATACTTAAGGTTTTGCAGGTCAAGAAGTAAACTCAAGGACATTATAAAAATAGGCACTTAAATAACAAGAGAAAATATATGTTCACAAAATTTGTATGGATAAAATACAAAAAAAACTAATCATCGAGGATGTTTTTCTGACAACTACTAAAGAGAAGAATAGAATTGACATTTCACTTAATTGGGTTCAAATGTAGTATTCTGTATTATCAATTATAAATGTTCATCTATAAAAACTACTTACTTGCGGGCCATAGAAAAACAAGAAGTGAGCAAGATTTGGCCCAGAGGCCATAGTTTGCTGACACCATCCTAAGGAATATTGCAAAAAGGTAACCTTTTCCTGAGGCCTGTCTCCTCCCGCTTTACCTGTCACCAGACCAGTACCTTTCTGATTCAAAATTACCAAACTGTCCTGTCAACCTCAGTCTACATCCTCCTTTGCACAATCAGAATTTTCTGCTTAATGTAATTAACAGTGAAATATGCTTTAAACCAGCCAAGGAGCATTTTAAACTTAACAATTAGTTCTCCCAAAAAGAAGTTGTAACTAACCAAATATACAGCAAGATTTCTTTTTAAGCAGACTATATTCACCCTTCCTAACTAGTCGGCCATGAAATAAGATAAAGTAAGATTCACTATCAGAGAGCTATATACCACTGATATATCCACAACCACTATAAGGAGCCCAGTCATCTAATTACTTGCTAATGATGAGGCGGGCACTAAGTCAACCACAAATATCCACAACCCAGAATCCCAACACGTGTACAATCAATAAAGGCTCCCAATCCAACACTATATCCATTCTTCTCACTCTAAAGCAAATTAAGCTGGTCCAGAAGCAGAGATGCCTATAACAAACACAGCACCTTCTAGGGACAGGTCTTCTGGCTGTCACTTTTTTTTGCTCTGGTTCACTCTCTGCACTGGTGCCTTGTTCCTGTTCATCTTCTGAGGGTTCCCGTTTCCATTTTTCCCTACGATCAAAAGCAAAGCAAAATGATTTTTTCCTATATGAATTCTTCAATCTGACAAAGCCAATTTCAAATTGACTATCCAAATCGTGAACATGCATATTTTAAATGCTATACTAAGAGATTCGTTCTAGCTTCAATTAAATTTCGCTTGTGATCCATCCTAGACAATAATATCTATTCTTATCTATTAACAAAAATAAGAATGAAAACTAAATTTTATTTTTTAAATCATTTGTAGAGAAAAAAAAAACTTGTTAAATTTTTTATATTCCACTTTGATTTCAATACTGTCATTGACAAGATCAAACCCATAATATATACCCAAATCACTGGTTCTCAAATTTAGTGTACTTAAGAACAACCTAGATGGCTAATTAAGATACAGATTTTTTAGCCTTGGGCACAGAGTTAATGATTCAGTAGTCTGGGGTGGGGCCTGAGGGAATCTGAATTTGAAAAAATTCACAAAAGATGCTGATGCTGCTTGTCATAGACTTCTTTGAAAACTGTACTATATATTTCAATATCTTCAGAATATCATTTCAGGGAACAGTTCATAAACTTATTTTTTACTAATAAACCTGCCACCTATCAATTAATATCAGCTAAAGTAGTAGTTTGCTAATCTCCGGTGACTTATATTTTAGCTATGAACTCTATGAGTTTGCTTACTATATTTAGTTCACAACAGCAAATTCATACAAGTATTTGTCCTTTTGTGTCTGGCTTGTTTCACTCAACATAATGTCCACCAGAGAACAGAAGGTGGTTAGGCAATGGAAAGCTGAGATTTAACTTGTGTAGAATTGGTAAAAAGTTGTTTGGAAATGTTTGCAAATGAAAAGAAACAGTAAAAGTATGACATCACAGGATTTTTAATTAGTAGGACTAACATATGGTTACAAATAGTGGTTTCTCGTTTTTTTCCTTTTTTCTGGAGTAATGAAAATGCTCTAATAATGATTGAAGTGCTAAATGCATATTGATTATACAGTTTAGATAAATTATATGGTTTATGAACAAAAATAATAATAGGTGGGCTTGGGGAAAAATACACCAAATGTAAAATACAGACTATAGTTAATAGTAATACTTTGACGATGTTCTTTCACAATTTTTATTACAAATGTTTCACAATGATGCAAGTTATTGTTGGTGGAGTCAGGTATGGGAGCAATGTATGATGTCATTCATGTTCACTTTGTAGGTTCACTACCTTTATACTTATTGTTTATGTTTGTTCATGTATGAGTGATATACTTCAATAATTTTTTTAAAGAAAAAAAGAAGTGATTTGCAACAATTACAAAATAAAGTAGGTAGGTATTTCTTTGCTCCTTTAGATCTTAGAAGGTTTGAAAGAGCTGTAACGTATAAGAGTCTTACTTGCCCAACACAGTGTTTCAAGTTTATTTAAAAGACCAAATAAGATATCACAGTGACCTCAGGTCACTTCTCATCTGTGGGGAAGAAGGAACATGAACTGAGTATGAAATAACCCACAGGAAAATATACAGGCAGGTGCCTGAGGTTTCTCTGTTCAACATGCCTCCTGGGTCCGTGTATACAACTTGCCTCTTGAATCTGTGTATACAGAAAACTGTTGCAGAACTAAAACATCAAATCAATATTCTCCATGGGAGAATGGGTCAAAATAATAATGAAAGCATATTATAAAAAGGTAGGGGATCTGCAGATACCTGAGAACATTCCTAAAAGTTACAAGAGTCATCCTACCCCTGAATTGCACAGAGACCTCAGGGAAAAAACAAATTCAAAACTTCTGTAATAAGGCCATGAGGCATTTTTATGTACATTACTCAACTCTACCAGCAATGTGTGTTTACACATTCATCTCCCTAGCAATAGGTGACTTCCTCGCAAAGAGGGTTTTTGATGTTTATCTTTGTACCAGAACTTAGCACACAAGCAGGCAAATGAAAATGTCCCTGTGTTAAATACATCAGCTAAAGAATAAGTTACTTCAGCCTGCCAAATAAGTAGGCTACTTTTGAGAGCAGAATGCTAGGACAGTAAGGTTTGTTAGTATTGTATAATATCCTTCATTGTTTGTTTAAAACAAAGACCTCCTTACGTCTAACTAAGCTCTGGGCACCTTGTCTTATTCTGCTTCTCTACAACCTAGTACAATAAATGTTTGCTAAGGAATCCCAAGACTAGAAGGGGAGGGAGGGAGGGAAGGAAGGAGGGAAGGAAGAAAGGGGAGGAACGGAAGGGAAGAGGGAAGAAGGAAGATGTCTCCAGCAACTGGGAGACTGGCCTATTAGTCTGCAGTATCCCTTAGATCAAGTCCAGAAAAGTTTACCCTTCTGAACAGGCTCAAAGTCAAACTTTAGAGAAATAGTTTAACAGGAAAAAAGCTTGAAAGAACATTAACAGGTAAGACCCAAGGGGGGGTGTTCAAATGAGAAAGATCCACAGTCAAGTATTAATTCTAATTTACATAACCCCTCTAGGAATTGAACAACTAAATCAGGGCAGTAAATTAGGTCCCTGTCTATAAATGTGGGAAACTAAACTGACAGCAAACTTTGAAAGTAAGGATCCTGAGAGTGAGTTTTCCAGTTAAATCACAGTTTAAAGACTATAACCAAACAGTCTCAGAATCTCCAAACATGGGAGACTGGAAAAAAATTTAGCAAATCAAATGTCCAAAGAACCTCCTCCGGAGAAGGAATCTGAAGTCCAGTGACACAAGCCACTTCCCAACCATAACACAATGAGGACCAAAGATACAGGAAAAATTAAAAACAGCCTCATATATTCTGGGAAGATAAGGACAATCATTGGTTTAAAAGGCTTGGTTGGGTTTGTATGGAAATGTATTTGAAAGTTGCTTGATTTGTTTACATTTCAAGTACACTGAAAAAAAAAAGTTACAATCAGCATTACTAATCACCTCATAGCAGAGACAGGGTGGTAAGAATGATCAATTACCAAAAAAAGGAACTTCTTAACCCCACATACTGAAAGGCTTCTCTGACATGTTAAACTGGTGCCTACTCCTTTCTTATAAAATGCAAATTTTATGAGGAACACTCGTCCACTAAGCCATAAATTGTATTATAAATTGGGCCACAATGAAGAAATCTAAAATAGAAGATCCTAAGGAAAACATATTTCACATATCAAAGAAGAACTGCCAGACCAGCCATGAATAGGAGCTAAAAGCAATCAAGGGAATTTTTGTGAAAATTCTGGGAAATGGGGAGAAAAATACCAAGATTTGGTCACTAAGGCCCCGAGGCAATGTAACCAGACAGAAGTCAGAATGCAAGTATAGTTTTCCTCCTTCTCTGGAAAAAGTTTATTGGCAGGAACCTGGAAAGGCACAAATCAAATCTAAACAACAATAAATGAGAGGATGAATGAAAAGTCACTTTTAAAAATATGGGGTATAAACTCAGGTGAAGAGTCATAGATACTATTGACCGTGTGTAAGAACCCAACACAGACAATTCCATTCTCTTCCACTTCCCCAAAAGAACACCTTTTATGACAAGTTCCAACAAAAAAGGGTAATCTAGGACTAACAAGGATTCCCTTCTACTCTGTCCAGTTTGTGATAAACTCCCAATTCAAAACAGTGGAAAGGAAGAAATTATGATCCCAGGAGAAAAACTTCATGTGATTTTGGCTAAGATATTTTTAAATTACAGTTGGGAGAAAGGGTTCTGGAGGCATTTTAAAGTGGTACCATAATGAGTCAGCAGAAATCCTATGTAACAGATCCAAAATGTAGATAACATTACTACGCACTGCATGAAAAAAGGATTCAATATCAAAAGAACATGAATAGGTTAAATTAAACTCCAGGTTCTGTTTCTTTACAATGCAGGAGTTGCAATCTCAAATATCTACTAGCCAGTAGCTATTTGGATATCATGGCCTATCCAAAAGTGACAAAGACTACATACAGTCCCAGGCCACAGTTATGTGGGCCAGCATTGACAGGTATGTGTCAAAAGGAGCTAGAAATCTAAATTCTTATGTTCCATTTCTCAATTTTTCAATGGCAGCAACTAATTTTAAAAGTCTTTAAATATTATGCAGGACCACTGGGCTATATAACATCTTTAAGTTTTTAAAATGCTAATACATTGTGATACACATTATTATGGGTGGGAGGTTAATTTGTCTCTTTATAACTCTCAAAGAACAAATTCCCTTTAAAGACTGCCTTTTTCAAAAATACCAATTTCATAAAACCAAAGAAAGCAGAGCAGATGTAGCTCAGCAGTTCAGCACCTGCTTTGCATGTACGAGGTTCTGGGTTTAAGCCCAGGTACCTCTTATTTAAAAAAAAAGAAAAGAAAAGAAAAGAAAGGCTGTTAAAGGACCCCAGATTAAAGAAACATGACAACTAAATTCAATACCTGGGAAGCAGATGTGGCTCAACTGATAGAGTGTCCACCTACCCTATGGGAGGTCCAGGGTTCAGTACCCAGGCCTCCTGATCCATGTGGTGGGCTGGCCCATGTGCACTGCTACCACCCACAAGGAGTGCCGTGCCACGCAGGGGTGTCCCACGTGTAGGGGAGCCCCCCACACAAGGAGCGCTCCCCGCAAAGAGAGCCACCCCACGTGTAAAAAAAGCAGCCTGCCCCAGGAGTAGCACCGCACACAGAGAGCGCTGACACAGCAAGATGACACAACAAAAGAGAGACACAGATTCCCGGTGCCATTGACAAGAATGCAAGTGGACACAGAAGAACACACAGCAAATGGACAGAGAGCACAGACAACAGGGTGAGGTGGGGGGCGGAGGAGGAGAAATAAATGAAAAATAAATCTTAAAAAAAAATTCAGTAACTGATCCTACACTGAATTCTGTAGTGGAGGTGAAAAAATGTCATAAAAAGACATTATTGAGGCAGCGGACTTGGCCCAGTAGTTAGGGTGTCTAACACATGGAAGGTCCACGGTTCAAACCCCGGGCCTCCTTGACCCACGTGGAGCTGGCCCATGCACAGTGCTGAAGCACGCCAAGGAGTACCATGCCACGCAGGGGTGTCTTCCACGTAGGGGAGCCCCACGCGCAAGGAGTGCGCCCCGTAAGGAGAGCCGCCCAGCGCGAAAGAAAGTGCAGCTTGCCCAGGAATGGCGCCTCACACACGGAGAGCTGACACAAGATGACCCAACGAAAAGAAACACAGATTCCCGTGCCGCTGACAACAGAAGCGGACAAGACGACGACGCAGCAAAATAGACACAAAGAACAGACAACCGGGGCGGGAGGAAAGGGGGGAGAAATAAATCTTAAAAAAAAAAAAAAGACATTATTGAGTCAACTGATAAAATCGGAGTATGACAAACATATTTTAGCCAATGTTAAATCTATGTTCAAACTACTACTGTAGTGTACTTATGGGAGACAATATCTTTAAATCTTAGGAAATACACACTTAAATATTTAGGGGTAAAAGGCCAAGATAGGAAATTTTCTCAAATGTTTTGAATCTATAGATGTGTATATATAAATAGAAAGGAGTATACCCACAAAGCAAATGGGACAAAAATGTTAACCACAGATCAAACTGGATAAATTACACAGGTGATCTTTGTACTTTTATTCTTTTAACTTTTCTGAAGTTTCAAATTAACTCCAAAAAAAAAGTTACTTGTAAAAATAAATTTAGTTCTCCAACATGGTAGCCACTACCCATGTGAAACTATTTATGCACATAAATGTGGCTAGTCCAAATTGAAATGTGCTATAAGGGTAAAATAAACAGCAGGTTTTTATGTTTGTTTGGAAACTAAAGAACATATATTTTCTTTTACTTGTCTATGATAAATTATTTGCTTTGATAACAGAAGTTAACTCAGAAAAGGACTTGAACTAACTCAAAGGCCAAACCACGCTATTATCAGTTAAATGTGAATAGTTGTTCAGAGTTTACTAAACCACTGATTAAGGCCACTTTTGTTTAATTTATAGTGAAACTTGAAATTTGAAAAGAACGTATATACAGTGTTCCTGAAAAATCTCTGAAAAGTTACTTTCCCTTAAACATTAAGGAATTTTACCACAATCTCCCATATCCCCAAACCCCTTAAATAGGGGTCAGGCCATTCTATCCTCAGTTTTGAAAACTGGCCACAAACCAATAGTGACAAAAAAGAATACAGATGATTTAACTTGAGGGAGGCATTACATGTCAAAAAATAAGTGTAATATAATGAATGGATATGATTCGACATGGAAAGAATATTGAAGTCAGACTCCAGAAGGAAAGGGCAAAGAGTAAAATAAAGGAAAAGAGTAGTCTTCATAACTTTTCTTTTGCTGGAACCCAAATATAAGGACCAGACTATTCTTCTATAACCTGCTTTACTTGGTTGTAAATGTCTTCCAAAGTACCTCCTTGTGTAACAGAGCCTTGAAATGTTCAGTAAACTTACTTCATGACTCTCTCGTTTCGTGGCTCTCTCGTTTTTCTGGCTTGTTCTTCTGTGAAACGTTTATTCATTTCTATGATATCTTCCATGGATTTGGGCTGAATAAACATAGAGAATGGATACAGCTGTGCAATCTGGAGTCTCTTTTATGGCATTTCTGGACACATGGAATATAGTGTTTAGTATTTTTTGCTACTTCTTGTACAGACTGAACACTTGTTCCAATACAGATGGTTGTTTTGCAGGCCAGCGTCAATGAATTTATGTTCCTGGGTACCTTTTCCATCTGTTCTCTTGAAGTCACAAAATGATAATTTCTTCCATCTACCTCATAACCTCATTTTGGTCTAGTTGTATGAGGAACACATGATCTAAATTTGCCAGGAAATTCTGAGATCAAATCAACATTTATTCTATCTTTCATAGGTCCCAACAAGATCACTGATTGAGTATAATTAACTTCTTGTTGGTTCCTAAGATAAAACATATATTTCTTGGCCATGGTACCTACTTTCACTATCGCTGGCATTAGAAGTTACATGCTGGTCAGCTTCACTTTTTTCTTGCTCAGCCTAGCCTTTGTTTTTACAGAAGGGACATTTTCAGGAAGAAGTTCTTTTCATACTTTAGTTTCTCATTTTAGAATTCAATTTCTTGTTTTTTCTTCTCAACTCCTGGCTAACTAGGAAATCACTCCAACTTCATCACTTTCACCCTGTGACATAATCTGCCTGGTTTGCCACCATTCTTATCATCAGAAGCATTAGTAACATAGAGGATGTCTCCAAATTTGAAATTCAATCCCAGTGGGAAGTCCACGTTTGTCAATCTGGTCATAATGAAAAAGGGCTGTGACATAGAGGGATCATTTCTGACTAGTTTGAAGAGAACCTGCCCCAGCATTGATGCTACTGTTCATCATCTGCTCTCTTAAGTCATGTATTTCAGCTTCAAATGACTGTATTCTTCAGGTCAATACTGTGCCAATAATGTGCCAGCATTTTTTAAAAGATTTATTTATTTATTTCTCTCCCTTTCCCCACCCCCACCCCCCCCCCCCCGCAGTTGTCTGCTCTCTGTGTCCATTCACTGTGTGTTCTTCTGTGACCGCTTCTATCCTTATCAGTGGCACTGGGAATCTGTATTTCTTTCTTGTGTCATCTTGTTGTGTCAGCTTTCCATGTCGGAGCCATACCTGGGCAGGCTGCACTTTGTTTCGCACTGGGCGTCTCTCCTTACGGGGTGCACTTCTTGCACGTGGGGCTCCCCTACGCGGGGGACACCCCTGCATGGCAGGCCACTCCTTGCATGCATCAGCACTGCACACTGGCCAGCTCCACACGGGTCAAGGAGGCCCGGGGTTTGAACCAGGGACCTCCCATGTGGTTGTCGGACACCCTATCCATTGGGCCAAGTCTTTTTCCCATGGCCAGCATTTTTCAATATGGCTGTCCCTGGTCATGGCTGGCAGCTCTGAGGTCAACACTGTTTACCGAGATCTTCACTAAGATCAGCAGGTCCTCCACACAATATAAAGGAAATAAATATTTCTTCTCCATCTTCACCTCCTACAATGTTGAACCCAAGGCCTGTTGAGCCACAATGAAGAAAATCTTTTCTAGGTTCTCTTGTGATTTTATCATCTCCAGGCACTGCTTTTGAAACTGTTATCTGGGTGGTTATGCAGGTGTTTGGCCCAAAAAGGAAGATGGGCTAGCATAGTAATCAACAGGCTGACTAGTGGTGGTAGGGTGAGGTATGAGTGCCCTTATGATATTATGCATGTTTGTTTTTTAAGTTCAAAACTTTTATTATACACTTGTTATTTATGTATTTTTATGTATGAGTGATGACTTCAATAAATTTAAAAAAAAAAAACAGGCTGAGAAAGAGTTGGTGCTATCAGGTGGTTTATAGCCATCATTCATATACCTACTTGTGGGTTTTGCCACTTACAAAAAAAATCAGATGCATTCTTTAAGGCAGTTATTGCTTCTTCATGAGTAACTTCTTCTAAACAAACACCATTCAGTGCTAAAAGTTCATCTCCAATCTCAAGTTTGCCATCTTTATGCGTTGCACCTCCTCCCATTATTTTGGTTGTACAGATGCTATTATCTCCAGGAATGTGCTGATTTCCAACACCTCCAGCAATGTTAAACCCAAGACCTTTAGGACTTTTAATTAGTTTTATTTCCTTTGTTTTCTTTTCTGATATTGATTTCCATCTTTTTACATACAAGCATGTGACAGACCCTGTCTCTTTCAACACTTCAACCACTGTGCTATGTGTTGCATAATGACCATCTACTTCATTGACTCATTTCTTTTTTTAAAGATTTATTTATTTATTTATTTCTCTCCCCTTCCCCCCAAACCCCAGTTGTCTGTTCTCTGTGTCTGTTTGCTGCGTCTTCTTTGTCCGCTTCTGTTGTTGTCAGCGGCACGGGAATCTGTTTCTTTTTGTTGCATCATCTTGTTGTGTCAGCTCTGTGTGCGGCGCCATTCCTGGGCAGGCTGCACTTTCTTTCGCGCTGGTCGGCTCTCCTTACGGGGCGCACTCCTTGCGCGTGGGGTGCCCCTACGCGGGGGACACCCCTGCATGGCATGGCACTCCTTGTGATTTCTTGATATTCATAATCTGCATCAGTGCCATTAACATAAGTCAGTATTTTCAAGCTACCTGTGACCAATACTGGAGGAAGATTTGTCTTTATTGGTGAAATATTAGAATGAGAAACAAATCCATGGACATTTTTCAATCTCATATTTCCTGAGATATGAATCAGTTCCAGGCCTATCACCTCATTAGGGATCTGAGGGGAAATGTGCTCTGGTAAATGGTATTGACTTCTCCACACCAGCGCTAAGACTACTTGGTAGTGTGTCTGATGTCACAGTAGTGCATGGAAGCCAGGACATTTCCCAAGTATTCACAAGCTATATTGGTTCAGACTGCTTTCAATGATCCATACATTTTGGATTATCCAGTATGGTCACTTAACAAAATTCCTGAATATCTATTAAAGCCTGAAAGAGATTGCTCTGAAAAATGTCAGTAACTCATTTTATGGAACTTCTGAGGTGTCTGTTCTCAGTTTGGATTAGTTTCAAAGATACTCTTTCGAAAGGAGCAAAGCTCTCTGGTATCTTGCTTCTGGACCAGCATTTTTCTCCAGAATCAGGGAGATGGCAAGCACCAGTCTTTCTCCTTCCTCATTTTGTCTGTGGGCCAGACAGGACAACTGCCACTCTCCAAGACACCCTCATGCCCTACATGCACACCTCTGCTGTACCCCACACCCTGTAGCACCACCACAAAGTTTCTGCGAGCTTTGAGCACCCGAAGCCAGGGTAGGCTCTAGTCCTAAGCCAGGTAGTTCCCTGCCCTGAGACCTCGCCACATTCCCCCTCCCACATCTCCAGTTGCTAAGGTAAGGGGCTGAGGAGACAGGGTATGAGCTCCCTTAAGTGGCCACACTACACTCCAGCAGCCTCTTCCTTGTCCTCGGCCACCATGTCCTCACCTGCCGTAGCTAGGTACCTCTCTTGACCTTTCCTTTCCCAGCCACCCCATCCAACCCCTAAACACAGGATTTTGAAAAAAATATTTTTAAAAATGTAAAATGTAAAAAATTAACAATTTTTGTGTTGTTATATGCTGAATTGATAATATTTTGAATGTGTGGTTAAATAAAATTTATTAAAATTTTTTTAAAAATCTAAAATTTGTGAGTATAATCTGTAGAGTTTCAGCTAAAAAAGCAACTAGCCCATGCTATTTCACAATTTCCATCCCTTTTGAGAGTCTCACTCAATTCTCGAACTCCTGTGCCCCCACAATAGACTCTGTTATACCTGCTCAGATCAGAGAGCCCTTGTAGTGTTGAGCCTTGCAACTTGAGTGAGTCTTAGCAGATGTAGGACCTCCTCTGATTAAGCTTCTTTCAGCAATCAAAACTGACTCACGAGAAGAGCTCCCAGTAAGTCCTCAGTGTTCACCAGCTGCCCAGAGAATGGAAGGAAGTAAGGCTAGCCCAGTGCCCAAACACACAAGCAAGAGTTGAGCAACTTCAGCTCCTGACAAGTTCCTAAAGAAAAGCTTCAAGACAGAGAAGCAGGATTACAGAGAAGATGTAACCCACCCTGCAAGAACTAACAGATTCTAACTCAGGGAAAGGGTCATGAAGTTCTCCTAGGGTTACTGACTTCGGGGAGCTCTTAAGACTATAAGAGAAAGAAATTAAAGATAGGACCTGGTCACCAGAGTTAAGTGTGATATGTTACACAGTGGCTAAATAAATGCTGGCTTCTTCACACATGGATTAGGTCATTAAAATGGGAAGTCAAAGATTTCAAATACCATTTAGATCCCATTCAAGAAACCAGCAGAACGCAGTCAGATAGTGGAGGAAAGAGAACACGCATGGACCTTACAAAGTGTGGTCAAGAACATTTCAGAAAAGGCCCCCAATACAACTATAAAACGAATAAGCAGGGAGAAAATCTTCCAAGTAAGACCATGGCACTGAGGTAGAACAAAAGCCTTCTAGGATGCCAAGATATGCAGGTTTTTTATTAGTTGCTATTCTTCCAACTCTGAGTAATATTTAAAACAAATGAAACTGTTCTCTAGACAGTACAAATACTAAATACTTCACTTCTCTGTCAAGTTCTTTAATAATCCACATTTAGTGTCAAAAAATTACAACATAGTTTCTAGTGTTAGATAGGCAGAATAGTTACTCTATTTTGATTTTTTTTTAATTACTTGCCTTAGTCCAAATATTTATTAAAGATTTAGGACAGAAAATATCTTAACAGGGGCTTTTAATAGGGATCATGGACAACTGTTTAATATGAGAACACCTTAACTGTGTAATTTTGAAAATCTACATTTTTCTAGATGTAGAAAAAATGGTCTCTAGAGCCATATTGTCAAAGGGATCCATACCCCCCCTTCAAAAATAAGATTTTAAAAATTATTTCAACACACTCATTTTTATTTTTACCAAATTAGTATTTTTAAAATAACTTTAAGAAAATAAATATTATATATAATCTACACTATAAAGTAATTTCACTTAAGCCCAAGAATGAAAATTTTCTGGCTTAAGAACTACAATATTAAAATCATATGGAAACCACAATTGAAATTTCACACCAAAAGAGGTGCCCAACCAATAAAATTTTGCCATGTCAACACAAAGAACAAAAGAAAATGAAAACAGCAAATCTAAAAATTGTTCCTTGCCTACTAGAATAGAAGTGTTGGAATACTTATCCATATATTTGGCATTTGTACACATTTTTAGTCTTAAAAAGAAAATAAACTGGGCTAAGTGGGCTAATCAGACAGAAGAAGGTAGATATGCCCCAAGAAATAGCCCATGCCCATGTGGAATACTTCCATATGCTAAACTGGAAATCCTGTACTTAAAATGCTGCTGCAATGGCAGTCAAAGTATACAACAGCCCAGGCTAATGAGAGAAACAGAAGTAGATTCTGAGACCTGGGGTAGACTAAAAGACACAACAAAGGTAGTCCTGGAAATGATGACATGTTCCTACGCAACTTCAGAGCGGAAAAAAAAAAAAAACGGAAAACTACTGGAGTAATGTCCCCCACGGAAGACTTACTGTTTTTTCAGTTGCCTCTGGCCTCTTCTTTTTGGGCTCCCACTCTCAGACCCGCTACTTGCCTTCAGTGAGTGGGGGGGGAAAAATGATTACAGACTTTAATTCACAGTTCTTAAGAATAACACTATATCTTGGTTCAACAATTTACTCAATTTAGCATTCTTCAATATGAACTTTTAGACAGAAAGAAACCTAAGCACTTGTTTAGTGACGCTCACTCTTCTTTTCTTTAAAAATTAATGTCTGTCCATTATTACTGAGCTATCATTATAGCCAGGAAATATTTATCTCATCTTGACCTTTAGAATACTGTTCAGTAAAACAATGGAAATATTTTCTATCTGCACTAACCAATACATTAGCCACCAACCACATGTGGCTCCTCAACACTTGAAATGTGGCAAGTGTCATGAAGAAGCAGAATTTTTAATTTATTCAATTTTAATAAATATAAATCTTAAAAGCCACATGTTTTATAGCATGCATATTGAACAAGGCCAATTTTGGATATCAAATGAAAATCCATAACATTTAGCCTGTGTGCCACTAAAGGCAATTACTATTTACGTATTTCATTTTAGATTCATTAGAGACCATGTTCAATCATAAAGCAACAGTGCTTTGCTAATGGTGCCATGCCAAAGGCACTATACAGTCACAGGTATTTAAAAGCTAAAAGAAAAAGCAAAAAAAAAACAAGCAAAATAGCAAACTTCTGTTGCACTTAAGTCTCAAGCCCTACAGAGAATGTGTTTATTATTTATACACAAAATAGGAACAACTATGTGATGGGTTATAATAAATAGGGTTCACTAACCTAGCCCTAGCACTATGGACAAAGAAAGCAAAGAAAAACCACCTCAGAAGTCACTCAGAATAAAACATCTCAAATACAAGACAGATGTTAAGGTGAATTATATTTTTAAAGTACAATTACCAAACCCCACTCCCAACTTACAAACTTTGCTATCAATATTTAACTTTCATCAAAAGGGTATTATATAGCTAAGAAAAGCAAATTTCTCCTAAAAATGCAGAAAGAGGACATTACACTGAGACAAGGGTGGCTCTTATAAGAGGCAAAAATCCACAAATATCACAACTGAAAAGGTGAGAAGTTTGATTCCATAGAAACAAGAGAATCTGGTACATAATATGAACGTTAAACATCACCAATCTATCTCTCACAGATAGACAAGAGTTAATTATGTATGAAACATAATTCATTTAAAAGTAACAATATTTCAGTAAAATGAAGAAACCAAATTTAAGGAAATTAGAAAAATTTTTTAAAAAAACACATTACTTAGGTTAAGAACACCCTCCCCTTCCTTTCTCAGGAACAAATCTGAAGCTATTCCCATTGTTACACTTGTTTATTATGCAAGTTACTCACTTAACAAAATATAGGAGACACCAGGACTCAAGGTGTTTAAAAGTAAACTTGCTACAATTAATTTCACTGTAAGAAACTTGACCAGAAAAAATTTTAATTAAAAAAAAATTTTTAGACCAGTTCTATATTGCTCTATTTAAATGTTCACTATTATATGATCTTTCTGGTGAGTTTACATTTTCATTCACTTCTTGCCTTACTAGGTATGTTCATAGAAGTTCATATTATAGTTATTAAATTCCCATGCCTGATGCTCAGTCTTGTTAATGATAATACATAACAGAGCTGAAAAGAATGAAGACAGGGAGTATAAATATATCCTTTGAAAACTTTACTCTTACCTCTTCCTTAATATTAAATCGTGATGGTTCTTGTCTGCTTCGGTTTGACCGCCTGACCCCATAAACATCAGGATATTCTTCCCACATCTGTAAAATTAACAGACCATGCACAAATCATTTTTCTTGACCCCCATTTATTTATTTACTATTTTCATTACAGGCAAACTTATTTCAATTTAAAACAATTCAAGTAACAAAGCATTTGTCAAAAGGGTTGTTTTGTTAGTTTTTTATGAAATAACAAAGCACCAACTTTAAGAATACGAAATATTGTTTTAGAATATATTAGTTTCCAGTGCCCCTTTTCATTACTAAACTGTTATTAAAATATACTGTATTCCATACCCATCACTAAAATGTAAATTTACAGTTGAATATCTATGGCAAGGTAAGATAGTAATTACTTCTAAAAAACACAAAGGATTTACTGTTAAGTTTTAAATTCTCTAATGTTTTGACATTTCAACTTTGCACATTGACCTGAGACACTGAAAAAAAAAACAAGCTCCAGGGTCCCACCATGTCTAATTAAGTAAGAACCGGGGCATTCATACATTTAATTTCCTCAGGTCAATGTGCATACTGATATCCCAGATACATAAAGATCAGGTATTTCTAACATGTAGCTATAAGTTCTCAGAATGAAAACCAATGGCACCCTTTTCCTAATAAACCCAATTTTATTCTCTAGCATTTATTAGTCCTTTGCCTTTAAGACTTGATTTTAATAACAATCCTTATCAGTGGTCCAAAAAGTAAAGTTTAAAAAAGGGATTAGTTAAGGAGTAAAGTTTTTCCCACATTATATTAACACCATCTTACAAGAAGGCTCAAACCAGCAAACCTATTAGAAAAATGTGTAATACTCCCACACACCCTGCATTTCTCAACGTCTAATGATTACAGTTGAATCCCCAATCTCACTCTCCTCTCCAGAGATAATTACTGCTAAGTGGATATAGGTTCCTTTCAAAAAAAAATTTCAGACGAAATGAATTTGAGCAGATTGTGGGGCATTAAAATGATGATCTTTAAAAGAAGTAAAATATGCAAAAGACATGCTTAAAAGTCAAGATTAGAATAAAGGCTTGTTGTCAAAACAGAGGGAATAGCTAATATCATGAAAATATTTAGAAAAGTGAAACAGAATGTATACAAAAGAGAAGTCAACAGCTGAGACTCAAAGAATGCTCACATTTTAAAATATGGAAAGTGGATCCCAAAAGACAAAATTGATAGAAGACCAAGAAAAACACATCATTAAGCCAAGGGAAGATTTGTTATCAACAGTACCTAGGGAAGTGGTCTTGGCCCAATGGATAGGGCGTCCACCTACCACACGGGGGAGGTCCATGGTTCAAACCCCAGGCCTCCTTGACCCGTGTGGAGCTGGCCCATGTGCAGTACTCATGCGCACAAAGAGTGTTCTGCCACACAGGAGCGTCCCATGTAGGGTAGCCCCACGTGCAAGGAGTGCGTCCCATTAAGGAGAGCCTCCCAGCACAAAAAGAAAGTGCAGCCTGCCCAAGAATGGCGCCACACACACAGAGACCTGACACAAAAAGAAAAACAGATTCCCGGTGCCACTGATAAGGATAGAAGCGGTCACAGAAGAACACACACCGAACGGACACAGAGAGCAGACAATGCGGGGGGGGGGTATAAATAATAAATCTTTAAAAAATTAAAAAAAAATAACAGTACCTAAAAAATATGCTGGAGTGAGATGAAGAACAAGACCACAAAAAGAAGCCAACCAGATGGCACAGGAATGGGCTTTTTTTTTTCCGTCCCCCCACCCCATTGTCTGCTCTCTGTGTCCACTCATTGTGTGTTCTTCTGTGACTGTTTCTATCCTTATCAGCAGTACTGGAAATTTGTGTTTTTGTTGTGTCATCTTGTTGTGTCAGCTCTCCGTGTGTGCAGTGCCATTCTTGGGCAGGCTGTACTTCTTTCGCACTGGGCGGCTCTCCTTATGGGGCGCACTCCTTGCGCGTGGGCAATCCCTATGTGGGGGACACCCCTGCGTGGCACGGCACTTCTTACGCTCATCAGCACTGCACATGGGCCAGCTCCACATGGGTCAATGAGGCCCATGTGGACCTCCTATATGGTAGGCGGACACCCTATCCATTGAGCCAAGTCTGCTTCCCAGAATGGGCATTTTAGAACTAAAATCCAACATAATCATAGAATCTCATGTCCTCAGTTTACAAAGGTGGAAATTGTATAAACCTTCATTACACAATTGTGGAACTGGTAGAATTTTATAATAGAAAGAACAAAAGATCCACAACTGATAGAACTATGTAATGGAAAAAACAAAAGACCCAAATCAAGAGTTAGGAATAAGCAAGTGGTAGGAAATAAAAGTGGAGGCAGCAAATGCAAAACACTGAATAAATCTGGCAGAGAAAGGAAGAGAAAAATAGAGCTTTATTCTAGCCCCATCCACTGACCCCTAGCACTCCCACCCTTATTTTTAGACCTCTGCTAGTGCTATGAAATTATTTATTTTACTCAACACAGGGATTTGTGGCACTTTTAATTAAGTGGGGGTGGTCAAATCATTTAAATTTCACTATATCTATTAGTTATTTTAAAATACTAGTTAGACATTCTCGTTCAACTACTGGGACTTTCATTACAGTAGATGCTGTAATGCTTATTTATATCTTTAAGTCATCTTGTGTTCATATTTGTCCTTTTGAGAGCTAATGTTTATCATTCAACCACTCTACCAAAAAGGCTACCATGTAAAATGGGTATATATATAGAAAACAAAGAAATTCATTAGATCTCACTTTAGAAAATGACCATGGGGAAACGGACTTTGGCCCAGTGGTTAGGGCGTCCGTCTACCATATGGGAGGTCCGCGGTTCAAGCCCCGGGCCTCCTCGACCCGTGTGGAGCTGGCCCATGCGCAGTGCTGATGCGCGCAAGGAGTGCCGTGCCACGCAGGGGTGTCCCCCGCGTGGGGGAGCCCCCACGCGCAAGGAGTGCACCCGTGAGGAAAGCCGCCCAGCGTGAAAAGAAAGTGCAGCCTGCCCAGGAATGGTGCCGCCCACACTTCCCGTGCCGCTGACGACAACAGAAGCGGACAAAGAAACAAGACGCAGCGAATAGACACCAAGAACAGACAACCAGGGGAGGGGGAGAAATTAAATAAATAAATAAATCTTTAAAAAAAAAAAAAAAAAAGAAAATGACCATGAAAGGTACTGTCCAATCATTCCAACTGGCTAGTCTTCCAGAGTTAACAGACCTATGCAAATATAGCTTATATACTACTAATGTTTTAGAACTGATCACCTTAACCTTAAAAGTATATTTTAATATTTTTGCCTGGCGCTAGCCATACTTTTATCTTGAAATTTAGTCTTATTAATAATTCTTTGTCTTCTTTCTTAGTTCCCCGTTATCTTAAGTTAAATAAGGTCTTACAAGGGAAGCGGGTGTGCCTCAAATGACTGAGCTCCTGCCTACCACATGGGAGGTCCCAGGTTTGGTTCCCAGTGCCTCCTGGAGAAAACCAGCAAGACAGAGGGCTGTCGTGACAGGCAGGAATGGCGAGCTGACACAACAAGGAAACACAAAGAGAAAAGACAATGAAAGTCACAACAAAGCTCAGGTGACTCAAGCAACTGAATGTCTCCCAAAGAGGAGGTCCAAGGTTCTGTTCCGGTGCCTCCCAAAGAGAAGACAGGAAGACACAGAGAGCACACAGCAAATGGACAGAGACCAGACAGTGAGCGCAAACAACAGAGGGGGAAGGGAATTTTAAATAAATACAGTTTTACAGTTTTAGTATTTGTGAATCCCAGGCAGTCGACTAAGATTTCAGTAAAATTTCACAAACTTGAAAGTCCATTAACAAGTAATTTGCCAGGATACACGTAAGAATGCCAATACTGCAATTCAGTAGCTTCTTAAACCACCTATTTTCAATTACTAACTCAACAGGAAATGTGTAATGATGGGGCTGTATTCTTTTTCCCAACTTATAACATCCCGGATACAAATGTGACCTAGCTAATTTCACAACAGTAACTGAGACTAATGTTCTCTTTATGTTCTATTGGCTAATACACAAAAAGAATGCTTTCATCGTAACGTATTTCTAAAAATAATACAAATCATGTTTTCCATGGTTTCCTCTGATCTCTACAACTAAAGACCTCTCCATTTTAAAGACAGTTATATTCTAACTTTATTTTACATTTCAGAATAATTGTTCCTAATAGTTCATTTAAACATGTGTTACAGCCTTCTTTTAAAAAACACCTAATCTGAACCTGCAAGGAAAGCCAGGCTCAGACATTAGGTTCTAAAGATAGCTGGGCAAGGACTTCTGCTCCATGCCTGGGTGCTAAGTTTCTGAATTTAATGACATTCAGGACAAGATACCTAAGTGCAATTTTTATATATAAATGGGTCTTTTTTTAAAAAGTCACCACCTGAATTGTCTCTTGGGACAGGTCCCCCAAATCCTGAGCAGGTAACAAAGTATAATACTTGATTGTCTAAATTTCACTTCTCTAGTGATACATTAATTAGTAAGGATTACTTTCATTTTTCTATACCTATACTATCATCATCATCATCATCCCCCACCAGTTAGTGAGGATCAATTAAGCAATGACTATGCTGGGAACAGAACTGAAATAACATGGTTGCTGTTACAATTCTGTTGACAGGTTAAGCACCTTTGATTTGTTTTTTAATTTCAGGTTTGCTGAAGCTAATTTAAAGTTATCTGTACTGTTACAAAAACCTGCACACACAAAGTATAGGTTTGTATCTCAGAATAACACGGCTTAAATAAAATGTAATTTATCATATACCTTTCCATTTCCTTAAGACATTTTTTTTTAAAAGATTGATTTATTTCTTTTTCCCCAAAGGCCGCCACCCCGTTGTTTTTGTGCTCGTTGTCTGCTTTCTGTGTCCCTTCACTGTGTGTTCTGTATCTGCTTGTCTTCTCTTTAGGTGGCACCAGGAACCAATCCTGGGACCTTCTGGAGTGGGAGAGAAACACTCAATCTCTTGCGCCAGCTCAGTTCCCTGGTCTGCTGCATCCGTTATTGTCTCTCCAGTTTGTTTTTGTTGCGTTATCTTGCTGTGCCAGTTCTCCACATAGGCCAGCACTCCTGAGCAAGTCAGCACACCGCATGGGTCAGCTCTCCACTCAGGCCAGCTCACCATGCAAGCCAGCTTGCCTTCTCCAGGAGGCCCCCAGGAACTGAACCCTGGACCTCTAATATGACAGATGGGAGCCCAATCACTTGAGCCACATCTTCTTTCCAAGACACCTTATTTTTAAGTTCTCAATAGTATTCCAGGTAGCAGATATAGCTCAAGTGGTTGAGTGCCTGCAGTATTTTTTCTTATGAGGTCCCAGAAATTGAACCCAGGACCTAAGTACATGGGCAGCAAGCACTCAACCACTGAACTACATCTGCTCCCCAAGTTGGTGTTTTCATTTGTTTTGTTTTTAGGTTGTTCCAGGGATCAAACCTGGGACCTTGTTCATGGGAAGCAGGCAGTCAATCACTTGAGCTACATCCACTCCCCAAAGCAGTATTCTTCTGGATTTTTAGTGTCTAAAACATAATTCTCTCAAAATAAAATTTTGAAAGATAAGCTGCAGTCTAATTTATCAAACCAAGTAATTAATTTTCCCCAAAAGGAATACATTTTGAAATTTGGGCATCAATGAGAAAATACTACTCAAATTTAATTTTTGACTTTTTGCAACCTTTGCTGGAAGACTCTTTTTCATTAAGCAAAGAATACCAACACTGTTTAAGGTATAGATAATTTTTTTTCCTGTAAGAACTATTTCCCTTCCACATAACAAAAACTGTCTTTACTCTTGGATAATAATTTCCTAACACTAAGCTTTACAATTGCAATCTACAAGTCAATTTAAAGGCTATTTGCCATTATCTAAATGTCAATGATTCTATTATTTTCAGCATACAGAAATAACTGTTAAAGACAACCTATAAAAATTTGTTTTGCCCTATAATTTGAAGGTTCAAGTAACTTAATATTTTCCTTATAGCCCTGTGTTATTAACTGTATCAGTAGGTTAGAAAGCAGCCCCAATTTATATCCACAGACAGGATATTATTAGAAAATGTGGTTAGAGTTTTTATTATCAAGATTCATTAATGAGTTTTCTATAGGAAATACAGGTCTGCTAGCTGGCCTAGCACAGAATACATTTGTACTGTATACCAAAGTTGATACCTTCTTCACATCAGCTATCCGTTCCTTCTTTGAGGCTGGCTTCTCTTTGGCTTCCGGAAGAACTGGTTGGGATTTGGAACCTGCTGATTCACTCTCAGATTCTGATGGACTCTCAGAAGATTCAGAACTGCTATTCGACTCGCTGCCATGTCCACTTCCTGGATCACTGCCCTGTTCACTTTCTGACTGGCTGCCTGAGTCTGAACCAGATGCTTCTTCAGACGCTGAATGACTTAAAAAAAATAAAAAATAAAAAAGTTTAAAAACATTTAAAAACCTACCAAAGGTATCTGTTTTTAAAAAAACCCAAGGGTTAAATGTCAAGATAATTTTGGCAAATAATGCCATTGCTGTCATTCTCAATATCCCTAATAGCTACCATTTCCTGAGTGTCTCACATGATGCCACATCCCAGCTACTTTAAATAGATTATTGTCCCTTCCATTTAGAGGAAGAAACAAACTCAGTAAAGTAACAACTCCTCCAAACTAACACAGGTAAGATTTGTAACCAGACCCATCAGAAGGAGCTAAGTCTTTTATCTGTTAAGTATCATTCTCCCAAGACAAACACAAAACCAAACAACAAAAAGCAGAACCAAAACAAAAACCAAGGCACAGCTGAAAAATGCAATCTCCTTGCAATTATCTAATCAGTCCTTAACCACAGTACCTTAACTATATTAGGTTTATCTAGGGAGCTTTAACCCCAATCTAGATATCCTTTTAGGAATCTTCCACAGAGCCCCAGCAGGGTATACTCAACATTAAAAAATAAACAAGGGAGGCGGATTTGGCCCAGTGGTTAGTTAGGGCATCCGTCTACCACATGGGAGATCCAGGGTTCAAACCCCAGGCCTCCTTGACCCGTGTGGAGCTGGCCCATGCGCAGTGCTCCCACGTAGGGGAGCCCCACGCACAAGGAGTGCACCCCGAAAGGAGAGCCGCCCAGCGCAAAAGAAAGTGCAGCCTGCCCAGGAATGGCACCGCACACACAGAGAGTTGACACAACAAGATGACTCAACAAAAAGAAACAGATTCCCATGCCACTGACAACACAGTAGTGGACAAAGAAGAACATGCAGTAAACAGACACAGAGAACAGACACAGAGAACAGACAACGGGGGCAGTGGGGGGAGGGGTAGGGGAGAGAAATAAATAATAAATAAACTAACAAACAAAAGGGGAAATGGGGAATGGGGACTTTGTTTGGTACAGTTTGTTTGGGTAATGGATGGTGGTGATGGCTGCATAACATTGTGAATGCAATTAACACCACTGAATTGTAGTATACCTGAAAGGGGTTAAAATATTAAATGTTAGGGTGTATATATGTTTAACATATACTCAGGAAACACATCGTATCCCTGTGGGGGTATTCTTAATTGAATGCTCAGTTAGGAACTTGATTCAAATAATCCAGTTAAGATTACAGTAGCCACACATTGCCCCACCCCCTTCCTCATTCCAAACACCCTTTGTGAGGGTAGAGCAACCAAGTCAGGTAGATGACATCCTAAACCCAAAATAGAAACAACAAAAGGCTGGGAGGAGACAAAGAGTAGCAACCCTGGAGGTAAAGAAGGCAACAACCCTCCTTTCAAACTGAGAGCACAATTCCAGGCTAGGTAGAGGGACACACTAATAAGAGTGAAGATCATTTAAAGCAAAATGACCTAAAGTTGATGGACTCTGCAACAAGTGGTGGACAGCTCACCCAACTCTTCTGCTTGAAAACCATCTTTTGGGGACAGAGCAGAGCACAGCAAAGGAGACAAAGAGCAAACAAGAGAATCCAGGAAAGCATTAACGTAATGGAAAAGTCCTAGAGCTCAGAAACCAGCCAGAAGATAAAGACTGGTGGCATGAAGCCTGGAAAGCTAAAAGAAGGCAGGCTTCATATGTATAATCACCGTATCTTCCGTATTAAAAATGGGGTCATATACTTGGCAAATGTCTCTCAGATGAACAGGGCTGAACACTGGAAACTGCAAATGACCCAGAAAATCCCTTGTGATCCATAGTTAGCACATTATACAGTAAAAAGGTCTTTCAGGAGAAATGAGAAAGCCAGAAGAAAAAAATCAAAAGGGTGTGGCTTCTCTTGGCAATGGGGAGTAAAAAGGAAAGTAGGCATTGCCTAATCACCTAATAAGTACCTGGCATTATACTAAGTATATTTACTATTTTGTTTATTCCTAAGAGCTACCCAATTAGGGATTATTACCCCATCGAAAGGATGGTAACACTGAGATGTTTTAAGCAACTTGGCCAGTGACAAAACTGGCAAGGGGAGAGATTCCTATTTTACCCTAGGAATCCAAAACCTAATATTTACAAAATACATCTTATCCCTGTTACACAACGTCCAAAAAGATAGGTATCACTAGAACAAGAGACACAGCACTTTAAAGGCCTCATTTTAATAACCGTTTCCTTAGCCCGTTTCCAAATAAAAGCTGACTAAGGAATTTTGTAGTCATTTACTCTACACCTGTGACCAGCAGGAGAGAGGCAGACTGAGAGGTACAGAAAAAAAGTGTAAAGCTCTGGCATCCACGGCTTGAGTTCCAGTACTACTAGATCACCTCAGGCAAATCTCGAACATCTTTCAGCCTGTGCCATCCTTTGTGAAATCTACCCCATAAGGTCATGAAAGTCTCAAAATGACAGCACTTTATAATTGCCAATGTCTACCCAAACATTAGAAACTTTACAATTTCACATCCAAGCTCAAGTTTCCCATCTGACACAAAACACTCCCCAGTCAACACCCATGAGTCAGTAATACAAGATCCATGCACTCGTTGGAATTTATCCGTTTTGACTCTACCATCTGCTCAAAACAGAAGGTACAGGGGCAATCCCAGAATTTCCTTATTAAGAAAGACATTTTGAAAGGTCATACACTGGGAAGGGGCTTTGGAAGACGTATCCGGGAGCTAAGTGTTTTGAGAAGCCTAAAAAATTAGAGACCTAATAATGCTGCCCACACCTCCCAGCCAAGATCCTTGGTAACATCCAATCTCAGAATACCATACAAAAAACCTGATCTCTGTTCATTTCTCTAGACTCATCATTTAACCTTTCCTTCCCCTCACACCAACTGCTCCAGCCATACTGAATCTACTTATAGAGCAGAGTTAAGTCCTCACCTCCAAACCCTGCACCCACTGCTTAAACATCAACCTAGATACCTCTAAATATCTTGATGCCTTAAGTATCACCTTCTCTAGGAAAATATCCTTTGCACTCTCCTATCCTCTCTTAAGCTCAGAGCCTACTAGGGATTTCTTTAATTCTGACCTGTCTTAGAAGTTATTATCACTGGGAACTTAAAAACAGGCAGACTCATTTCAGAGTCTGAGCTCTGCTAGCTCTCCTCGCTTTTAGTGATGGCATACAACCTGTTCTAGAAGACTCACTCAAAGATCTAGCTGTTATAAACATCCACACTACTTTGCCTCTTATTTCTTGCATCTTATAATAATCTTTGTCACTTGGCCCCTCCCCAATAGACTTGAGAGCCAACTCTGTGCCTCTTCTTGCATGTTCCCTGTGCCTATTGTACTATAAAAGAAAATGAACAAGGATATTCATTGACTTTGCCAGAATATGCCACTGCCTACTTTTTGAAAGGACTGGTTTTCTCAACTATTATATTGCTTAATTCCAGGCAGAAGTTTAAGGATGGAGTCTTATTTTGACAATAACCACCAGATAAAATTGTCATGGGACCACAACAGTATGGTCCATATACTCCCATGATATATAAAATCTTCTAATAAAAAATAAAACTGAAAATCTCACAACTATCAACTTAAAGAACCAAGAACCCACAAAGAACAGGATTAGCCTGCTGACGAGAACTAGAACAGTCCACTTAGACAGAAATCCTTTTAAGTGCTCTGTGCTGCAAAGGAGTAATCACTGCAGATATGAAAGGTCCCATGTCAATATTCCATGTCAGGTTATTACATGTATAAAAATCTCTTCCCCTTTTAACTGTCTCATAATATGAATCCACAACATTTTGTTTAGCCTTCCCTTTATTAATAAACTTTTATGGTGTTTTCAAATTTTCATTATAACCAATTTGCTATAAAAATCCCTGATGCACTTCCATATTTCTGTGTTTCTGAGTAGAATATTTATTTTCTCACTGTAACAATATAAATATCCTTTACATGCCTTTTTGTGCAGTTGTGTATTACTGTGTAGAAAAGTATCTAGAAATATAAGAATGCACATATTACTTAAGAAACAATTTCTATCACAATATCCATGTGAGTAAAAATGACTTCTAATTTTTAATGCCTAAAATTGTTTACAATTTAAACCCAAGAGTTAAACCCAAGGCAAGATGTTAATGAGTCTAAAATAAAATGAGGCTTAATTACTTTTGGACCAGCAAGGCAGATTTAATTTAGACTAATAAAAATATTCTGGGGATAAATGCTTTAAAAAAGAGAAAGGAAAAAAACTTAATATAGGCATTTCTCACTTAATTGCATACTTCACCTATGAGGACAAGTTTCTAAATGTTAACACAGAAAAGGAATGAATGTTAAGAGTCAATGTTAATACTAAAAATACATCCACATTTAGGGCATTGGCACAGTCTCATTATTCCCTCAAGGGACAAGATATTTTCTGAAGGATTATGCAGATTAGCTACTAATACCTAAATACTGTTACTATTAAATTGTAATTTGAAATGCTGATTTAGAGTGGAAAGCATAGCCTCTGATAGAAATGATAAATTGAGTTAGTAATGTGGGGTCCTTTAAAAGCTTTTACCTAAATAATAGTTATAAAATTGCCTGATCTCCTATAACAAAAATAATAATAAGGCAAGAAACACTGTATTTTCTAATGATTATCCACTACATATACAAAATCCTTATTAAAAAACATTTACCTGAAAATTACTCAAAAATCTAAGTTGCAAACAAGAAGCTTACAGTTTTTGATTAATAAATAATAGCTACAAGAGAAATGTAATACAAAAATAAAGAGAAGGGACTCCAAGTCAAAACTAAGATATTAGATTATAACAGAAAATAAAAGGTTGAGAAAAGTTATTCCTGTGAATATTTTTTACTTGTGGATAAAAAGGATTTGTTGTCACTTCAAAACCCTTTCTGAAGTAAAAATAAAGTGATTAAGTATTTCTCCCATCTGAACTTTCAAAGCATAAAGTTACTGCTCCAATTTTAATTTTGTAAACACTGCATCCAAAATAACCACAAGAGGGCACCATAGCAACATCATCTCATTTAAAAGAACAATTTGGGTTCTGCCCAGAGCCGCCATTTCAGGGTTTGGGTAGTGTGTACTTTCCTAACAACTTACATAATAATGACTGAAGTGCTTGGCAGAACTTGGTGCTGTTTCCAGAGAATGCTAACCATCTATGCTGTAATTTCACAAAAACTTACTTGCTGACTAAGCATCTATCAATAAGAATAGCTAATATTATGAAGCACTTTTTGTGCCAGGCAAATTCAAAAATTCTCAATCACTTCTCAAAACAACCGTGTAAAGAAGACAAATTATCCTTATTTTATAGTAGAGTCAACCCGTGTGTGTGCATGTGATGTCACTTACCCCCATACATTAACTTCTATGTGATACTGCTGCCCCTGTCATACAAATATTCTTCTGTTGAACTTATTATTAAACCAGCCAAGGTTGTTAACAATTCCTTCTCAGTCACTTCTGTGTCTTAAGAGAATGGAAAGGCAAATAAAATTAAGTCACATCTCCCAAGGTCCCAAATTTCTTACGGATGTATTTCCTCAAGTAAACTGAACATCTTGAAGCTCTCCTCAACCTTTGGTTCAAACTAAAGATTCTGAAAAAGAAGCTATATTATAACCAATGTTAAAAGACAAGCAATGAACTGGGAAAATAAATTTCAATGTATGTACAACAACGGACAACACATAACATATGAAGAATTACCTACAATAGAAAAATCCGAAAGGAAATCAGACAAAGGAATAAGACATGAAATTCACAGAAAAGAACCTGTAATAATGGCAAATAAACTTATAATAAAATGTTATTCTCACCAGTAATTGGAGAAATGTATAATAGATTCTTCTATAATTATCTGCCTTGAATAAAGCCCAATATTAAATGTTGGTAACAAATTCTGGAAAATAATACTCATATACCACTATTGAAAAAGTAAATAGGCAGAGACTTCCGGGGGGAACTTGGTATTACCCATTGAACCTCAAAATATACATATGAATCCAGCAATTCAATCTGTGGGTATATACCCTAGAAAAAAATTGCCTCATTTGTGCAGGAAGAGGCAAGTATAAAAATGCCCAGAACGTGGCTCTTAAAGTCAGATAGAAGTATTCTAAATGTCCACATATAAAAGTAGAAAAATAAAATCTGAACTATTCATATTCTGCAAATAACATCAGTTAGACTAGGAATGAATTAAACATATTTTTAAATGTCAATGTTTTTACATATGTTCATAAAAGTGATCTAGGGAGAAGGGGTAAAAAGGACATTAGCTATATATAGTATTAAATTGTATATAGCTAATGAATATATACAATATTCAATTGTATTCCTTGGACTTCTCTGAATTTTTGTTCATTTCCCAAAAAGGAGTTATGTTTCTAATATCCTGGAATTAAGCAGTCTGGGGAACAGAACTTCTTTGAATTCCATAACTACTTGAAATTACTTTAGCATTTGAAAAAAAATTTTCTATTATCAGTGAACCCTCTGGCAACATTATAGACCCTCTTCCCTGAAAAAGGCAGTAGTGTAAGAAAAAGTACAAAATGCTGTTTACAATTCCAGGGGGGTACAAAGGCTAAATCCCATCAGTACATCCCAGATTAAGCATGTTTCTCAAATTCTCAAATGGGGCCATACATAAGTCACTTTAGCTTTACAGTGCTACTTTTGCTTTCCAATAAAGCAATTAGCACGAGTATGTACAAAATATCAAACAAACAGCAACCAGGCATAAAATACACTGAAATCCATTCTAGAAAGAAGTCTTGAAAAAGTACAAACTGGATAAACCATTTGCAAATACCTAATCAGATTATACAAAACAAGGCAAAATTTCTACTCCAGGGAAAGACATAAAATACTTCCGATATTACCAAACACTTACGAGCAGTTTACACGGGGGAAAGCTCTCCCTAGAATTCAATAACAAAGATATAATAAACCATCTTAAATGATGTATTTTTATCCCTTTAGAACATATGAGTACTTTGACAAAGGCTTCCTTTCAGCCAGCCTGTCTTTATTAGGTAACTTTCTTTATTAGATAACTTTTAAGGTATACTCTTTAGCTTTGCAACACCAATGTTCAAAGGAGATTAAAAGGTTTGTCTGCTAACCTCAACAATAAAAGTAGAGTTTACGGTGGTAGTTGTCAGAATTAAGTGAGGTCTCTGTAGAAGTGCCATGCATCCTTGAATCAGGCTACATAAAAGAAAATATGAAGGCCCCAACTTTCTATGATTAAGGATTTTTTAAAAAGATTTTATTTATTTATTTAACCCCCCCCCCCCCCCCCCCCCCCCGGTTGTCTGTTCTCTGTGTCTATTTGCTGCGTCTTGTTTCTTTGTCTGCTTCTGCTGTGGTCAGCGGCAAGGGAAGTGTGGACGCGCCATTCCTGGGCAGGCTGCACTTTCTTTCGCGCTGGGCGGCTCTCCTTACAGGGCAGGGCGCACTCCTTGCGCGCGGGGCTTCCCTCTGCGGGGGACACCCCTGCGTGGCTTGGCCCTCCTTGCGCGCATCAGCACTAAGCATGGGCCAGCTCCACACGGGTCAAGGAGGCCCGGGGTTTGAACTGCGGACCTCCCATGTGGTAGACAGACACCCTAACCACTGGGCCAAGTCCGTTTTCCAAGGATTTCTTAATAACAAACATTATTTTGCTATGGCAAGCAGTTTGCAAAATGCTTTAGACCAAAAGTATTTTAATCTAAATAATTCACTGTTGTGCAGGCTGTCCTGCACAGTAAAGGATTTTTAAGTAGCATCCTTGGCCTCTACTTATAAATGCCAGGAGCACCCCTACACCCACTCGAGGCAAACAAAAATGTTTCAAGGTATTGCCAATGTCCTTAGGAGTTGGAGGGAGAATTGACCTTGTTGAAAACCACTGCTTTAGAAAGATTATTTCAATTCTCAGTTTCCTAAATGGCAACAAGTTACTCCTATTCTAAAAGGGAAGAAAATGGCTTATGGCACATGCAGTTGAAAAGAAGAAATCCAAAACCCTGCAGCACGGGCCCTTATTTCCTAAACCCATCTCCTTACAAACAAGAAATAACTGACATTGTTGCTAAACACACAGATTCCTGGGCTCATACCAGAACTACTGAATCTAAATTTCCAGGCAAGAGGTCTGGGAATATATTTAGCAAGCATACTAGTCTAGGTGCCTAAGCCTAACAAGTAAAAACTGCAGACATACATGTCTATATGAAGCTAAATTCTGAAGAGTACATACTTTTTCTGGTATTGTTTTGTTTTTGTTTTTTTTTAATGTCAAATAACGTATCTATAATTGAAGGCACTAATCACTAAGAATTTCCACACCTCCCACACTCAAGATGACTTCCCAGATGGCATGTATACAGAACAATTGTTCCCCACCGTGGCTATACAATAATTCTGATTTTCTCAGCTACCCTACCACAAAACTCCTAAATTCCAATTAGGTATGAGCCTGTTTTTTAAAAATTCCCCAAGTGAATCTCATGCAAAACTATATTTGACAACTAAGTTTAGAGCAAAAATATAAATTGGAAGCTAAGCAATCTTCATAAAATGTTGCAAAATCCAAAGTACATCTCCAGCAATGGGAGTCAAAATACACAAGGTCAAAGTTCTGTTCTCTAGTATGCCCTTTCCTGCCGTTTCTCAAACTAACCCCTCATGTGAATCACTCCAGGAACTACATACATTTTAACTATAATGTCTTTTGATGAAAAACCTGATCTTCTGCATATGGAGTCACTCAGAATTGTTTCTGACATAAACCAAGCAGTTGTTATTTCTAACTGTGGTTTCTCTAAACTGCAAAGTTTTGAAGAGAAGTAGAGTACAGAATTATTGTAGATTGTCTATGTAGTTTCCTTTTACCTACCTGATTTGACAACAACTTTGGACGAGTTGGTCAAACCAACAACCCAGGAGCCAAACTACCAGCGTTTTAATCCTGATTTTACCATTTACTCCCCTTGTGCTTTAGTTTCTCATCTTCAAAATAGGAATAACAACCCTACCTACCTCAAGGTGTTGGAGGATGACATAAATTAACATATATTATCAGACTTAAAACAAATTCTAGGCTATCAGATGCTCTAAATGTTAGCCACTACTGACTTTTACACCAAAGCATTTGGCTTAGTTTTCACTGAAACACTCTCTTGGTTATTTCACCTATTGACTTGGAATTTAATTAAAAGGCAAAATTACAAGTACAATCAGCAAAAACAAAGTTGAGAAGTATCTACCAATCGTTGGTAAGCATACAACTCAACTGTGGGTGCCAGAAGAGGGACCGTCCAACGACACGCCTTCGGAGAGCGCTCTGTGATGGTTAATCTGGTGCTTAACTTGGTGAGCTGATTACTTTTTAAGGAGTTTAAGGAGTTTTTAGGAGCATTTCTGTAAACTGACAATATGCAAATAAAACCCTTAAAATAACACCTGGCACAGAGCAGAGTAAGCACTCCATAAATGTAAATACATGCTGATATTTTCCTATAATGTTCACCAGTTAAAATTTTCCCTCATGAGGATTACACAAAAGTAGTGCTAAACTTCAAAATAACCCATACAAATGAGATAATCCAAGATTTAGTATCACTGTTTCTTGGTTTTTTTTAATGTTGGTTATAATTCACAAGTCACCAATGAATCACTAGCAGGACTCTAAAAAAACTACCTCAAAGCAAAGTACAAATCCATGGCTGTAGCCATTCATTGGTTATCAGTGAGAAGGAAAAAGAGCTCTGAATGGAATCTAACTCCATTCAAAATCAATAAATCTGGAACCAAAACTTTTGGAGATATGGTTTAGGTAATGGTTTAAGGAGAACACCAGTCAGGGAGAAAGATTACCAAACATTAAAGCAACTAGAGACAAGGGGAGACTGGGAATTCAGAAATCTTAAGGTGAAAAGATCCCATCAGCACTTTAATAATTATAAAGCTATGCATAAAGTTGGATCTGGTAGGACATTTTTTTTCTCTCCCTTTCCCCACCCCCCAGTTGTCCGCTCTCTGTGTCCATTCGCTGTGTTCTTGTGTCCACTTGTGCCAGTGGCATCTGGAATCTGTGTCTCGTTTTTTGTTGTTGTTGCGTCATCTTGCTGCATCAGCTCTCCGTGTGTATGGCGCCTCTACTGGGCAGGCTGTACTTTTCTCGTGCTGGGCAGCTTTCCTTACAGGGCACACTCCTTGCACATGGGGCTCCCCTACACGGGGGACACCTCTGCATGGCACGACACTCCTTGCGCTCATCAGCACTGTATGTGGGCCAGCTCATCACGCGAGTTGGTCAGGAGGCCCTGGGTTTGAACCTTGGACCTCACATGTGGTAAGTGGATAGGACGCTCTATCCATTGGGCCAAACCCACTTCCCTGGTAGGGCTTTTACTATAGAAACTCTTCCCCTTCCATCAAGCATATACCCCATTTTCTGTTTCCACACTCCACCTTTGCTTCCAGAGTTTCAAACTCAAGCTGCTGTTAAAATTGGCTTAAAAAGAGAAAGAAACTGATAGACAATGCAAGAAACAAAGAAAAAGACCTCCAAAGAAAAATTTGAAACACATGGAGATATATGCAAACTGAAACACATGGAGACCTTTTAAAAAACTTAACTACAGGGTAACACTGGACACTGATATTTTTAGAAGCCCTCCCAGGTCTAACAGGGCAAATAGAAGCCAAATAACCCATAAACGAAAATGAAAAGATAGGAAACAGGAAACCAAAAACATAAATCTTGAGGTTACAGCTCTTAACAACAAAAGGTTTAGGCATTATGCTAAAGCAAAAGCATGACACCATCGTGAAAACTCGTTACTTAAAGCAACCTACAGCTTTTTAGACACTGGTATTAAATATTGTTATTACATTTATACACAATCATACTGCACTTGGACAACAGGCATTTACTTATTCACTCTTGCACTTCAATAGCTTGAGGGAAATGAGGCAGAGGGTAAACCAGGGCAATAATTACCAGCTCCAGAAGGGTAAAAAAAGTATGTAACTCAAAAGTGAATATCAAAAGTAGGGCTGTGACTCACATAAGAGGCTGTTCTTGTGGAGAAAGATCACTCACTCACTCAAAAAACAGGCTGTTCTCCAAAAAAGTAAAAAAATTCCAGCAGTGGATAAAATGCTCAACACATTCAGGTTTCAACTAACTAAAAAGGAGATTTGCCTCCTAAAATTGTTCCTTCAAACTGGCCTGCACACACTCTTGTGGTAGGCCAGAACACCAGTCACAACTTCAGCAACAACCTGGCTCTCAAAGAAGGACGTAGAAAATGCAGGAGGGAGAAGCAAAAATGAGAGGTGAGATGAAACAAAAGTAATAAAATAATATTACTAATAGTTTACATTTATTGACTATTTTCAATATGAGAGGTTCTCTGCTAAGCAATTTAAAGGCATTATACTACATAATAATATTCATAATACAATTAAGAAATAAATATCAATTATCAACCAATTTGAGAAAACTCTATAAGTCCAACAAAGAATACTTCATAGAACTAAACTGGGAGCAAAAATTTTCAGTACTAATACAAAACTGAACTGGTGCATATTATATATATATATACAACTTTTGCCAACACTAAGGTAAACACATTACAAATGATAAAATAACTCCTTAGATTTAAATTAAAAATATAGAAATAGGACTATCACTACAAAGCTGCCTTAGTCAGTGCTCTTCTACAACGTTCTCTCCTTCAAGATGAATGTGATATTTTCCCCCAAACTATGGGGACTCCAATAAAAGGGTACTGAAATGCTTTTCAATACAAAATGCAGTACAAAACATGACACCAAAATACCAAAAAGGTGACCCTTAACCGAACATGATAATAAAGCACTAAATTAGTACTGTCCTGGAAAATCTTACATGAATGTCTTCCATAATTAAGTCCATATCATTTAAAATTTAGACTGCGTAGAGAAAAGGGTCTTGATAAATCATTTAAGCACAAACAATGTTTGCCTTCCCTGTACCAAATTATTGATTACAAAATAAACATACCATAGACTCTGGGCATTTAAAGATTGAATCTATATTCATTTGTTGTTCTGCAGTTACACTAAAAACCCTAGAATTCCAAAACAAGCAGTGACTGGCTCATTTGCTAAGGTACAAAGTTGAATTCAATGCCATCAGGCTAGAATGCAGGAGAGAATTAACTCACCTAATGACAAACACCCAGTATAAGCAAATCAGCATACTTGATTTTTTTATATATACAAAATAACACGACCTTAAAAAAAAGTTTGTTAAAGTGACCCGGTAAAGAAACCAACTGTGAGTTCTAAAGAGCTTCAAAAGGAACCAAAAAATAAAAAAAACCCTGATGTTTCATTACAAAGAAAAAAGGAGTTTGCCAGGCAAAGCAAGATGTCATATGAGGCAGCCACTCAACTTTTGTCAACAAATTTACTGTTCCATATTATAGGAAGAAAGTAGGAGTTTGGAAATCCCAGGTAGTCTCGGAATTGTCAGGGGTTTAATGTCTATAAAGGAAAATATTATAAAATTTGTGAACTTCAGATTCTGTCTGGGTAAAACTCCACTAAACTTCCAGATTTATTCTCCAGCAGAAAATTGCTGGAGTGTTTACAACTAAAATACCTCAGCAAGTACTGTTTGCCCACCTTCCTTAGTTTCATCTTTACATAAGATGCTGATCACCTAAGAGTCAAAAATCATTTGGAAACTGTAGGTTTTAGAGGTTTTATAAACAGCAAGAACCCAATATAAAAGATCAATCCACACTCTTTTCTTGCCACTTAATGGCATTCTCTGAAGAAAAACAGAGAAGGCTCATAGAACCAACGTAAAAAACAATGATTCTGTTAAAATAAATAATTGGTTAAAAATGGATTTCAGGGGAAACGGACTTTGGCCCAGTGGTTAGGGCGTCCGTCTACCACATGGGAGGTCCGCGGTTCAACCCCGGGCCTCCTTGACCCGCGTGGAGCTGGCCATGCGCAGTGCTGATGCGCGCCAGGGGTGCCCTGCCACACAGGGGTGTCCCCCGCGTAGGGGAGCCCCACGCGCAAGGAGTGCACCCATAAGGAGAGCTGCCCAGCGCAAGGAGGGAGCAGCCTGCCAAGGAATGGCGCCGCCCACACTTCCCGTGCCGCTGACGACAACAGAAGCGGACAAAGAAACAAGACGCAGCAAATAGACACGGAAAACAGACAACCGGGGGAGGGGAGGGGAGGGGAATTAAATAAATAAAAATAAATCTTTAAAAAAAAAATTTAAAAAAAAATAAAATAAAAAAATGGATTTCAGGGAAGCAGACTTGGCCCAATGGATAGGGTGTCCACCTAGCACATGGGGGTTCCATGGTTCAGACCCCAGGCCTCCCTGACCTGTGTGGAGTTGGCCCACGTGCAGTGCTGGTGTGCTCAAGGAGTGCTGTGCCACGAAGGGGTGTGTCCCCCCCATAGGGGAGCCCCACGCGCAAGGAGTGCACCCCGTAAGGAAAGGCGCCCAGTGCAAAAGTGCAGCCTGCCCAAGAATGGCACCCCACACATGGAGAGCGCACACATGGAGAGCTGACATGACAGGATGACACAACAAAAAGAAACACAGATTAACACACAGCAAATGGACAGACAGCAGACAACTGGGGGGGGGGGGGGGAGAGGAAGGGGAGAGAAATAAAAAACCTTTTAAAAAATGCATTTCAAGCAATTGCTAGATAAACTGCTCTATTATGATAGGGTGTTTTTATTCATATAGTAAAGATATCTATCCGAAGCTAAAAACAACTTCGTTATAGAAAAATCTATATGCTTTTCCTGAAATAGTCTGCAATGCTGACTATCTAAATTCTACCCCACTTTGAGGAGGTTCAGGAATTGGAGATGCCTTTTGCGCTTACTGCGGTAGATGAATTTCAAGTTGGTTAAGTGTACAGGAGATCATCAAAGCTAAAGTTCTGTAAGTCTCCAAGGGTGTTTTCTTATTTTATACATAACGAAAGAAAACTTATACACATTTGATAAAAATGTAACTTACAGAACTTTTCATGAAATAAACAGAAAACCCAGCAATAATTTACCTAGTTTCATAAACTATCCGAGTAATTTTTCCCAAAGAACCAAGTCAATGAGACCCTGAAAGATCAACTACTGCAATGAAGTTTAAACTTTATTAGGTAAACATCTCTACCAATGCTTAGGAGTTGACAGTTTACTGATTTGTCACTACAAAAATATTCAAATGTCGAAAAAACTCAGCATAAAGTAAAGAAATCCACTAATAATCTCTCCGTGTTTTAAATGCACGGTTTCATGTTTAAATTACATGTCAGTTATTTTAACTAGTCATTGGTAAATTATTTTTTTAACCAGAAATCCTTGTGGGGCTTTCCAAATAAGGCCAACTATGAGCTTAACTACAAAATCACTTTTAATAACAGTTTACCACGGGGACTACTGAATTAGAATAACCAGTCGGGGTGTTCTGAAATTACGTTTTTCAAGATTTCGACAAGTGATTTCCCTTAGCCAAATTGAGTCACTGCTGTTTAGCAAGGGCTATTAATGCTTGGGGGTTGTTTTCCGACGTTTCCTTATATAGTTAAGAGCGCCTAATGCTGTCACTTTTTAATTAACCCACTCTTCTATAGAAAGTTATTTTTAACAATTTCATTTTCAATCTTGAAAAATAAAATCATTTAGCACATACTGACCTGAGTTTTTCTCCACGAAATGTCAAATAAGAAAATGTATGGTACCAAGTAAAACTGCACGAGGGGAAGTTCAAATAACCTTCCCCTTGTTTATGAGCCATGTATAAATAAGAGCTATAACATCGGTTAAGACCTTTCAATTTTTTAAAAAAAAATCCCGTCAGTGAAGTGATTTTGATCAATTAAATTCACTACTCTCCTCACACTGGTGAGGAAAAAAAAAAAGTTGGAATATAAGATAAGGGAAAAACGTGAAAACGATAGATCAAGTTTTCTGTTAACGCTTCCGACTCGAGCCTTTTACTTTTTTTTTTTTTTTTTTTTTTCAAAAAAAGATGCCCTACTGAAAGAGGAAATCTACGCCCAGGAAGGGAAAAGAACTATAGAGTGTTTACGGCACGAGTGTAGAGAACTGCCAAGAGAAAAATCAGTCAGGAAAGAAGCCGCCCACCGGAAAGTCCCAAACAGGCTTCGCTTCCTTTTCCCCTCCACCCAATCCACCGAATCGCTACGCAAGGGAAGCACACGGAGCGCAACGTCACTGCACTCGCTCCTCCCCGCTGGGAGGACCCTGACGTAACAGGGCGGGGCCTAGCCGCGAACGGCCGCCGTTGACCCGGCTGTTACCAGGCCCACGCACAGCCAATCAGGGGCCGGCGCCGGCAGAGGCCGGCCTTTGAACTCGGCACGGCAACTTCCTGCTGTTTGGCGAGTACACAGTGCAATGCAGTATGTCTGTCAGCGCTGCGGCACAAAGGAACAGCCATTTTGTGACTGAGCTGGACCTGCACCAACATGCCAGGACTCACGAAGCTGCTCTGCTGCCTGCCTTAACTACCAACCTTCCCTTTATTTCAGCACCAGAGCACCAAAGAAGGGGAGAGGTAGAGGCAAATAAAGACGTTTTTGTCTTTTCAGATTTCAATTTGCTTTATTTTCAGTCTTCTCAAAAATTCCGTTTTAATAATAAACAGCGTCATAAAATGGCTGCCACCTCAGCCTTCCCGGTCCACAAACTGCATTATGCCATTTCTAATCATTCCTCAGCCGTTTAGAATATGTGTTTAAACGGCTGCTAAAAAGCAGACGATTTCGCCCGCACCGGAGGTTATCAAAATAAATCTGGCTCAAAAGCAGACAATTTAGTTATATTTAACAAACCGATTCAGTTCTTGGATAAATTGCCAAATGTAGAGTCCTAGAACACACACGTCTTTGCGTACATTCTTTCCATTCTTCTTCCACGTTTCCATCCTTTGATATTTATTACTGAAGTTATTCCCAAACTGCAAATGATTTAAATAAAAAGTAGTATACATTTCTACATCACTTCCACATCACAAGAACTACTTAGAAAATCTACAGGTAAATATTTTAATCATTTTTGAAAGTGACTTTTACTCTACTGAAATATACAAAGTTTAACTATGACTAAAGGATTCACTACTAAAAAACCCACATGAATACAAACATAAAATCACTATCACTGCCTAAAAGTGCATTCTTACTTCCAAAAACGGGAAAAATAAGATTTAAATTTAGGCTCAAATCCTTCCAAATTCTAAAATAACCTCAAAACAAATTTTATTTGACCCACAAATTCTTCCTCCTTTCCTCATCTGTGGCTCAAGCTACAGTTTTTGTTCTATTCCCTAAACATTTAACTTTGTTCCATTAGTTTGGTCCCTTACCAAACTAATGGGACTAAGGAACAAAGTACTAGTTACCAGGAATCCCCTTAATTTCAGCTCCCGAGAAATCACATTAATCTACATTAAAACACCAAACATCCTTCAGGTTTACATTTGTAAAAGGAAGTGATGTCAATTATGTAACATGTAACATGTAACAGGTATGCAATTGAGGGTAACAGTATTTAAAAGTAACTCCATCTCTTCATTGAGTCTGTTTTTGGAAATTCATCAGTCTTAAAATATAAAGTATACTTGACAAACTCATTAAAAAGCACGATACATGCTTTTTGTTCAGCTGTTATCCCACTGCCAGTAGGTAATCATGACACATTCCAAGTATTTTTCCAGGTGAAGGTAAAAATATTAAAGGAAAAAAGGAACACTGCTTTATTTTGTTAATTAGAAAGTACAGTCTGATCAATTATGCTAACCACAAACCTTGGGTAAAAAAAGCGAAAACCCATGTAAGACTATGCAAATCATACACTCAAGGGAGAAAGAATTTCAGGTATTGAATCTAATAATTTCTCAAATGCACCTGAGAATTCAAATTATTTCTTCAAATGGCCCTTACTTTCCAGAAAAACTAGTTTAGGATTAGGAGGGAAGTTTTCTGTCCTAAATATAGCCTAAGTAAAACACATGGGCAATTCAGTCAGTTCAATAGGTATCAGTCCAAAAACTGTGTAAAAACTGTGTGGCAACTCAATTTGCAGAATTTGGAAACATTTTCAAAACCAAAGATCAAAATATTTTGAAATGTAATATAACAAAACACAACATTTGCAACAAACAAACCATGGTCAAAACTTTTAAATTCACTAGCTAAGAAAAAGTATTGAAATTAAAGAAAATTATAAAAGTAAAAAAGCAAAGTGGGAAGAAAAATCACATCCTAGTTAACTGCATGATATAAAATTTATAGAGCTATATAAAATTCATAAGAATGAACAGCAAGAAATGCACTCAAATTAATATACAGAGATCATACAACAAAATCATCTTAAAGCCTTTATTACTTGGTCACTAAAAAGGTACTCCAGCAAATGTGCAACAAATCATGATATGGACAAATGGTATATTTATAAGCTTCAGAAGATAAACCATTCCAGACGACTCTGTCGAAATAAATCAATAAAATTTTAAAGCACTACAACTAAAATGTGAGGATAAAATATTACATCTACCAACCAGAAAGCACCGTCTGAATAGAAGCATACAAATGCAAATCTTAAAATATTTCAAAAATAAAATATACAATATAATCATAGTAACAAAACAAGAAACAAAAAGTATATCAATAGAATTCCGAGATGTCTGTTATCACAGGGTTTTCATAAATACAGGAACTGTAACCATCAAATAAACATTTTGAGAAATCATATCAAAATTTCCTAAAAATGTTAAGTGTATCAAAATAAATAGTGTCAAATAAAAATATGAACTGAGAGGCATCAGTCAAAGGATACTTTTGGCAATTTCATTTTTACATGTACATTTTTTCATTCATATAACTTCCTCAAATGTCTATTTACTATAATTTACTACTACAAGGCTCCTCTATGGCCCTCAGTTACAAGTTTGAATATCCTAGATTCTTCAAAGAAAAATTTGCCTTGTATGTAAAATGGTGCAATGCAGCAATGGCTAAACCGACAAGGTCATTTTTCTGCAGCACGAAAAACCTATAAACTGAAATTTATTTACAGAAAAGCTACCGTTTAAAGGAAAGGCCCCCTTGAATAAAGGTACCTTACCTTTTGACTGCTGTAAGAGGCCTTAAGTCACAACTCAACTTTCATAAATTGCTACCAAAAAATTAGGGTGTGGCATATTAGCAATCTCAAGGTCATGCTTTTAAAAACTAATCCAAATTAGTAAAATACTTAAAATAAAACAGGCAGCAATCCATGTCTGTCAAGGTTAACAATGTAAGCTGAGGTTCCCCCCTCCAAAAAAAGAAAAAAGGAATAAAGTTGATAGCTCATACCTCGATGCATTGCTGTGTAGCGAACTGTCCTCCTCTTGGCTTTTGTCCTTATTTCTCATCATCTTTTAATTCTTAAATATTAAGGGGGAGGGGGGATCTGTGTTTGCTTTGAAGTCCTGTGCCCAGGTATTTACTGTCAAAAGTTGAAAGAAAGGTAAGGTCCCAGCTTCTATCGTTGTTTTTCATTATCAGGAGCAAAGTACTGACGATGTAATGATATTGCTATAATACAACAACGATAAGCACCAAAAAACAGAATATTTCTATTTTTTCCTTAAAAAAAAAAAAACCAACAGGATAACCGTACAGGGGGAAGCATCACTATCAATAAGGAAAGTTTCTCAAAAGTAACACACTAGATACAAATAACAATCTCTGTATCTTATTGCGTCATCCAGGAATTTCTCATATTTACAGAAAATAAAGCAAACTTACAACATACAAATCTTTAAAATTATCACTAATAATCGTGAACTTACCTGATCCATGTAGTAGGTCCAAAGCAAGACCTAGCTAGTAGTAGAAAAATAGCAGATCCCAAGTAATTAAAAATAAAAGCAAAATCCTCCGTTAAAAAACGAAAAATAAATAAAATTATCCTCAAAGATGTTAACTGGCCAAAAATAAAGCAATAATTAGTACTAAAACAGGTCCGGAAGAAAAAAAAACCTCCATTAGGAGAGCGCACAAAAATGGAGGTGCGCCATGGCTTCTAAGCTGGAAAAAACAACGACCTGGGCTCTCAGTACGGCTGCTTCTTTCCAACAAGGCACGAAAAGAAAGCTCCTAAAAGCTGCTTTTCTCCCTAAAAAAGGTCCGAATCGACCCCAGCAAGTCACTAGAAGAGGCAGGGGGCTGCGGGGGCCCCCTGAGGCTGCCCGAAAGTTACAGAAAGTTGCGTAAAGTGAGGCGAAGGCAGAGAGCAGAGCGCGCTCTCTCTAAGGCACAGCCGCCATCTAGAGCCTCCTTCCCAGCTCTGAGAGCTCTGCCTTTGATTGACACTCTCTACATTTACCCCACAACTCAGGTGATGTACCATAGACCCACCCCTTCATCTCCACCAAAAAAAAAAAAAAATCCTACATCCCAGGGAGCCACAGGACCCCCACCCCCAAACCTCTCTGCCCCTCCAGACTACCCCATCAAGGGGAGGGGGAAGGGCTTCTTAACCCCCTCTTGCTCAAGCACCCTTTTCAAGCCAGTGAGAAATGTAATTTGTTCCTTTTGTTTAAAGATCTGCTAAATATTTCAGTCCTTGAGCTAAAATAACTTCCTTTCTGGACAGGAAGTAGTGTTTTATCAAGCCATTTTGAAAGAAGGAGAATTCTTAAGAGAATCTACAGCTAAACCTTAATACTAATCTTTTTTAAAATTACCCCCTCCATGGGTAAACTGACTCAAAAGAAAAAAAAAAGCAAATCTCAATTTCTTAAATCCAAGTCTTGACTTCTTTGTAACGCCTAAAAGTCATCTAAAGACAAAGTTTAAGGGGGAATTTTCCATCCCAAATGGAAGAAAGGGGTAATTTTTTTCAACTCAAGAGCGCCTCCCTAGTGTTCAACTGCATTAGAGCAAAAGTTAATGCAAACCAGCTTTTTTTCTGGAAACTCAAGTTTTTCCTTGTACTTCCCAAAATTCCTTAACCCATTATATATCATCTTGGGATCACCCACGAAAAATTCTCTTAACCACAATATTTTTACAACCACACTGATTCAGGCAACACAAAGCTTCTTCAAATTCGAGAGAGTAGACTTAGCATAGTCACCTTTTAGACACAAACCCAAGAAACTCCACCCCCAAAATCAACAGAACATGTATATAATATCCCAAATCCTACCTCAAATTTCAAATCCAATTCTAACTATTCACCCATTTCAACAACTCTGTTAATTAAAAAAAGGTCCTATCTGATGGCAATTTCTCAAAATAATAATCCAGGAAAAATTCTCCTTAATACCAAAACCATATTCACAGAAAGAAAATTACTAATGCCAAAAACAATGATTCAACACCCTTTCACCAAATTTGCCAAACAGGTAAACTCAAATGTAAGAACATTCACACACCCCCAAAATCCAATCTAACTTCCTTATTCAACATATAACTTGCCAGATTCATGTCCTTCCCTCACTGAGGAAATCCATTTTAAAGTCATACCCCAAAAAGCAACAATGTTGAATCTAGGTAAATATACAATGCACTACCAAAACTCGATTTTCTATCCTGTACACTCTACAAAAACGTTAGCTTTTGTACCAAAACCCAAATCCAAATTTCTATTTAACTGAAACAACCACCTTAACTCAGTCAATACTGTATTAATCAGAGATATGCATGCAATAGTATTTGACATTAATCAAAGAGTTTGATTAATTTCTATCAAAACAATGTCATTAATGAACTATACCCTGGTTTCGGTATAATGAATAATATAATCAACCATTCATGTGGTCTATCAAGTTAAAAGACCACAACCTTCTCAGTAATTAGACTGGAATTTGATTATAATCCATGAAAATATGATGGTCATTCCATTTGAAATTGAAGCTAATCTACAGCATAGTGTGAGTAATTTAATCTAAAATTCCCAACTGCACAGAACAAGAAAAACACAAAATAACCATCCCATGGCAAATTTACATAAAATCTATTATAAACATTACCATACAAAATTTTAAATCCTTTTATGAATATCAAAAGGACATTTCCCTGTAAATCTAATACCTCTTCCACCAGTATTAAATCGGGAGACATTAAATATTCAGAATACTATATTGCCAGACATTTATTTACAATATTAAAAAGCAGAGATAAAAGGGACCTTCCCCATGAAAGTAACTGAAAAATATTTAATTCAACCTTAATTGTGCAGGAAAAGGCATTTTGCTTTAAAAACTCATTAAAATCTGATATACTAAATATTCTTTTATTACCCATTGTTTTGCAAGGTGTTACAAGAGAGCGCAAATGAAATAACATTTCAACTGAATGACCGTCTCAAAGCACGAATAAATTTTCACAATTTCCACAACAAAGACAAATCTTAAATCAACCAAATAAAACATTTCAGCACGCCACTTCCATTTGATTAGCTTTATTCAGTACACTTTACTGCTGGGCATCTGACATGGTCAAAGTGTTATTAAGGCTATAATTGAACAATTAATGAAACTGGAGTTTAAAAAAAAAAGCCCAAACTGAGAAATTTTTAAGTGTTAGAAATTTTATTGAAGTTAACATTCCATAATGTCATACTCATACAAGTCAAATTGCAAAATAGTCCAAGCATACAAACTACCATCTATTTTAATGTCCCATCTTTCTTCTCCAATTGTCAAAAATGTAGTTGTTTCAATGACACAAAAAGTCCTTAGAAAGTCAAATCCACTGTCCACTTTTGTCGAGTAAGAAACCTACATCTTCATTTCATGGAATCCATTTTGAAGAACCCTGTCATGGTTCTTTTATGTTACATGTATAAATGTCTTGAATATTATGACAGCACTCTTATTAATCCATTTTCCTCAAATCCCCATAGTGGACTGCCATCTTGATTTCTCATTGGTAGGGTCCATTTGAGACTCTTCAAGCTGACTGGGTGCTTTATGAAAAAAATTAAAGAAAAAAATGCTGTTGGAATACCAATAAGCTTATTCCTTTAAACAGAGAACATCCACCCACCTTGAAGATACCCTTAGCATACACAGAGCTTTAATTTTGCAACAACTTTAAGTTAAGAAACTTCGATCGAGTTATATGAAAGTTGTATGCACTGCACAGGACTGCTGACATAGTTAGGACCTCTCAGTGGTAGATTTCAAGGAAAGCAATACACAAGTAACAAAGATCATTGTCACAGATACATTAGTGTCTATAAAAAAGTGGTAGTGAAGAGTTAGAATTGTTAATACTAAAATTATTTTGTCTGTATGAAAAGCAAAATGAAAATTTAAATTTAAAAACCTGATAAAACTACATTACAGCAAGCAGTGGCAAAGATTCTAAAACTCAGTGCAGAAAACTTTCCAAGCTTCTTCAAATAAAAACTAATTATAGAAAAGAATCTTAAGGGATTAAAAAAAAAAAAGAAAGAAAGCAGTGGAACCATAGCATGGTTTTCAGTACAAAAGATAAATAATTTGCTTAGGTATAGGTACCATAAATCTTTAACTTCACATCTGAGAAGGCAAGAAATCTTTGGCCACCAAAAAAACATGATCAAGAATGGAAAATAACCGCCGAAATATGTGCCATAAAATCCTACAGGCTTTCAACTTACAGAAAATATAAAATACTCTCATTGCCAAAACAGCAAATCAAAAAATGTGCCTCACAGAAAAACAAATCCATTTCATAATCTGAATTGAAAGGAATAGTGGAAAGCCAGGTGACTGACCAATAAATAAATGATACTGATTCATCATAACCAAACTTAACCAAACTTAACTGTGGTCTCTACAAATTTTGCAAGTCTCCAACCAAATTTCTTTAAATACCTTCTAACCTGAAGTAATTAAATATGAAGGCATTTTTCCTCAATAGATAAACTTAATTTCCTATCTCTTAAGACTATCATTAAAATGTTGTCTACCTCACACAATACAAAAATATATTTAAACTGATTAATCAAGTATATTTTTGCCACCTGAATTTAAAACAATTCTTAAGAAGGTGACTGGAAAGATGTTTATTACTGAAGTAATAAATATCAAAAGCAAGATATTTCTCTTTAATATATTTGGCCAATTAATATCTCAGAGCCTTAAAGGTTAACTAAGTAACTCACTGATTTTCCAAATTGATAAAATAACTTCTATTTGAATTGTTCATTCCTTAAAATTAAGGGCCATCCGCTTCTACATAGACTAAAAATAAAGATATCATCCATCGTTCCTTTCAAAAGTTAGGCAATTATAACCAATGCTTCCCCCCAAACTCTTAAAATACAACAATTAAAACAAAGCTTTAAAGCTCAATCCCTAAAGTTCCCATGTAAACATGATGATGACCACTGACACAAAGCATACATTAATATAAAGTTCCAACCATTTCAGTGGCAAGAGGTGTAATTTATTCAATTTCGTGGATTAAATGATAAATTCAATGCTTTACACCTTATTTGATAGAACTAAATGTAAAATTTACCCAGGACCTAATATAAAATTTCCTTTTAAAAACATTACAAGGTGAGGGAGAGTAGGGCATATGGGAATCCCTATATTTTTTAATGTAACATTTTATGTAAACTAAGGATCTTTTTTAAAAAAATTTTTAAACATGGAAAAAAATATAACATTATTAAAATAAATTCAAAATTAATAAAATGCATTCATTTGTGGCTATAATAGAGATTAGCAAATATTAGCAGTCATACACATTTATTCACATATTTAAAATGATCAAAAAGTAATAAAAAAGCTGACAACCACATTGATTTTAAAAAGCTATGGTCAACCTGCACTCCTACAAAACCAAAATTAAGAATCTAATAGAAGTGGCTCAGGCAAGCATCAAAGACTCTAAAAAACAATGAGGGGTTTTTGGCCAATCCATTTATTTTCATGGAATTCCCAGTTCTTATAAAAACTAAATGTGCACAAAGAATAATGTTAAGTTAACGAGGCATGAACTCTGAGCCTGGAAATTTTCTTGGTAAAGAAAACCCACAATTATTCATCTGTAAAATGGAAATAATGGCAGTATCTACCTCATGCGTCAGTAAGAGTTAACGCGTTAGTACACTTACATAGCATCTATCAACTGTAAGACCTTAATAAATATGAGCTATTATTCCAATATAACAGAGGAAAACAATCAAAGTACTTTGGGAACCTACAAATTAACCTTACTGAATAAAAATAACTATACTCAAAATAAAGGATATCTCTGAAAAACCCAAAGGGTTATTTAAAGATAAAAACTTTTCCATTTGAATAGTTAAAAGTTTGCATCAAAATAAAATCTGTATCCTACAACTAACTGGCTAGGGCTTTTTTTGTTTTTGTTTTTTTTTTAGGAGGTACCAGGATTGAACTCAGGATCTCATAACTAAGAAGCAGACACTCAACCACTGAGCGATATATATCCACTGCTGAGCTCTATCTTCTCCCCAATGAGTTGGTTTTTTTGTTTGTTTGGTGTGTTTTTAAGAGGTAACAGGATCAAACCCAGAACCATGGGAACATGGGAAGCAGGTGCTCAACACTTGAGCTACATCCACTCCATGGCTAGGGTTTTTGCTAGCAAAGTCTTATTCCAATTGGCTCTTTGATTAACTGGTGAATTACTGCAGGCACACTGAGATGCTGATTTATCTAGGATTCCATCAACACATAGATCTAAATCATTTGGGTATTTCAACTATAAGGTTCAAGTTCATAACACAAAGGCTTGGAGAATTTTTCTACCATGATACTCAGTAGGTCATACTTTCTTTTAAAGGAATACTGCTTGTCCTAAGATACCAATTCACACAAACAATGGTAAACACCAAGTGATGATTAACCACTAACTCCTTAAATTAACATATTGTACACCCAAAAGTTCAGAAAATTGAGCACAAAGATCTTGTCTTTAAATTCTCAGTTCAGTAAACTTATTCCAAAAACATTGGAAACATTTTTAAATGAATTTTTAGTTGAAATATAAATGCTATATCAAATGGATTGAGTTTAAGGACTTCCCTAAATAAAAAAGCTTATTACTTCTATTTCTGAACAAACTTGTTCAATTTTTTTCATACCATAAGAAAATATGGGAGACAAGTAAAAGTAGATGATTCTTAATATTAAAAATGAATGGTTCTACTAAAGCTATTATTTATTAAATTCATATAATTATTTTAAAATTCATTTTTTCAAAACCAAAGAAACAAATAGGTACAAAACTACATTCTAGAGCAGAAATTCCTTCTTCCCATCACATAATTAAAATCCTTGGTGCTTATGACTTGACTTGATTTCAATCTTCTTTGCACTGGTCTTGAATCTTGAAAATATTTATGTAAAAAGCCCTGAAACTGAAATTCACGTATCTTGTCTTATTACCAAAAACACCTTGAATCCTCAGTAAAATATAAACAAATAAGTCTGGTCCTATATGAGATGAGCATAGAACTAATGACACAATGATTAGAAAAAGATCAGCCCTCTCTAAATCATTAAGAACATGGTCAACTACAATAAGGGAATTTTCTTATTTAAGGTTTTATAATCAAATCAAATCTTCCTCAGTGTCCTAAGAGTTTAACACTTGACTACATGTACATATTAAGAGATGGAGTTGTGATTTCTTGTGACCTTTAATTTTTATTGAGTTAAAGTTTTAACTTCCAGGCATATCTAAAAATTAATACTTAAGGCATTAAAACTTATTTCACTGCTTTGCAGGTCCCAATAAAAGAGCATTATGGAGCAAAAATTTATCTAGGACCTAGATTCCCAAATGTGATTCAAAAGACTTATTCTTAAAACAGCTAATATGTAATTATATATCATACTTAAAAAAAAGTTGTCAGTAATAAATCGGTAATTCATCCAAATTCACTTTCACATCCTCCAACCCTTTCCCACAATTTCTCAGGTTGGGTATTAGAAAAACTATTCCCTATAGTGGTAACCCAGTGTTCTAATAACAAAGACTACCCCAATGTCAATCACGCTAAAGGATTTTTACTAGGTTCTTAAGTTCAAGGATATTTCAGAATTCATCTATTAGAGTTATTAACTACTATGTTGGCATTCATTAAAAAGTAGGTTCACTTCAGTTACCGAAACAGAACCTATGGGCTTTTGAGTTCAACATAGGTAAGGTAAAGCTGACAAGACAGATGGATCTAAGACAAGGAATAGCAAGCTTTCTTTAAAAAACCAGACAACATATATTTAAGGCTTTCTGGCCACCATATGGTCCACCTATGCTCAACTCTGCCTCTGTAAGCAAACACAGACAATATCTAAGAAAATTCTAAAGGAATTCAAAGGGAAATAAAATTTTTACCAAAAATTGGGGGTAGTTTGCTTCCTAGCATTTTATATTTATATTTTAACTTTCCTTGGGTTTAAGTGAAAAAAGCAAAAAATAATAAGTTGGAGTTAAGAACCAAAATTTTAATAATATACACAACATCTACTCATATTATTTCTGTACTGCATTGAGTTTCACTACATATTTACAATTGACAAATACTCAAAATGACCAGTCATATTTAAAATTAAATAAAAGATTATATATGTAAATTAAACTTACAAAATGCTTCCACCAACGCCTATTACTTTGTACAGGCCTTTTAGCGAATTCAGCCTCAGGATTCACATTTCTGCAGAGGGGAAAAAAAAAACACCACATAATTGTAGGCATAGAAAAAGACAAAAATTAATTATTAAATTATCACGACATATTGAAACGTCAGCATTTTGTAGCAATACTTGCTGGAAGACCAAAAGATAAACGTATTTATGATTGATACAATTCAAGCAGAAAATAGAAAAGACCAGCAAGGATCTTGAATTTGGCAGTACAAGAGGCTCACCTTTAAAGAATGACTATAAACACATGCATTCGCCTCAATCCCTGAGAACTCCAACCTAGCAGGTAAAAATCAAGAATCCCTAGGTGGATCTGATAGACAGCAAAAGTTGAGAACTAGCAGTTTAACATAACTAACATCACTCCTGAAATCTTATTTCATCTCTAGTCTTTCATCTAATCATTCAGGCCTTGTAAAGGAATAATTTCATTAGCTGCCTCCAAGGCAATTTTTCTCTACCACTCCATTTTACGTTATTATTTCACATTATTGTGTACTTTAATCAATACTCTTCTAAAATTGTGTTAAGAAAGGAAACCTTAAGTATCATTTCAAACCATTTACCACTTGTGTTGATCTAACCAACTAAAACAACATAAGTCAGTTTTACTGCTTTCTAAAATACAAAGATATTGTATCCACACATCTCACTATTTATACTTCAATATCCCATAAACCAAACATGGAAAATAGTACATCCCACATCTTAAATGGCTTGTGAATACAAGTGTATGTATATGTAGAAACTTTTATCCCTGTTCACAATAATCACAATTAAATATACAGCTACCAAAAAAGCTGCTTGAAAATTCAAATGGAAGATGTAGCAGCTTGTGATTTTTAAAAGGCACAGTTTAAGTTATAGGGTTTATTAAATTAAATTTCAAAGTACCCAAATGATTCCCAGGACTGGTTTTCAGATTATAGAGCAAGTTCCTGATTACCTCACCAAATCTAAATTCCTTTAATCATTGTGATGAATCATAATCAAGAAACAGGGCAAAGATCTGCTCCAAATTTACCTGTAGGAGTAAAGTAAGCTGCTAAAGTATCCTCCCCCAACAAGTTAAAAAATGAAGCAATTTAAAAGAAACACAGCAGTATGCACTTTCATGCTTCCCAATTTAAACTTATCTTTTAATTACAAGAGAATATAGTTTGTTAGCAAAGTCAATCTCTTATCAACCAAGTAAAAGAAATAATCTTTAAGAGAAGAAAAGTGTGGAAATGACTTACGGAATTTTTGGTGGAGGAAATTTCTAAGGGGAATCCCTCACGCTGGCCTAATAGTATGTTCATAAAAAAGCTACCAAATTAAGTGTGTGCCTCTGGGTTCTGACTCAACCAAAACCATGAAAAGGACTTGGAGCTAAAAAAAAAAAAAAAAAGATACCAATCTCACCTACTATTTCATAGCATTTCCTTCCCCAAAGTTTACCAAGTTTAAAATAGTACTTTGCCTTCCTGTGGGAAGAGTCAAAATGAGCTTAAAGTAGAGTTCAGAATACGAATGTTGATTATTCTGTCCTTAGTCTTAATCTTTGGCAACACCATCTGTTTTCTGATATATCAAATACTAAATTATAGGTAATAATGCAACAAACAATTTCTGTTGCTGGTCCACTAGGAAAAAATAGCTTCAGTCAATTCTTATATTACCATTATTAGCCTGGTTTGTGCTTTTCTTAGAGTACTTGACTTTGTTACCTGTAAATTTCTTAGAGTACTATTTTAAATTTAAATGAAAAGAAAATCTGGGAGCAGTACAAAACTATTGAGAGAAAACCTCTTCAAAAATAAGGTAATTCTAGTTACAAACATTGATAAGAACCCCTGCCACAACACATCTCAGACACAAACCATTAAAATTAATATCAGTGCTTTTATAATGCAATATTATTGTTAAAGACAAGGACTGACTTGTTTTACTTTGACATAGCATGTCCTGAAGTATCAATACGGCAAAAAAATTATCTACCTTGATAATCTAAAAATAATTAATATATAGTACACAAGACAGATAAAAGTACATCTTTGAGAAACAATCTTAAATAAATGGCTTAGCTCGAAAGGCAGAAGTTTTCCCAAAACACAGACTTGCCTAGTTTGATAAGGCATAAAATACAACTTTATTATTTTTAAAAAATGCAACTTGAATGTTATGTAACCAATCAAATCAAGTCTATTATTTCTAATGAGGTTCAGAATATACTTAAATTGTAAAGTAACCACTCTGAAATAATAGCCAATTGGACAATGAAAGTTTCCAGTGAGCTTTGCAACATGGTAAAATGAGAATATTTGCCTTTGAAGTACAGAAAGTTCTAAAAGGAAATTAGATTATACCAGACAATCTATAAATTCTCTTGTGTGTATAGTCTCAGTGATCAAATGCAAATGTTACATGAAGATACTCTAAACTTCAAATTAGCTAGATTTAACAGTTATTTGAAAAAAAATACAAACAATGCTTTCACTGTGGCAGTCTACATCTACAAAATCTCAGTAGTCCATTCCCAAAATTTTTAAGTAATTGGAAATAACTGTGAAAAATAAACTTGAAAAAATATTTACATTTGAAATTACTATTTCATATAATCTAGTCTCTAAGCATCATGTTTCACTAAAGGCTGATTAACTATGAGCAAGGCTTCTTTCCGTGGTACATCAGGTAATTTTTTTTTAACAGTTATTACAAATGACAAATACCATCCAAACCAATCCTTAATTCAATCAGGTAAATTTTATGATTCAAGAATTAGTCCAAATTACTAAGGAAAAAAAATTCTTAAAAGTATTTATCACTTTGATTCTTAAGCACAAAAAAGTATTAAAACTATTAATTAACCTTTCCAATGAAATGAATTTTATTAAACAGCATTTACATTTAAATTTGCCTTCATGAGCGAGTCAATCAATTTTGTCCATTATACAAACTTGGCTCAAGCAGTAAAAACCAAAACAGTGAATTTAAGCACTATAATGAAGGCATAAGTACATGTAAATCTTTTTAAAATGATTTATTCTAACCCTTTATTTTGTTGTTGATAAAAGTAAAGTTATATTCCACAAGATTGAAGACTAATTTAGATTATACCATTTACGCCAGGATATAAAAAGACTAAAAAAACTCAGAAACCTTTCTGACCCTCTTTAACTTAAGCTTTTCGAATAAATTAATTTCTGGTAGGCCACTAAACATTTATTGCTAATTAATACTTACATTACACATCATACGGATTTCTGCTAAGCGACCCCTTTCTCAATTTTTATATAACAGTGCCCAAACACACTTGAAGACCAATCTAAATATTCTACCATTTGCCCAGAGGAAACCCTAACCTCGCTATTAGTGTTAAAAGAAGCCTGGAATAAGGAATATTTGAATTAGTGGGAGAGAGTTAAAATTTTATATCTTTAAAATGTTATAGTTCAAAAGACCAATATTTACTTTTCTTTTAAACACTATAAATACAAATTTCATCAAACTGCAAAACCGGTTAAAAGGAAAAAAGCTAAAGCAAAACCTATAAAAATATTCCTTTTATCGCCTATTTGAATCACTGGAATAAGCCAACACCATCAAAGATTATACTTTAGTTTCCACCTAAACTCCGAGGACAAAGGTAAATGTGTCCCTGTTGTAATTAACTGGTCAATTGGCTTATCTATTCCATCTTACCTTATGACTAAAGACCATTTTCTTTAACATACCAGGGGCCATTTTTTCATTCATCCATCTAGCTTCATTATGTCAAAATTTGTATATATGGCATATTTGGCCCAATTCCTATTGTGCTTAAAACTTACTTCTTCCTTTCATGCTTTAAAAATAATTACTAAGCAATAAATTAGTGGTCTCTTTACAGGTGTTAACAGGGCGTCCATGAGCTTGAACTGAAATTCAAAAAAACATTATTCTTGTGGAGATGTGTTGATACAGGAATATTTATTAAATTATTAATACACAGTATAAAGTGTGGACCTAGTAAGGGGTCTGTGGTTTTCAACCTGGCTGGCAAAGGGGTCCATGGAACAAAAAAAAAGATTAAGAATCCCTGCTTTAGACGCATTATTCTAGTTTCTGTGAAGATTAACTCGTTTTTATACCGTTTTGAAAACAAACTCATTAAAATACGTAAAATAAATATTTTAAATGAATTAGAAAATAAAATATGAAAATGTCTACTAAATGTCTGAATTACAACTCAGGAACTGTAAAATAAGCAAATGCAAAAATTCTAGCCAAAAAAAAAGAAATTCTAGCACATTTCTAAAACGTTGCCGGATTCATCAAAACAATGACTAAATGTATACTTCAGATTGTAACAACATGTACTTCAGATGACACCTATTACAGATTTAAACCAGAATCCTGAAGCACCATTTTACTGGAAGTACAGAATGTTTAATTATTTTGATAAATTCCAGGCACTGAATGTTTTAATACAAAGGTGTTTGATGCAAGATAGGAATGTGACAAACTTTCTTTTTTCTCATTGTTTTTTAGAGATAAACAACTTTCGGTGATATTTGCCTACTCAAATGTCGGTATCCACAGTTTCAGATGTTGTGTAAAAACATTAACTTACCTGCCACATAAAATACAGACTTTTCCAGAGATGTTCTTCTTACTCAAGGAATAAACTCCATTCTCAGTCTTCAAAACTGCATACATAATAGCAGACCCTTGGTGGGGGGGGAGAAATACTCTAAATAATTTATTGATAAAAGGACTGATTAACTAGGAGTATTTTAAATATTTTATTATATAAAAGATATGAAAACTAAAATCTATACTCAATGCCTGATTTTTAAAATGTTATCTAAAATCTATTAGGATAAATAGCAACTAATTCAAATTTTCCAAGATATTTATTTAAATATTTAAAGGATTAATGTTGTTTGCACAGCATACATCTAAAATTTCTAAAAAGCACACCCTTGGGTTCATGAGTTTCCTCAAAATATAGTCTTTTCTTGACCCCAAAATTAAACAAAGGCTTAAAGAACCTTTAGTATTTTAAGCTACTCAAAGGGTACATTAAGTTACAATGGCTGTGCACATATGCTTTCATTCAATCAAAAGGTTTAAAGGCTTGACAAAAATTTTTTATTTCAGATATTTAATTTACTCAAGCTCATCATCACTACTTTTTTTAAATCATACTTAAATGCTGATTGGCTACTTGAAATATAAATTATCAAAGACCAAAATAAAAAACTAATAAGCTTATTTTTACATCAAAGTAATAAAAATTTACTCAGTCTTACCTCAAATATAAGGGCTGTTTTTTCAGAACCATCAGCAACCAAATTAATTTTAATCTTGTGAGATACCTTTCAAAAGAAAAAGGAAAATGTTATCAGTATTTTGATTTTCACACATTTCTTGGCCAAGATCAGTGTGATTAAACAATGAAGATTTTCCAAACACAAGATCTATGGACAAATTTAAGAAATGATTCATCCACACACTACCTATACATGGTTCATCCATACACTACCTACACACTTAGGATTGCAGTTATTTCTTTATCTTAATATCAGCCTTTGTTTCCCTCATCTTTTGGTTGCATGGGCAAGCACTTGGATTAAGTCAATGCTATTAAAAAAAAAAAAAACCAGAAAACTCAAATCTTTGGGCAAATTGAAGATTTTGACCTTGTTTTCCTTTTTTTTTTTTAACTCTTTATGATACTAAGCAATACACCAAACTAAAAATGTTTCCACTTTTAAAAACTGAAATAATACTGAAGTTTCCTTTACCATGTAGAAACATATTTTTAAATTATGAGCAATTAAAAATTACCTCCTCCACAAGAAATGAGTTAAGTTAAAATGGCCCCTGGTTACTTTAAATTTTAAACTACAAGTTATTTAATCTCACTAAGTGGGATATCAGCTTTGTCTTTTAAGCAAATCTAAAACTTGTCGTATCTATGACCTTTATTCAATTTCAAAGGAGGAGCTTAAATATCTCCCCTCCCCCATTTACCATGTAAAAAGATTACTTTGCATTTATTTCGAAATTTGCATTTCACTCTTCAAAAACTAATTCCAAAAACTGGATTGACAATATTTATTTAAAAACCACTTAAGTGTCCAAAATTTTCAATAAAAACATTGACATGAAAAACCAAAACTGATACTTAAACAACAGATTCTGAAAAAATCAAGATATGCGCAACTAATACAACATCTAGGCACTCTACGAAAACTAGTGGGAAAATAAAACAATTTTATTGGCAAAATACCCTCAGAAATATGGCGGAATAAACCAGTTTCTTTGATTTTAGAAGTACTACGTAAGTCTCCCGAACACTATTTTATGTAGGTCTGCACCTTTACACCAAAAGAGCCACCGCAGAATGAAGACAGACTCTAAAAAACACAAAGGTATGTAACATTCCTGGTTTGTTCTTCGAACCATTAAACTTAAATTCCCCAATTATTTTAACTCGTAAACTACAGAAAACTGCATTTTGTAGAAACCGGTCTACATCTTCAACATAATGTTCCATTTTAAGCACAAGTAGATTTTTATACATGCAACAAATATGGCTCCTCTTCATCGCCCATTATCGAGCAGTCCTACTTCAATATTTACACTATGAGAAAGTAACTTCATGAAGAGGTTAGATAATTCCTTTGTGAAAGTTTTGTTCACCACGGCTTGAAATAACAAAATATTTGAAAAACAAATGAACTAAAAACTTTTAAAAGTCTGGAAACTGACCCAAGTACGTTCTAACATCTAGGTGTGAGAAGTTAGAGATAACGGCTTCTTATCACCTTAAAAGTACCAAATGGTACATATAATCATTTATTCGAAAAACAGGATGTCAAATGATCTTGGCGTAATCACTCGGTAAAATAAATTATCTTAATCGAACGTCATCGTCTAGCACGGTAATTCTCACATCCATTTCCATTAAACAGCCTTCGACGGCATTAGTAAACTTGTATTCGCAATTTTTGAAAGACCAGAAGCACTCCCCCAACTTGCATTTTTAAGACACAACCTGAACGTAAAAAAGGCAGCAAGTACCTTCGCATCTGTTAACACTGCAGCCCGTTTTCAAAATCGGCTTTGAAAGAGTTAAAAGCCAACACCCAAAACCGGGGGAAAAAAAATAAGTTTTATTTTTGTTCAAAGGTAGTCAAGGTTCCATTGTTCTTTCAAATTCAACCCTCAAGATGAGTTCCCACCTCACCGGAAAGAGGTTAAAAAGCTTTCCCATAGGAAAACCTGAAAGGGATTTGTTTTTTCACCCTACATAGCAAAACAGCTCACCAGGATAGAAAGGGGCTCTCCTCGCGCGGTCCCCTCGCGTCTCCCGCCTGCGGCCACCCGCCGCCGCCCCTCTGCCAGCGGCTCCGGGTCCTAGCCGTCAGGCCGCCCCCACCCAGCCTCGGGGTCTGCAGCAGGGCCCCGCGTACCCCCAGCCCCCGGGATTCCGGCGCCGAGCGCATCCCGCGCGAGAGTCGCCCCGCGAGGCCCGGCCCGCCGCCCCCTCCTGCTCGCGCGCTCAAGGACATTTTGTTTTTCCTCCCAAGGACAAAGGACAATAAAAGGCGCCAGGGAGTCACTCACCGGGTCCGAGCCAGCACCTCCGGGCCGCTGCACCCGAGCGCCGGGCCAAGCCGCTCGCCCGAGCCTCCCTCCCGCGTCGGGCCGAACCGCCGAGGCCCCGGGGAGCTTCCGCAGCCGATGCCGCAGCGGAGCTTTCGGCACGGCGGGCCCGGCCGCCCCGGGCGCCTCTGCTGCGGGCTCCAACGCAGGCGCAAGGCCCGCGTCGCCTCAGCCGCCGCCGTCGCGCTCCCGCGGGCCTGCGCGCGGTCTGGGCGCAGTTTCCCGCCGGTCGACGGGCGCCACAGCCGCGGCGGATCTCCTGACAGCTCCGGGTGCTGCTACCTCTCCGGCCATCTTGTGCCGTGTGTGCGGTGTCTCTCTCCCGTCTCCTCTCTCGGCTTTACTCCCTCCTCCTCCTCCCCCCGCCCCACACACCACACAACATGGCCTCTTCGCTGCAGCGGCGGCTGCGGCGGCAGCAGTAGATCCGCCGCGCTCCAGCCCGGTCCCCTCCCCCCCCCTTCCCGCCTCCCGCCCGCAGCCCCCGGCCCCAGCGCGCAGGCGCGCGCCGCCCGCCCGCCGCGACCATTGGCTCCAGGAGCTTCCTGCCTTCCCTTCCCCGGAGCAGCCTCACGCACGCTCGCTAGCGTCTTCCTCGCGCCCAACAACAACAACTCCGATACTAATGGCTAATTTTGACCCCGCCCTTACAGCCCCTCCACGCAGATTGGCTGTCCCTAGTGCCATTTACCGCCCGTAGGCGGTTCTGATTTTCTTGCCGAGCCCCTGCCCGCCATTGGCGGGTGATGGAACCTTTGGGTTTGGTGCGATGTTGCTTTGAGCCCTGTAGTGCGTACCCCGCAGGGCAGGCTAGAAGACCCCCCGTGAGGGCTAGGCCAAGCCAGAATTATTACAGCGCCCTAAAAGTTAGAGGTTTGCTTCTGGAAAAAAGCTCAGAATCAGGTGTTTCTGGGTCGAGATTTTTGTCATCTTAAAAAAAAAAAAAGGAAAATGATTGACAGGATGATAGGCAAACAAGAAGCAGATCCATAGCCCTGGAGCAAGCAGCCATATCTTCTCAACTGCCAGACTCCTCAAGATTTTTCTTCGAAAAAACAGGCCTTCCTTCTCTGCGTTATAGTCAGGACTGATGGTTTTACCACCCCGCTAGCGCAGGGTGTGAATTGAGGTGCCATTTATTCCAGGGTTTGTAAACTGCTTGGTGCCAGTTTTACAGCATATTATGGCCAGTGTCCTGAGGCTTTATTGAGTTGGTTGGCCCAGATGCCTCACTCTCTCTCAGAGCAGTTTTCATTAATGTAGTAACTTGACTTGCTTTAAACAAACCTCACTTTTATCCATTACTTCTTCCTCCTTCAGTCTGAGCACAACCCTAGGCAGAGGTAAGGAATAAATGAGAACCTAAACTTTCCTGAAATGAATGGGAGAAGAAAAAGAGGTGGCGCTCTCCCACTGCCAGCATTTGAGAAACCTTTTGTTTTTTTGACCAAGGTTTGATGTGGGACCTGAGGAGGGAGAAAAGAGTACCAGATGTCCTTAATTTCAGGGTTTTTTTTTTTTTTCAGGGAATGGGGTTTGGAGGGGAAGTCAGAAACTTGTAAAAGTCTCTTGAGATCCTGGTTCCTGAATTAAAATCAGAGAGTACTCAGTATAGGTGGGGGCTGAGAACTAGTTCTGACCCCTTTTTTTAAAAAGGACAGTGTTTTTAATTGGCTTGGCTCAATATAACATTACTTAAGGCAGAGCTAGGACTGGAACCCAAGTTTTCTGACTTTATAGCTCTTGGGTTCTGTCTCTGCAACCTAGCTAACACCCTCCTTACCAATATAATTTGAGCTCTAAGTGCACAAAAAGAATGCTTCTTTAACTGAAACTAAATTTTTTCCATTTTATTTCCAAGAGACATTCCCCTAAACAGTTTAGTTTTGAACACTACGGATTGCAACTTGGTTGTTTTCTCTGAAATAGCCCCAACCTGAACTTTTTCCTCATTCTTCCTATGTGTTCTTTCTGTACCATTGTTCACTCCCTTTTCCTTCCCTTTTTCCCCTCCCAGCACTACCTGAAATCCATCTGTGATTCTGTCTTTCCGAATTCATCACCCTGTACTTCTGTGCCAACAAGTACTTCTGTGCCAACAAAACGGGCCTGAACAGGCCTTTATTAACGATATTAATGGCTGAAAAAGCATCGTTAGCTATGAATACCAGGCATTGTTCTAAGCCCTCATCGTGGATTAAGGCAATCACACAATGCCTCTATGACAGCCTATTATTATCCCTGTGTTGCCTATCAGGAAACTAAAGCACAGGGTATTTAACTAACTTGTCTTGAATGCACACTGCTAAAAAGTATTCAAGCCAGGAATGAGCCCAGGTAATCTGGCTTCAGGGCCTTTGCTGCCTCTCCCAGTTTCTTTTGAAAAAACCTGTCCGGTAAATTGCCAGCTCTTCCCTCTCCTACTTCATTGAGATTCCACCTTCAGAAGGGCCACCTTCCACTTGGTAAGTGTCAGATCCAGTCTGACTCAATACCGGAACCTGGGCCCCACCAAACCTGGGCTCCCTTGCACAGGGTCGGTCGCTTGTCTTGCCATCTGGGAACTGCCTAGCTTACTTCCCTCCTTTGATTGTGAACCCCTACACTTTAAATGTGGAGTGACTGCCTTGCATGTCAACATACTTTGAGCAGTAAGCTTCTCCCAAGCTTACATCCCATACAACATCCTCTTCAGAGAGTGCCCTCGCTGCCACCTTGAACTTGTTCCTTATCACACACGACAGGCATCCTTTCTTTTACCGTATCAGTACCATGTCTGTAGCCTCCTTAAAGCTAGACTAGCTCTCAGTGCTAAATTAAAAGCACCTGACACCTGGCAGGCCATTTCCTACCCCTGCCACCCTTCTTTTTCATGATAAGTGATTTGCCAGTTGAACAGTGACGTGAGCCCTCCCTTTCCCCTCCCTTGCAGTCACACTGGCTCCTGTTTCTGCTGTTTCTTTACCAAAGAAAATGTAGATCCCAAGCTGTTAGCCTTGGTTCACTTAGAGGAAAACCCTCTGTGTGTACTCTGAATGGTTTTGTTCCAATTTAATAGTGTCCAAAAGAATACCTGGATGGGCAAAGAATGTTTTCCGAAGGAGATAAGGTGTGGTTTACACTGGTCTCCTTAGAAGAAGTGAACTAGGCGCTGGAGACCGGGGTGGGAAGGTCACTTTTCATTCTAGACCCACTTGTGTCTTTTGAATTTTAAGCCATGTGAGCATATTGACTTTTTTAATTTAAAAAAGAACTAGAAAATGAAAAACAAAACAAAACAAAAAACTAAATCCAAATAATCTGCTAAACTAGTTTTGGTTGTGTGTGTGTGTGTGTGTTTTTAATGAAATATAGGTTGCACAAAACTCAGCGAGGGATGCCCACGTCTCCTGAGGTTCCCCTAATGGATGATATGGGATTCCCAGCATATAGTATCCTGGGAACAGCAGCTTCCGCTCTTAATGCAACATGTTCTCATCCAACTCCTTGCGGAACAGAGCTTCAGGCTCTCTTCCCTCCTTCCCTGAAGTTCACAGGTTTGTTTTCTTCCTTCTGCCCTCCCCTCCTTTGGGAGCCATTAAAGAAGAGAACGAGATGCTGGTGTGGTCTGCTTTTCTCCCTCCCTCCTCTCCTCCCGTGGGCCCCTTTGCTCTGAGGCATCTCTGCAGCGCCATCAGCACGATGACCTGCTCAAGTCAGGGATGTGGGTTTTCAAGTACAGGCTTTTCCAGATTGCTGAGATTCTGCTCCTGCTCCGGAGCCTGCCTAACTTGTACCCTGGCCTGATCTATCATAGTCTCTATACAGCCTGCTCTTTCACCCACAGAATTATTTCTTTTTCCCCAGGATACATCATATGCAAGGTCGAAGCTCATTTGATACTCAAACTGTTATTTCCAAAGATACCTCCTGAGCTTTTTCCATGTTTCAGGCACTCTTTCAGGAGATAGGCATGCAGCATGGACAAGAGAAGTGGGTACTTGTTCTCCTGGAGCTTACATTCTAACGAGAGAGAAGTCATAAATAAAGTATAGGGGAGCAGATGGAGCTCAAGTGTCTGAGCACCTGTTTCCCACGTATGAGGTCCTGGGTTCAATTCCCAGTACCTCCTAAAAACAAAGAAAAAAAAAAAAACAACTCTCACAGGGGAGTAGATATAGCTCAGTGTAGCTCAGTGGTTGAGAGCCTGCTCCCCATGTATGAGGTCTTGGTTTCAATCCTCAGTACCTCCTGAAAATAACAATAACTACATATTAACAAGACAATTTCAAGTAGTGATAAGTGCTTTAATGATGGGGGCCGAATTTAAGTTAAATGGTCAAAGAAGACCTCTCTGAGGAGGCGACATTTAAGTTGAAGAAGGAAGGACCCAAAGGATACAGCCGTGTGTAGATGTGTGGGCAGTTCCCAAGTTAAGAGGACAGATGGGAGGCATACAACTACTTTTGCTACCTCCTGAAACTCCACTAAACGAGTTTCCTTTTTCTATGTCTTTTCTTTTTTGTTCTATTTTATTTGCCATAAACCCATGAGGAAAGAACAGGAAGGGAGAAAAGAACCACAGAATTTTAGAATAGATGGATGAGCTGAGGTCCAACCCTGTGTACACTGGAGACTCCTCAAAGGACCACTGGGAATGAACATGGAAGAGGAAGTTAAAATAAGGAGGACTGAGTGAATGCAATTTGAGAATCTGAGCAAAGGACAGGAGGTGTATCCTCCTCAGAGATTCTCTGGTTAGGGGGATGGCAGGCACATGGAGGACATAGGGACCACACTGTAAATAGGGGGATTTTCAGATGCTAATGCACACTGAATGCAGACTCCTTTTGTGCACTACATCTAATCCTCTCCATCCCATCCTTTTCTGTATCCACAGCCACCTGTTCCATAGACTTCCATACTGCTATACAGGAAGAACAAAGGCTCACCTCAGCCGTGAAATTTGTTTTCTGTCCCAAAGCTTCTCTGACTTCCATGTGAGTTTGTGGAACCACTCAGCGTTCAGACATGTGCAACCCAAAAATTCAGAGAAGATAGTCTGTGTGCCACCCTTGACCAACAGGGGACAGAAGCCAATGGGCAAGTGCGTTCCTTCTTCATCCCCTGAGTGGGCAGTTCTGAGACATATTTCATGAAATGCCTCAGAATATCCCACAGGACAGGGCACCAGTCACCTACAGCAGTGACCAATTTGGTAACCCATTCTTATTGCCTTTCTCTCTGTCCTTTTTCACTTCCACTCTCTCTCATTCCCACCTCCTTTGTCCCTTCCCAAATAAACTATCTACATGGTAGTCTTTGTCCTGGGCACTACTTTTGGGGAAACTCTACCTAAGACATACAATGAGGTTCAGTCCCACACTAAGAGTTTTCAAAAAGCCTTTTAGACTGTACTCTTAATCATAAACGAATAACTAAGGATATCAGATGTCTAAAGAAGGCCTCTTACATGGAAGATAAGCACCAAAACAAGCATTAAAAAAGATAACTTGGAGGAGAAACAGACCACACTGGGAGAAGACACCTAAAGTAAAAAGTAAATAAGTAAATTTAGAAAGCTATCATCGATATTTTCTAAAGGAAAATAAAAGATGTTTCAATGATGAAATAAGAAAAGGATGCCATAAAAAAGAAACAAATCAAAGAGCTCTTGGAAATCCTAAACATATGGCAGGAATGAAAAACTTAATAGAGACGATAAAGTTGAAGAAAACATAGAAAACAAAGCAAAAAAGACAGATATGGACAATAAGAGAGAAAACTAGAGGACAAACTATGTAGGTTTAACATCTGACTAATTCTAATCCGAGTTCCAGAAAAAGAAAACAAAGATAATGAACAGAAGAAAATCATCAATTAAATAATATAAGAAAATTTTCCAAGATCGGAAGACTTGGTATCTAGATTGAAAAGTCTAATCAATTAACAAGACTTAGCATAGACCCACACCAAGCCTCATTCATTGTGAAGTTATCAAACACAAAGGTCAAAGAAAAGATTCTTCAAGCTTCAAGAGAAAAAAAAAAAAATCATATGCAAAGGACCAGGAATCAGAAAGGCTCAGTTTTCTCAAGAGCATCACTAGAATCTAGAAGATAGTGAAGCAATACCTTCAAAATGCTTAGAGAAAATGATTTTTAACCTAGGATTTTATACCTAGCCAAATTATCAAGTAAGTATTTGGTTAGAATAAAGACATTTTTCCATGTACGTTTTCAAAAAATGTATCTCCCATGCATGTCTTTCTGTAGAAGATACTGGAGACTGAATTCCACAAGGGACTAAACCAAGAGGCAATCATAGGATAAAGGAAAGAAGAGATTCAAGCAGAAGGCAGGGAAAAAGAACCGCTGGAAGAATGATAAAGAAGAGTCCAGGATGACAGCTGTACTCCAGAAGGACAACCAGTCAAACTGGAGCAGTGTGGCCTAAGAGGCAGACAGGTTGAGAGCTATTAGAACCCAGGTGCCCTCTCCTATTGTTTCTTCCTTTTTTACCTGAAGACTAAATGCCCAGGAGAACCAGACCCAGATTCTAATCTGTACTTGATCTATCACAGTTCAAGTATTGATAAAATTTCCTCTGTCCCCCACTAAGCTTTGTTGCCGTGATCAGCTGAGGTCACTTATTTCATTTGCAAAGAAATGTTCTGCTTTAATCGACTCCTAGGCCATAGTAAGCTTAGATTCTAAGCCTTAGAAGCAGATAAATACAGAGCAGCCCACTCCCCTGACTGCACTCCTGCCACATAACAGTACCTGCTTCTGCTGTGTCCTACCTGGGCTGCATCCAGGATTCACCCATGACATTGTTTAGAAGTTCTGGTAAATTCTCAGGGAAGCTGAAGTCAGACTGCAACCCAGAGACTATTCTATTTGTCTTCTCTGGAGAGCCTTGATGTAACTATGGCCATATTACCCTTTCCTGAGGTAACTAGATGTGTGCTTGCTACTCAGTTTTTCAAAATTAAATGATAATTGTTGAGGGAATACCTATAGTAATTTAAAAAAAAAACTACAAGGAAACACAAGAGAATGATGAACTCCAAGGTCAAGAGAGTGGTAAGCTGTGGTGGGGAGACACAATCATGAAGGGGCACCCAAAGGGCTTCAAACGTACTGTTGTTTTCTTAAACCGAGTTATCAAGACAGAGTGTGTATTTTGTTTTTATTCCTTACCTGTATATATATATATATATGCTTTACACATTCCTCTCCGAAGAGAAGGGGGTTCTATAATCTTATTTGGTAAGCATTGGTTAGGCAAAAATAACATATCTTTTCAATATGGAAATCTGAGACCCTTTAATGTGCCAATCTATAATTTGACCCATGGAATTTTTCCCCTTTGGAGCATCTCATAGGGCTAGGAGTTGGCAATGTTTGTATATTGTCAAACAAGTCTTCCTTTCTAAAATATACAGATGAAATTGAAGTAATGAAGTTGTATTTCTACAGAGAAAGATATTTATAAAACCAACTGTTATGAACCTCATAGAAAGGAGAAACATCATCAGGCGTACGGCACTATTTTAATTGCCCTAAACAATGTCCATTTCATGAGAGGAGTTCAATAAATATTTATTGAGGTAATCTTAAAATGATAATAATTCAAGAAGGAGGGAACAGCTAGTAAAAAAGACATAAGGCAATAATAAACTTGTTATAATCTGGAACAGTGTTTGAGCAAGAGCAGCCCTGTGAGGTGGATAAGCTAGGAATTATTGCAAATGCCAAGACCCCAGATTTTCCCCAGGGTGACTTTCTGTCCAGTGTTCTCTGTCCCCACCTCATTAGCCCAAAGCAGTTAATTGTAGAAAGTCAAGGTGGAAAGTCATAGGAATGGGTGGGTTGGGGAACCAACAGGAAGGGAGCACCATGAGAAACAAAGGACTCGGGCTTGTAGGACATTGGAGTGGAAGTCACTGAGAGGAGCAGTGTCCCGGGACTTCATTCCATCCCCAGAGCCTCTCCATTAAAGAACATAAGATAGGTATGTATTACAGTTTTTCCACGGTAAATGATAAGAACCCCACTGCATTCGTTCTCTATTGCTGTATGACAAACCACCACAAAACTACCATTGTGGCTTAAAACTACCATTTAATTCGTTATCTCACACAGTTTCTATGGGTCAGGAACTCAGGAGCGGCTGAGCTGCATGGCTCTGGCTCAGGGTCTCCCGGGAGCTTGCAGTCAAGATGTTGACCTGGGTTACTGTCATGGGAAGGCTTGACTGGAGCTGGAGCATCCCCTTCCATGAAGCTCCCTCATATGACTGTTGGCAGGAGGCCCCAGTTCTCACCACATGGGTCTCTCCATGGCACTGCTTGAGTGTCCTCACAACATGACAGCTGGCTTCCCTCAGAGAGAGTAATCTAAGAGAGAACAAAAGTGGAAGCCAGAAGCCACATGTTTTTTATGACCTAGCTTCAGAAGGTGCATACCCTCATTTCCTCAATATTCTGTGGGTTAAGCCCTATTCAGTGTGAGAAGGGACCATAGAAGGGCATAGATACCAGAGGCAGGCATCATTTGGACTCTTACAAATTGAATTGCGTACCCCAAAAAGATATGTTCTGGTCCTAACTCCCAGTCTCTTGAATATGATCCTACTTGTAAATAAGATCTTTGAAGATGTTGTTAATCACAATGGGATCAAACTGGATTACGGCGGGCCCTGATCAATATGATGGAGAGGAAATGTAAACACGCAGAAAGATAGAGAGAGAGGATAGCCATGTGATGGAGGTAGAAATTGAGTTAAGCCACAAGCCAAAGAATGCCATGGCTTGCTGGCAAGCCACCACCAGGACCCTACGGGTTTCAGGGAACCTGCTGATGCCTTGATGCAGGCTTCTGACCTCCAGAACTGCGAGGCAATTGATTTCTGTTGTTTTAAGCCACACTGTGATACTTTGTTATGGTAGCCCTAAGATACTAAGGCATGGGCCATCTTGAAGGCTTGGTACTACCCCAATCTAAAATGCCTTGAAAACGAAGTGAATCGATTGGTCTTTGTAACTGAAAAGTCTCAAAGAAGGGATGCCTTCAGGCATGACTAGATTAAAAAGCATGAATAAGTCATCAAAGTCTCTCTCCATCTCTCAACTCTTCACTCCTCTCTGTTGACTCCTTTAAGGAAGGCCTTTTTTATATGGTTTGTTGATGACCATCAGACCCTCAAGACTATTCCCAAACTTTCCATTCGCTCCTCATGCAAAAAAAAAACCAAACCATCATTGTTTTCAGTGATTTTCCTGACCTAGGTTACTTGTTCATCCCTGAAGTCCTGGGTCATCACTGAGGAGTCCTAAAATGGGCAAACTATACCCAAACCATAAAACCTGTGGGGTGAAAGGATGATGCCCCTACCCCCCCCCCAAAAAAAAAATCTAGTTGCTGATAACAAAAGAAGAAGAATGGATTTTGGGCAAGCAAAACAAGAAATATCCATTGGAAAACATTGTACATGCCCTGTTCTGCTTCCCTAATCTGTCTGGCCAAAATGACAAGGAACGGTGGAGACCTGTTGTGACAATCAGGGTCATGTAATTTTTTTTTCCCCCCGCCCCCCCCCTTGCATCTTGCTTGCTGTCTGCTATCTGTGTCCATTCACTGTGCGTTCTTCTGCATGTCTGTATTTATGTATTTCCCACCCCCTTGCAGCTTGCTTGTTTTTTGCTCTCTGTGTCCATTTGCTGCATGTTCTTCTATGTTTTTTTTTTTTTTACTTCTCTCTCCCTTTTTGTTGCATCACCTTGCTGAGTCAGCTCTCCACAGCACTTGCAGGCCGGCAGCTCTCCATGGCATGCAAGTGAGCCTGCCCTCACAAGGAAGCCCCGGGACATGAACCCAGGGCCTCCCATATGGTAGATGGGAGCCCAACTGATTGAGCAACAGCCGCTTCCCTGGGTCATGTAATTTTAATGCTGTGGACACTAGCTAACCTGCCCACATTTAGTTGTGCACAGGTATAGTGAGTTTTACCTAGTACTTTGACTAGCATCTTTTTCTTTTAGTTCCATGGCAGCATGTAAAAATGTTGACTTAAAATCCCATATCATTTGGAATTTTATTTTCTAAGTGCATAGTCATCTCTGCATCACAGACACCTTTGAGATTCTAATACAGTCTTCAGAGCCTCGCAGAAAAAAGCACATACCACATATGCAAAGTTTTTATACCATTTTAGGGGTTCGCGGACCACTCTGCAATCCATTCAGGTACTTCGGGAAAGAGTGCATCTCTTCCTGTAAATGTTCTCAGTAACTGAAATCATTCAGATTTCCATCTTGAAGCCAGAATGTTTTCCCTTTTTCTTGGAAACACTCTTTTCCTTTTTGCTCAGATAAGTCTAATTTTATTAAACTTCAAATCTGAGTGTAAGGAAACTTGTACTTCCAGCCAAGATGGACTATTGGGGACCAAAATTAACACTCCCACTCAAATTTTTAAAAAAACAACAAAAAAAAGACTAAATACAAGGATTCTTAAGACACTAGATATCAGGCAATGAAGGGAGTGAATGTGGACAGACAGGAAACAAATGATGTAAACATTAATATTATTGCAGTTTACTGCCTGAATCAGGTTTTCAGGGCTCCCTGCTGGGAAGGGAAACCCAAAAAGAGCCCAGCCATCTCCATGGGTTGAGGAGGTTGGTGCTAGGTGTCCAGGGTGGGTGTAGCAGTTTGATATAATTGATGAATTCCAAAAAGAAATATTGGATTATGCTTGTAATCTGATCTGTACCTGGGCATGATTGAGTTTTCATTAGGGTATTGCATCCCCACCCCTTGTGGGATTCACAGATAAAAGGCATGGTGAAGAACAGAGTTAAGGACTTTTAATGTTGGAGTTTTGATTTTGGAGATTGATGCTGAAGACTTAAACTGGAGCCCTGGGAAGTCAGCATGCAGAGGAAAGAGAAGCCAGCCTCAGGAAGGTGGGAAACTTGGAGCCACAGTAAAGCAAACCCCAGGAATGTAGGAACCCAGGAAGCCTGAACCCTTGCAGACGTTGGCAGCCATCTTGCTCCAAATAGACTTTAGTGAGGGAAGTAACTTATGCTTTATGGCCTGGTATCTGTAAGCTCCTACCCCAAATAAATACCTTTTATAACACCCAGCAGATTTCTGGTATTTTGCATCAACACCCCTTTGGCTGACTAATACAGTGGGCAAGGTGGCTAGAGTTCATGTCAGGGTAGTGGAGAAAAGAGAACATAGGCCTTAAAAGAAAAAAATTGATAGAAAATTGACTTAACATAAATATTTAAAACTTCTCTTCTTCAAAACTGTTAAGAAAATGAAAAGACAAGCCACAGATTGGGACAAAATATTTGCAAATCCTGTAACTAATGAAGGACTTATACCTTGAATATATATATATATATATATATATATATAATATATTATATATGTATATATAAAACTCTCAATATTCAATAATAAGTAACCCACCCAAATTTTTAATGGGCCAGAGATTTTAAAAGAAAATTCACCAAAGAAGATATAGCAGTGGCAAATAAACCTTTGAAAAGATGCTCAATACCGTTAGTCATTAGGGAAAAAACAAATTAAAAGCACAGTGAGATTGTACCATACATTAGAATGGGAAGAATTAAAAAGATCATACAAAGTGTTGTTGATTTGAAGGAGCTGCAACTCTAATACACTGCTGTTGAGAATGTAAATGGTATAACCACTTTGGAAAATACTTTGATTTTCCTTAAAAAAATTAAATATACCTAACACACGATCCAGTCATTCCACTTCTAGGTATGTACTTGAGAGAAAAGAAAATATATGCCCATAAAAAGACTCATACCACAAATGTTCATAAGAGCTTTACTTTTATAGCTCCACACTGAAAGCAATCCAAATGCTCATCAAAAAGTGAACGGATAAAACAATAATGGTCTATCTATATAATGGAATACAACTCAGCAATAAAAAAGAATGAACAGTTGATACATGCAACATGGATGAATTTTTTTAACAAATCAATTTTATTGGTACATATTAGTAAAGCATACAATTCGCATGGATGAATTCCAAAATAATTTCATTGACTAAAAGAAGGTAGGTCAAAGATGATAAACTGTGTGATTCCATTTACATAAAATTCTAGAAAATGCAAACTAATAGAAAGCAGATCAGGGGCTTTTTGGGGGAAAGGGGTGGGGAGGAGAGGTAGGAGAGAGGAATTACAAAGGGGCATGAGGAAACTGGGAGTACGGAAATATTCTTTTGTTGATTGTGGTGGTGGTTTCACAAATGTATATGTATCTCAAAATGTCAAATTGTATTCTTGTGTAAGTGATTGCATCAGTTAAACCTCAATAAAGCTGTTTTTTAAAAGTTTTGTAAGAGTTTGCTTGTTTGGTTGTTTTTTTGATGGGGCATCCTAGGAGGGCTGTAATCTTAAAACATCTGTTCTTATATTTCACTCTTTTTTTTTTTAAGCATACATGTATTTTATTCTTTGGTTTTTAAATATTTTAAAATTTTTTATAGTTTACACTTGGTTCAAATTTCAAAAGTTACAAAAGGGGACACAGTGAAAAGTCTCCCACTTTTGTTCCCATCTACCCAGGATCTCTCCCTGAAGGCAATTAATGTAACTAATTTCCTAAATGTCCTTCCAGAGAGATAGTCCAGATTTTATTCTAAGGCACACAGTATTAAGATTCATTAAAATGTGGTTGCAGTTTATCTATTAGCTCAACAGACTGCAGGATCAAATGCATGTTCAGCATCTGACAAACAGACCAAGCTATGTAACACTCAAACTTTGTAAAGCCATGCCATCAAGGAGCATCTCCTTCTTAAAACGACTGTCAATCTAAGTGTTTCTCTTCTTGACCTTTTCTTTGAACCCAACACCGAACATTCACCTCTTGTAGCTCTTTTTTTATTTCATTTTATCTTATTTTACAAACTCTCTTGTAGCTCTTAATACCTGGGCCTTCCTGACAGTCCTCATTTTCCTCTGATCTCTTCAAACATTTCTTTTTCAGTCACCTTCCCAGTTACCTTCCTGTTTCTGCCTCTCTGGGTAGCCCTCGGGCATGCTTCTTGATGGGCTCCCTGGAAAGTCTCATCCATTTACTCCTCACTAAGACCATTTTCAAATCGAAAACTGATGCTTCGCCAGCTTAATGCAGGAAAGCATTAAGCGGGCACCTGACCACCTCCCTGCCCTCCCCGCACCCCTCCCATGTGTGTTGCACACATCCCCAGCTAGTTGACCTCCAATGTGTGTTGCACACATACATCCCCAGCTAGCTGAAGCTTGCTTGTCCTGCAGAACCCGCTCATGCAAACAGGTCTGTTCTCACTCTTCCAAAATGATTGCTTTCCCTCCTAGGAATTTCTACTCACTAATGGCTGTGCTATTTAATATACAGTTGACTCATATCATAAGTTATTATTTATCTGTTTGAGTTCATGGATCATATCTCCCTAAGCAGATTGTGGCTTCACTGGGGGTAGAGACCTTGACTTAGATTTCATTTTATTTCCCACTGTGTGGTTACTCATGCTCAAGTAACAGCTGATTAAAGATTTGTTCTATTAAAATTACCCATTAAAACAAAACAAAACAAAAAAAATATATTAAAATTACCCAGTGGGGAGGGGATGTAGCTTGAGTGTGAGCACCTGCTTCTCATATACGAGGTCCCTGGTTCGATCCCCAGTACCTCCTAAGAAACAGAAACAAAACAAGCAAGCAAACAAAGAAAAAAAGAACTCACACTGGAGAGTGGTTGTAACTCAGTGGTTGAATGCCTGTTTCCCATGTATGAGGTCCTGGGTTCGACCCCTGGTACCTCCTAAAAAATAGAAAAAAAATTACCCAAGAGGCCACCAAAAAATACCCTCCCACTATAAATCAAATTCCACTGAATGAATTAGGAGAGCTTGATATTAAATGGGCTTCAACAGGCTTAAGCCAAAGTAAATCACCACCATTTAATCTACTTTTAATGTAAATATAGGTTTCCATTTAATAGAGCTCCTTAAAAGTAGGACACACCCTGTAGGTCAGTGGTCAAAAATAGATCTTGCCCATGGCACTGTGATAGAATTTTTTAAATGCTTGCAGGTTATGCAACATGCCTGCCCAGCCAGCCAGAAGGATCTCCTTCCTGAGAACTCCTTGAACTTTACTTGAGCTCTTGCCATTTTCAGTTTGCAAAAGAGTAATTCTTCTACGTGGGTTTTCTCCTTACTAGGCATAAGCACTAGAAGGAGAGTGACTGGGTCCTTCCCTTTGAGACAGTACAGCGGCAAGAAAAGGGCCAGGACCTTGGCATCATCAGATTTGGGTGGTCCAACTGCAACTTGGCCACGCCATGGCTGTCTAACTCCAGTCAGGTTCTGAACCTCCCTGTGCCTCTGTTTCTACATCTGTAAAGGGGTACAAAGAGCACTGCCTTCCTTAAAGAGCTACCTGGAAGACTGGGGGATATGAGTTATGTAAAGTGTTTGTCAGAATGCCCAGCAGTAGTGGTAATACTTGTTAGCTATTAGCACTCTTTTTTTTTAATATGATTGACATTTCCCCCCAAGAGATGGTTCCCTCATCTGTCTGCTCACTGTGTCTGCTCGCTGTCTCTGCTCGTTGTGTCCACTTGTCGTCTGTTTGTTTTCTTTAGGAGGCACCAGAAACTGAACCTGGGACCTCCCATGTGGGAGGTGGGTGCCCAACCACTTAAGCCACATCTGCTCCCTGCATGTTGCATCTCGTTTATCAACTCATTGCACCAGCTCATTGCATCAGCTCGTCTTCTTTTGGAGGCACCGGGAACTGACCCTATGTAGAAGGCAGGTGCCTGACTGCTTGAGCCACATCTGCTCCCAGCAGTCTTTCTTTAAATCACTAGAGTAACTTCCACCTACATGCCTTAACAGCTACTCAAACACATAAATGAAAGAACAAATGGCTTGTTTTATTATTAAAGAAACTAGTACAGCTTCCTGTAGACAAAATACATTTGTTTAATTTTATATGTACTATAATATTTAAGAATAAGCAAATAGGGCAGTATCTTGAAAAGTAATCATATTTTTTTCTGTACTTAAAATATGCACTTTTTAAGATTACAAGTAGATTTGGGCACATAATTCCCTCATTGTCTTTTTAAAAAGAAAAGAGTTGGTATTTCTGTTCTTGTCTCTGAAATTACTTAAAAACACAGGCATGTTTGTAACTGTTAGCTAGTAAACTGAAAACCACTGTTTCTTAATGACTGTACAACAAAATTGATGTTAAAATTGAATACGGAAATTATTTACTTTCCAAGCATGCAAAAATTTGACAAGTTTATTATTTTATTCTTAAAATAATTGCTCTTTGAGGCTTACTTTGTACTTTAAGTCACATGGATCTACTTTAAGGTACTCAGATCATCCATGTACAAAATATGATAAGTGGTTCTAAAGGAGAAATGTGTGCTCATAAATGCTTGACCTCTCAAAATTGTTATTACAATATTTAGATCAGCTAAGTTCACAATACAAAAATTTCAGTTCAAATGATTAGTTAAACTAGAGGAAAAAGACATGATAGAAACTTGCACAAACTCCATCAGGAGTCCTTGACCTCAAACATAATCTTCAAACAGAAGTGTGCTAAGAATCTCTTGGAGAACTTTGCAACAATGCAACCTCCTGGGTCCCACCCCTGATCACAGTCCAGTTTGGTAGGTCTGGCCTGGAAGTCCAAGTATCTGCTTTGTAAACAATCACCCAGGTGATTGCCATGTACATGCTATGCTGATCTCATGCTGCAAAATGCAACTTTTGTTTTCAAAATGTTTTCATTGTAACTTTTATGTAATCTAAAACTTCTTTTAAAATAAAGAAAAAATAAATAAATGCAATACATGATCCTGAATGGAATGTTGCAAGGGAGAAAAAAAGGCTTAAAGGGACATTACTGAGACATATGAAAAAATTGAACTATAGACTATAAGCTTTATATCAATGTTAAATTGAACTTGATAACTGCACTTAAGGTTGCTACATAAATGAAATCCTTGCTCTTATGAAATGTACATGGCAATATTAAGTAATCAAGGCACATAATATACACAATTTATACTCAAGTGTTCAGAAAATGAATGAAAAAATGATACTGCAAATGTGGCAAAGAAGTTAATATTGGTGGCTGTCAGTATCTGGGAATGGGTAGTGAGATGAGGGAATTCTCTGGGGTTTATATTATTTTTGTTACTGTCTTGTAAGTTTGAACATATATCAAAATAAAAAGTTATATATATATATATATATATATATATAATCTATCACTCTCATATTTTAAAAAAGCTAGTATACAGTGCCTTAAGGAGCTATTTTTAAGCCTGAAGCAAAAGGAAAAATGAGTGCTTCCTATCTATACTTAACAAAATACTCTCCCATATTTTTAACCCAAGTAGAAAATTTCAAACAAGACTGTATAGAAAACCCCACATTGCTCAACCTGGTCAAAGACCAATGCTAAACCCTCCCAGCAAAGGACCAGGGACACAATAGCTCAGTGAGCCTGGGAACCCTGGACTGGTTGGAAACAACTGTTTCAGTTACACAATAAATACAGGATGGTGAAACAAATAGCCCTATCTTTATTTAAAATGTTGATATTTTGTTCATCACAGCTATTTCGGAATTCATTTTTAACTTTTTTTCACTATTAAAGTATTATTTATCTTGACTACTGAATTTTTTGCACGTCTTCATTTTTCTTCTTCTTTTTTTATTGTATCAAAATATCCATAACATAAAACTTACCATGTTAACACTTTTTAAGTGTACAATTCAGTGGCATTAACTTTATGCACAATGTTTTATAACCATCCACAGAACTTTGTCAAACAAAACTCTGTACCCATTAAGCAATACCTCCCATCCCCCTCCTTCCAGCCTCTGGTAACCTCTAATCTACTTTCTGTACTTTCCTTATCTATTCTAGATACCTCATATAAATGGAATCATAGAGTATTTGTCCTTTTGTGGCTGACTTATTCCACTGAGCATGTTCTCAAGATTCCTCCATGTTGCAGTATGAATCAGAACTTTGTTTCTTTTATTACTGAATAATGTTCATTACATATATCACATATTTGTTTACCCATTCGTCTGTCAATGGACACTTGAGTTGCTTCCACCTTTTCTTTCTTTTTTATTTTTTTACTTTTTAAAAAGATTTGTCAATTTAAAGAATGCACTGGTGAAATAGAGCTTAAATAAATAAAAGGAATTTGGCTATTGTGACTAATGCTGCTTTGAACGTTGGTTTACCATATTCTTTCAATGTTGTGCCTGAGGCAAGTGTCTCACTCTTCATTCAATTTGGCAATTTGGGAAAAGGGACGCTGGTAACCAAAAAGCTTTGCTTCTGGCCTCAGTTCTGCCATTTACAAGTTTCAAGAACTTGGGTTTCCTGGACCTCATGCTAACAACTTCCTCATTCATAAAATATGGATGGTTATATCTGCTCCCCTTTCTTTTCAGGGATTCAAATGAGATATTGTAGGAAAGGGCGCATATAAAATGATGTTGTGCTACCTACCCCAAAGATGACAACCGTTAGCAATAGCTAGTCTTCAAGATTACCCTCTGAGCAGAGATTAGCAACTCCAGCTTGATTTGTGATCTCCTAGATCAGCCTGAGTGGTGACCTTCAGAAACCCCAGGATGGCTACCACATACAACGTCTATCCTGCTCCTTGGCGCTGGCCTTAGAGGAAGCCCGTGCTGGCAGTGGCCATGACTACCACCTCCACCTCTCAGAGGACGTAATCCCTGTTATCTCTCCATATCCTTAAAAAGCTTTTATGACTAGGTGAGCTCAGTTGATGTATTTTAGGTCCGGTTTAACTATTTCCAGGCGGCAGTCTTGCACACAGGAAGTAATGGACTAATACCTACTCCTTTTTTTTTTTAAGGTTTATTTATTTATTTATTTCTCTCTCCTCCCCCTCACCCCTCGCCCCCCTGCCCCAGCTGTCTGTTCTCTGTGTCTATTTGCTGCGTCTTCTTTGTCTGTTTCTGTTGTTGTCAGCAGCACGGGAATCTGTGTCTCTTTTTGTTGTGTCATCTTGTTGTGTCAGCTCTCTGTGTGTGCGGCGCCATTCTTGGGCAGGCTGCACTTTCTTTCACACTGGGCGGCTCTCCTTATGGGGCGCACTCCTTGCGCGTGGGGCTCCCCTATGTGGAGGACACCCCTACATGGCACGGCACTCCTGGCGCGCATCAGCACTGCGCATGGGCCAGCTCCACACGGGTCAAGGAAACCCAGGTTTGAACCGCGGACCTCCCATGTGGTAGACAGACGCCCTAACTACTGGGCCAAGTCCGCTTCCCCCAAAACTTCTCTTGTAGCATTAATTTATTTCCACTGTGATTAGGTAATTTATTGGTGACATCTCCCTGGTGTTTCGAAACAAGAACAACAACAAAAAACCACAAAACAAACCAGTGTTATTCTGGCTATTTAATTTTAGATATTTTCTTTTGCATTAGCTATGAAGGCCTATTAAGGTAAAGAGTTTACTTTGGGGAAGGTCTGGATTTTAGTTGCTTGCTTTACTTAAAACAATCAAGGGTTGTTTTAATGTTTATGAACCAGGGTTCCAAAACACTCCTTAATATTTAGGGAAGTTGTCAAACTCTATATATCACTATAACTTGATGCAATTCCTTGCGACTACTCTGTGTTGATATTTTTTCACCCTAGAATGGCTGTTTTTGTTACTGCTGTCTTTTTTTTTTTTTTTAAGAAGGTACTGGGGATTGAACCCAGGACCTCATACATGTGAAGCACATGCTCAACCACTGAGCTACACACTCTCTACAACTGCTGTTTTTTAATAGCAAGCAAATAGTCCATTAAGAAATGAAAGGGGATTGCTGAGGTAACACGTTCTTTGTGTAGGGGACTTTGGGATTATGATCCCAAAAACCCGAGTCAGTCCCACCTCTACATCTACCTGTTAAACAGAGACTATATGCTCCAGCATGAGGCTTTCTTGTTCCCGCCCCGCCCCCCCACTGGCTCAAGTGCAAGACAGCATAGTTGTCAGAAGTATGCACTCTGTGGGAAACGGACTTTGGCCCAGTGGTTAGGGCGTCCGTCTACCATATGGGAGGTCCGCGGTTCAAACCCCGGGCCTCCTTGACCCGTGTGGAGCTGGCCATGCTCAGCGCTGATGCGTGCAAGGAGTGCCGTGCCACGCAAGGGTGTCCCCCGCGTGGGGGAGCCCCACTCGCAAGGAGTGCGCCCGTGAGGAAAGCCACCCAGCGTGAAAAGAAACAGCAGCCTGCCCAGGAATGGTGCCGCCCACACTTCCCGTGCCGCTGACGACAACAGAAGCGGACAAAGAAACAAGACGCAGCAAATAGACACCATGAACAGACAACCAGGGAAGGGGGGGGAAATTAAATAAAATAAATAAATCTTTAAAAAAAAAAAAAGAAGTATGTACTCTGTACAAATCTTTTATAACCACTTTATCTCAGTGTATTGTAATCGTCACTTTATATGTTTGTAGTGGGTAATCATAGTTTTGGTCATTTACCATATATTTACCTGATTTTGCTTTGGGGAAATTATCCTACTTTATTAGAGTCTGTATGGAGAAACCAACAGAGTTTCCCACCCTCCACCAGCACAGGAAACAAGCCTAGACACTCACTCATCCCTCCTTTGCTTCTCTCTTCTCTGAGTTGAATTTTAATGTGTTTTTAATGTCTGTAGGATCTGTACGGATGAACTTCTTATAGAATTTTTTTAAGGATTAATTTAGGTAGGGATTTATTAACTTTGTTCGCTTTCTCAAAGATCCAAGTTTGATCTTATTAACTATTTTTACTGTTTGTCTGTCTGTTTTCTTTTCCATTGATTACTGTGATAACTACTTTTATCCTCATTTCCTTCCTTCTACTTATGTTTACATTGTTCTTAAGGTGGAAACAAGTGATTAATTTTCATCCTTTCTTCTCTTTTAATATCACCAAAAGCTATAGATTTCCCTCAAAGCACTACTTTAAATACATCCCATAATTTTATTTTTTTATTTATTTTTAAGTACTGGGGCTGGGGAATGAAACTGGGACTTAGTACATGGGAAGCTGGAGTTCAACCACTGAGCCACACTGGCTCCCTTGAGTGGTTTTTTCGTTTGTTTGCTTGTTTGATTTTGTTTTTGGAGGCATCAGGGCTGAACCCAGGACCTCCCATGTGGGAAGCAAGTGCTCATCTGCTTCAGCCACATCCACTCCCTCCATAATATTTAATATGATGTATCCATTACCATTCAATCTGAAACGTTTTAAATTTCACTTTTGATTTCTTCTTTGACCTAATGATTATAAGGTGTTTTGTTTCCAAAAATTTGGAGTTCTCCTAGATAAGTTATTGTTACTGATATCCCATGTGATCCCAGAATATATCCATATAATTTCCATCATTTTAATATCATTGAGACTTTTTAATGGATAGATATGTCTATCTTGGCAAATGTACCATATGTACCTGAAAAAATGTGTATTGTATGGTTGTTGGTACGGTATTATATAAATACCAATTAGGTCTAGGTGGTTAAGAGTTGTTCAGAACATCTAGGTCTTTGTTAATTTTTTTTAATCTAGTTATTCTATCAATTGCTGAAAGTGGATTTTTAAAAACCTGCAACTATGATTGTGGAATTGCCTGTTTTTACCTATCAATTTTTGCTTTGTGTATTTTGAAAATATATTGTTAGAGATATACACATTTATCATTGCTATATATATTTCTGATGAATTGACTTTTTCATCATTGTGAAATATCCATCTTTGTCTTGAAATTTGCCATGTTGGAAAAGACCTTGGTGCAATGATCATTCCCGTGCAGACAATCCCAGTGGTCACAGAGTAGAAAGGCTTATAATCAAATTAAAATGCTTGAGTCACATTTTTTTTTTGGTAAAGATTTTATTTATCTATCCCCCCCTCCCCTTTGTTGTTTGCAGTCACTGTCTGCTCTCTATGTCTATTTGCTATGCACTCTCTGTGTCCGCTCACCTTCTTTTTAGAAGGCACCAGGAAGCAGACCCAGGACGTCCCATGTGGAAGAGAGGCACTCAGTCACCTGAGCCACCTCAGGTCCCAGGTTTGTTGTGTCTCTCACTGTCTTTCCTATTTGTGTCTCTTTTGTTGAGTCATTTTGTTGCATCAGCTTACTGCGCCTGCCCAGCGTACCAGCTCACCTTCTCTAGGAGGCACTGGGAACCGAGTTTGGGACCTCCCATGGGGTAGGCAGAAGCCCAAACACTTGAGCCACTTCTGCTTCCCCCACATCGTTTATTAAAATTAATTTAAAACACACAGGGGGAAAGAAGGGGAAAGGGTTGAAGTAAGTTAGTACATTTAGGAAAGCTTGCAAATAGGGTAGAAAGTCCATACTACATAAATTTTGGGGTATACCATGTTCACTGGCCCTGTCTCTCTGTGTCACATCATCCTTCCTCACATCTAGTGGGATTATGAGGACTAGAATTACAGCAAGAGCAGATGGAAAGTCCCCTGGACAAATTACACATATTTGCTCTATTAGAGAGACACAGGGACAAGTATGCCTGGCCAGTAGCTATAGCTTGCCCATTAGTCTGCTAAACACATGGATTTTATTTGTATTTCTTGTGCAGAAGACATATGGGGACAGAATGGGTGCAACCAATTGATGGCTGTATTAAGGCCTTATGAATATTAAGTGCAATGTGTATTTAGTGTGTCCTTAATATTTAGTGCTTTGCATATATTTTGTTCCTCCTATGTCACATGCATAGCTATTGTATATTGATTATTTAGCTGATCATTAGTACCTGATGAATATTAGTCATCTTTTATTTCTTATTTTTTATTTTTTTAAAGATTTATTTATTTATTTATATCCCCCCCCCCTTGTCTGTTCTTGGTGTCTATTTGCTGCGTCTTGTTTCTTTGTCCGCTCCTGTTGTCGTCAGCGGCACGGGAAGTGTGGGCGGCGCCATTCCTCGGCAGGCTGCTCTTTCTTTTCACGCTGGGCGGCTCTCCTTATGGGCGCACTCCTTGCGCACATCAGCACTGCGCATGGCCAGCTCCACACGGGTCAAGGAGGCCCGGGGTTTGAAGTGCGGACCTCCCATGTGGTAGATGGACGCCCTAACCACTGGGCCAAAGTCCGTTTCCCTATTAGTCATCTTTTAGTCTTTCCTATTTATGTTTAACAAACACCTGCTGTACTCGTTAACTACTTATCTATACTTTATATATCTTAAAATGTTTTACTTATTTTTATAAACTTATATATGTACCATAACAGACTTGAATATTCTAAAAAAAAACTCAAAACATGTGATGTGGTATCATAGAGTGTGTCCTGACAAAAGTAGAAAACCTGGAGAAATCTGAATAAGGTTTGGAATTTAATTAGTAGTAATGTACCATTACTGTTTTCTTTGTTTTCACAAGTATATCATGGTTATCTAACATGTGAACAGTAGGGTAGATTGGAAGGCAGCTATGCTCACCACTATACCACCAACGCTGCACAGCACAGTAGGGTAAATTGAATAAGAGGTATACAGGAATACTCTATAACATCTTTGCAAATATTATGCAAATTAAAAAATTTTTCCAAAATAAAAATTTTTTAAGAAAAAACAACTGTCCATACCTCTGTTTTATCTGATATTAATATACACACTACTCCCTCCTTATATCTGGTATACCTTTTCCATTCACTTATTTTCAAACCTGTCTCTTTATATTCAAAGTGTATTTCTTGTAAACATCATATAGTTGGTCTTGCTTTCCAATAATATCGTATTTTAATAAAAGTATTTAGTCCTATTTATTTTTATTATAATTCTTAATATGACTGCATTTAGGTCTACTTGTTTATTTTATTTTATTCTATTTGTCCCCCATTTTTTGGTTTCTCTACACCCCTTTCTTAATTGTTTTGGATTATTAAACATATTTTAGGATGTAATTTAAATTACATATGGGTTTATCAGCTATATCTTGTGTCATTTCTTAAATGGTTGCTCTAGGAATTATAAAATACATCCTCAACTTTCCATTATCTGCTTAGGGTTACTATTATACTAATTCATGTAAAATGTAGAACCCCTTTGTGACCACATAAGTTCATGTAACAGCACCCTCCCATTTGTAATAGGTATTATTTCTGCATACATTACAAACCCCACATGACAATGTTATAATTTTTGCTTCAAACAGTAATATGCATTTGAAGAAGTTAGAGGAAAAATGGAGTATTACATTTTCCCAGATATTTACCATTTCAATGGTCTTCATTTCTTCCTGAAGTTCTGAGTATCTGTATCTCTGTATCATGTCCCTTCAGCCTGAAAAAGATTCTTTTACATTTCTTGTAGAGGAGCTCTGCTGCAAATGAATTCTTTATGTATCTTTATTTCATCCTATTCTTATAGGATAAAGATACAGATATAGATATATATAAAATTCTGGGCTAGCAGTTGTTTTTTCCGTTTTTTATTTCAGCATTTTAAAGATGTTATTCTACTTCTTATAGCACCCCGAGCTTCTCATCAGCACTGTGATTATTTGAATGATTATTTCCCTCTGTATAATGTGTGGCTTTTCTCTAACTGCTTTCATGATTTTGTCTTTAACTTTGGTTTTCAACAGTTAGACTATGACATGCCTAAGCTTGTTTTTTCTTCTTATTTATCCTGTTCGGGGCTCACTGACTGACTTGTTCACTTTTTCCCTTTTCTTTTTCACTCATCAGTGAAAGAAAAATGCATAAAGTAGGAAGAAAATGGGTATGCCGTATAATCCTCACATTAGTTAATAAGCTCCCAATTTTTCTTAAACTAGCAAATTATATAATAGATTATTAGCTTTGCTTTGCCACAAGATAAACTATGCTTCATACTAAGCATAGAGCAAAGCATTTAAAAATCAACAGAACAGATAAAGCAGGGAACTCAGTTTACATAACCTACAGCATCAGGCTTCAGGTCCTTGGAGATCAGAAACCATAATGTGTGACATGACTGCATTTAACGATGAAGTCTGATGGTATTAGCCAGCTACATTTCATGTTTTGTAAAACTATGAAAAAGAAGAAATGGGTCTAGGAGCTAATATTTTCCAGTGTCCTCAGACTTAGGAATATTTATAAGGTCCAGGAATACCCTCAGGGCTAAAGGAAGGATTGTTGCTCAGGGAGGAGACAAGGAGAGTGAAGAGAAAGTCAGAAGTTTGAAACAAAAAACTGCAAGGTTATGTCAGAATCACAGCCCCAAACAGGAACAGTTTTGCTGCAGTACTGAAATTCCACAGGGCTGCTATCTTAACCCCTTCTTCACCAAAAGTCTCCAGTTCAGTCTATTTATTTAAATACTGTATAAAGTGGGAAAACGGATTTGCTTTAGCACAGTTAACTTAATATCCAAATATTGTATAAAATACAGCTTAGGTAAGAAAGCTACTCGAAGGAACTCTTTAACATTTCTTTCTCCTCAGCGTCTTTATAGAACAATTGAGGAACCCCACTGTTCTTTGTTCAAATATTCAGTTTAAACATTATAGCCACAGTCCATTGAAAGGTTCTTATGAACTTGTCTTCCAGATGAATCAGAATACCCTGGCTTTCTGGGAGGAAGTAGAAGGGAGCATGGAAACAAGAAAGGCCGGTTTGGATTTTGTTTCTGAGAGCAGAGGTAGATATTTAAATACCTGAAGAGGAAGTAGACTAGAGGAAGTATATTGGGAGACTGAATATCTTCCTGGTTGGACTGAAGTTGTGTTGCCTAGTATAATCAGCCTAAGTCTGAGGGAAAAAGAGCTTTAGATGAAACAGCATATTGATGAAGAGTTAGGAGGGCAAATGCCCCAAGCAGGCCAGAGTCAAATGGTTCAGGCTCAAAATGGAAGTGGATTCCTGGGAAGAACGTGGAGTCATTCTAAAGACTCAGATTTGGAGCAACTTGGCTCCTATATGTAAAGGGCAATTGACCATCTATGGTGATCTTTTTATTAACTTTTTATTTTGAACCAAGTTTAAACTTACGTGACAATGACAAAATCAATTCAATCAAAATTCCATAGTATGGTATTTGTCATTGCAGCTCTGGCAAACTAAGACAGTAGTTACTGAAATGAGTTGTGTTGGAGAAAAACGGCATTCACTAGGACACAGAGACTGATATGACCACAGGCAGAATATTTATTGAGAAGCTCTCCCAACGGAGGGGGTCTAAAGAACAGACTTCAGCGCCTCCACCAGCGTAATGGGGGTCTGAAGAGAGACTTCAGCCCATTCGTGGAAGGTGCAGATGTGAATTTATACAGTACATCAATAGGTGGGGAAATGTTAGTTCATGGGGTGGGGGTGAGGGTCCAGAGTACAGCCTTGGGTCAATACAGAGTACAGCCTTGGGTCAATACAAGAAGAAGTGAATTCTTCTTGTGTATGGCTTGGGGGAGGAGGGCTAGGAGGTAGGGATTTCTTGGAATGTAGGAGGGTTTGATGGCCCTGAAGGGATGAAGGTCCTTATCGGCTCCATTCCCACTGTGATATGGCTCATTCTTGGGGGGAGATAAGCTGTCTTCCACGTGTAAGCAGCTTGCTAAATCAATCAGAATGGAGCCACAGCCTTATGACCTGGTAATCATTGCAAACCTCTATACAAGTTGAAAACATGTCCACACAAAAACCTGCACATAAATATTTGTAGCAGCTGTATTCATAATTGGCCAAAGCTGAAAGCAACCAAGATATCCTTCCATAAGTGAATGGACAAATAAACTATGGTAAGTAGGACTTTTCGATGAGGTAACTTCAGTCAGGATGTAGCCCAACCCAATCAGGATAAATCTTAATCCTATTACTGGAGTCTTTTATAAGAGACTGAAATTCAGACAGAGAGAGAGAAATCCATAGAGGGAACTCCCAGAAGTTAAACATAATGGAGACCCAGATGAGAAAGGAAGGGCCAGAAGAGGCTGCCATGTGCATTGTCATGTGACAGAGGAGGCCAGGACTTAGGATCACTGGCAGCCTGCCCCAGAATGACACAGTCTTTGGGGAGAAAGCATCGTCTTTATGATGGCTTGATTTGAATTTTCTCTTAGCCTTCACACCCTTAGCCTCACATTCCCATTGCTTAAGCCAACCCATTGTGTGGTATTTGCTTGGGCAGCTAAGGAACCTGAAACACTATGATAGATTCCAATTCACACTTTGTTATAATCATTATGACATCAAAATAAACACCAGCCACTAAATTGGATTTTAGAAATACCTTGAATAAACGATGCCTGTGAATCCAGAAAACAAGACAACAGTTCCTAAAATGGTCCAGGAAAAAAGGTTTCCATAGTTAAACATGATTGAGAAACCTTGCATACTAAGGAAGCTCACCATGCACATGAACAGATTAAAGGCTCTGAGAAATCCTGCTGTAAATACACCTATTAAATTTTGTTTAACCCAATCTTTATTAAATGTTTTTGATCATTTGACTCCCTAAACCATTTTTGCACAACTATTGACAAGCAATACAAATTAGTTTTTGTTTCGTTTTTTAAACATCCTTAGAAAAGAGTACAAGTAGTCCATTGTGATGGATACAACTTGTAAAGGTCAACTATGGTCTCCATGCCTCCGGGGTCATATCTAGAAATCTGTTTGCCATACTTGCATTAGAGTTCTCTTCCTAGAACACAAGCTGGCCTATGTCACTCTTCTTTTCAGAAACTACCTGCAATTCTTGAGAAAACAGTTCAGTGTTTGATGTCCTCCATGATTTGATCTTACTGATTACTGTAGCTTCAACTCCAGTTACATTCCATCCCCTCTTATTTCTGTTCATGCAAGAGTGAGTGCGGCATAGGAAAAACATGGACTTTGGAGTCCATCCAATGTAGATGAACCACCGTTCACCCTTTTTTAACTGTTCACCCTGAGAAACTCACTTATCAGATTTGAGTCTCAGCAACTCATCTGTAATGATACCTTATCTCCAGTAAAGCATGATGAGGGAGAGGGATTAAATGAAACAAAATATTATATAAATTGCCTAGCACAGTTAAAAACACTAAGTGGTCTCTCAGTACATTTGGAATTGCAGTTGGAATTAATGGATCCTTCCTCTGGATATTTTGTGCCTGTATTGCAGCATTTTTCCCACCTGCCTTACATGATAATTAGTAGTTTGTGCATCTGCCTTCACCACTATAAACTCCTTGAATATGGAAATCTTCCCTGATTCCTCTCAGATTCCAACTTCTCCAAAGTATATAATCCAGAATTTTGGATGCTTTTTGAAGTTCTAAACATGTTATTCAATGGCCATTGTCTTTCAGGCATGTAGTATAACATAAATTTAGGGGAGGGTTTTGCTTTTCATCTAAATTTTTTGTTAGCAATCAATTTTAGTGATGACAACCAAGATTGTCTTGAGTCTGAAATGCAATTATTATATGAAGAAGATATTCGTAATAAATTATTTCCATGAAAAATGTCCAAGAAGCAACATGTACATTTATCTAATTAGATAATTTTAAAAGGCATACATTAGCTTTGAAATGCTCTACAAATATTTGTCCTTGTACTCTTTCTGTAAGATCATCAGCAATGTTATTCCAATTTAAGATGATAAATCAAATATTTAAATGCAAATATTGAAGTGCCTGCCTATTTCTTGTATCTAAACAGTGTGCATACAAGTCAACAAAATTCCTTCCTTGGATTTTTATAGGACAACAAAATAGGCTAAAATTTCCAAAGTACTCTTGAATAGTTCAAGTTATCATTGGTGGGAAGCAGATTTGGCTCAATGGATAGAGCATCCACCTATCACCTGGGAGGTCCAGCGTTCAAACCCAGGGCCTCCTGACCTGTGTTGTGAAGCTGACCCACACGCACTGCTGATGTGTGCAAGGAGTGCCATGCCATACAGGGGTGTTCCCTGTGTAGGGGAGCCCATGCACAAGGAGTGCACCCCATAAAGAGAGTTGCCTGAAGCGAAAAAAGTGCAGCCTGCCCAGGAGTGGTGCCACATGCATGGAGAGCTGACAAAGCAAGATGATGCAACAAAAAGAGACACAGATTCCTGATGCCACTGACAAGAATACAGGCAGACAGAGAAGAACACAAGAACACACAGCGAATGGACACAGCACACAACTGAGGTGCGAGGGGTGAGGGGGGGAGAGATACATTTTTTTTTAAAAGTTATCATTGGTTTAATTGGTTTAGCATTTTTATATTTGTTTGACTACTTATGATTGACCATTAGCTATTTCAAAAGCAGAAGAATTTCCAAAACAGGACTTCTGTCTTTACTTTGTTACTGTAACCTTTCCATAATTAGATTTCAACAAGAAACTTTTCCTTTTAATTAGTTGACTTTTTTATATCCTATGGAGTTATCAGATTTTCTTAATGTTTATCTGTTCAGAGATCTGGGAAATAGATCTTTATGGGCAACTGCTGCTGCTCCTGCTAAGCATAGGGAAAGGCAATTATTCTTTCAACTTGTTAAACTCCAGTACATTTTTAAAAAACTTAATCAAAAACTCATTTAAATGAAATTGCAGTGCAACTTTTTAAATAGCTCTTGTTGAGAAAGTGCTCATGAAGATAAAGACTTTTAAAATGTAGTTTAGTCTGAGGGTGGATTGGGGAGAAATTTGGATTTTGGATTTATGTTTTTCTTACAGAGAAGGTCTTTGAAACTCCTCATTAGTCCTACATTGTGATTCTCAGTCAGCAGTCCTCGGTTTCTGTGCACTCTAATCAATTCATTTCGTGAATGAATAAATAGAAAATAAGTACATCTTCAAATGATCTCATTGAGAAACCTGTGGGTTTCTTTACAAGATAATTTTTATGCCATCATTTTTGTTGAAGTATAACAAATTCTGTTTATATATTGTTAAGGAAAAAATGTTCTCGGTTAAAAATCAGGAGTTGAATCAATTTCTGAGACATTTTCCTTCATATAAAGAAAATAAAGTAACATATATTTCCACGTGAATACATTTATCTTAACAGATGACTAGATGGCATTGTGCAAGTGAGAGACCTGGCTTCTCTGAACTTCAAATTTCTCAAGTATTAGGAAGGATGATTATGACATGTCCTATTCAACTGACTGAAAGGGAAGCAGGATCAAGTTTACTTCTTCATGCAGACAATTACCTCAAAGTAGGACTGTCCCCTCACCCTACTACCAGTGCCACTAGAGGGGTGTTCTTTGCTTCATTCAACTGCAATCCTTGTATAAAGGCTACACTTCATTATCAGCATTGCAGTGGCTACCAAGTAGCTCTATCTCCATTGCTGGGAAGGCAGAGCTCCTGCCTTTCTTCCAATATCTGAGAACTTGCTATAAATCGATATATAAAAAAAAAAGAAAAGAAAAGAAAACGTATTCTTAGTCCTAATTCATTCCTGTGGATGTGAACCATTTTATTTTATTTTTTAAGATTTATTTATTTATTTATTTATTTCTCTCCCCTTCTCCCCCCGACACCTCCAGCCCCAGTTGTCTGTTCTCTGTGTCTTTTTGCTGTGTCTTCTTCTTTGTCCGCTTCCGTTGTTGTCAGTGGCCAGGAATCTGTGTTTCTTTTTGTTGCATCATCTTGTGTCAGCTCTTCGTGTGTGCGGCACCATTCCTGGGCAGCCTGCACTTTCTTTACGTGCTGGGCGGCTCTCCTTATGGGGCGTACTCCTTGTGCGTGAGGCTCCCCTACGCGGGGACACCCCTGTGTGGCACAGCACTCCTTGCGCGCATTAGCACTGCGCAGGGGCCAGCTCCACACGGGTCAAGAAAGCCTGGGGTATGAACCGCAGACCTCCCATGTGGTAGACGGATGCCCTAACCACTGGGCCAAGTCCATTTCCCTATCTTTATTTTATATATACATATATATGTATATATAAAAGACATACTTAGATTACATAAATGTTATCCATTTTAGATAAGACCTTTTGAAGATGTAATTTTTAGTTAAGGTGCAACCCCCTGAATCATGATGAGTCTTAATCTTATTAATGGAGGCCTTATTTTTTTTAAAAAAAAGGGCAAGTCACTGGTGAACAGCAGGAAACTGGCAGTAACAGGACCCAGAAGAGAATGGAGAGAACACTGCAATGTGACAGGAAAGTCAAGGAACTCAAAGATTGCTGGTCAGCCAGAAAACTGCCAACCACAGGAGGAAGCAAGCCTCCTAGCCTCTGAAACTGTGAGCCAATAAAGCCCTGCTGTTAAGCTAACCCTTGTGTGGTATTGTCTTAGCAGCTGGGAAACTAAGACACTGTCATAGGTTCTCACACCTACCCTCTTTTCTTTCTCTGACTTATTGGCACTCACCCTGGCCAACTAATGTCTCCAGACCCTCTCTTTCCTAGACCTTGCCTTGTTCTCCTAAGCCTGAGGTTTGAACCCAGGGCTCCTTACCTCCAGAGAACAGATATTTAACCGCCACACTCAACCATTCCTCTTATCACATATCCTGTTAGATCTGAAACAATTCAATAAGTATATTAGTAAAGCTATACTGAAAGTATTCCTAATTCCTAGAATGGAATTCACTACTATTCACCTTTTGAAATAGTGCATTTGTATAGCCAGTCAACCAGCCAGAGAAATACTCTAGCAAGGACTGTGCTTACAAATGAATACTATCAAAATCTTACAACCTATTTAATAAAACCCAGTGGAGTGAATACTCACAGACAAGCTTTCAGGGTCATGGAAGCACAGATAAAAAGGGACCTTTAAAGGAAAAGAATAGGAACCTCCTTGACCATGTGACACAAGGAGAAAATGTCAAGCCAGTGGGAAGACAGATTTGTTCTTTTTCTTTTTTTAATTTTTAAGAAGCTTTAGATTCCATAAATGATACATTGAAAATATAGGGGGATACTATATACCCTACCCCCTCCCCAGACTTATTCTTAATGGTGGTCAAGAGAACAGGATGAGTTCTTTTCACCAGGGAATTAGCCGTGAACTAATTGAGAGACTAGAGACAGAATCCTTAGCGTTTTTTCACTCAAGGTAGAAGGGAAAGAAGAAAATAAGAAAGGTAATGATGTTGGACACATCTGAATGATTTAGTTCCCACTTGGGAACTGTGCTGTTGTCATGGGTTGAATAGTGGTCCCTCAAAAGATATGTCAACATCTTAACATTTGGAACCTGTGAATGTGACCTTTGGGAAAAGGTATTTGCACATGCAATTAATTTAAGGATCTTGAGATGAGATGATCCTGGGTTATCCACGTGGGCCCTAAATCCAGTGACAAGTGTCCTTAAGGAGACACACATAGGAGATACTTGGAAAGAGGAGAAGGTCATGTGAAGATGGAGGAGGCAGATTGGAGTGATGCAGGCAAGGAAGCCAAAGAACACCTGGAGCCACTAGAAGCTGTAAGAGCCCAGGAAGGATTCTCCCCCTCCGGCCTCCGGAAGGAGTGTGGCCCTGCTAACACTTTGATTTTGGATTTCTAACTTACAGAATTATGAGAGAATAAATTTGTATTGTTTTAAAGCACCCAGTTAATAGTGAATTGTTATGAGTCATAGGAAACTAATAGAACCCATAAGACAAAGTCCTTCCTAGAAGCTTTAGAGAGATGTTTTCTTAAATCCCCACACCTCAGATCCAAAAGGAGAATGAATTCTCAAACTACCTCTATAAATACATACTTAGAAAAGTGCTGACCGCCGCAGAGAAGCTGGTACAGCAAGATGACGCAACAAGAGACACAGAGGAGAGACAATGAGAAGACCTAGCAGAGCAGGGAGCTGAGGTGGCACAAGAGAAAGATTTCCTCTCTCCCACTCTGGAAGGTCCCAGGATCAGTTCCCGTAGCCAACCAATGAGAATGGAAGCAGACACAGAGAGAACACACAACGAATGGGCAAAGAGAGTGGACAATGGGTGAGGGGGAGTAAATAAATAAATCTTTTTTAAAAAATGGTTTTATTTATTTCTTCCCTCATTGTTTGTGTTTGTTGTCTACTCTCTGTGTCCATTCATTGTATGTTCATCTTCTTTTTAGGAGGCACCAGGAATTGAACCTGGGACCTCCCATGTTGAAGGGAGGCATTCAATGGCTTGAACCACCTCTGCTCCCTAACTGAGTTAAAGACCCCTAATCTTAAGTAAAATTTTAATTATTACAAAACACAAAAATTTTAATATAGGTTCTATTGGGTGCATTTGTAAGCGATTCAATTTTTTAATATACTTTGTGAACTTTTTATAATTTACAGCAATTAATTTATCATCAAACAGGGATTTTTCCCCCTTTATTCTTCTCTATGTGAAGAGAACAAAGTTGCAATGGTAGTATGTTGCATTCATGAGTGAATTTATCTTTTTGCTATGGCTTCAAAAGTGAATGACTATACTAGTCTATACTGAACTATACTGAAACCAGCATCTGATTAAGAGTACTAATCCCCTTCACTGCCACTCTCACCCTCAAGTAATTTCTTCTCTTTTTTTTTATAAAGTCTTATTTTATTTATTTATTTATTTCTCCCCACCCCCTCATTGTTTGCACTTGCCATATCTGTTCATCTTCCTTGTTTCTTTAGGAGGCACTGGGAACCAAACCCGGGACCTCCACTGTGGGAGGGAGGTACCTAATCACTGGAGCCACCTCCATTCCCTGCTTTGTTGTGTCTCTTGTTGTGTCATCTTGTTGTGTTAGCTTACTGTGCCTGCCTGTCATACCAGTTTGCTGTCTTCTTTAGGAGGCACCAGGAACGGAACCAGGGACATTCTGTGTGGCAGGGAGAAGCTCAATTGCTTGAGCCACATCTGTTTCCTATTTATTTCCGTTTTTTTTAAGATTTTGTTTTATTTATTTCTTCCCCTCCCCCTCCCACCCCCCATTGTCTGCTCTCTTGTGTCCATTTGCTGTGTATTCTTCTGTGTCCTCTTGCATTCTTGGTGGCACCGGGAATCTGTGTCTCTTATTGTTGTATCATCTTGCTGCGTCAGGTCTCTGTGTGTGTGGTGCCACTCCTGGGTGGGCTGTGCTTTTTTCACGCGGGGCGGCTCAATGCGGGGCGCACTCCTTGCATGTAGGGCTCCCCTATGTGGGGCACACCCCTGTGTGGCACGGCACTCCTTGTGCATGGCAGCACAGCACGTGGGCCAGCTTACCACACAGGTCAGGAGGCCCTGGGTTTGAACCCTGGACCTCCCATATGGTAGACCGATGCTCTATCAGTTGAGCCATGTCCTCTTCCCCTATTTATTTTCAAAAGTCCATTGCCTGCTAAAGAAATTGGTTGGCAAGCTACCAAGAAGTGTATTTCAATAAATTAAGCTCTTGAAATGTGGCTTTTGTTTTCAGTTTGTTTGTTTTTGCTCTGCCAGCAACTTTAGATTATGAGAAAGTGCATTATCTGCATTATAGAATATAAGACAATCTATGACTTTTCCAGAAAGTATAGAACTGTTCCAGAAGGTACATGCCTGTTCTAGAACTTGCACAACTATTCCAGAAGGTACAGCCACTATACGATACAAAGTACAAAGGGAGGGAAAACTTGAGGAAGAGAATGAAGGACCTTTTGAACAAGGAATCTATTTTTCTTTCTGAAACTCACAGAAGGAATTGGCTTGCTGTTGACTGACATACCATGTACCAATGGTGTAAAAGTCAAAGGAAAAGGCTGATAGGGTGCGAAAACATAGAATTGAGGCAGAGATGTAAATAAGGTCTATTCAAGAAAGAATAGGGTGAGCAGATGTGGTTCAAGCAGTTGAGCATCTGCCTCCCACATGGGAAGTCCCGGTTCAGTTCCCTGTGCCTCCTAAGGAAAAAGCAGGCAGACTACAAGTACAGACAATGAGCAAAAACAATGAGCAAACAAAGGAGCCATGGGGGTGGGAGGCGGGGAGAATGGAGAGCAGATGTGGCTCAGTGGTGGAGTGCTGGCTTCCCACATACAAGGTGCCAGGTCCAATCCCATTATCTCAAAAATAAAGAAAGAAGGCATGAGAAGGCCAGAGGTCAGTGAAATATGTAGTGGGCAATCCAATTTCTCCCAACTGGCTGAAGGGAACTTTGCTACAAAATTCCTTAATAAAAGGAATCCCACCCACTTGCTCAATAGAAGACTAAATGTTGGGAAATCAGAAGATTTTATTAGACTAGAAAACAAAGGTTGAGAACATGCATTTCAAGCCCAGGACACCAGTTGCCATTCTGAGGTGGATAGTCAGGAAAGGTGTCTGGTCAGGTTAAATCTAGAAATTAGGCCTTGCCATTGAGGGTAAGGAGATAGTTTGCTGTATGTATTATGACCTCATCAACGCTTTCCTTGTTAAGAGGAAGAAAAACGAAGAAGGAAGAAGGAGGGAGAAGAAAGGAGAAGAAAAGAAAGAAAGGAAAAAGAAGAAATATGAAGAGATTCTCATGTCACAGAGAATAAGAATGAGAGAAGGGAAGACAGAAAGTTGGGGACTAACATTTATAGAAGTGAACTCATTTTCTCCCCTCTACAACCACAAAATAACATTTTTATCCCCATTTTACAGGTGAAGAAAGCAGAAGGTCAAAGAGCTGGATTAAAACTCTGTCTGAAAAATTCCCTTCCTTTCCATGGTACATTTGGAAATTTTCAAGTCAGCAAAGAAGACATCTGTTGGCTACGGTTCGGTCAATCATTATAAATGTGTAAAGGGAAATCAGCATGTGGGACATTACTTGGAGGAGTGTTGCTATAACATTAAGTTAAATTTCACCTTTGGGAAAAGGATAATGAAGGGCATAGAAACACTTTTAAGTCCTTTACATCAATCCTGAACTCACAGGAATGGAAATGGAAATTACAACTGACCACGATGACACACTAAAAGACTTGGCTTTTTAAAAAAAATCTGGATTAGTTTATCCTGGGAATGAAAAGCTGAAAAGAGATGTAGTCTTCTGTGACACAAAAGTTACACTGTAGGGACTTGCTGATATTTTAAATCATTACCCCCCAAAAAGGAGGAGGTATGATAATATTCCAAGCACAGCATGAGTATTTATAACCACAGAGGTGAATTGTAAACACTTACCTTAGAATTTTCTTCTCTAGGGTCTCTCTCAAGATATCACATATTTCTTGGAATTGGCTTAGTGTGCTCTTGTCTGAAGGAAGAGGTTTATGGGCTGAGTTATCTCTTTTTTTGGTGCTGATTAATACAGTAGAGCCTGAAGGAACCTAGACATTACATAATGCAGTGTAAAGTGCCTCGTTTTACGGAGGGCAGTAATAAGGTTCCAAATCCTCCCAGGTGCCTACTGTCATTCCAAACCCTCTTCAGACCTAAGACTCCTGATATTATGATTAAGACACTTGGTCTCCGAAACAACCGTGTCATCCCTTGTCATCTCACCCCAAAGAAGGTCAGGGACTCTGCTAAAATCACCTTTAGACAATAGTTGCATATAAAAGACTCTTAACTGCTGGGCCCTGTACTTTATCCATTTCCTCTTCCCTGCTTCTCATGCCTGGAAAAGTGAAAAACATAGTGTCCTCTTAACTGGCTAAAGTAGAAATGAGGCAAATAAAAACTGAGCAAAGCAAATAAACTGATTTTTAAATTCTTTTTACAGGGACAGATTTGTGGCTCAAGCGGTTGAGTGCCTGCTTCCCACACGGGAGAACCCAGGTTGGGTTCCAGGACCTCCTAAAAAACAAGTAAAGCGAAAAAACCAACTCAGGGGAACCAATATGGCTCAGTGGTTGAGTGCCAGCTTCCCACATTTGAGCTCCCAGGTTCAATGCCCGGCCCCATAGTACCTGTAAAAAAATTTCTTTTTACAAAAAGTGCTAAAGAAACTTTCATAGTACTTTTACATATAGTATCTCATTTTATTCTACATGGCTTCTTCATTGCAATAAGGGGTAGATCCATAGGGTTATTACTCTTTTCACAAGTTTGAAAAGTGAAGGGGAAATAACCCAATAGTCAATCATAAAAGGTGGGAAACAGCAGCTCAGGGTTTATCATTGCAATCAGTCCATTGGGAGGCCTTAACAAAGGCACAGAGGGTAAGAAGGCTCCCAGCTATGCCCTCTGGGGCCCCCCTGTCTGTTGGGTTGCCCTTGGCACACTGGAGAAGAAGTCCATTGCCACATTGGAGCAAACAGAAGGAAGGGTTTGTCCTAGATCCAGGCATTTATAATCTGATGCCTTGTTGTTTGATCACAGGCAAAAAACATAATTGTCTCAATGCAAATATGTGTAAATAAGGTCAGAACACAAACATGACCAATTCCCTTGGAAATCGTTGGTTAAATCTGACACTTGCATAGTGCAGGATTGGAAAAAATTTTCCCTGTGGTTATCCTCATGATAGGGGAGCCTCTGTAAATTAAGGACTAAAGAAAGCAGCTGAGAATATGACAAGTACTTGATCAACAACATTCATTCATTCATTCATTCATTCAAAACCATTTCAAGGGCCTAGCAGCTATTAGCACTTTCACGTGGATTATCTCACTTTGTCCTCGCAAGAATCCTCTGAAGCAGGCCTGATTGGTTCCATATTATAGAGTGCATTCCAGGTACAGAGTGGAGGGCAGCCCATCGTGTGGGTTTGGCTCCACTTTACCAGCTACACTACCTACAGAAGTCAGTTAACCTCCCTGAGTTCCAGCTTCCACATTTCTAAAATGAGACCAATAATAATACCTGCCTCCTAGGGTTATTATGAGGATGGAATGAGATGAAGTGTTTAAATCATTTAGCCCAATACCTGGCAGAGAGCTGGCACTTCATACGTTACACCCATATTCCTCACTATTCACCGAGTCTATATTTTCTAATTTGCCTCTTCCCCAAAGTTTAATTGTAACCCCCAAATCAATACCTGCAATGCTTTTGCCAAAAATTCAAGCTGCCCAATGCACACGTGCCCAGCTGAGGTTGAACAAGTCAACTCTCTGCCTTCTTATCTCAGCTCTCACACTGTAAACAAGCTTCCTTTTCGCAGTATTTAGTGCCACGTTTCCCACATTTTTGTGCTTTTTGTTTTGGTGATTTCACTGCTTAAAGAGGCCCCCAAGCATAGTGCTGAAGTGCTGTCTAGTGTTCCTAGGTGCAAGAAGGCTATGATGTACCTTATGGAAAAATTCCATGTGTTAGATAGACAGCATTCAGGCATGAGTTATAGTGTATTAATAAATATTAACTACTGTGTCTTTAAACAGAAACACACATAAAACAAGGTTATGTACTGATAGATTGACAAAAATGTAGTGACCAGAGGCTCATAGGAACAACCTCTATTTCCCCTAGGAGCAATGATTTAGTACTGCCAAATCTCTGTTCCAGTGACTTTATAGAACATATACTGCAGAAAACAAGAATCAATTATCTATGAGTTCATCTCAGTTTATATATTCCATGAGGTATAAATTCCTTTTTTTCTATTTTTTTCTTTTTCTTTTTTATTATTTCTTCTTCTTATATATTCTTAGTATGCTCATTTTATGGACGAGAATATAAAAGCTCAGAGAGGTTAAATAATCAACCAAGGCCCTATGTGCAGGCATAAGCAAGAGAAATGGGTTCAAAATCAGCATTTGGTTCTGATTCCAGATCTCCTCTATTACATGACGGGGAGCCCCACTGTGGGCTCCTTGTGGTTCTCCTGGCCGCAGCAGGGGGAGCGCAAAAGAAGCCTCCATCGCCTTGCTCTGTCCAGGAAGCAGCTACTGCCTGGGTACCAAACCTCTTGTCCCAGCCTGATGCAGAGACTGCGAGGCCCCTTACCCATACTCTTTTTTTTTTTAATATGATTTTATTAAAGAAGTTGTGAATTGACAATCATGCACATGTGTGGAATTCCCATATAACACCCCTCTACCAACACACTACATTGGTGTAGAACAATTGTGACAGATGATGAGATAATGTCATCAGACTGTTACCACTAGCTTTACCCGTCCTCTTCTGCAAACTCTCTAAGACTCCTTTTTTTCTTCTGCCGCCACGTGCCTCCCTCCTCTTCCTGTTGGACCCGCTGCCTCTTTGTATCTCTATCGCCCTCTCTTTTCCCTCCCTCCCTGTTTGTCTCTAACCTTCTTTCTCTCTTCTTTCCCTACTAGCTTAATTTGGAATGGAACTAAATTATTTTGTATTTATTAAGCACAACTTGAAGTCTGCTGTTCTGAAGGTTTAGAAGGCCATGAATCGAATATTTAAGGCAGGCTTTTAAAAAGCCTTAAAACTTCGTGGCTTGGATAGACAGAAGGATATATGATACAGCAACTCTAGCGAAATGTTCATTGTAAAATCTAGGTGGTAGGTGTATGGGTGTTCACTGCATAATTCTTCCAATTTTTCTGTATATTTGGAAATGTTCATAGTAAAATGCTGAGGGGCTGATCCACGATTATCTATTTGTCACTTTCAACAAATTTTTGTTGCGCCGGAGGGCTGAACAATGGCCTCAATATAGAAAAGACTCCACGGTCCTGGCACGGTGCATTTTTAGGTGGGTGGGGGGTAGGGTCTTCTCAGGGTTGGCGTCCCTGGAAAGGCCATCATTGAGGGACCCTCCACGAGCTGCCAGTCAACCGAGGCATCTTGGGACAAAGCCCAGAAGAGGCAGACACTCAGCTGTGACCATTAGCCTCACAAAAAGCATTGCTCTCAGTGAAGAGAATGTGAGGAATTGAGCTGAATTAAATTGCCCAGGTCATTTCATAAGAGAACCAACTATTGGAGGCAAAATTCAGAGATGCCCCTCCTCCTCATTGCCTCTCTGTTAGTCGCCATTGCCCTGTATCATAAACCAGAGCCACCAGCTACCTGAGTTTCAGAACTGGCCTGGTTCCTGGGATGCAAAGTCCTGCTGGATAAAGATGACAGCGACGTGTCTGGTCAGGAAGGCTGGAAAAACTTGAAGTGGATTTTCATCGCTGTGCTTGCTGCTGCGGTTGAGCCACAGCTCTGACTTTAGTCATCAGTTGAGCTGCTGTCTGGATGCTTTTTTGGAGCTGTACCTCTTCTTAGTCAAATTAATTCTCTCCTGACTACACCTCCATAGAGGAACCCCAGCGGTAATATACGCCAACGCTGGCTGGCAGAGGACATGCAGTAAACTCCCCTTCCTTACCCCACAAGCATGACATATGAGAGCTCAGCAGGGCCTCCGCAGCACTGCAACAAAGACCCAGACAGATTCACTGCACGTGGCTCGTGGGAGCTGCAGATTAGAAACCACCTAAACGGCCTTCATGGGGTTAGAAAAATTAGGGCACAGTCCTTCAAAAAGGCAAGAAAGTACTGTAGGTATTGACAAGGAATAATTTTCCAGATACATTGTTAATTAGAAACAAAAGGAAGGTGCAGAACAGCGTGTGAGGTATGTCCCCACTTATGTGGTTAAAAATATAACCCAAGGAAGTGGATTTGGCCCAACGGATAGAGTGTCAGCCTACCACATGGGAGTTCCAAGGTTCAAACCCAGGGCCTCCTGGCCCATGTGATGAGCTGGTCCATGAGCAGTGCTGATGCACACAAGCAGTGCCGTGCCACACAGGAGTGTCTCCCATGTAGGGGAGCCCCACACACAAGGAGTGTGCCCCATAAGGAGAGCCGCCCAGCGCGAAAGAAAGTGCAGCCTGCCCAGGAATGGAGCCGCACACACGGAGAGCCGACACAGCAAGATGACTTGCGCATGGGGCTCCCCTACACGGGGCACACCCCTACGTGGTAGGGCACTCCTTGCGCACATCAGCACTGCACATGGGCCAGCCCCACATGGGTCAAGGAGGCCCAGGGTTTGAACTGTGGACCTTCCATGTGGTACGCAGATGCCCTATCCATTGGGCCAAGTCCATTTCCCCTTATGTAATCTAAATCTCCTTTAAAAATAAGGAAAAAAAATTTTAAAAACAAAACAAAAAAGCCTCCCAACACAAAAATGTCCAGAACTGGATGGTTTCACTGCTGAATTCCGCCAAACATTTAAAGATTTAACACCAGTCCTTCTCAAACTCTTCCAAAAAAATAGAAATGGGATATCTTCCTAATTTATTCTATGGAGCTGGTATTACCCTGATACCAAAGCCAGATAAAGACAGTACAAGAAAAAAAAATTATCCACCAATATCCCTTAGACATATAGATGCAAAAGTCCTCAACAAAATACTAGCAAGCTGAATCAAACTCTGGCCAGAGCAATTAGGCAAGAGAAAGCAGTAAAAGGCAACCAAATTGGAAAGGCAGAAGTTAAATTATCCCTATTTGCAGATGACATGATCCAATATATACAAAATCCCAAAGAGTCCACAAGAAAGCTATAATAAAGAAATGCTGCCAAGTTGAGGGATACAAGATGGACAGAAGTTGAGTTGCTGTGTACTAGTAATGAATAATCTGAAAATGAAATCATGAAAGCAATTCCATTTATAATAATATCTAAAAGAATAAAATGGAAATTATAGAAGACTTAAATAAATGGAAAACCACCTCTGTTCAGGGATTGGAAGACTTAATATTGTTAAGATGTAAATACTGCCTAAAGTGATCTTCACATGAAATGCAATCCCTTTAACATGCCAGCAGCCTTTTTTGCAGAAATGGGAAATCCGATCTTCAAACTCTTATGAAATTGTAAGTGTCCCTGAATAGCCAAAACAACCTTGAAAAAGTACAACAAAGTTGGAGGACTCATGCTTCCTAGTTTCAAAACTTACCACAAAGCTCTGATAATTACAACAATGCAGTGGCACAGGAAAAACATATAGACCAATGGAATTGAGCATCTAGGGTTAAATCCACACCTCTCTAGCTAGTGGATTCTCTTTTCTTTTTTCTTTTTTAGATTTATTTTCTTTATTTCTCTCCCCTTCCACCCGTTGCCTGTGCTCTGTGTCCATTCACTGTATGTTCTCATGCGTCCGTTTGTATTATCAGGCAGCACTGAGAAACTGCGTCTCTTTCTTGTTGTGTCATCTCGCTGTGTCATCCCTCCGTGTGTGTGGTGCCACTCCTGGGCAGGCTGCGCATTTTTCATGCCGGGCGGCTCTCCTTGCGGGGCACACTCCTTGCATGTGGGGCTCCCCTACGCGGGGGACACCCCTGCGTGTCAGGGCACTCCTTGCGCGCATCAGCACTGCGCATGGGCCAGCTGCACACGGGTCGGGAGGCCCTGCATATAGAACCCTGGACCCTCCATGTGGTAGAAGGATGCTCTATCAATTGAGCCACGGCCATTTCCCTACAGCCAGTTGATTTTCAACAAGGGGGACAAGTTCATTGAAGGGAGAAAGAACACTCTCTTCAACAAATGGTGCTGGGACAACCGGAAATTCACATGTAAAAGAATGAATGTGGTCCTGTGCTTCTCTCTCTATAAAAAAGTTGATTCAAAATGGATCAACAACTTAAATATAAGAGCTAAAACTGTAATTCTCATACGAGAAAACACAGGGAAATATCTCCAGAACCCTGAAGTCGGCAATGGATTTTTAGAATTTATACCAAAAGCACAAGCCAACAACAATAAAAAATAGATGAAATGGACTTCGTTAAAATTTAAAACTTTCATGTATCAAAGTACATTATCAAGAAAGTGAAAAGACAACCTAAAGAATGGGAGAAAATATTTGGAAATCATATATCTATAATGTTCATTGCAGTGTTACTCACAATAGCCAAGGGGTTGAAGCAACCCTTGTGTCCATCAATAGATGAATGGATAAAAAATGTGTTGTATCCATACAATGGAATATTATTCACCTGTAAAAAAGAAGTGAAGTGCTTGTTACATGTTACAATATAGAAGAAACTTTAAGACATCTTTTTGATGAAATAAGCCAGACACAAGAGGACAAGTAACATATGATTTCTTTTACATACTTAGAATAAGCAAATTCGTAGAGACAGAAAGCAGAACAGTGTTGACCAGGGGTGGGAGAAGGGGAAAATTGCGAGTTATTGCTAAATGAGTAAGAATTTTGGTTTGGGGTGATGACAATAGTCTGGAAATAGTGGTGAAAGTTACACAGTGTTGTCAATGTACTCAATGTTAAAGAAGTGTCCACTTAAAATGGTTAAAATTATTTTTGTTATGTCTACTTTACCACAGCTAGAAATAAAAAATTAATTATTAAAAAAGAAAACGCTTAGGGGAGCAGGTGTAGCTCAGTGGTTGAGCACCTGCTTCCCATGTACGACGACCCAGGGTCAATCCCAGGTACCTCCTCAAAAAAAAATTTAGAAAAGTATTGTTTCATAAGTAGATATGAAATAATCTCATTGTTTCTAAATAAAATGTTTGAAAAAGTGCCTCATTAAAATACAAAGAAAACATTCTAAGTATTCCTTTCCTAAGGTCTTATATGTTTCCCACATATATCAAAAAACACTTCCAAGGATATTTTTTCTTGTTTCTTTTAATAAGGTAATCAACATCTTCTGACAAAATTGTCATTATTTTTGACAGAAAATTTATGAGACTATGAAACAGCCAATAAAAGCACCTTCTCGCATCTCTCACCATCAACAGTTGCTGCCTGCCACGCTCTCTGGGCATGGAATCCTGGCACCCCTACGTCTCCAAGCAGCCTCATTTGGCTGGAGCCTGGCAGTGTGACCCCAGGCCAGGGAAGCTCTCGGTTTCCATGGCTTCCAACCACCTTATCTGTAAAGGAAGAGTTTGACCTTCGATATTTTTCTGCCTTTAAATATTTGGAAGAGGGAAATTTTCACTACTTTATAAGACCTTGGCAGGCATGTATCACCTATTACTCACTTTTACACCCTTACAGCTTCTACAACCCTGGTAAGCAACCTGGTAATTTAGCAACTGAATTTTTAAAAAAGGGACTTGTTAACCTGGTTTCCTGGCAAGGTCAAAACCACAGTGCCATCACTGGAAATAGGATTTGCATGTAAAATTATTCCCTGCGCTATTTCTGAATCGTAGACAATGTGCCCCTAACATATAACATTTACATACTGGCCGTAAAGCCTTTCAGCAAGGTGGCAGATCTCTCTCGATTTCTGAGGAGGAGAAGAGGAGCCGTTATAAGGCTCATCAGTAATCCGTTGCAAATAAGCTGTGCTCATCAGCGCAGAAGTAAATCTTTCATTACTGGAAAATGTGAATCAACTGAAGTGAAGCAGGGTTCTGTCAGTTTATAAAACTTAATTACGTTTCAACTCCATAAATTAGTCCAAGTAAAGACGCTCGAAAACACCTGACTTCCAATTCAAGCCTACAGAAAACTAATTGCAAGAATGCAAACTTAATACACATGTGTTAAGGAATTATCTGGATTTCTTAACTCTGCCTTCCAGCAAAGGTCTGTGCTTTTACATTTTTGTGTCAATTCTGCATCAAAGTTGTTCAGTTTCCTTTCCTACAGCACATCCCGTAAAGTTCCAGAAAATTCTAAACGTCCAGGATTTAAACATCCCCCCAAAGAAGGGAAAATGTAAAGGCAGTACGTGGCTTAAGTTTTTCACCCTTGCTGAGTTAAGAAAAACACTTCAGCTTAGGACAAAAGCCTCCCTTGTTTAAGCACTTTCCCAGCTGCACTTCAACTAAATATATCCTGGGCAGAGTGTTTTCATTTCTCCACCCCTCTGCCGAGCCAATCACGCGGTGACAAACAGCTCGGAGGCCCCTGGGGTCTGGCACTGCGGAGGTACGGCCTTGGTTACCGGCTCGGTGGTTTCCAGCAGAGCTGCTCTGCGGCCGCGCCGCTTCCCCAGGGCGGGAACCGCGGGCACGCCCGGGCGGCCCTGCCCGAGGAGGCCTTTGTGCCACGCGAGGAGGGTTCACTCGGCCGCCTCCGCCTGGAATTCACGCACCACCTGGGCTGACACGGGAGTGACTCATTGTTTCCCCTCTGCACAGTCTGAGGAGCGCTTTGGTGTCAGTAACCGAGGCAAAGTCTAACTGTTTTTCCCCTTTCGACACAACCCATTTTCTAAAACAATATAGAGCTGGAAATTTGGAAAGTGTGTTTCTCCTGCAGCGACCGCAGCCACGGTTACTGCCTTTGTGTTGGTCTGCGGGGACAAAGGATTTCAATGTACTGTTTACCAACAGAAAGAGGCCCAAAGCTAGAGGTCCTTTTATTTACAGCTTGTGTGACAGTCCTATAAACTGAAGCAAACTTCGTTTAAACTCCTAGTCTGTCTGATCCCGTGGTCTGACAGTGTATAGTACTAGCCGTTAGTTATATCGCCCATGACAGACATAAGTGGAATTTTTGACTGATTTTTCCCCACGGTTAAATTTAAGACAGGTATGCCATGTAGTCCATGTATGAGTTTTCTACACCCCTATTTCTAAAGTAATGTATGAACCACTCCCTACCTCGTTATTTCCTGTATGTCACCTTTTTTGGTTATCAGCAAGGAAACTTGTTTACAGTCTTTGGGAAGCTGGACTGGTTGACATTCCTGGGCTGGGGGATCTTTTGCCTGGTTTAAACTTGAGCTTATGGACTGAGATGAACTGTACAAATTTTTTACTACATTTCTGCAAGTATGTCCTAGACCACACATTGTGATCTCTTGTTTCTTTGGCCCCTTCCTTTTACCTACCAACATTTTCAGTTTAAAGGAAGATATGGAAAAAAGAAAAAAATATAGGAAGGGGGGGGGAAGTCCTATGTAAATTCGGGGCCTAGGTTCTCACTGAAATCTGGGAGGCCAACAGGCAGCAAAGCACAGTGTTTTTCTCAACAAATTAGGTAAAGGCCCTGACTGGATTATGCACAGTTCTGATTTAGAATAGGGGCAAAGATGGTTGATACTGAAGAGGAGGGAATGGGCATGGAGCATGGAGATAATACAGGGCACTTATGAAATGGCAGTAGATGCCTTTCTTCTAACTGCTACCAATTGATTAATGTAGCTTTTACATTTCTGCAGATAATAGGAGACTGGTTTGGCTTTGGCTGGTTTTGTGTAATATATGTGGCTACTCCAGCCTGTGAATGGAAAGTCATGCAGATTTGGACTTAGCATCAAAATAACAAAAAAATATTTCCCTCTCTTTCAAACCTATGCTATAATTTAGCAAATTGAGTATCTTTCTTTGATTGCCAGTATCCTTAAAATAAAGTCAGGTATCAAAATATTTGTGTCACCCTTTTTGAAGCTAATGAAAATCTACAAAGATTAGGTATTTCTCTGTTTTTGTAGACAGGACACAATTATTGCAGCATGCTTTCAGAAATGGCAGTAATTAAAGCCTCAGTTTCTAGCATCTAACCATAAATAAATTTGTAGTTTTTTGAATGAGCCTATTTTACACCATTTATGGAGGTTTATTTGCCAAAGATCCTACAAACTACTAAAGGTTTTGTGGTCCTTTTGCCAAAACACAATCAAGCACGGTGGTTCAATTATTTGGAGGACTATGATTTGAGACAAGCATAATAAACACAATGCATTTATGTGCCCCGTGGTTTGTGTCTTCCAAAAGAGACAGGAACTTAAATTTCTGGGCAGCTCCTAGGCTCTGAGAGAGGGATCTTATTTCCATTTCTCATTGATTCAGCCACCTTCCCCTCATGCTTTCTGAGACTTTTAGATCAAAGCCAGAGTCTCTAGACTCCAACTTTGCTTCAAGTCCTTTCTAGTGGATGATTGGATTTATTATGTTTTTCTCAAGTCCAAAATAAAGGAAATTTACATAGCTGGTGGTTCTTTCTTCAATTGCATAGAAGTCTTTCACTACAGCTTAATAAACATAAAATTCTCACATCCCTAGAAGATTCTGACACACTCTTCCTGTTGAGAATCCTTGTTGTATACCCTCAGTTGTTTGTAAACCAGCCAAAGGGAAAGTAGTGGTACTTAAAGACAGAGGATGTCAGAATCAGTGTGGGGCTGTTTCTGACTGACCCACACCTCCAGCTACTGCCCTGATAGTTCTGCAAATTTGGAAAGAATTAACCTAGCAAGAAATAAACAACAAGAATTTAAATGGCTTTAAAATCCCAGGCTAGGAGAAGGGGACTTGAATTTTCTTTTATGATGTCACAGCATGCTTGCAGCAAAAAGGGATGCTAATATTGCTAATATCATTAAACACCAGCAAGCACTCAGGGTGTCCAGAAAGATTGTCTAGTCCATTAACCCAGATAGGATTCTTGTTCAAACATTACAAATCTAAGATATAAGAATTTAGGAGAAAGTAATAATTTAAAATCCTTCCTTGAAAACAAAAGCTCTATTAAGCAAAGCTTTGGAATTAAAAATAATGTTTGCATGTTTTAACTTCTTAAGCTAATATGGTTTTGCTATCCTGGTCAATTTTATGAGACAGAACATCATTATCCTCCTACTTTGCATGTGCATTAGCACTTATCTCATTGGTGTTTTTTGGAGGAAAAAAAGTATTTATTTACATGCTTATTGTGATATATAAGCATTGAAAGAGACAGGACTAACAATGTTCTCCTCTTTGCAACTTTTGCAAAATAGTTCTCAGCAAACACTACCATATATAAGTGCTATGGATAATGCTCTGGGGCAGAGGACTTGGCCCAGTGGTTAGGGCGTCTGTCTACCACATGGGAGGTCTGCGGTTCAAACCCCAGGCCTCCTTGACCCGTGTGGAGCTGGCCCATGCGCAGTGCTGATGCGCGCAAGGAGTGCCCTGCGACGCAGGGGTGTCCCCCATGTAGGGGAGCCCCACACGCAAGGAGTGCGCCCCGTAAGGAGAGCTGCCCAGCGTGAAAGAAAGTGCAGCCTGCCCAGGAATGGTGCCGCACACTCGGAGAGCTGACACAACAAGATGACATAACAAAAAGAAACACAGATTCCTGTGCCGCTGACAACAACAGAAGCGGACAAAGGAGATGCAGCAAATAGACACAGAACAGACAACCGGGGTGGGGGTGGGGGGAAGGGGAGAGAGAGAAAAAAAAAAGATAATGCTCTGAGAAACTGATTCCCTGCATCAAGAAAAACCTCCCATGCCTTTATCTTCATTAAGGACAGAGGGCATATAGATTAACTTATCTCACTTGTTTTGCTAAAGCTGTGGCTATGGGAAACTGGATATCACATGTACTCCCAAACAACATGCAACAAATGTAAGAAGAGATATTCAAGGTGAAACTGAAGGATTGCCTAATGCTGGTAATTTGGAAAGTCTATTTAAGTGACTGAGTTATAAAGGTTTGGAATCTTAACCATTTGCTGAACTTGTTCTTCCTGCATTCCTTCTTCTGTCCCTTCTTCAAAAGTTTTTGAGTATCTACCCTAGAAATCAAACATTCAAATGTCTATAGGAGCCAGAAAGATAACTTCAATAAGTAAAGTGGATGCATTTAAAAGAAACAGAGAGGGAAGCAGATTTAGCTCAACTGATAGAACATCTGCCTACCATATGGGAGGTCCAGGGTTCAAACCCAGGGCCTCCTGGCCCATGTGATGAGCTGGACCACGTGCAGTGCTGATGTGCACAAGGAGAGCCGTACCACACAGGGGTGTCCCCCACGTAGGGGAGCCCCATGCGCAAAGAGAGCTGCCCTGTGCTAAAAAGTGCAGCCTGCACAGGACTGGCACCACATACAGGGAGAGCTGACCCAGCAAGAAGACACGACTAAAGAGACACAGATTCCCAGTGCCGCTGACAAGAATGCAAGCAGACACAGAAGAACACACAGGAATGGACACAGAGAGGAGACAACTGGGGGGGGGGGGGGGGGGGTGGAAGGGAAGAGAAATAAATAAAAAATAAATCTTTTTTAAAAAAGAGAGAGAAATGGAGACACATTTTCTGTGCTTAATAAACACAGAGGCAACTCTTCATTTCCACCAAGAAATAGCTTCCCATTATTCTTGAAAGATGCTTTGGTCTTTTCATATTTTTTGATACTGAGTAATGTTTCACCTCAAGAAAAATATGGCACATGCCAGGTGACAACTCATCCTTAGCCTCAATGAGGAAGCAACAGAGAGTGGCTGAGGCTATAGCAAAGTGGACAGCTTGTGTCCACATCTAAACAGGCCACCACATCTGCACCAGCACCTGCAAAATGTGCCCTCAAAAAAAAAAAAAAAAAGCCAGACAAAATAGTTTGGTGGGCTGGATTAGGCCTGTGGTCAAGAGTTTGAGATTTCAGATCTATTCCTCTAGGCATTTTGCTATGAGGTGCTGAGAATACAAAGGTAAAAAAAGAGATCTTTGCTCTCAAGAAGTTTAGGGACTAATTAATTAAACATGAAAACACATCCACACATACCTATTTGTGTTGTAATAGGGGAACTTGCCACCAAATCAAATGCTAGTGGGTAAGCAGGGACGTGCGTCAGGGAAGGACTCTAGAAGGAAGGTACAGCTGAGCTGATTTGCTGGCTGAACCAAGCAAGCAAAAATGGTGGAGAAAGGTGGTATCAGGACATGTTAAGACACAGAGCTCACGAGGAGCCCGAGTCTATTGGAAAAGAAGCATATACATGCTCTGACACCACTAATAACTGTTATGAATAGGGGCGTGTTTCCAGGAAACAGACTTGCACACTCCTCCCTGAAAGTGACCTCATGTACTTCCTGAAGTATTTATTTAGAGAGGCAGTAAGGCACAATGGCAGCCTGTGACAGACTTCCCTTGGACTGTCTGGGTTTGAATCCTACTTCCACTATTTACTAACTGTGGCACTTTTGGCAATTTATTTTATTTTATTTTTTCAGGTTTTTTTAAAATTATTGTCTTTTTTTTAAAAAGATACATAGATCACACAAAATGTTACATTAAAAAATATGAGGTTCCCATATACCCCACTTCTCACACCCCCCTCCTCCCACATCAACAACCTCTTTCATCAGTGTGGCACATTCATTACATTTGATGAATACATTTTGGAGCACTCCCACACCGCATAGATTACAGTTTACATTGTAATTTACACTCTCCCCCAGTTCAATCAGTGGGTTTTGGCAGGATGTATAATGTCCTGCATCTGTCCCTGCAATAGCATTCAGGACAACTCCAAGTCCCAAAAATGCCCCCGTATCACATCTCTTTTTCCCTCTCTCTGCCCTCAGCAACTGCCGTGACCACTGTCTCCACATCAATAATACAATTTCTTCCATTGCTAGAGTCACAATAATTCTGTAGTAGAATACCAGTAAGTCCACTCTAATCCATATTTTATTCCTCCATCCTGAGGACCTTGGGATGGTGATGTCCACTCCACTTCTAAATCGAGAGAGGTCTTAGATCCCACATGGCTGATGGATGGGATTGTTCTGTTTGCAGTTATAGACTTCCTCGGTTCCTTGGTGTGGTGGTTGACCATTCTCACCTCCCTGTTAGCTGATGTGGGTAAGTCCAATGAACCAGAGAGTAGGTGTTGCAACTCTGCTGAGGCTCAGGGCCCAGCTGGCACATGGACAATTCCAGAGACTCCAATCTCCTGAGCATACACCAACCCCAGCGCCAACCACAGGTTCAGTAAAAGTGATAGAAGAGGCATGTGTAGAGAGGTCATATCTGAGTCCAACTCCATCACACTCAGGAGCACAAATTCCAACGTAGCGCCCACTGTCAAGGCAGTGGACTCCAAAGCCACCTCACTTTGGGCAATTTATTAACCTCCTCCTGCCTTAGTTTCTCTAACAGTAAAACGAGGGAGAAAATGCGAGTACTATTTCGTATGGTTCTTGTTAGAGGGAGCACTAGACACAGTGCTTGGCAGAGTGAAAAGCCTTGATGGACGTAGTTAGTATTTTTTACCAACATTATTTGAAGATTTGTTACAAGCAGAAACACTGATGGGATACAAAGATGAATAAACATAGTTTTATTCCCAGAGGAATTTACCATCTAGTAATAATTATAATGGTATCATAAAATCAGATGTGGGAATAAACTAGTCTTTCAAGAACACACGCACATCAAGCAGACACATCTTTTTAAAGGGGAAGAGGACAGGAGCGGGGCTTGTCCTTACCCTCACGGAAAGGATAGTCTCCACATATGGATTCCAGTTTAAGCATCAAGGTCAACTTAAATCTCAAAAGACTTCTTCCTGAGCTAGTTTAACAAAACCCAGAAATTCTCATCAAAAGAAAATGAATGTACCACCAACTTTGAAGCCAAAATACCAATGGCTTACACATCCTGAGACACTCCTCTGATTTTTCTCCCGTCTAGACAACCAGACAGGATTTTTGTAAAGTTATAGTAGTAAATAAATACTGATATTGGGCACTTTTAGATCAGCCCTCAACTTCTGGTTTCTGTTAAGCTCGATGGTGTGCAACTGACTTTGTTCCTGGCGCACAAAGATAGAGAACAGGATTCATAGGCCATCTTGAAAACAAAAACACCTTGGCTACCGGGGTACAGTAACTAGGCAAGTAACTAGGCAACAGGAGGCGCGTGCCGCGAAGCGCAGGCGCACTCTGCCGCGCCCGGACGTGGCCCGGCCATGGAAAATTACCGCGAGTTCCTCTTAAAGGCACAGGGCGTATTTCCTGCCCGAAGTCCCAGTACTTGTGTGCAACTCCTACGAAGGCAAAATGTGAAACGGAGAGCCCATTTTATCTTCTTAAAGGAAATAAAATTAATTTCGAAATCTATCCCCAGGGCAGGACGGGCTATAGTTTAGAAAGTAATATCGGAATGAATAGGTTTCTTCATATCTAAATTAAGGGGAAACAAAAACAACAAAAACTAAAATACCGATGATTCTAGTGCAGGAGCCACTGAACCCGGGAATGGGACAAAAGGAACAACTTAATGAATAAAGTCACACTGAATATGCAACAGGTTTAAAAATGAATGGGCTCTGAAGAAAAGACAACTCCTCAGTTTTGACAGATGAATTGACAGAGTAAAGCATATGAAAAATTACCAAAGAAAAAACAAAAACAAAAACAAAAAAGATAAACTGTAGGAATATAAACGTATTTAAGTGGCAACGGGATAGGTTTAGCGTGCATCAGAAAATTTAATCCTCTTATGGGTCTTCTTTTTTTAGTACGATCAATAATCTATGAGAGAAAAAAAACAAAAAAGTAATCTATGAGATTTTTTTCTGCTCCTTAGTACAAAGAACTTTTAAGGATAGAAGCTTTTATGATTTATAAGTTAAGTGGTAATTTATTACTGTCCTACTTTTCTGAAAGAAGTAACACAATGCTCCTGGGTTTTACAATGTAAACACCCAGATATATTCTACTACGCTCCTTGGCTGGGAAGTTATTTTCCTTACCAATCGGTATTTACTAGAAGCTATCTGAAACAACTGAATGAAAAAGCAATATTGGTCTTCTCAAAGTAAAACTCTTGACATATTAAATGCCCTTTCAGTCCATTTCAAAAGGTGCTTCTTTTCCTCTAATGGTTTGTTCTGTGGTAGACGTCTTTTCTGTTGTAAATTGCTATCAGGCAGAAAGCCTACCCACCCTCTCCCACTTGACTCTGCTCTGACAGCAGACATTACTGTGAGTATCAGAATAGATTCTCACGACGTGGGAGGTGATGTCTTATGACAGGTCTTATGGCCCTGGCAAGCTGCTTTTCCACGCGTGGACTGAGCCATTTTCCCCACGCTTCTCGGCTATATTAAACCACACTACACCTCCACCCCAGCCTCCTTTTAACGTATGCCTTTTTTCCCCCTCAATTTAAATTCTTTCACATCCCAAATTACTAAGAATAACCCTTTTCAGTAATCACTGAAGTTTCGCTTCATCGTTTTTCAGTATGCAGAGCTGTGGTATTTGAGGACTAAGTAAATGTTTTGAGTTTAGACACTGAGGACGGTGTTTAGCTTATTTTCAAGGTGCGATGTTAAGGAGGGTTGACATTTATGACATTATCTCTTTCTAGAACTGCAGGGAAAATTAAGTACAAATAACAAAAAGGTGTGTCGGGTAGAGTTATCATCCACTTTGAAGCAGCAGGGGGATGTGCTTTAATATAATGGGAATTGTGCATTTGGAAAAAAATATGCATTGCTGCAGTTGGTGCCTGTGATTTTGGCCTAAATGATCACTTACCAGTGAAAATGAAATCTGAAAACACCCCTTTTTAGGCAGATGTTTCTAACTCTTTAAAAAAAACTTTTTTTGGTAATAAGATTTTTTATTTTTTTGTTGTAAGATTTTTTATTCCATGCATTTAAAAAAATCTTTTATCTTTTTTAAAAGATACATAGATCACACAAAATGTTACATTAAAAAATATAAGAGGTTCCCATATACAAAAAAAAAATCTTAAGAAAAGCTAGTCCGTAACAAGGAATGATGGCTGCTATGATAGGCAGTTCAGGTGCCGAGCTGGGCTGTGTCGCTATCCATGCTTCTGCTTCTTGGCAGAAAAGTGGCATTTTACAGCCCAAATAGCACTGCAGTGTTTCTAATGGCAGAAGGCAGACCCACCACCAGACCTGGGAAGAACTTCCTTTTACCTAAGAAATAGTGCAGGATAGAGATGGAAAGAAAATATACAGAGAATCTAGATGGAAAGAATCACCTGTTTTCTCCTCTGAGATCCAATTCTACTAGTAAGTGGCTAAAAAGCCAAATTACAATAAATTTGAATCTAACTCTGATGTTTAAGGTGTAATGAAAGAGTTTTGGAAGAAAGGAAAGTGTTTATACATGTGAAAAATATTTAGCAAGCAGAGTTAGGAGACTTTTGGTTGCTTATTTACTAATAAAGATGATAAAACTGCAAAGTGCATGTAGAGCTGCCTTCCTCCCACTTTTTTAACCCATTTTTTCTTTCCTTTTTTTTTTATTAGAGCAGTTGTAGGTTTACAGAAAAAACATGCAAAACATAGAGTTCTCATATCACACTTTCCCTATTAAAATTGTGTATACACAATTTTCCCTATTAACATTTTGCATTACTGTAGTACCTTTGTTACAATGGATACACTACTATTATTATCATTACACTATTAACTATAGCCCACGGTTTACACTAGGGTTCATTGTATTGTACAGTTCTATGGTTCCCCCCACACCCACCTCTTATAACTTGCACACAATCTAAAATTCCCAATTTTATCCACTTCCAAATATACAATTCAGTGGTGTCGATGATATTCACTACCCACTTCTTTTTGATTGCTGCATAGAATTTCATTGTAGGGGTAAATCAAAACTTTTTATACTAGTACTCTACTGGATAGGTAGGATTTTGTAATTAATTGCTATTACAAATAGTTCATTGCACACATTCTCTCTTTGGCCACATGTAAGGATATCTATAAGATACATTCTTAAAAGTAGAATTTCTGGATCCATGGACAGGTACTCAGTAAAATTCACCTTCAATGAAGTTATATCATTTTATTTTATCACCATCAGGCAGATAAGGTTTGAGCTGAGTTTTGATGAATGAGTAGTTAACTATAGTAGATAACTATGAATGAGTAGTTATCTGCATAACCTGCAGATAACACAAAAAAGCATTTTAAAGGGAAGAATAGCACAAGGAATAGCAAGCAGCCCAGAGTACTAGGCTGGAGATCTGGAGACCAGGTAGAGGCAACTGGATAAGGAAGAGTGAGGCCCTGAGTGCGGGAAGAAGCAGTGAAGATGTGGAGGAGGAGATGGGGGAAGGAAAATGAAGAATTTATAATCACTACCATTTATTGAGAGCCAGACATTATTTATTTGTGCCAGGCATTGTGTCTACTTTCCCTCATTTAATTTTCATGACAAGTAAGAACTATACCCAATTTACAGAGAAGGGAACTGAGGCCTAGAGATGTTAACCTGCCCAAGGGCACAACGTTTGTAAATTACAGAACCGGAACCCAATACCAGCTTCTCTGACTTCCAAGCAGCAGTTTTTAACAGCTCCTCCACAGGGCCCTGAAACAATGAGCAGGGCTTAGGGCTATTTCACTAGGGCAAGAGAGGGAAATTAAGGAAGATTAGAAAATTGTTTTTTTTAATACAGATGGATAGGGTTAGAGAGCCCTGCTCCAGCTGGAACATGCCCACAGTTTGCCAAGACTCTGGGGCCTATCGTCTAGGGCATAAGGCAACTTAAAAATTCCCTCTCATTTCTGGTAGGGCTGAATTAAAGGGCAAGTTTACAAGACCTATTCCTTTCTTTGCTACGCATTCAGATACTATAGCCAAGTGGAATCGTGTTTTCAAAAGCCCTCAAGTTAAAAAAGAATTCTTCCTCCTCTTCCCCTCTCCTTCTCTTCTTAATTTATATCAGTAGCAGATTTTATACGTCAGCTCCTAGGAGACCGACTTCTAAGAGCTATGGCTCCCAAAAGCTGTTCACAGTTGTGGCTTAGAACTGTAACATAAAATATTCATCCTATTTGCTGCCTTGGGTATCAGATACGAAATCTAAAAGATAAAACAAAAAAAAAATTCTAGAGTCATTTTGAAACAATCACAGTGAATATCTGGTAACAAATTTTTAATCTCAGTTGCAGTGCTGGAATAGCTAGAAAAATCTCACGTTTGTAGCTGTGCATCTGTAGATTCAGACAATACCCCTGCCAAGGTTTGCTTGGAGACTTGGAATTGGCCTCAAATACTTTAGTACAAAAGAGGTAACTTCTGCATTGGGACATTGTCAACTAGAGGAAAACTATTACAGAAGAACTGTGATTGCCATAAATGGTAGCTCTCAAAGCCCCCAATCCTTTTGAATAAATATTCTTAACAAATTGTAGTATCCATCCTAGTCGAATGTTTTACCCCAAGGATAATAATTAGAAGAACGTCATCTAACAAGAGAGAAATTAGGGTTATTCAAAGACTAGGGGGTAGGAGAGATTAGAGCCTGTATTACCCAAGGAGAGCACATTCTCTGAAGTAGTTTTTAGATGATCATGAAATGGCTGCTGATTGATAGTTTCCCCTTATTTGTGCCTTTGTTTCATTCCTCTTCACTGCTTCTGATTCTCTACATCACTTTCTAGAGAGCAAAGGAATGATGGTGGCAAGGAGGATTTAATTTTGGTATAATAGGCTATTGAACAGTTTCCTGGTGGGGAAAATCCAAGTATCAACACTAATTCTAGAGGAGAAACCTTAGAACTACTTGTCACCTGGTTTTGAACACAGCCTTTCTTGCCCTTGGGGATAAAGGTCTACCAGCATATCCATAATAATTTAAAAGAGCTAATAAAATCTTGCAATATTATATTTAGAGGCCTTTAATCTAAAAACAAAACAAAGACTGAAGAGTTTATTTCATCATTTATATCTAAATAATTTTTGGAGAGACACAAAGTTTATATACTTGCACATTGAAAAGAAAATTTAAGCAATTAAAAGTTTATTTTATATCTATACATCAAATTGAACTAGTCAAAAGGAAAAGGTTTCTATATTAACATAGTAAAAGTAAATGGAATCCTTTTAAACTATTAGACACACATCCTTATCAAAAACAGTACACCAAAAAATACGATGAGCAATTTTCAAATAAAGCAAATGTATTTTTAAGAGTGAGGACAATGAAAGCTGGAGAAATTGAATTTGTCCTAAGGTGGAATGTTGGCATATAGTAAGTAGAAGACTCTAGATACAATTTAGGAGTCAAAATACGTAACAAACAATCTTTAAAAATTCAATGCCTTTGTAAACAAGAAATACAAAGAAAGCTGTTTATACAAAAGTGTTCATGCCAACATTATTTACAAGAGTAAAAACTGACAAACAACTTCAGTGTCCAAATGTTAAAAGCATGATTAATGGTTATGGTATTATCCCACAGAATACTATGCAGTCTCTAAAAATCAGGAAGGTTTTTATTGACATGAGAAAATGTACATTATGCATGGCTAAATACAAAATGTAGGTTTCAAAACTACATATGGTATTCTTTTAAAGCAAATACAGCTATACACACAAATTGTTAAATAGTAGTTATTTCTTGGTAGGGGCATTCTAGGTGACTTTTTTTTCTTTGTATTTTTCATGTTTTTTGTATTGAGCATAATTTGCTTTAAGAACAAGAAATGAAATAATATATTTACATTTTAAATTAAAGAGTTAAAAACGTACCGAATTGTATACATAATACTCCCCGAATAAACTTAAACCTGTGCCTAGAAGGGCAAGTCTCTGGATTCCTGGACTACAGGTGCTTTTAATTTTTTAATCCTGTTCTATATATTTTTAAAAAAAAACAAATTTGCTATAATAAAATACTTCATTTTTAAATTTAAAATACATTTTCTACGTTTAACAGGAAGCCAGTGCTAATGACATTCCGGAGGCAAACCATTTAGGGTCTTAAGACCGACTTAAGACTCTAAATGTTTCATCCTCCTATGTGTTCATGGCATTTGCAAAAAAAGTTGCTCAAGATTCTATCCAAACCATGTGTGCAAAAGGAGACAACAAAACAAAACACGGGGTAATAACTGCAAAATGTAAGACATGAAAGGCACAGGTTCCTTGTGAGGAAAATATAAAGGAAGCTGTACTCTTCTCCCAGGCTGAGGGAGGGACGGAGGGCAATGAACGCCTAAGTTGAAGGGTCGCTTTGGAATTCTGTCCAGTCCTTCGCCAAAATACTGACGAGTCCTAAGTGAAACCTTTAAGTCTAAGCGCCTGAAGGAGTGGCAAAATATATTTTGTTAAACCTTTGCGTGATTTTAGATGTTAAAAATCCACATCTAAACCTTGAAATAAAAGAACCTTGGATCTCCTTTTTCTCTCTTCTGATCACACTTTTACCATTTCTGGCTTGTCATTTAATAACGCAATTTCGATCACGGCACGTGTTAAAATTCCTACCAGATTCAGGGAAACCATAAGGGCTCCTTCATAAAGCCCTAAGCTAAGTAATACCTTCCCGAGCAGTCACTGTCAGTGTTCCCTCTTACCAGGTCCTTATCACATTTAAAAATGTTTCACTCAGTAAATCTTCTGAACCTTTGGGAGTTATCACACTTAGACTACGGTTAACTGTTTTTACCCAAACTGGCTCTTTGCATCTCAAACTCAAGCGAAATAAGTTTGTGGAGAACCGGCCGAGGTGAGAAAAGAATACCCGAGCCCGGGGCCACGTCCCTGCAGCTGTTGAACGGGTCGGTCCTCCAGCTCTAGATCCACTGCAGCGGAGGGGAAGCTGCGGGCCTTTTCAAATGCCGTGAACACCAGGCGATTTCTCCCTTCTTATATCTTAAAATACACAGCAGCCAACACTGAAATGTTTCTTTTGAAATAATGTGCAATGTAGGTGGCTGAAATATAAAGTATTAGAACCTCGGGCTTTATCACACATCTGCGGCCCCTGAGGAGTGTGTAATGAGTCAAAACAAATTCTCTTCTGAAACATTTGGACGGGGAGGGGAAGCTCCTTTAAAGCCAAGTTCATTGTGTTGGGCTATTTTTCTTTCTTTTTAATGACTATTAGGTGAAGGCCTTCATTTCCCTCTTGGAGGGAGAAAGCTCTAACCCTATGCACAAAGGCAGGAAACGGTCATCAAAATTGCTGAAGAGGGGCAAGGAATTTATCTCGATCGACTAGGACTCGCCCATTTCACACGCAACAGTCGAATCCCTCAGTCAGATATAAAACGCCCCGAGAAGGAAATTCCTAACATGCTGGTTCGCAGAGCTTTCGAGGACAGAAAAGAAAACAGGCCCTGACTGGGGAGCAGGACGGCGGTCTGTACCAACAGCCGGCACAGCAGGAGCGCGCCTTAGTGACGCCCGGGCGTGCTCCGGCCTCGGCTCCGCGAGCTCAGACCCTACGGCGCAGTGGACCCGCCGGTCTCGCGCGACCCACGTTTGGCCCAGCAGCCGCCAAAGCGGGACGAAAACCGTTCCTCTCTGTTACCACGCGGCTCGCCCCTCCCCGCGCCGCGGCCCTAAGGGAAACGCGGCCACGAGGTCGTCCGGCGAGCTCCGCCCCCGCCGCCGCCATCTTGTTGTTTTCTCCTACCCTTCCCGACTGGCCGCGTGGCGCGTGGCTGCGGAAGCGAAGGCACCGCCCCAGCTTCCGGCCAGACCGGTTCCAGCCGGCCGCGAGAAGCAGACCCGCGGCTGCCTCCTGGTGGCCGGCCTCGGGATTCTGTCCGCACCCGGCCCGACCCGCCCTCCTCCGCCATTTCCTCCGCTGCCCGCCGCACGTTAGCGTTGCGCAGCGCGTTCCCCACGCGGTCGCGCGCTCGCTGGGAGGCGGTCCCAGGGGGCTGACGTCATACGCGCAGGCTTTTCGAGGGCTGGAGGCCCGGTCACCTGCGTTTTCACACACACTTAATTTAAATATTAAATGCAATCCTGCGGTATCGAGGTCTTTCTAGGTACGCGGTGCTCGGTGCCTCAGGGCTTTCAAGCGTGAACCCGACCTCGGTTTTCGGTCCTGGCTTCTGCCTCCAGGTTCCGAGCGTGTTCAGGGTCCCGCGGTTTCCTTGGGCGGCGCCTAGCGCGGGGCGGTCGGGTGCGGGACCCTCTCCCGGAGTAAGGGGCGTGTGGGTCTCGGGATTGGCGGTGCGTCCAGTGGCTGGGAGAGGTTGGGAGAGGGGCGCGTCGTGTAGCGGGCGGCCGGACCTGCCCCGGGGAAGGGACCTGCCCACCCAATCTAAATTTGTCCTTTCTGCTCTTTACCAGGATTTCCCCCACCTGCCTCCTCCGCTCTTTTTCATGTTTCACCTCTAAATCGTATTCATTTCTTGAATGCGATGTACAAGGCCCGTGTACATGGTTCATTTTATTTTATCTCTTTTAAATAAGCATTTTATTTTATAAAGAAAGAAAATTTAGGCTCGGAGAGTAATTTGCTGAAGGTTACAATAGAAAGTAGGACATCTTAGCTTCCCACTATCCTGATGATTTTCAAATGGTCCTGGGAACTTAGAGGTGCACAAGTGGGGGCGAACCTCAGATCTGAATTGGAGACGGGTGGAGTGGGGTCCGACTATCTGTGACTGATGCACAGTAAACAGCGCTTACCTCACAGCCTTTTTAGCAGTAGGAAAGGGAAACTTTACTGAGTGCCAACTCCGTACCTGGCAGCAACCTTAGGCATTTTGCATAATTCTCTGATCTTCTTCAACTCCTGTTTTACAGGAGAGGAACTGTAGCTCTCTAACTTTACCTGAATATAGAATGCTAACATTGATGTAAAATGGTAAAAGATTTATGTGCCATTTGCTTGTACTGTATATGCGTGAAATACTTCTGGAAGGCTATCAAGAATATGTTAAATTAGTTTTGTCTCCAGGGAGAGAAGTTAGGTCGCTAGGAGAAAAGAGTTGGTGAAGAGATTTTTTTCTTCTCTATGTCTTTGTAACTTTGGAATTTTCAACCCAATGAATCTATTACTTATTCTAAATAAAATTAAAGATTTTAAAATTACATAAAAAAAAAATTACATGCAGAACAGTATTATAGCTGGAACCAGAATTTGAATTCAAGTCCTTCTTTATCCATGTTTTATTAACTACACATGAAAAACTTTTTTTTTAAGATTAACTACCCCCCGCCCCGCCCCCGTTTGTGCTGGCTGGCTGTTCTCTGTCTCTGTTGTGTGTTCTCTGCTCATCTTTTTAGGAGACACTGGGAACTGAACTGAATCCCTGACTTCTCATGTTGGAGGGAGGCAACCAATCACTTGAGTCTCCTCCACTCCCTGCTAGTTGTGTCTCTTACTGTGTTTCCCTGTGTCAACTCGTTACATCATCTTGCTGTGTCAGCTCACATCATTAGCCTGTCGTGTTAGCTCACTGCTCATCTTCTTTAGGAGGCCCTGGGAACCAAGCCTGGGGCTTCCTGTGTGGTAGGCGGGTGCCCAACTGCTTGAGCCACATCCACTTCCCTGAAAAACTTTTAACCTAAGATGGTATATAAATTTGAGATATTATTAATGAAATATTAAACTATTACTTAGAAATTTATTTCCTATTTTAAGTCTTTGAATAATGGCCATTTGTGGTCTCTATGGCACGTTGTAGGTTGCATGAAATTGTTCTTTTCATTACTAACAACAACTATAAGATATAATATAACCATAAAACAAGATAAATGTAATGACTGGTCTCTGAGGAGCACTGATGTGTAATTAATTGATAACTGCAAAGAGATTGGAGCTCTTACAGTAGAAGAGAACATGGAAAGGCAAAATGGTGTTATTCCTAAGACTGAACATTGTGAAGGATTTTATTTGTATATTTATGAGGATCTGTTAGTTTTGACTTGCAGTTAACTAGTATAAATAATTTGTTTTTACACAAAATCTTCATCTAAATATGTGAAGAGTGTCGCAGGTTGGGAGACTGGTCTCTTCTGATGTTTTTTATGGGGAATTGCAAAGGCAGTTAAGGGCTACATGACTGTGGGCATGTTACTTAACCTCTTAGGGAAGTTTGCTCATCTGTAAAATAAAAATCTTTAATGTATTTGCTTCAGAGGCTTTTTGTGAGGCTTTTTGTGGGCAATATATATATCATATTAGAACAGTGCTTGGCACAGTGTCAAAGTTAATAAGTCTTAGCTTTTAAAAAACAAATCACTTCTAGAAAGTCACAGGACTCTCTTCTCTCCCAGAAAAATAACTAGAAGACAGGTAGAAATGGCCTGGAAAAAAATCTTCTAGGGTTTAGGACACCAGGGGAATTCTAGTCACTGACCAGAAGAGAGAGTGAAAAAGGAAAAGAATCGTGACAGCAAAACTGTGAGTTAAAAGTGGCAGCTGCTACTGCCAGCACCTTCCTCCACACTGAAGACACTTGATTATTCAGGCCTCTGACCAGGTGGCTGTAGACAAAGGGAACCCCAGGGATCCTTCTCCTTAGGAAAGGAAGAGAGAGGGACACAGACTAAGAATGACTCAGCTTTTGACCCAACTTTGGCTTGTTGTATCCTTCCAGCCCTTCCAGGTCACACCATTGTTTGCTCTGGGAGCCAGCAGGATCTAAAGAGATCCAACTCTTTCAATCTCCCTCTCTTAAACGGGACTGATTGTTGAGGATGCACTTCCCCCAGAAGAGGGGAGAAAGAGGGCCAAAGCCTAAGGCTGACTTAGCTTTTAACACCCAAATTTGGTCTGCTGTGTCCCACAAGCTGTTCCTGGCCAGGTCAGGCTGCACAATTGTTTGCCTTGGGGGCCAGCTCAAGACTAAAGAGATCCAGAACTAAAGAGTTCCAACCCTCTCACTCTTCTTCTCCAGGACTTCCTCTCCAGGACTGATTGTTGAGGATGTAGAGGGGAGTGGAATTATTTCCTACCCAGGAAGAGAGAGGAGGTTGCCAGCAAAGGTTGGAGAACTGTCTCTGAGAAAGTTGAATTACAAGGCCCTTGGCCTCCAGGCAGGAACTTATATCACATTGATCCAGTCCATGTTGCAGCAAATACTCTGACCAGGCATTGAATCTGCCAGCAATCTGCTGGCAAACAAGAAAGTGCACATGAAGAAATTAAAATTAATTAAGTAAAAGAGACTACTTCTGGCCTTTATAGCCTTTCTCCCCAAAGCCCTAGGAAGCAGGTCTATAACCCATTACAGGGTTCAGAGTCCAGTTTTGAGCAACTAAAAAGGACAATTCTAAAGATGCAGGATGAACGAAGAATAGAAGAACAGCAGTAAGACACAGCCTCCCACCACTAAATCCCTATGAAAGAGAGAAATTTAGCATCTGCATAAACTCACCATTCTAATCATATGTCTAGACATTAGCAAAAAATTACAAGCCATACTAAGAAAATGGAAGACATGGCCCAAGAAAAGGAATATATCAAAGCCCCAGAAGAAAAAATTTGAGACAGCTACTTAACAGGATGCACACAGATTTCCAAATTCATTTTTATTTATTCCCCCCCCCCCCATTGTTTTGTTGTTGCTGACTGCTCTCTGTATCTGCTTGTTTTCTCTTTAGGAGGCACCAAGAACCCAGGATCTCCCATGTGGTAGACAGAAGCCCAATCTCTTGAGCAACACCTGCTTCCCAAAACAAACTTTAAATGCAAAAAGTGTTATAAGAGATACAGAAGGCCGTTATATATTAATAAAAGGGGCAATCTACCAGGGAGATAATAATAGTCATAACTATCTACATATCTAACCAGGGTGCCCCAAAATACATGAGTCAAGCTCTGGCAAAGCCGAAGGGAGAATGGACATCTCTACAGTGGAGATTTTGACACACCACTGACATCATTAGATAGAACAACTAGACAGAAGATCAATAAGGAAACAGATAATTTGAATAATATGACAAATGAGTTAAACCTAACAGACATATACAGAACATGTAACCCAAACTCAATGGGTTATACATTCTTCTCTAGTGTCTATGGGCCTTTCTCTAGGATAGGCCATATTTTAGGTCACAATGCAGCTCTCAATAAATACAAAAAGACTAAAATTGTACAAAGAACCTTCTCAGGTCATAATGGAATGAAACTGGAAATCGATAATAGGAAAGATAAATTTGCCAATGTGTGGAGGTTAACCAACACACTCCTAAATAATCAGTGGAACAAAGAAGAAATTGCAAGTGAAATCAGTAAATATATTGAGACAAATCAAAATGAGAACAGAACTTACCAAAACTTAGGTATACAGTGAAGGCAGTCTTTAGAGGGAAATTTATAACCCTAAATACCTATATTAAAATGGAAGAAAGAGCTAAAATCAAAGCTCTAACTTGGGTTCTTAACAAGGAGTCCATGAGCTTGAATTGAAATTCAAAAAAGCGTTATTCTTGTGGGGATGTGTTGGTGTGGGTGTTGATATATTTATTAAATAATATATAGTATAGGATGGACTTAGTAAGGTGTCTGTGGTTTTCACCTGGCTGGCAAAATGGTCCATGGAACAAAAAAGGTTAAGAAACCGTGATCTAACTGAACAATTGGAGAAACTAGAAAAAGAAGAGCAAACCAATCCCAGAGCAAACAGAAGAAAAGAAAGATAAGTGCAGAAATAAATGAAATTGAGAGAGAGAGAAAAACAAAAACAAAAACAAAAAACAATAGAGAAAATAAATAAAATTGAAAGCTGGTTCTTTGAGAAGATGAATAAAATTGACAAATCCCTAGCTAGATTAACTAAAAAAAGAGAGAAGATGCAAATAAATACAATCAGAAATGAAAGGGGAGAAGTTATGACGGACCTCACAGAAATAAAAAGGATAAGAGGATATTATGAGAAACTCTATGCCAACAAACTAGCCAAGGTAGACAAAAAGGACAAATTCCTAGAAATGCACAAACAACCTATACTAATGCTACAAGAAATACAAGAATTTAACAAACCAATCATATTTAAAGAGATTGAATCCATTATCAAAAATCTTCCAACAAAGAAAAGTCCAGGACCAGATAGATGGCTTCATGGGTGAATTCGACCAAGCAATTTGAAAAGAATTAACACCAATCCTGTTTAAACTCTTTCAAAAAATTGAGGAGTAGGGAAAATTACCTAACATTTTATGAAGCCAACATCACCCTAATACCAAAGCCAGATAAAGAAATTACAAGAAATAAAATTATGAACCCATCTCTCTAATGAACATAGATGCAAAAATTTTCAACAAAATACTTGCATAGAATCCAGCAATATATAAAAAGTCTTATACATCATGACCAAATGGGATTTTATCATTGGTATGCAAGGCTGATTCAACATAAGGAAATCAATCAACATAATATACCACATAAAGAAATTGAAGAGAAAAAACACATGATCATATCAGTTGATGCAGAAAAGGCATTCATCAAAATTGAGCATCCTTTCTTGATAAAAACACTTCAAAAGATAGGAATAGAAGAGAAATTCATCAATATGATAAAAGGCATATATGGAAAACCCACAGCCAACTTCATACTTAATGGGGAAAAGTGAAAGCTTTCCTCTAAGGTATGGAACAAGACAAAGATGCCCACTGTCCCCACTAATAGTGCTAGCTAGAGCAATTAGACAAGAAACAAAACAAAACAAAACAAAAAAAACCCACATCCAAATAGGAAAAGAGGAAGTAAAACTCTATTTGCAGATGACATGATCCTATGTTTAAAAATTCTGAAATGTCAATGACAAAGCTACTTGAGCTAATAAATGAGTTCAGCAAAGTATCAGGATACAAGATCATCATCCAAAAATCAGTTATAATTTTGTACACTAGTATTGAACAATCTGAAAAGGAAATCAGGGGGGAAATTCCATTTACAATAGCAATGAAAAGGCTCATACCTAGGAATCAGTTTAATAAATGAAGTATAAGACCTAGATGCAGAAAACTACAAAACTATGCTAAATGAAATCAATGAAGACCACACAAATGGAAAGACATTCTGTGTTCATGGATTGGATGGCTAAATATCATGAAGATGTCCATCCTACTGAAACTGATTTATAGATTCAATACAACACAATAAAAATTCCAACAGCCTACTTCACAAAAATAGAAAATGCAATTACTGAATTCATTTGGAAGGGAAAATCCACCCAAAGAGCCAAAAGCATTCTAAAAAAGAAGAGCAACAGGGAAACGGACTTTGGCCCAGTGGTTAGGGCGTCCGTCTACCACATGGGAGGTCCGCGGTTCAAAGCCCGGGCCTCCTTGACCCGTGTGGAGCTGGCCATGCACAGTGCTGATGCGCGCAAGGAGTGCCGTGCCACACAGGGGTGTCCCCCGCGTGGGAGCCCCACGCGCAAGGAGTGCGCCCGTGAGGAAAGCCGCCCAGCGCGAAAGAAAGTGCAGCCTGCCCAGGAATGGCGCCGCCCACACTTCCCGTGCCGCTGACGACAACAGAAGCGGACAAAGAAACAAGACGCAGCAAATAGACACCAAGAACAGACAACCAGGGGAGGGGGGGAAATTAAATAAATAAATAAATCTTTAAAAAAAAAAAAAAAAAAAAAAGAAGAGCAACATGGGAGGAATTCCACTGCCTGATCTTGAAACATATTACAAAGCTCTAGTGGTCAAAACAGCATGGTACTGGCATAAAGATAGACACATCAGTCAGCGGAATAGAATTTTGAGTCCAGAAATAAACCTTCATCTCTATGTCCAACTGTTTTTTTTCTTTTTTTAAAGGTTAATTTTATTTATTTATTCCCTCCCCCCCTCATCTGCGCTCACTGTCTGTTCTCAGTGTCCGTTTGTTGTGTGCTCATCTTTTTTTTTAAGGAGGTAGTGGGGACCCAATCCAGGACTTCCGGTGTGAGAGGGAGGTGTCCAATGGCCTGAGTCACCTCTGCTTGCTTGTTGTATCTCTCATTGTGCTTCCCTGCTGCCTTTCCTCTCTGTGTCATCTCACAGTATCATCTGGTTGTGTCATCTTGCCATGGCAGCCTGTTGTGTCAGCTCTCTGTCTTGCTCATCTTCTTTAGGAGGCACTGGGAACTGAACCTGGGACCTCCCCTCTGGTAGGTGGGCACCCAACTGCTTGAGCCACATTCACTTCCCCCAACTTTTTTTTCCCTTCTTTATTTTCTTTTAAATGTTACATTTAAAAAAATATGAGGTCCCCATATACCACTTACCCCACCCCTCCCACACCAACAACCTTTTCCGTCATCGTGGCACATCCACTGCACCTGAAGAATACATTCTGGAGCACCACTGCACCACATCAAAAGTGGTCCACATTGTAGTCCACACAGTAGGCCACGGCAGGACACACAATGCCCAGCATCCGTCCCTGCAGCACCACCCAGGACAACTCCAGATCCTGAAAATGCCCCTACACCATATCTCTTCTTCCATCTCCTTACCTTCAGTAGCCACCGTGGCCACCCTCTCCACATCACTACTACAATTTCTTCCCTTACTAATCACAATAGTTCCCCAGGAGAACACCAGTAAGTCCACTCTAATCCATACTCTATTCCTCCATCCTGTGGATCCTGGGATGGTTATGTCCAGACAAAACTGTCTCTTCAACAAATGGTGCTGGGAGAACTGGATATCTATAACCAAAAGAATGAAAGAGGACCCCTATTTCACTCCCTATATAAGAATCAACTCAAAATGGATCACAGACCTAAATATAAAAGCCAGAACCATAAAACTACTAGAAGAAAATGTAGGGAAACATCTTAAAGACCTTGTCATAGGTGGTGGTTTTTGGACCTTACACCCAAAGCCTTTGCAACAAAAGAAAAAGTAGATAAATGGGACCTCCTCAAAATCAAGCATTTTTGCACCTCACAGAACTTTGCCAAAAGGGTGAAAAGGCAGCCAATGAGAGAAAATATTTAGCAATCACATATCTGACGAGGGTTTAATATCCATGATATTTAAGGAGATCATACAACTCAGCAATAAAAAGACAAACTATCCAATTAAAAAATGGGCAAAAGACTTGGACAGACAACTGTCCAACGAAGAAAAACAAATGGCAAAGACACACATGAAAAAATGTTCAGTATCACTAGTGACTAGGGAAATGCAAATCAAAACTACAATGAGGGAAGCAGACTTGGCCCAATGGATAGGGCGTCCACCTACCACATGGGAGGTCTGTGGTTCAAACCCCGGGCCTCCTTGACCTGTGTGGAGCTGACCCATGTGCAGTGCTGATGCACACAAGGAGTGCTGTGCCATGCAGGGGTGTCCCCTGCATAGGGGAGCCCCATGCGCAATGAGTGTACCCTGTAAGAAGAGCCATTCAGAGCGAAAGAAAGCGCAGCCTGCCCAAGAATGGCACCGCACACACGAAGAGCTGACACAGCAAGATGACGCAACAAAAAGAAACACAGATTCCCGGTGTGGCTGATAAGGATAGAAGTGGTCACAGAAGAACACACAGTGAGTGGACAAAGAGCAGATACTGGGTGGGGGGGGGGAGGGGGAAATAAATAAATAAATTAAAAAGTCCATTGCTGACTTAAAAAACAAAACAAAACTACAATGAGAGATCATTTCACACCAATCCGAATGGCCACTTAGTAAAAAGACAGAACTACTACAGATGTTGGAGAGGATGTGGAGAGATAGGAGCACTTATTCACTATTGGTAGGAATGTAGAATGGTACAGCCACTATGGAGAACTGTTTGGCAGTTCCTAAAGAAGTTGAATATAGACTTGCCATGTGATCCTGCAATACCACTTCTGTGTATATACCCAGAAAAACTAGAAGAACTGAGCAGTGACACGAACAGACATCTGCACACCTATGCGTTATTCAAGATTGCTAAAAGTTGGAAACAACCCAGGTGTCCATTGAGCGATGAATGGGTAAACCAAATGTGGTGTATCCCCACAATGGAATATTATGCAGCTGTAAGAAGAAGTTATAAAGGACATGACAACATGGGTAAACTTGGAGGACACTATGTTGAGGGAAGCAAGCCAGACAAAAAAGGGCAAATACTGTGTGATTGTGCTATTATGAACTAAATGTATTGTGTAACATATAGTATGAGTCCATTTAGATAAAATGTAAATATAAATTTATTTATAAAGATGAAATTAGATTAGTGGTTATGTAGGGCTGGAGAAGGCATATTAATTTTTTTTTTCAAATTCTACTCAATTTATTCATTTTTAAAAAATTATTACATTAAAAAAAATGAGGTCCCCATTCATCCCCACCACCCCCACCCCACCACTCCTCCCACAGTTACACTCTCCCCCATCATCATGACACATCGATTGCATCTGGTGAGTACATCTCTGGGCATCGCTGCACCCCATGGCCTATGGTCCACACCATAGCCCACACTCTCCCACGTTCCATCCAGTGGGCCATGGGAGGACATAGAATGTCCGGCAATTGTCCCTGCAGCACCACCCAGGACAACTCCAAGTCCCGAAAATGCCTCCACATCTCATCTCTTCCTCCCATTCCCCGCCCCCAGCAGCCACCATGGCCATTTTTTCCACACCAATGTCACATTTTCTTGATTATTAACCACAATAGTTCATGAATAGAATATCATTAAGTCCACTCTAATCCTTACCGTATTCCTCCTTCCTGTGGCTTGGTTGTGTCCATTCCACATCTATGTCAAGAGGGGGCTTAGATTCCACATGGATACTGGATGCAATTCTCCTTTCAGTTGTAAGCACTCTAGGCTCCATGGTGTGGTGGTTGATATTCTTCAACTCCATGTTAGCTGAGTGGGGTAAGTCCAATAAATCAGAGTGTATGAGCTGAAGTCTGTTGAGGATTAGGGCCTGGCCATCATATTGTCAGTCCAGAGATTCAAATCCCCTAGATATATCTTAAACCCCAGCACCAAATACAATTCCAGTAAAGTAGCATGAAAGGCTTGTGAAAAGAGATCACATCTGAGTCCAGTTCCATCACGCAGAAACACCAGCTCCAAAGAAGGGCCAACCGACATGGCAGTGAACTCCATCTGCCATGACCATAGAACCTATGGGTCTCTTTAGCCCTCAAAAGAACCAATACCTGGGGTTGTATCTACTTTATCTGTCTCTGGGACTCTGCTCAGGTGTGCATAAGGGCAATCCTTCTGACAAACTCCAGACTCTTTTTTAGAGACTCATAGCCATATAAACTCATTTGACCTTTCCATTTCCCCTTTACTTTAGGTCAAACAGCATTTTTAACTCCTGTTATTATGTGTAGACAGGGATATTCTGCTGGTCCGCGTTGAACCTTTAATTCAAGGTCATTTTCTAGTTACGTCATCAGCTGGTACTTGGTAGTGAGCCCTCGGTGCCAGGGAAGCTCATCCCCGGGAGTCATGTCCCACGCTGGGGGGAAGGCAGTGCATTTACATGCTGAGTTTGGCTTCGAGACTGGCCACATTTGAGTAACAAGGAGGCTGTCAAGAGGAAGCCCCTAGGCACAGTGCTGCTCTAGGCCTTGTTCTTATTTCAGGTGTATAGGCCCACAAACATAGTCATTAGTATCAGGGGCTCACTGTTGGACCCTCATTCCTTCCTGGTCCTTGCCGTTGCACTTGGGGGACTGCCACTGCTCCCCTAGGGACCACAACAGAGCCCCTCCCCCCCCGGCCAGGAACCCAGTACCCTCTCAGCTGTTGTTTTTAATTGTTTCCACTATGAGTATATCCAAACTTTTCCTTGCACCCTGGACACATGCCCTGTATAACTCCCTGTCAACCATATGTCCCCTGTCAATAACATCCCATACCAGTATTCCTCCACTGCCATTGTTGAACCACTCTGTGATCCAAAACTTCCTAAACAGTGAATCCCATATAATGTCAGGTTCCCTTAATAGTAAAATGGTATATAGTGATGAGTTTAAAGGTTAGATATAGAAAAAAAAAAAAAAAAAAAAAAAAGGTTAGATATAGAATATATATTGATTTGGAAAAATTCTGCATCCTATCTTTTTCTTTTCTTTTTTCCCTAATTATTGAACTTCTCTTCACAAGAGCCTTAGATCACAGTAATTCATATATACAATATACAGTAGTCCCACATATCCATTATAAAACCTTTTCCCTTCCACAGAGATAATCTTTTAACTTATTCATCTTATTTACTGAAACTGATGTACAGATATTGAGACAATAGCTTTCAAACAAGGTAACATTTGTGTTTACATTGTGGTTTATACTCTAGGCTATACAGTTTTCTAAATTTTTTAGTTATCCTATGTTTTACATTATGGTTTACATTATTAGTCTGTCGTCCCCTATATGTTTTTGGTGTAATATTACATGTTTTATATCCATCCTTGTGTACTCTTGTGAAACACTTCCCTTACCCTCACATTTACTCTGGTTCTATCTATTCAATATCTATTCCCCCCTCCCCTTGGGGCCCACAGTGACAGTCAATCTTCATTTCCTGAGGAGCCACGTTCAGAAATACTTGCAACAGTGCTGAGGGCCTGACCCGCTCAACTGCCCTAATGCCCTGGGAGCCACCATTTCTCTTGAGAGATACAGGTCCCTCTATTTGATGGCATCAGTCCTCCCCAGGTTGTGGGTCTACCTTCACTCTCATTATATGGGTCTCTACCCAATGGTATAACCCACTCTGGCAAAATGAGCACTCATAGATTCCCTAGGACTCTGTCCTGTGTCAGGTTATCCCCTTTGAGTATCTTAAACAGGTAACTTTCCTAATTATATTTTGAAAGGGTTTTCTCAGCATTATACTCTCAACCAACACCTGACAATCTCCTATGTTCGTGTGTTGCCCCACCCTCCCCCCAATTTCTTGCTCAATATTACCCATCTGCCCATCCCTAGCCCCCCTCAAATCCCCAAAGCCCCACCCAAAGGTAACCCTATGCCCCCATTTTATCCCCTCCTTGTACACATACTTACCTCCAGCTTATCATAGATTTCACCCATGTAGATGTCAGCTTACATCCTTCCTCTACCCCCTGATTTCCTGTAAGCCTATCTTCCAGTCTCTAGCTCTCTGAGGCAGCTTGTGAGAAGGCATATTAAAAGGGTGTGGAGTTTTTCTTTTTGGAGTAATGAAATGCATTACTTATGATTATACTAAAAGCCATTGATGATACAAAAAATAATCAAAAGATATCTAAAAGTAGTGTTTGATAACAGTTCAGGGGAGAAAAATGTCAATGTTTCGTGCCTAGAGCCTTTTTGCTGGAAGGGATTACAAAGATCTATGAATATATTAAATATTTGTTCCTGGCAGTAGTATTTGGTTTCTGAAATTAGGAATCTGAATCTAAATAGTGATCCTCTTAATAGCCACACTGTCCAGCTCCTGGGCCTGCAAATTCTTACTGAGTGAAGTTGACAATTTTTTCCCCTTAGAATTAGAAGGCCTCAAAAGACCAATAACCTCCCAACAAATAAAAATCCAGGGCCAGATGGCTTCTTTAGTGGACATTACCAAACATTCAGTGAATTAACAGCAAACATATTCCAACACTTTGAAAAAAAAATTGAAGAGGAGGGAACACTTCTAATTTCATTCTGTGAAGCCATCATTACTCTTGTACCAGAGCCATATAAGACATCACCAGAAAAAGAAAATTACAGACCAATATCTCTCATGAATCTAAATGCTGTTTTAGTTTCCTAGGCTGCTCAGGTGAATACCATGAAATGAGTTGGCTTAAATAATAGGAATTTATTAGCTTATGGTTTTGATGCAAATCAAGGCATCATCAAGGCGATGCTTTCTACCTGAAGACTGGTGTTCTGGGGCTGACTGCCTGCTATCCTTTGCTTCTCTGTCACATGGCAAGACAAATACTGGCCTCTTCTGGCCTCTCCCTTCTCTTCTGTGTTCCAGTGAATTCAGCTTCTGGTTGTTCCTTTAGTGGCTTTCTCTTTGTCTGAGTTTCATTCTCTTATAAAGGATTCCAGTAATAGGATTAAGATCACATCGTTGGGGGAAGTGGATTTGGCCCAATGGATACGCCACCCGCCTACCACATGGGAGATCCAAGGTTCAAACCCAGGGCCTCCTGACTCGTGCGATGAGCTGGCTCACGCGCAATGCTTATGTGCAAGGAGTGCCGTGCCATGCAGTGGTGTCCCCCGCATAGGGAGCACCACGCGCAAGGAGTGTGGCCCCATAAGAAGAGCTGCCCAGTACAGGAAAAGTGCAGCCTGCCCAGGAATGACGCCACACACATGGAGAGCTGACATAGCAAGATGATGCAACAAAATGAGACACAGATTTTGGATGCTGCTGACAAGAATATAAGTGGACACAGCAAATGGACACAGAGAGCAGACAACTTGGGGGGGGTGGGGAAGGGGAGAGGGGAAAAAAAAGACCCATCCTTGGGGGAGAATGTAAAATACAAATAAAATACAATTAGACTATAATCCATGTGGTACAGCAGTGCTCCAAAATGTATTCACCAAATGCAATGAATGTGCCACAATGATGAAAGAAGTTGTTGATGTGGGAGGAGTGGGGGGCATGGGATGTGGGGTATGTGGGAACCTCTTATATTTTTTTAATGTAACATTTTTTGTGATCTATGTATCTTCAAAAAATACAATAAAAATAAATAAATGCTCATTAAAAAAAACCCATCTTGATTGAAGTGGGTCACACTTTAACTGATGTTACCTCATCAAAAGGTGATACTTACAATTGGTTCATACCCACAGAAATGGATTAAATTTAAGAACATGTATATACAGCTACAAACCACAACAGATGCAAATATCCTCAACAAATACTAGCAAAACAAACAAACAAAGAAATCCCCCCCCCCAAAAAAAACAAATACTAGCAAACCAATTATACATCAAAAGGATTATACACCACAAACCAGTGGGACTTTCCCCAGGAATGCAAAGGTGGTTCAACTTAAGATAATCAATTAATGCAATGTGCCACTTTAGTAGAATGAAAGGAAAAAGCCATCTGATGTCTCAATTGATAGAGAAAAGGCATTTTACAAAATCCAGCACTCCTGTTAAATACATCCAGGAAACTATGACTAGAAGGAAACCTCCTCAACATGATAAAGGGCCTATATTAAAAATCTACCAAAAAAAATCCACCAAAAAAAAATCAAACTACAACAAAAAGAAATGTTTGATGAGATCAGAAGAAATGTCAGAAGAGATCAGACAGTTAACAGACTGTCAGGAAGACCCAGGTGTTAGGGCCAAAAGAGGTAAGTATTCAGTTTTGGGTTCAAAGAAAAGGTCAAGAAGAGAAACATTGGGAAACGGACTTGGCCCAGTGGTTGGGGCGTCTGTCTACCACATGGGAGGTCTGCGGTTCCGACCCCAGGCCTCCTTGACCCGTGTGGAGCTGGCCATGCACAGTGCTGATGCGCGCAGGGAGTGCGGTGCCGCGCAGGGGTGTCCCCCGCGTAGGGGAGCCCCACGCGCACGGAGTGCGCAGGTGAGGAGAGCCGCCCAGCGTAAGGGCAGGGCGCAGCCTGCCCAGGAATGGCACTGCCCACACTTCCCGTGCTGCTGACGACAACGGAGGCGGACAAAGAAACAAGACGCAGAAGATGGACACCAAGAGCAGACAACCGGGGGAGGGAGCGAAATTAAATAAATAAATAAATCTTTTTTTAAAAAAAGAAGAGAAACATTTAGATTGACAGTCACATTTTTAGGAGATGCTTCTTGATGGCATGGCTTTACAAAGCTTATACTGGCCAGTTTATCTGATGCTGAACATCCACTCGATCCTGCAGTCTCTTGGGCTAATAGATAAAATACAACCACATTCTGGGAAGTGGATGTGGCTCAAGTGACTGAGCGCCTGCCACATGGGAGGTCCCGGGTTTGGTTCCTGGTGCCTCCTAAAGGAGATGAACATGACAGTGAGCTGATGTGATAAACTGGCATGGCGAGCTGGTGCAGCAAGCTGATGTAACAAAAGACACAAGAAGGAAAACAAACTGAGAGACCCAACAAGCAGGGAGCAGAGGTAGCTCAAGTGATTAGGCACCTCCCTCCTACCCAGGTTCAGTTCCTGGAGTGTCCAAAATAAAAAAAGAAGACCAGCACAAACAGACAGACACAGAAAATGCAAACAATGAGGGGGTGGGGAGAAATAAATAAAAAAAATAAATCTTAAAAAATACCACGCACATTTTAATGAATCTTAGTACTGTGTACCTTAGAATAAAATCTGGAATATCTCTCTGGAAGGACACTTAGGAAATTAGTTATATTAATTGTCTTCAGGGAGAGATACTGGGTGGGTGGGAACAAGACTGGGAGACTTTTCACTGTGTACACTTTTGTACCTTTTGAATTTTGAACCAAATGTATACTATAAAAAACTTTAAAGTATTAAAAGAAAAAATAAAGAATAATTGTTAAAGACTGAAAGCATTTCCCCTAAAAACAAAATGAGGATGCCCACTTTCAACACTGCTATGCAACATTGTACTGTAAGTTCTAACTAGAGCAGTTAGGCAAGAAAAAGAAATAAAAGGCACCCTAATTGGAAAGGAGAAGAAAAACATTCCATCTTTACAGATGATATCATCCTGTATAGAGAAAATCCTGAAGAATCTAGAAGAAAGCTACTAGAATAAACAGATTCAACAAAGTGGTGAAGTACACAGTCAACACACAAAAATCAGTGATACTTCTATACCAGCATTGAACAATCTGAAAAGGAAATCAAGAAAACAATTCCATTTACAATAGCAACTGAAAAAAAACCAAAACCTTGAAATAAATTTAATCAAGGATGTAAAAAACTTATGGACATGGAAAACTATAAAACATTGCTGAGAGAAATTTAAAATTACCTAAATAAATGGAAAAAACATTCTGTGTTCATGGATTGGAAGATCAAATATTGTTAAGATGTCAGTATTACCTGTATTAGTCAGCCAAAGAAGTGCTGATGCAAAATACCAGATATTGGTTGGTTTTTATAAAGGGTATTTATTTGGGGTAGGAGCTTATAAATACCAGGCCGTAAAGCATACATTATTTCCCTCACCAAAGTCTATTTGGAGCAAGATGTCTACTGATGTCTGCCAGGGTTCAGGCTTCCCAGGTTCCTATGTTCCTGGGGCTTGCTTTTCTATGGGTTCAAGGTTCCTTTCTTCCTGTAGCTGGCTTCTCTTTCCTCTGTGAGCTTACTTCCCAGGGCTCCAGCTTAAGTTTTCAGCATCAAATGCCAACATCAAAACTCCAACAACAGAAACTCTCAACTCTGTTCTTTGCCATGCCTTTTATCTGTGAGTCCCCATGGGTGGGGACTCAATGCCCTAATCAGAACTCAGTCATGCCAGGTACAGATCAGATTACAAGCATAACCCAATATTTCTTTTTGGAATTCATCAATTATATCAAACTTCTATACTACCCAAACGATTTACAGATATAATGCTATCTCAATAAAAATTCCAACAGCCTTCTTCACAGAAATGGAAAAGCCAATCATCAAATTCATATGGAAGAGAAAAGTTCCATGAATAGCCAAAACCATCTTGAAAAAGAGAACAAAGTTCCTGATTTGAAAACTTATAACAAATCTTCAGTAATGTAAACAGTGTGGTCCTGGCACAAGGACAGACATATCTGCCATGGAATAGAATTAGTATTTCAGAAAGAAGCCCTCATTGTTGTGGCCAATTGATTGTTTTATTTTATTATTTTTTATCTACCCCCCCCCCCCCCAAGATGACTTCCTTATCTGTCTGTTCATCTTCTTTAGGAGGTCCTGCGAACCAAGCCCGGGACCGCCCATGTGGGAGGTGAGTGCCCAACTGCTTGAGCCACTTCTGCTTCCTGCTGTTTGTGGCATCTGGTGGTTGTGGTGTGTCTGCTCCATGCAGCATCTGCTTGTTGTGGTGTCTGCTCATTGTAGCAGTTGTGGTGTCTGCTGGTTGTGGCATCTGCTTGTTATGGTGTTTTCTTGTCTTCTTTTGGAGGCATGTGGAAGGTGGGCACCCAATTGCTTGAGTCATGTCTGCTCTCTGGCCAATTGAATTTTGTTGTTGTTATTTTTGTTCAATTGATTTTTGACAAGGGCATCAAGTTCATTCAGTAGGGAAAGAATAATCGCTCAATAAATGGTGGTGGGAAAAGTAGGTATCCATATGCAAAAAAAAAAAAAAAAAAAGAAAGTGGATCCCTATCTCAAACTATATACAAAAATTAACTCAAAATAGAGTAAAAAACTAGATGTAAGAACAAAAACCCTAAAACTTCTAGAAGAAAACATAGGGGAGATCTTCAGAACCTTGTATTAGGCAATGAATTAATGAATTCTTAGACCTTATACTAAAACCATGAGCAACAACACCAAAAACAGCAAAAAGATGAACTGGACCTCATCAAAAATTAAAAACTTTTGTGCATCAAAGGATATTATAAGGAAAATGAAAACCTACAGAATGGAAGAAAATGGGAACCATATATCTGATAAGTGTTTCATATCCAGATTATATAAAGAACTGATACAATTCAACAACAAAAGGCAAACAACCTGTGGGACTTTGATATTATTTATGAATTCAAAAAAGATATTTGATTATGTTTATAAACTGGTCTGTTCCTCTGGGCATGATACCTTTTGATTGTATTAGATTCAGCTGAGATGGCTTTGATTAAATTATGTTAACATTAGGGCTTTGATTTGACCACATCATTAGGGCATGCAGAGTTGAGTCCTGTCCCCTTTTTGGGCTGTATAAGTGGATGCTCAAGAACACAGAAGTAGATAAGCAGAGAAGATTCAAAGAGGAAGAGAGACAGCTCCATAGACACAGCAGAGATCCTGGGAAGAGAGATGAGCCATTCACCTGATCATTTACAGCTGACCTTGTGAAGAGAACAGAGCAGATGAGCCCAGAAAGAAATGAGCCCTGAGAAAAGGAATGAGCCATGTGCCATCCTACAGCTGAGATCGGAAGAAGCTGGGACCAAGGAGCTTTAAGAGGAAATAGGAAAGCTGAACCCTCACAGACATCACCTGCCATCTTGCTTCAACATGTGGTAACAGACTTTGGGTGAGAAAGTACCTCTCATGGTACCTTGATTTGGACTCTTCAAGGCCTTGTAACTGTAAGCTTTTACCCTAAATAAATACCCTTTATAAAAACCAACAGATTTCTGGTGCTTTGCATCAGTACCCCCTTTGGCTGACTAATATACAACCCGATTAAAAAATGGGCAAGGAAGCAGATGTGGCTCAAGCGCTTGAGCTCCTACATACCACATGGTAGGTCCCTGGTTTTGTTTCCAATACCTCCTAAAGAAGAGAGCAACCTGGCACGATGGGCAGACATGAGAAGTTGATGCAACAAGATGATGCAACAAGAGACACAAGGAGAAAAACATGAGATACACAACCAAGCAGAGAATGTAGTTGGCTCAAGTGATTAAGCACTTCCCTTCTATATCAGAGCTCCCGGGTTTGGTTCTTGGTGCCTCCTAAAGAAAAAAGGAAGACAAACAGATATAGCAAGTGCAAACAATGAGGAGGTGGGGAGAAATAAAAATAAAATCTTTAAAGAAAAAGGGGCAAAGTGGGGAGCAGATGTCGCTCAAGTGGTTGAGTGCCTGCTTCCCATGTACAAGGTCCTGGGTTCAATTCCCTGAAAAAGAAAAAAAAAGAAAGTAAAAGACCTTGAAATGACATTTCTCCAAAGATATATACAAATGCAGAAAAAGCAAGGGAAAACTGGGTACGTGGTAATTTACAAGGCCATCTTTCTGCCATGTGCCAGGTCCTGTGATAGACACTGGGGATGTGGTAATGCAAAGAAGGAGAGAGAAATACAGTCCCTGTACTCAAGGAACCTATAATCTAGCAGAGGAAGGTGCAGGAACAAGATAATTTCAGTTAAATACTAGCAAACATTGTTGAGTGCATTTTTTTTATGATAAGTGCAACACGTCTGCCATCTCTTCTAATTCTCAAAACAATTATAGGAGGAAGGTATTAAAATCCCCACTTTAGAAATTAGAAAATGTAGAATTAGATGATTTAGCAACTTGTCCAAATTCACCCAGTTGGCAAGTAAAGAAGCAGGATTTGATCCTGGATCTGTTAGAGTGGTGGGGTAGCTAACCTGGCTGGATGGAATTAGGAGTACAGTGTGGAAGAGGAGAGCACTATACCATGCTGGGATCAGCTGGGAACTGCCAATTTTTCAGGGTAGCTGGAATGTGGGGTGATGGGGCAAGAGATGAGGCAAGAAAGAAAAGAGGGGGCCTGTGCCCCCAAGCCTGGGGCAGTGATATCATTCAGCCAAGGTGCTCTGTCCCTGCATTTACCTCTCCAGCATTCCTCTGGCTTTCTGTATCTTAGAGTTGGTATGTGTTCCTGAAGGGAAGTGCTCTCCTTTGTGGAATTCTTAAAACCAAGGAATTGTGCAAAGCTTTCAATTAGTTCTCAGAAATTTTCAACTGTTTGAAGAATTTTTAAAAAGCTATGTCTTGTAGTAAACTAGGGAGAAAACTGCATCGTGGGACATATCCCCATTTCCCCCCCAGGGCAAAGGGCAAATGAAAATAAGTGGGAAGGGGTGAAGGAACAGACTTCACTAAAAACCAGAGGACTATGTGTTGGCACTTTGCATATCCCTGTTTTTAGAAACTTCTTGTTATGAAAAAAATTTAAATATACACAAGTAGAAGATAATATAATGAATTCCCTTGCATAGTAATCATTCTCAACTGTAGTGTTTGATATTGTTTATGAATTCCAAAAATAGATATTGGATTATGTTTGTAAACTGGTCTGTTCTTCTGGGTATATTAAATTGTATTAACTCTAGAGGTTTCACTTTTACTTGATTAAATTATGATTAAGGCTTTGATTGGGCCATGTCAGTAGGATGTTGAGTCCCCACCCTCTTGGTGGGCAGGACTCACGGAGAAAATTACACGGCAGACTAGAGAATTAGAGGTTCGATGATGAAGCCCCAGAAAGTAAATACACAAAAGAACACAGAGGAATAGAGAGGTCTCCATAGTCATGGCAGAGGCCCTGGAAAGAGAGAGCCTGATAGTCTACCGCTGACCTTGTGGAGAGACCAGAGCAGCTAAGCTGGAAGAGAAACTAGCCCTGGGAAAGATATGAAACTTGACTCAGTCTACAGCTGAAATTGGAAGAAGCTGGGATCATGGAGCCTTAAGAGGAAGAGGAAGGCTGAATGAACCCTTGCAGACATCGGCAGCCATCTTGCTCCAACACGTGGCAACAGACTTTGGTGAGGGAAGTAACTTACACTTCATGGCCTAGTAACTGTGAGCTTCTACCCCAAATAAATACCCTTTAATAGAGCCAACAGAGTTCTGGTTCTTTGCATCAGCACTCCTTTGGCTGACTAATACATCAACGAATGACCCGTTTTGTTTAATCTATATATACACCCACTTCGCCCCCAGATGTTTTATATTTGTATGTCCCCCCAATTCTTTATTTAGAAAAATTGCAAAAATAGTTTAATATCTGTATCCCATTACCTCAACTCACCAATTGTTAACATTTTGCCACATTGTCTTTATCTCTCTTGTTTCTTTTAGGTGTAATTGGGAGCATTTTTGGGACATTGGAATTGTCCTGCATGATGTTGCAATGATGGATACAGGCCATTATATATTTTGTTATAACTTACAAAATTGTGTGGGACAGAGTGTAAACTATAATCCATGGTTAGTGACAATGCTTCAATATGTGTTCATCAATTGTAACAAATACTATATATATATATACACACATATATATATACACACACACATATATATTTTTTTAAAGATTTATTTATTTCTAACCCCCCTCATTGTTTGGCTCTTGCTGTCTGTTCTCTGTCTTTGTTCATTGTGTGCTCTCTATGTCTGCTCATCTTACTTTTTAGGAGGCACCAGGAACCCAACCTGGGACCTCACACGTGGGAGGGAGGTACCCAATCACTTGAGCAACCTCTGTTCCCTGCTTGCTGTCTTTCATTGTGTTTCCTTGTTGTGTCTCCTTGTTGCATCATCTCATTGCATCATCTTGTTGTGTCAGCTCTCCATGCCAACCCTTCACGTCAGTTCACTCTCTTGCTTGTCTTTAGGAGGCACTGGGAACTAAACCTGGGACCTCCCATGTGGTAGGTGGGTTCCCAGCTGCTTGAGCCACATCTGCTTCCCAGAATCCCCTATATTTTTTATGTAACCTTTATGTAATCTAAACTATCTTTAAAAAAAAAATTAAAAAATGTTGAAAAAAAAAAGAGTTAGTTGCAGGGCAACCTTATTTTAAAAACTTTTTGTGCTTTAATTCTCTTGAAACCTCCCTTGTCTGTATCCTGACCCCTGTCACTGGTTAGATTTTTAATGTCGCTTTTAGCATATCTTCTTTCAATGATCAACTGGCTACATTCCAGCACAAGGGCCATTCAGTGGTTTTCACCCAGGTCGCCTTGCTTCTTTCTCTGCTGTCTTTCCTAGCTGGTGGCCTCATTCCTACCCGGTTGACTCATGCAATTTCATCTCCAGGCTTTTCCTTTGAGCTCCCAACACTAATGTTCCATTGCCTTCTGGGCATTTCTACTTGGATGTCTCAAAACCTCAGAGTCAACATGTCTAAGAATGAACTCATGATTTTCCTTCTTTTCCACCCAACCACCATATAAGTCCAACCCTCATCCCCTCTTTAGCTTCCCTTTCTTAGTGGATGGCCCCACCTTCCGTCAGCTGAGCTGTCTGAGCTAGACACTTGGGAGCCATCTCTGGCACTCCCCTCTCTGCTGAGTTCTGTCACTTTCCACATATCTCAAATCCTGTTCCTTCATCTCCATTGCCCCTACCCTAATCCAAGATACAGCATTTTTCCGGGGACTCCAACGGTAGTTCTCTAACTGGTTTCGCTGCATGCACTTTCAAGTGGAATCCCCAGAGCAGTCAAAGAGATCTTGTCAAAAGGCAAATCTGATCAAGTCACCCCCTCCCCCCATACCCTTACCCTGTTCCCTCAGGTTAAAAACCCCTCGGTGGCCTCCTGCTGCTGTTTGGATCAAGACCCAAATCCTCAACATGAAACAGGGCTCCGAAGGCCCGGCCTCGCCCCTGCTCTTCCCGCCAGCAGCCTCCCCCATCCTTCTCCCCTAATCACCGGGCCCCAGCTGAGTGCCTTTGACACACTCTTGGCTCTGCCACCCTTCCCACCCTCAGGGACCAACTCCAGTTCTTTGGATCTTGGCTTCATCACCTCTTTCTCAGGAATGTCTTCCCCCTACCTGACCAGGTCGGTTCTGCTTCTTAGGCTCTCTCACCAGGCTTAGTATCTTGTGAAATTTTATCACTGTGACCCTTTGTCTGGTTCCCCACCTAGACCATAAAGTCCACGTGGGCAGGGCTGTCTTCCTTCGCTGGCCCTTGTCTTGGTGCCGTCTGCGGTGCCTGGCACACCGTAGGCATTGAATACGTGCTTGTTGCATGAAAGAATGAGTAAATACTGAACCACAGAGATGGTGCTTGGTTCCAAGCAGGAAGTCTTAGTCCGCGTTACTTAGCACTATTGCCATCTAGCGGTGGCTGATGGTACACCACCGGGCCTCTTGCTCTTATCACTTAGCACATCTGTCGCTGTCCTCCTGGCTCAGAAGGGAATTGGTGCGAGAATAACAGATGTTTGTTGAGGGTTTGCCTTGTTTCAGGTATTGTATTAGGCACTTTACCACAGTGCCTTCTGGATCCCTGAAGGCAACAGGGATTATTATTCTCCTTTTATAGCGGGAGCAAAGGGAGTGTAAGCTACCTTCCCAGGGTCGTCCCCTGAGGAGGACACCCATGGTTCAAAAGCAGGTTAGGAAGCCTATGTTTTGTATTTTTATTTTTTACTGTGCTCACTGCTTCTGCCATTGATTACATGAAATTGTACCTGTAAGCAAAACATGGGAATCCATGTGGTATTTTCAGAGAGCCTGAACAAAACTCTTCTCAAGGGCAGCAAACGTGTTGTGTAACGTTAGAGGGCAATCTGTGGCTCTGTATTGTCAATGAAATGTCCAGCTTCTCAGAGGAATGCTCACTGGTTACCCTACAGCCAAGGGCTGATGGAGGCCCTCATTTTGAAGGCTCCTGGGGCAATCGGGCCTGCCGTATTTCTGGGTGGTTCACAGACAGTCTCTCTGTTTGTGTTTCTGAGGTCTTTTTGACTTTGGCTAGGCAGCTACGGCTTTGAAGTACCCAAAAGTTCCAGCCCTTATAATTAAAGTTTTTACCAGTCTTCGTAAAGGACATTTAAAATCTAGAGTTAACATTAATTATACGTATACCACTGCAAATCTTTTTCTTTTTTTTTTTGAGCTCTGAAATGATATTGAGGCAAGTTAGTGTAGGGAACTGGGGAAGACATCCAGTCGTGGCTGGGGACTGGCAGAGAACATGGCGGTGAGACCCTGCCTGGAAATCCCTTGCTACCAAGAAAGCCGGAAAGACGCCGCCTAGACCCTGGCCGCGAGGTGCCATTTGGAACTCTTTCCAGGGTCAAGGGAAGCAGGTCTCCCCATTGGACCCTGCGAGCTAACAGCTGGGGCGACCACTCAGAACAGCAAACAGCTGGGGTTCCTCCCCAACATTAGGAAAGGGGAGGAGGAAAGGCTTTAAAAAGTTTTTAAAAGAGACACACGTGGGACCCCACGTGTGCGTTTCATCTTGTGGCACACCGTCAACCCATGTCTCGGGTTGTGTATTTATTTCAGTTCTAGTTTTCTTGTTTCTTAATAAACTCTTCTCCCTTGCTTACTCTATGGCGTGGCCTTAAATTCTTTTATGCAACATAGCCAAGAACCTAGAAGCCCAGAACCCAGAGTGTTCTGCTAATAATATTTACTTAATATAACTAATCTTGCTTTATCCAGCTAATCAGCTGGCCCGAGGAATTTGGATAATTTAGCACAACCACCTCCCCCACATTTGAATTTTAGATATTTTTCAAGTGATACTGTCTTAGTTTGAAACCCCTGAAAGCAGAATTTGCGGCCGAGCTTGTATGCAGGCTATTTAGGAAACAAACAGTAATGAGGGCAGGAGCTCCGATCTTTGTTTCTTTCTCTCTTTCTTCGCTCTCTCCCCACCTCATTGTTTCGCACTTGCTGTCTGCTTTCTGTGTCCATTCTCTGTGTGTTCTTCTGTGTCCGCTTGTCTTCTCTTTAGGCAGCACCAGGAACTGATGTTGGGACCTTCCAGAGTGGGAGAGAGGCACTCAATCTCTTGTGCCACCTCAGCTCCCTGGTCTGCTGCGTCTTTTTTTTGTTGTGTCACCTTGCTGTGCCAGCTTTCCATGCGGGCCAGCACTCTGCGTAGGCCAACTCTCCACTCGGGCCAGCTTGCCTTTACCAGGAGGTCTTAGAATTCAAACCCTGGACCTCCCATATGGTAGACGGGAGCCCAGTTGCTTGAGCCACATCTGCTTCCCTCCAATCTTTTTTGAAACAAGGTAGAATGTGTATGAAATGAGTACTTTGCTTATGAAATGTTAGTGGCAAGTTCTATGCAAGTAAATTTTAAGGGGAGTGAATTTGGTAATTTTTATGTTGAATAAATCAAAAGCAGACAGCGTCAACTTCAACAGGTGAAGTTGACTTGGGGAGACAAGCAGAGAACATGCTATTTAAAAGAATTCTGTGACAGAGAAAAGGTTTTAAATTTGAATGTGTATCAGAATCACCTGGCGATCTTGTTAAACTGTATCTGATTTCAGCAGGTTTGGGGTGGAGCCTGATAATTTGCATTTCTAACAAGCTCCCAGGTGGTGCTGACACAGCTGGTCTGGGGAACACACTTTGGGACTCACTAGAGCAGTGACTTTTGCCCTAATTGATAGCAAATCTGTCTTTTTCTGGACAGGTCAAAATTAACGAAGCTTCACTGTTACTCTTCCCTCTGTGAGGAAAGCAAGACAGCGTGGCTCCTTCTCAGTGTCAGCTCTATGGCTCATGCCTTGTCCAGCAGTTGGGCAGCGGTCAGTGTATAAGCCGAGGGTGGAGCCCCTTTCACTGTTGGACCTGTGCCTGGCTCCTGCTCACCCTCCTGGGGACTTGGCTAATCATCCGCTGCCCCCACACCCTGGCCAAGTGAGAGGTCTTGGGCTGGTGGCTGGAGCTGGCCTGTTTGGTCATAACTGTTGGCTCACGTGGCATTTCTAGAAATGTCTGGCCTGTGTAGGTTGGTATGTGTGTTTGTGATCCTTAGTGGAAGCTCTTGCCAGTTTTTGCCAGGATCATGGCACCCATCTTCTCTTGGGCATAATTCAGTTTCCACAGAAGCCAGAGCCTCCGAAATGTCCTGGCTGGGTGGTCAGTGTGCTGCTTAAACTTTAAGTTGCCTCTAATGCCTTTAAAAATAATAATAAGTTATTTTTTTGTGGAACATATATACATTATAATATTTCCCATTTTAACTACTCTCAGGTATAAAATTCATTGGTTTAATTACATTCAAAATGTTGTGCTACCATCACCACCATCCATTACCAAACTTTTCTGTCACCCCGAACAGTAACTCTGTACCCACTAAGCAATAATTCCCCATTCCCCCCCCATTCCTATTCTCTCTCTTTTTTTAAAGATTTTACTTTTTAAAAAATTTATTTATTTCTCCCCACCCCCTTGTTGTTTTGCATTTGCTGTGTCTGTTTTTGTTGTGTGCTGATCTTTTTAGGAGGCACCAGGAACCATACCTGGGACCTTCCATATGGGAGGGAGGCGCCTAAATGCTTGAGCCATCTCTGCTTTGTTGTATCTCTCATTTTGTATTCCTCTTTGTGTCTCTTGTTGTGTCAGCTAGCCGTGCCTGCCCATCACTTCAGCTTGCTGTCTGGCTAGTCTTCTTTAATAGGCACCAGGAACTGAACCTGGGACCTCCCTTATACTAGGTGTGAGCTCAATCCCTTGAGCCATATCTGCTTCCCCCATGCCCTCTTATAGAACAAAATTCACTCTCTTTAACAATCCACACAAGTGGACCTTCCTATCGGGTCCGTCCTCCTTTTTCCTCTCTATTTCAGCTTTCTGATTTTTCACATACTGAACTTTCTGCCTAGAGTGCCCTCATCTCTTTTTTTTTTTTTTTTGCCTTTTTAATTCCTTCCTGTCTTTCTTAGCCCAGGGCTAAGTCCTTACAAAATCTCCATGTGATTCTGGCACACATAGTTTTGTTGAATGATTAAACAAATAAATGAATGACTGTATAAATAAATGTATAGAAATGGACTTTCGTACAAGGACTTACTTGCAGCAGCATCTGAAATGGCAAGATGCACAGCCATCCAAATGCCCATCAGCAGGGACCAGCTAATTAAATTATGACACAACCATACAGAAGAATATTGTGCAGCAAGATTATGGAACAATCTTCGAATAGAATGTTAAGGTATTGAAATCTCTGTAGACTGTCTTCTTTTGGGTGTATGACAGGAAAAGAGCATATGGGCACACATATAACCTTTGCAGAGTTGACACAGGTTGCCTCTTGGAGCACTGGAGAATGTGCTTTTTCTTTTTATGTCCTTTTATATCTTTCACACTTTGCACCATGCATTATTTCCTATTTAAAAGAATGTTGAAAAGAATGCAAATAACCTGTCCAGAGGGAGAAAGGATTAATTTCCTCTGGATCTTATACAGGAAGTAATGCTTTGTGCTCTGCAAATAATTATCAAATTAAGTCAGTAAGGAAGAAAAAACCGAATTAACCAAAGTTGTTTGGTTAATTTTCTTGACTCTCAGTAATTAATCCGATTCTTTGTCTACCCCCATGGATTAAAAAAAAAAATTATTTCTCTTCTGCCACCCTGTTGTCTGCTCTCTCTGTCCATTTGCTGTGTGTTCTTCTGTGTTCACCTACATTCTTGTCAGCAGCACCAGGAATCTGTGTTTCTTTTTGTTGCATCATCTTGTGTCAGCTCTCTGTGTGTGCGGTGCCATTCTTGGGCAGGCTGCACTTTCTTTTGTGCTGGGCAGCACTCCTTATGGGGCACACTGCTTGCACTGGGGCTCCCCTATGCGGGGGACACCCCTGCGTGCCACGGCACTCCTTGCGTGCATCAGCACTGTACATGGGCCAGCTCACCACATGGGTCAGGAGGCCCTGGGTTTGAACCCTGGACCTCCTATGTGGTAGGCAGACGCTCTATTCATTGAGCCAAATCCGCTTCCCACCGATGGATTTTTTAATAACTAAATCTTGTTAACAGTATAGTGATCAGGTCTATTCGGCACGCTGGGACTGACCTGAAATTACTCCATCCAAATGACTTGAAAGACAAAGCTTCAACATACATTGTTCTTCTTAGCAGCTGCTGGAATACAGGCTTTTGAATGATTGCTACTTCTAAGCAAGGAAAACCACTTTAAAATGAGTTTGATAATCTTGTCCTAATAAATTCTTATGTCTGGATCCAAAGGGGCAAGGGGCTCCAGCTCAGGACTGACGGAGAGTCCTTTTGATAGAATGAATGTTTGTAGATTATTAAAATATCTCTTTGAGTTAATCACCATCATTTGTATTATGGTCTTTTTGGTGCCTGAACAACAAAGGAATATCTGCCTGTCATTCAGTTGGTTTTCACCCCATTAAAAGCTGAGGCTATCAAATTATCTCTTTCCTCTCTCTCAGATGACTGTAAATCGTGCTGGAACAACATAGCAGATGGGCAAGTGAGTGATATGTGCTCTGGACGTCTGTTATCATTGACAAGTAATTTTTCTATTTCAAATATTCCAATTTAATAGAAAGGTAATACACAAAGTAAAATTTTTGGCTCATGAGAAAAGGTGTGTAGAAATTCTGCATAATTAATTCTACTCCCTAGAATAATGCCCCACTATCTCCATAGTCACGCACCGTTCACAGGAACTTAATAACCAACTTCCTAAATGACTTTAAGTTTTCTGAACACGTAATCTCTCTTTTTAAAAAATTATATTCGAGAAGTTGTAGGTTTACAGAAAAATCATGCATAAAATACAGAGTTCCCATATACCACCCTATTATAAACACCTTGCATTAGTGTGGTACATTTGTTACAATTCATGGAATAACATTTTTATAATTATACTATTAACCAAAATCCATCATTTGCAATAGGATTCAATGTTTGTGTTGTACAGTTTTGTTTTGTTAAGTTTTATTTTAATTATTTATATACAACCTAAAATTTCCACTTTTCATTACATTCAAAAGTTTTACATCTTCCTTTCCTATCTAGATGCCTTTTATTTCTATCTCTTGCCCAATTTGCTCTAGCTAGAGTTTCCAGTACAATAATGAATAACAGCTGTTGAAACTTAATTCTTTGGGTGTTGTGAAGTATTTACTATTAACTAATTCTGGAAAGTTTTAAGCTCTCTATAAGTGTGGTAAACATTATAAACATTGGATACAGTGGGATTTTCTGTAGATTTTACTTGAGTGAAGGTGAGTATAAAGCAATTTGCAGTCATTATTGTAATGACAAGAAAACTGCTAAACTGTGAATCCAAAACATGACAGCTTTTAAATTTTAAAGCATTTGGTAAAACTATTGCTGAGATTTTTTGTTGTTGTTGCCAATAGCGATGTGCTTTTCCGTTAATGGAGAATTCATGCCTTTCAAGCATTCTGAATTTGACAATATTTATAAACGTGTGGTTTGGAGGAAGTGTTAACATTCTTTTTTCCTAATTTTCTTTCTCGTCAGGATAGATTCTTTCAACAAGTACTTTGTAGTAATGACTGTGTTCAATTTTGGAGTGCAGTAGATATGGCAAAGATGAACTATTTTGTCTTACTGAAGAAAACAGAACTTGCTGCTGTCTGTTTTTATTCAGTGCTAAATAAAACACAGAATGTTTTAGTGTTAAAAAAATATATGTATATTTTGAATAACAATGGTGACAGTGGACATCCTTCTCTTGTTCCTGTTCTTAGAGGGAAAGCTTTCAGTCTTTCACCCCTGAGTATGATGTTAGCTGTGGGTTTTTCGTATATGCTCTTTATCACGTGGAAGAAGTTTCCTTCTATTCCTAGTTTTCTAAGTGTTTTTATGAAGAAGAGGTGCTGGATTTTGTCAAAAACCTTTTCTGCATCAATTGAGATGATGATGTGGTTTTTTCCCCCTTTTGTCTGTTAAATGGTATATTTTATTTGTTGATTTTCTTATGTTGAACCACCCTTGCATACCTGGGGTAAATCCCAATTGATTATGGTGTATAGTTGTTTTGATGTGTTGTTGGATTTGGTTTGCTAACATTTCTTTTTGAAAACATAGTTCATGTATTTTATTTGTGGTTACCATGAGGTTGAAATTTAATCATCCTAAATCTGTAACAATCATATGATTGATGTCAACTTATTTTTAAAATTAAATTAAATTTTTAAAAAAGCTTTAGATTACATAAATGATACGTAAAAAAGATAGGGAGATTCCCATATACCCTACCCCCTCCCACAATTTTCCCCATTCACAATATCTTTCATTAGTGGGTATAGTTGTTACAATTGATGAATACATAATGAAGCATTGCTATTAACCATGGAATATAATTTACATTATAGTTCATACTTTGCACTGCATGTTTTTACAAGTTTTGCAACAATGTATAAAGGCTTATATCTGTCATTGCAATGTCATTCAGAACAATTCCAATGTCCCACAAATGCCCCATGTTACACCTATTCTTCCCTCTCTTGCCCCTCAGAACCTCTGGTGACCTTTATATCAGTGTTACAAGTACTTCCATTGCTAGAATAATAAGTCTACTTTAGTCCATAGTTAAGACTCCCCCCTTATTTTTGTTCATTCCTCAATCTTGAGGATTTTAGGATAGTGACGTCTACTCTATGTCTGATTGAGAGGCGACTTAGGTCCCATGGGGCAGATGCATGGAACTGTATTGCTTGCAGTTGTAGATACTCTCCAGTTTTGGGGATGGGTGTTGTCCATCATAATCCTTTTGTTAGTTGTCCTGGGTGAGTCCAGTGAACTGGAGAGTAGGTGTTATAACTCTGCTGAGATTGAGGGCTCGACCGATATTTGAACAGACCGAAGATTTAAGTCTGTGGGACATATATTTAATGAGTATAGTGCTAATTATAGGTTCAAATAAAAGGGGCAGAAGAGCCATGTGCAGGGAAAATATAAATGAGTCTAACTCTGTTACATTGAGAACATATATTCCAAAGTAAGGCCCACTGATAGGGTGCTGAATTCCTGAGATTGTCTGCCCTGCCTGTAGTGTCAAGATGTCTCTAGAGCCCTCAGGAGCACCCCTGTTTGAGGCACTGGTTACTGTGGAAGTTAAAGAGATCCTGCTGAGATATGTATAAGCATAACTTCTGGAATGTCCTCCTGACTCACTTTGAAATTTCTTAGCCATAAAAACTATTTGAGACCTTTTGGTCAAGGTCTTTTTCCAAATATATTGCTAGTTGGTGCTTGATAATAATCCCTCGGTGCCATGGAGGCTCATCCCTGTCAATTTATTTTTAATAGCATTCACATACACTCTCCCTCTACTACTCTCTCCTCCACCTTTTTTGGTACTTGTTACAAATGATTTCATTGTATATTTTATGTCCAAAACCACCAGTGTATCATTACTTATGCATTTGCATTTTAGAACTTGTAAGAGGAAGTAAATGTGGCTCAAGCAGTTGAGTGCCGGTCTCCCAAATGAAAGGTCCTGGGTTTGGTTCCCAGTGTCTCCCAAGGAAGACAAACAAATAGTGAGCAGACAGTGAGCAAAAACAATGAGCAGACAACAAGCAGAACAATGAGCAGGCAACAAGCAAAATCAGTAAGTGAACAATGAGCAGACAATGAGCAAGACCAAATGAGCAGGTATTGGATGTGGTTCAAGCAGTTGAGTGTCTGCCTCCCACATGGGACCTCCTGAATTCAGTTCCTGGTGCCTCCTAAAAAAAAAAACAGACAATGAGCAAAAAACAAAACAAAACAAAAAACCAAGCAGAACTTGTAAGAAATATGAAGAGGAGTTACGTAACCAAAAACTATAATACAATAGTACTGGGAAGTGGACTTGGCCCAGTGGTTAGGGCGTCCGTCTACCACATGGGAGGTCTGCAGTTCAAACCCCGGGCTTCCTTGACCTGTGTGAAGCTGACTCACGTGCAGTGCTCATGCGCGCAAGGAGTGCTGTGCCACCCAGTGGTGTCCCCCACGTAGGGGATCCCCATGTGCAAGGAGTGTGCCCCGTAAGGAGAGCTGTCCAGTGCAAAAGAAAGTGCAGCCTGCCCAAGAATGGTGCCACACACACGGAGAGCTGACATAACAAGATGACGCAACAGAAAGAAACACAGATTCCCAGTGCCGCTGATAAGGATAGAAGTAGTCACAGAAGAATGCACAGTGAATGGACACAGAGAGCAGACAACTGAGGGGGAGGAAGGGGAGAGAAACAAATAAAAAAATAAATCTTTAAATACATAATACAATAGTACTGATTTTTATAATTACCCATATGATTATCATTAATGGAAGTCTTTATTTCCTTATGCTGCTTTTTTAAATTTTTTAAAAAAATTATTTATTATTTTTTATTTATTTCTCTTCCCTTCCACCCCCCCCCCCCAGTTGTCTGCTCTCTGTGTCCATTTGCTGTGTGATCTTCTGTGTCTGCTTGTATTTTTGTCAGTGGCACCTGAAATCTGTGTCTCCTTTTGTTGCATCATCTTGCTGTGTCATCTTGCTGCGCCGGCTCTCTGTGTGTGTGGTGCTGTTCCTGGGCAGGCTGCACTTTTTCATGCTGGGTGGCTCTCCTTACGGGGTGCACTCCTTGCGTGTGGGGCTCCCCTACACGGGGGTACCCCTATGTAGCATGGTGCTCCTTGCACACATCAGCACTGTGCATGGGCCAGCTCCACACAGGTCAGGAGGCCCTGGGTTTGAACCTTGGACCTCCCATGTGGTAGGTGAACACCCTAACCATTGGTCCAAATCTGCATCCCCTCTTTATGCTGCTTTGATCCCTGTCTAGTGCCCTTTCCTTTCAGTCTGAGGAACTCTCTTTAACATTACTTATAGAGCAGGTCTAGTGGCAAGGAACTCCCTCAGCTTTTGCCTATCAGGGATAGGATTAATCTCATTTTTGAAAGAAAACCTTACTGAATATAAAATTCTTAGCTGGCAATTGTTTTCTTTCAGCACTTCAAATATTTCAACCACTGCCTTCTTGCCTCCGTGGTTGCTGATGAGAAATCAGCATTTAAGCTTAATGGGATTTACTTGTACATGACTCATTGCTTTTCTCTTGCAGCTTTCAGAACACTCCTTGTCCTTGTCATTGGACAATTTGATTTACCCTGTGTCAGGGTGTGGCTCACTTTGAGTTTATCCTGTTGGGGATTCATTGAGCTTCCTGAATGTGCATATTCATGGCTTTTAATAAATTTGGGAAGTTTTCTATCATTATTTCTTTGACTAATCCTTCTGCCCCTTCCACTCTTTCATCTCCCTTTGTGTAGCAGTTTGATATAGTTATGAGTCCCAAAAATAGATATTGGATTATGTTTGTAAACTGATCTGGACTTGGGCATGATTAAATTATGATTAGGACTTTGATTGGGTCATGTCATTAGGGTGTTGAGTCCCTGCCCCTTGGTGAATGGGGACTCATGATAAAAGGCATGGCAAAGGACAGAATTGGAGGTTTTGATGCTGGAGTCTTGAGCTCTAGCCCTGTGAAGTAAGCACAAAGAGGAGCTTGGTCAAGAGGAAAGAGAAACAAGCCCCAGGAAGAGAGGAACCCTGAGCTCAGAGAGAAGAAAGCCCTGGGAAGAGAGGAACCCTAAGCATGGAAGAAAGCAAGCCCAGAAAGAGAGGAAGCCAAGAAGCCTGGGCTCTTGGCAGATGTTGGCAGCCATTTTGCCCCAACACGTGTCAATAGACTTTGGTGAGCGAAGTAACTTATGCTTTATGGCCTGTTAACTGTAAGCTTCTACCCCAAATAAATACCGTTTATAAAGGCCAGCAGATTTCTGGTATTTTGCATCAGCACCCCTTTGGTTGACTAATATACTTCGGAACTTCCAAATGTTATATTGGTATGCTTTTTTTTTTTAAACTTTGTTTTTAAAGGAGCTTTATATTATAGAAAAGTTACATCAAAACTTTATGTGATTCCCAAATACCTCACTCTCCCTCATATTTTCCCCTATTAATAACATGAGTGTGGTACATTTGTTGCAATTGATGAACAAATATTGAAGCATTGCTACTAACCATGGTTTCTAGTTTTCATTATGGGTTATACTTTGCACTATACAATTTTATAGGTTTTGACAAAATATATAATGGCCTGTATCTGTCATTATAATATCATGCAGAACAATTCTCATGCCCTAAAGGTTCTTCCCTCTCCCTCTCCTCAGAACCTCTGGTAACCACTATCTCTATATCAATGTTACAAGTTCTTCTGTTACTACAATAATAATTTTACTTTGGTCCATAGTTGCATTCCCCACTTACATTTGTTCATTCCTCAGTCTTGAAGAAGATTTTGGGATGGTGATGTCTGCCTCTGCTTCAGATTGAGAGGGGTCTTAGGGGGATTGAACCCAGGACCTTGTACATGGGAAGCAAGCACTCAAACATTGAGCTACATCCTCTATCAAGAGGACTTAGATCTTATTGGCAGGTGGAAGGAACTCTTGATTGCAGATGTAGATACTCTTTTTTTGGATGGAAGTTGTCCATCATCATCATTTTGTTAGTTGTCCTGGCTGAGTCTAATGAACTGGAGAGTAAGTGTTGGCTGCAACTCTGCTGAGATCCTGATCTCAACTGGCACATAAACAGACTGAAGGTTTAAGTCTCTGGGACATATATTTAATGGGTACAGTGCTAATTGTATGTTCAAATAAAAGGGGTAGAAGAAGCATGTGTATAAGGAAAATATAAATGAGTCTAACTCTTTTCACATTGGGGAAGTAGGTTATCATATATTCCAAGGTAATTTTTTTTTAAAAGATTGATTTATTTATCCACCCCGCCCCCCCGTCTGTTCTCTGTGTCTATTTGCTGTGTCTTCTTTGTCCGCTTCTGTTGTTGTCAGCGGCATGGGAATCTGTGTTTCTTTTTGTTGCGTCATCTTGTTGTGTCAGCTCTCCGTGTGTGCGGTGCCTCTCCTTACGGGAGGCACTCCTTGCGCGTGGGGCATCCTTGCACGTGGGGCTCCCCTACACGGGGGACACCCCTGCGTGGCAGGGCACTCCTTGTGCACATCCGCACTGCACATGGGCCAGCTCCACACAGGTCAAGGAGGCCCGGGGTTTGAACCGCGGACCTCCCATGTGGTAGACGGATGCCCTAACCACTGGGCCAAGTCCACCGCCACCCAGGAGCTTTTTATATGGCCTTTGAAGCTGTATTTTCTTGATTCAGTTCATGTAGCCCTTTAACTGTTTTCCATTGTTTTGAGAAAGGGTTCCTATCTTTAAGATTCCTCTACTGCCTTTGCCCCAGGGGGCCTGGAACAATGACCACCCTCAGAGTTGGTTCCAGGCATCTGAAGTAGCTGAGCAAAGGTAGACATCTGTGGTCAGGCCACAGGCATCCAGAGTTTGGAAGACTAGGTCTTTGTAGCCCACCCTGGCACCAGCAAGCTGCACCAGGAGCTGGAGCTCCAGTCTCCACTGTTTCTGGTCCTGAGACTGGGGGAAGAGGGTTGATAGCCACTGCAAGGGGCGTGAAACTCATGGGTATTTATTGCAGTTTACCAGCCTCTTTCTTCCACTCCTCCCTGGATGCTGCACAGTTTCCCACTAGACTCCAGAGTTTCAAAGTAATTGGTTCAGACACTTCCTTCTAGTTTAATAGTTGTTTTGGTGGAAGGCCTGTTTCTTAGAGCTTCCTACCCCACCATCTTCCCACAGTCCCCTTTTGTAATCTCTCTTATTTCTGGTCATTGCACATGTCTGTATCAAATGCTAGAATGCTCTTCCCTACTCCAGTTTGCCTGGTTAACTCCTAGTCTTTCCCCAGAACCCAGTTTAGGTGTGACTCATTCCTGTGGAGGGGGTGGAATGGAAGACTCCTCTGACATTATAGGTCAGGGCAGGTGCCCCTTGAAGGACTTTCACATCTCCTCCTGGTGGACTTTTTTGAGTGATCTTGCTTATCTAATGCATTAGATTGCTTGCTTATGTTTGCTGGACTAGGAACTCCTCTGGGGTAGTAGGTCTCAAACCTGAGCAGGCATCAGCATTCACTGGAGGGCGTCTTAAAATACAGAGTTCTGGGCCCAGCCCAGGTTTTCTTTTTTAAAAATTTTTAACAAATTAATTTTATTGATACATATTAATAAAAGCACAAATCCATCCAAAGTGTGCAATCAATGGTATTTGGTACAACATATAGTTGTGCATTCATCACTTTAATCATTATTAGAGCATTCTCATTATTCCAAGAATAATAATAAAACAAAAACAAAAAACTCCTACCTCTCAATCTCTATTCTACCCCTGCTGTGCGTAGCTGTTATTGTGTTTCCATCTCTCTAATTTATTTGTATTTATATTTTGCAAAAAACAGTCTTATATATGCAATATTGTACTTATGCGTATTACACACATGGTTTTATTGTTACACAGTCCCATATTACATTTTTAAGCTTTCCTTCTAGTAATATTTTTAGTGATATTAGTAATAGAAGCTTTCCTTCTAGTAATATTATTAGTAATATTAGTAATATTAGATTTTCCCTTTCAACCATTGTCATATCCATATAATAGCTCTGCTAGTTACAAACATTATGATGTGCTTTCACCATTTCTATTCATTTCCAAAGATGTACAAACAACCTTTTTATCAATTCTGGACAGATTAACTTGCAGCTTTCCATTTTCTACCCTCCTTCTGTTTTCTGGTGACCTATATTCTAATTATTAACTCCATGAGTTTACACATTATATTTAGTTCTTAATAGCACAATCATACAGTATTTGTCCTCTTGTGTCTGGCTTGCTAGTGATATTGAATATTTTTTTCATGTGTTTCTTTGCCATTTGCATTTCTTCTTTGGACAATTGTCTATTCAAATTTTTTGCTCAGTTTTTAATCAGGTTATTTGTCTTTTTTTTTTTAAGATTTATTTTGATTTTTTTACTTTCGACCCTCGACTTGCTGTCTGTCTGCTCTTCTCTTTAGGAGGCACTGGGAACTGAACCCGGGACCTCCCATGTGGGAGAGAGGCACCCAATTGATTAAGCCATCTCAGCTCCCCGGTTGTGTCTCTCATTGTCTTTCCTCTTTGTGTCTCTTTTTTGTGTCACCTTGTTGCGTCAGCTTGTGTCAGCTTGCTGTGTCTGCCCATTGTGCCAGTTTGCCTTCTCCAGAAGGCACTGGGAACCAAACCCGGGACCTCCTGTGTGATAGGTGGGAGCCCAATCACTTGAGCCACGTCTGCTTCCCTTGTCTTTTTATTGTTGAGTTGCAGTATATCTCTGTATTATAGATATTAAACCCTTATCATAGATGTGATTTCCAAATATTTTCTTCCATTGAGTTGGCTGCCTTATCACCCTTTTGACAAAGTCCTTTGAGGAGCAAAAGCGTTTAAGTTTGAGGAGGTCCCATTTGCCTATTTTTTCTTTTGTTGCTCATGCTTTGGCTATAAAGTTTAAGAAACTACTGCCTACCACAAGATCTTGAAAATATTTTCCATATTTTCTTTTAGGAATTTTATGGTTGTTGCTTTTACATTTAGGTATTTTTTTTTTTTTTAAGATTTATTTATTTATTTAATTTCCCCCCTCCCCTGGTTGTCTGTTCTTGGTGTCTATTTGCTGCGTCTTGTTTCTTTGTCCGCTTCTGTTGTCGTCAGCGGCACGGGAAACATTTAGGTATTTTAATCCATTTTGAGTTCATTTTTGTATAAGGTATTATAGGGGTTTTCTTTCTTTCTTTTGGTTATGGATATCCAGTTCTCCTAGCATCATTTGCTGAAGAGACTGTTCTGGTCCTGCTGGGAGAGCTTGACACCATTGCCAAAAATCACTTGACCATAGATGTAAGGGTCTATTTCTGAGTTCTTGATTCAGTTTCATTGGTCAATCTGTCTGTCTTTATGCCAGTACCATGCTGTTTTTTTACCACTGTAGCTAAATAACCTGCTTTAAAGCCAGAAGCAAGTGTCCTCCAAGTACATTTTCCTTTTTAAAGACATTTTTGACTATTTGTGGACCCCTTACCCTTAATAATTTGATAATTGACTTTTCCATTTCTGCAAAAAGGCTGTTGGGATTTTTATTGGGACTGTGTTGATTCTGTAACTCAGTTTGGGTAGAATTGACATCTTAATGATGTTTAGCCTTCTAGTCCATGAACACAGGAAGTCCGTCCATTTATTTTTCTTTGGTTTCTTTTATCAATGTTTTATAGTTTTCTGAATACAGGTCCTTTATGTCCTTGGTTAAGTTTATTCCTAAATATTTGATTCTTTTAGTTACTATTATAAATGGATTTTATTTTCTAATTTCCTCCATGGATTACTCTTCAGTAGTATATAGAAATACTATTGATTTTTGGATATTAGTCTTGTATCTTTCCTGAACTTGTCTATTAGTTTCAGGAGCTTTGTTGTGGATTTTTCAGGATTTTCTAGATATAGATTCACTTCATCAGCAAATAGTGAAAGTTTTACTTCTTCCTTTCCTATTTGGGTGCCTTTTATTTCTTTATATAGCCTAATTTCTCTAGCTAGAATTTCTAGCACAATATTGAATAATAATGATAACGGTGGGTATCTTTGTCTTATTCCTGATCTCAGCGGGAAAGAGTTCAGTCTTCCACCATTGAGTAGAATGTTAGCAGTAAATTTCACATATATGCACTTTACCATACTGAGAAAGCGCCCTTCTATTCCTCTCTTTTAGTGTGCTTTTATCAAGAAAGGATGCTGAATTGTCAAACACATTTTCTGCATCAATGGAGAGGATCACGTGATTTTTCTTCTTCAATTTATTTATTTGTTTGCCTATATCTCTGATCTATCTATCTATTTATGGGATTATGGGGACCTCATACATGTGAAGTAGGTGGTCAATCACTGAGCACCTGCTCTGCATCTTCTTCAATTTTAATGTGGTTTATTATACTAATTTATTTTCTTGTGTTGAAACACCCTTGCATACCTGGGATATATCACATAATTCTTTTTTTTGTCTTTATTTTTTTTTTAATATTACATTAAAAAAATATGAGGTCCCCATATACCCCCCACCCCCCTCACTCCTCTCCTCCTCCCTTAACAACAATCTCCTCCATCATCATGAGACATTCATTGCATTTGGTGAATACATCTAGGAACACCACTGTACCTCATGGTCAATGATCCACATTATAGCCCACACTCTTCCACGTTCCACCCAGTGGGCCATGGGAGGACATACAATGACCAGTAACTGTCCCTGCAGCATCACCCAGGACAACTCCAAGTCCCAGAAATGCCTACACATCTCATCTCTTCCTCCCATTCCCTACCCCCAGCAGCCACCATGGCCACTTTCTCCACACCAATGCCACATTTTCTTTGATTACTAATCACAATAGTTCATGAATAGATTATCAGTAAGTCCACTCTAATCCATACTCTATTCCTCCATCCTGTGGACCTTGGAATGGTTGTGTCCACTCCACATCTATATCAAGAGGGGGCTTAGATTTCACATGGATGCTGGATGCAATGCTCCTGCTTTCAGTTGTAGGCACTCTTGGCTCCCTGGTGTGGTGGTTGACCTTCTTCAACTCCATGTTAGCTGAGTGGGGTAAGTCCAATAAACCAGAGTGTAGGAGCTGAAGTCTGTTGAGGCTCAGGGCCTGGCTATCACATGGTCAGTCCAGAGATTCAGGTCCCCTGGGTATATATTAAACCCCAGCACCAACTACAGTCCGGTAAAAGTAACAGGAGAGGCTTGTGAAAAGAGATCACATCTGAGTCCAGCTCCATCACACAGAAACACAAACTCCAAAGTAGGGCCAACTGACATTGCACTGAACTCCGTCTGCCATGACCATAGAATCTGTGGGTCTCTGTAGCCCTCAGAAGAACCAATACCTGGGGTTGTATCTACTTTATCTGTCTCTGGGACTCTGCTGAGGTGTGCCTAAGGGCAACCCCTCTGATAACCTCCTGGCTCTTTTTGGAGACTCAGCCATATAAACTCATTTGTCCTTTCCATTTCCCCCTTGATTCAGGTCAAAAAGCATTTTTAACTCCTGGTATTATATGAAGATTCTACTGGTCCGAGTTGACCCTTTTATTAAAGGTCATTTTCTAGTTACATCATCAGCTGGTACTTGGTAGTAATCCCTCAGCACCAGGGAGGCTCATCCCCGGGAGTCATGTCCCACGCAGGGGGGAAGGCAATGCATTTACATGCTGAGTTTGGCTTTGAGACTGGCCACATTTGAGCAACACAGAGGCTCTCAGGAGGTAACTCTTAGGCACCCTGCAGCTCTAGGCTTTGTTCTTATTTCAGGTGCACAGGCTCACAAGCATAGTCATTAGTATCAAGGGCTCATTGTTGGACCTTCATTCTTTTTTGGTCTTTGCTGTTGCACTTGGGGGATTGTTGCTGTTCCTTTAACATAATTCTTTTAAGGTGCTTTTGGATTTGGTTTGCAAGTATTTTGTTGAGGATTTTTGCATCTATATTCATTAGAGATATTGGTCTGTAATTTTCTTTTTTCATAGTATTTTTACGTGGTTTTGTTGGGGTGATGTTGGCTTCATAGAATGAGTTTAGGAGCTGTATTAGTCAGCCAAAGGGGTGCTGATGCAAAATACCAGAAATTGGTTGTTTTTTTTATAAAGGGTATTTATTTGGGGTAGGAGCTTACAGATACCAGGCCATAAGCATAAGTTACTTCCCTCACCAAAGTCTATTTTCACATGTTGGAGCAAGATGGCTGCAGACACCTGCAAGGTTCAGGTTTCCTGGGTTCTTCTGGGCTCAGTGTCTCTGTTTTCTCCACAAGGTCAGCTGTAGACTATGAGTCTCTCTAGACTTTGCCTCTCTGCACAAGTTCAGCTGTACACCATCAGGTGAACGACTCTGTCTCTCTCCCTGGGGTTTCTGCTGTGTCAAAGGAGGTGTTTCTATTCTTCTGTGTTATTCTCCTGGCTCAGGCTTCCTCTCTTGCTGAGGCTTGCCTCTCTTTTCTCTGCATGTGTACTTCCTGGGGCTCCAGCTTAAGACTTTAGCATAAACTCCCACATCAAAACTCCAACATCAGAAACTCTCCTCTCTGTCCTTTGCCATGCCTTTTATCTGTGAGTCCCTACCCACCAAGGGATGGGGACTCAACACCCTAATGTCATGGCCCAATCAAAGCCCCAATTATAACTCAATCATGTCCAGGTACAGACCAGATTACAAAAATAATCCAATATCTATTTTTGGAATTCATAATTATATCAAATTGCTACAGTAGCATTCTTTCCTATTCAGATTTTTGGAAGAGCTTGAGCAACATTGGTTTTACATCATCTTTGAATGATAGGTAGAATTCACCTGTGAAGCCATCTGGTCCTGGGCTTTTCATCTTTGGGAGGTTTTTTTTTTTTAGTATATTGATTTTTTAAAAATTTATTGAAATATATCACTCATACATAAACAATAAGTGTATAATAGTTGTGAACTTACAAAACAAACATATGTAACATCAAACAAACATATATAGCATCTCACCCTACCACCGATAACTTGCATTGTTTTTATTTTATTTTATTTTTTTAAAATATTTATTTTTTTATTTATTTCTCTCCCCCCCCACCCCCCACCCCCCCCGCGTTGTCTGCTCTCTGTGTCCATTTGCTGCATGTTCTTCTGTGACCGCTTCTATCCTTATCAGCAGCACTGGGAGTCTGTGTCTCTTTTTGTTGCATCATCTTGTTGTGTCAGCTCTCCGTGTGCATGGTGCCATTCTTGGGCAGGCTGCATTTTCTTTCGCGCTGGGTGGCTCTCCTTACGGGATGTACTCCTTGTGCGTGGGGCTCCCCTACATGGGGGACACCCCTGCGTGGCACGGCACTCCCTGCGCACATCAGTACTGTTCATGGGCCAGCTTCACACGGGTCAAGAAGGCCCGGGGTTTGAACCGTGGACCTCCCATGTGGTAGGTGGACACCCTATCCATTGGGCCAAGCCCACTTCCCTGAATTATTTTTAAACTTTTTAAACTAGTGATTAAAGAGCATTGTCAAAATATTACTACTAAACAAAGTATTTTTCCCCTAACCAATCTGATTATTATTACCTTTATATCATTTATATATGAACATATATAAACAATTAAGTGTATAGTAAAAGTTGTGAATTTACAGAGCAAACATGCATAACATCATATAGGGGTCCCATACATCAACCTTCCACCAACACCTTGCATTTTCATGAGACGTTTGTTAACCAACTATGAAAGAACACTGTCAAAATCTTACTACTAATCATAGTTCTTATCTGACATTTGGTGTGCTTTTCCCCCAACTCACCCTATTATTATTTTTTAAATATATTTTTTTTATGACAGAAATTGTAAACTTATAAAACAATCATGCACATGTGCAGAATTCCTTTGGGAGGTTTTTGATGACTATTTTAATCTCTTCACTTGTGATTGGTTTGTTGAGCTCTTCTGCATTTTCTAGGGTCAGTGTAGGTTGTTCGTGTGTTTCTAGGAATTTGTCCATTTTGTCTAGGTTGCCTAGTTTTTTGTAGTATAGTTGTTCATAGTATCTTCTTATGATCTCTTTTTTCTGCATGGTCAGTGGTAATGACCCTCCACTCATTTCTGATTTTACTTATTTGCATCTTCCCTCTTTTTTTCCCCATCAGTCTAAGAGTTTATTGATGGGAAGCAGATGTGGCTTAAGCAGTTGGCCTACCACATGGGAGGTCCTGGGTTCAGTTCCCAGTGCCTCCTAAAGAAGATGACCAAGACAGTGAGCTGATGTGATGGGCTGGTGTGGTGAGCTGACACAACAAGATGATACAACAAGATGAAACAATGAAGAGAAACAACAAAGAAACACAATGAGAGACACAACAAGCAGGGAGTGTAGATGGTTCAAGAAATTCGGCACCTCCTTCCCACATGGGAGGTCCTGAGTTTGGTTCTCAGTGCCTCCTAAGATGAAGATGACTACACAGTGAAGACACAGAGAGCAAACAGTGAGGACAAACAACAAGGGAGAGGGAGGAGAAACATATAAAATAAATCTTAAACAAAAAGAATTTATTGATTTTTCTCAAAGAAACAACTTTTGGTTTTGTTGATTCTATTTTTGTTGTTGTTGTTGTTCTTCACTTCATTTGTTTCTTCCCTGATCCTTACCATTTCTTTCCTTCAGCTTGGCTTGAGATTAGTTTGCTGTTCTTTTTCTATGTCCTCTAGGTGTGCAGTTAGAACTTCAATTTTTGCTATTTCTTCTTTTTTTAAGGTAAGCATTGAGGGTTACAAATTTCCCTCTCAGCATTGCCTTTGTACTGTCCCATAGGTTTTGTTATGTTGTGTTCTCATTTTCATTTACCTCAAGATATTTACTGAATTCTCTTGCAATTTCTTTGACCCACTATTTATTTAAGAGTGTGTTGTTTCATCTCCATATATTTATATATTTTCCCTTTCTCCAGCTTCATTCCATGATGATCAGAGAAAGTGTTTTGTATAATTTCAATTTTTAAAAATTTATTGAGACCTGTCTTGTGACCCGACATACAGTCTATCTTGAGAATGATCCATGGTTGCTTGAAAAGAATGTATATCCTGCATTTTGGGGTATAATGCTCTGTAAATGTATGTTAGGTTTAGTTCATTTATCATTTTATTCAAGTTATCTGCTTTTTTATTTATCCTCTGTCCAGTTGTTCTATCCATTACTGAGAGTAGTGTACTGAAGTCTCTGACTGTGATTGTAGAGACATCTATTTCTCCCTTCAGTTTTGCCAGTGTATCATGTTTTGCCTCATGTATCATGGGCTCTCATATAAGGTGCATAAATACTTATTAGAGTGATTTCTTCTTGGTGAATTGTCCCTTTTATTAATATATAATGACTTTTTCGTCCCATCTCATATGTGGGAAACAGGTGCTCAACTACTTGACTTACACCTGCCCCCTTACCCTCATTTTTGAAGGATAGCTTTTCCAGATACAGAATTCTTGGCTGGCAGTTTTTCTCTTTCAGTATCTTAAATATATCATACAATTTTCTTCTCACCTCCATGGTTTCTGATGAGAGGCTGTCGCTTAAACTTATCCAGTTTCTGTTGTATGTGATACTTTGCTTTTCTCTTGCTGCTTTCAGAATCCTCTCATTATCTCTGATATTTGTCATTCTGAATAGTAGGTATCTTGGAGTAGGTCTAATTTGATTTATTCTGTTTGGGGTGTGTATTGGTCAGCTAAAGGGGTGCTGATGCAAAGTACCAGAAATCTGTTGGCTTTTATAAAGGGTATTTATTTGGGGTAGAAGCTTACAGTCACAGGGTCATAAAGCATAAGTTACTTCTCTCACCAAAGTATGTTGCCCACGTGTTGGAGCAAGATGGCTGCTGATCTCTGTAAGGTTTCAGCCTTCCTCTTAAGGCTTCATGGTCCCAGCTTATTCTGGTCTCAGCTATAGGCTGGTATAAGGCTCGTGTCTCTCCCAGGGTTCATTTTTTCCTGGGTTCAGCTGCTCTATTCTCACCCAAGGTCAGCTGTAGACTAACAGGCTCTATTTCTTGCCGGGGCCTCTGCTGTGTCTATGGAGCCATCTCTATTCCTCTGTGTTCTTCTCCTGTATATTTACTTCCTAGGGTTTCAGCATTAAAAACTCCAATTCTCTCCTCTGCCATATCCTACTGATGTGCCCAAATCAAAGCCTTTATCATAATTTAATCAAGTAAAAGTGAAACCTCTGAATTTAATACAATATAACACATCCAGAGGAACAGACCAGTTTACAAACATAATCCAATATCTATTTTTGGAATTCATAAACAATACCCAACTGCTACAGGGTGCATTGTCCTTCTTGGGTATTGATATTTATGTCTGTCATAAGGGTTGGTCATATATTTCATGTTTCAGTCATTATTTACTCAAATATTCTTTCTGCCCCTTTTTCCATTCTCTTTTTCTTAAAATCTTTAGAGTAGAAAGAAGACTCAAATATGCCTTGGCTGTCAACTATATGCCAAGGTGGATGAGATGCTGAGGACATGCAGACGAAGTTAGAAAGCACAGTCCTTGCACTAGAGTAGTAGTTCTCATAGTGTGGTCCCCAGGCCAGCAGAATCAGCATCAACATCCACTGGGAGCTTATGAGAGATGAAATTCTCAGGCTGTACCATAGAGCTACTAAATCAAAAATCTTGGGCTGGGAGTTCCGGAAACATGGCATTGGAATAGGCACTCAGGGCTCAACTCTCTCACAAAAACAATAGAGAAAGAGCCAAAAGCTACCTAGACTGCTTTAGGGGTCAGCAGACCAGGGCAGGGCAGCACAACTCCCAAGAGGGTGACAGACAGAGAGAAGAAGAACCCAAAACAACAAACGTGAGTTACCAAACCCCCATGGCAGCCAGGAAAGACTCCCATCCCCCACCCTCAAGACATTAAGTCTGTATAAAACCCCTGGCTCACTGCAGCCAAATTGAGAGAGGAACAGATGTCTTCCTCCTTGTCAACTGTTACAAGGAAAGTGGGAGGTTAAGTCAGAGGGCTTCTCTTCAGTGAATTCAGCCAGCAGAGGCTGCTTTGAATCTAGGATCTGGCCAGACGAGAAAACACTGGGAAGTGGAGACTGAAAGAAACACCTCCATGGAAAGGTTCAACATCTCCCGGCCAGTCAGGAAATTGCAAGGAGAAAAACTGCTTTTAGGTCTCTGTTTACCACCCTGGGAGAAAATCTGTACCCCATTAGTGAGTCCCTGGTCCAATTTTGATAACTTAAAGCAATTTTAAAGACTTAGAATAAGTTAAACGAAAACTCAAAGAGATGTGGGGAAAAAAAGTTAAGCAAGAAAGAGAAATTGACCATTAGAGTAAATTCACCAACATATTCAGATGCCCAGATATTACCAAAAAATTACAAGCCATACCAGGAAACAGCAAGAAATGGCCCAGCTAAAGGAAACAAACCAAATATCCTGACAAGATACAAGATTTAAGACAACTTATCAAAGATAATCACACAAATCTCCTAAATCAATTCAAAGAATTGAAGGAAAATATGACTAAAGAGAGAAAGGATATTAAGAAGACATTGGGTGAGCATAAACAATTTGAAAGCCTGAAAAGAAAAGTAACAGAGCTTATGGGAATAAATGATGCTATAGATGAGATTAAAAATACATAACAGGAGAGCAGGAGGGAGCATGAGAGCAGGAGCCACAGGCAGGTGGGCAGCACCTGCCTTCTGGAGCCTGGATTCGTGTCAGGCCTCAGGGGCAGTGAGGGAACTCTACTGGTTACTGTGAGACAGGCCGCTAGGAGCAGGGACCCCGACCCTGCAGCCCCTTTGCCATCCCAGGAGTGCGAGTGTGAGCTGGACGCAGGCCTCACCAAGTTCCTGCCAGCTGAATAAAAAGCGTCTGCACAGCTCTCTGCCAAAGACCCACACAGACCCCAGGGCCGGCAGAGTAGTGATGGAATCCTGCAGGAGCAGGCTGTTTGGGGAACCTACAAAGCACGAGGTGTTTGGCCGTCAATCTGGAGAGACTGCAAAAAAATTAGCGCTTGCTCAAGGTAAAACTGCGGGTTTCTAACACTGAACTCAGAAGCCTTGGGAAGGTAAACCCCTCCCCCCAGGGCTAAGGCCCGCAGCACTCCCTGAGAACTGCCAGTCGCGCAGCAGCGTTCCCAAGCCCCATGTTCCCCAAATGCATGAACCCCAAGCCCGTGTTCCCTGAACCCCCACAACCCACGTTTCATAGACCTATGTACCCCAAGTCCACATTCTCCCAGGCCTCTGTTTCCCGAGCCCAGCACTTGCAGAAATCCAGCATTGCTCTAGCCCTCCAGTCATGGACTCATGCCAGGAGTGGGAGGGTTTAAGTGGGAGGGGCAGAAAGGCCCAAGGAGTGCAGGTTCAGCTGTCTGGTCCCCCCTTTTTATTGAGTTTGGAGGAGCATATCAGCTGACTCAGGGACAGCCTAGGAAGAGAGGAGGGGTGAATCAGCTGAGAGCCTGATTTACCTAAATGCCCTGGGATAGGAAACTTGGTATGGGAGAAGGTGGAGTCATAAAATTAACTAGACCCCCAGAAGCACACCTCAGGGAGAGGGACAGCAGGACGTGCTTTGCAGGCTTCCAACAGCATATTTAGGGTTCCTGGCAAGGGGTGGGTGCTCTCTCTCAAGAAATTAAGAGACATTATTTTCTGAGGTGAGTTGGTTCACCAGGGACCCATTTGACTCTTCTACCGGAGCCCTCCCACAGCCTTCCTACTGCCCTGGGAGAGAGAGAAGTGAGGAAGGGAGAAAGGGGAAGGTCAGACTCCTAAGCAGTTTATTCAATTGCAAAGAGGATTCTTTGCCTGAAGGCCTTGTCTGGTCTTTTTTGTTGGTTTGTTTTCTTGTTTTTTTCTTCCTCTTTATCCCCCCCACAGCCTTTTTTTTTTCTTCTTTTTTTCCTTTCTCTTTTTCTTGCTTGCTTTTGTTTTTCTTTCTTTCTTTCTTTCCCCCCAAATTAAGAAAGTAGAGTCTGTATGGAGAGTTAAGAATTAGCAAATGATTATGATTACTGAATCATTATATAGACATGTTTTTTACTTTGTAGTGTATCATAAGAGAGTCAAAAGTAAATACCTGAAATTATTGAAACTTACTGAACTAGAATCTAGATGCCTTGACCTCTGAAAATGATTGTAAAACTTTATACCCTTTATATTGTGATTGTAAAGACATTGTAACTGACCTTGTCTGTAAACCCCTTATCCTGTTTTTCAGCTTTGGAATCTTATGCTCACTAGATAGCCCTTAATATTTATTAATGAAAGAACCTGAGCCAGCCTCACCCCAAATACTCATTAGCCTAAACCTGTCTGTCTTTTTGCTGCTACAAAACTATCAGAATTATTGTAGTTCGAGGAGACAAATTTTCTTTTGTCCATGAGGCCATCTGATCTCCTCGCTATGTGCTAGCAATAAAAAACACTTTCTCTCTTTGAAAACCCTATGTGTTGGGAATTGGACTTTAAAGTGCTTTGGGCAAGAAACCACTTTCACTTGGTATCAAATCCACCTCTCATTCCTCTTGCCCTCTTCTTCCTGAATCTTCACACACCACTCTTCCCTCCTATTTGGTTTACTTACTGAGTTCTTCCTGTGCACCCAACAGTACCTTCTCCCCACCATCTTTATCTTCAGTTCTCAGAAAGTGTTAATATTTCTTGTATTAGCCAGAGCTTGCTTGACGAAACTACTAGACACCATTACCTAGCCAAGTTGACACATGGACTTAGACATCACAATCGCCTTCTACCTTGTGTTATTGTCTTACACTGTGTCCTTCCTGAGGGTGAGAACCAGGTCTTCTTGATTTTTGTGTCTCCTACAGAGCCTAGCCAAAGGTCAGCTACAGGTAGTCTTTCCATGCAGGTTAGAAAAAAATCACAGCCAAGGGTGACTGACAAATAAATAAAACGATGAAGCTCATTAAAAAAAAAAGATTTCCTGTATTATTGGTACATACACATGGTGTATTCAGTATCCAATATAACCTCTTTAACTATACTCATTCATTCAAGAGTGTCTGTTTTTATAGCCCACCAAGGTGGCGGGGAATCAGTCAGGAGTTACACCCTGCTGACATGGTCGAATCAAAGCCCTAATCTTAATCAAAGACATCTCAGCTGAACCTAATACAATCAAAGGGGATCAGGCCCAGAGGAACAGACCAGTTTACAAACATAATCCCTAGTTCTAAATAATCTCAAACGGCCACATGTTGTTACTTTGCTGTCTCCAGTAATGTTCTTTATCTTACAGCCTGTTTTATCTGATAATATAGCAACATCAACTTTCTTTTAGTTAGTGTTGGCCTGGTAAATTATCTTCTCTCTTTAGACTTTTGACCTTTCTGTGTGCCTAGGTTTTCTTTTCTTTTTCTTTTTGAGGGGGTTGACCTCTCTTTTAAATAGCAGACATAACTAAAATTAAAATACAGGAGTGGATGTAGCTCAAATGGTTGAGCACCTGCCTCCCATGTGTGAGGTCCCAGGTTCAATCCCCAGTGCCTCCTAAAAACAAACAAACAAAGAACCAACTCTTATTGGGGAGTGGATGTAGTTCACTGGTTGAGCACTTGCTTCCCATGTAAAATGTCCTGGGTTCAATCCCAGGTACCTCCTAAAAGAATATAGCTTGGGAAGCGGACTTGGCCCAGTGGTTAGACCATTCGTCTACCACATGGGAGGTCCACGGTTCAAACCCCGGGCCTCCTTGACCCGTGTGGAGCCACATGCACTGCTGATGTGTGCAAGGAGTGCCCTGCCACGCAGGGGTGTCCCTGTGTAGGGGAACCCCACGCGCAAGGAGTGTGCCCCATAATGAGAGTCGCCCACCATGAAAGAAAGTGCAGCCTGCCCAGGAATGGTGCTGCACACACGGAGAGCTGACACAACAAGATGACAGAACAAAAAGAAACACAGATTCCTGTGCCGCTGACAACAACAGAAGTGGACAAAGAAGAACACGCAGCAAACAGACACAGACAACTGGGGTGGGGCGGGGAGGAAGGGGAGAGAAATTAAATAAATAAATCTTTAAAAAAAAGAATACAGCTTGAAAAGTCTTTAGTTGGAAAGTTTTACCATTTAAGTTTGTTGTAATAACTGATTTATTTAAATTATTTCTACCATCTTATATTTTACTGTATTTCTCTTGCTTTTTCTGTTTGCTCTCCTTTCTAATCACCACCACATACCTTTCCTGCTTTATTTTGGATGACTGATGTATTTGGTCTTTAACTTATTCTAGGTCCCCCACTGAATACTTTGGATATTCTGTGTACATACAAGAAGGTCTATTTTTGTTTTTGTTTTTGTTTTATTTTATTTATTTATTTATTTATTTTGGTGAGAAAGTCTATTTTTTTTTTTTGGTGATTATTCTAGATATTCTGACTTACATAGTAAATAAAATTTAAGGTTAGTCATTTTCTTGACTTCCTTCAATACAAGGATCATAGAATGTTTTAGATCAACATCTTCAAATTTAAGTATTTTTGCGTATATTATTCTAGAAGAAGTATGGGAATTGTGTAAAGGGATTCAATTTCCAGATGCTTTATTTTCATATAAATTCTTTTCTAAAATTGGTCTGTCTGGGAACTCACTTGACATGGGAGTACAGGAGGTTTCCCTTTGCACTTCTTTCATAGTCATTCTTTTCCTACCTCATACCCATCCTAAATCTAATTGTGGCACATTGCCCTGGATGTATAAACCTTTATGGTACTAGCAAAAAATACTGGTGTTAAAATAGTGAATGACTCTAATGTTGGGTAACAAATAGGTTTACAAGTGATTGGTTTTCGTTTGTTTGAATGATTCTGATGCTGGACTACATTGTGATTTTGGCATATAATCTACTGACATTACTTTAACAGATCTCCTTCCATTTCCAACGACTTATTTAAATGAGGAAGATTTCTAGGTGCTTGTATCTATACAAACAAATATTAGAAATGGAACTGATGCTGAAATTTTCTCATGCCAGTAATTATTAATATTCATCCATGAATGCATGAGTTATTTTCAAATAAAAACTGTCCCATCCATCTCATTAGTTGATACATTTTAAATAAAATGTTATATATTTATTATTTATGTCTAAAAGTATACCTGTTACTTTGCTCAGCTGTGCACTAATCACAAGTAACTCAAGCCAGGATTCTTTTTAACACTTAGCTTATATAGAGAATAAACATGCTTTAAAATTTGAACTATATTCATATTTTTGCTGCTGAACAGTCTGACAGAGCGATCCAGAAAAGACTTGCAAGAACATAATAGTGAAGATGGCAGATTAGAAAGACATGGGACTCTCTTCTCTTCCAGAAAAATAACCAGAGGACCCCACAAGCAGGCGATTTTGAATTCTCTAGCCTCAGGCTGGTGGCTGCAGACAGAGGGTTCCAAACAGATCTAATAATCATCCAAATGGAAAGTGACCCACAATGCCCACTTTGAGCTCTGGTATGGATCGCCTTAGTGTCCTCTCCTGGCTGTTGACAAAGGCATCGTCGATGGCCATGACCTGCTGGTGGATCTCTCTCTGCAGAGGACCATGGGGATCCACTTCCCCAGGAAACAAGAGAAAGAGGGAGGTAGCCTAGGCTGATTCAGTTTTTTCCCAACAAATTTGGTCTACTGTGTCACCGAGCACTTCCAGGCTGGTTGGGGTGGCATCATTGTTGGCCTTGGGAGGTGGCAAGGGACTAAAGAGACCCGAGCCTCTCAATCACCCTTACTGACCAGGACTGGTTGTTGAGGACAAAGAGGTGAGTGGAATTATTTCCTGCGTGTGAAAAGGGAGGGGGCTGCCAGCAAAGTTGGGGAACTGCCTCTGAGAAAGTTTGAATTGGGAGGTTCTGAATAGCCTTGAGGCCAGATCCCCCGTCCCATTGTTGCTGTCTGTGTTGCACGAGACATACTCCTACCAGGCTTTAAACTGAGAGGGCTGCCATCTGCTGGCTGACCAAGGAAGTGCACATGAAGAAATGAAGTAAGAGAGCTCTTTTCAGCCTTTGTAGCCTCCCTCCACAAGGCCCTCCGAAGCAGGTCTATAACCCATTATGGGGTCCATGGCCCAGATTTGAGCCACTAACAGTGACAATCCTAAAGACCTAGAACAGGTTGAACCATGAATCAAAGAAAGGCAATAACACGCAGCTTCCCACCACTAAATCCCTACTGAGAGAGAAATTGAGCATGTGAGTAAACTCATCATCCTAAACAGATGCCTAGACATCAGGAAAAAATTACAAGCCTTACTAAGAAAAATGGAAGAAATGGCCCAAGCAAAGGAATATAGCACAGTCCCAGATGAAATACAGGATTTGAGACAACCAATCAATGAGATTCATACAAATTTCCAAAATCAAACTAGTAAGTTGAAAGAAAATATGGTTAAAGAGATAAAGGACATCAAGAAGACACTGAACGAGCACAAAGAATTTGAAAACCTGAATAGAAAAGTAACAGAACTCATGGAAATGAAAGGCATGATAGGTGAAATAAAAAACACATTAGGCAGCCAAGATGGCTTTAGAGTAAGGAGCTCCTGGAGTCAGCTCGTGAAACAGGGCAGTTGGTGGTCACCCAGAGCTACCTAAAGCACCTTTTGGAGGACCCAGGAGACCAGAGGAGTATCCTGCAACATCCTTGAGAGTGTGGAAGGAGGAGACTACCCACCTGCACAGAGGAATCATGAGTAGAGCCATTCACACCATGGAGGTTGGTGTCCATGGTGTGCAAGCCGCCTCGGGTACTGTTCTGTGGTTCGCGTTGGAAGTTCCATTTCCCTCAATAAAAACGGGAAGAAAACATGGTGTGACACCAACTTCAGCTACTGATTAGTGGATTCAGTGGGCTGAAGTAGAATCTTAGGAACAACTAAACTTTGAGCCTGTCCAGGTCAGAGGGAAGCCGGTGGCCGCCATTCTGACTCCACCCCGGGCACGAAGGGAGGTGGTGCTGACTGAAAATCATAGTGCTTGTAAGGACCGGCTTCTTTCCATCCAGGTCTGTTTGCAGGTCTAGCCTTCCCCACCTCCAGCAGGGAAGAAGCTGGGGGGACCTGCACCACCTCTCTGGGAAGCTGCAAGCCACGCCGCAGAGGCTGGTGCCCATCCTACTTGAGGGGCACAAGCCACCTCAGGAGCTGTTTCATGGCTGGAGTTGGAAGCTCCTTTTCCCATAAACGGTGGAGGAAGACACAGATGTTCACTGACCTCAGCTACTGATTAGTGGACTGAGCTGGCTAGAGCACAATCCTAGAGCCAGCTAGGGTCTGAGCCTGTCCAAGTGGGAAAGAGTCTGGTAGCCTCCATCTTGACTCTGCCCTTGGCATGAGGGGAAGCTTGGCTGACTGAAATCCAGTGAAGTTAGGGACAGGCTTCTTTTTACAAAGATCAGACTGCAGCCCAAGCCCAGGTTCCAGCCCCACCTCCAGCAGAGAGGTAGCTGGCGGGACCTGCACCAGGCTCTCCAGGCAATTGCAAGTGCTCTCCGTTGGCACAGGCTAAACAGTTGGACACCTGGGACTGCATCCCCGCATCCCAAGAGAATAGGAGAGGAGCTAGGTATTCTTGGCCTCTCCAGCAATGGCAGGAGTTTTCAGCCCACACAGATTTGTGAGTGCCTTTAAGCCCATCTCCACCTCTGTCCCCCCACAGGATAGGAGGGGGCTGGTGTTGCCTCAACCTCTCAGGGCAACAGTTTTGGGCTGCACAAGCCTGACAGTTGGGCACCTGTGGCTCCACCTCCATCCCCAATAGGACAAGAGACAGACTGTGTTTGCCCAGCCTCTTTGGGTAACTGCAGGTGCTTTTGGTCCACACAGCCTGGTCTGGTGGGTACTTGTGGATGCACCCTCACCCCCCAATAGGAAAGAAGGGGGCTGGTCTTTCCACAGCCTTTTTGGGTAACAGCAGACGTTCAGCCTGCATGGACTGGACTATTGGATGCCTATGAATCCACCCCACCCCCAATAGGATAGGAGGGGGCTGGTGCTTCCTCAGCCTCTCCAGGCAACGGTGGGTACTTTCAGCCTACAGGACTGAACTATTGAGCATTTATGTTCTGTTTCCACCCCCTAAAGGGCAGAAGGGACAGTACTCCCTAAGCCTCTCAGGGCAACTGCAGGCATATTTGGTGCACGGAGATTAGACTGTTGGGCACTCCAGGGGGTCCATTCCCACTCCCAACAAGGAGAGGGTCTGGTGGTACATCAGTTTACCTGAGCAACTGTGGTAATTTTGGACCCACACAGCATAGATTGCTCACCAAAACTATAGCTCCATCCCTGCCTAAGTTAGGGGAGGAAGGCATGTGAAGCTTCATCAGTGTCTCTGGGTGACTACAGACAGTCTTGTGCCCAACTGGGATTATTATACACAGCTACAGCTCTGTCCCTACCCCTGACAGAGGAGAAAGGTGGGAGAAGCTTCATCACTTCCTGGGGCAATGTGGGCAGCTTCAACCTCCATTGCACCAACTACATCCTTGGCTCCTACTACACAACCAGTAAGGGAGAAAAGATAGGAAATACCTAAACTAAAAGGAGAAACTGAACCCAGAATAAATACATCTAGCAAACCAGATGCAGAAACACCAACAAAAATTACAATCCATACCAAGAAACAGGAAGAGATGGTCCAATTAAAGGAACAAGATAAGCCTGCAGATGACATAAATGAGTTGAGACAACTAATCTTATATGTTCAAACAGATTTATTTAATAAATTCAATGAGATGGCTAAAGAGATTAAGGATATTATGGAGACATTGGATGAGCACAAAGAAGAATTTGAAAGCATACGTAGAAAAATAGGAGATCTTATGGGAATGAAAGGTGCAATAAATGAAATAAAAAATACACTGGAGGCATATAACAGCTGATTTGAGGAAGCAGAAGGAAGGAATGGTGAGCTTGAAGACATGGCCTCTGAAAGTGAATAAACAAAAGAACAGATGAAGAAAAGAATGGAAAAAATTGAACAGGGTCTCAGGGAAATAAATGACAGCAAGAGACATACAAATATATGTATCATGGGTGTCCCAGAAGGAGAAGAGAAGGGGAAAGGGGCAGAAAGAATATTTGAAGAAATAATGGTGGAAAATTTCCCAATCCTATTCGTATTGAAGGACATAGATATTCATGTCCAAGAAGCACAACATACTCCCATCTGAATAAACCCAAATAGACCAACTCTGAGACACATACTAATCAGAATGTCAAATGCCAGAGACAGAGAATTCTGAGAGCAGCAAGAGAAAAGCAATGAATAACATATAAGGGATACTCAATAAGATTAAGTGCCAGTTTCTCATCAGAAACCATGGAGGCAAGAAGGCAGTGGTATGATATATTTAAGATACTACAGGAGAAAAGCTGCCAGCCAAGGATTTTATACCCAGCAAGATTATCTTTTAAAAATGAGGATGAGATTAGAATATTTACATAAAAACAGAAACTGAGAGAGTTTATAACAAAAGACCAGCTTTACAGGAAATACAAAGGGAGTGTTACAGCCTGAAAAGAAAAGACAGGAGAGAGAGACCTGAAAGAGAGTCTAGAAATGACAACTGTATCAGTAACAGTAACTAAAAGTGTCAAATAAAAAAATACAGAAAAAATGCAAAGATCAAAATGGATGAAATAAGAACTGCGTTTACAGTAATAACATTGAATGTTAATGGATCAAACTCCCCAATCAAAAGACACAGACTGGCAGAATGGATAAGAAAATATAAGCCATCTATATGTTATCTGCAAGAGACTCACCTTAGACCCAAGGATACCAATAAATTGAAAGAGAAAGATTGGAAAAAGATATTCCATGCATGCAGTAACAACAACAACAAAAAAAGCTGGGGTAGCAATACTTATGTCAGATGATACAGACTTTAAAAGCAAAACTGATATTAGAGACAAGGAAGGACATTACATATATTTAAAAAAAAAAAGATTTATTTATTTATTTATTCTCCCCCTTGCGGCTTGTTCCAGTCTTTGCTGTCTCTTCTCTGTGTCCATTTACTGCACATTTTTTTCTGTATCTGCTTGTCTTTCTTTGTTGCATCATCTTGCTATGCCAGCTCTCTGCAGCACACTGGCCGTCAGCTCTCTGTGGCACATGGGTCACCAGCTCTCCATGGTGCATGGGCCATCAGCTCTCTGTGGTGCACGGGCCAGCTTGCCTTCACAAGGAGGCCCTGCGATGTGAACCCAGGGCCTCCCATAGGGTAGATGGGAGCCCAACTGATTGAGCCACAGCTGCTTCCCAGGACATTACAGTAATAAAAGAAATGACTCACCCAAGAAATAACAATCATAAATATATATGCACCTAACCAGGATGCCCCAAGATACATGAGGCAAACACTGGCAAAACTGAAGGGAGAAATAGACATCTCTATAATAATAGTTGGAGACTTCAATACATCACTCTCAGATAGAACATCTGTATAGAAGATCAATAAAGAAACAGAGAGCTTGAATAAAATGATAAATGGACTACACCAAATAGATATATACAGAACATTGCACCCCAAAACAGCAGGATATACATTCTTTTCAAGTGCTCATGGATCTTTCTCCAGGATAGACCATATATTGAGACACAAAGCAGATCTCAGTAAATTCAACAAAATTTAAATTATACAAAGCACTTTCTCTGATCATAATGGAGTAAAGCTGGAAATCAATAAGTGGCAAATAAAAGGAAAACTCACATATATTTGGAGATTAAACAACACCTCTTAAATAATCAGTGGGTCAAAGAAGAAATTTCAAGATAAATCAATAAATATCTTGAGACAAATGATGATGAGAATACAACATATCAGAACCTATGGGATGCTGCAAAGGCAGTGCTGAGAGGAAAATTTATAGCCCTCAATGCCTCAATGCTTACATTAAAAAAGAAGAACTAAAATCAGTGACCTAACTACACAGCTGGAGGAACTAGAAAAAGAACAGCAAGTTAATCCTAAAGCAAGTAGAAGGAATGAAATAACAAAGATCAGAGCAGAAATAAATGAAATTGAGAACAACAACAAAAACAAAAAAAGAGAAAATTGACAAAACAAAACAAAAAAAAACAACCAAAAAAAGTTGGTTCTTCGAGAAGATTAACAAAATTGACAAACCCTTAGCTAGATAGATTAAGAAAAAAAGAGAGAAGATGCAAATAAATGAAATAAAAAATGAAAAGGGGACCCTTACTACTGACCCCACAGAAATAAGGGAGAACATAAGAGGACACTATGAACAACTTTATGCTAAAAAACAAGACAATGTAGATGAAATGGAAAATTCCTAGGAATGTACAAACAACCTACACTGACATTAGAAGAAAATAGAAGACCTCAACAAACCAATCACATGTAAAGAGATTGAAACTGTCATCAATCAGCTCCCCAAAATGAAAAGTCCAGGACCAGATGGTTTCACAGGTGAATTCTACCAAGCATTCAAAGAAGATTTAATACTAATCTTACTCAAGCTCTTCAAAAAACATTCAACAAGAAGGAATGCTACCAAACACATTTTATGAAGCCAATATCACCCTAATACCAAAGCCAGATAAAGATATTACAAAAAAATAAAATTACAGACCCATTTCTCTATTGAATACAGATCAAAAGTCCTCAGTAAAATACTTGCTAATCAAATCCAACAACACATTAAAAGAATTATTCATCATGATCAAGGGGTTTTGCACCAGGCATGCAAGGCTAGTTTAACACAAGAAAATCTATCAGCATAATACACCACATTAATAAATCAAAGAAGAAAAATCATATGATCTTATCAATTGATACAGAAAAGGCATTTGACAAAATGCAGCCTCCTTTCTTGATAAAAATACTACAAAAAATAGGAATTGAAGGAAATTTTCTCAACATGATAAAGACCATATATGAAAAACCCACAACTAACTTTGTACTCAATGGTGCAAAACTAAAAGCTTTCCCATTGAGGTAAGGGACAAGACAAGGATACCCACTGTCACCACTGTTGTTCGATATAGTGCTAGAGGTTCTAGCTAGAGCAATTAGGCAAGAAAAAGAAATAAAATGCATCCAAACTGGAAAGGAAGAATTAAAACTTTCACTATTCGCAGAAATTATGATTGTATATCTAGAAAAATCTACAACAAAGCTGCTAGAGCTAATAAATGATTTCAGTAGAGTGTAAGGATACAAGATCAATATGCAAAAGTCAGTGGTGTTTCTATACACTAATAATGCACAGTCTGAGGAGGAAATCAGGAAAAAAAATTCCATTTACAATAGCAAGTAAAGGAATAAAATATTTAGGAATAAACTTAACCAAGGATGCAAAGCACTTATATTCAGAAAACTACAATGTATTGTTAAAAGAAATAAAAAAGACCTAAATAATTGGAAGAACATTCCATGCTCATGGATTGGAAGACTAAATATCATTAAGATGTCAATTCTACCCAAATTGATATACAGATTCAATGCAACCCCAATAAAAATTCCACCAGCATTTTTTAAGCAAATGAAAAGCACAATTATCAAATTTATCTGGAAGAGTAAGAGGCCCTGAATAGCCAGAAACATTTTAAAAAGGAAAAGTGAAGTTGGAGGACTCTCACTTCCAGACTTTAAATCATATTACCTAGCTACAATGGTAAAAACAGCATGGTATTGGCATAAAGATAGATACATAGGTTAATGGAACTGAAATGATGGTTCAGAAACAGACCCTCACATCTACAGCCAAGTGATATTTGACAAACCTCTCAAGCCCTCCCAGTTGGGGCAGAACAATTTATTCAACAAATGGTGTTGGGAGAGCTGGATATCCATAGCCCAAAGAAGGACCCCTACCTCACACCTTATACAGAAATTAACTCAAAATGGATCAAAGACCTAAATATAAAAGGAAGTACAATAAAGCTCCTAGAAGAAAACGTAGGGAAACATCTTCAAGACCTGGTGGTAGGTGGTGGATTCTTGAACCTTACACCAAAAGCACAAGCAATAAAAGAAAACACGGATAAATGGAACCTCCTCAAACTTAAACATTTCTATGATTCAAAGGACTTCATCAAGAAGGTGAAAAGGCAGCCCAGTTGGTGGGAGAAAATATTTGGAAACCACTTATCTGATAAGGGTTATATTTCCATTCTATATAAAGAGATCATACAACTTAACAATAAAAGAGCAAGCAATCCAATTAAAAAATGGGCAAAAGATTTAAATAGACATTTCTGCAAAGAGGAAATACAAATGGCCAAAAAGCACACGAAAAAATGTTCCACATTACTAGCCATTAGGGAGATGCAAATTAAAATAATGAGATATCATCTAACACCACATAGAATGGCTATTATTAAAAAACAGACCACAATAAGTGCTGGAGAGGATGTGGAGAAATAGGAACACTCCTTCATTGTTGGTGGGAATGTAAAATGGTGCAACCTCTGTGGAAGGCAGTTTGTTGGTTGCTCAGGAAGCTAAATATAGAACTGCCATATGATCCAGCTATTTCTCTACTAGGAATATATCCAGAAGAAATAAAAACTATGACACAAACAGACATCTGCACACCAATGTTCATAGCGGCATTGTTCACAATTGCCAAAAGATGGAAACAACCCAAGTGTTCATCCATCAATGAATGGATAAACAAAATGTGGTATATACGTACAATGGAATACTAGGCTGTAATAAGAAGAAATGAAATTGGGACATATGTGATAATAGGGATGAGTCTTGAAGGTATTATACTAAGTGTAGTAAGCTTGACACAAAAGGACAAATATTGCATGGTGTCATTAATATGAACTAAATACAAATAATAAACACATGGAATTAAAACCTAGAGTATAGGTTATAAAGAGATAGGAGGAGGGTTGATAAGAACTATGGATGTACATAGAAGTTTTAGTTAACTTGACTGTGGGGGTGTGGGGATGGATGGAGTTAATAGTGACACATTGTGGTGAGTGGCAGCTGGTTTATACATGAGATTGTGTTGGGGAGGTGGTCTGGGAAGTGAGTGTCAATGGAAGGAGAGCTGGAGAGTGATCTGGGGACTGAATAGCACAGTGAACCTGGAGGTGGTTGAGAATTGTGGTTGAGGGTGCAAGTGCAGCGGAGTCCTTCTGTGGGCTGGAGGGGATGCACATCACTGTTGCAGGGTGGTGGGAGTTTGGAGGGGATGGGGGAATAGGATTTCTGTGACCAATGTATTGTGGTTAACAGTGGTATTGTTGTGTTCTTGCATTGATGCCAGGCTGTCCTGTGTTGATAATGGAAGTATATGGAAGGGGTGTGCCAGGTGTATGCTATGGACCATGATTGGTGGTGGTGGTCTGATGATGTTGTCTTATAGTCTGTAGCAGGTGTTCCACCAGGGTGTGGAGTTGTGTGGGAAGTCTACACATCAGTGTGATTGTTTTGTGGGTTCACAATATCTGTAACAAAAATATATTTTAAAAAATAGTATGGACTGGGGGGAAAAATACACCAAATGTAAGATAAGGACTATAGTTGGTAATAATATTTTGATGATGCTCTTGCACAGTTTGTAACAAATGTCTCACACCAATGCAAAGATTGATGGAGGGGTGATGTATGAGACCCCTGTGTGATGTTATGTATATTTATTTTGTATGCTTGCAGTCTTTACCATACACTTACTATTTATGTGTGTTCATGTATGAATGATATACTTCAATAAAAAAACACATTAGAGGCATACAGTAGCAGACGTGAAATGATAGGAGAAAGAATAAGTGATAATGAACACAGAACACATGAAACTGAAGAGATAGAACAGAGAGAAAAGAATGAAAAAATTGAGTAGGGACTCAGGGAGTTGAATGATAACATGAAGTGCAACAGCATATGTGTCACTGAATTCCAGAAGAAGAGAAGGGAAAAGGGGCAGAAAGAGTATTTGAGGAAATAATGGCTGAAAATTTCCCAATTCTCATGAAAGAAATGAATTTACATATCCAAGAAGCACAGCGTACCCCAATCAGAATAAACCTGAATAGACCTACTGTAAGATACGTACTACTCAGAATATCAATAGGCAAAAATAAAGAAATTCTGAGAGCAGCAATGGAGAAGCAAATCATCACATACAAGGGATGCCCAGTAAGACTTAGTGTGGATTTCTCATTAGGAACCATGGAAATTGAAGAGATGAATGCACAACTATGTGATTATACCAAATACCATTGATTGTACATGTTGGATGAATTGTATGATTAGAAGCCATGGAGGCAAGAAGACAGTGGTATGATATAATTAGGATACTGAAAGAGCAAATTGCCAACCAAGAATTCTTTAGAAAAATTTTCCTTCAAATATGAAGGTGAGTTTAAAAAATTCACAAATAAACATAAACTAAGAGAATTTGTAAAAAAGAATCTACCTTTGCAGGAAGCAATAAAGGGAGCTTTACAACCTGAAAGAAAAAGAAAGGAAAGCGAGCTTCAGAGGAGAGTGTAGAAGATAAGTGTAGGAGGTCAGAATAGCATAAAAGAAAACCAAAAGTGTAAGAAGACAGGCTACAATAAGATATGACATATGAAAACCAAAGAATAAAATGGTAGAAGTAAATAATGCATTTACAGTAATGTCATTGAAGGTGATTAGATTAAACACCCCAATTAAGGGACATAGACTGACAGAACAGATAATATGCTGCCTACAAGAGACTCACCTAAGACCCAGGGATACATACTGACTGAAAGTGAAAGTTTGGAAAAAGATACTCCATGCAAACAGTAACCAGAAAAGAACAGGGGTAGCTATACAATATCAGAAAAAACAGACTTTAAATGCAAAAAAGTTATAAGAGATACAGAAGGTTATTATATATTAATAAAAGGAACAATCCACCAGGAACAGTCATAAACATCTATGCACCTAACCAGAGTGCCCCAAAATATATGAGGCAAGCTCTGGCAAAACTGAAGGCAGAAAATAACATCTCTACAATAATAGTTGGAGACTTCAACAGACTATTCACATCATTAGATAGAACAACTAGACAGAATATCAACAAGGAAACAGATAACTTGAACAATATGATAAATGACTTGGACCTAACAGACATATACAGGACATTGCACCCAAACCCAGTGGTTTATACATTCTTCTCAAGTGATCTTTCTCCAGTATAGACAACATGTTAGGTCAAAAGGCAGGTCTCAAAAATATAGAAAAGATTGAAATTATACAAAGCACCTTTTCAGATGATAATGGAATGACAGTAGAAATCAATAATAGACAGGAAGTAGGTAAATTCACAAATGTGTGGAGTCTACACAATACACTCCTAAAGATACAGTGGGTTGAAGAAAAAATTGTGGTGAAATTAGTAAATATATTAAGACAAATGAAAATGTGAATACAACTTACCAAAACTTATGGTGTACAGGGAAGGCAGGGCTGTGAGGGAACTATATAACACGAAATGCCTTTATTAAAAAAGAAGAAAGAGCTAAAATCAAAGATCTAACTGAATAAATGGAGAAACTAGAAAAAGAGCAGCAAACCAACCCCAAAGCAAGCAGAAGGAAAGAAATAAAGATTAGAAAAGAAATAAACGAAATTGAGAACAAAAAACAATAGAGAAAATCAATAAAACCAAAGCTGGTTCTTTGAGAAGATCAATAAAATTGACAAACACTTAGCTGGACTAACAAAGAAAAAAGAGAGATGATGCACATAAATAAAATCAGATATGAAGGAGGGAATCTACATTTGACCCCACAGACGTAAAAAGGGTCATAAGAGGATCTTATGAGAAGCTGTATGACAACTAACTAGACAACCTAGATGAAATGACCAATTACCTAGAAATACACAGACAACCTACACTGGTGGTACAGGGAATATAAGAACTTAACAGGGAAGTGAATGTGGCTCAACTGGTAGAGTGTGCGTCTACCATGTGGAGGGTTCAGGGTTTGATCCCCAGGGCCTCCTGACCCATGTGGTGAGCTGGCCCACGTGCAGTTCCACTGCATGCATGCACGGAGTGCTGTGCCATGCATGGGTGCCCCCACGAAGGGGTGCCTCATGTGCAAGGAATGTATTCTGTAAGGAGAGCCACCTCACATGAAAAAAACTGCAGCCTGCCCAGGAATGGCACTGCACACATGGAGAGCTGATGCAGCAAGATGACACAACAAAAAAAGAGACGAGGTTTCCAGTGCCACTGGATAATGCAAGTGGATGCAGAAGAACACACAGTGAATGGACACAGAGAGCAGACAATGGGGGGGGGGGAAGGAGAGAGAAATAAATAAAAATAAATCTTAAAAAAAAAAAGAACTTAACAAAGCAATGCATTTAAAGAGATTGAAACAGTCATAAAAAAAATCTCCCAAAAAAGAAAATCCAGGAACAGATGGTTTCACAGGAGTTCTACCTAGCATTTTAAGAAGAATTAACACCAATCTTGTTTAAACTCTTCCAAAAATTTGAAGAGGAGGGAAAATTACCCAACACATTTTATGAAATCAACATCGCCCTGATACCAAAGCCAGATAAAGACACTACAAGAAAAGAAAATTGCAGACCACTCTCTCTAATAAACATAGATGTAAAACTTCTCAATAAAATTCTTGCAAATAGAATCTAGCAGCATTATCAAAAGACTTACACTTAATGACCAAGTGGGATTTATTCCTGGTATGCAAGGGTGGTTCACCATAAGAAAATCAATCAATATGATACACCACATTAATGAATTGGAGGAAAAACATCACCTGATCATCTCAATCAATGCAGAAAAGGCATTTGACAAAACCCAGCATCCTTTCTTGATAAAAACGCTTCAAAAGATAGGAATAGAAGAAAAATTCCTCAATATGATAAAAGGCATATATGAAAAATTCACAGCCAGCATTGTACTCAATGGAGAAAGGTTGAAATCTTTCCCTCTAAGATCACGAACAAGACATGGATGCCCACTGTCACCACTGTCATTCAACATTGCACTAGAAGTTCTAGCTAGAGCAATTAGACAAGAAAACAACAACAACAACAAAAAGATATCCAAATAGGAAAATTGGAAGTAAAACTCACTATTTTCAGATGGCATGATCCTATATTTAGAAAATGCTGAAATGTCTACAACAAAGCTACTTGAGCTAATAAATGAGTTCAGCAAAGTGTCAGGATACAAGATCAACTTGCAAAAATCAGGAATGTTTCTGTTCACTAGTATGAACAATCTGAGGAGGAAATCAGAGAAAAAATTCCATTAACAATAGCAACAAAATACTCAAATACCTTGGAATTAATTTAACCAAAGAAGTACAGGTCCTATATGAAGAAAACTACAAAAAGCAGTGCCAAAAGAAATCAATGAAAACCTAAACAAATGAAAAGACACTCCTTGTTCATGAATTGGAAGGCTAAATAACGTGAAGATGTCAATCCTACCCAATCTGATTTATTGATTCAATGCAATACCAATTAAAATCCCAACAACTTACTTTATAGAAATAGAAAAGGCAATTATCAATTCATGTGGAATGGAAAGTGCACCTGAATAGCCAAAACATTCTAAAAAATAAAAGTGATGTGGGACGACTTTTACTGCCTGACCTTGAAACATACTATAAACCTACAGTGGACAGAACGGCATGGTAGTGGCATAAATATAGGCACCTCTATCTGTGGAATAGAATTGAGAGTCCAGAAATAAACCCTCACCTCTAGCCAACTGTTTTTTGACAAGCCTACCAAGTCCACATTACTGGGACAAAAGTTTCTTCAACAAGTGGTGTTGGGAGAGCTGGATATCCATAACCAAAAGAATGAAAGAGGATCCCTATCTCACTCTGTATACAAGAATCATCTCAAAATGGATCAAAGACCTAAATATAAATGTCAGGATCATAAAACTACTAGAAGAAAATTCAGGAAACCATTTTAAAGACCTTGTGGCAGGTGGTGGTTTGTTTTGATTTTATACCCACAGCAGGAGCAACAAAAGAAAATATAAATGAATGGGTCTTTCTCAAAATTAAAGACTTTTTCATCTCAGAGAACTTTGTCAAAAGGGTGAAAAGGCAACCGACTCAATGGGAGAAAATATTTGGAAATCACATATCTCATAAGGGTTTAATAGTCATGATATTTAAAGAGATGCTACAAGTCAACAATAAAAAGACAAACTACCTGATTAAAAATGGGCAAGGACCATATTTGCAAGTGTGGCCCAAGCTGTCAACAGCAAAAAAGTGCTTGGGCGTCTGGCGGGTGCATCCTTGCCTGTGGAGGTGTCTTAGAACCTGATCTTGAATGTGCACATGCCCGCAGGCTCCCTCAATGGGGCTGAAGTGTCCACTATCCTTCTACCAGCATGGCAACTCCTCACAGTACCGCCAGCTGCTGAGTGACTATCGGCTACCATTGGCTAAAGCCAGGGAACTGGGAACAGCCAGGTACCCTAAAGCAAATATGCTGAGCTGATGGCCATCTTTGAAGAACTGGGAAAAGAATTGCTCCCTTTGCAGGGAGCAAGAGTACAATGGAGAGGTTGAAATGAGGCATCATTCACGCTAGAGGATTGGATTGGCAGTGCTTGATGGAAACAGAACGGAATGCCATCTGAGCAGGGGAGATGAACTGTAACTTCTTACCTTGTTAAAAGTTGGAAAGCCTTCAAAGCTAACAAGGCGGCACTCTTTTCAAAATGTTACCAGTTTATTTTTATTTCTCCCCATTTCCCTCTAATGGTTCCCGAGACTCCAAATCTACAGACTTTAAGATTGAGAAAGGATTTTGCAGTTGATCAGGAGTTGTATTTTAAGTAGTTACCCACCTCCCGCTAGTACTTGGATGGGAGACCACCTGGGAATACGGGGTGCTGTAGGCTTGTCTATGACCATAGCACCCTGAACGTGCCCGATCTCATTTGATCTCCTTTTATCTTAAAGAAATGGGGCAGCATTTCTTAAAGAAATTGGGCATCACATGTGAATGAAGATGAGATGAAGATCCTGTTTACAGTTTCTGCTTCCATCTGCAAATGAATAGGCCCAGAAAGATGATTGGATGGACATAAAAATTCTACTTGTGAAGAACCAGTTTGGTTCTGGTGACTGAACTTTGTAGCAAAAATATAAAACCATTTGTGAAGTATGAAAAGTCTTGTTGTGGTCATAGTACATCCTTATGCCTGTGATATTCAGCCTCTGTGAATGTTGGTATGATTGTAAATAATGTTAAACTCCCTTTTCTAGCAAGTATTAAAGGGGACTTATGCCCGAAAAAATGTATATAAATGGTTTCCGTCTAATAAAATTTTATGGAGGAAGTGGACAGAAAGAATCATTCAAGGGAAAAAAGGAAAAATATAAAGTGAGAGAGAAAAGCAGCCTCTGACATCTGGATGCTGATACAGAGCTCTAGGTCACAGTATTGTCAGGATGTGGCCTGGCCCTCCCAGCCAGGTTGCTGCATTCTCCTGTGGAACATGACAATCTCAGGGTACCTCCACACCAGGCAGGGTCACTCTGTGACCACGATGACCTGAGCCAAAAAAATGCATAGGACAACTTCATAATCTTGTGTGAACCACAAAATAACTAAATGTCCCTTGTCAGATACCCCCTAGGGAGGTCCCCTTGATTCCTACTCTCTAGCATTCACGCCTTTGTGTAATCTCTTTCCCCTGAGAGGGTGGGACCTGTGACTTGCCTCTAATCACTAGAATATGGCAAAGTTGATGAGATATCACTCCCATTATTTTGTTATGTTATATGGCAAAAGTGGAGAGATTTTCAGCAAGAAGCTGAAATCAATGAAACCTGGAAGAAAAGGGAGAGACCAGCAGATGCTGCCAGGTGCCTTGCCATGTGGCAGAGGAGCCAGGATCACTAGCACGCAGTTTTCAGGAAGAAAATATTGCCTTGATGATGCCTTGATTTGGACATTTTCCTGGCCTCAAAACTATGAATGAATAAATTCATAAGCCAAACCATGTCATAGTATCAGCTTTGAGCAGCCTAGAAAACAAAAACACTTACTCACGGGGAGTCAAGGTGCATCACCCTCCTGGCACAAAGATGTAGCTTATCAATCATTATGTAGTCATGGCTGATGGAATCCATGCCATGTGGTTGAACACGATTTCCAGTCCCCCACTCCTCCCTGAGATGGGCTAATATGGGCTGACATGGGCCTTTGTGACGTGGCTCAAAGCCCCAACCCCCTAATCGTATGTTTGGTCTTCCTGGTGGGACCAGTCCCCACCCTAAGATTACAGGTGTGGCTGGCACCACTGTAGAACTATCAGCTATGCTCCTGGGCCCATCATGAAGAACAAAAGACACTCCTATCAGAGGACGTTCCAAAGATACAGAAGTAGGACAAAGACCAACGAAGTTTTTCATTAGACCACAAGGGCATAAACAAACGTTTCTGCTTATTGAAGAAGAGCTTGGTCAGATATTTCTTAAAAGGTGAATAATGAGTATCCATTCACTGTGCTTAGATTCCACTGGCTGTCTTTACAAGAGTGGTGTAACAGTTTTATTTTAAAATGTCAATATTTTAACGTATTGAAAATTACATCATCTGCAACTATTTAGTTGAGGAATGAAAAGATTTGCACTCCAACTTTAAATTTTGTGAAGAGACATAACGATTTACAAACTCTTTTAAGGGCCACACTCTCCCTTCAATGTTTGAGGACCACTGCTTCAATCACCCTTCTCTCCACCTCCCCCCATATTCTATTGCTGCCCTTAATTCTGTTCTAAATCCCAGTGTTGAGCTCAAAGCTCTAGGGCTAGAGTCCTCAGAGGGGATGGCTGTGTAAAACGCGTAGAGAGGCTGGTTCTGCACCCTGCTCTGCCAGCCTGCTGGAGAGCCCATGGCCAAGTGTGACACAGCCCCAGCAGGGCTCCAGGATCTGAGGGAACAATGTGAGTTTGCTCAAGAGGTTTCTCAGTGATAAACTGTGTGAACTGAGGACCGAGGAGCCTTCCTGATATTTGGTTGCAGCATATAAGCCAAGACCATCACAGAATGGAGGTGGAGGGTGGGATAAAGAGTGGGGGATAAGAGGCCCAGCCATGTTTGAATTTCTGGCCAACCCGAATGGATAGCATGTAGAGACAGACGTAAACTGAATACACAAAAATAAAAACTGCTGAATATTCTTACACATCTGAGTTTGGGGTTGCAAATCCATACCCACCGCACAGGCTACATTTTGCATATGCTTTCATTGGGTTCACTGATGACTAGAAGCCCCCTCAAGGGTAAATGGATGGATCCCAGATTAAGAACCCTTGCCGAAGGACGAAGGATACCTAAGTCTAACATTTACAGAGCATAGTCTGAAAATTCCTGCCACGAAGGACTGGGTGTCCCAGATGAAATTACAAGAGGAGTGATGTACATGGAACTTTTCTGCAGCTTTTCTGGCCCTATCCTTCTTACTTCTGAAGCCAAAAATCTGGTTGCCTGGCACTCACACATGCAGAACGAGCCATGCCTAACAGCAGTGGGTGGCTACATCCACGCCACCCCCACTGTCCTCCTCTCCCATCCCCACTTCATATCTTGAAGCCATCCCCACATCCCTGAAGCTCAAATGTTGTCCCCTCCTTGGGGCAGGAGTGACAGCAGGTTGGCGGAGCAGTCAGTGCTTCCAAACTCCAGAGGGTTTCCTCCCTTTGCTTCCTTCCTGGAACTGTGTTTTGTTGGCAGGCCATCAAAATGGATCACCTTTAAGAAGGTACACGGCACAGTCATGGGATAAAGCAAAGCAGGGAGAGAAAGTGAAGCAGTGGGTGTGGACGGATATAATACTTCTGGATGAGACCCGGGGAGCATGTCACAAACAGCATGGGGACTTGGCTGCCAGGACCAGACACTTTTAGTCGTGTCCGCCTAAAAGAGGTGTTCAAGTCTTAACCCATGGTCCTGTGAAAGTGACCTGTTTTGGAGACAGGATCTTTAAAGGTTAAAATGAGGCCAAATCCAATAAGAGGAGAACTGACGCAGTGAGGGAGAGGCGAGAGCACCATGTGATGACTGCGGCAGAGAACCTGGGGATTGCTGGGCAGCCGCCACCGGAAGTCAGGCAAGAGGCAGCCAGCGGATTCTTGGTAGACTTGAGGGGAAGTCTGACCCTGCAGATACCTTGATTTCAGATTTCTAGCCTCCAGAAGTGGGAGAGTAAACTTCTGTTGTTTTCAGCCATCGGCTGTGGTACTTAGTTAAGGCAGCCCTCGGAAACCCAGACAGGTGCAGAGGTTCTTTCCACTCATGCATGAGGACATCATGGAACTCACGTGACCTTCCAAACGACACAAAGAGTATTTTCATTCCTGGCCCCTGAGTGAGGGAGGTAGAAGTGGAGGGAGCTCTGAGAGGTGGTGCCACCACTTTCCAATGGAGGGACTCAGGGCAGTCTAAACTGGGGCTGGTTGTATAGGACTCTGGATTTGACAGAGTTCTGACAAATCAGAAAGGTGTATTTTTTTAGATTCCAGCTTTTAAAAATTTCCCCTCCTTTACACAAAACAGAAAGCTTTGCTCTATATACTGGGTGGAAACCAAGGCCTGCTAGGTATGCTCCTGCTGCTCGTGGTGGGAGAGGAGGGAAGGAGAGAAGAGACTGCCTGTCTGAGGTTGGACGGGGCAGGTCTCTGGCCATCTTGCAGCCTTTGCAGGCAGCAGTGCAGGTGGCGGTGACTCGCCCCTCAGCTGCACCAGGCACAGAATTCTCCAGGTCTGCCCCGCTTGATGGAAGAATATGTAAATCTGGCTCAATTCACAGCCACTCTTAACAGTTCAGTTGAAATTGCATCTAATTTAGGATCATTCATAATCCTCTTTGATGTAAATGACTGCAAATGTGGAGGAGCCCAGCACAAAGTCTGGAAATTACTTTGCAATGAAAACCCAACGGGAAGAGCGTCATAGTTGCTATAGCAACCGTGAGAGAAGCCCCGTTGCCCACGGTTACCCACAGTTACCAGATGTCAGTGGTGCTCCAGCTTTAGCTTTGAATGAGCCCCAGGAGCATGATGGAGAAGGGCAATGGGAACTGTAAAAGAGGGTCTGGATGACTGACTCTCCTTGTCCCCAGGCTCTGATGTCCCTTTGCAATTTTTTTTTAAAGCCCTGATGGTTTCATGAAGAGCCTATCTAATTATAGGCTATTGAGATGTCACTTAGGAATCTCAGACCCTTAGAGTGTCCCCCCTTTTAAAAGGCCTTTTTTTTCCCTTTTCCCTTTTCTTTATTTGATCTTTGTTAAACATTTAAAATAAGTAATACATATAAAGTTGGGGCAAACCGGGGGATGATGGATTCCTTTAGGCTCTTGGCTATGTTACATAAAAGAATTTAAGAACATCCTGGTTTTGTTAGGCCAGTAATTTATGGAGAAGTGGGAGAAGAGATCAGGATTACCTACCTGGACCTGCAGATGCAGGCTCCTCTGGGCAGAGAGACCATTTTGGGCTTGGGGGCTATCTTTTTTTTTTTAAGTTTTATTTATTTATCCATCCTCCCCACCCCCACCCCCACCCCCACCCCCATTTCTGCTCTCTGTCCTTTTGCTGTGTGTTCTTGTATTCTAATTAGGTGGCTCTGGGAATCAATCCTGGGACCTTCTAGAGTGGGAGAGAGGTGATCATTCTCTTGCACCACCTCAGTTCTCTGGTCTGCTGCATCTCTTACTGTCTCTCCTCTGTGTCTCTTTTTTTGCATCATCTTGCTGCACCAGCTCTCTGTGTGGGCCAGCACTCCTGCGCGGGGCAATACTCTGCACAGGCCAGCACTCTGTGCAGGCCGGCACTCTGCTTGGGCCAGCTCGCCACATGGGCCAGCTTGCCTTTACCAGGAGGTCCTGGGCATTGAACCCTGGACCTCCTAAATGGTAGATGGGACCCCAATTGCTTGAGCCACATCCGCTTCCCTGGGTGCTATCTTTATTAAGCTGTTAGTTACTCTTCCCTTTCCTAATGTTGGGGGAGGGGCCCCAGCTGTTTGCTGTTCTGATTGGTTATCCCACCCGTCAGTTCTTCAGGGGCCAATGGTGGGGGCCCTTGAGGGTATCTGGGGCTTTCCCTTGATCTCTAATGAGATCTTGTTCCAATCTTGTTCCAAATGGGGCTCTCAGGGGTCCTTCCAGCAGCCTTCTTGGTGGGGTCTTTCCCTTGGGGGGTTTCCAGGTGGGGTTCCTTGGCCACGTGTTTCATGATCATGTGTTTCTGCCAGGTCTTAGACTTGTCTTCCCTTTTCCTAAACTAACCTGTCTCACGTACGTGTGGTTCAGACCACACGAAAATGTGAAACTTATGGAAAATTCTCCTTTCTCCTTTTGCCCCTATCTGCTCACTTCCTCCCTTGTCTGAAAGGTATTTGTTTTTTTCATTCCTGTAGAAATCCATGCAAAAATATATTCCTTTCCTCTTCTTTTCACACAAAAGGCAGTATATCATATGCACTTTCTGCATCTTGCTTTTTCCTCTTAAAATATCTTGAAGATTGTCTCATATCAATCTGTAAGAGTTTCCTTAACCTTTTTTATAGGGGCAAAGTGTCCTGATACTGGAGTGTAACAAAATTTATTCACCTATTCTCTATTGAGGGGATTTTTATGGTTTCCTGTACTTTGCTATCATAAAAGAAGACTGCAAGGACTAGCCTCATTTTAAGGTCATTTTGCAAGGATAGGATGACTTATCTTAAAAATAAATTTCTGGATGTAAAATTGCTGGGTCAAAGAGTAGATGGATTTGCCATTTTAAATTGCCCTTCATAGATTTTGTATACATTTGCATTCCCACCAGCAATGTTTGTGAGGCCATTTCCCCACAGCCTCAAGCAAAGAATGTTTTGCCACACTTTTGGGTTTTTGCCAGTTTGGTAGGTGAGAAATGATATCTCATTTGGGTCAAAATCTGGATTTTTCTTAGTATGTATTTAATTTTATTGTACTATCTAGTCATAGGCTTATTTTTCCATTAGATTTTTGGCCTTTTCCTTAGGGAGAGCTCTTAATTAGATTAGCCCTTTATGATGAGTTCCAAAAGTTTTTAAAAAGATTTATTTTATTTATCTGTCTCCAACTCCTCATTGATTGCACTTGCTGTGTCTGTTTGTCTTCTTTGTTTCTTTATGAAGCACTGGGAACCGGATCTGGGACCTCTGATCTGGGAGGGAAGCACCTAGTTGCTTAAGCCACCTCTCTTCCTTGCTTTGTTGGGTCTCTCATTATGTTTTTCCTCTTGTGTCTCTTGTTGCAGCATCTTGTCACGTCAGCTCACTGTGCCTGCCTGTTGCACCAGCTCACTCTCCTGCTTGTCCTCTTTAGGAGACACTGGGAGCCTCTGCACCCTGCTTTGTTCTATCTCTCATTATGTGTTTCTTCTTGTGTCTTTTGTTGCATCATTTGTGTCAGTTTGCTGCATCTGTCCATTGTGCCAGCTCACTGTCTTCTTTAGGAGGCACTGGGAACTGAACCATGGACCTCCTACATGGTAGGCAGGAGTCCAATCACTTGCGCCACTTCCACTATCCCCCAATTTTTTTTAGGAGGTACCGGAGATTGAACCCAGGACATTGTTATGTGGGAAGCAGGTGCTCAACCACTGAGCTACATCTGCTCCCCTCAAAAATGTTTTAAATTCTGATTTTCCATTTATCTTTGACTTTGACTATACAGTGTGATGGATCAGAGTGTAGTCGCTTGAGCCAGGCTGTCTGGGTTCAGATTCCAGCCTTGCCACTAAAGTCACTCTGTGACTTTAGAAATTTAATTTACCGGTCTGTGCTTCATTTTCCTCATCTACAAATGAAATAATAGTGCCCACTATATAAGTTTTTGTGAATGCTTAATATATTTAAAGTGGTCAGAACAATGGTTTATGTGTGGAACACAATAAGCTCTGTATTTGGTAGTTCCTATTATTTTAATTCTTTTTTATGACTCCTGGATTTCATGTCATAGTTAAAAAGGCCTTAAGAAACTTTTTCCTGCATGCTCCTTTGCAGAGCCATGATTCTTTTCACCATTTCTATAAGGTTTAGCAGTGTAGCTGAGTAGTTTTGAGTGCTAGTTTTCAAGTTGGGCAGACCTGGGTTTCCATGACAGTTCTACCATTTAGTGGCCAAATGACCTTCAGCAAATCATTTCATCACCCTAAATGAGGATGAAAATGGCAGCTACTCACAAAGTGGCAAAGGAGATTGATGCTGTGACAGACATATGGTGACTGTGAATGCAAATAAATAACTGCCATTGTTTTTATGATCATGGTATCAGCCACATATTAGTCCCTTTAATTTTTATTTCTGGCTCTCTCTGCCTAGAGGAGCCCACACCAAATCTTGGTGTGTATGTCCATCCTTCTCTCCCATTTCTCAGCAAGTTCTGTTCTTTTCCTCCACTCCCCAATAAATTCTTTTTACTGCCCTAACTAAACTGGAGTGTTCTTAAATTCATTTATGCAACATAGCCAAGAACCTAGAGGAATCCAACACTTCCACCAACTACATTTGGCGAGTCATTGTCAGGAGAAAGTAAGTGAGTGGTACTCCCTGACACCCGCCGGAGACTGCTATTAAAGCGAAAGGAATTGCCAGCTAGGTACACTTATCCCAAGTGAAGCTAGCTGCCCAAGGAAGTGCCAGCTCACCAAAAGCACCTGATGGGGTGTATGAGTGCTAGTCATTGCATGGCCTGACATATCTCTTTAAGAGACAAAGCTAAGCAGCAATCAATACCTTCCAAAACAAGATATTAGTCCCACAGGAATTGCAGTTGGTTCCAACCACAGCATTAGACTGGTCTTCCCTGAACTTTGATAGAATAGCCAGAGAGGCTTATGCCCTGTCAGGCAGGGACTACTGCCCTAACCAGCAGGAAGTAACTACGGAAGAATGACCATCGCCCCTCAGCACCCCCTTAAGTATAAGGGTGTGAACTCTCTGAGGGGGAAGTTGAGGCAGGTTAGTATGGTGAAACAAGGAGAAGATGAGCTATAATGTGGCCAACAGACAACGTGGCCGGCTGACAACATGGCTGCAAGACCCTGCTGAGACCTTGAATTTAACCTTGAAGTCCCAGTTTCCCTTTCTGGCCCTGGATATTCCAAACAGGCCTTACCATTGGCCCCCACCATTGGTGGGGTAACCAGTAACAGCTGGGGCCCTTATCATTAGCAAGGGGGAGGAATAATTAACGGTTTTCGGGACTTGGAGTTGTCCTGGGTGATGCTGTAGGGACAGTTACCTGACATTGTATGTCCTCCCATGGCCCACTGGGTGGAACGTGGTAGAGTGTGGGCTATGATGTGGACCATTGACCATGAGGTGCAGCGGTGCTCAGAGACGTATTCACCAAGTGCAATGAATGTCTCATGATGATGGAGGAGATTGTTGTTATGGGGGGAGGAGTGGGGGGAGGGGGATGGGGGGTATATGGGGACCTCATATAATATTACATTTTGAATGTAATATTAAAAAAAAGACAAAAAAAAAAAAGGTAACCACATGAGGTAGAGCTCACGCTTTCTGCCTAGAGGAGCCCACACCAAATCTCAGGGTTTATTTCTGTCCTCTCCCATTTCTCAGCAGCTTCTGTTCTTTACCCCCATTTTCCAATAAATTATTTTTACTAATCTAACTAAAAAAATATTTCTCTGTCTTTCCAGTAGGTTATGAGTTCCCCAAGGGCAGCGACTGTCTTGTCTTCATCCCAAGACGATTGGGGTGAAACCCTGGACACCAGGGCGTGGTTATGGCTCAGGTGGAAATTTCAACCACGTCCTTTGGGATCTGCCTGCCCTGGGTCCTGTCAACATGGACCCTCTTTCTGGAGAGCAATTTCCCAGATGAGGAGGCCCATCAAGAAGATGGGCAGTCACCTCACGGGCCTCTGCCAGCAGGCTGACCCACTGGCCAGGCTGGGTAAGTATCGCTTTGAAAGGCTTCTCAAGCACTGCCAGGAGCCTCCAGAGTCCAGAGGCCTTTGGGGGACCCTTCTGCATTCTCCTGGCACCCAGGCTTCTGTCTGAGCCTCCAGCCAGGAGGCTTTTTTTTTTTGAGACGACAAGAGGGATCGAACCCAGGACTATGGGAGGCAGGTGCTCAACCACTGAACTATATTCACTCTGCTCAGTAAACCAACCCCTTGCAGCTTTCTAACAAGCCAGGAATTGAGTGAAAGCAACAAAAAATTTTGCAGGAAGGGAAAAAAGGATGGGGCATGACAAAACGACATAGAAGCCAACCAGAAAGAGCTCCCAGTGGTCAAAACTGAAACAATTTGAGCAACAAAATAAAAACCAATAGTACTGAATTATAACTCCAAAAATATAATAAATATCCATGAACCTATTGTGATATAAAGAAATGATTAAACGAATAAATGGAGAGAAGAGATAAATCTTTCTTGCAGAATGATTTCAAAGAATATATGCAGATACTGCCTCCTGCAGGAGGTGAATCAATTTCCTTCCCCTTGAAGGTGGGCTGGACTTAGTGACTCACTTTTAAAGAAGAGAATATGGAAAAAGAAAAATAGTAATTTTACAGTGAAGAAACTTGGCAGATACCATTTTAACCAAGTGAGCAGAGTTCACAACCCAGTGATAAATCCTGTTGACATCATGCAACCTCTGATATGCTGTGTTGAGAAGGGCTCTTCACATCTGTAGCCCGATGCACAGGCTATTCTGATGGTAGGTCTTGGGGGCCATCAGTCAACAGTGTATATGTGTTTCAGTGTTTGTATATGTGTCACATTTGTGTGAAAGTCTGTGTGTTTGTGTGAGGGAAGTATGCATGCATGTGCTTGAACAAAGTGACCAGAGGTTAGGGTGAAGAGGTAGAGTGCAGCAATTAGTGAAAAGCCTTGAAAGCTCTTCCATAGGAGATGGGAAGGAATTTTGGAGTTTTGCGATAACACCTGTGATCTCAGTCTTGAGAGAACTCTCAGGGCTATACGTCAAGATTTAGAACATACCCACATAGTCAAAGCATGGAAGTGCATGAGATGATCTAACAACAGTGGGATGCATTTAAGTTGGCTACAAATTCTGCCCCTCTTCCATGGAGAGGTGGAGCCTATTTCCCCACCCCATGACTGTGAGCTAGCCTGGAGACTTGTCTTGACCAACAGAAGGCAATAAAATGACTCTGTAACTCTTGAGCTGGGCCTTAAGAGATTGGCAGCGTCAGCCTTCCTTTTTCTCTTGAAAGTCAGCCACCATGTAATAAGTCCGATTACCTTGAGACCATCATTCTGTGAGGAAGTCTAAGATAGCTATGTGGAAACAGAGAGGCCACATGGAGAAGCACAGATGAACCACAAAAATGAGTGAGAGTTCCCTCTAGCCCAGCCACCGGTTGAATGTGGGTGAGTGAATGATCCCCGCTGATGCCACTATGGAGCAGAAAAGCCAGTCAGCTGAGTCCTACCTGAATTCCTGACCCACAGAATCATGAGCAAAGTAGTTGTTTTTTTTTAAGATTTATTTTATTTATTTATGCCCCCCTCATTGTTTGCACTTGATGCCTGCTCTCTGTGTTCATTTGCTGTGTGCCCTCTGTATCTGCTTGTCTTCTCTTTAGGAGGCAGTGGGTACTGAACTTGGGACCTCCCAAGTGGGAGAGAGGTACTCAATCTCTTGAGCTACCTCTGCTCCTGCTTTGTTGTCTCTTTCATTGTGTCTCCTCATTGTAGCTCCTTGTTGCATCATCTTGTTGTGTCAGTTTGGCTGTGCCAGCCCGTCATGCCAACTTACTGTTTTGCTAGTCTTCTCCAGAATGCACTGGGAACCGAACCCAGGACCTCCCATGTGGTAGGCAGGTGCTCAATTGCTTGAGCCACATCTGCCTTCTCTGAGTGGTTGTTTTGAGTCACCAAGTTGTTGTGTTGCCAGTGGCTGGGTTTCTAGGTTCTCACCTATGTTACGTAAAGGAATTTAAGGATATGCCATAGGCGAGCAAGTAAAGAGTTTATTGAGAAATGCAGAAAAGTGAGAGTACACACTTGAGGTTTGAGTGCAGGCATGCTCCAGGGCAAGATGCGCACTGGGACTGGCGCCTTTTAAAGGCTGGCCCTTCTTCCTGCCTCTTCCCCATATTAAGGACATATCTTAGCTAGTTACTGACCTGACTGGTTGCCTTTTTGCCTTCCTATTAGTTTATACTATAGACCACTCAAGCCAATGAGAACCAGCGGGGAGACCTGTCTGTTTCAAATTACTTGGGGCTTTTTGATCCCGGGAGTTTCAGACAGGGCCTCATGACCAGGTTCTTGGTGGGCTTTTTAGCTGTGACAGTTGAGATTTTGTGCCCAACCAGCTGCTTTCCCTCATTTCCTATATAACCTGTCTCAATGGGGTTGTTTGTTACAAGGCAATAGATGGTCCAAATAGCTGACTCTTTTAGATTATTCCAGACATGTCAAGTACAGTGTAAGCCTCCCCATTTAATGAGGATGAGATGCTATTATTAACTCCATTTTACAGAGGGAGAAGCTAAGGATGAGGGAACGCGCATAAGAGAAAAACAGCTAAGGAAACTGAGATAGAGCTGCACAGGGAAGAGGGAGGTAGCAAGGAGAGACAGGCCAGTCCTGAGCCATGAGATTGATTAGTTCAAAATATGTGCCTCCTTGGATTTTAGCAGCTTGAAGAAATCTATGCTTAAATGAGGATTTTCCCCGATAGGGATTGATATGCAAATCTATGCAAATAAATGTGCAACTCTTTGTGGGCCTCTTCAGATGGTTTTTGTTTTAACAGGATTAGTTCACTGGATCAATTCAATTGGGTAGAAAAAGTCAGTTGCAAATGGGATTTTCATATTACTAAGAGCTGGATTGAGTGTCAGGAACTTTATATATCTATTTATAACCCTCCCAACATAGAACAGAGCAACCTGCAGATGCAAACTGAAGACTGGATCTTCTACGTAGTTGGAACCCAGGTTTGCCAATGACCAGAGAAATGCAGAAGCTGTGATCTGAAGTAACGCTCTGCCTCTCCTATTAGGCTAAGGCATTTCACCCTAAGAGCCAAGTTCAAATGCTAAAATATCAACACCAGTTTCTCAGTTTCAACTGTAGGAAGCATACAGGTACATGATAAGAGTTTTATTTTATTTTAATTTTTAAAGATTTATTTATTTATTTCTCTCCCCCCTCCACCACCCCGTCGTCTGCTCTCTGTGTCCATTTGCTGTGTGTTCTTCTGTGTCCACTCGTATTCTCATGAGGCAGCACTGAGGATCCATGTCTCTTTTTGTTGCGTCATTTTGCCATGTCAGCTCTCCTTGTGAGCAGTGCCACTCTTGGGCGGGCTGTGCTTTTTTTGCGCAGGGTGGCTCTCCTTGCACTGGGGACACTCCTTGCGCCAGGGGCACCCTTATGTGGGGGCATCCCTGAATGGGCCGGCACTCCTTGTGCGCAGTGGCACTGCGTGTGGGCCAGCTCATCACACGAGCCAGGAGGCCCTGGGTATCGAAACCTTGGACCTCCCATATGGTAGGCAGATGCTCTATCTGTTGAGCCACATCTTCTTCCTGTGATAAGAGTTTTAAAGTAACATCTCCCCCCCTACCTCCCATAACTACCGAAAAAGGTGAGGGGGGAGGAATGGACTTGCAACTCTTATCCAAAGAGAAGCAGATAACAATGGAGGCTAAGTGTGCACACTCTGGAGTCAGGGACCTAGGATTGGAGTCTAGGTCCATTCCTTTCCAGTCCTAAGAACTGGGCCAAGTGGCTTTTACCCAATCTGTGTCTCAGTTTCCCCATCTGTAGCATGGGTATAATGGTGTGTCAACCAAGAAATAACAAACTAAGCTACCAGGGAACAAAGGTGTTTTTTGGGGGTCTTAGGATTGCAATTTGGGAAGCACAGATTCAGCTAGCAACCCAAATTGTGTCCCATCTTGGTGCCTCCAAGCATGGGTTTTTAAGGACAAAGATAAAGATTACATAAATTGTGTGTGATTCATGGATATTCAGGGGCTCTCCAAATGTCCTTAAGCTTAGTTTACTGAGTTCCTTAACTTGTTTGTTTCTGGCATCTGGATGTCCTTAGTGTTTTGAGGAACACTGCTACTTGTGGTTGTGCATTTTTTGGCAGCTTGTGTTATCTGGCTGAGCTTTGTACGAGAGTAACCTCCAAAATGACCTCCTGACTCCATAGTAACTATATATATTTTTTCGTAGGTACTGGTGTTGGGGATTGAACCTGGTACCCCTATGTGGGAAGCCAGTGCTCAACCATTGAGCCACAGTAGCTTCCCTGAGTTGTTTTTTTTTTTTTTTTAGGAGGCATCAGGAACTGAACCTAGGACCTCCCATGTGGGAAGCAGGCACTCAACTGCTTGAGCCACATCCATTTTGTTTTATTTCTTTTTACAAGTGGTATCAACTGCTAGGGTTGATCTGGGGATTAAATGATTTTATTCACTTTAGGTACTTGAAAGCTGGTATTAAGTCACTGCCCAGTAAATGTTAGTAAGTGCCCAGGAAATAATGAAGATTTTAATGAGAAGGAATTTCTTAATTAGTCTGAACAATCAACAAAGCAGAAGTCCAAGAAAATAATCAATATTTGGCCACTTTTTAAAAAAGATTTATTTTATTTATTTATTTTCCTCCACCCCCTTGTTGTTTTTCACTTGCTGTGTCTGTTCATCTTCCTTATTTCTTTAGGAGGCACTGGGAACTGAACCTGGGACCTCTGATGTGGGAGGGAGGTGCCTAATCACTTGAGCCACCTCTGCTTCCTGATTTGTTGTGTCTCTTATTCTGTTTTTCCTCTTCACATCTCTTCTTGTATCATCTTGTTGTATCAGCTCACTGCACCTGCCCATCATGTCAGCTTGCTATCTTCTTTAGGAGGCCCTGGGATCCAAACCAGCTACCTTCAATGTAGTAGGTGGGAGCCCAGTTGCCTGAACCAAATCTGCTTCACTCCATTGTTTTTCTTTTTCTTTTCTTTCTTTTTTTTCTTTAACTCTGTGACATGTGAAATCTGGCTGGATTCAGATTTAAAGCATGTTGAGACAACCACCAAGATGGTGGCAGAGTAAGGCACTTATGGAGTCAGCTCATGCTATAGGGCAGTTGGTAATCACCCAGAGCTAACTAAAGCACCTGTTTGGAGGCTCCAGGAGACCAGAAGAGCATCCTGCAACATCCTTGAAAGAATGGAAGAAGGAGATTGCCCATCTGCAGCAAAGATTAGTGAGTAGAGCACTCCATACCACGGAGGTCGGTGCGCATCATCCACTGGCAGCGCAAGCTGCCTTGGGAGCCCCTGGCATGAGGGAAAGCCGGACTGACTGAAAATCACAGTGAGGGTAGGGACCGGCTTCTTTCACCCAGATTGGACTGCAGCCCTAGTCTAGGCTTCAGCCCTATTTCTAGCAGGGAGAAAGCTGGCAGGCTCTGCACCAGCCTCTACAGGTATCTGAAGGTACATTTGGTTGGCACAGACTGAATAGTTGGAAGTCTACCAGAACAACTTTGGTCATTTTAGACCTGCACAGCATAGATGGCTGCCCATACCTGCAACTCCATCCGTGCCCCAGGCAGGGAAGCAAGGGTCATGAAGAGTCATTAGTCTCTCTGGGCAACTACAGTCTAAGCCTGCATGACTTGGATTTTAACACACAGCTGTGGCTCTGTCCTTACCCCTGGCAAAGGAGAAAGCTGGGAGAAGCTTCATCTGTCCTTTGGGCAATGTGGGCAGCTTGACCCTCCACAGCTTACAGTACCAACTACATCCTTGGCTCCTACTATGCAACCAGCAAGGGAGAAAGGGCAAGAAAGCCCTAAACCAAAGAGAGAAACTTCACCCAGATAAAATATATCTAGTAAGCCAGATGCCAAGACACCAACAAAAAACTGCAGTCCACACCAAGAAATAGGAAGATATGGCCCAGTTAAAGGAATAAGATAAGCCTGCAGATGTCATAAAGGAGTTGAGACAACTAATCATAAATGTTCAAACAGATCTCAAAAAATTCAATGAGGTGACTAAAGAGATTAAGGATATTAAGGAGACATTGGATGAGCACAAAGAAGAATTTGAAAGCATACATAGAAAAATAGCAGATCTTGGAAACGGACTTTGGCCCAGTGGTTAGGGCGTCCGTCTACCACATGGGAGGTCCGCGGTTCAAGTCCCGGGCCTCCTTGACCCGTGTGGAGCTGGCCCAAGCGCAGTACTGATGCGCGCAAGGAGTGCCCTGCTACACAGGGGTGTCCCCCGCGTAGGGGAGCCCCATGCGCAAGGAGTGCACCCGTAAGGAGAGCCGCCCAGCGTGAAGGAGGGAGCAGCCTGTCAAGGAATGGCGCCGCCCACACTTCCCGTGCCGCTGACGACAACAGAAACGGACAAAGAAACAAGACGCGGCAAAAAAAAAGACACAGAAAACAGACAACCGGGGGAGGGGAGGGGAATTAAATTAAAAAAAAAAAAAATTAAAAAAAAAAGAAAAAGAAAAATAGCAGATCTTATGGGAATGAAAGGCATGATAAATGTAATAGAAATACACTGGAATCATATAATAGCAGATTTGAGGAGGCAGAAGAAAGGATTGGTGAGCTTGAAGAAATGGCCTCTGAAAGCAAACGTACAAAAGAATAGATGAAAAGAATGGAAAAAAATTGAACAAGGCCTCAGGGAACTAAATGACAGCAAGAGACATGTAAACACACATGTCATGGGTGTCCCAGAAGAAGAAGAGAAGGGAAAAGGGGCAGAGGGAATATTTGAAGAAATAATGGTAGAAAATTTCCCAACCTAATTGAAGGACATGGATATCCATGACCAAGAAGCACAACATACTCCTGTCCAAATAAATCTGGAGAGACCAACTCCAACATACTAATCAGAATGTCAAATGCCAAAGACAAAGAGAGAATTCTGAGAGCAGCAAGAGAAAAGTAATGTATAATATATAAGGGATACCTAATAATCTTAATAAGATTAAGTGTTGATTTTCATTAGAAACCATTGAGACAAGAAGGCAGTGGTATGATATATTTAAGATACTGCAAGAGGAAAAACTTCCAGCCAAGAATCTTATACCTGGCAAAATTGTCTTTAAAAAAGGAGGGTGAGTTTAGAATATACACAGATAAATGGAAATGGTGAGTTTGTAACCAGGAGACCAGCTTTGCAGGAGATACTAAAGGGTGTGCTACAATCTGAAAAGAAAAGACTGGAGAGAGAGGCTTGGAAGAGTCTAGAAATAAAGATTAGTAAAAGTAACTAAAAGTCTCAAAAGAGTGGTGAAAATGAAGTATGACAGATAAAACCCAAAGGTCAAAATGGGCGAAATAAGAACTGCATTTATAGTAATAACATTGAATGTTAGTGAATTAAACTCCCCAATCAAAAGACACAGTTTGGCAGCATGGGTAAGAAAATAGGAGCCATCTATATGCTGCGTGCTAGAGATTCACCTTAACCCAAGCATACCAATAGATTGAAAGTGAAAGGCTGGAAAATGATATCCCACACATGCAGTAACCACAAAAACAAAAACTAAAAAGCCAGAGTAGCTAGATTTATATTAAATTAAATAGACTTTAAAAGACACTTGTAATGTGCAATCTGAGGAAGATGACAGGCAAAAAAAATCCATTTACAATAGTGACTAAAAGAATCAAGTATTTAGGAATAAACTTAATCAACAATGTATAGTACTTGTATTCAGAAAACTAAAGCTCTTTGTTAAAAGAAAGAAAAAAAACCTGAATAATTGGAAGAATATTCCATGCTCATGGATTGGAAGACTAAATATCATTAAGAAATCAATTCTATCCAAATTGATATACAGATTCAAAGCAATCCTGATAAAAATTCCACCAGCATTTTAAAAATAAACGGAAAATATGATTATCAAATTTATTTGGAAGGGTAAGTGGTCCCAAATAGCCAGAAACATCTTAAAAAGGAAAAGCAAAGTTGGAGGACTCTCACTTCTGGACTTTAAATCATATTACCTAACTACAGTGGTAAAAACAGCATGGTACCTGCATAAAAACAGACACATAGATCAATGGAACTGAACTAATGGTTCAGAAAGAGATCTTCACTATGGCCAAGTGATTTTTGACAAACCTGTCAAACCCACCCAGTTCGGGCAGAACAGTTCATTCAACAAATGGTGCTGAGAGAACTGGATATCCACAGCCAAGAGAAGGAAAGAGGACCCTTATCTTACACTTTATACAAAAAGTAACTCAAAATGGATAAAAAAATCTAAGTATAAAAGCAAGAATGATAAAGCTTCTAGAAGAAAATATAGGAAAATATCTTCAAGCCCTGGTAGTAGGTGCTGGATTCTTAAAGGAGATAAGAGGAGGACTGAGATGGACTACTGATATTTAATGTATATAGAAGTTTTAATTAGCTTTATTGTAAAAGTGTGGAAATGTATAAAGTGGATGATAACTCATTATAGATGGTTTATAAATAGGAATGTGGCTGAAAAGGGTAGTCTAGGGATGTAAATGCCAATTAAAAGAAAGCTAGAGAATAATCTAGGGACTGAATAACACAGTAAACCGAGGGGTGGATAAGAATTGTAGCTGATGGTACAGATGCAAGGGTGTCCTTTGTGAGCTAGAGTGGATGTATATTACTATTGAAGGGTGGTGGAATGTGGAGAAGCATGGGAAAAATACATCTGGAGTGACCTATGGATGTAATATTCATACATCTATGCCAAAGATGTGTTGTGTTGATAATGGGGGAGTATGGAAAAGGTGTGCCAAATATATGCTATGGACCATGGTTAGTGGACTGATGATATTATCTCATAATCTATAACAAATGTTCCACCATGGTGTGGTGTGTTGATGGGGGGTGTTATATGGGAATTCTGCACATGTGCATGATTATTTTGTAAGTTCACAACTTCTGTCCTAAAAATATATTTTAAAATAATAAGAGGGTGGGTAGGGGAAAAAATACACCATGTGTAAGATAAGGACTATAGTTAGTAATAAGATTTTGATGATATTATTTCAACATTTGTAACAAATGTCTTGCAACAATGCAAGGTGTTGGTGAGGGACCCCTGTATGATGTTGCACATGTTTGCTTTGTAAGTTCACAATTTTTACTATACACCTATTGTTTTTTTTTTTTTTAATGATTTATTTATTTATTTATTTATTTATTTCTCACACCTTCCCCACCACATCCCTGCCCGGGTTGTCTGTTCTCTGTGTCTACTTGCTGCGTCTTCTTCTTTGTCCGCTTCTGTTTTTGTCAGCGGCATGGGAATCTGTGTTTCTTTTTGTTGCATCATCTTGTTGTGTCAGCTCTCTGTGTGTGTGGCACCATTCTTGGGCAGGCTGCACTTTCGCACTGGGCGGCTCTCCTTACGGGGCGCACTCCTTGCATGCGGGGCTCCCCTACACGGGGGACACCCCTGCATGGCACGGCACTCCTTGCGCGCATCAGCACTGCACATGGGCCAGCTCCACACGGATCAAGGAGGCCCGGGGTTTGAACCGTGGACCTCCCATGTGGTAGACGGACGCCCTAACCACTGGGCCAAGTCCACTTCTCCCTGATGCAGCAATTTGATGCAACAAAAAAGAGATGCAGTTCCCAGTGCCACTAACAAGAATACAAGTGGGCACAGAAGAACACACAGGAATGGACACAGAGAGCAGACAACAGGCGGGGGCGGGGTGGGGTGGTGCAGGGAAGGGGAGAGAAATAAATAAAATAAATCTTAAAAAAGAAAACAACTATCACTGCTCTGACTTGTGAGTTCTAGATTTGAGATGACAGTGACCATACTTGAGTGAGATAGGCAGTATACGTATTATATCAAAATCATAGCAAGTCTTGAATAAATTCACCTGCACCAAATCCATATCAAAGTCATTAAATCTCTCATATTCTTTCACTTTTAAGGACCCTTGTGATTATATTGGACCCACCTGCATAATCCAGGATCCTCTCCCTATTTTAAGGTCAGCTGATTAGCAACCTTAATTCCATCAGCAGCCTTAATTCCCCTTTGCCATGCAACACAGCATATTCACAGGTTCTGGGGATCAGGATGTGGCTGACTTTGGGGAGCCCTTATCCTGCCTACCATGATGCTAACACAATTAATAATACTCCTTAATATAACTAATGGCAGGTCTATATTCAATTTTCCTCCTCACTTTCCTGAAAAATGTCTTTGTACAGTTGGTGTGTTCAGACCAGGACCAAAACAAGGCCCACACATAATTTGGATATTGTATTTCTTAAGGCTCTTAACCTAAAAATGTGTCTCCTTTCCCTTTCTTCCCACCCTCCATCTTTTCCCTTACTGCGAATCTGTTGAAGAAATTGGACCAATTGTCCTGTAGAATGTCCCATATACTGAATGTATTTGATTGCCTCTTCATGGTATCATTTAACCTGTTCTCCCTCCCCTCCAAATTTCCTAAAACAGGAAATTAGATCTAAAACTTGGGTAGATTCAGGTTCAACTTTGTTAAGGAAAACTTCAGATTACATCAGTTCAGGGGGCTCAGATTATCTGGTTATACCACTTATAGTGCAGGTAAAATTATAACTTTCCATTTGTATAGTTACTCATCCACTTTTTCTAATGATTTTAGTATTGTTTCCCAAATCAATTGTTTCATGAAGAATTGCAAAATGATGATTTTCAAATTCTCTCATACCATCTTGGTCTAATAGTTAGAATTGGTGTATAAGAGGAATTTTCCCTCATCAGTTAGGACTATTTACAGCAGAGGTTCTTTTTTGTTCCACAGACCCCTTTGCCAGTTAGGTCAAAACCATGGATGCCTTACTAAGTCCACACTACACTGTGTATTATTTAATAAATATATCACATCTGCACCAACACGTCCCCACAAGAATAGTTTCTTTGAATTTCAATTCAAGCTCATGGACCTCTTGTTAAGAACCCCTGATTTATAGGCATGATAAATTCTCAGAGTGAGCAGTTGTTGCTTTACCTTCTTCCAATGATGAACAGTGAGTTTTAGTTTTTCCTATCTTTCTGTTTCCTTTTTTAGTGTTAATAGGAATTCATAAATTGTTTTATATGTTCCATGTGTTTAAATCAGTTGTAGTCATTTTACTTTTTGATGCTCAGATTGTGTCATTTTGATCAATAGGAGTCCTTTAAGTTGTTTCTTGTGTCCTGTTAAAATGACTCCACTAGTTTTAACAGCTAGCTTGCTTTCCGCACAAAGTAACCCAGTCATTTCTTTCCTCAAACCTGGAACCAGCTATTTCTGCATGATCTCTGGCTATCTTTGTGGGGAATGGTGATTAGGGCCAGGAAAGCTCTGTGCTGCTTTTCAGTCCTTTGCATTATTTCTAGACCTTTTCAGGGGCCAGTGCTACTTATAGTTCTTCATAAAGAAAAAAACATAATGGTTTCTACTGATACTTCCAGTCTAAATTTAACATTACAAGGCTTTAATGTAACTTCTTAGATTTTATCCTTCTCTTTTCTCTTAAAAGGAAAATTTTGGTTTCTAATATCATTAACACAAGTACTTATTTATTTTTCCTGGCTAGTTTCAAAATAATTTAAATACTGAATATATTTATTTATAAACTTTTTTACTGTGATAATATCTATAAAATTCAACTTTCCCATTTTAAGTATTTCACATATACAATTCAGTACAACTAATTATAGTCACAATATTGTGGTACCATCATCAAAATCCACTATCCAAAATTTTCATCCTCTCAAACAGAAACTTTTCATCTATTAAGCAATAAATCCTATATGTATTACTTTTTGTCCCTTCATATTGAAATTTTATTGGTTGTGTGGCAGTTTGATATTGTTTATGAATTCCAAAAACAGATATTAGATTATGTTTGTAAACCGGTCTGTCCCTCTGGGCATATTAGATTATATTGGGTTCAGAGGTTTCATTTTTACTTGATTAAATAATGATTAAGGCTTTGATGGGGCCATGTCAGTAGGGTGCTGCATCCGTGCTGCCTTGGTAGGCGGGGTCTCACAGAGAAAAGACATGGCAGAGAACAGAGTTTTGAGTTTTTAATGCTGGAGCCTGGGAAGTAAGCACACAGAGGAGCAGAGAGAAGGCTCGATTAGACACGGCAAGGCCCTGGAAAGAGAGATGAGCCGGTTTCTTGATAGTCTACAGCTGGCCTTGTGGAGACAGCAGAGCATTTGAGCCTGCAAAAAGGCAAGCCCCGAGAAGAGAGGAACCCAGGAAGCCTGAACCTTTGCAGATGTCGGCAGCCATCTTGCTCCAACACATGGAATAGACTTTGGTGAGGGAACTAATTTATGCTTTATGGCCTTGTATCTGTAAGCTTCTACCCCAAATAAATATCCTTTATAAAAACCAACCATTTTCTGGTATTTGGCATCAGTACCCCTTTGGCTGAGTAATACAGGTTGTTTTGAAGTTGAGCATGTAGGACCATGAAAAATTTGTATCCAATTCTTAATGTATATACCAAAATCTAAAAAGCTGTAATTCTTTTTTAAAGTTATGCCAGTAACTTTGCAGCTTAAAGGAAATTTTATTTAAGAGGATATCAAGTACCAATATCTTCAAATGGTGATAAGCTGTCACATCGTAAGTCCCACTAATTCACAATTTAATATCATACAGACTACATACATTTCCAGTCTTTCACAGCATGTGATGAAGTTATTAGGAAAATTGGATGGCCACAGCCAAAGATGTTGCAAAATACATGCAATTCTGATGGGGAGAACCAAGTTCAGGGAGCATTTTCTTTAAGAAATAATTCTGCTAAAAACACAGGAATAGAAGTGATTTGAATGTTTAAGATGTTGAATGCATGACTGTGACTCCAAATTGCCAGTTAATGTGTATTGTATTATAGGATATAAAAACTGCTTCCTCTGTCTATGGAATGTTACATTGACATCCAAGACCATCAAAGGCTCTTATAATTTAATATCCCATTATTTTATGGTTGTATCAAAATAATGAACAGCCAGAAAATGATTTTACCTCTAAAAAAAGCATTTACACTAAAAAAATGTAATGAGGTGGGATCCAATCTCCTTCTTAAAAATGTTTCTGGAAATGTGGGAGGGGTGGAGGTGGGGCATATGGAAATCCCCTATTTTTTTAATGCAACATTTATGTAATCGAAATCTTCTTTAAAAAGAAAATAAAATAAATTTTTTTTTTTTACAAATGTTTCTAGAACTGCTTAAAACTGGCTGCTAAAAACTGGAGCAGGTGTATCTCAGTGGTTGAGCACCAGCTTCCCACATATGAGGTCCTGGGTTCAATTCCCTGCCCTGGTACCTCAAAAAAAAAAAAGCAAAACAAAACTGGCCTTTACACAAAATAGTTGAGTAGTTGATAAAAATATCCCTCTGCAGCTGGTTTATAAATGGGATGTGGTTAGAAAGGATAATCTAGGGTTATAAATGTCATTTGAAAGAAAGCTAGAGAATAATCTAGGAAGTGAATAACACAATGAACCCAGAGGTAAATGAGAATTGTGGTTGATGGTACAGATGCAAGAGTGTCCTTCTGTGAGCTAGAGCAGATGTACATCACTATTGCAGGGTGGTGGGAATGTGGAGAAGCATGGGAAAAATATAACCGGAGTGACCTGACTATGGACTATGGTTAACAGTTATAATGTAATATTCATGCATCTATACCAAAGATGTACTGTGCTGATAACGGGGGAGTATGGAAAAAGTGTGCCAAATGTGTGCTATGGACCATGGTTACTGGTAATAGTCTGATGATGTTATCTCATAATCTGTAATGAATATTCCATCATGGTGTGGTGTGTTGATAGAGGTGTGTTATATGGGAATTCTGCACATGTGCATGATTGTTTTGTAAGTTCACAACTTCTGTCATAAAAATATATTTAAAAAATAATAATACGGTGGATTGGGGAGAAAAAGCACCAAATGTAAGATGAAGACTATAGTTCATAGTAAAATTTTGATGATATTCTTTCATCATTTGTAACAAATGCTTCACAACAATGCAAGGTGTTGGTGCAGGGTTGATGTATAGGACCCCTGTATGATGTTATGAATGTTTGTTTTGTAAGATCACAACTTTTACTATATACTTATTGTTTATGTATGTTCATATATGAATGACTTACTTCAATTAAAAGAAAAAAAAAAGAGACTCAAGAGACCAGGGAGCAGATGTGGCTCAAGTGGTTGAGCACATGTGGGTACACATCCCACATGGGAGGTCTGGGTTTGGTTCTTGGTTCCTTCTGAAAAAACAACAACAAAAAACAAATAACAAGCAAAAAATCAAATGAAAAACCCAACTCAGGGAAGCGGATATGGCTCAGTGGTTGAGCGCCAGCTTCCTACATACGAGGTCCCAGGTTCAATTCCTGGCCCTTGGTACCTAAAAAAAAAAAAAGAGAGAGAGAGAGAGATGACAACCAAACAGAAAGCATGATAGTGGATTTGATCCTGGAATGGGAAAAAAAATGCTGTTGAGGAAATTGTGGGACTAGTTGGTGAAGTGAACATGGGCTGTGAATTAGATAACTTTGATGTATCCCTGTTAAATTTCCTAAATTTAGTAATTGTACTGTGGTTATAAAGAGAATGCCCATATTCTTAGAAAATATATACTGAGCTATTTAGGGGCAATATATATATATATATATATATATATATATATATATATATATTCAGAGGAATATATATATATTCCTCTGATACAGGGACCACTAAGGTATAGTATACCACAGCAATCATACTTGGCTCGTTTTTCTCTCCTGCTTTGCCAGAGGCTGGTCTCTCCTCATTTTCAGTTTCTCCATTTTCTGCAGGTCAATCATCTTTAGTTTCTTGGTTAGCCACTTTGACCTGCTTTCCTTTTGCTCCCATTTTCCCTTTTGGTTGTGCTTTACTTGTCTGAAGATTTATCCTTTCCTGCTGTCTTTTTTGGCTTTGTTTCCACTTTGGCAGGAGCAGGTTTTGCTGTCAAACTTGCCAACCTCCTCTTGGGCTCCCTGGCACCAGCCCTTCGGCTGAGCTGACCTTGGCCTTGGGCATCCTGGCAGTGGGGAGGGTGAGCCGTCACTCATTCTGCCCTCTAAATGTGACTTTTAACCATGAGAAGACTGAAGGGTTTTAAAATCTCTTTGTAGTTCTTTTTGTCAGGAGACTACATCTCGTTAAGTATGTATGGTCAATATCTGTGTTCTAAAAGCACCCAGATAGTTGTTTTTTCTAAGTGGTTTTGCTCCCAAGTTGATAGTCAATTAGGTTTTTTTGTTTTTAGGGGTTTCTTCCTCCCCCTTTTTTTCTCTATCTTTTTGAAAAAGTAAAATATTTTAAAATATTTGCATGAGTCTAAAGTTGAAGCTATATAATTAAATATTTTTTAAAATTTTGCTTTTATCATTCCTCCTCTCCTCTTCCCTATCTGTGCCATCGGCAACCACCAGTGGAGCTTTTTAAAAAAATTTTGTTTTATATTTTTACAGATATAAGAAAATATATTTGCTTTCATCAATTACAGCAAATACTGGGACTTATTCCACACCAGCACATAAACATTATCCTTACTCCCTTTTATGCCTGGAAAGTATTCAACTATAGATGTACCATTGTGTATTCAGTCAGTTCCCTATCAATGGACATTTGAGTTGTTTCTAATCATTTACTATTACAATACTGTAATACCATTGTTGACCAAGAAATTACAGACTAAGCTGCAAGGCAACCAAAACATTTTTTTGGGGGTCTTAGAATTGCAGTTCAGGGAACACAGATTAAAGCAGCTACCCAAGTTGTGTCCCACCTTGGATCCTCTAAGCAAAGGCTTTTAAAGAAAAAGGAGATCATGAAGTTGTTTGTAAAAAATTATGATTGGTGGATGGTACCTGGGGCTTTCCAAACATCCTTCGGGTTAGACAGTTTACTGATTTCTCTATGTTGTCCTTGGTTCATGGTATCCAGATGTCCTTAGAAACATTGTTGCACATCTTAGCAGTTTGTGGTATCTGCCTGAGACCTGCATAAGAGTAACTTCCAATGGTCTCCCAACTCCATTTTAAGTCTCTTAGCCATAGTAACTCCATTTTGTTTTATTCATTTTCTCACCATGATAAATAACCTGTGCATTTATTATTTTATTCTTTGCCAGTGTATCTGCCCCATTCGGTTTTTGAAAAATGAATTTTATTTTTAGAACAGTTTAGATTTACAGAAAAATTGCAAAGATAGGACAGAGAGTTCCCATAAACCCCACACCCAGTTTCCCTTATTATTAAAATCTTGCATTAGTTCATTTGCTATAATTAACAAAAAAATGTTGATACCTTTTTTTAAAATTTATTTTTTATTGTCTTTTTTTTAAAAGATACATAGCTCACACAAAATTGATACCTTATCATTAACTAAAGTCTATACTTTTTCCAGATTTCCTTGGGTTCTACCTACTGTCCTTTGTCTGGCCTGGGATCCTATCCAAGATAGCACTTTACATGTAGTCATCATATCCCTTGAGGCACACCTTGGGCTCTTGGTTTCATAGAATTTTCTTATTTTTGATGACCTTGGCAGGAGTACAGGGCAGGTGTTTTGTCTGCTGTCCCCATATTGGGGTTGGTCTGATGTTTCCCCCATGATTAGTAGGGAGTTAAGGAGTTCTGAGAGGAAGACCACAGAGGTAAAGTGCCATTTTCATCCCATCACATCAAGGGTATATGCTATCAACATGGCTTATTTCTGTTGGTGTTGACCTTGATCATCTGGCTGCAGCTGTGTTTGTCAGACTTCTCTACTGTAAAGTGACTTTCCCCTTTTCCATACTGCACTCTTTGGAAGGTAGTCACTAAGCGCACACTTAAGGAATGGGGGCATATGTCCACTCCATAAGGGCAGAGTATCTACATACATTACTTAGAAGTCTTAAGTGTGGGAGATTTGTCTCTTCTCCCCCATTTATTTATTTATTCAATAATTTAATTATATCGGTATGGACTCATGGATTCTTCCAATACCGTGTTATAATCCAATACTATTTTATTTACTTTGTTGCTCTAAATGTTCCCGATTTGGCCACTGGGAGCTATTTCAGTTGTTTTCTGTGTCCTTTTGACAAATCTTCATCCTTGTGGGATTTTTCTTTTGAACACTTCCTCCTTTCTTCCCCTCACTCCTGAGATGGCTCCCTTGTTTTTTTGCTCATGTTTTTGCTCATTGTTTGCACTAATTTTTTGCTTATTGTCTGCTTTTTGTCTACTTGTTGTTTTTTCTCATTGTCTGCTCATTGTTTTTGCTCACTGCTCACCGTTTGTCTTCTTTAGGTGTGGATCAAGCAGTTGTGTGCCTGCCTCCCACACGAGAGGTCCTGGGTTTGGTTCCTGGTGCCTGCTGGAAAAAACACAACACAACAAAACAAAAGACGAACAAAACAAATGATAAAACCAATGCAGAGAAGCCAATGTGGTTCAGTGGTTGAGCACTAGCTTCCCACATATGAGGTGTTGGGTTCAATCCCCAGCTCCTGGTATCTCAAAAAAAAAAAAAACCCAAAAAAATCCTTATCAGATATATGGTTTCCAAATCATCGCCCCCATTCTGTAGATTGTCTTTTCAGTTTCTTTATAATGTCCTTTGATGCACAAAAGTATTAAATTTTGATGAAGCCCTATTTATCTAGTTTTTCTTTAGATGTTCACGCTTTTGGTGTCATATCTAAGAATCCATTGCCAAATGCTGGTCCTGAAGATTTCCCCTGTGTTTTCTTGTAAGAGTTTTATGATTTTAGCTCTTACGTTTAGGTCACTGATCTATTTTGAGTTAATTTTTGTACATGGTGTGAGGTAGGGGTTCAATTTCATTCTTTTGCATGTGAATATCCAGTTTTCTCTATATGCAGATTTTGAGTTTCCTCCCTCAGTGGTTTCTTCCATTCTATGGTTTCTCCCAGTTGCTTTGGCAGCTTTGAACTGTCTCTCCTGACTCCATAGCCAATAAGACTGCAGATTCTCTGCTTAACTCTGTCTGCCTTGCCAAGGAGACTGGGGAGTGTATTGAGGACAAGGGCCACTCTGCTTTTGCCAGACTCACCTTCTTGTTCTTCCTTAGTAACTGCCTCAGGACCTTTGCCATTCTGTTCTTTCTTCCTGGAATGGGCTTTCTCCACCCTATTTAAAATTGTAAGTCCATATTCCACATGCTACTCCTACAGTCCCTTTCCACCTTTACTTACAAACATCTTGTTAATTCACTGTCTTCCCTCATAAGGACGTAAGTTCCATAAAGGCAGGGACTTTGGTTTGTTTGTTCACATGGCCCAGGACAGGTGATATTGAATAAATCAGGAACGTATATTAACTGAGCTCTTTAGTACTGAAAAGATTTATCTAGGGTATTTCCCAGACATATTGTGAAATTGGTGCATTTTTTCTTGTGCTAGTTCTCTTTGCTCCTAGAGAGTCTTTCCTACAGCTCCTCCCTTGAGATGTTACACATCTCTGCGGCATTTAATAAAATGTCAGTGAATTTGGTGCCTGTGGGGTTTAAGTTATTTTTATCAGAAATAATCCAGGAAAACATGGTTATTTTTTGGTACTTTGTTATCATTGCATATACTATATCAGTGTTACAGTGTTTCTAGAGTTAATGGATGGTTTCTAGAATCAATAGGACAAAGATAAGAAACAAAAGAGGATGTTGGTTTAATAATCATTTACATAACGCACTTACGGGTCCATCTAAATTATGCATTGTTGACCTTTAAATTAATTAAGGCTTAATGAGATGATTTCATTATGTTTAAAGATGGAATGTAATTATTTTTATGTTCTTTATTGTTTTTGAAGCTTATTTATGCTTTTTCCTCCATAAAAGCCCAAGTGTATTTCCTTCTTATTGAATTTTTGAGCTGTTTTCTGGTTTGAGGTTTGCTGAAGTCTGATCTCACTTAAGTATGGTGTTATTAAATTATTTGTCTAATTTCCCAGGGCACACTACTGTGACTTTTGCTTTAATGGAGATTTATATTTCTGCAAGAGCTAAACTTTGTGATTTAAAGTGGGACTGTTTTCAAATGTAGTTTGCAATGGGAATCTTTATTTACTTATTTATTTATTTATTTTTTCCCATATAACCCACTCCTCACCCCCCACCACACCATTTTTGTAAATTGTTTTTTTTTGAAGATATGTACATCACATAAAAAGTGTCACATTAAAAAATATGAGGTTCCTGTACACCCCCCACTCCCTCAGCCCACTCCTCCCACACCAATAACCTCCCCCATCATTGTGGCACACTCATCGCACTTAGTGAACACATTTTGGGGCACTGCTGCACTACATAGATAATAGTTTACCCTGTAGTTTGCACTCTCCCCTGGTGCATTCAGTGCGTTAAGGCAGGATATATAAAGTCTAGCATCTGACACTGCAATATCATTTAGGACAACTCAAAATCCTAAAAATGCCCTCACATCACATCTTTTCTTCCCTCTTCCTGCCCTCAGCAACTACGGTGGCCACTTTCTTCACCTCGATGCTAAAATTTCTTCTATTATTTGTCACAATAGTTTTTAGTAGAATATCGGTAAGCCCACTCTAGTCCATATTTTATTCCTCCATTCTGTGGACCCTGAGATGGTGATGTCCTCTCCACCCCTAGATGAAGAGGGGGCTTAGATTCCACATGGATGATGGATGCAATTCCTCTGCTTGCAGTTGTAGGCGCTCTTGATTCCCTGGTGTGGTGGATGACCATCTTCACCTCCCTGTTAGCTGACCTGGGTAAGACGAATGAACCAAAGAGCAGGAGTTGCAACTCTGCTGAGGCTCAGGGCCCATCTGGCACATGGGCAGTCCAGAGATTCAAGTCTCCTGCATATGGACCATCCCTAGTGCCAACCACAGGTTCAGTAAAAGTTACAGAAGACGCTTGTGTAGAAAAGTCATACCCGAGTCCAGCTCCATCACACTCAGGAGCACAAATTCCAAAGTAGGGCCCTCTGACATGGCACAGAACTCCAAATCCATCTGCCATGACCATATACCCTGTGGCTCTCTGTAGCCTTCAGGAGAATCAGTAACTAGGGTTGTGTCTACTTTGGCTTTTTCTGGGGTCCAGTTGAGGTGTGCATAAGCACAACCCCTCTGATGACCTCTTGACTCTTTTTGGAAGACTCTCAGCCGTATAAACTCATTTGACTTTGCCATTTCCCCCTTTTTATTCAAGGTCAAAAAGCAGTTTTGACACTTGATCCAACATGTAGGCTAAGATATTCTGCTGATCTGAGTTGCATGATACACTATTGCCAAAAGTTGGAATCAACCCAAATGCCCATCAGTGGATGAATGGATAAATAAAATGTGGTATATCCATAAAATGGAATACTACTCAGCTATAAGAAGGAATAGAGTACAAACACATATGATAACATGATATGATAACATGGATGAATCTTGAGGACCTTATGTTGAATAAAGCAAGTCAAACATTGAAGGACAAATACTACATGACCTCTCTTATATGAACCAGCAAACTGGGCTGTCTCAGAGAGCTAAAGAGTGCAATGGGAATCTTTATCATTCTGGGCACAAGCAGAATAATGAACTTAGGCTAGAGCTAAGACTCGGCCTTTCGCCCTCTAGTGTTAGATCTTGAAAATGCAGATTCATTTATGAACGAGATTGTGTTCCAGGGAACTGCCCAGAGTTCCAAAGAGGATCCTTGGGGGAGAGAGGAAACCTGAAGAGGCTGGATTCTGGTCTTATCACCTTCATTCACAGAAAATACACTTATTCCGAAGGAATCTGTCCTCCTGAGTGTGATGGAGTTCAACTCAGATGTGACCTCTCTACACATGCCTCTTCTGTCACTTTTACTGAACCTGTGGTTGGCGCTGGGGTTGGTGCATGCTTGGGAGACTTGAATCTCTGGACTGACTGTGTGCCAGCTGGGCTCTGAGCCTCAGCAGAGTTGCAGGACCTACTCTCCGATTGGTTGGACTTGCCCATGTCAGCTAACGGGGAGGTGGGAATGGTCAACCACCACTCCAGGGAGGAGAATTCCATCCATCAGCCATGTGGGATCTAAGCCCCTCTCAAGTTAGAGGCAGAGTGGGCATCGCCATCCCAGGGTCCTCAGGTTGGAGGAATAAAATATGGATTAGAGTGGACTTACTGGTATTCTACCATAGAATTATTGTGACTCTAGCAATGGAAGAAACTGTATCATTGATGTGGAGACAGTGGCCACAGGAGTTGCTGAGGGCAGGGAGAGGTAAGAGGTGTGATATGGGGGCATTTTCGGGATTTGGAGTTGTCATGAATGATATTGCAGGAACAAATGCAGGACATCATATATCCTGCCATAACCCCCTGAATGGACTGGGAGACATGTAAATGTAAACTATAATCCATGCTGTGTAGCAGGGCTCCAAAATGTATTCATCAAATGCAATGAATGTGCCACACTGATGAAAGGATATTGTGATGTGGGAGGAGTGGGAGTGTAGAGGGAGTGGGGGTATATGGTTCTTCTTATATTTTTTAATGTAATATTTTGTATGATGTAGTTATTTAAAATTTTTAAAAAATCTATAAAAATAAAAAAATAAAAAAGAAGATACACTTATTTACGTATATGTATATATATATAATTTTTATTTTTATATTTTTTGGGTCTATCTGCTAAGCTTTTACTTGATAAAATAGTTATGGTATTTTTTTTTTAAAGTAAAAGCTACTGTACCAGAGTGAAAACACATGAAACCCAAGAACTGATTATATGGTACATGTTCGTTTGCATTATTGGATTTTAGGATTTGGGCAGTATTTCCTTATATAAAATATAAAAACAGTGGTGTATGCCTGGGCTAGCTTCAGACAACTATTGACTCTAGTGAATTGAATGTCAATACATTTTTATTTAAAAATACACTACTGAAAACAACGTCTCGGGCTCCAGTTTCATGCAATCAGTCAAACAGCCAGACTTGGGAACTCATTTACAAGACTGTATTTATAACTTAACTCATAGCCAAGGGGTCTTTGATCCTACCGTAGGGAGGCCCAGGAGGAGGCAAATCAATTTTATTGATACATATTAATAAAGCATAAATCCATCCAAGTCTACAGTTGATGGCGTTCGGTATAATCACATAGTTGTGTATTCATCACCTCAATCATTTTCAGAGCATTTTCATTATTCCAATGATAGTAATAATAAAAAACAACAGAAAACAAAAAACCTCATCACACCTCTTCTCAATCTTTCTATGCTTCTCCTGCTGTACATAGCTGCTATTCTGTTTCTGTCTCTCTAGTTTATTTGTATTTATATTTTGTAAAAACAGTAGGCAATAGCTCGCCTACTCGTGTTTTACATGAGGTTTCACTGCGTTCTATAGTCCCATGTTACATTTTTTAGCTCCTAGTAATGTATATGTCCTTAGACTTTCCCTTTCAACCACTGTCACAGCCCTGTAATAGCTCTGCTAGTTACAAACACTATGATGTGCTTTTGCCATTTCTGTTCTTTCTGGAAGTAATTTTGATGGCTTTGTGCTGTGGTTGATAGTGAAACAGCCCCCGCCACACTCTTTTGTTTTCTGGGATGGAGTCAAAGCATATGGGGATTGGAAATGAATTTTACTAGGCATTGGGACACTGAGGTGGAAAGGCCTGGGGACGCTTTGTAGGGGAGGGGTGGATGGAATTTAGGGAACCAAACCTTCTCTAGCCTCTCCAGCTGAAGACAGATGCCCCTGATGGTTTCTGAGGTCCTAGCCTGATTCTCATAGTACAGAATGTGGGTTCTCGGCTGCCTCAACCTTTGACTCTGTGGAGATTCTGATGACCTCCACTGACCCCTGAGATCTTGTTTCTTGTCCCGGTGCCTATCTTACGTGGAAAAGGGAAGCTTGGAGAACGATAGTGCTTTAGTTTCTCAGCTGCTAAAACAAATGCCATTCAGTGGGTTGGCTTACCCACAGGAATTTATTAGCTTATAGTTTCAGAGGCTAGAAGGTTTACCTCCCTGCTGTGTTGGTATCTTCTGTCTGGCAATCTTGAGAGTTCCTTGACTTTTCTGTCACATAGCAGAGAACCTGACATCGTCTTCTCCTTTCTTTCCCAGTTCTGTTTATTTCCTGCTTCTGGCTTCTCCCCATGACTCCTCTTGTCATCTGACTTTCACTTTGCTTTTAAAGGTCTCCAGGAATCCTAATTCAGCTGGGCCATACCTTAATCCAAGTAACATTTTGCAGGGATCTTATTTACAGTGGGTTCACACCCACCAGAATGTGAACCAAGACCAAGAGCATGGCAAGAAAGAGAAGGGATGGAGAAGTGGAGAAGCTTGCAGGGGTGTGGATTTCCTGGGACCTATCAAGAAAATGGTTGGGATTGTCCAGGACCTGCTGGCTAAGTTGTGCCCAGATTCCTTACCCTCAGAATTTGATAGATAATAAATGTTGGCTGATTCAAGCTGCTAAGTTTTGGAGTAACTTGTTATGAAGCAATAGATGTCTAATACACAGTTCCCTTTAGATTAGAATGTTGGAGGCTCTTGATTTATGCAGGTGAGTGTAATGAGAGTATGGGGATAGGAAGTAATGCCTCCCTATTCCTGTGATTCTTGAGCCAGGGATGGGAGTCGAAGGATGTGTGGAAGAGCTGGGCTAAGGTCAGGGTATCCATCTCAGAGAACTGTGTAGCACCCAGATCTTCAACAGACTCCCACATCACCCCATGAGCTACTAGCATTTGAAGACTTGCCATGCAGAGATGATTGACACCTACCCAAGGCTGGTCAGAGAAGCAATGCCAACCAACATAAGGAGATCTGTGACTAAATCTAGTTTAGTGAAGAGACAGTTGTCCTTTACCCCTTTTCCAGGTCCTCAACGCCAACTAGACAGGGCCTAGAAGATGGAATGGGCAAGGGCATGCAGGAGTAGAGCTCCTGAAATCATCAAAACGATAAGTTATCCTGTTTATAGGGATGTAGCCCAGCATGCTCTGAGAGGGACCTGGTAGTCAGTAGGTGGGGAGAGACCATGTGACACTCAGCAGGGGAAGGGAGGGCGGCCACAATTGATTGGGCTCAACTGATTTCTTCATCATATGAAAATTGGAGCCACAGGTCCTGGGATCCTTGGAAGTGAGTGGCGCTTTAGTGTCTCACTGGATGGGTGAAGGGTCCATTAACTGGAAGAAGGAAAACTTTCTTTACCAAAAATTATACTGTTTGTGTCTCAGGATACTTAAAAAACAAAAACAAAAACATGGTCCCTGTATAAACTACAGATAAGTAAAATGAAGAAAATAAAAAATCTCTCACAATCCCAATACTTAGTGAAATCATCAGTGCACATTTTGGCATAGTCTTCCCATCCCTTTTCTAGACCATTCATGTCGCTTTTACCCAATGGGAATCATGCTATAGAAACTATTTTGCCAACACCTTTAAAATTGTCATTAACAGTAGCGAGCCTCTTTTCACGTTCCTAAATATGCCGCCACTGCATTTTTAAATGGCTCTTAGCATTCCATTTTAAAGGTGCACCATATTGAATCTCCCTCCTTGAGGAGGGTTCTAGTTTTTGATATGCAGAGAGGAGTATTACTTCTTATGTGGCATTACCAAGTGAGGCCAAACTGAGAAAGGCTGTGGGCTTAGCAGAAGGAGACTGGAGAGAGACTTGCAGCATGTCTGCTCCACGATGACACATCCCTGTGGCACTTTCATTCCCACTACCCATGAGAGTTAGTCCTGAATGGGCCATGATTAGTTTAATGTGCATAAGAGGGTTGGTTTCGGAGATTTCTTTGGTGGTTTCCATGTTTAGGTGACTGATGGGCAAATTCTTACCCAATGGCTTCTAATTGCTCTGGGCTGTTGCCCCTCTGTGAAATGGGGATAGTAAAATCCCTTTTGGGGGTCTTGGAGGATTAAATGAGGTAATGGATGTTTAGCACAATCCCCAAATCTTAGTAAGTGCTCAGCATATCTTTTATTTATTAGGTTGAACCACATGAAAATGCCATTTTTGTAGATCAAAGGTGATCATATGTTGTCAATTTGCTGTGGTTCAAGCTCATAGTTCTTCCATAGTAAAACACTGATGTTCAATGTCAGTGACTGGGATGGCTCACCAAGTGGAGGAGACAGTATGAGCTCAGGTCCAGCGGCAGGAAGCTCCCTGGCCTCATTGGCAACATCCTCCGAAGTCATCTGAAAGATGTCTTAAAACCTCCACAGTTCCTTAAATGACAGTGAAGCTCAAAAGTCAGGAGATGAGGACGTGGACTCAGATCGCCTGTGTTTGCTTCTCACTTCCAGATTTACTGGCTCTGTGACCTTAGGCAAGTCCCTTGGGGTAGAAACTATCCTACTCACCAATATCTCTGTTCTCCTTTTCTTCCTGGGAACATCAACAGACTATATCCCAGTGCCGTGCATTAGGTGGGGTCACGAGACTCTTTTTAGCTAATGGAGGGTGAGCGGAAGTGCCCTGTGTCACCTCTGGGCTGAGGCGAGTAAGAGCTGTGGGTTTTCTCCCTCTCTTCCCTCACCTGCTAGCTAGGTGCAGAGGATCCAGTGGCAGACAGCCACAGGGAGTGGTGGAGTCACTCCACGGGAGAAGCCTGGGTCCCAGAAGGACTGCTGGAGTGAGCCCTTCATCTCAGGCCCCCTGCCAACCAGGGACGTGGGTGAGGTTTGGGGATTGTTTGTTATAGCAGCTAGCCTATACCAATACATTACCCAACCCCTGAACTTGTTTCCTTATCTGTAAAGTGGGGACATTACTTCTGTCTACCTCTTAGAGTCTCCTGAGAATTAAGTGAAATAATCGAATGCAGGGTGCTTGGCAGACAGTACATGCTTAATAAATGCTAGCTTTTGTTATTAAGTCAGTGTGTCAGCTGCAGGAGGGCATGTTAGTGCCTGGGAGGATGGCGATTGGGGAAAGCTGTAATAGTAGGACTGCACTCCTCATCGCCAGCATCAAGGCGGCACCTACTGTGATTGAGCACCTGCTGGGGCCAGGCTCTGTCCCAGGATGCCTCACTTTTAGTCATGTCAATCCCCTAACCATGGCCGTGGTGAGAGGCTGAGGACCGTGGGCTCCACAGCTGCTGCTGCAGCTGTCCAGAGTCACACAGCCAGGACCCAGCGGGCTCTAAATTCAGGGCCTCTCGACCGCACAGCCTGGCTCCTTAAACTGCGGGGATGACACCATGTGCATTTTTGGGAAATGCAAAATGTATTTAAAGTAAAAAAAAAAAAGAGGCCTCTCTCTGCTTTCCCTCTTGCTGGGTTAAGTGTTGTGTTTTCCTTCGGAGACTTTCTCTACTTGAAGTTGTAATGATTTACTTGTGTAGGCTGACCTTTCGGCGTATATTTGGCCCAAACTGTGGTCGCCCGGTTTCCTTTCCCTTCCCTGGTCCTGTTGTTTCTCTGTTCTGCTTGAACTCTGCAGGTTTTATGTGGAGTCAATCAGTGGAAAACGGGACTAGATCTCGAGGACAAAGCTAGTGTCTGAGTCCTGAGGGACTCTCTTCAGCTTTAGGCCTCCTGTGAGTAAAGAGGGTATTTTAGTCTCTCCTGACACCGATAACCTAAGAGGGAATTATAACTCAAACCTGGTGATTTAAAAAAAAAATATATGTATATTTTTTTCTGTTTCTTTTTTTGTACTTCTTTGTGAAGGAAGGGAAGATTTATTTGCAATTCCACAAGAATTAGAAAGGCTCATTTAAACTTTCAAGAAGTTAATGCTTAAAATCCAGATACATGCATTTACTAGGTTAGCCAGTGATGGATTTCTCTTCACAATTACATGCTAGTTTGCTCCCTCTTCCTCCCCTTTAAGAGATAGCCCCTTAGACCAGTAGATCTGTAGGTATGTGTTCAGTTATTTGTACTATGGGGACATTTCCAGACCTCATTCACTCTTTTTAAAAAAAAAAAATACAGGTTCTCAGACCCAATGAAGCGAATCCTGTCAGAATAGGGTGGGGCCCAGGAATCTGCATTTTCCACTCCTCCCCCAAGATGACTCCCTTGCTTGTTTGCTTGTTTTTGCTTGTTGTTTGTGCTCGTTGTTTTTTTTTTTTTGCTTGTTGTTTCTTTGTCTTCTTTAGGAGGCACCAGGAACCAAACCCAGGACCTGCCGCGTGGAGCTACATCTGTTCCCTTCACTTTTTACCTTAACGAGGCAATTCTACTTGTGACTATTTAAACCCTGCCTGAGGCAAGACAGAAGTTTGACAAGGGTTTATAATATATTTTATATATTCTGCTCCTCATTTGGCTCTGATTTAAATGCAAACATGTATTTCTCTTTTTACTTCATAGGTATTTTCTCTGTCTAAGGCAGGGCAAGATGGATAAAATCAACTTCTATGCTTAACATGAACTTTGAAATACTTATGAATATGTTCAGGGATAAAAGCCTTGACCACTGTGTGCTAGAACAATAAGTAACTTTTATTTTCTTCAAAAGAATAAAATATTTTCTATCACAAACTTTTGTTCTTTAAAAATACTAACTGCAAGAGAGAAAAAAAATCAGTATCTTTGTGGCACTTTAAAAAAAATAACACAAGATGGCGCTGGAGAGCCAAAGTGGAGATGGCGTCGCTTTCAGAGGGGAGGAAAACCTGAATGAAAAATTCTATTTAATACTTTTTAGGGGAGCGGTTTGCTGGGAATATGGACTATTTCTGACAAATGGCCACTCAGGATGCAGTGTAACTGCGGGAGCTGTCAGCCGCCCACTGCCCCTCCTCACAGCATCATCTCTATATGCAAAGTCTTGTCATGAGCTTTATACAAACTTTTCAGCCCTGGACACCATCCCTGTGGAGGCTGCGGAGTGGCAGGTTGGATTTGAAGGAGAAAGAAGGGGAAAAGAAGAGGAAAGGAAGAGAGGAAGAAACTGCTTCCTCAGGCTGTTCCTGAATGGGGATTTGCCTGGCAGCTTCTCCCACAAATGGACACAAGTCTTTGGTGGCCATAGTCAGAGAAAGGGAGAAGGACAAGGGGACAGGAACACGGAAAGGTGGACAGGCAGAGAAGGGAAACAGACCTCGGCCATCTTCTCTGGGACCCAAGTGTTTCAACGAAAGAATAGAGAGGTTGGGTTTGATTTTTTTCTTTTTTCTTTGTTTTTAAGCCACAGACTCTTCTTCAGTCAAGAGTTGGAATAGCGTGGACTGGTGGCTAAACACGTGGGGTCCCGTGTGGGACAGGCCTGAGGGAGATTCCCCAGGCTCACATTCTGGTTGTGTGAGCTGTGTGATGTCAGCAAGCTACAACCTCTCTGAACCTCGAGACTCAACACCCCACCCCCTCCCAATTGCTGAGGTCCTGTCCTTCTCTGAGGCATCTTTTTTAAAAGATTTATTTATTTTACCCCCTTTCCCTCCTCCCGCCCTGCTGTTTTTGCTGTCTGTGTTGTCTTCTCCTCTCCTTTTCTCTCCTCTAGGATTCACTGGGATTTGATCCTGGAGATTCCTGATGTGGAGAGAGGTTCCCTGTCAATTGCGCCACCTCAGTTCCTGGTCTCTGGTGCACTTCACCTTGACTCTACCCTTGTTTCTCTTTTGTAGAGTCATCATCTTGCTGCGTGACTCACTTGTGCATGCACTGGCTCACCACGCGGGCACTCGTGTGGGCCTTGGCTCACCACGCAGACGTGCTTTTTCTTTTTCTTTTTTACCAGGAGGCCCCAGGGATCGAACCCAGGTCCTCCCATATGGTGGTCGGAAGCCCTATCACTTGAGCCACATCTGCTTCCCTATGAGGCAAAGAGGAGCCACTCTGAGCCCTGGACTAAGTAGTTTTAGGGTCCCTTTCAGCACAGGTTGGTCCCTGAACTGATTGCTGAGAGTCTCGTGGGAACAGACCAGTGTCTTCAGCATCACGTTGACCTTCGGGAACCATTCGAGGCTCCTGGTCACATTCATTCTCCCAGATGATAACACCGACTTCTGGGCTCCAGCCCGAAGGCTCAGTTAGGAACAGACTAAGAAGGACGCCTGAGCTGACGTCTTGAGCTTGATCTGAAAGACCCCTCCCTGGAAGGACCCAGGGACTGGAGAGGGTGGCTTTCACAAAGAGGCAAAGTGCTCTCATTAATGGAAACACAGAGGCATGCTTGGAGGAGATGGGCTGTCCCAGACTTCATTGGCGGTGATAGCCACTTGTGATTTGACCAGAGCCAGAAGTACTCTGAAACAGATTGCAGCAGTTCACTAAGAAGTCAGGAAGCTTGGGAGGAGAGGTGGGGTGGGGCAGGACACGGGGCCATTTTCCCTTCAAGGAGCCGGAGAAAACTTTGCAGGATGATTGGTGTTTGGATCCCTGCCAGGTGGTTTCAGTTTACTGTGCAGGAATAATCCTTGAAGGATGAGATGGTATCTGCCCTGGGCAATTAGAGAGCGGCAGGGACTGGCCTGCTCAGGGAGTAGGCTTGACCTGCAGAGGGCCAGGCTGAGGGGGCAGAGGCCCAGGACCAAGCTGGTGAGATTCAGATGGCAACGAATATTGATGTGGCAAAGAAATTCTTCCTGGCGGAAGAGAAGTTCCCTCAACTGTTCAGAAGGGAGGGGGGAAGGGTCCTAGGAGACCCTTTCTGGTTTACATCAGCTATTTATTGAGTGGATGGATCAGACCTGCTCTTTGTTCCTAAAGAATGGTCAGCTTAGGCTCGAGTTGGGGGAGGGAGCATGTAGGCAAGGCTGGTAAGAGAGTACAGCCTGGAGGAGTTTTGTGTTGGGTTCTGAGGAATGCATAGGAGTTTAGCTGGGTGACTAGCCCAAAGATGACTAGTGGTATGGAGGATTCTGAAAATCGCCACATGTCCAGTACAGCTGGAACATATGGTTTCCTGTGAGGGTTGTACAGCTGAGATTGAAGAGGAAAGTGGGACCAGGTCATGCTCGGCCTTGTGTGCCTTATAAGCCCTGCTAGGGAGTTTGAGATGTACCCTGAAGGCAATGGGGAGCCACTGGAGGGTCTGAAGCAGGGTGGGGTGGGGTGACATGATCAGACAGGCCTTTTTGCTGGATGACTCTTTGGAGCCTGCATGGGTGGGGCAAGAGTCGAGACAGGTACCAAGTTGCCCTTCTCTAGACCAGGCTGCCTTTTTATTCCCGGGGTAGAAATGGAGGTCAGAGATAAGATGACAGAAGTAGGATAGAGACAGCGGAAAGGGCTGATTTTCACTGCACAACTCTAGGGGACACCATTCTCATGATCTACAGTGTGAATAATACCTGTTAGAGTTGCACGGTCACATCCTGTACAACCCTATGTAGCACCCCCGAGTGGACAGATGGAAGGTTGAAGAGGATTACGAGGATACATGAGGGAGGTTAATTGAACACGCGAGAAGGAAGAGAGAACTGAAGATGACTCCCGGGTTTCTGCTTGGTAACTGGGCTAAGGGGAGATTGACACTGTTCACCAAGTTAGAGAACACAGGGAGGGAGGGCATGACTGGAAGAAGCTGGGAAAGAGGGGAGGAGGCAGGGCTCTGTATCCCTCCCAGCTCCTGGCTCCCTGCTGGGACATGGTGACTGTGTGTGACTTGCCCAAGTGGCTGATCCAGGCTCCTCAAGGCACTTAGGGGTGGAATTGGGAACCACGAATGGCTTTGGGGTCAAGAGCTAGTAGCAAGGAGAGTGAACATTATTAAAAGAGCCCTTGAGGGCCACCCAACATGGTTTCTATGGTTACCGCATTTAAGTAGAGAACCTTTGAGGATAGATGGCCATTATAGAGTCACACCCCTTCTAGAACGAAAGGAAAACCCCAATAACCTAGTCTGTGCAACTGAATTCAAACACTTAAAAAAACACTTTTTTTTGGAAATAATTTTGAACTTATAGGACACTTGCAAAAACAATACAAACACCATACAGCTCCTGCATAGCCCTACCCAGAGAACCAGATTCACTAAGATTACGATTTTGCCACTTTTGATGTATCTGTGTCTATCTGTCTATCTGTATCTATATTTTCTGAACATTTGAGATCAGGTTGCACACATTATACTCCTTGAACACATAATTTGGCCATGTACATTTCATAAGATCAAGGCTATTCACTTATGTAATCACCTTAGTTCATTTATCAAGTTCAAGAAATTTAGCATTGATACAAAGCTGACAGCCTATATTCCAATGTTTTTCTTATGTCCCAATAATGTCCTTTTGAGCCATTCTTAGATCCTATTCAGTACCATTTATTGCATTTAATTCCCAAATTTAACAAAATTTTTAAAAAATTAGTTTCTCTTTCTTTTTTTAATTGTGGAAACATATACACAACATATATCTTCCCATCCAAACCCCTCCCAAGCATATGACTCAATGGGAGTGATCACATTCACAGCATTGCAGTCCCCTCACCATTATCCATTACTAGGACTTTCCCTTCCTCCCAAACAAACTGTACACCCATTTTGTATTAACTCCCCGTTGCCCCTTCCCTCCACCCCTGGTACCTGTACTCATACTTTCTATCTATGAGTTTGCATATTTTCTGATATTTTCTTTGTGGTTAACATGGGACTTAAATTTAATGTCCTAAATCTTATAAGTCTCTTTGGCTTTGATATTCGATAGCATACAATAACATAAAGTATGTTCCCATATCCCTCAGTTACCTCAACTTTGTGAAGTTCTTGTCACAGATTACATATTAAATATTATGAGTCTAAACTCATTGATTTATCATTACATTTTATGCATTTGCCTTTTAGATCTTGTAGGAAGGAAAAGGTGGTGTTACAAATCAAAATTATAATAGTAATCGTATTTATATTTAGCCATGTCATTATCTTACTGGAGATCTTTATTTCTTCATGTGACTTCAGTTTTCTAGTGTTCTTTCCTTTCAACCTGCAGAACTCCCTTTAGCATTTCTTGTAGGGCTGGTCTAGTGGTGACAAAGTTCTTCAGATTTTGTTTATCTTCTGGGAATATCTTAATCCCTCTGTAGCAGTTTGATATGGTTATGAATTAAAAAAATAGATACTGGATTATGTTTCTAATCTGGTCTGTACCTGGGTGTGATTATGTTATGATTAGGGCTTTGACTGAGCCATGTCATTAGGGCATTGAGTCCTCAGCCTTTGGTGGGTGAGGATTCACAGAAAAAAAGGCATGGCAAAGGACAGAGTTGAGGGTTTCTGATGTTGGAGTTTTGATGTTGAAGTCTTAAGCTGGAGCCCCAGGAATTAAGCATGCAGAGGAAAGAGGAGCAAGCCCCGGGAAGAACACAGAGGAATAGAGATGGCTCCTTAGACATGGCAGAAACCCCAGGGAGAGAGACAGAACTGTTCACCTGATAGTCTACAGCTGACCTTGTGGAGAAAACAGAGGAACCGAGCTCAGAGGAACCCAGGAGCCTGAACCCTAGCAGATGTCAGCAGCGATCTTGCTCTAACACGTGAAAATAGACTTTGGTGAAGGAAGTAATTTATGCTTATGGCCTGGTATCTGTAAGTTCCTACCCCAAATAAATATCCTTTAAAAAAAACCAACCAATTTCTGGTATTTTGCATCAGTACCCCTTTGGCTGACTAATACACCCTCCCTCTGTTTTTTTTTTTTTTTTTGGAGGCACTGGACATTAAATCCAGGACCTCATACATGGGAAGCAGGCACTCAGCCACTGAGCTACACCTGCTGTCCAATGAGAGTTGTTTTTTTCATGTGTTTTTTGTTTTTAGGAGGTTCTGGGGATTGAACCCATGACCTCATACATGGGAAGCAGGCATTCAACCACTTGAACTACATCTGCTTCCCCCTCCCTCATGTTTGAAAGACAATTTTGACGGATATAGACTTCTTGGTTGACAATGTTTTGCTTTAAGCATTTTAAATATGTTTTCCGTCTGCCTTCTTACTCCCATGGTTTTTGATGATAAATTGGCACTTAATCTTATTGAGGCTCCCTTATATATGACACATTGCTTCTGTCTTGCAGCTTCCAGAATTGTCTCTTCAGCATTTGACAGTTTGATTATAACATAGCATGGTTTGTATCTCTCTATTTGGGTTTCCCTGGTTTGGAGTCTTTGATCACTTTGAACGTGTATATTTATATCTTTTGTTAAATCTGGGGACTTTCCAGTCATTATTTTGTTGACTATTCTCTGTGCCCCTTTCTCTCTTTCTTTCCTTCTGGGACTGCCACAATAGTGAATATTGGTGTGCTTGATGGTGTCCCTCAGTTTCCTCAGGCTCCGTTCACTTTTCTTCATTCTTTACTTTCTGCTCCTCAGTCTGGAAGATTTCAATAGTCTTATCTTCAAGCTCACCGATTCTTTCTTCTTTAGGAGATCTTTAATATCTGTTACTATGGTCTTCAGCTCTGTTTGATTCTTTTTCATAATTTCCATCTCTCTATTGTGTTTTTTGATTTCCTTTATTTATTTATTTATGTTTTTATACTAACACTAAAATTTACTTTCTATTTATTTATTTATTTATTTATTTATTTATTTATTTATTTATTTATTTATTTATTTACTTTCTCTCCCCTTCCCCGCCCCTGCCCCCCAGTTGCCTGCTCTCTCTGTCCATTTGCTGTTTATTCTTCTGGGTCAGCTTGTGTTCTTGTCAGGAGGCACCCAGAATCTGTGTCTCTTTTTGTTGCGTCAACTTGCTGTGTCAGCTCTCTGTGTGTGCAGTGCCATTCCTGGGCAGGCTGCACTTTTTTCCTGTTGGGCGGCTGTCCTTACAGGGCGCACTCCTTGCATGTGGGGCTCCCCTACGCGGGGACACCCCTGTGTGGCATGGCACTCCTTATGCACATCAGCACTGCGTGTGGGCCAGCTCATCACATGGGTCAGGAGGCCTTGGGTTTGAATCTTGGACCTCCCATTTGGTAGGCAGATACCCTATCCGTTGGGCCAAATCTGTTTCCCATCTTGATTTCCTTTATTTTTTTATTTTTATTTTTTTAAAAGATTTATTTATTTTATTTATTTCTCTCCCCTTCCTCCCACCCCAGTTGTCTGTTCTCTGTGTCTATTTGCTGCATGTTCTTCTTTGTCTGCTTCTGTTGTTGTCAGCGGCACGGGAATCTGTGTTTCTTTTTGTTGCATCATCTTGTGTCAGCTCTCTGTGTGTACAGCGGCGCCATTCCTGGGCAGGCTGTACTTTCTTTCATGCTGGGCAGCTCTCCATACAGGGCGCACTCCTTGCACATGGGGCTCCCCTACGCAGGGGACACCCCTGCATGGCACGGCACTCTTTGCACGCATCAGCACTGCACATGGGCCAGCCCCGCATGGGTCAAGGAGGCCTGGGATTTGAACCACGGACCTCCCATGTGGTAGATGGATGCCCTAACCACTGGGCCAAGTCCGCTTCCCTTGATTTCCTTTAGTTTGTCCTTTTTCCCTTTACGTTTTTGAGCATATTTAAGACCTTTTTTAAAAAGTCTTTGCTTATTAATAGAATGCCACAAGTCTGATCCTCCTCATTGATAGTTTCTAATGCTTAATCTTCTTTACCTGGGCTATTACTTCCTATTTCTTTGTATGTTTTGTAATCTTTTGTTGAAACCTGGACACTTGCTATTGTAATGTGCTATCACTGGAATTTAGACTCTGAGGTGTCTGTTTCTTAAGCTTGTATCCAGGTAGTGTTATGACAAAGCTTTTCCTGAATGCCAGGAGCTGGAAAAAAAAAAAGAAGGAAAAAAGGGAAATCACACCTTTCCCAGTCTTTGCAGATTGACCTGTGCAAGTGCTCTCCTTCAGGGCTTCTCCATGCAATGAGTTTGGAGAAGCTGCTCTAGACCAAAGTTTAGGGGCTGCCCTCATCCTTTCTCTGCATGCACACGTGGCCCCAGGTATTCCCCTATTAATGGATATGGATGTCCCCTCTTCCTTAGGAAACAGTTTCATGATCAGGGTACTGTGCTATGTGTCCTATCCAGCATTCCCTTGCCCCAGGTAGCCACTTGACGGCTCTCCCGCAGTGTTCTGTAGAAGAGCTCAGTGAGTTGTCCTCTACATGTAGGGCAGTTTTTGGGATGGCATGTCTTTCAGGTCACCACCAAACATAAGTGCCCCCAGTGTGTGCCTGAGGGTTACTCTGTCCCCTCTGGAAATGGAACCAGGAAGCCACACCGGGAGCATGGGCTGGCTCTGTTCTGAGATGGTGAGGGGTGGGAGAGGGACCAGCCAGGCCCATGAGATCCTACCACATATGTATTTTTGAAGTACCAGGAGCCAGGGACTGAACCAGGGCTCTCATATGTGGGAAGCTGGCACTCAACCACTGAGCCACATCAACTTCCCTGGGTTTTTTCATTTGTTGTGTTGGTTGTTGTTTTTTGTTTTATTTTCTGGAGGCACCAGGAACCGAACCTGGGACCTCCCACATGGGATGCGGGCATTTAACTGCTTGAGCCACATCTGCTCCCCCTACTATGTTAAGTGACCTTTTCCTTGATTCTCTGTTCATCCTGTGACTGCAGCCCTTTAACCATTTTCTAGAGTTTTGAGAAAGACGCTTCTGCCAGTTCTTACTGGTTGTCCAGAGCTTCTGAGGGGGAAGGAGCCCTGAAACTTCTCACTCTGCCATTTCAGAAGAGTGGGCCACTTGTTAACTTTTAACCACATGTAATGAGCCTCACTGTGGGTGTAGCTAGGGGGTCTGGGGAAGACTCCAGGACGTGCAGCTTCGTGGAGCCTGCGGTTACCAGGTCTACCAGCCTGGCAGGACCCCTCCCTGCCTGGGGATGGATCGTTACCGTTTCTTGTTTCCATTCAAGGAAGATGCTCAATCCCACACTTTCCCCAGGGTCAACCACTCACCGCTCTGCAGAGAACATTAAAAGCATCCATAAAAGAGACATCTCAGATTTTGTTGGCTGTAAACCTCAAAGATGAATTTTCCTATCATCTTTTATGGCCATAGTTTTAAAGCTTTCATAATGGGTACTCGGCAGTACCCGTGCACTTCCTCCTAAGGTAATGATTCATGCTGTTAACTCAGCCAGGAGAAGGCCTCGGAGGCTGCGTGATGACTTAGCATATGGCACTGATGGGGGCGACCAGGGCTCTTTCTTTCCCCGTGGATGGCAGAGGGAAGATTTCGTTCTCTCCTTTGAGCTCCTAGCCCATGGATGGGATCCTCGGTGTGGAAATCGCACGGGGATCCTGAGCAGACAGGAGATGCTGTGGTCCCCAATAGTATCCAAAGAAGCAAAAAAATGAAGACCTGGATCTCCAAGTCTCAGTCTCCCTAGGGGACCCCTGTAGGGGAAATGGGGTGAGATGATCAAAACCATCGATTGTTAGGACTGGACAAACTCTTTGGGAACCTTTGCCCTAATCTGTTAAATTTGCCGACTGGGCACCAAGACCTGATCAAGTTTGCAGCTTTACCCAAGGTTATCCACTGGCCTCCTAGCACTTAACACTAATTATTTAATTGATAAAAGCAAAGTTTCTTTTGCTAAGTGGGGCAGTTAAATGAGGCACATGCCTTCTTTTGCAGCCTAATAATAACTCGAAAGTTTCCTCCTGTCCTAAATTAGGAAACCTCATTAATGAATGATGCTTTTGTCCGCAAGAAGCAGCAAAGCATGGCCTGCTTTCCCCTGCCTAGAAGGAGAGCAGCAATTATAGCGCGCGGCTTAGGCAGTGATTTCCTGTGCCTTTTCTGTGCTTGTGAGAGATTAGAGTGGTTAATGAGACTCTAATGATCCAGCTCCCAGTTGCCTTGACTAGAGTTCACATCTGCCTTCTCTGAAAGAGATGATGAGGCCTCCCTCCAGCCCACTCTAACCTGTTGTGGTGAACGCCAACCGACACTGCAACCAGGAGCAGAGCTGATAAAGCTGGGCCAGCTGAGCCCCAACCGCCTCGGTGAAACTGTTTCTCCAAAGAATGTGGACTCAGCAAGGGGATATAATCCCAGACAATGACTGTGCATTGGATAGGCTTTGGAAACCTGGCTCTCTTTCACTTTGAAAGTTTGCCTTATTTTCTTCGGTTACAAGAATAAGTGACCTGAAAAAGATCTGCTCGGTCACATTCTGTTCACCTGGCTTGGCTTTAGAGTCGGAACACTCCTTGCTTTGTCATGCCGGACATTGGTTTTTGCAACAAAGGACTGGCCTTTTCCTTTATGCATAAGCAGTGGCATTTATTTCTGTTCCTTGCTAGAGGCTGCGCCATATCTGCTCAACATAAACAAAGCCTTCAGCTCGGTGCCTGGCACATAGTAGTTGGTGCTCAGTTGCCTTAGTCTGGGTTCCTCCAGAAGCAGAGCCTGAGATACGCTGTAGGTGGTTGGGGAAGGGAGACAGGCAGGCAGCCAATAAAAGGTTGTATGAAACCACCTCCCACCACTGCAGCTGGATCTTTCCCCCGTGGGGAACCTGGGAGGTGGTATGCAATTATCCCATTGGACGGATGAGGGAGCTGGGGTATTTATACTCCAGCTTGCCAGCCACTGGTGGGGGAGAGGGTAGGTGTTGATTTCTTGCCTGCCTGCTGGTCTTCTGCAGCTTTGAGAGAGCCCTCAAGCAAACGTCTGCCAGTCCACTGGCCCAAGGGGTAGGAACAGGGCATGGACAGTAGCCATCGGGTCATTGTCATTATTCTTTCCTTCCCACTTCTCTCTTATCTCCAGCCGTGGTGTTAAAGTTTTTCAGACTTCACACCCACTCCTAGCCACCAGCCAGCAGCTGAGATTCTCCTCCAAGTGCTGTATCTTCCCTTAATTTGTCTGGGGCACTTCCACATCCTGGCTATGAAATTTGGTTTTCCTTAAATTTCTCGCCAGAATAAGCTAGAAAACAAAAATAATCATCTGGAGGGGACTGCTAAAGCAGGCGTGGGATATTCATGGCCTGGAAAGCTTTGCGGCCGTACACAAAACCAGGATGCTAGCTATGTGTGGATGTGGTAAGTGAAAGGAGCAGGGGCAGAGTGGTGTGTGCAGTGGGCTATCATTTGCGTCAAGAAAGAAACTGTATTTGTATTGGATTGTTTACCCATGTCTCTGGAAGGACACAGAGAAATGGGCAACATTTTCCAGGAGGGAACTGGGGAGCTGGGTTAGGGGTCAGCGGGGGACGGTTTCTGTATACTCTTTCTTATCTTTTGAATTTTACATCATACGAATAGGCTTATCATCCATTCAAAAATAAGTAAAACTAAAAATCTTTAAAATCTGGTATGATCTTTTTAATTGTATAACATTTTGCTCTGAAACCCTGTTTCTTCTCTTGTAATATGAGGAAAATAATAATTTGTCTCAAGAGACGGATTCTGAGACAAAATGAGCAGACTGCTCCGGCCTATTCCGTTACGGCACGTATCACTGCTCCCACAGGTTTCATTTTAGGGGCGGTTGACTGGGTCTGTCTCTGTGCTGGAGGAGAAGCGTGAGGGCTGGACATGGCTATCGCACACTCACCACTTTCTCTCTGGGGCCTGCACTTGGGAGGTGTGAAACAAAAATCTTTTTTGGAGGAATAAGTGAAGAAAATAGTTTGTTAATGAGAACATGCCCCACATGTTTTTGCTATTATTATTTATAGCATCAAACTGCCAGAGGCAGTGCGGCATAGAGGCTGGGAACCACTGCTTCCGTCAGACAGTCTAAGCCCAAACCCCAGCCCTGCCATTATTAGCTGTGTGACCATGGGCAAGTTAGTTAACCTCTCTGTGCTCCAGTTTCTTCATTAGTAAGAAGTGTTTCATAAAAGTACCTACCACATAGGGTTGTTATGAGGATAAAAAGAGTGAATACATCTGAAACTCTTAAAAGAGTACCTGGTACTCCATAAATGTGTATTATTATTTGTGTGATTTTGATACTTTTCCTGTATACTTACCTACGTGGGTCTGGCAAGACTTCTTGCATAATTTAGTAAAACCCTCAGATGAGAAGGGATGATTCTTTGCTGGTGTCCCCTTTTAATTCTTCCTTTCCTTGAACTTTAGGGTGCCTCATCCTCTTCTTTTTCTTGGGATCACCCTCCCAGAAACCAGCACCTTCCTAATTTCAAGGACAGTTGGCCTGCGGGGGACTGCGCCAGTCAGTTTGGGCACTCACTACCTCGAGTTTTCCCTCAGCGCAGAAGCTTTCTGAGGGAACGCCTCAGCTATCTGCTAGACTTTCCTCTTCTCCCACATTCAGCTAGATTTATTTTTTAGAAGGAGCCAGGGACTGAGCCCTGGACCCCATATACGCGAGGTAGGCGCTCGACCCCTGAGCTGCCCCCGCTCCCCTGGATGGGGTTTGTGACAGGTCCGGGCCAGGCCCGCCTTGCCCTCGGTGCACCTGTTATCTTAACTGGTCTGTTTGGCCCCTATAGAGATCTGAGTTTGCCATCTCTGATTTGCTTTCACCTAAGAGTATTCTTCCTGGATTGTGCCTTCTGGAGCAGCGAGGTAAGGTGCTAGGATTTTTAGATTCTTTTTCGGGCCCTAGGAACGCTTGGCTTTCACTTTGAGCTGGTGTGAAGAGAGACGCTTTTGCTGCCAACTTCCTGATTATTATTGCTGAAAATCGTGGCTTGAGTGACCTTGATGGAAACGCACAAGGAGAGTGACAGTGAGGGCCTGAACTGCTGAGGGCAGTCCCCTGGGTCATCGTGCCTGGAGCCAGGGGGAGCTCCCCTAGCCTGATCCAAGTGCACTTGGAGAGGGGCTTTGAGGGCACTTTCTCAGCATCCGCGTGCCTTCTGACGGGCTCACACTGCGCCACGAACCCCTTGAGTTTCCGAGCCTTCCGTTCCTTTCCTGCTACACCAGGGGAGGAGGCGGCTGCCTGCTGCACTCCCATCCTGAGCGCCACCGAGCCCCTTTGCGTGTCTCAGGCTCGCGCTGCAGCCCACAGGTTTCAGGGGCCACGCCGGGAAAGGCCTTTTGCTCCTGGGAGGCCGAGTGTTGCTGGGAGATAGCTCATTCGTGCCGGGCCTTCTTCTCTGGAAGTGTCTCCTTGAGAAAGCACCAGCTACCTTGGGTTGGCTCATCAAGGCTTGAGCAGGTGGCTGTGTATGGCCAAACTCAGAAAATGACAGGAGTTCAGTACACCGGGGCCTGGGTTTGGAGGCTGAAATTAATCTACTTTTTTTTTTCAGCATCTCCAGCCTCATACTCTTCATCTTGTTTCCCGACATAGATAACATCTCATCACAGTAAAATGAAACCGCAGTGTCCACCGTCCCTGACCCCCTCCCGGCCAATGCCCGGCCATATGGAAACAGCAGTAAACAGGAATCACTACTGTGTTTTGAAAAGCGAAGGCAGGGCCCTGAAGGGGAGAGAAGAAACCCCACCTGCTCAGTGGCAGGATTTAGCTCCTTATCTGTTGGGTCCTAGGGGCAGGATGGGGAAGGAGCCAGAAGGGCTGACTGTGGCTGCTTTCTTTTGCTTTGAAGTCCCCATACGCCAAGGGGTCAGGGAAAATAAAACAAATTCTAGAATTTGATCTTTTAGTTTTTCAGAAGAGAAACTACCCCCCCCCCCAAATAAACAAACAAATAAAAACTCCCCCACCATCTCCTCTTCCTGCACCCCGGCTCTTAAAAAGCAAAACATGAAGTAACGGCTGCAAACCAGTAGGCTGCAGGCTGTTTCTGGCTTGCTGGTGTGTTTTGTTTGGCTCACACAGTTCTTTTTTTTAAATCTGAGACAACATTTCAACATTGGGGAATTTCAAATAACAATTCAGAAAATCTGGAGTCTTGATCACACTTGAAGTGGCAAAATCAGCTGGAGCTCAGTGTCCCTTTAGCTGGAGCATGGACAATTGTTCAGCTTCTTACTAGACAATTTCTGTTATCTTAACTGGTCTGTTTGGCCCCTGTAGAGATCTGAGTTTGCCGTCACTGAGAGGCTTCACCTAAGAGTATTTTTCCTGGATTGTGCCTTCTGGAGCAGCGAGGTAAGGTTCTAGGATTTTTAGATTCTTTTTCAGATTTGTTTGATCCACTCAATTCCCTTCACTAGTTTTATTAACTCTTTCTCTCTGTGTTCATGTTAAGCCTGGCAGGTGACCTTCTATCTGTGAGAGATTTTTTGATTTAATTTATGTGGTTTTGCAAATTTGTTAATGTTCTGATTTGAATGGTTTTGAAAAAGTGGAAAAGTGTAGGTGTATAGATCATAATCGATAGCTTTTTCCTCTAGTTTGTAATTGAAGTTTTTTACTTGCTCTACTGCCTTAGGCGATATCAACTCAGTAGTTTATGTACCAAAGAATTGTCTATTTCATCTAATTTGTTTAATTTATGGGTGTTTTAGTTTCCTAGGCTGCTCCAGCAAATACCATGAAATGGATTGGCTTAAACAATGGGAACTTACTAGCTTATAGTTTTTGTGTTTTTAAAGATTTATTTTATTTTTTATTGATTTCTCTCCCCTTCCCCCCCTGCCCCCCCGAGTTGTTTGTTCTCTGTTTCCATTCACTGTGTGATCTGTGTCCGCTTCTTGTCAGGGGGCACCAGAAACCTGTGTCTCTTTTTGTTGTGTCATCTTGCTGCGTCAGCTCTCTGTGTGTGTGGTGCCACTCCTGGGTGGGCTGTGCTTTTTTTGCATGGGGTGGCTCTCCTTGTGGGGCATACTCCTTGCGCATGGGGATCCCCTACACAGGGGGCACCCCCTGCATGTCATGGCACTCCTTGCATGTGGCAGCTCTGTGCTGGGCAGCTCACCACGTGGGCCAGGAGACCCTGGGTACCAAGCCCTGGATCTCCTATATGGAAGGCAGATGCTCTATCAGTTGAGCCACATCCGCTTCCCTAGCTTGCAGTTTTAAGGCCAAGAAAATGTTCAAATTAAGGCATCATCAGGGTGGTGTTTTCTTCCTAAAGACTGGCTGTCAGAGATTCTTGGTTCCTCTGCCACATGGCAAGGCACATGGCGGCATCTTTTGGTCTCTTCCTTCTCTTCTGGTTTCAATGATTTCCCTTCTTGCTGCCATGGTGCACACGTGTGCTCTCTCGCTGTATTCATTCCATTCATAAAGGACTCCAGTAATAGGATTAAGACTCATCCTGAATGTGGTGAGTCACATCTTAACTGAAGTAGCCTCATCAAAAGTCCTACTTACAATGGATTAGCTTTAAGAACATGTTTTTTTCTGGGGTACATACAGTTTCAAACTACCACACTCCACATTCTGGACCCAAAAAGACATTCTTTCTACATGCAAAATGCATGAATTCCATCACAATATTCCAAAAGCCTTAAATCATTTCAGTAATTATACTTAGTACAACGTCTCATCAAAGTTGGCTATAGGTGTAGTCAGTCCTGTGGAACAATTCCCTTCTGTCTGTGGACCTGTGAAACCTAGAGAAGAAGTTATCTGCTTCCAGTATACAAGGAGGGACAAGCATAGGCTAAACATTCCCATTCCCATAGGGAGAAATTGGAAGGTAAACAGGGGTCATGGCAGCGGACTTGGCCCAGTGGTTAGGGCGTCCGTCTACCACATGGGAGGTCCATGGTTCAAACCCTGGGCCTTCTTGACCCATGTGCAGCTGGCCCATGTGCAGTGCTGATGTGCGCAAGGAGTGCCGTACCACGCAGGGGTGTCCCCTGTGTAGGGGAGCCCCACGTGTAAGGAGTGTACCCCATAAGGAGAGTCGCCCAGCATGAAAGAATGTGCAGCCTACCTAAGAATGGTGCTGCTCACACGGAGAAATGACACAACAAGATGACGCAGCGAAAAAGACACAGATTCCTGTGCCGCTGACAACAACAGAAGCGGACAAAAGAAGATGCAGCAAACAGACACAGAGAACAGACAACCGGGGTTGGGGGGAAGGGGAGAGAAATAAATAAACAAATAAATAAATAAAAATAAAAAAATAAGCAGGGGTCATAATTTCCAAACAATTCCAAAACCCTGCAGGGCATACTCCATTGGAGTTCAAGGTCTGAGAATTATCTATAGGACAATGTTTTGTCCTCAAGGTCTGATGGAGCAGCAGCCTTACTCCTTCCAAGTTCTTGTGCAAAGTCCATGCTCTCCCTGAACACTGGGGTGAAGTTTCCACCCCCTTCAAGCATTAGGGTGGTGGCCAGATTCTCCGCAATCTCTGGGGCATCTGAGAAAACTAGGGTGGTAGCCCTCTTCCTGAACAATGAAGTGGAAGGGCTGCCCTGTCCAAGTGTCAGAGCAGACCCAACCTTTCCAGACACATGGGTGGATCCACTCTCCTGGCCTGAGAAAGCGTCTTTGATCCAGACCTCACCTTCCACGGTCCTGCTCTGAAGTGATTTTTTCCCCCTTCAACCTGTCCCTTTTCTGTCCCTCTTAGTCTAGGCTGGCAGTGGTTCTATTCACACAGATCTTGCAAAAGCTTGTCGGTTTTGCATGTAGCACACAGGGATCTGAACGATCAGACAAAAGAACTTTCCACAAATCCTTTATAACTACACTTCCAGTTCTGACACTGAAATGGCTGGCTGCATCCCTGTTCAGCTAAACCCTCACATGGAGTACTATTCTCTGGGGACTTGCTTTCCAGAAGCTCAGCATTTTCCAAACCATCAATTTCTGTTTTCTTTGTGTCCGAGAGTTTCGTTCTCAGCTTATCCTTTCCTCTTGCATTTCACTATAAACAACTCACCACAATTAGCATAAAGTTGTTCATAATATTCCCTTATTATCTTTCTTCTGTCTGCTGACTCTGTAGTGATGTCCTCTTTTTCATTTCTGATATTGGAATTTGTGCCTTCCCTCCTTTTTTTTTTTTACAGGTCAATCTAACATAATAGTTCATAACATAACTATTCTTTGGCTATGTCCAAGTATTGACACAGACCATCTGTACCATGTCAGAGTCCCTCAGTTGCCTCCTTTCCCCCCTCTGGACCATACTGCAGCCACCACTGGGGGTCAAGCAGCCAGCTTCCTTGGGGGTGCTTGGCCCTCCCCATTCTCTGTTGCCATGCAGCTAGGCCAACCATCTATATACCTGGAGTTTCTGGTTCTTCCTGATGGTTCCAGACTTATAAATAGAAGCACAACTGTAAGAATGGGATCTCTCTTCTGGAAGTTCAGGGGAAGTAACTCTCTGTGGGGTGAACCCTGATCATTGGGAAATAAGAGACAGAAGTGAGGTGACTAGGGTGAGGCAAGGGAAGCCCTGACGACACAAAGGGAGGAATGTGCCCACTCCCAGGTCATGCTTTTTGCCCCAGACACCTTCTCTATCTCACCAGAATCCCTGTCCTGGAGCTGGCAGATAAGCTTCATGTCCTTCATCCCCCTACAGACTACTGAGAGCCAGTTTCTCCTGGTAGCTCCTCTGAATCTCCAGGAATGAGTTTACCTGCTGTGAATTCACCTGTCTTTGTGGCTTGTTTTGAAGCCTAATATCATACCACTGCTTCCCCTCCTTCCTCACTTCATTTCCTTTTTTCCTCACCTTTACAGATGGAGCGCAGTATCTCTCAAATAATCCTGCTTCAAGGTCTGTATCCTAGAGGATCTTGAGAACGATAGTTCAAAAATCTTAAAAGAGAGAATAGTAGATGAATTTTACCATCAACTTTTAATGAGACACTGTAGTAGAAGAAAAGCCACTTAGTTCTGTTTTTTTTTTTTTGAGGGAAATCAGAGGCCATGAACTGGACATTTATTTGCAGGCTCAATTGGACGTGTTTTATTGGGTCCATGTATTTTCAAAAACTTGAGTGACCATTTAAGAATCATGCAATTTCATGTAAAAGTTCTAAGTTTTGACTTCTGGAGAACTGGAAGACCTGGCAATATATGGAAACCGTTGACTGGAGTTGAGTATGGTAGTCCAGACAAATAGAGTCCTAGCTCTCCATGGTGAGCGCATATGCTTCTGCACATTGTTCCTCTTTCCTCGTTCATTCAATCTGCTGCCTCCTGCAAGGCATTTGAGATTGAAACCTCCAGGGTAAAGGCAGATTCAGTTGGAAGTCTTGTTGGGGTAGGGATGGCTTCTCAATGGGCATATGTAAACTGTGGTTAGTGGCTTATTGATGGCTGAATAATCTGGCCTAGTTAGAAGTAAGTGCTTTTCATCAATGGAGGAGTCAGATCAAATGATCTGGAATGCATGCAGAGATCCCTCCCACAAATGCCAGTATTCTCGTGAGCTCCTGTAATCTTGAGATAGAGGGAACTATCAGCTTAGCACCGATAGCACTGTGAAGCAATCTGGCAATGGAGCCTCTGAGAATACAAATAAGCGTGGAGAGTATTGTATTGGGTTCAGGTGCCTCCTCTTGGAGTGTAAGACATTAAGCTGCCCTGAAATGGGGCTGGCTCCGACTACGGAGAACAGAGTGGCAAATCGCTGGCCAAGATCATGATGCTGCTACATTCCGTCTCTTTATCAGGCTCCCCGCATTTTCCTCATCTTCTTGGGTTTGATTGCTGGGTCCTGAGCTTAGAAGCCATAAGTCTTCCCCCTCCACCTGGTCGCTACCTGAAAGAGAAGCAAGAGAGCTGAGATTGCAGAGCACGAGCCTGCAGGAACCAGCTGATTATTCTGTACCTCCTTTCTTCTCAATGACGAGCACCACCCTCTTACAGTTGAATGAATAGTTTCAAAGTGCTCTCACATCTTTCATCTCATTAGATCCCTCTAATCGACCTCGTCTAATAGACCTGTGAGTTAGAGAGGGCAGGCAGAACCTCCATTTAAGAAGGAAAGTGACTCACAATGAGGTTAAGCGATGTGTTCTGCTACTCAGCGAGGTGGTAGTAGAGCAGAGACTAAGCCCCCAGTCTCCAGGGTTTCTCCCACTCAACCCCCAACCTGTCAACCGGGGACATTAACTAGCTCTTATCCTTCAGGCAGGACTGACTGAAGCAGTGTTTTACCAACTGCGGGTTGCAACCCAGGAGGAGATTAACTTGAAGGGTCACGACCAGTTTTTTTTTTTTTTAAAGAGATAGAATAGAATACAATAGAATAGAATCAATAAAGTCAAACTGCATTGCTCATAATAAGACCAAGTATTGTTAAATAAATTTTTTTTGTTCTAAGTCTGCTACATTTTTTTGGTTTCCCAGACTCTGGCTGTTGCTTGTTCCAGAACAGATTCACATCCTTTTTGACTTGGATTTCTGGATGCTGTGAAGCCTTATCAGTTGTTTCCAACCTGAGTTTCAGGGAGGTTAGAATTTAATTACAGATAGAGAAGTGTTGCTTTTGCACATCTGATAATCCGAAGCAGGAATCTGCCTTACAGATGATAGAACTGCCCATGTACCTTCCTACAATAAATACTGGACTGGAGGAAACAAAACAAAACCAAAAAAACAAAAGCAGACAGACTGAGTAGCCCTGCCTAGAAAGAGTAGAACCACAAAAGAGCCTAAGCATGAAAGTTAGTACATGATTTTAAAGAAAGAGTAACACCTTTAGACTTGCTTGAGCACTGGACAAATAAATGCATGGATCTGATTGTTGCTCTTGAGACTCTGGGCAAACGTGGTGGAAAGGCCTGGGTTGAGCAATCTCTTGGGAGCAGGGACAGGGCAGAAGTAGACATAATTCTTGGAATGAATATGACTTACTGCAGAGAAAGGCAGTCTTAAAACTAGGGGTGCTGTTAAGGGGTGGAGGAGGGAGCGTGAGTCAGGACTCGATGGCCCGTGCCGCCAAGAAGGAGGGGTGCTGAGCGGTTGCTAAAGGCTGCTGCCCTCTGGGCTGTTGGCAATTTCTGTTGTATGCTAGGGGGTAGTCCTAATGCAGCTTTCTGCCTTTCCCTGGAACCCTCCAATACATCCTATGCTCAGGACCAGGATGTGATAAAACACCATCCCTAGTAGATCAAGAGATGCTGGTACATTCCTTCCCCTCTTGCTTGGAGCACATGGAAACATTCGCTGGAGACAGTCTGACTCTGGTGGGCATGTGTCATGGCATCTGGCTCACACTCCACTGGTACACCTGGCCCTGGCAGAGGCAGCGGGGTTCTTCCACTATGGCACATACGTGCAAGAGAGGATACTATGCATAGACCATCTCCCTCCCTTGGCCGTGGATTGAGACCCGCTGGCTAAAGAGGACCAATGCGCACTGGTGAAGCTGAACTTGCTCCGTCTCTTCTCTAAGTGAGTAAAACATTGTTCTATCCAGTGCTGTGTGAGTTACTTGTAAACCATGGTCCGGTTGTGATTCCCCTAGGACTGAGCTCCTGGGTTCAGGCATTGCCACGCTCTTGCCACCCTCCTCATGGTGGGACTCCATCTCTGGAGGTGGTTAATATGTAACTCACTTTCTAACAGACACATTGACTATCTGGAAAAATGGTTACAAGCACAAATGTTTAAGTAGTCAATTTACATTGGGTCATTGACATATAATAAAATGGAAGCCAATCAGTCAAGAAAGGTGATTAAGAAATAACAACTGTACTTCTAATATGTAATGCTCTTGGTAATTGATTTCCTGGTTGACTAATATTTTCTTGCCAAGGTCCAGTGGGAGAACCACATACATACACAAATTGTACTCACTCACAGGGCAAATATTCTTTCTATAGTAGAGTTCATCTACACATGTCAAAAGTTTTCCCCTGCTGGACCATACCTCTGAAATGGCAATGGAAGTCAATGGGAAAATGTGATTATTTACAAACATTTGTTTTACGTACATTCTCAACTGATAAACCTAAAAAAAAAAGGGTGATAATGAAGCTAAAATGAAGATACACTGCATTTCTAGACAAAGGAAAAATAACATACAGGGAAAGACACAAAATGACTTGGGACCTAGAAACAAGTAGGGGCTGGGGGTGGGGAGACAGGAGCAAGGAAACGCGAGAGGGAGAGAGACTCTCATTTAATTTATCCTTTGGCTTCCTAGGGCTGCTGTAACAAATGGTCACAAATGGGCTGGTTTAAAACAACAGAAAATTATTCTCTCTCTGGTTTGGAGGCCAGAAGTCCAGAATCAAGGTGTTGGCAGGGCCACGCTCCCTTTGAAGGTTCTAGGGAGGATCCTCCTTGCCTCTTCCTAGCTTCTGGTAGATTCTTTTTGTTTTTTTATTCCCCCCACCCCTTGCAGCTTGCTTGTTGTTTGCTCTCTGTGTCCATTCGCTGTGTGCTCTTCTGTGTTCTTTTTACTTGTCTCCCTTGTTTTGTTGCATCACCTTGCTGAGTCGGCTCTCCACAAGGCTTGTGGGCCGGCGGCACTCCATGGTGTGCCAGTGAGCCTGCCTTCACAAGGAGGCCCCAGGACACGAACCCTGGGCCTCCCCTATGGCAGACGGGAGCCCAAATGATTGAGCCACAGCCTCTTCCCTTCTGGTAGTTTTTGACACTCCTTGGCTTGTAGACTCATCACACCAGTCTATGCATCTGCCTCCACATAACATTCCTCTCTGTGTCTTCACATGGCCATCTTATAAGGACAAAGTCAGATAAGATTTGTAGCCCACCCTAATTCAGTATGATCTCAACTGAACTAATTCCATCTGCAAAGACCCTATTTCCAAATAAGGCCACATTCTGAGGTTCCGGGTGGACGTGACTTTTGGGGGGGACACCATTCAACCCAGGACAGATGCAAAACCAGCCTCGAGCTCTTACCAAAAAGGCATTAGTGCTCACCTCATCTGCACACAAGCTGAGGATAACACCTTCTTCTGCTCCACACTTTTTCTTCTTCTGTTGACCCTCTGGCTGCCTTTGCTTTCTGTTCCTGCACTGAAATCTAGAGATTTTGATGTTAGTGCTGAGCCCAAAGGCCTTTCATGATTGGACTGAGAAGAGGGTTGGGGAGATGCTGGGAATGAGAGCAAGTCATTGACAAATGAAAAGCAAGCGCTGTTATGCAATGGAAAGCTCCAGAGAGCAGGAGAAGCACTAGGCTAGAAGCTGTACCAGTTCAAAGATGCATTAACCCCTGGAACTCTACACTCAACACCCCTTCACTCTTTCTTAGATCTTAGAGCTACCCTCGATGGTCATTGAGGGGTGGGAAGCTCTTGAAGATGTTCCAGTCGACAGCTGGTGTTTGCCTCTCAGAGGAATGCTAAGGAGAGAAATACCTCCACGGAGATTTGCTGGCCTCTGCCTCACATTGTCCCATTGGCCACCAAACCTTTACTGATAAACTACAGGAATAGGAGAGAAGATGGTATATTAGTCAGGGTTCTCTTGGGAACAGAATCAGCTGGAGATATCTGTAAATAGTATGTGAATTTATAAGATTCTCTCATGTGACTGTGGGGATGCACAAGTCTAGGTTTTGCAGGCAGGCTGCAAATCAGGAGCTCCATTGAAAGTCCAGTAAGTTTCTGGGAGATGTGGGCTGTCCAAAGATGAGCTGGGAAATTCTCTCGGAACACTGAAAATCACTTGCCCTTTTAAGGCATTCAACTGAGTGGATAAAACATCACTCATTGCTGATGGCAATCTTTCTGGTTGATTGTAGATATAATCAGCCATCTATGCAGTAAACTCACTGATGACGAAAGCCCATAAACATCCTTGTATTACAGTTAGCCCAGTGTTTGCTTGACCAAACAACTGGGCACACTTACCTGGCTGAGTTGACACATTAGCCTAACCATCACAGATGGTAACTATTACTATACCATTTAGATCAAACATTCAGTAAAGGTCAGCAACCTAGAGAGGAGGCAGCAATCCTAAAAGATAAGGCAGTACATGGTCTGTTACACCAACATTATGAAATCAGAGGTTCAAAGGAGTCTAGCCTCACCAGTCTGGGCTAGTGACCAGTGGGACTTATGTTAATTAAATAGTGCATCTGATTAAGATTTACAGTAACCACTGAACACATTTCAATGGTCTGTGTCTGGACTTTGACAACACCGCTCTCTGGGATGTAAATGCAGAATGGTTTGGCCTGAAGTGTCAAAGTTCATCTCACCTTCCTAGGGGGACATCCATTGGCGACTAAGTGTGCATGTGACTAAGGTACCCCACTCCCCCCCACCCCCCTTGCTATTACCAGTAGAATCAGACACCCTGAGATTCGCCCCACCTCCCCAGATGGCTCCCTTGTCTGTTTGCTTGTTTGTTTTGCTCATTGTCTACTCATTGTGTTTGGTTTTTTTTTGGTGGTTGTTGTTTGTTGTCTCCTCGCTGTCTGTTTGTTTCTTCCTTTAGGAGGTACCAAAACTGAACCTGGAACCTCCATGTGGGAGGTGGGTGCCCAACTGCTTGAGCCACATCCACTCCCTGCTCATTATTTTCGCTCTCTGTTCGTTGTTTGCTTGTTGTCTTGCTCGTTGTCTGTTCCTTGTTTTTTTTTTTTTGCTTGATGTCTGCTCCTTGTTTGTCTTTTTTTGGAGGCCCTAGGAACTGAATCCAGGACTTTCCTTGTAGGAGGCGGGTGCCCAACTGCCTGAGTCAAATCTGCTCCCTCACCCTGAGATTTTAATATCAGAGCCCTAATAGCTAGATTAGGGATAGGCAAATCCTCTGGTCATTTTGAGGAGAGGATTGTGGCCACTGCACAACTTCATTTTCTAAAAAGCTCTGTCTCAAAGTTTTCTCTCTCTCTTCTTTTCTTTGCTACTACATTTTTTTGTGATGTGCACCTCCTATCCCCAGGGTTGTCCATCCTGAGTTTTCACCATAATCTCCCCAAGGGCATTTTTCTGACTCATTCTCTTTATGTAAGACCAATATCAATGGACAGAGCATGGTCTTCAGCCAGCTTTTGTCACCCTCCTGGTGGCCTCAGCCCCCCACTCACACTGAAAATCCTTTGCAATGAAGTCCTCTGGTCAGTTAGACTGGATTTATAATCAGTATTTGTACCAGTAACAAATCAATATTTGTTCTTGCCCAAAGCCTGTTTTGAAAATCCTTCCCAGGCTCAGCTTTCTCATTTAGAGCTGAGGAAAGCGATTCTCAGGGAGGTGTTACCCTCATGGTTCATGAAAATGCCCCAAGACCTCGTTTATCTCCACTGCATGGAGTTTAGGAAGAGGAGGGGCAGCGGGCATGTGTTTGCCTGCCCAGCATCCTTTCTCCTTCTTTTGGTGATAGTGTCCAGATTCCCTCTGAGGGCGACTTCCCTCTTCCCCAAAGTGTGCTGGCTTCCCAGGCCTGTCAATCAACATGCCCACCCAGTCCTGGTCAAAGGGTGGGCATGAGGCTCAGGCTAGGCAGTTAGAGTCTCCCTCTGGGGACCCTGAATCCTGAGTGGGGCTCTGATACGGCTGTCAAATATCCCCATCTCTCCAGCCCCCTAAAGAGGCTCTGGTCCCAACCTTTCTGGAACCGCTCTATCTGCCATCCTGCGACCCATCCCATGACTTTCCAACAGATCCCCATTTTGCTTAAGCGAGGCAGTTTTGGTTGCTGGCACCCAAATACTCCAAATGGTAGAGTGACTATCCTAAGCAATGGACAATTTCATGAAATAGTTTCCCCGAGTGTGCTGCATCATGATGTCTGAAGACAGGATGGCTGAGTGCGGCTGATAGTAAGGGTCACGGTCTGTGTCAAACACCCACACCAGGTTGTGCTGAATTCTGTGAGCATTCACTGTCCCTACAGACAGTGCCCTCTGCGCGATCCTCAGCCTCTTTTCCCTAACGTGGAGTCCCCGATGCTTGAAAAATGCTCAAGTTAATATTCTTAACATCTGCCCTCTGCTTTCTCAGATTGATGTCATTCCCTGCTGTACAATTCCTTTTGCTAAATTCAAGTTTTAGCTTTTATTTTGTTTGCTTCCAACCTTTTCTGGTCAGTTTGGTTAGGTAACTCAATCACTTATGGCTGAATGCCTTCGTTTGCTTGCTCAGAAGGCTTGCAAAGAGGATGGAGAAGAATGAGTTCAGGAAAGGTTTGTGACAGATATTAGACCTCTAAGCTGCACAGTTCTGACATTGTCCCCAATGATATGAATGTGACTGAGTGGCCCCGACCAGCGGAATCTAATCCTGGCCTACTGCAGGGAGGATTAACGACTCTGAACTAGGCTGGGTTTGACTGGGATACGAAAAAGCTTCTTGCATGTCTACCTGGATAACTTTTTCAGCTGCTTGCTTCTGTCAATGCTCCTGAAGTCGTTTTGATAATGCTCAGACGGGCCTCTGCTCAAAATAACACTGGATTAAAGCGGCAAAGGCTTGGAGAGGGAATATCACCCGGCCACCCACTGCAATGACAAGATGCCCCCTAAGCCACCTGGACTCCTCTCTCATCACCCTCTCTAATCTGCAGGGATCAGCTGAGGGTAGGCTGGCTCTTGTTCCTGAATCACAGTGGGCTGAGCCAGAGGGTAGGCGGCCCTGCTGAGTCCTGGCTATGACCTTGGAGGGGTCAGACCAAAGTGAGTGCCAAGATGTGTCATCTTCTAGGGTTTTCTCTACTCAGTGGCATTTGGGCTGGACCAGAATAATGTATTCAGGCCTGCTGACAGAGGTGGGGAAAAGTTATTCCAGACAGAGGCAGATGGCAGTGGTTATATTGTTATTCAGTTGCACTGTCTTACATTTTTCTGTTGAATTTTTTATGCCCTTCACAAGATTATTAAAAATTTGAAAGCAGACGTCTTAGAGTGACTTTTTCACAGTGCCTTCGAGCACAGTGATGGACATGATAAAGATGTGTACATTGATTGGCTGGGTTTTATTCAGATGGTGAAATATCTTTTCCTCTGCTTATAGCTGACCTTAACTTTGACCTGCTGGTGCCAAGCTGCAGCCATGAACACCACTAAATGATTGCCTTTCACTCCAATAGCTCCCATGAGATGGACTAGGAGCATCTATCCATTATAAACCAGCGTAGAATCCTGCTTCTGCATGCTTTTAGCTGCTGTGCAGCTGCCAGGTGTCATAGACTCCAAGTCAATTGATGGGCCACAAATTTATTGAGTGAGCCACTGGCAACTTCTGAAAGATTCCCAGTGAGCTGGTCACCTGGAACGTGAATTAAACATTCGTGTATTGCTTGGAAAGAACAGGATAGTCATGGCTAAGAAGGCAGGAGGAAATGGTAGATGTTCCTTTGTGTGTATATGTGTGTGTGGGGCATGAAATGGAAATTTTCCCAGTTGGGAGGAAGACCAAAGCTCAGGACATAAATATTTCACTTTGATGCTTGTTTAAGATCAAGTAGCAGCCTGTAGTTCTCTGATTCCTGGGTAGGGCTAGCAGGTGATGTTTTTTTAAAATGTTGGTGTGTTTGATTTAAAAGAAGGGAGATGGAATCAAGCCCAAACTGCCATCCCAAAGAGCTGTGGCCTGGTGGACAAATCTGAGCTCTCCTGAAATTACTCTTGCAATGGATATCGTTGGCTCTGTTGTTTTAGGGCTTGACACTAAGGAGATGGAAATTTCTTTTGGAGAGCTGGAATTTCACTTATTGGAGATTCCTTTCTTTGCTTTAAGTATTGTCTTCTCTGGTAATTCTCTGCTGAGGAGACAGGATGGAAAAGTTATCAGTGTCTAGTACCTTAAAATGAATGAACTTTCCAGGTCACTTTTATTCCTTAGCAGGACAGTGATGTGATGGGAAGTGGAGGGCAGAGGAAAATGAATATTCTTTGAGGGTTTCTGATGTGCCAGGCACTCTACCAGCAACCACACCCACACAGCTCATTTAATCCTCACAATACTGTGGCAAAACTCTTTTGACCTCAGATGCAGAGAGTTGAGTTAATGATATCCCATTTTTGATCAGTGCAAGGTCTTTCTGTTGTTTCCTTTATTTTTATCCCCTTTAATCTTATTTCCTGTGTCCATTATCCCGTCTTCTTAATGGCAACCATTTAAATGTGTCTGATGTACATTCTATTACTCATATTGTTTTATATGCTTATACTTTAAATGTACATAAATGGTGTGGTGCTATAGTTCTCATCCTGTTTCATTCTTATTTTCACTCAATCACTATTTTTAAAACTTGTGTTATGAAAAATTTCAAACATTTTCAAAAGGAGGGAGAATATGACCTTGAAATACATTATAAAGCTACAGTGGTTAAAACAGTATGGTACTGGCATGAAGACAGACACATCAATCAGTGGAATAGAATTGAGAATCCAGGAATAAACCCTGACCCATACGGTCAACTGTTTTTTGTTTTTGTTTTTTAAATATTTGTTTATTTATTTATTTATTTTTCTCCCCTTCCTCCATTGTCTGCTCTCTGTGTCCATTCACTGTGTCTGCTTGTATTCTCATTAGGTGGTTCCAAGAACTGATCCTGGGACCCTCCGGAGTGGGAGAGAGGTAATCATTCTCTTGCACCACCTCAGCTCCCTGATCTGCTGCGTCTTTTATTGTCTCTCCTCTGTGTCTCTTTTTGTTGCATCATCTTGCTGTATCAGCTCTCCGTGTGGGCCAGCACTCTGCTTGGGCCAGCTCACCACATGGGCCAGTTTGCCTTCACCAGGAGGCCCTGGGTATTGATCCCTTGACCTCCTATATAGTAGACGGGAGCCCATTTGCTTGAGCCACATCTGCTTCCCGGTCAACTGGTTTTTGACAAACCTACCAAATCCATGTTAATGGGACTAAGCAGTCTTTTCAACAAATGGTTCTGGGAGAACTGGATTTCTATAACCAAAAAAATGAGAAGGGACCCCTATCTCACTCCCAATACAAGAATCTACTCAAAATGAATCTAAGACCTAAACATAAAAGCCAGAACTATAAGATTACTAGAAGAAAATGTAGAGAAACATCTTCAAGACCTTGTACTGGTGGTGGTTTCTTGGACTTACACCCAAACATGTGCCACAAAACAAAAATAGGTAAATGGGACCTCCTCAAAATTAAATACTTTTGCACCTCACAGGACTTTGCCAAAAAGGTGAAAAGGCAGCTGACTCATTGGGAGAAAATATCTGGAAATCACATGTCTGAAAAGGATTTAATATTCAAAATATATACAAAGATGTTACAACTCAACAATAAAAGGAAAAACAACCCAGTTAAAAACTGGGCAAAAGACTTGAATGGACATTTGTCCAAAGAAGAAATACACATGACAAAAAACCCATGAAAAAATGCTCAACATCCCTAATGATTAGGGAAATGCAAATCAAAACTATAGTTAGATAACACTTCACAGCTGTCAGAATGGCCACTATTGAAAAGAGAGAACTACAAATGTTGGAGAGGATGTGGAGATATAGGAACACTTATTCACTGTTGGAGGGAGTAAAGAATGGTACAGCCACTGTAGAGGATTGTTTGGCAGTTCCTAAAGAAGTTGAATATAGACCTGCCATTTGACCTGGAGATACCACTACTGGATACTGAGAGCAGTGACACGAACAGGCATCTGCATACCAATGTTCATAGCAGTATTATTCAGGATTGCCAAAAGTTGGAAACAATCCAGTGTCCGTCAAGCAATGAATGGATAAACAAACTTGGTGTATTCACATGATGGAATATCATTCAGCTATAAGAAGAAATGAAGTTGTAAAACTTAAGACAAAATGGATGAACCTGGAGCAAAGCAAGTCAGACAAAAAAGGGCAAATACTGCATGATTGTGTTACTATGAACCAACCTATTGTGTAACAAATTGTATGATTAAAAAAAATTTATATGTATCCAGTACATTTAATTGAGAAATGTGGAAAAAAAATTAAAAAAAAGAGAGAGAGAATAGCACCATGAACTACAATGTACCCATTATCCAATTTCAGATGTGAAATTGTGGCCCATCTTGTTTCATCTATCCCCTACCTATGCCAACTCACCACAGATTACAATGAAGTAAATTCCAGACATCATACTATTTCATCAATGAATATTTTAGTATGCACCTCTAAAATATAAGTGCTCTTTATTTAAAATATATAACCATTATATCATATTATTACACTAAAATTAGCAATAATAACATAATAGCATCAATTTGTGGTGTTTAAATCTTCCCAATTGACTCTTAGCTTTTAGTTGTTTGAATTAAGACTCAAATAATACATATACATTGTGATTGGTTGATATATCTTTCAAGTCATTTTTACTCTAAGGATTTGCTCTGCACTCCTTTTTATCTTGCAATTTATTTATTGAAGGCCAGATTATTTATCTGTATAGAGTTCTCCATAGCCTGGATTTCGCTGAATGAATCCTTGTGGTGGTGTTTGATGTATTTTTCTCCTCTCTCTACATTCCCTATAAATTGGTAATTAGATCTAGAGGCTTGAACAGATTTAGACTAAAATTTCAACTGGAACTATTTCCTAGGTGGGGTTATGGATTTCCATCAAGAGGCACCTAATGTCTGGCTGTGCCTCTTTGTTATGTCAGTAACTGTTTGTGATTGAGGCCAAGATCCATTAATTCAGTGAGGGTTACAAAATGGTGATAATTAATTCTATCATTCTTTTTCATTTATTAGCTAGAATACTTTTTTCTTTTAAACTTTATTTTATTTTATTTTCTTCTCCCCTCTCTCCCCTGCCCTGCTGTTTTTGCTGTCTGTGTCCATCCGCTGGGTAATCTTCTGTATCTATTTCTCTTTTTGTCTTCTTGTTGTTCTCTAGGATTCACTGGGATTTGATTCTGGCAACCTCTGATGTGGAGAGAGGTTCCCTGACAGCTGTGCCACCTCAGTTCCTGGCTTCTGCTGGCTTCACCTTGACTCTCCCCTTCGTCTATCTTTTGTTGCATGGTCATCTGGCTGCATGACTCACTGACATGGGCACTGGCTCACTGTGCAGGCACTTGGCTTGCTGTGCGGGCACTGGCTTGCCATGCAGGTACACTTTCTCTTCTTCTTCTTCACCAGGAAGTCCTAGAGATCAAACCCAGATCCTCCCAGATAGTAGGTGGAGGCCCTATCACTTGAGCCACACCCGCTTCCCATGGAAATTTCTCCCTCATTTAGAATTTGGTTACCTTGAAGTATACTCTGTATAGACAAGGCAATATAAATGCTTGATTCTTTCCTTTTATTCATCATATTTCAAAATAATGAGTTGGTTCTTAACATCCTCCAAAGATAATAAGGATTTTAAAAAACATTTTATTTGAAACAATTTCACATTGACAGGACAGTTGCAAAAATAATACAAACACCATGCAGAGGACTCCAACATGCCCCACCTCCACTGATACCCAGTAGAAATAAAAATATTAATATTTTATTATCAAAATATTAAAAATTTAACTATTTTGCCATACTTCCATATCATTCTCTCTCATCTATCTATCTACTTTTTGAACATTTGAGAGCAAGCTGCATGTACAATAGTTCCACGTACATTTCCTAAGAACAAGGATATTGAGGGAAACGGTCTTTGGCCCAGTGGTTAGGGCGTCCGTCTACCACATGGGAGGTCCGCGGTTCAAACCCCTGGCCTCCTTGACCCGTGTGGAGCTGGCCCATGCGCAGTGCTGATGTGTGCAGGGAGTGCCACCCCATGCAGGGGTGTCCCCTGCGTAGGGGAGCCCCACGCGCAAGGAGTGCGCCCCGTAAGGAGAGCCGCCCAGCGCGAAAGAAAGTGCAGCCTGCCCAAGAATGGCGCCGCCCACACTTCCCGTGCCGCTGACGACAACAGAAGCGGACAAAGAAACAAGACGCAGCAAATAGACACACGGAACAGACAACCGGGGGGTGGGTGGGATTAAATAAATAAATAAATCTTTAAAAAAAATAAAAGGATATTCATTTACGTAATCACCTTTGGTGCAGTTATCAAGCTCAAGAAATTTAACATTGATGTAAAGCTTATTCTGTTTCTTATGTCTCGATAATGTCCTTTTGAGTCTTTTCTTCTCCATATATAGATCCCATCTAGTATTGTGTATTGCATTTATGATGCAATTTAATGGTCATTATCTCTTTAGTTTCTCTTTCTTTTTAATTGTGAAAACATACTTATAACAAATTTTCCCATCCCAACCCTTCCCAAGCATACCATTCCGTGGGATTAATCACATTCACAGTGTTGCAGTTCCCTCACCACCATCCATTATTAGAAATTTCTTTTCACCCCAAAAACAAACCCTATAGTCATTTTGCATTAACTCCCTGATGCCCCTGTAAACTTGTACTCTATTTACTCTCTCTATGAGCTTGCATATTCTCTGATAGTTTCTGAACAGTTACCATGGGGCTTGCATTTAAAATCCTACATCTATATAACAATCTTGTTTGCTTTGATACCAACTTAACTTCAATAGCATCCATGAACTATGTTCCAATACTCCTCTATCGCCCCATCTTTGTGAAGTTCTTGCCACCAATTACATATTTATGCATTATGTAAACCACTGATTTATCATTGCGTTTTATGCATTTGCCTTTTAGGTCTTGTAGCAAGGAAGAAGTGGAGTTACAAATGAAAAATATAATAGTTCTGGTATTTATATTTAGTCATGTCAGTATGTTTACTGGAGATCTTTATTTCTTCATGTGGCTTCGGTCAGTAGTCTAGTGTATTTTCCTTTCAGTCTACAGAACTCCCTTTAGCAGTTCTTGTAGGGCTGGTCTAGTGGTGACAGTGTTCTTCAGCTTTTCTTTAGTTGGGAGTGTATTTATACTTTTCTCATTTTTAAAAGACAGTTTTGCCAGAAGTAGAATTCTTGGTTGGCAATGTTTTGCTTTCAGCACTTTAAGTGTCTTGCCGCTGCCTTCTTGTGTCCATGGTTTCTGATGAGAAATCATTACTTAATCTTTTTTTGAGGCTCCCTTGTAATGTGACACATTGCTTCTTTCTTGCAACTCTCAGAATTCTCTCTTTATCTTTGGCATCTGACAATTTGGTTATAACATGGCACAGAATAGGTCTATTTGGGTTTATCCTGTTTGGAGTTCATTGATTATTTTGGATGTGTATATTCATATCTTTTGTTAAATTTAGGAACTTTTCAGTCATTATTTCTTTGGATATCCTCTCTTCTCCTTTCTCTCTTTCTTCTTCTGGGACTCCCACAGTGTGAATATTGATATGCTTCATGGTGTCCCACAGATTCCTCAGGCTGTGTTTAATTTTCTTCATTCTTTCCTCTTTTTGCTCCTCACATTGCTTGATTTCAATTATCTTACGTTCAGGTTCACTGAATCTTTCTTCGGCCAGTTCCATTAGGCTATTGATCTTCTCTAGGGAATTTTTTAAAATTTGCTTTTATTTATTTATTTATTTATATTAGAGAAGTTGTAGGTTTGCAGAAAAATCATGCAGAAAATACAGAGTTCCTATATCCCCACTAATATTAATACTTTGTATTAGTGTGGTACATTTGTTACAATTGACAAAGTAATATTACTGTTATTGTACATTAACTATAGTCTGTGGTTTACATTAGGGTTCACTGTTTGGGTTGTATAGTCCTATGGTTTTAAAATTTTTGTTACCATGATCTTCAGCTCTGTTTGGTTCCTTTTCATAATTTCTGTTTCTCTATTGATATTCTTTTTTTATTCATGTATCATTTCCTTGATTTTCTGTAGTTCATTGTCCATATTTTCTTTTATCTCTTTGAGCATATTTGGACCATTTTTTAAAAGTCTATGCTGGTATGTCCCTTGTCTGATCCTTCTCGTTGATTGTTTCTCATGCTTAATCTCCTTTTCCTGGACTGGCACTTCCTATTTTTTTTTTTTTTGTATGTTTTGTAATCTTTTCTTGAAACATGGGCACTTTGATAGCTCTCTGCAACTGGTTCTGTGCTGTGCTGGTGAGAGGTAGAAGAGAGACCAGTCAGGGTGCCCCAAGATCCTACGGCTTTTATGTGGTCTTTTTATTGTTTTGGTGCTAGCCCTATTACTGCAGTCCTTTAACTGTTTTCTGGAACTTTGAGAAAGATGTTTCTGCCAGTTCTTGCTGGTTGTTCAAAGCTTCTATGGGTGCACAACGAACTGAAGCATTTTACTCTGCCATCTTCATCACAGCAGGCAGGAATTAAAAAAATATAACATTATAATCTCATGCATTTAAACATATTTTATATATTTCAATCTATAACAGTTATCCATATTGATGCTCAAATGTCCCATCTTTGGCAGGCGGGAGCCTCTATGAGCTGATTTTTTGTTCTTTTGACAGCTTTTTTTTTTTTGTTGCTTGGCGTGATAAGATGATCCTGGTTATTACTGTACATTTCTTGCCCTAGACCTGGAGTCAGTCATTTCTTCAAGGAGCCAGGTTCTAGTAATCATATTTAGAGGCACTGCCTGGGTGCTAGGAGCAGTTTTATACTTTCTCTGTATTTCTGTGTGCACATCTCATCTGCTTTTTCTAAACACTGTTCTGTATTCTGTAGAGTGCCTCTCCTACACTGGAAATTCATTTGTCCAGTGAGGGAGACCAAGATAGCCTCCAAATCCTGTGACCACAAACAATGCTGCAATGAATATCTTTGAACATGTCCCCTTACATGGTCCTGTGTGAGAATTTCTCTGAGATATATATATTTCAGGTTATAGCCAAGATGCTTGTTGGTTCTTCCTTTTCCTATTATTGGGGGGCGGGGAGGGGGCGGGAGACCAACAAATTGCTGGGTGTGAGAAAAAGGCTGTGCAAAAAGGAAAGAGGGAAGGTTCAGAAAGGGAGATGGGGTGCAGGGCAGGGTGGAGGTTTAGAGACTGTTTCCCTTGTGTCTCTCTTGAATGAACGCTGCTCATTCTCCTGTGGTCCTGGTATTGTGGAACCAGGAGGACGGACAGGGCAGTGGATGGGTCAGCATTCTCCTAACTCTTCATGGCTGCTTCCAAACTACCTTTCCTTATAAGCCAAAACTATCAGTGCTTTAAAGCTCATGCCATTGGGATATCCCACATCTCTTTGGCTATGTTTGCCATCTACACCTTGGGGTTTCTTCTGCATGTTCACCAAGGCCTTTTGCAGGTGATCTGAGTCTTCTGTGCCCCACTTCTTGTCATCATCCTGGCCAACTTCATTATCCATATGGATGACCTATTGTGCACTGCAGCCTTTCAGTTGCTTTTCTCTATTCCAACCCTTTTTACTCTACACCATGTCAGATGGCACAGCAGTGCCAAAGACTTGGTGGCTAGAGAGGAGGCCACTCTGGTTGGAGCCTGGTGCATGTGGAGCCCACAGTGCAATGAGGCCCCAAAATTAGGCAGGGCCCATCACGCCAAGTTCTGTAGGTTATATTAAGCCTTTTTACTTCTATTCTAAGATAAATGAGAAGATACTGAAAGGTTTCCAATGGGGTGGCAAGAGTGGTATGGATTGGTGATGTAGACATGATCAAATTTGTGTACTGAAAAGACCTCAATGTGTACCATGTTCAGAATAGACTGGAACAAGAGTAGACAGCAGCTGACCAGGGAGAGCTACTGCTGTAATCTATGAGAGAAAGGAGTGACTTAGAACAGGACAGAAAGAAGTGGTCAGACCTGTGCGATCTTTATAAGTAAAAATTGTCAGTCTTTGTTAGTGGTTTGGATATCAAAGCAGAGGGAGAGAAAGCAGCTGTCTTAGTGTCCTGCCTTCTAAGACAAATCCCATACAATGGGCTGGTTTAAAGAATAGGAATTTATTGGCTCACAATTCTCAGGCTAGGAAAAGTCCAAATCGAGGCTCCACTAAAGTGAAGCTTTCTCCCCAAGGTCTGTGGTGTTCTGGGGCTGGTGATGGTGATCTTTGGATCCTTAGCTTTTCTGTCATATGGCAATGCAGATGGCAGTGATTTTTCCTTTCTCGTCCATTGACTTCCAGCTTCTTCACCACTTGGCTTTGTCTTTATAAAGTCTCCAGTGATAGGAGTGAGGCCCAACCTCATTTAGCTGGGCCATGCTTTAACTAAAAAGAACATCTTCAAAAGGTCCTATTTATAATGGGTTCGCACCTACAGAAGCTCAAGAACCTGTTTTTCTGGGGCACATAACTCAACCTACCACAGCAGTCAAAAAATGATTTCCAGGTTTTCAGCTTGCTCAACTGGTTAGGGAACATGGGGAGAGGACTAGGTCTGAAGTTCAGTGGTGGTGGTGGGGTGTTGAGGAGGGGGGGATCACAAGTGCTCTCTTGGATGTGGTCTAAGGAGAGATAGCCAGTGAGCAGAGAAGAGGTCTGGGCCTCGCCTGATGAGGGCAGTGTGGAGGAGAATGACTGTGCAGAGGGCACAGAAGGAGCGGCCAGGGAGGCAGGAAGACAACCGGAGCAAGTGGTGTCATGGAGATCATGGGGAAGAACGTATTTCAAGAATGGAATCTTGCTCTACTGAGGGAGGAATGTCAAGAAAGTTGAGGAATGAAAAAGATCTGTTAAATTTAGCAACGTGGATCATGAGTAAGCCTAGAAAGAGCTGTTTTAGTGAGGGTGATGGGCCAGAAGTCAGGAAGGGGTTGAGGAGAGAGTGGGAAGTGATGAAACGAGACACTGAGGGGCTTCTGGGAAGGCCCTATCAAGATGGGATGACTCAATTGTGAGGCATGTCCTTTTGCCCTTTTCTTTGGCTCCATCCTCCAAATTCTCGCCAGATTTGAACGTGATGGCTGGACAACAGCTGTGGCCACCTTGGGACCATGAGGGGAAGGGCTAGAGACCTGTCCTGATACCCTTGAATTGCTAAGCCAGGGTCGGCCATTGGCCACCTCTGGATTTTTCTTTACACTAGTGTGATGGTTAGGCTATTGTGTCAACTCAGCCAGGTAATTGTGCCCAGTTGTTTGGTCAAGCAAGCACTGGGCTAACTGCATACAAGGGTATTTATGGACTTTAGTCACCATTGACTTTACTGCAGTGGTAAATCATAGATAGCTGGTTATAATTACATCAATCAGGGAGAGTGCCATCAGCAATGAGTGATGCTTAACCCAATCAGTTGAATCCCTTAAAAGGGGAAGTGATTCCAGCATTGAGAGAGACTTTCCCAGCTCATCTTTGGACAGCCAACATCTCCCAGAACTTGTCAAGAACCTTCATTGGACTTTCATTGCAACCCCTGATTGTGGCCTGCCTGTGGAAACTGAACTTGTGCATCCCCACGACTGCATGAAAGACTCTTATAGAATTGCATACTGTTGACAGATATCTCTTGTTGATTCTATTTCTCTAGGGAACCCTGACTAATACAATGAGAAAAATAAAATCTATGTGTTGCTGGTAGCTGTAGATAATTTGTAACTGATATTGCATGTCACCTGAATAATCTCAGTTAATCCCCACAATTACCTTTTGAAAAATTATTGTGGTTAATATATATTTAGATAGATAGATATGTACCTAAAATTAGCCATTTAACCATTTTTAAGTGTATGCTTCATTGGCATTATATTTATCTTGCATTACTATCACTACCGACTATTACCAAACCTTTTTAATCATCCATACAGAAACTGCACCCATTAAAAATAACTCCCTTCACCTGCCTCCTGGCCCTTGAAACCTCTAATCTACTTTTTGTCCCTTAATTCGCCTGTTCTAGTTATTTCATGAAGTGAAATCACACAATACTTCTCCTTGTGTGTCTGACTTATTTTACTTGGCATGTTTTCAAGGTTCATCCATGTTGTCACATCTTCATTCCCATTTTTAAAAAAGATTTATTTATTTATTTATTTCTCTCCCTCCCACCCCCGCCAACCCTGGTTGTCTGTTCTCTATGTCTATTTGCTGCGTCTTCTTTGTCCGCTTCTGTTATTGTCAGTGGCACGGGAATCTGTGTCTCTTTTTGTTGCGTCATCTGTTGTGTCAGTTCTCTGTGTGTGCGGCGCCATTCCTGGGCAGGTTGCACTTTCTTTCCCGCTGGGCGGCTCTCCTTACAGGGTGCACTCCTTGCTCGTGGGGCTCCCCTACGCGGGGAACACCCCTGTGTGGCACGGCACTCCTTGCGCACATCAGCACTGCTCATGGGCCAGCTGCACACAGGTCAAGGAGGCCCGGGGTTTGAACCGCGGACCTCACATGTGGTAGACGGACACCCTAACCACTGGGCCAAGTCTGCCGCCCCTTCATTCCTTTTTATAACTGAATTATATACCATTATATGTATACACCACATTTGGAAAAAAGATTTATCTATTTCTTCCCCTCCCTCTATTGTCTGTTCCCTGTGTCCATTCGCTGTGTGTTCTTCTGTGTCTGCTTGTATTCTCATTAGGCGACTCTGGGAACCAATCCTGGGACCTTCCAGAGTGGGAGAGAGGCAATCATTCTCTTGCATCACCTCAGCAACCTGGTCTGTTGCATCTGTTATTGTCTCTCCTTTGTGTCTCTTTTCGTTGCGTCATCTTGCTGCATCAGCCCTTTCTGTGGGCCAGCACTCCTGTGCAGTGCAGCACCCCTGTGTCGGGCAGTACTCCTCCATGGGCCAACACTCCATGCAGGCCAGCTCGCCTTCACCAGGAGGCCCTGGGTATCGAACCCTGGACCTCCTATATGGTAGACGGGAGCCCAATTGCTTGAGCCACATCCGTTTCCCATTATATCGCATTTTGTTTATCCATTTGTCTGCTGATGGATGCTTGGGTTGTTTCCACCTTTTGGCTATTGTGAATAATGCTGCTATAAACATTAGTGTACAAATATCTGAGTGCCTGTTTTCAGTTCTTTAGGTTTTATTCCTAGAAGTGGAACTGCTGCATCATACGGTAATTCTATGTTTAAGTTTTTAAGGGACCCACAATTGCCTTTTTTTTAATTTTTATTTTTTTAAAAAAATATTACATTAAAAAAATATGAGGTCCCATTCAACCCCACTGCCCCCACCCCCCACTCCCCCCACACCAACACTCTCTCCCATCATCATGACACATTCATTGCACCTGGTAAGTACATCTCTGAGCATCGCTGCACCCCATAGTCAATGGTCCACATCATAGCCCATGATCCATCCAGTGGGCCCTGGGGGGATCTACAATGTCCCGTAGTTGTCCGTGAAGCACCACCCAGGACAACTCCACGTCCCGAAAACGCCTCCCCATCTCATCTCTTCCTCCCATTCCCCGCACCCAGCAGCCACCATGGCCACCCTTCCCACACCAATGCCACATTTTCTCTGTGGACATTGGATTGGTTGTGTCCATTGCACATCTATGTCAAGTGGGGGCTTAGATTCCACATGGATACAGGATGCACTCCTCCTGCTTTCAGTTGTAGGCACTCTAGGCTCCATGGTGTGGTGGTTGACCTTCTTCAACTCCATGTTAGCTGAGTGAGGTAAGTCCAATAAATCAGAGTGTAGGAGCTGAAGTCTGTTGAGGCTCAGGGCCTGGCTATCATATTGTCAGTCCAGAGATTCAAATCCCCTAAATATATCTTAAACCCCAGCACCAACTACAATTCCAGTAAAGTAGCATGAAAGGCTTGTGAAAAGAGATCCCATCTGAGTCCAGTTCCATCATGCAGAAACACCAGCTCCAAAGAAGGGCCATCTGACATGGCAGTGAACCCCATCTGCCATGACTGTAGAACCCGTGGGTCTCTCTAGCCCTCAAAGGAACCAATACCTGGGGATTGTATCTACTTTATCCGTCTCTTAGACTCTGCTCAGTTGTGCATAAGGGCATTCCTTCTGACAACCTCCAGACTCTTTTTTAGAGACTCGTAGCCATATAAACTCATTTCTCCTTTCCATTTCCCCTTACATTAGGTCAAACAGCATTTTGAAGTCATGTTATTATATGTAGACAGGGATATTCTGCTGATCCGCATTGAATCTTTAATTCAAGGTCATTTTCTAGTTGCATCTTCAGTTGGTATTTGGTAGTGATCCCTCGGTGCCAGGGAGGCTCATCCCCGGGTGTCATGTCCCACGCTGGGGGGAATGCACTGCATCTACATGCTGAGTTTGGCTGTGAGAGTGGCCACATTTGAGTAACATGAAGGCTGTCAGGAGGAAACTCCTAGGCACAATGCTACTCTAGGCCTTGTTCTTATCGCAGGTGTATAGGCTCACAAGCATAGCCATTAGTATCAGGAGCCCACTGTTGGACCCTCATTCCTTCCTGGTTCTTACCGTTGCACCTGGGGGACTGCTGCTGCTCCCCCAGGGACCACGACAGAGCTCCCCCAGCCAGGAACCCAGTACCCCCCAGCTGTTGTTTTTAATTGTTTCCACTATGAGTATATCTAAACATTACCATGTACCCTGGACATATGCCCTGTATAACTCCCTGTCAACCATATATAGCCTGTCAATAACATCCCCTATCAGTATTCCTCTGCCGCCATTGTTGAACCACTCTGTGATCCAAAACTTCCTGTAAAGTGAATCCCAACATAATGTCAGTTTCCCTTACTAGTAAAATGGAATATAGTGATGAGTTTAAAGGTTAGATCTAGAGTACATATTGATTTGGAAAAATTTCTACATCCTATCTTTTTCTTTTCTTTTTTTTTTCTAATTATTGAGCTTCTCTTCACAAGAGTCTTAGATCACAGTAATTCATATATACAATATACAGTACTCCCACATATCCACCATAAAACCTTTTCCCTTCCACAGCGATAATCTTTTAACTTATTCATATCATATTTCCTGAAACTGGTGTACAGATTCCGAAACAATAGCTTTCAAACAAGGTGACATCTGTGCTTACAATGTGGTCCATACTTTAGGATGTACAGTTTTCTAAATTTTTTAGTTATCCTATGTTTTACATTATGGTTTACATTATTAGTCTGTCGTCCCCTATATGTTTTTGGTGTAATATTACATGTTTTATATTCATCCTCGTGTACTCTCACGAAACTCCTTTCTTGCCCCCACATTTACCTTGGTTCCATCCATTCCACATCCATTTTCCCCTCCCCTTGGGGCTCACAGCGACAGCCAATCTCCATTTCCCAAGAAGCCACGTCCAGAGATACTTGCAGCAATGTTCAGGGCCTGACTTTCTCAACTGCCCTAATGCCCTGGGAGCCACCCTTTCTCTCGAGAGATACAGTTCTCTCTATTTGATGGCATTAGTCCTCCCCAGGATGTGGGTCCACCCCAACTCTCACTTCTTGGGTCTCTACCCAATGGTACAACCCACCCTGGCAAAATGAGCATTCAGACATTCCCCAGGAGTCCGTCCCGCACCAGACCATCCCCCCTGAGCATCCTAAACAGGTAACCCTCCTAATTATATTTTGATACGATTTTCTCAGCATTTTACTCTCAACGAACACCTGACACTCTCCTATGTTTGTATGTTGCTTAGTGCCTTTATTAATCCTATTTTAGAGGCAAAGAGACTATAGCACAGAGACATTGAGAAACCAGGGTCATAGAGCTTAAATGGCAGTGCTGAGATTTAAAGACATCGTTTCTGACTCAAGACCAATTTCTTAACCATTAGGACAAACTTTCTCACTAGATACTATTGCTGATTTTGCTGTGATTATTGCTGTTAGAAATCTGAAAAGATCACCCTGAGGATTAAATAATATAATAATGCAAAATCCCTTTTCGCTGAGGTAGGCATAGTCTAGGTGCTTAATACATGCTCTTAACTACCTAACAATGCTTTCTCATCTCATCTGTTATACATTTGGTGGAGATGGTGGTGGGGCTATGACTAGTTGAAACCTAAGGTAATTTCTAAAACTTTTTTTTTTAAATTTTTTTTAATTGACTTTGTAATAATATTACATTAAAAATATATATGTGAGGTCCCATTCAACCCCACCCCCCCACCCCACCTCTCCCCCCCTCAGCAACACTCGTTCCCATCATCATGACACATCCATTGGATTTGGTAAGTACATCTTTGGGCACCTCTGCACCTCATAGTCAATGGTCCACATCATGGCCCATACTCTCCCCCATTCCATCCAGTGGGCCCTGTGAGGATATACAATGTCCGGTGATTGCCTCTGAAGCACCATCCAGGGCAGCTCCATGTCCCAAAGATGCCTCCACCTCTCATCTCTTCCTGCCTTTCCCCATACCCATCAGCCAGCATGTCCACTTTTCCCAATCCAATGCCACCTCTTCTATGTGGACATTGGATTGGTTGTGTCCATTGCACCTCTATGTCAAGAGGAGGCTCAGATTCCACCTGGATGCTGGATGCAGTCCTGCCACTTTCAGTTGTAATCACTCTAGGCTCCATGGTGTGGTGGTTGTCCTTCTTCAACTCCATCTTAGCTGAGTGTGGTAAGTCCAATAAATCAGATTGTAGGTGCTGGAGTCTGTTGAGGCTCAGGACCTGGCTATCACATTGTCAGTCCAGAGATTCAAATCCCCTAATAATTTCTAAAACGTTGACTCCACAATTGTACTTTAAGTGCACTCTGGTTCATGTTCAAAATCGTCTTCTATCTTAGGGTCACAGAGGGGAAGTGCTGAAATCAGAGAATGAGAAGAGTCAATGTAGGGGACTCAAGCTCTGTTTCCACAGCTGTACCCTCCTTCGGCCTCAACGAGGAACGAGCACTTTGGGAGTGAATCGTGTTTATCGCTGTTCTGTGAAACCTGACGTGACTGGCGGGGTTGTGAAATCATCCAGTTCCAAGCAGAACAGAAAAGCTGTCCAAGTTGTGCAAATGTTATTTAAAACACTAGCTGTCATTTCTAAGGAAGTCCCTGCAGTCACATCAAAGAAGCGGAATAGTTTCAAAGATGTTTTTTATTACCAGTTACTACAAACATGTGTTATCCAAATAGTGCAAAAATATGCAATTTCCTGAAGAGGGGAGCTGTGAAATCATATCCCCAGAATATTTATACTTACTGTTGCTGATGCATTTATTAGCATTTCAATAGCATTTTTTGAAGGGAAGACTAGCCCACCAGGTTGTATCAACAATTAGTAGATTCTTTTCCTGAGCTACTAACTTTTCTTAACCTGACTTAATAAAGAAAATTGCCTGATGGCATATATCTTTTTTCTCTTTTTAGGATTGAATAAAACTTAAAATTTATTAATGCACTTAGATAATTTATAATCCTTTAAGCACAGATCTGAGCTTAAAACTTTTCATATGTCATATACAAGGTCACTGTGTTTTCCCCACCAAAATATTTGGGTTAAATAAAAAAATTAGACAGCACTTATACTGTGTCCTTTCCTTTTTCTTTTTCAACCATTGCCCTTCTGTTTAGAGCATATGAAATTTAATTTATTCCAGACAGATTCCCTCCCACCACCATCTTGATCATGGGAGATTATTTAACAATGTGCCCAATAATGTATTTACTGACACACAAATTATTAAGTTAGAGTGAAAACCTGGGACAGTCTAGGCATGTGCTACCCACTACTTTTAATTTATTATGATAATACTTGGCTATTACTTTCAATGAACAATGCTTTAGAGTTGTCAGGGGCTGAAGTATTTTCCACTACTCTTATAGATTACACATTTTGGATTCAAATAATAATTACCATCCTTCCACTTTAGATGCCCTGCATATTTTAAATGATACAACTCCCTCTAACCATGGGAATGGGATACCAAGGAAATGGGGGCTAATATCTTCATTATGGGAATTAGCATGAACACACTCTATATTTGAGCACCCACAGTGTGCCAGGAACTTTGGGTTTATTGTGACTGATCATCACAACAACTCTATGAGGAAGGTATATCAGCTGGGGAAACTGAGGCTCAGGTGAAGAAACTTTACTCAAGATTTTACAGCTAGGAGGTGCTGGGTCTGGAATTGAACTTGGGTCAGCCTTTCTCCAAAGACCAGGTAGATTCTTGCTTGGAGATGCTTCTTTAGTATTATTATTATTATTATTTATTCTTAAGATTAATTTATTTACCTGCCCCCCACTTGATTGTCTGCTCTCTGTGTCCATTCCCTGTGCCCATTACCTGTGCATCCTTCTGTGTCTGCTTGTCTTCTCTTTAGGTAAATCAGGGATGAAAATAAAGGATAAGAATAGTCCCTACCTCCTGGGGCTACTGTTTCAGGTAAAATGAGGTTAAATGAGGTAGTAAAAGTATAGACCTGTGAATACTACCTGTCCCAGAATAAGCATTTAAAAAAACCTTACTTGGATGAAATAGGTTACAGGCTGACGTTAAAAAAATAAAACAAACCCCCAGAACCAGTCTCCTTCTGAGGAAACCACAAGCGTCCCTCCTGGAGACTGGTGGGAACTCTAAGGGCAGCATTGAGTATTCACTGAAGACTCAGTTGGGATCGGACACCTGTACCCAGACATTTCTTATCACATTTAATCTGCGTAAGCACCCCATGAGAGGAGCCTTATTCCCTCCATTTTACATTAAGGAAATGAGGCTCAGAGAGTTTAAGTATTTTGTCTGAGGTGGGACAATATCCAAATCAGAATTTTCACTTAGGTCAGAGTCTAAGAACTGCCTGTGCTTTATTCCCTCCCTTGATTTGCTATCACATGAAATAAGAGAATCAGAGAACCGCTGAAAGTCAGGAATAGAAGGGATTTCAGATCTCAGGGCGAGGAGCCTGGAGCCCAGAGGGGGTCAGGGGCTGGCTCAGTTTCCTAGTAGTGAAATGACTTGGCCAAGGACCCCAGCCTCCAAGGGCAGAGCTGCCCACCTCTACTGAAAGAGTAGACTTGGAGCACAGGGCAGTGCCTTCTACTCCAATCCCCTGTTTCCCACCAGTGGTATTTCTAATAGTGCTCAGCTGAACAGGTGTTCCAAACCAGTAGTCGAAGCTCATTTTATTTTAGTTTTTAATTTTTCAAAAAGATTTATTTTTGTTTATTTCTCTCCCCTTCTGGCCTCCCCTGGTTGTCTGCTCTCTGTGTCCATTCGCTATGTGTTCTTCTGTGTCCACTTCTATTCTGTGTCAGCAGCGCCGGGAATCCGTCTCTTTTTGTTGTGTCATCTTGCTGTGTCAGCTCTCTGTGTTTGCTGCGCCACTCCTGGGCAGGCTGCACTTTCTTTCCCACTGGGCAGCTCTCCTTACAGTGTGCACTCCTTGCGAGTGGGGCTCCCCTACGCGGGGGACACCACTGTGTGGCTGGGCACTCCTTGCGCGCATCAGCACTGTGCATGGGCCAGCTCCACACGGGTCAAGGAGGCCCGGGGTTTGAACTGTGGGCCTCCCATGTAGTAGGCAGACATTCTGCCCATTGAGTCAGGTCTGCTTCCCTGAAGTCCATTTTAAAGGGGAAAGATAAGTAAGGACAGATGGCAATAACTTAATTTTACCTTTTAATTAGGTAAAAAAAACTTAAGACTAGGTATAAACTGTTCATGCTTATAGCTCTTAGGCACCTATAAACCCAGATTAAAAGCATAAGAAAGTATACGAGCACAAAATCCAAATAAACAACATTATTTTGATAGGATTTATGATGAGGCTCAACTGAAAAATAAATCACCATTGCAGGCTTAATAATGGAAAGATGTAGCTTGGGTCTAGTTGTATAATCTGTACTTGAATATGACCTTGATAAATGTTATTAATAACACCCAAGCTGCATTTGCTAACCATGGGCAACCAGACCCTAAATATGCCCGAAACTTGGCTAGTGAGTGATTCCCAATTGCTGATCTTAATGCGGTGTCACGTGGTAAATCTCTAGCTTGCTCTTGTTCACTTGAGGTAGGGTTAGCATTACAGCTATATTAACATCTACTTTCAGGTGGGGTGCTTTTCCTTTTGTTTTTGGAATGAGCAAAGGAAAAAATCTTAAATGCGTGTTTATTATTCACCGCTAATGAACTGCTGCAAACTGTTTTCTACGAAGATGGGATTCACAAACTGCATCCAATTACGTGACTAATTTGACACTGTTGGCTGCTTGGTTGGCCATTTCAAGTCTGTTTGTCTCCCTCTGCCTCGGAAGAACTTAGATTCCCCACTAGTCCCTCTATTCCAGGGGTCCTGAACCTTAACCTTTTTTTTTTGTTGTTGTTCCACAGAACCCTTGCATCGAACTACTTTGAAATCTGCGTATGTATACTGCCTTTACGCAGTGGAGAGCTGAGCAAGGACGCAAACACAAGTCTTACATTGGGACTCCTTCAAAGGGGCAGCCAGAACATGTAGATTATATTTTATTAGGATAATATAATAATGTAATATATGTCAAATTATCAGAAAATTGAAAATGCGAAAAAAGAAAAATTCTCACAAGGTCCTGGAGAAAATGCCTGTGGACTCCAGTTTGCAGAAGGCCGGTTAGAAAATGAAACCATCGGTCCCCTTAGGGAAGACACATATGAAGTGACCTCTTTGTCATTCCTCCAAATTCCCGAGAGTTTCAAGCTGGGAAGGCTCTGGATGGAAGAGAGCAGCCACCGCTAGGAACTTGGGTGTGGGCCAAGAGGAGAATCCTCCAGTTCTTGCCCTGAAGACAAAGTCAGTGGGGGGCAAAGGGAAGTGAGCATTTGCTCTTACAGCTAGTTTAGGGCTAACCGTTTAGAGAGACACAGTGCAGCAATTATGAGTTAAAGAGCCACTAACCCAGTGCCCTAAGGCAGAGGTTCCTAACCCGAGGCCTATTAGAATCACCAGGGGAGCTCTTCAAATGTGCTGATGCATCCCCCCATCACAGGAGAGTTGATTTAATTGGTAGGGGGCTGGGCCTCAATGTCTTTAAAAGCTCCCCAGGGGATTCTAACTTGCAGCCAAGGCTGTGGATCCCTGTCCCAAGGGAAGCCTTCTCTATGGTAAAACTGCATTTAAGACCACCTGTATTAATTTATTGAATCAGGGAAAGGGAGCTGATCTTTATTGATCACCCAGTGCTAATTCTAATAATAACAACAACAAATAATAATGTAAAGCAGTAATAGTAGCTGACATTTATTGAAAGTTTGTTATATGTCGGGTATTATGTTACGTGTATTTAATCTTCACCATTTTCCTGTGAAATGGGTATCATCTCCATTTTACAAAGGAGGAAACAGGCTCAGCGAGACCAAGAAATTTGCCTTAAATCATTTAGGACAAACAAGTAAATATATTAATAAATGTAATAACTTGCCCAAGGGCATATGGCAAGGGGGCAAGATTTGAACCGGGGTCTTTAGCTCTTCCACAGACCCAAGCTCTCTCAATGACCCCACTTAGCAAAAAAAATATATATATTTTTAAATGCTGACAGGTGTTAGGGATATACAGATCAGCAAGGCAAATTTTCTGCTCTCCAATCTTATCCGAAGGGCAGATAATTCCAGAAGAATGTGCTGAGGGCCAGTAGGGTGACTAACCGTCCCTGTTTGCTTGGGACTCTCCTGGTTTTAGCACTGGAAGTCCCCATCCGTGGTAGCTCAGGACAGCGAGTCACCCCTGGCTGTGACAGAGGAGTGGGTGTGGGTTGGGTGAGTTTGCCAGGGTTTGGGGAGGGCTATGTGGAAGAGAGCACAGGAAAATCTTCGCAAAGGAGCTTCTTTTATATTGTATTTGTAGAAAATGGGGTTGGGGCGGGGAAGAGCATTTCTGGTAGAAGAAGCAAGGGGACAGCTCAGGCAAAGGATTGGAGGGGAAGGAGCAGCGGTTTAGTCAGGTTAGAGGGTGGGATGCTGCTGAGGAATCGGACTCTACAGGTAACAGTTCGTGTAAGGGTTTGCAGTAAGGAAATAATATGTCCACTTCTCCATCTGCAAAGACGGCTCTGGAGATGGTCGTAGGATGGGGCTTGAGCTGAGGGGAGGAGGCTGGGGTCTGGGAGAACAGGTGGGAGGATGTTATAACATGTGTGAGGCAAGAGGAAGGGAAAGGAGGAAAATAACAGTGACAATGTCTATTGATTACTCAATATGTGCCAAGCGCCGAGCTAAGCTCTCTACATGGATTAGCTCATTTCATCCTGGCAGTGAACTCTTGAGTCAGCTGCTGCTTTTGCTATTTTTATATTCACTTTACAGAGTAGGAAACTGAGATAGTTTAAGTAATTTAGCTAAAGTCACACAAGAGAGTCAACAACAGAGTCAAGGTTCAACGCTTGTCTCCTGGCTTCAAATATGTCCCCGTAACCACTATGTGACACTAAGTAAACCAGAACAGTGGGTGTTTATTCATGCAATTGAGCAATATTATTGAGCATTCACTATGAACCAGGCACGTTTCCGGTTGATGAGGATACAGTGATGAACTAGACAGACAAAATTCCTGACTTGGATATTGTATTTGTGTGTGTGTGGGCGGGAAGGGTGGCTAAGCAAGTAAACTCATCAATATGATTTACTTGTGGATGGGGAGAAGAGAAAGGACTTAGTGATGTGTGTGGGAGGGAGGGATGGACAGACAGTGACCCTTCCCCAGGTTTCTGGCTCCACTGCTGGTGTACAGAGGCTGGCGGAGGTGGCAGCTCTGGAGTAGAACACTTTGGGGTAAGGCGAGGCGTTCAGTTTTGCACCTGCTGAGTTTGAGGTTGCTGAGTCAGGAGCTTGTGAGTGCGGTCATGGGGCAAGCTGAGAAGGTCATTTAAAGCTGGGGCCATGGGAATCCAGGGAGAAGAGGCAGAGGGAAAAGAGAAAGACGCCTCAGCAGGAAACCCTGGGCACTGAGCTAAAGGCGGAGGAGCCGGCTCAGGAGAAGGGGACAGGGAGGATCCAGGGGAAGCTGGACACCTGGAGAGAAGGAAGCCCCAGCCTTGGAAGGGGCAGAGAGTTCCCCCAACATTGACAAATGCCACCTAGAGGGAGGGAAGACGCTTGGGGGTGAAGGAGCCTCTAGAGATATGGGGGGATGAATCTGGGAGTGGGGCAGGGAAGGTAGACACACAGAGTTGAGGGGACTTTTTTAAAGGTACGAGAGACTAGAATGGAAGGCCACTCGAAGAGGCCTGAAAATATGCGAGAAGGCAGAGGCAATCAGGGGAGCAAAGGTGGAGAGGCTGGACTGGCAGAGGAGGGGCCGTTCCTGAGAGTGGGGTAGTGGGTGGCAAGGTCCTTTGTCGGAAGGGTCAGGAGGGCAGCTGCGGGCATCAAAAGAGAGGTTTGGAATTCACACTGTGGTGAGTAGGAGAAGGTGCCCCCTGGGGCGATCTCAAAACTGATCTTTCCCGTGTCCTAATCCCTAATGCGACTTGGGAATTAAAAAAATGAATTCACATTAAAAAAATAAAGACAAAAAGAAAAAAAAGAAAAAAAAATGAATTCAGGCAAATATGAAATCACATTCGGGCCTTCCCCGTGAAGGTGACGATGCCAACTGTGGGAACCACAGAGGGACAGGGGCTGTTTCTGGCCACAGGGTGACTCTGGGTTGGAATGGCAGAGTTAGCAGAGGGCTGACTATTTAAAAGACAGCCATCCGGAGGGGGCTGCCCCCTTCCCACCCCCAGCTTCTCTGGGGAAAGAAGTCTGCAGCTCTGTTCAGTTCTGCTCAGCTGGTCCTGGCCTCTCAAACTGAAGTGACTGATGTGTTCGAGAAAAATACTGCAGAAGGAACTGGAGGACAGATGATCCTCCCTTAGCCTGGAGGTGGTGGCCCCCCCACATTTTGTACCTCAGTTCTTTGAAAACGTTTTCCTGCGGCGGTCTTCTCTGCTGAAGCCCGATTGGCCGGGAGGGCTCCCTAAGCCAATATTATGTCATCGCGGGCTGCTGGCGGCCTCTCCTAGGGGACACTTGAGAAACTTTAATAGAAATATTTCTCTTTGGCAACAGCTCGCTGTTTCCACTGTTTGACAACACCAGCCAGATGTAAAGTAGGCGAGCAAAGGAGAGGCTTGCCCTGGGCAGGGAGCAGGCCTGTCACACGCATGCCCAAGCCCAGCCCAGTGAGGTGACCTCTCTCAGCTGCCATTTCCTGATCTTCAAAACAAAGCAGCAGAATGAGCCTCAGTTACCTTCGGGTGTTGTGAAAAGGAGAGCTGAAGAACTTTTCTGTAAAGTTTGGTGTGCTTTTGGGGAATAATTGTGAAGTTCTGGAGAGGATATGTTTTAGAAGCTAGAAATAGCTTCTCAAATTATAAATAGCTTGTTTATAATTTTATAGTAAACAAGGCAGAACTTACATGTAAGGACGCCAGTTCTACTGAATGACTGCTTGCCACTGGAGAGATGGACTATTTAAAAATAAATAGTCCTCTCACCTGATATCAAGAGAAAATTTTTAACAAATTTTTGGAATAGGTAATAAGTGCACATTGTTCAATATGCAAAATGTGTGAAAGGATACAGTGACCATTCTCTCCTGCCCCTTCCCCAGCCATCCAGAGTCCCTCCACATAGGTAGGGTGACCAACTCATCTTGATTTCCCCCGGACTTTCTGGTTTAGCGCTGAAAGCCTTGCATCCCAGGAAATTGATAAGTCCCTGGCAGGCAAGGATGGTTGGTCAACCGATGCCAGAGGCAACTGAGATTATGACTTTGTTGTGTGTCCTTCTGGAGATATTTTGACCATTGCCATCTCAGGGGATGAAACAAATGATCTTTCTTGTAAAAAACTAGTGCATGATACTGAAGGAGAGGGAGAACCCACAGTAAGATGGAGATCTAAATCTCATCACCTAGCATAACTGTTTTAAGCATTTCCAGGTTCTGGAATTGCTATCCCTCTGCAAAGGAATCTCCCCTTTGGGCTTGGTAAAAGACATACGTAAACATTAAAAATCTGTGGCCCCATTTCTCATAGCAGTGACTGACCATAAACTCCATTGCTTGGGTGTTTATAATTTGTTTCTGTGGAGAAAAAATTTGTGGACTTGAGTTTGGATTTCATAAATATGCTTATTTGCCACGTTATCTTTTAGATTTCCCTGCGTGAATGTAACTGATTTGGGAAAGCCCAGTTTCAGAGGGCTTAACACTTCCCTTATCAAGTGTGAACTGAGAAAGAGTTTGGTGGCCTTTTCCAGGCTGAAAATAGAATGAGAACGCAGTGTTTTTCAGTTCCAGGACTTTCACAAACTGTCTGGCAAACTAGCACATTATTATTTTATGAATAAGTCACCAGTGTTCCTTGTAAATGTTCTAGCTACAGGCTATTTTACTTTCCTGCAAAAAAAGATGAATTATTTATAAAAACAGGCATGAATATCATATGATAATACTCTCATTTCTAGCGGAGAATAAAATGAGCTGCAGCTGGTGCTGGGTCACAGGCGAGCCGACCAGGGAGCAATCCGAGGACAGAGCTGGCTCTTTGCAAGGGGCGGTTTTCTGAGATGCATCCTTCTTTCCTCCTGAAAGGACGTGCAATTCTCCCCGCTCTCATACTCTGTTTCTCTCTCTTTCTTTCTATCTGGACAACTTTAGAAAGCAGAGAATGGAGACCTTTCATGAACTCAAGTCTAAGCAGAAGCCGGTTTTACGGAATTGCTTGTGTAAATGTTATTTAGCCTTTCTAAGTCTCAGTTTCTTTATCTGCAAAATGAGAGTGATTACAGGATTTTCTTCCTAGGTCTGTGTCGAGGATTAAATGAGACATATGTAAAGTACCTGAGACTGCAGGTGCTCAGTAAATCTTAGCTGTTAGGAAAGCTCACCTTGTCAGGAACAGTTGGTGGTGGGCAATGTCTCTTCCCAGGCACCTATGGATGAGGTACTGCAGGGGGCATGTGCAGGCTTGAGGAAGACAGACGAGGGACAGTAACGGCTAGAGGCCATGTTACCTGAGGGTGCAGGGGTATTGTAGGTGACCAACTCATCCCCCTTTACCCAGGACAATCCTGATTTTAAAATGCAAAACCCTGCGTCCTGGGAGCTCTCACCCTAACTGACTTTCTGGTCTTTCTCTTTTCTCAACTGAGTGCTGTTCTGTGGAGCCTGAGCTCCAGCACGCACACGGCTATCTGTGCTCCCCCGACGTGGGGCTGCCCTCCTCCGACGTGACCTCCCAGTTCTGAAGGCACTAATTTCCTCAGCACACTTAAGAAAGGGAAGGGAAGGGACACCTTCCATATCCTTGAACCAGTTCTGGAATTCTGGCTGACTCTCGGCCCCACTTGGCCGTTTTCTCACGGAGTACCGTAAAAATAACTGTGAAACCTGATTTCCTCTGCCCCGCCCCCTTCCCACAGTGGGGCTACTTCAGGCAGACCCAGGAGCAGGCTGAGGAAATTGTGCATGGACTTGGCAAAAATGAGTGACGTACAGTTACTTGTACTTCACCTATAGGTGATATATTTCAGTATTTGATTTGAATGTTATAGTTCACTGGTATGCAAAGCTTGTGTGTGTGTGTGTGTTTAAGGCCAGTAAAAAGAATTTATTGGGAAATGGGGGGAAAGAACAGAACTTGCTGAGAAATGGGAGAGAAAGGTGGAAATTTGCACTGAGATTTTGGTGCAGGCTCCTTTAGGCAGAGAGAGCAATCTGGCTTGTGAGATTACTTTTATTATTAATGAACTATTGATTACCCTTCCCCTTGCTAATGCTAAGAGGAGAGGCCCCAGCTGTTATTGCTTACCCATGAATGGTGGGGGCCAATGGTGAGGCCTGTTTGGAATATCCTGGGCCAAAGGGAGGTCCTGGCAAGAGAAACTGGGATCTCAAGGTTAGGGTCAAGGTCTTGGTGGGGTGTCGCAGCCATGTTTTCTGTTGGCCACATTGTGGCTCGACATCTTCTTGTTTCCCTGGCTAACCACCGTCAACTGCCCCCTCAGAGTTCACACCTTCATTCCTTTTTAAAATTTTTATTTATTTCTCTCCCCTTCCCCACCATTGTCTGCTCTCTGTGTCCATTCACTGTGTGCTCTTGTGTTCACTTGCATTCTTGTCGTGGAACCGGGAAATTTTGTCACTTGTTCGTTGCGTCATCTTACTGCGTCAGCTCTCTGTGTATGTGGCACCACTCTTGGGCAGGCTGCACTTTTTGCATGTGGGGTGGCTCTCCTTGCAGGGTGCACTCCTTGCATGTGGGGTTCCCCTATGCAGGGGACACCCCTGCGTGGCATGGCACTCCTTGCACGCGGCAGCACCGTGCATGGGCCAGCTCACTGCATGGGTCAGGAGGCCCTGGGTATAGAACCCTGGACCCTCCACATGGTAGGCAGACACTCTTATCAGTTGAACCACAACTGCTTCCCGCATGCTCTTATTCTAAAGGGGTTGCTGAGGGGAGATGGTTAATTCTTCTGTAATTACTTTCTACTGGTGAGGCTAGTAGTCCCTGCCCAACAGGGCATAAACCAAGGCTTGTTTTTTAAACCAGTGACTGTGGCCCATGAGAAAGTGGTTTTGAAGGGGATTCCAGAAGGTTCTCCTACAACTCTTCTAACAGTACTTGGTGAGACTTTAGCGGTGGAATAGATGACATTGATAACTGAGCAGTGGACTGTTTTTGGAGATTTTTCCAGCCTTGGTTGGGAAGCAGGTGGACTGACATGGTAGATCTGGCTCTGCCCCGGCTATGGGTGTGACTTCACACAAATCCTGTGGCCTTTCCTGCCCTTATCTCCTGGCACATCAAGTGAGTAGAACACAGAACACAGAGGGGTGCTGTTAGCCTAGAGAGGGTGTGTGTGCGGTGAGCTGGGTGTGCAGTGGGCACACAAGGACCAGTTCCCCCACCTGACCTTCTCTAGCAAAGATTGTGAAAGACCTTCAAAACCTGGGATGTACTATTCCCTGACCCTTTTCTCTTGAGTCTGGAAACTTTATTTACTATTGATTAGCTTAATGGCCACCATGTCTTTGTTTGCAAATTGGACCTGCTTTAAGGCCAAAGGCCTTGGGTCACAGGCTCCTTTGTTCCCCTCCGGATCCCAGCCCACAATAGGAGCTCAATAAATATCTGTTGCTTTGGTTGGAAGCCTTCCAGATAACATGTACTCTGTTGACACAATAAGGAAAAATGAGAGTTTGGCCGGAACACACTGTGGGGTGGCTGCCCCGGGTTTCTGGCTCAGCTCCCTTTGTCCTCCCCCCACCCCCACTCCTCTACCACAGAGCTGCTCCAGGAAGATGCTGCGTTAGCTGCGTCTCCAAAGTGGAAGAGAAATACCACCACCCCCGCGGCCTGGAGGGGACCCCTCACCAGGCCAGAGCCTTCTCTCACTGCCCAAGGACAGATGCCTCTCTCAGGCCCTGAACTGATGAGCCTCAGTTTCCTCATCTGTAAAGTAGGGATGCTAATGCTTATTTCCCAGAGGTTTGGAAAGCTAAGGGCACTTATGGATGTAAAGTCAGATGAATAGTGACCATTGTTATCTGGGAATTCTTTACTCTCTTTGAGTCTATACTCGAAAATTATTTTCCAACTAGAGGGTTGGAAGGGTGGGTAGAGCAGGAAGGAAGCATGCGCGCTCTGAGGTGCCGGAATCTTCCTTTCACCTCTTCTCCACACACACTCTGAAGTATGATCCCTGGTAATCTTTGTAAACTTCCCCCAAAGTTCTTTTAAGAAGGAAGTGATTCAAGTCATTATCCATTTTAGGTCACAAAATACTTACGATTAAAATACAGACTGTATATAAAAAAATCTATGAAACCAATGTAAGATCATTATAGATCTAGAAAGTTCTGAGAAGGAAAAGGAGAAAACACAAATGCCCCATGATAATTGCTATGAACATAGGGATAATTGCGATTAACACGTTGGTATATTACTTTCAAATCTTTTTCTCTGGGGGCCTCCATTTTAAGCCGGCTGTTAGCCGCAGGGAACTGAGAATATCTATGTTCAGAAGGGTCAGGTCACTTGCTAGAGAAAAGGTCCCATTTTCTCTGGGCTGACATGTGTCCCTGTCTGGGCTGACATGTTCCTACTCTGAGTCCAGAAGTGGTCTAGACACTGCTAACCAAGGTGACTCATTTTATTCCCCAACTACTGCCTCCTAGAGGCACTGCCAGCAGGGCGTCAGAAATGCCCTCCCTCAGTTTCTGGGGAGCCTTGGGCTGGTAAAGCAATTTACAGCTAAAAATATGCCCTTGTTCTTGCTCTGAGATCTTGCTAATAACGGACATTTGCTGACCGCATACTATGTTAGATATTGTGCTAAGAAAGTCTTACCTCATTTTGTCTTCCAAATACTATCACGAGGTAGGTCCTCTGGGATCTCTATTTTATAGGTGAGAAAACTGAGGCAAATAAGTTTAAGCAAGATTACGTAGCCCATAAGTGCTGTACTGGCATTAAATGACTTCTGTTTGCTATGTATGCGTGTATATATACATACAAACATATATGTGTGTATATATGTATAAAATAGTATTTCTATATACTTATTTGGTCTGAGTTATTTCTGAAGAATTTTCACCCATGTTTGAAGTGGTCATTTGCAATTTTTGGCTACCCAACATTAGAATGCTGGCATCCAATATCCTTATTTTAGTGGACTCCCCAAATGGTGTGAGGCTTGATGGAGAACCCCCACTTCCCGTTTGGAAGCTGAAGGGATTGGGATATGCCTTCTCCCCTCTCCTGGAACCTCTAGGGCCACGACTTGCGACTTGGGTTCAGAGAGTCAAATGCTCCCGCCCAGGACTTTGAATTTTAAGTGCATGATGCAATCCATGGGCAATTTAGAAGTCATCCTTCCATGGGCAGTGATGGTGGCAGCATCCGCCATCCAGTGACAGCAGAAGCAGCGGTGATGGTGGTGCTTGCAAGGACCCCTGCTGGACAGTGCAGTCGGCTCAGAGTTCCCTAACCAGATACTTCCTGGGGGCTGACTTTGGCTTTGGTTCTAGAAGCCCAGCCACATCCAGTTCTCTGTTTCCCACCCATTGGGATGGGAGATGTTGCAGTCTACGCAGCATCTATTCCTTCCCCTTCTTCCTTCCTCACAAAATGCCACTCCTCCCCCCCTTTAATTTTCTTCAGGGGGCTGCCCTAGCCCCAGTTCTTGAGGAGAAGGTTTGCATCCCATTGTTGGAAAAGGTTTTCTTTCTGTCTCACCTACTATAGGTATGTAGATAAAACATATGCCACCCCAATTGCCATTGCAGTGTGTTTTACTTTTTCTAAAGGCTGCCAGTGCAAGATACCAGAAATGGGTTAGCTTTTATAGTGGGAATTTATTAGGATAAAAGCTTACAGTTCCAAGGCTGTGAAATGTCCAAATCAAGGTATTAATAGAGATGCTTCCTCACCGAGTTGCAGCTGTGGGTGAATAGGCACACGGTGGTGTCATCTAATGGTGGCGTCATCTCAAGATGCTCTCTCTCCGAGCTCAGCTGTGGGTGATCAAACACATGGCACCGCAAAATGGTGGCCCACTCATCTCTCTCCCCACTCCTCCTCTTCTGGGGCTAGTTCTGCTTCAGGCTGCTCCGTCTGTGGCTTCTCTCTGTCTCTGCAATTTTAAAAAAATGTGTCTATGGCTCTTTAGTCCTCTGTTTATTAAGGACTCCAGGAGGGAAGCAGACTTGGCCCAGTGGTCAGGGCGTCTGTCTACCACATGGGAGGTCCGCGGTTCAAACCCCGGGCCTCCTTGACCCATGTGGAGCTGGCCCATGAGCAGTGCTGATGCCCACAAGGAGTGCTGTGCCACGCAGGGGTGTCCCCTGCGTAGGGGAGCCCCATGTGCAAGGAGTGCGCTCCAAAAGGAGAGCCGCCCAGTGTGAAAGAAAGTGCAGCCTGCCCAGGAATGGTGCCGCACACACAGAGAGCTGACACAACGAGATGACGCAACTAAAAGAGACACAGATTCCCGTGCCGCTGACAACAACAGAAGCGGACAAAGAAGAACACACAGCAGCGAATGGACACAGAGAACAGACAACTTGGGGAGGGGGGAATAAATAAAAAAAAACTTAAAAAAAAAAGACTCCAGGAGGAGGATTAAGACTCCAGGAGGAGGATTAAGACTCACCCTGAATGAGGTGGGGTCACACCTTAAGTTAAGATCCTACTTGTCGGGTCCTGGTGGTAAGATGAGGGCTGCCGTGGAGTGTCATGTGGTAATGGCAGTGACCCAGCCAGAGCTGCTAGGCCGTGAGGAGGTGAAGAGGGAAGCAGAGACTTTCAAGGAACAAGGACATGCATACTGTGCCAAGAAAGATTACCATGAAGCTTATAACTATTAAACAAAAGCCATAGATATGTGTCCTAAAAATGCTAGCTATTATGATAATTGAGCAGCCACCTAGATGATGCTAGGAAGGTTCCGTGCAGCTCTTGGAGATGCACAGTAGTCAGTGAGGTTGGATGACACTTTTGTCCAGGGACACCTGCAAGAGGATTAGTGACACCTTTCTCTAGGGAATGCCATGGCAGCATGTTGTGGTTTCCAGAGAGCCCTGGAACTGGATGACAAAAATGCTCAGGCACAACAGGAGCTCAGGTCATAGAATATGAGAAAATAGCAGAAACAGATTTTGAGAAGTGAGATTTTTGGAAGATCTTAGAGGAAAGCAGATGTGGCTCAAGCAATTGGGTTCCTGTCTGCCATACAGGAGATCCAGGGTTCAACTCCTGGGGCCCCCTGGTGAAGGCAAGCTGGCCTGCATGGCAAGCTGACCTGGGGGAGTGCTGTCCCATGCAACGTGCTGGCCCTTGTGGTGCAATAACACACGTGGCATGCTGGCCTGTGAGGAGAGCTGGCGCAGCTAGATGACACAACAAAAAAAGAGACACAGAGGAGAGACAATAAGAGACACAGCAGTTCAGGCAGCTGAGGTGGTGCAAGAGATTGAGTGCCTCTCTTCCCACTCCGGAAGGTCCCATGACTGGTTCCTGGTGCCACCTGAAAGAGAAGACAAGTAGACACAGAAGAACACAGAGCGAATGGACGCAGAGAACAGACAGCAAGAGCAAAACAATGGGGGGAGGGGGTAAATAAATAAATAAATCTTTAAAAAAGAAAGATCCTACTTGTTAAAAGATCCTAATTAAATGAGTCCACACCCACAGGAATGGATTAACTTTAAGACTATACTTTTCTGGGGCCCATACCACTTCAGGCCATCACACAGTGATCTCCTAAGGCTGAAGGCAAAGCTGAGTGCAACGGACTGGAGAGCTGGAAAGATCCTGGCTCCTTGACATCACAAGGCTGCTGAATCAAATGACTCTGGATCTTTCCCACCTTGGGACTCTCTATGTGAGAGAAGAGAATTCCTTTACATTTAAGTCAGTTTGAGTTGGGCTTTCTATTTCATATAGCACAAAGTATCCTAACTGATTTCCTTCCTCCATTCCCCCCCCGACATGGATCTCTAAGTTCAGTAGTTCTCATATAACGTTTTGGTCTCAGGAACCTTTTACATTCTTAAGAAATATTGAGGAGTCCAAAGAGCTTTCCATTATGTGGATTATAGCTATTGATATTACTGCATTAGAAATTAAAATTAAGAAATATTTAAATTATGAATTCATTAAAAAACCCAAATAACAAACACATGAACATATTTAACATCAATAACATATTTTTAAATGAAAAATAACTTTATTTTCCAAAATGAAAAAATTAGGGTGATAAGTGGCATTGTTTAACATTTTTTGCAAATCTTGTTAATGTCTGGCTTAGTAAAAAATAGCTAGGTTCTCTGCTTTTGCATTTAATCTGTTATGAAATTGTTTTGGTTGAAGTGTATGAAGAAAATTCTATCTCACACCCAGATATGTAGTTGGAAAGAGAGGAGAATTTTAATAACCTTTTCAGATCATTCTTGGATATTACACTAAAACTTTCAAGTGGTAGTTTCTTAAAGATCAGTTGCAATGTGGAATCTGCAACTGAATTAGTGAATATTTTGTACTCCATTATATCAAAATCCATTGGTATGTCTTGCACTTTGAATGTTCCTTTTATCCATGCATAATTTGTAACATTGTGCATTGGGGCATTTGGAAAAACTGGTTCACTCATTTCTGTAGCTCTTCCAAATATTGACATATTTCATTATGTCGGAAAACCACATCTAAAAAAATCCCCAGGAGCTCATCAGAAAAGTCTTTAATTATTGGGAAGCTGTCAAGCTCACGGCAGAAAAAGCATCCTAATTGACAAGTTTTCAAGAAATTCTAATTTTGCTCAAAGGCTTGAATTTTCATCCTTGGCTACAATACTGTCAGTTGTAATTCTTGAAGTGACAGGCTTGCTTTGTTCATTTTTGAGAATATGTCTGCCAAGACCAGGTCTGAAGTTTGTCAGTCACTCTTTTGAGTAAAAATGGCGTCCCAGGAAAGAAAGAAGAGGCTAGTTCAGCTTGTAACTCTGAGAAATGCACATATGGTATTTCTTGAGACAATCATCATCCTTCAGTGTGCAGCAAAGTGATTTTTTCATACTTCCTGTTCATCACATGTAATATTAAAATGTCATGTTTTCGAGGGGGAGATTTAATAATTTCATGACCTCATCAAGGACATTCTAAAGTGAAATGGGCCTTTTATCCCCCCACTGAGTGTATGGTTGTGTAGGATCCAATTAGTATGGGTATTGTTTGGTGCTACTGCCTTGATTCACGCTAAACCAAGGATTAGCTTAGCAATTTCTCCCCACCATTGCTTTTGTACCCTCAGGTGTAAATGTCAACAGAGTATAAAAACCAAATCATTATGAACTGTTTGGCCTTGCAAATTTCCTTGAAAGTGTTTCAGAGAGCCCAGGCGTCCACAGACCCCACTTTTAGAACCTCTGCTACTTGTAGTCAATTCTGGAGCAACTCAACAAGGTTCCAATAAACTTGCATTTTTTTCTTAAATTGGCCAGACCTAGTTTCTATTGCCTGTCACGAGCATTCCATGTTAAAAATGTCATTGTTTACTGGTTGGATGAATCCATATGTCCAAGGAGCTCTAACCAAGGGCAATTTAAAAGAAGTCCTTTGTTGTAATGGTTTGCACAACAAATAGTGAGGAAGAATGAAAGATTCTAATGTTTCACTTTACTGAAAGTTGTAACATTTATGCTTCCTACATTCTTGGTATTAATCAAGGTTGGGCAATCAAAGAAATCTAACTTAGCTCATGAATTCTGGTAAAAGAAAGAGAAGGGAGTCGATATTTTCAATCTTCCTATGGATGTTTCCCAACAACCTTATTAAGCTAGGTAAAATTGTTCTCATTTTAGACATTAAAACTTGGGGTTTAGTGGTTAAGCAACCTCTGCCAAGGCCATCAGGGGTGAACCTCTTACCCTGACCAGTTCCAAAGTCCAGTGCCCCTGCTGCCCCATGCAGTAGCCTCTGATAAGAAGTATAAAAATATGAGGCTTGTGACATGTGAGGCTTATGTCTTGGAGAACACTGCTATAAAATCATGGACAACAGAGGCGATTCTTGAAGGGATTTATCTTACAGATTGCATTTTGATGATATGATAATGCTAGTTCTCTACTCAAGTAACATTTCTGACATACCACAAAAGGGATTATTTAGAGTTGGAAGAGACCTCTCATGTGATCTGTCCAACTCTCTCACCACTGGTGCATGCTTGAATATTCAGGATACATTTCAAATAGTTCCACCTTGGTGATGCCTTCTAATAATCTGCTTACTGTTCATCCTATCATCCCACCCTCACCACCCTCAGTTAAAAGTGCACCACTTGTATGTGGTAGACAACTTCTCTTAATAAGATGGCCCCTGATGATTCCTGCTTCCTGGTATTCATGCCCCGTGTGATCTCCCCCCTTGAGTGCAGAAGGGACCTGTGACTTGTTTCTAACATGGGATGTCACTTCTGTGGTGAAATTTCCTAAGATAGTGACATTTGTCCGGCTAACAGACTCTCTCTCTTGCCCTCTTGGTTTGCATGCCTTGATGAAGGAAAGGCCAGGAGCTGAAGTGGCCTCCAGCCAACAGCCCGTGAGGAACCGAATCCTGCCAACAACCCCGTGTGTGAGATTAGAAGCAGAGCCTTCCCCAGTTGAGCCTTTAGACGAGATGCCATCTCTGTTGGACACCTTGATTCCAGCCTTGTGAGAGACCCTGGAGCAGAGGGTCCAGTCAAGCTGTGCCCAGATTCTTGACCCACAGGAACTGTGTGATAATAAATGTGTGTTTAGGCTGCGAAGTGTGGGGGTAATTTGTTATGCAGTAACAGATAACTAACACACTATTCGATCTTAGTTACGGGTCTCTTTCCCTAGCAGGACCAGGAGTGAGTTGTCTGAGGTCACTGAATCCTTGTCATGTGCGGTTAGCTGTTGACCCACCACAGGAGAGCTCCCTGCTGGGATCCATCCTCAGAGGGAAAGGTGGATCTTGGCATCCTCAGTGCAAGTTCCTAGAGCACCAGGCCAGTCCTCTGGTTGTCACCAGTTCCATTCTTAGGGTGTCTCACTAGAACCTCCAGAATTGTCTTTCTCCACCTGAGCATTACTTAGCTTACGAACCACAGGCAGCAAGCAAATTACTCCCTGGAGCCTGTAATCTCAGCCAGGAAGGAAGACTGTTAACTTCCCTAAACGCTGTTCCGCAGCAAAGGCACGGATGCAGAAATTCACATTCCAATTCAACTCATAAGCAGCAGACCAAGATGCCTGAACAATGTGAAGCCATGGGATAAGAAATTCTTTTTGAGAGAAAGAGGGAAATTGGGGAGATACATGCAATGCATAAGGCATCGGCAATCCACTTTGACCTGGAGGCTTCGGTTTCCCGATCTGGAAAATGGGGCTGACCAAAATGGGGTTGACCTCCGTCCTCTAGTCTTTGCTTTTCAGTCTGACGCGATCTGGGCTGCTGTGAGCTGGCTCTCTGGGTCCCAAATCGACTCTTGACTGTGGATAACAGAAATCACCTGTCTCCTAGGAGGGTTGTCGGATTAAATGCCATCAAGGAAATACACGAAATGCTCAGCACGGAGCCTTGCACAAGGGTGCGTCTGGCTGTTATTCCTTCTTAGGGGGTCCCTGGTCCCCGGGGACTCGGGGCAGTCGGCGGGCGGAGCGCAGCCGGCCCCGGGCCCAGTCGCCCGCCCCGCCCACGTGGGGCCGAGGCCCGTCGAATGACTCCGTGCAACGTGTTGGTGGCGGCGGCGCGGGCTCTTCCGGGCGCCGCAGCTTCCTGCCAGGCACCGCGCAGCCGCCGCCGCCGCGGGAGCCCCCGGTGCAGGCCTCAGCGCTGGCGCGGGACCCCGGGGCTCGGCCGCGCGCGCCCTGCCCGGCCCTGCGCCGCCCGCCGGTCGGCACCATGCGCGCCTCGCCGCCGCCCGCGCCGCTCCTGCCGCTGCTGCTGCTCGCGCTCCTGGCCGCGCCCGCCGCCGCCGCCCGCACAGCCGAGTCCGCCCCGGCGCCGCAGCCCGAGCGCCCGCCGCGCCCGCCGCCCGGCCCGGGGCCCGCGAACGCCACCCGGACGGGGCTCGGGGTGGCGACGGGGGGCGGCGGCGGCGGCAGCCCCAGCTCCAACAGCAGTGGCGACGCCCTGGTGACCCGCATCTCCAGCGTGCTCCGCGACCTGTCCACCCTGAAGGCGGCCGTGATCGTGGCGTGCGCTTTCACCACCGTCCTCATCGCCTGCCTGCTGCTCCGCGTCTTCAGGTGGGTGCGACCGCCCGCTGGCCTCCCTCCCCGGGTGTCCCCGCCGGCGGCGTGGGCGGCCCGCGGGCCCCGCGCGCCAGCCCCGCTTGCGCGCACAGGTGCTCTGGGTGCGCGGCTCAGCTCGGAATCCCGGCGCCTGGGTGCGCTGCAGCCCGCCGTGCGCCTCCCGGTGGAGGGTGGGTGCGGGTGCGTGTGTCTGGTTGCCGCTGGCAGGAGGAAATTGTCTCCTTTTTGATATCTTAAATATCGGGTTCCATGTTCACTCTTTCTGCCAATGCTTACATTAGCGATTGCGCTCTGAATTCTGACTAGCTTACATGGAATTGATTTTTATACCCATTTCATAGATGAAGGAAAAAAATTCCAGAGAGGTCAGGTGTCTTTTCCGAGGGAACAGAGCGGTGGAATTGGAAGCAGCTGTGTCTAGCGAGGAAGGGGGAGGCTGGGGGTGCGGTAGGAGCTGGGACCCGGGATGACCCTTGGTCGTCTCCGTGGCGGCTGGAGACGGCTCTCCTACGCCCCTGGCTTCCCCGAGGAAGGTTAATGGGAGAACGAGGCATCTTGGGCAAAAACTGGTCGTTCTACAGAGACTATGGAAAGTTGCTCAAGTTCAGAGAGGGGGCGGGACGTTGTCTGGGAAATTCGGAAAGATGACCTGGCTCCCTGGAGGAGCGGCTGAGGGGTTACTGGGGATCCAAGCAGGACTTTCCCTTTCATTCCTGGGAAATCCTGCTTTTGCAGGAAATGAACCAGTGTCCTGTTACTCATCCCGGCCAGTTGCAGGGAGATCTGGGCCTGTGTGTTACCTAATCACGGCTCAGTCCTTCCTCTCTCAAGTGTACTCTCTGCGCTTTGGTGTTAGATCACAGGAGCATTGCAGTGCAAGAGCAGAAACGAGCCCTGGAAGGAGAGGGCTGTGAGCGTTGGCTACTGCTGGCCCGGGAAGGTGTTTCCTTGTGGGTCGGTAGGATGGTCCTGAGAAGATGGAGGTGGGGGAACTGGGATCGCGCGGTGACCCCCCCATCCCCTGCCTGGCTCAGCCACACGAGTCCTCACTGCCCTGGTCTCCGGGGCGTTCTCTGGCCTTTCACTGCCCCCCTGCCCTGGTCTCCGGGGCATTCTCCGGGCTTTCACTGCCCCCCTTTTGCCCCGTCCTCCCCACAGCCCTCCTCACTCCCCCCCCACATTACAGGATTCCTGTTGCCTGTCTCGGCCTCTTGGTGTGGCACTCGGGGCCCTTACAAGCTGAGCCCCGTCCACCTGCCGCCCTCAGCCAGCCCCCGGAGCCTCCTCTCTCGGCACCTGCTCCTCCCCTTCCATTCTGCCCCTGGGCGGGCACCTGCTGCTTGCTCTGCTCTGCATTCTGCCCTGACCTCCCTTAGACACCAAGACCCTTCCTCTGTATGGTTTTCCTTGACGTCTGAGTGAGGCAGCTGCTTCCTCTGCTGGCCTTCCCCAGCCCTAACCTGGAGACCCTTTGGGAGTGCCCTTAAGGCACCGTGCTATGTTGTTGCCTTCTGTGCCAGGCTCCCACACTCAGCAGAGAGCCTTGCAAGGCGGGGACGCTCCGTTCCTTCTAGAATCTCCATGCCTGGCATGGGCCTGGCAAACAGCAGTTGCAGACTGAGTTCCAAATTGTTCACGTTAAATAAATATTAATGCCTAGAGCACCTCTGAGCCTGAAAGTTTGAAACATTGAGCTGAAAATAGGCCACCAAGTCCACAAGGCAGTTTACTTTTTCGGTAGGTATTTGAACTATTTTGCCCGTCTGCTCCTTATTACCCAGGAGTGGGGGAGAAGAGAGAGCAGCATGCAGGCAGATGTGAGGGGTTGAGCCATGGCTTGGAGCTGACACCCAGGCCTGGTAGGGACTGGTCCTTGTTTGCTTGGGTGTGGCGTGTTGAAAGAAGGATAGAGCTTGATAAGGAGAAGGCGGCTGTGGAAGCAATCTGCCTCCTTTTCCTGGGAAGACACTTTGTTTCGGGAGAGTCTCCAGTGGACAGCTGTCACCCTGGTTTCCGATAGAGAAAGGGGCTCATAGAATTTTACAGCTGGGAGGGGCCTTGATAGTACATAGTTCCCATATGCGCCTTTGTGGTTCAGTTTTATTCCAGTGAAATAAGTCGTGCACTAGATTCTAGAACACTCCACAAGTCTGTGGCCAAGGCAGGGCCAGCGCCCCATCTCTGCTACTTGGTGGTCTTTGCTGTGGCCTTTCCCACTTCCCAGGCTCCTCTGTGAGCTTGTGCGTCAGGTGTATGGAATGCCTGCCTCGCTGGCCAGGCGTCCTGCTTCCCTGCTCCCTCTTTCGACTCCCTCAGCAAACAGGCATGCGGCCCCCAGTCCTGCCCACCCTACCCCCAGGCCTCCCTGAGACCATCTCACCTCTGTGCAGCCCCCTTCCCCGGGTTGCTGTCCTACCTCATCTCTCCTGAGCCGGCTAGATCCTGCAGGTTCGTGTCCCTGCTCTGGTCCATGCTCCCTCTTCTGCTGGAATGCTGGTCTCATACTGTCCCCACTCAGCCATCCCCTAGTACAAAAAAATCCCTTAGTGTGTGGGCAAGCCTGGCTCTTTGTGACCAGACCCTGCCTCTCTCTTTTTTTATTTTTATTTTATTTTATTTTTTTAAGTTTTTAAAATTAAAGTTAATAGATCACAAAGAAAGTTACATTAAGAAACAAAAAACATGAGGTTCCCATGTATCCTGCTCCCCACCCCCCCACCCCATCATTTTTGTAAATTGTATTTTACTGAAGATATATACATCACAAAAAGAATGTTACATTACCAAATATAAGAGGTTCCTGTATACCCCCTCACCCCCCCCCAGCCCACTCCTCCCACACCAACAACCTCCTCCATCATTGTGGCACACTCGTTGCATTCAGTGAACACATTCTGGAGCACTGCTGCATCACATAGATAATAGTTTGCTCTGTAGTTCACACTCTCACCCAGTACATTCAGTGGGTTAAGGCAGGATATATAAAGTCCAGCGTCTGACCCTGCAATATCATTTAGGACAACTCAAAGTCCCCAAAATGCCCCCACATCACACCTCTTCTTCCCTCTCCCTGCCTTCAGCAACTACTGTGGTCACTTTCTCCCCCTCAATGCTACAATTTCTTCTATTACTAGTCACAATAGTTTGATTATAGTAGAATATCGGTACGTCCACTCTAATCTATATTTTATTCCTTCATCCTGTGCACCCTGGGATGGTGATGTCCACTCCACCTCTATATCGAGAGGGGGCTTAGATTCCACATGTGTGATGGATGCAATTCCTCTGCTTGCAGTTGTAGGCGCTCTTGATTCCCTGGTGTGGAGGTTGACCATCTTCACCTCCCTGTTAGCTGACCTGGGTAAGTCCAATGAACCAGAGTAGGAGCCGCAACTCTGCTGAGGCTCAGGGCCCCGCTGACTGTCTCTCTCTTGAGCCTCCTTGCCTGGCTCTGCCCAGCGCCCTCTGCCTGCTGCTCCAGGCCAGTGGGACTTCTGGGGATCTCCAAAGGCTCCATGTGGCCTTGGCCCTCAGTGTCTTGCTTCACTCTGACCCTTTGACTGTTTTCACAACCGAAACACCATGGTCAACTAATGGCCTTTTCTGAGGAGCCTCTCCCTGGCTCCCAAAGCCCACTCTGATGCTTGTACCTAGTAAGGGGGCCTTACTAGGCTGAGAGCTCCTGAGGGCACGCATGAGGTGTCTTTATCGTCAATGTCTCTGTAACACCTTGTGTGGTTCCAGGACACAAGTTAGTGTCCAGTAAAGATATTTTTAGGAAATGAATGTCAAACTCACAAGTATTTCACAATCCTGATGCTTCTCTAAGTGTCCTCATTGACTAGATGAATGGCAGATGCCAGAAAGCTGTGAGGTAGGAATCATTTTTGGGGTAGTGACTCTTCATTTTCTTAAAAATGTAGATGAAAGGAAGAGTGTAGTAAGTATTATTGCTTATAAAGTAGCAATTCTAGCCTATTTGTGTGTTTTCCCTGAAGAAGCCACATTGCCAGATGTGTTAGTCAGCCAAAGGGGTGCTGATGCAAAGTACCAGAAATCTGTTGAGTTTTATAAAGGGTATTTATTTGGGGTAAAACTTATAGTTACAAGGCCCTAAAGTGTCCAATTCAAAGTACCATAAGAGGTACTTTCTCACCCATAGTCTGTGGCCACATGTTGATGCAAGGTGGTGATGTCTGTGAGATTTCAGCCTTCCCCTTCCCTCTTAAGGCTCTGTGGTCCCGGCTTCTTCTGATCTCAGCTGTAGGTTGGCATAAGGCTTATCTCTCTCCCTGGGGCTACTTTCTTTCCAGACTCAGCTGCTCTGCTCTCTTCACAAGGTCAGCTATAGACTATCAGGCTCATCTCTCTTCCTAGGGCCTCTGCTGTGTCTAACGAGCTGTCTCTCTTCCTCTGTGTTGTTCTTCTCTGTGTAACTTCCATGTGAGAGTCTATTTCATCAGCCCACCAAGGGGGCTGGGACTCAATGCTGACATGGTTGAATCAAAGCCCTAATCTTAACATAATTTAATCAGACATCTCAGCTGAATCTAATACAGTCTAATACAGAGGAACTGACTAATTTACATACATACATAATCTATATCTCTTTTTGGAATTCATAAGTAATATTAAACTGCCACACCAGATAACAGAAAAAAATATGTATCCAAGAAAACTTAAAAGCAAAGAAAAAAATTTTTAAAAAGTGAAAAAATACACCTTTACCCAAGTAATTCCATTTCTAAGGTAGTCACAGTTTTTGCTGTAATAAGTGTTCTTTGCTTCTAATTTTTTTATTTCAATATTTTAAAATGTATTAAGAATTGATTTATGGCCTCACATATGCTCTGTCCTGGAGAATGTTCCATGTGCACATAAGGAGGGTGTATATTCTGCTCTTGTTGGGTAGCATGTTCATGTCCAGTGGATCTAAATGGCTAATAGTGTTGTTTCCTCTTTCTTTATTGATCTTCTATTTAGATGTTCTGCCAATTATTGAAAGTCGTGTATTGAAGTTTCCAACAGATATTGTAGAACTATTTCCCCCTTCAATTCTGTCAGTTTTTGCTTCATTTATTTTGGGCTCTGTTGTGAGCTACATATATGTCTATATCCATTATATCTTTTTGCTGGATTGAATCTCTTATCAATTATATAATATCCTTCTTTGTCTCTTGTAATGTTTTTCGATTTAAAGTCTGTTGTGTCTTACAATAGTATAGGCACTTCAGCTTTCTTTTGGTTACAGTTTGCCTGGACTATCTTTCCCACTCTTTTATTTTCAACCTCTTTGTGTTTTTGTACCTAAAGTGAGTTTCTTGTGGACAACATACAGATGGATCATGCTGTTTCATCCAATCTGCCAATCTCTGCCTTTCGGTAGGGAAGTTTAATCCATTGGCATTTAAGGTACTAAGGTTATAACTGAGAAGAAAGGATTTACTTCTGCCATTTAGCTATTCGTTTTCTCTCTGTCTTGTATACTTTTTGTTACTCAATTACTTTATTACTTCACTTTTGTGCATAGTTACCTTTTTTTAGTGTACCATTTTGATTCCTTTCTTTCTTTTTCTCTCTATATTTTGACTATTTTCCAATGGTTACCTTTGTAATTACAGTTAACATCTTAAACTAATAACCACCTTGTCCAACTGGTTCCAACCAAGGTTTAGTAGTATGCAAATTCTCTACTCCTTCTCTCTCTCTCCCTCTCCCTTTATATTGTTATTGGCTCAAATTACATCTTCATATTTTCTATGCCCATTAACATGTATTTAAAATATTATTGTACATATTTGACTGTTAAGTCATATGGGGGATAAAAAGCAGTTACAAACCAAAAGTACAATAATACAAGATTTTATATTTACCTATGTAGTTTCCTTTACCAGTATTCTTTATTTCTTCATATGGCTTTGATTTATTGTCAAGTGTCCTTTTATTTCAGCCTGAAGGATTTCCTTTAGCATTTCTTGTAGGACAGTTTTTCTGGTAATGAAAGCTTTTTTTATCTGTAATATCTTAATTTCTTCTTCATTTTTGAAAGATAAAGTTAGCCACATATATAATTCTTGGTTGACCGTTTTTTCTTTAAGGATTTAAAATATGCCACCCACTTTCTTCTGGCCTCATGGTTTCTGATGAGAAATCAACTGTTAATCTTATTTGGAACCCTTTGTATGTGACAAGTTGCATCTCTCTCCTGCTGCTTTCAAAATCCTATCTTTGTCTTTGGAGTTTGACAATTTCACTGTGATGTGTCTTTGTGTAGATCTCTTAGAATCTCTCCTGCTTGGAGTTTGTTGAGATTTCTGGTTGTGTATATTCATATCTTTCATCAGTTTGGGAAGTGTTCTGCCATTATTTCTTCAAATATTTTTTCTTTCTCTTTCTCACTTGTCTTTCTGGGACTCTAATGATGCATGTATTGGTACCGTTGATTATGTCCCATTGATCCCTCAGGCTCTGCTCATTTTTCTTTATTACTTTTTTCTTTCTGGTCCTTACACTGGATAATTTCAATAGTCTTATCTTCAATATCACTGGTTCTTTTTACTGCCTGCCCAAAGCTATTGTTGAATCCATCTAATGAGTTTTTGATTTCAATTGCTGTATTTTGTTGGTCTAAAATTTGTTTGGTTTCTTTCTGCTTTTTAAAATTTGTTCATTTTCCTAATTTTCTTAGTCCTTTAGGTTTTTTTTTTTTTTTTTTTTTTTTTAAGGTACCAGAGATTGAACCTAGGACCTTATACATGGGAAGCAGACACTCAACTACTGAGCTATATCTGTTCCCCAGCGAGAGTTGTTTCTTCATTTGTTTGTATTTTTAGGCACTGGGGATCGAAACTGAGACCTTGTACATGGGAAGCAGGGGCTCAACCACTTGAGCTACAGCTGCTTCCCTCCTTTAGCTTTTTAAGCATATTTAAGATGGTTGATACAAAGTCTTTTACTAATTTCCTATTTCTGAGTTTCTGCAGTGATGGGTTCTAGCAAATTCTTTTTTCCTCCTGACTGGGCCATACTTTTTCTGTTTCTTTGTGTGTTTTGTATCATTTTTGTTGAGAACTAGACATCTTGAGTATTACATTGTTATAACTCTGGAAATCTAGTTTTCCATACCCTGTGGGATTACTAGTTTTTATCTTTTTCTTTTTTCTTTTTAGTGTTTTTGAGGGCTGAAGCTATCAATTGTCTTTATGAAACCTTTTGCTCTCAAGTGGGGGATGGAAAAAGAGGGAAGGAAAAAAAGGTACTCCCCTGGATTGAGGGGAGAGTGGGGTGTTTGGAACAATTGCCATCTCAGAGCCAGCCCCTCAGTGATCTGAAATAGCTGATCAAAACACTGATTAGCAATCAGACCACACACCATCTGATTTTGGAGGACGAGGTTCTTATAGCCCACCCTGGAGCCAGCAAGTTACACCAGGAATGGGGGCCACAGTCCCCACTGCTGCCTGCCATGCTGCTGGGGGTGGGAATGGTAGTCAGTGCACAGAAGTGAAATTCATTGGTATTTATTGCAAAATTATAGCTTCTTTCTCCAGCACTTCCCTGGATGCTGTGCAGTGTTCCACTAGACTCTGTAGAGTTTCAAAATAGTTGATTCAAACAGTTTCTGCCAGTTCAGTAGTTGCTATGGTGGAGAGATTGATTTATTTCTGGAGCTTCCTACTCTGCCGTCTTCCCACAATCCTCCTTTGGTTTAATTTTAATAATTAGGAGAGGAATCAAAGATGTATGTGCAATGATGTTTTACAGTTGTTAAAAATGATGACATTGGTGTAAAACACTCACTGTCTATTGTTGAATAAAACAAGTTACAAAACAGTGTGTGTAGTATGAGCCTAGTTAAACAAATAAATAGTGTTTATGTTTATAGATGTGTGAAGATATGTGTATATGTGTGAATGTGGGTGATTCTCTTCCTATTATATTATTCATTATGTATTTCTAGATTGTCTGAATTTATTTGCAGTGAACATGTATTCATTAGTTTACCCCTGTATGTACACTCAGCTCCTTGCTGCATCCTTGGACGTGTCTCCCTGAGAATCTCTACAATAGTGTGTGGGGGATATACCTACGAGTGGGATTTCTGCGTCACAGGGAGAGTCATACTTGATTTCCTTGAGTATATACCAGTTTATGCTGCCATCTGCAGCATCTGAGGGTTCTTATATCCTTACATCCTATCCAACACTTAGTATTATCCAGCTTTCTAATTTTTTTCCAGTCAAATGGGTATAATTTGGTATTGCCTTGCTTTGTTTTGATTTTCTTGATTCTTTACTGCCATTGAGCAGCTATCTTCCTGTACTTAAGAGCAAATCAGATTTTCCCCTTCTGCTGAATCACTTATACTTGTTCATCTATTTGGTAAGTATGGAAAACTATTTTTAAACTGGAGACAATATTAGATGGAAGGAAAGGCTGTTTGGAAGCAGAATGCCCTGTGGTCAGGGTGTCTTGAGGGTGTATGAGCCAATCCTGCCAGGCATCCAGTGGGCTATCCCCCTGGGTCTTTCATTGACACATTTGTGAGGGGCTTGTGAGAACCAAATGGGACATAACAAAAAGGCCATGTCTAGGGAGTAGAAAACTACAGTTGCTCCTAATAAATTATGGTAAACCTTGCAGTGGACTACTATGCAGCTGTTAAAAATGATGACATGGTTGTAACACTCACTGTATATTGTTGAGTGAAATAGGTTGCTAAATAGTATGTGTAGTACAAGCTCAGTTAAATAAAAAACATATACACACATATTATTTGGTTTTATGTTGAGAAACATCTAGTGGTTTTGCATGGGTTCGGTGATTCTGTGCATAAGCCAGAGGCTGTTGCTATCAGTACATTATTACCCTGTGTTTTCTTGGATCCCTTTGAGATCTTGGAGCGAATCCAGCTTTACTCTTTGGTGTCATATAAATGGGATGAGAAACTCTACCACCTTGAAGCCTTGACTTTCCTTTTCCTCCTGGGGATCCTTTCCCCCAGCTCCACTGCCCAGGCCACATTTCTCCCAGGTCTTGTTGGTTGCATGCCAGCCAATTCTTATTTCAAAATCTCTGCAACAATCCTCTTACGTGAAAGGAAGCTTCTCTTTGGTGCTTCCTAGAGGATGGGGGAGAAAAGACAAATTATAGGTGATTCGACATGGCTCAGTGTTCAGGCTTGGGTCAGTAACAAAGGTGCTGTGGTTGATTTCTGTCCTAACGACACTGGAACCCCAGAATCTTAGCTCATTTATTAAGGCAGGTCTTTAAGAAGGAACTATGTTTTATAAAGGAACTATGTTTGCTGCTTATCCTGGGTTTTCCAAATTTCCCATAATGTGTATGAATTTAAATTGTTATAAAACACAGGTTATTTAAAAGAAAAAACAAAAGCTTAATCTTTTTTTAGGATTTAGGAATAGTTACTATTCTGAAGTTTTTAAATGTCATTGCTCATTAGTTTACCAATGTTGTTTTAATAAACTGAAGCTTTGGGCAGAGCCTTGGTTAGACATTCTGGCCCCTTTTTCAAGATTTTGAGAGAGAATGTATAACTTGTTTAGCACCAGTAGGTCATTTTTGATTATTTGACCAAGGACTTTGAATGGGGGGAAAATACATTCATTTGCATTAGTTTTTCTTTTTTTAAGATTTATCCCCTTCCCCATTGTTTGCTCCCTGTGTCCATTTGCTGTGCATTCTTCTGTGTCTGTTTGTCTTCTCTTTAGGCAGCACTGGGAACCTATACTGAGACCTTCTGGAATGGGAGAGAGGCACTCAATGTCTTGAGCCACCTTAGCTTCCTGGGCTGCTGTATCTCTTATTGTCTCTTTCCTCTGTGTTTAAAAAAGATTTATTTATTTATTTATTTCTCTCCCCTCCCCCCCCCACCCCACCCCAGTTGTTCTCTGTGTCTATTTGCTGGGTCTTGTTTCTTTGTCCGCTTCTGTTGTTGTCAGCAGCACGGGAATCTGTGTTTCTTTTTGTTGCGTCATCTCTCCGTGTGTGCAGCGCCATTCCTGGGCAGGCTGCACTTTCTTTTGCGCTGGGCGGCTCTCCTTACAGGGCGCACTCCTTGTGTGTGGGGCTCTCCTACGCAGGGTCACCCCTGCGTGGCAGGGCACTCCTTGCACACATCAGCACTGCGCATGGGCCAGCTCTACACGGGTCAAGGAGGCCCGGGGTTTGAACCGCGGACCTCCCATGTGGTAGACGGACGCCCTAACCACTGGGCCAGTCTGTTTCCCTGTTGCATCATCTTGCTGCTCCAGCTCTCCGCTCTGGCCAGCTTGCTGTGCAGGCCAGCACTCCTGTGTGGGCCAGCACTCCTGTGTGGGCCAGCACTCCATGCAAGCCAGCTCTTTGCTTGGACCAGCTTGCCTTCACCAGGAGGCCCCAGGAATTGAGCCCTGGGCTTCCCATATGGTAGACAGGAGCCCAGTTGCTTGAGCCATGTCCACTTCCCTGCTTTAGTTTTTAATTTTATATGCTACAGAGAAGAAAGAGTGTTAAATCTAATACAGCAAAATCCAGGTTTTTTTTTTTGAAAGAGAGTAGAGAGCATATCCTTGATTCAATTTTCCTTCAACTAAAAATAAAATAAAATAAAATAAAATAAAAAGCCATGGCACATGGACAGTCTACAGTCCCTGGAGTGGTTCCTAACTGGGGAGGATTTTGCCCTCCAGGGAACATTTGGCAGTGGTGGAGATGCTTATTTGTTACAACTGGAGGGGCAGTTGCTACCGGTATCTAATGGGTTAAGGCCAGGGATGCTGCTAAACAGCCTATGATGCACAGAGCTGCCCCCATGTGCCGTTTCCCCAGCCCAGAAAATCAAGAGTGTTGACGCTGAGAGACCCGCAGACATCGCTGTGGGTCTCCTTCGTGTCTGATCGTGGGCAGCTTACTGAGCCTTTCTGGGCCCGGGATTCCCATCATCAATTACAGTTCACGCTCCCGAGGGCTATTGGGATATTTAGAATGAGATCGTGGCAACCAAGTCCCTGGTTCCCCTTTAAACAGCCAAGTGCCCTATCATACGTAAAATATGATTCTGAAAATAATTATAATTTACACCCAACCCATTGATCTTGCTTCTGCCCATAAATGAGAATACAGCCATATGGCCAAACTAATCAGGCAGGTGCATCTGCCTTTGAGCTTTTTTACAGTGATGTTGGTTACTCTTTGGCCCATGTGAACCTCCCTGAAGAATGCCCCTCATCCCCCAAGGACCTCTCCCTGAGTGGAGGGGGTGCCTCCCGACTGCCCTTATTCACAGGGCACCTGCTGCTGCTTCCTTTGGTCAAATTGGAGAGGAGGGAATTCCCTCTTAAACTCAGCCCTGACTCCTCTGGCTTACGTGGCTTTACCCATAGACTCTCAAACTTGAGTTTGGGGTTTTTGCAAACACAGATGCTCCTTGGGACATGAGGCATGTCTTGGGGTGTTAGTGGAGGTGGGGGGCTCTGTCTGTTCCTAGAGAGCCTCCTGCAGCGAGGGTCATGGGAGGGAAATTGAGAGTTAAGCAGAGAAGGCTTGAGGCATTGTGTCTGGCACTTGAGTTTCTACTAACCACTTAGGTTAGTAACCATTTACAAAGGGAAGTCCTGGGACCCTGAATTGAGAATCGTGTTGTTATGGTTTCACTTCGGAAGTGTGGCTTTAGTCTAAGGGCGATGTGCCAGGAATCCAGAGCTGGTGTTTATTTTCCCAGGGGTGCAGCGAGGAGGAAATCCTCTCCATCTGCAGGTTTGGAGCTGAGGAGGGGCTGTAGCAAAGGGCCCAGATGGAGGGGGCCAGAGGGGAGCACAGGGATCCTGCCTGAGGCACTGCGGTGACCCTGGGGGAGGGGTTTCTTTGCATTCAGAGCCCTCCTCATCTGTCCCCTGCTTTGTACGGATGAGGAGACTGAGGCTCAGAAGGGGGAGGGGTTTACTAAGGCTTCTCAGCAAATTTGTAGGAAAAGGAGGATTTTAGCCCCGGTGTCTGAATGCTCAGTGTGGCCCTTTCTGGGCCTCCAGGATGTTGGGGACTGGGCTTTGGCCTTGTCCAGCTGGGTTTTCCCGACCCCAAGCCAAGGACCCAGCAGACAGCACAAATCAATGGACCCTGCATCCTTCCCAGGGTGTTTAATGAACACCTATTGTGACACAGAGGGTGCTATGCTGGGCTTTGTGGGAATACATCAGAGGTTTCCACTTCCGTCTGGGAGACAGTGAAATGCCCTTGAATAGTCCTTGGCAGATATAAAGAAGTCCAACTCAGCGGGGAGCAATGTGTCAAGAGCAGCACCCGATACATGGCGAGAGGATGTCACGGTGGGCCTGGACGGGGACAGGGTGGTCTTGGGGGGCTTCCTGGGTGTGGTGGGGTGGATTCGGACTTGGCAGGGTGGGAGGAAGAACAGGTGCTTCAGGGTCGGATGGGAGAAGCAGATTTTGCTGTGTGTAGGGTTTGTGAAAGTGATCGTCTGGACATCATGATGATGCTAATGGCAACGGATGCTTGGTAAGCCCTGCCTGTGTACCTGGCTCTGCGCAAAGCGTCTTACATGCGTTTCCTGGCTCCTGGGAGGTGGGTGCTGTGGTCGGGTCCGTTTTACAGGTGCATGGTAATGGAGTGTCCTCCTGCTTTGGGCGATGCAGCTGGTGAAGGGGGCGAGTCTGACTCCCCATCCTGCATTCCTCGCCCCTCCTGTCGCAGTGGAGTTTGGAAGACATGGATTCCAGCCGCAGGAGTTTGGGATTTGAGGTGACTCGGCAGGGCAGATGGAGGGTTTGAACCCAGGGGTGAAGTAGCTGAAAGGACTGCTGTAGAAATGCTGGCCTATCATATTAGGGGCCCCATAAGTATTTTTCCGAGTGAGTGGGCGAACAGTGCTGTGGCTGCAGTGGGGGGTGTGGGATGGCTGGGGAGTCCTGTGGAAGGTGCTAGAAGGACCAGTGGGGAGGACTGGAATCCCAAGTGGACATAGAGGAGGGAGAAGAGAAACAGGAGAGGGCCTGGAGAAGGAGTCACTGTGAAGGGGACGGTCAGGCAGGGAGAATGGCTTGGCAGGAGAGAGGCTGAAGGTCAGGTGAAATTACTTGCGGCACCGCCAGCTGTGAGGGTCGGAAGCATCTGTGGAGAAGTGCAGGGGCTGGCGTGAGGGGCCTGGGGGTGGCGAGGACTGACCTTCCCACCTGGCAGGGACAAATGGATGCTGAACGGCCACTTAGGATGCATATCCCAAAGCTCCGGGCAGGAGGACCCTGGAGTTCCCAGGCTTTGGGGTTCTCCTGGCCTATTGGAGAGTCCTGCAGCTGTCCTTGAACCAGTGGAGCTGCCCCCAGGGGCTGTCTGCTTTGCTTTAGGCCTCACATCCCTGAACGGGCACCTCATTTAAGAGGAAGTGGGCCCAGCCCTTTGCAAACACACTCGAGAGCTGGAGGAACAGGTCTTGGGGCGTTTGCTGTTGACATACTTCAGGTCATACTTGGGGTGTGCTTATTTTGTCTCGGAAGAATGAGACTTGGATCTGCCCCTCGGGGATTGTGACCATTGCTCCATGGTTCTCCTGGACTGGAAGAAAGATGCGCTGGTTGCCATTTGTGTCTACGCTGCAGTGTTAGGGAGAAAAATCCTGAGACTTGACATCGAGCCCTAGGGGCTGCTCAGCCCATGTTGCCCAGTCCATGTGAAGCAAGCCCCCAGGAGTTCTCTGAACCCGCAGGTGCTGGGTGCAGGGATTGGGCTTCAACAACCACAGAGCCACTTTGTTCATCCCAAGGGGATGGTGTCCAGGATGGGGAGGGGGAGGAGCTAAGTGACACGAATGATGTCCAGTAGCCCTTAGTGTGATTGGGCTGCTGGTGAGCAGGACCCAGGTTGAATGTCCACATCATTGGATCCTTCTGGGCTCCTGATTTTTAGCTGAATCATTAAACATCACTCATGCTTGGCAGTCGTGGCCAAATAAAACAATGGCAGGGAAACTAAGTCAGGATTGCAAAGACTACAAGAATTGAATCTGGCCCAAAGACATGTTTTTTTCTTTTTGGTCTGCACAATGTTTTAAAAAACGGAGAGAGTTGAGAACATTTGAAAATTGAGAGCCTCCATAGAAAAATCTAGATCTCCTGCTTCTCTTGGCAGATGGGGATACCTGGAAATGTAGGACCTCTGTTCCATGTGATGGTTCTGGGCTGGAACTGGGTAGCAGCTACCCCACTTACCTGGCCAGGGCATGTCATCATTGCTCCTCGGTTCTCCTTGCTGGAAGAAAGTGTGCTGGGCACCATTTGTGTCTTAGTTTGCTGGGCTGCTATGACAAATACCACACACTGTTTGGCTTAGCAACAGGAATCTGTTGGCTCACAGTTTGGATGTCAACAAGTCCAAAACCAAGGCGTCAGCAAAACCGTGCTTTCTCCCCAAAGTCTGTAGTGTTTTGATGCTGGCTTTCGCAGTCCTTGGTGTTCCTTGGTTTGCATCTCTGCCTCCTGTTGCTGGCGATCTCTCTTTCCTTGTCCTTCTATTTCCACTGCCTTCCAGCTTCGGGTTCCTCTGTGGCCTAATCTCACTCTTGGCTTCTTCTCTTAAATCAGGCCTCCTGGAATAGGGGTTAAGACCCACCCTGACTCGGTTGGCCACACCTTCACTAGTCATAACATCTTCAAAAGAGCCCACTTACAAAGAAGCTCACGCCTGCAGGAACAAGGATTGAGAACTTACCTTTCCTCAGGTACCTAATTCAGCCTGCCGCTATCTGTCCCCGTGCTTGTGCTCTTTAGGCCCCCCAGGCCATCTACACCGGCTCCCCTAGCCACAGGGCTCTGGGACTTGAGGTTCTGACCTGGTGCTTGGAGCCATCGTGCGTGCCTGGGGTGCCAGGTGCTGCTGGTGGGGCGAGGCGGGCAGCGAGCAGCCCTGGGACTGGGGTAAGGCGTGGAGATGCCCTGGGCTGGGGAGAGGCGCCCTCACACCCCTGTGTTCAGGAGGCCTTGAGTGCTGCGGCCTATTTTGAAGCTCCTGCTGGCACTAGAGGAAAATGCTCGGCCTCCATGACTTTCCAGTTGTCTCAAGTTGTCCTCTTGGGTCAAAGCAAAATGAGATTCACGTCGCATGGGTGTTTGCCTCTCGGTGCCTTGTTGAAACTGCTTGAAAAGGGCGGTGTTGGATGGAGCACAGGGGCTGTGCCCAGGCCAGGTGGGCGGGAAGCTGGCCGCCGGGAGCGGTAGCACGGTGGCCTGGCTCAGGCGCAGCGGTCTTGGTCCCGAGACCCAGGGCTAGCCCGAGGTCCTGGGCCCCCTCCAGGACACACGCCCCGTTGTCACTGCTTCCTGCACACCTGCTGCCCTGCACGTGGGCGGGCAGGAGCAGGGCTGGAAACTGGGTCCCAGTGTGGGGTTTTCCAGGCAAGGCATTTCTTGTTTTCTGAGGAAGAAGGTGCAGAGTGGAGCTCAGAGGTTAAGAATGTTCCGGAAAGGCCTCTACCAGGAGCAGTAGGAGCTTCTGCTTCCCGCAAGCCTTAAGCCACGGGAACGCAGGCAGCACTGCTCCGTTTGCTCTCCTGCCCCAGCATAGCTATTAAGTATTTCATTTCTATTTTCTTTACTAAGTTTTCCTCTGGTCCCAGCCTGCGTGGGCTGGAGGAAGGTCTGCCAAAGGGGACAGCCTGACAAACTAATTCCATTTTTAAGGTTTATTTTAATTATTTCTTTTGACCTGTGTTTCTCCCTCCCTCCCTTCCTTCCTTCCTTTTAAAAACGGGCCATATAGTCACATGGTTTAAAATTCACAAGGAGCAAAGGACTCTATTGTGAAAAAAATCTTCTTATTCCTGACCCTCAGCTACCTAATTTCCTTCCTGTGATGCTATAAATTTCTTGTGACTCTTCCCAGAGAGGTTTTATGAATACAGAAGCAAATGTACTATCATCTCTCTCTCTCCACGTACACACACACCCATAAATGTATCTCTCATCTCTATTTTTTTATAACAACTTTTTTGAGATATAATTTACCTACCATACAATTCACCCAGTTAAACTGTACAATTCAATGGCTTTTAGTATATTAACAGAATTGTGCATCCATCAACAAATCAATTTTAGGACATTTTCTTCACCCCCCCCCAAAGAAATCCTGTACCCACTAATAGTTGCTTCTCATTTCTCCCCAATGCCCTTTCCTAGGTAACCGTTTATCTACTTTCTATGTATGGATCTGCTTGTACATATAAATGAAATGTCATATAAATGGAATCATGCAATATTTGACCTTTTGTAAATGACTTCTTTCACTTAGCATAATATTCTCAAGGTTCATCCATGTTGTAGCATGTGTCAGTTCTCTGTTCCTTTTTATGCCAAGTAATATTCTATTGCATGGATAAGTCACATTTTATTTACCTAGTCACCGGTTGATGTACATTGAATTGTTTCCACTTGCAGGCTATTATGAATAATGCTGGTATGAACATTTATTTACAGTTTTTTGTGTGGACATATGCTTTCATTTCTCTTTGGTATGTATCTAAGAGTGGAATTGCTGGGTCATACGATAACTCTACATTTAATTATTTCAGGAACTGCCAGACTGTTTTCCAGTGTGGCTGCACCCTTTATATTCTTACCAGCAGTGTATGAGGGTTCTGATTTCTTCACATCCTTGCCAAGAATTGTTATTATCTGACTTGAGGTTTTGCTTTGCATTTCCCTGATGACTAATGATGTTGAGCATCTTTTCATGTGCTTATTGGCCATTTGTGCATCTTCCTTGGAGAAATGTCCTATATTCAGATCCTTTGCCTTTTTAAATTGGGTATTGGTCTTTTTTAAATTATTGAGTTGTCAGTGTTCTTATTCTGTATGTGTATATTCTATATTGTATATTTTGGACACAAGTCCCTTATCAGATATATGATTCGCAGCTGTTTTCTTCCATTCTATGGGTGACTTTTTCACTTTCACTTGATGGTGTCCTTTGAGGCACAAAACTCTTTAATATTGATGATGCCCAACCTATTCTTCTTTTGTTACTTTTGCTTTTTGTGTCATATCTAAGAATCTTTTTCTAAAAAGATTTATTTCTCCCCCCCTCCCTACCTCCTGTTGTTTTTCTTGCGTTTGCTGCTCTCTGTGTCCATTCACTGTGTGTTCTTCTGTGTCTGCTTGTTTTCTCTTTAGGCAGCACCAGGAACCGATCCTGGGACCTTCTGGAGTGGGAGAGAGGCGCTCAATCTCTTGCACCACCTCAGCTCCCTGACCTGCTGTGTCTCTAATTGTCTCTCCTCTGTGTCTCTTTTTGTTGAGTCCATCTTGCGCCAGCTCTCTGCGCAGGCCAGCTCACCGTGCGGTCCAACTTGCCTTCACCAGGAGGCCCCCCGGGAATCGAACCCTTGACCCCCTATATGGTAGACAGGAGTCCAATTGCCTGAGCCACATCCGCTTCCCCATATCTAAGAATCTTTCACTTAATTCAAGGTCATGAAGAGTTCCTCCTGTATTTTTTTCTGAGAGTTTAAAAATTGTAGCTCTTACACATAGGTTGGTGATGCATTTTGAGTTAATTGTGGTGTATGGTGTGAGGTAGGGGGTCTAGCTTTATTATTTTGCATATGGATATTTTCCCTATTTTTTTACACATATACTATGCTCTTCACTTTGCTTTTTGTACTTGTATATCTGAAAGATTGTTTCTTGTCAGTATATAAAAAACTGCTTCAGAGGAGTGGGTGAAGCTCAGTGGTTGAGTGCCTCTTTCCCATGTACGAGGTCCAGGGTTCAACCTTGGTACTTCCTTAAAAAAAAAAGCTGCTTCATTTATTTATATAACTGCTTAGTATTCATTATATGGATCGGCCTTGATTTATTTCATCCATCTCCTGTTAATGGATGTACAGGTGTCATTTTTTTTTTACCTAGGTGGAAATAATCTGTAGAACAAATTCCTAAAAATGAAATTGCTTGTCAGAGCTGATGCCTTTGTAACTGGTGGATATTTGGATATTGTCAGACTGCTGTCTATACAGGTTATAACAATTTACAATTTCATAAGCAATTAATGAGAGTGCTTGCTTTGCCACATCCTTGCCAATGGTGTGTTTTTAGACATTTTGATTTTTGCTAAATTGATAGGTGAAAATGGAATCTCTGTAAGGATTAAATTGACAATTCTCTTACTAAGTGTGAGGTTGGGCATATTTTCATGGTTAAGACACATTTGCATTTTTTTTTTGTGTGTAAACTTTCTGTTTTACATCTTTTGTCCATTTTTCAAGTAGATTGTTGGTACTTTTTATTGATTTGTAGTAACTCTTTTTTTTTTTTTAATTTTAATTTTTTTATTTATTTCTCTCCCCTTCCCTGCCTCCCCCCAGTTGTCTGCTCTCTGTGTCCATTTGCTGTGTGTTCTTCTGTGTCTGCTTGTATTCTTATCAGTGGCACCAGGAATTTGTATCTCTTTTTTTGTTGTATCATCTTGTTGCGTCAACTCTCCATGTGTGTGGGGCGCCACTCTTGGGCAGGCTGCACTTTGTTTGCACTGGGCGGCTCTCCTTACAGGGTGCACTCCTTGCACATGGGGCTCCCCTACACGGGGGATACCCCTGCGTGGTCTGGCACTCCTTGTGCGCATCAGCACTGTGTGTGGGCCAGCTCATCATATGGGTCAGGAGGCCCTGGATTTGAACACTTGACCTCCCAAGTGGTAGGCAGACGCTCCATCCATTGAGCCAAATCTATTTCCCTATAGTAACTCTTAATGTATGGAGGAGATTTATCTGTAATATGAGTTAGGAATATTTTCTTCAATTTATATTTGTCTTCTGATTAAAAAGATTCTTTTTGGCTTATTGTCCTTTTCTTTTTGTGATTTTGGAATTCGTCCCATGTTTTCTTCTTGTATTTTTATGGTTTTATTTTCTACATTTAAGTCTTTGGTCCATCTCATTTATTCTCCTGTAAAGTGTGAGGTATGGATTGCTCTGAACACAATACATTGAATGAGTCACCCTTTCCTCACTCACTTGAAATGAGACCTTTATATTATTGTAGACTTCAGTAAGTAGTGGGCTCTATTTCTCGACTTCCTGTTCTGCTACAGTGTCTGATTGTTAATATGGCAGTACTGCTCTGTTCAGTTATTGTGGTTTTACAGCATGCTTCAGTCCTTGGTAGGCCCAGCTTCCCTTCATTTCTCCTCATTTTCAGCCTTTCCCTGGCTCTTCTTCCTACTTTTTTCCCTTCCCCATCTATGAATGTTGGAATCAGCTTGTCTAGATCCCCCTAAAAAACTTGTTGGTATTTTATTGGATTTTGTTAAACCTGCGGATTAATTTAGAAGGCTTAACATCTTTCTGAGGCTGAACTTTGCGGTTAAAAGCATGGTATCTCTCCTTTTGGTGACGCAAACATCTTTGGTTGCTTTTGGTTATGGTAGGCAATGGCTAGCAACCCAAAGAACTTGCCGATGCACTTGTAGTGTCCTTGGAAATATTGAGTGTAAGTAAGTGGGGGTACTCAGGTGTTTGAGGTGAGTTTCCTGCCTGCTTGTTGGAGGGCAAAGAATTTGGTGGTTTTGACCCACCTGGACTTGAGTCCTCGTTAATGGCATTGGTCCCTCAGCCTCTTGGTCTCAGTTTCCTTAACTCAATAAATGGCTTCAGTGACCTCACTGGTTAGAGGCCGCAAGGAGAGAATGTGGAAGTCGCCTGGCACTAAGTGGCTGCCCCCTCATGGCGGCTGCTTACTGTCGCCCCAATAGAGGGGATGATGCAGGAGAACCACACGTGGGCCGCTTCCAGCAGTGGGGCGAGTGCCTGTGGGTGGACATTGCCAGGCCACAGGAGTTGGAAGAAGGGGAAAACCTGGCCTGGGTGGGGTGTCTGGGGAATGCCTCCTTGGGGAAAACATGAAATTTGAGCTAAGTGGAGTAAGTTTAAGGTGGGAAGGTGGTCACAAAGGTCTGTCCCTAGAACCCCAACTTCACTTTGTGTGGAGTAGTCACGGATGAAGAAATTGGGGTTCGTGGCACGTGACCTGCCCAGAGGCTCATCAATAATAAATTGTAGAGCTGAGATGTGAACCACAGTCTCTGGACTTCCAGGCTGTAGGTTTGACTGCCACACCCCAAAAGCGAATTTATAAAAATAAACTAACTCATAAGAGTTTTTGGTTTTGTTTTGTTTTTCAGGGGTGCGGGGAACAGGGAAGAAAGGAAGGAAAGCCTTTCCAAGTCGGTCTGCTGAGCTTTATGATCCTTTGTTCGCTCAGCCTCTTGTTTGTAAAAGTAAGGCGTTTGAGTGCTCTTTGGGAAAACCTGTTTCTGACCAGCTGTTGAAAGATCCTTTTGAGCAAACAAACCTTCTGGCTTCACGATAACATTTCAGGGTAAAAGAATTTTGAAACTTCTTTTCTGTCTTGTTAGAAACATGTGTTTTGATTTCAGTGGAAAGGAGTTTTGTCTCTCTTAACACTTCCCCTGGCCATGCCTAGTCCTGTGAAGGGCAACGTGGAAATTTACTTAAAACTATTTTCCCATTCTTTCCCTGGAGACACGTGGTTTATGAGACCCTGCTGTAAAATACCCCAAAAAGGGGGGACATGCTGTTGAAATATCTTTTCCCTTCTCTGTTTCCTGAATCTCCTCCTTGGGGTGGGGAGGGGGTGCCTACTGCTCTCTTATTCATACCCCCTCCCCACCGAGGGAGGCTGAGTAGAAACACCAGGATATGGACCCTCGGTTGACTCTAACCTGTGCTCTTTCTAGAACTGGGTGTTCGATCCTCAAGCCACGTACTCTCTGGCCACGGCGGGGGCTTTGTCCACAGGGCCGACCCCCTGTCCCCTTGGAGAGACTCGGATGGCTGCAGCCTCTCGCTGGCTGTGTGGCTTTGGCCTTTTCCTCAGGAGGTGTGATTGAAAGCAGTCCTGGCAGGTGGGGCCTGCAGGATGTTTGTCTTCTGCGAAACCTGTACCCAGATGGCCCTGAGCAGAAATTTTCATGACAGGGTTGCTGAGGCGCTTCGTATGTGTGGTTCTTTGTTTCTAGAAGGGGAAGAGTTCTAGGTTTAAAAGGGTTTGAGGAAATGGGAAAACTTTACTTACGTGTGGAGGGTTTAGTATTAAAACGTGGGAAAATCCCAAGACGGTGTTTATCCCCGCGGTGGTTTCGCTTTGTGCTGTGGCTGACCCTGTTCCATGAAGCTGGCAGTTAGGATTCTTTAGGTCGTGTGTGACAGAAAACCCGATGCAAATGGTCTTCCCTGAAAGAGAGTAGCTTTGCAGTTACCAGGAGAGGCTAGTTTTGTAGTAGACTTGGGACTTGGTTCCTCTCCAATCTCTTCTCTGCCGTGTTGGTTTTATCTTCATTGTCTAGAAGGTGGCCAGCCGGCTTACATCATCTGGGTTTCAAGGTCAGTGGGCAGGTACCCCCTGTCTCTGTTCCAGCCTTTCCAGCTTTTCGTGCAAAAGGCTCCTGGGCTCTGGTTGACCGTCCCTGTGGCCTGGGGGTCCCGATATACCGAGCGGCTCAGACTTGAGTCTCATGTCCACTCCTGGAGCTGAGGGTGCAGTCAGACCTCAACCATGGGGACCGCATGGGAGTCAGTCTCACTGAGGACATCGAGGGTGCAGACACCAAAAGAAGGGAGCGCAGGGATGCTGGCCGGCCCCCAAACCGACCCACGTCCCGAGGGAGTCACGATTTAGAAGGAGCTTCTCAGAAGTGTGCCCATACTGATCTGAAATGGGGATGCATGAGCTGTGTTGAGTGACGAGTTCCAAAAAGTGTGCCGAGGGCCCAGAGTTTCCTGGTGTTACAGTGAAGTGGTAGCACATCCTGGCGTGCAGGGTGGGAAGCGGGGAGAGCGAGCTGGGGCCTGGCCTCTTGGCAGGCAGGAGGTAGCATAGCAAATCGGAGATGATACGCCTTTCACTCTCAGCCCCTTGACTTTTCTCAATTGCCCTTCCAGTCTGTGCGCAGTTAGGACCATGTGCGGTCGTGTAGCGTTTTCTCTTAGCCACCCTGAGAAGGCGGTGGGTGGGCAGGGCACAGCTTCGTGGCCTTGCCCCCAGCCTCTGTCCCTTCCCAGCTCTGAGGACACTCGCTAGCTTCAGTGTCCTCAGCTGTAAAGCAGGGATAACAACTGCTTGTGCCTTAAGGGGTTATCAATACATTTTACATGGGATCATACGTGCACCTTGCTTCACTGGCACTTCAGAAGAGCTCACCTAGTAGAAACTAGGATGAAGTAAAAAGACCTGTTAGAATCGCCACATTTAGGGAAGAGACAGCAAAGCCCTGCGAGGGCATTTGGGCTTACAGCTGCCTATTGTTGCATTGCCTCACGCTGTCTCTCTGAGCAGGCCGGCGCTCTTCTCTGATGCTGTAGTTAGACTGGGAATCTGAAGGTTTGCGGGAAGGGCTGATGGACTCAGATTTTCCCTGCTTCTGACTGGCATGCAACAAGTAAAGGAAGGGTGTTTATTGATTTGAGAAATATCTGGAAACCCCCAGCCCACCCCACCGGAGTCTCTCTGTACCTCTCTTTAGAGCAGTTTCCCTCTGGCTTTGCTCTCCTCCCCAGCCATCGCCTCTGTCACCCCAGCTGCATCTAAGGGTCTTTAAAGTTCTCACAAGCCCCAGTTTTCCCTTATAAACATGCCCAGTGGTGAAATGGCATAGACCGCTTTTCTTTTGTGAAGGGTGTTATGTCTCAGAGCACCGGTTATTCCAAATAATTTCTTGAGCTCATTACATCAGGACTGGCATTTGAAGCTTGCCTGAAGATTCTTGCTAATGGCTGTTGGTGCAATCTCAGGGTTTAAAATTATGTTCTGCCATCCTGTGCCTGGAAAGCCTGGCCAAACTCCATGGACTTTAAAGCATGGTAAGCCATGCCGTTCTAATTGTTGAGGTGGTTTTTTTTCCTCCAGCTTCTCCCATGGATAAGCATGCAAGGGCCTTAGTTTAGCCTAATAGGCTAATTTTCTTATCACAAGACTAGAAGTAATCAGGAGGAAGGAAAGTGATTTTTATGGATGTGATGGGACTGAAGTCAGAACCTCTGGCGGGGCCAGTGACTCATGTTCCAAGTTTGTGAATCAGAGTTTGTGTTTTCTAGGCTTTATGCCTCCTGCAAAAGAGTTACCAAGGCCTGAGCCCCCTTGGCCTGAAACCATCTGGGCATCAGACTCTGCGAGCATCCAGAGGGGCTTTCTCAGGCCCTCACTCAGGGTCACGGGACATCTTTGCTAATAGTCCAGCTGCTTATTCAGGGGCATGTCAGGAACGGACATCCCAGGCAAGCTCTGCTCCTCTGCAGTGCCAAACTTGCAGGTTTGGTGCTTGATTTCCCAAGACAGGTGTGGTGTGTGGGTCTTTGTAGATTGGGAGTTTGAACCTAGTCGCCAAGACTCAAGGATGGGTGCTTTTTGTGGCTTTGTCTTAGATTGCTTGGGCAGTTGGAAAAGTTTGTGCTTAAATTTGCCCCATCCAGTGAGGGAAATGGAACTAGTCAGGGATTCTTAGTCATCTAGGGCAGAATACAAAGATTTATTTCCCTCCTTTGGGTGGAGGCGAGGAGGAGAGAATTTGTTGATCAAGAGCAGGTGGGACCAACAGTGTTTTATGAGGTTAGCATTTGCACACCTAAACAAAGCCTGTTTCCAAAAACCTTTGTCTCAGGGTCGTTGGTGACACTGGCCATGCCCCTTTGGTTTGGTCTCTTACCACCAGGTGTGGCTTTTGCATTGTGCATACTCACACCCATGCTTGTGTGTATGTGTGTGTACTTGTGATGAAAACAGGGCAAAAGAATTGCTTTGTGATAGGTTTGTGGATCATCGGATTTTCTAGTTTGCTTCTCCCTAGGGCTTACCCCTTTACCTGAAAAGAACCATGAGGAGCAGGTAGCATTGTTTGCTTTATGTCAAAGACATGGCACTAAAATTTTTAATGTAAAGGAAACTTTGGTAAGTCACATTCTTAGTAAATCACATGCTGGGGGACAAGGTCAATTTGCTATTGCTAAGAAATTTTAAGAAAACCTGAAAGTAAACTTCCATTTTCATTGATTTTGCAAATTTATGGAAGAGTTTCTCTGTGAGACCTCACATGTGGTCTCCACCCAGGAACAGCTGACAGTCTGCAGGGAGAACGTTGAGAGAATATGATTCTTCAGCACCCCATTTATGATTTTTTGGGGTTGGCTGTTTTCCCCATATATAATATCAAGTATATTTAAAAAGAAGGGACACCAGAGAATACAAAGCATTGGGAAGGGGGCGGGGTGGAGTTCAAGGTAGTCGAGAGAGAAGTGCAAAGAGCATCCGCAGTCACAACAACAGTATTATTCCTGTGTGGCATCATACACTTTTCTGCTATACCCTAGTAAATACTGCATCCTTAATGCAGAGAGATTTACACCAGAGATGGAGGCAGCTTGCCTCAGCGCTTTCACTGTGATCTGCACTAACCCTCTACTCTCCTGAAGGGAGAAGCCTATTGGTATACCTCAATCTTGATAAATCCTCATGATGGAAACAACGTGGACTTGTTTTTACAAGTCCTTGTCCTGCTCAGGAATATAGTGTGTTTTAACTTCTATTTGTTTCTCTTGCCCAGTACCTCCTGTGTATAGGCTCGTTAAGTGCATCATCTCATTTAATCCCCCCTATCCTTGGTTAGGAACAAATAACATTATTCTCCCATTTTATTGAAGAGGACACCGACGCTTAGGGAGTTTAACTTCCTTGGCTGTGATCGCATGGAAAGTGGCTGAGCTCTGACCCACATCCAACCTGGGTCTTTTGTTTTTGCATTAAAAAATACCGCATTAAGACACTTTTTATCTTGATGACCAAGCTTTTGGGCACTCAGGACTGGTGTAATCATCTCCGTTTCATTGGTCAGGATCACAGGGGCGTGGCGGGATCAGCACTGGCCCGAGGTCCCATGGCTGCATCTGGAGGAGTGGGAGGGGAGCCAGGTGTCCTGGGGGAAGCCCCTGCGGCTGCGCTGGGGCAGCGGCGCGCCCTGCCTCCCGGGGATCGGATCGCTGTTCTTGCTGGGGGAAGGTAGGGAGCCTCGTGGGAGGCGAGGGCGTAGGCGTGCGCTCCCCTTTCTCTCCACGCTGTGTCCCTCATGGCCCTGCTTCTGCTCTTCCAGGTCGGGAAAGAGGCTGAAGAAGACCCGGAAGTACGACATCATCACCACTCCAGCCGAGCGGGTGGAAATGGCCCCGCTGAACGAAGAGGATGATGACGATGAGGACTCCACAGTATTTGACATCAAATACAGGTAGGTGGGAGCAGCGGCTTCCTCATGGGCTTAGGTCATTGGGTCCTTAGGTTGGTGGGAAGGTGCCCTTTGAAGACACAGCAGGCGAGGTGGAGGGTCCTCGTGCTCATGTCTGTGTGTGGCTGTGGGACTTCAGAGTGAGCATGGGAACCACTCTGATCCCTTCTTAGAAATGCCCAGCACCCAGGAAGCCAGCAGAGAGATGCTTGGCCACTTCCTTCTCCAGAGCCGGAACCCTGAGAAGTCAGATTTAAGGGAGGGGAATTAGGACTGAAATCCGGTGACACACTGGCTATGCAGTTTGCAACAAGCAGGAACTTCAGCAGTTGGGGGCATGTTGGGGATATCAGCTGGGGATGGAATTTACCTGTGAACTCCAAAGACAGGCATGTTTCCTAAAAGTTGTCTGTAGGAAATTCAGAATGACTCTGTGACTTCAGGTTTCTAGTGTGGGTTTGGGGGTCCTTTTGGGATGTACTTGAATGTGTGAAATTCTACAGTAGGGGTTCTTAACCTTTTTTTGTTCCTTTGCCAGTTGGGTGAAAACCACACACTCCTTACTAAGCCCACACTATACTGTGTGTTATTTAATAAATATGTCACACCCACACCAACACATCCCCACAAGAAGAATAGTTTTTTGAATTTCAATTCAAGCTCATGGACCCCTGGTTAAGAACCCCTGATCTACAGGTAAGAGCTGGAATAAGGGTAGTTCAGAGATGAGGCCTCGGAGGCCCAGAGGGCTTGTTGCTTGCACAAGGACCCAGTTAGTTAAGGAGCAAAGTGGGACAAAAATCAAGGCTGGATTCCCGTTCTGAACCCCCTGCAGCCCGCCCCATGTCTTCTCCAGTCCTGGTAAGGCAACCCACCCCCTACTCCTCCCCCACTTAATGTTTCTTCAGCAGAGTCTTGGCTCTTAATTGGCCCTTTATTCTTTTAAATAAATTAGCTTGTCAGATTCAACAAAACACCTTTGGGATTTTGGTTGAAACTGCATTGACTCTGTAGATCAGTTTAGGGAGAATCAACACCATTATTGGCTTTTCTATTGGATGCGGAATAACTTTCCATTTATTTAGATTTTTTTTTAAAATGTCTTTCGGTACTTTAAAAAATTTCTCCATATCGGGAAGTGGATGTGACCCAACTAATAGGGCATCCGCCTACCACATGGGAGATCCAAGGTTCAAACCCAGGGCCTCCTGACCCATGTGGTGAGCTGGCCCGCGTGCAGTGCTGATGCACGCAAGGAGCACCATGCCGTGCCACGCAGGGGTGTCCCCGCATAGGGGAGCCCCACGCACAAGGAGTGCACCCCATAAGGAGAGCTGTCCAGCGCAAGGAAAGTGCAGCCTGCCCAGGAATGGTGCCACACACATGGAGAGCTGATGCAGCAAGATGATGCAACAAAACCAGACACAGATTGTGGGTGCCGCTGACAAGAATGCAAGCAGACACAGAAGAACACATAGTGAATGGACACAGAGAGCAGACAACTGCAGGGAGCAGGGAAGGGGAGAGAAATAAATAAAATCGTAAAAAAAATTTTTTTTCTCCATAAAGTTTTGTTAAATATATTCCTAGATGGTTTACATTTTTAAAGTATTTTTAAAAATATCATTTTTAACTTTCTGTTCGTGGCATCTAGAAATGCAATTGATTTTTTAAAATATTGATTTTGTGTCCAGAAACCTTGCCAAACTCTTACTAATTCTAATAATTTAAATGTGATCTCTTTGGGGGTTTTCTATATTGATAGATCACCTGAGACTAATAAGAGGTTTTTTTTCTCTCCTTAGTTCTTAAACATTTTATTTTATTTTATTTTATTTTTATCCCTTTTGCACTCTCCATCTGTAAGGGAGTCCTTTTTCTACAAAAGGTAAAATTCCACAGAACATGTTGTAGAAAAAGGACTGTGTTTTGTAACATTGTTTTCCACCTGAGCATCTCATAAACAACTTTTCAGATCAATTAAGTATGAAAAACAAGAATTTTAAGGCCAGTTTTAGGTTCTGAGTAGTGCTTTCGAGAACCTTTCTGTACCATGAAAACAGGTTGAGAGGTACTGATTTTCCTTTTTAGACATTGCTCATGCCAATGTTTTGGTTTCCTCTAGGAAGCAGACTGCATTCAAATCGGATGTGGCTGGAGCATGACCTTAGGTTCTTTTTGATTGAGTGGAAAGAGGAAAATCATGTTTTGGGCACCAAGACAGTAACCTGCTTCTTACTATTATGCATGCAGTTCTCTGATAACATCTTGTGTCTTAGGGCCTGTACATATCAGCTTTGCTTGTTTTCCAGAAGTTTTTAGCCTGGTGGGAAATTTGGAAGGAGAAAGCACACACAGCCAGGCTTCTGTTGACAGGCCTCTATGCTTCCATCCAAAAGAAATGGTATATAATTCATGAAACAAGACCTCTAGCATTTAGGACCAGATGCGGTGGGGGGGAAAGTCTGTAGAAATGAGTTTCCAGCTCTGTACTTAAGAAAGGCTAATTAGAAGGGAGAAATGATGGTGAAGTGGAATATGGAGAATCCTGTGGTTTTGAAACGGTTCCAAATTTCTGCAGGCATTTGTATTTCTGTTGTACTTGTTTTGTGCTTGGCTGGCCCAGCGCGCAGTTGCGGGGGATGTTTTGGGCCTCTGGGTATCCCTGGTTTATTACAGGAAACTTTTCTTCCACCCTCTAGGCCTTCCCCAAGGCGAGGCAGATGCTGGCTGGTCCTCCTATTGGTCTTGCAGCCTGCGGCGGCTGTGACAAGGGCAGCTCCCAGGTTTGCTGCTGGGAGAACAAACTGCTCCTGCCCACCCTGTCTCCCCCGGCAGGAGGGAGATCTTTTCCTGTGTTTGCAAAAGGTGTGGCCCTCTGGGGGTGCAGACTAGCATTCTGGAAACGCCTGCATCCCACCCTCTTGTGATAGATTCCTGTGGGGATATAATTAGAAACCGATGAGATTTCCAGCCCAACGCTGGGGATGGTGCCTGGCATCTCGTCTTTGGAACAGAGGGCCTATGGCTGTTTGCAGCAAGAGGCCCCTGGAGGGTAGGCTGGGAGGAGGAGAAAGCAGACTTTGTTTGCTTATCCTAGATGCAGGCCGCTGGCTCAGAGTCCCCATGGAAACCATAGGCCATTGTTAAACACGAGGCCAGGACTCCTTGTGGCTGCTTGCACCTACGGTGCCTGAAGGGTTTGGCCAGAAGGTCCTTATGCCCTGCCCTGCTTCCTGGCATTTTCTGAGGATGGGTGGTTGCATCGTTGGGAGCACCAGTGCAATCATCCCTGATGCTAACAACGCAGACTTAGGTCAGATTTCACAGGCTAAGGGCACTGTCCTCACAAGACTGCCCTAGTTTCAGACACCAGACACAAGTTCAGGGGTCTCCCAGGACCACTCTCACTTCTGATCAACTGGCTGTGCAATTACAGGGGTTTCCACTACCTCCTTGGGTTCAGTAATTTGCTAGAGCGACTCAGCAGAGTTCTATACTTGTGATTACCGTTTGTTTTGTTTGTTTTTAAGAGCAAAGAGGATACATATAAGAAGGAGCCAAAAGAAGAGATATGTAGGCCCGGGTCTTAGAGGGCCCCAAAGGTGATACTTCCAGCATCTTCTCGCCTTAGAGTCAGGACTTGACACCTTCCTGGTGCATCGATGTGTATCCCCAATCAGGGAAGCTCGCCTGAGCGTCATGTCCAGAGCTCTTTTGGAGTTTCCTTATGTAGGCTTGACTGTGGAGTCACTGCCTCTGTGGCTGAACTCAGTCTCCAGCCCCCTTCTCTCCCCTCCCTTGGGGTCTGGTGCAAAACCCCAATCTCCTAATGCAGGGTTGGTCTTTCTGGCCTGTGACCCCCACCCTGACGTCATCCTGTGATTGGCCTCACCTGAGTCATCTCATTAGCATAAGCCATCAGGTGTGGTGGTGATGGGGGGGGGGGCGCACAATGAATAACAAGGATGCTCCTATCACTCAGGAAATTTCCTGGATTTAGAGGTTGCCCTCAGGAGCTGGGACAAAGACCAGACCTCTTTTTGGAGGCCAAATTCCTGACTTTACCAGCATGTGGACTGCTGCATGGTTGGTGGATCAGGAAATGTTGGGCGTCATGGGCTGCAGAGGCCTGGAGGTTATCAGAGGGCAGCTGCTGACCACCAGGCCACCCCCGTCCTGGCCCCACCATGGGTGCCCGGGCATCAGAATTCATTCCTTTATTAGTGTGAATAAAGATCTGTCAGCACTCTTGGCAGGATGTATAGCTTTCGTATTAAAAATGGGCATTTCATGGAGCATTGCTGTTTCTTTGAAAAGCAGTATTGGTTGGAGAGCAGATGTGGCTCAAGTGGTTGGGCACCTGCTTCCCATATATGAGGTTTGATTCCTGGTACCTCCTAAAAAAAAAGAAAAAGAAAAACAATATCAGACAATTCTCAATGAAGTGTTCTATTCTAAGATAGGTCACATTAAAACTTTAAAGATGTAAACAGATTAACTGTGTCCGTGAGGATGGAACTTATGTGAACAGGAATTTGTGAAAATGGAAATTTATTACTCAATTCATCTGACTGATTGAGTTTCCCACCTACATTTTCGGGTAGGCCAAAAAGGAAAAACAGCAGGGATCATCCAACTAGTAGTACTTTTGCAAAAGCAAGCCGCATTTCCCAGTTCTGTCTGGTGTGCCGGGACTTCACTGGTGGAACTGCGTGGGGCTCCCCTGGCCCCGTGCTGGTGTGGTCCTCCTGTCTCTCCACTCGGGCACACGCACAGCCTGCGTTCTCCCTCTGGCTTCTCTGTCCTTGGTTCCTGTGGCCGCTGAGCCTCTTCTAGGTGTCCTGGATGGCTGCGTTCCCGGCATCTGGCCGCTGGCCACCTGAGCTGTCAGCTGCTGGCTCCCCGGGCAGCAGCGACAGGGGCCACGATGCTGGGTAGGAGTTTGTCCCCATTAGGGTTCTTTCACACCAACAGACAGGCTTCTTGTCAAAGGGGGGACAGGTCTGAACATGTTGACGCTCCTTCTCTGGGACTGTTACAGCCCCACGTGGTTGCACAGGACAGTTTGAAATTGGAAAGGAATAAGCCTGGATCACAGGGACTATTATGGGTTGACCTGTTCCGGCAAAGACAAGTGCAGGGTCTTGGAAGATGTGAGCAGTTAAGACGAGGCCAGAGGGAAGCGGATTTGGCCCAAAGGATAGGGCGTCCACCTACCACATGGGAGGTCCAAGGTTCAAACCCAGGGCCTTCTGACGCACGTGATGAGCTGGCCCACGTGCAGTGCTGATGCACGCAAGGAGTGCCAAGCCACACGGGTGTCCCCCCATAGGGGGCCCCATGTGCAAGGAGTGCGCCCCTTAAGGAGAGCCACCCAGCGCGAAAAAAGTACAGCCTGCCCAGAAGTGGTGCCACATACACGAAGAGCTGACGCAGCAAGATGACGCAACGAAAAGAGACATGGATTCTGGGTGCCGCTGAGAAGAATACAGGAGAACACAGAAGAATATGCAGTAAATAGGCACAGAGAGTAGACAATGGGGGAGATGGGGAAGGGGAGAGAAATTGAAAAAAAAAAAGATGAGGCTGGAGTGGGTGAGGGTGGGCCTCACCGTGTATGACTGGGGGCGGGGAACTGGACACAGGCAGACAGAGGGGAGAGACGGGAGAGCCCGTGAGGCTGGAGGCAGAGGTTCACGTGCTGCAGCCGCAAGCCAAGAATGCCACCGTCGCCGGCCACTGCTGGAAGACGCCGGGAAGGTTTCAGAGGGAACCTGGCCCCACTGACCCCTTGATTTCAGACTTCTGGACCCTGGAACTGTGAGACGATAAGTCCCTGTTCTAAGCCACCCGGTGTGTGGTACTTTGCGCCAACAGGTCTTGGAAACGAAGGCAGGAACTAAACGTGGGTCCACCCCTCCCTCCGGGAGAAGAGGGAGACGCTCTGAAAGGTGGTCAGCAAGCCCAGAGTGGCTACCGGGCAGGGAGGGCCCCGGGAAGAAGTCCTGGCACTTGGGAAGATGCGGAGGATTGTGCTGATTGGGATTGCCGAGGGCAGCCCCGGCCTCTGCTTCCCGGGGCCTCGGGGGACAACCGCAGAGCTTCCGGGTGAGAAGTGATCCGGCCGCCAGGGAAGAGCCCGCACTCTACAGCCATCCTCCTGCCCTGTCCAGCCCCCGGCCACCCCGTTCCCGTGTCTGCTGTCCCTGGGGCTTCCAGGGTCACGTTCACGCTGCGAGAGCCTGAAAGTCAAACCAACAGTCTGCTCAGACTTGAGATGTCTCGTGTCCTTCCGGAGAGCAGAGGCCAAAGGAGCTGGGGCCGGGGCCTGGGCTCGGTGCTGGCGACTGTCCCCCATCTCATGGGAATATCCCTGCTTTCTTTTTTTTTTTTTTCCAAATAAATCTTTTTTTTAAAAAAAAGATTTATTTATATATTTCTCTCCCCTTTCCCCCCGCCCCAGTTGTCTATTCTCTGTGTCTATTTGCTGCGTGTTCTTTGTCTGCTTCTGTTGTTGTCAGCGTCACGGGAATCTGTGTTTCTTTTTGTTGTGTCATTTTGCTGCATCAGTTTTCTGTGTGTGCAGCACCATTCCTGGGCAGGCTGCACTTTCTTTTGCACTGGGCGACTCTCCTTACAGGGCGCACTCCTTGTGTGTGGGGCTCCCCTACGCGGGGGACACCCCTGTGTGGCATGGCACTCCTTGCGCGCATCAGCACTGAGCGTGGGCCAGCTCCACACGGTCAAGGAGGCCCGGGGTTTGAACCGCAGACCTCCTGTGTGGTAGACAGACGCCCTAACCACTGGGCCAAGTCCGCTTCCCTATCCCTACTTTCTTTTACCCCGGTGTACCCCTGGAGGTTTCTTGGTGCTGGGTGGTTAGTGGGACCCCATCTCTGCACCCTCCATGTGTATCAGTGTACGTTTATTCTCCTGGGCATGAGGGGTGAAATGCTACACCTGTGGGATGCCGTGGGGGCAGAGGACCTGGTGGAGGACCCCCCCCCTGCCCCGCATGCCCCCGGCATGTCTGTAGATGCCATGTCACTGGAGGAACAGCACAGGGGGACCCTTGGAGGTAGATTTTCAGCACTGCCCGGCCCTGCCCCAGCTAATGCCAGTGTCTGCCTTTGCCACATCTTCTGTGGTCTGCTTTAATTCACAGGCACGCCTGCTGGATTGCAGCTGCGGGAATCTGGTTTCTTTCACTGTGGTCCCATCCTGGCTTTGGTAGTTGAAAATCAGGCCGCTCCTTCCCGGCTGCCCACCTCGCCCCTACCCCCAGCCCCGTCCTCTGTGCAGAACTGGCAGGAGGTTGCAGCGGATGGCCTGGCTGTGGAGGCAGACCCCGTGAGAGCCTGAGCCATTGAGGCCCCGGACTCTTCATCTATGTGGTGGGGGTAGGGGTTAGTCAGTGGGGATTGGCTCCCCCATGCCCCAAGCCACAGAGTTTAAAAGAGCAGGCCACGGAGCTGGGCCGGGGCTGCTGGGGGCTGACATTTTCCTTCCTCTGGTCTGCTGATGGGGGTACCTCTGGGGCCAGTATGAGGAGACCCTTACCTTTGAAAAAAATTTTTCCTCTAAAAAAACTTTTTATTTGGAACTTATTTCAAACTTAAAAAAGTTACAAAAATAAAAATAGTACACGGAGGGAACACCCTTCTACTCTTTACTCAGATTTTCCTATTGTTAACATTTTACTCATTTGCTTCATCATTGCTCTGTGTGTGTGTGTGCGTGTAATTTTTTTTTTTTCTGAACTATTTGAGGGAGAGTTACTGGGCCCTTTCCTGTAAACACATAAAAGTGTATTTTCTAAGAAATAGTTACCTATTTATTAGGATGATATTTAAATTTGGGATAATACTATTATTTAGAAAATACTATTATTGTATGAACTCTAGTAAACCCTCGTTATTTTCACGTGTGGTTAAATAACGCCCATGACCAGGCGTCAGTATGTTAGGGTGGCTCCTCTCACTTCTTGGATTTTCGTTTTCTAAGTCCCTTTAGATGGGATGTCACAAATGGATTTAGTATAAACTTTCATTCTGCAGGTATTCCTTGCTCCCCCTCTATTGTCCCGATATTGTGGCTGGGGCTTAAAGCAAGCTCAGGCAAGTTTCTGCCTTCAAGGAGCTTCCAGTCTAAACAAGAGTCACAAGGTGAAACAGCTAATGCTGCAAGCCACGGCCCACGGGCCACATGTGGCCTGCCGCCTGCTTTTGTATGGCGGACTGGCTAAGAATGACTTTTACATTTTTTAATGGTTGGAAAGAATCAAGAGAAGTATTTCATGACACATAAGAATGATAAAATGCAAATTTCAGTCTCCATAAACGAAGGTGACTTGGAACACAGCCACACTCAGGTGTTCGCTGCTGTTGTCTGTGGCAGCTTTCACAGCCCAAAGGTGGGGTTGGGTAGTTTGCCACACATACCATGTGGCCCACCAAGAGGAAAATACTAGCTTTCTGGCTCTTTTCAGACCAGGTTTGCCAGCCCTGGAGTAAATCCAGTAGACATGCTAGGAAGGAGAGATACAAGGAGGAAAGAGGCTGTGTGCTAGGGGCTTGGGTGGGGAGTTAGTGAAGGAGGCTGGGTCGGGAGCTAAAGGAAGGCACGGAGCTGCCTGGTGGAGTGCCCCTTCCAGGCACTATGTTCAAAGGTCCTGGGGTTGGGGAGTGAGTTTTCAAGGGCTGTGAAGACAGCCTGTGTGGCAGGGTTGGAGGGGAGGAGAGGGTGGGAGGGATGGCCGTTTGGACTGCAGGTGGAGACCGCTAGGTTGGCACCGGGCTTTGATGGAAGACACTGACGTTAGCTCTTTTCTTTTAGGTAAAACCCATTTTCCAGCGTGCTGCCATCCCCTGGAAAGTCGATCGGCCCAGCCTGGGGCATGAAGGATCCGGAAGCCTTCTCTTCGGAGGTGTTGAGACCAAAATAGATATTATTTATCAAACTCTGGCAAGATAGTACCTGTCGAACTTCCACGTGGAACGTCGTTAATCTTCTTTCCAGATCGCCACAGAGAGTTGCCTCTATCACCCTGAGGATGTTCCTTTCAAATGTCACCCCTCCTTCTCCCTCCTCGAAGAGGTTTTGGCCTTCTTTCGGAGTGAAGGGCATATTTAAAAAAAATTTTTTTAAGGCAACTGTTGACAAAATTAAAAGGGACAAGAGGATCAAGAACCAAAAAAAGCCTGAAGGAGCTTCAGCTCTATATTTAATTTTTGACATTCTGTTCTCCGGGATCTATGTTCTAGATAACTGACCCACAGCGCTCTGTTGGCTTGGTCAGGTTCTGGCCGTCTTTTGGTGATGACTGTATGAAATTTTAAAGTAAAAGTACTAAGAATTGGTTAGCCCCTTCCAGAAGTATATACACAGTTGTGGCTCTCTTTCTTTCATTTTTACTTCTTCTCTTTCTTTTTCAGGGTTTCAGCAGAATTTGATTTGCTAGTTCACAAAGAATGTTGACTGTCAGTGAAAAAAGTAGTGTGTGTGTCTGTCTGTATACATATACAATAATTTCTCCTTTCTAGGGAAAACAGACGCTATGGGCAGCTTCCTTTGTGATTTTCTGTGTTTCTCTGTCCTGTTGCAGTTCTACATTTTTTGTCTTATAAATGCAAATTTAAAAAATCACTGTGGGGAAAGGGAATGTGGCTCAAGCGATCAGACTCCCGCCTGCCATATAGGAAGTACAGTGTTCGATTCCCCGGGGCCTCCTGGAGAAGGCAAACTGGCCTGCACAGTGTGGAATGCTTGCCTGCGCAGAGAGCTGGCACAGCAAGATGACACAACAAATAGAGACACAGAGGAGAGACAATAGGAGATGCAGCAAATTAGGGAGCTGAGGTGGCACAAGAGAATGATCGCCTCTCCCACTCCAGAAGGTCCCAGGATTGGTTCCTGGTGCCACCTAAAGAGAAGACAAGCAGACACAGAAGAACACATAGCAAAGGGACACAGAAGGCAGACAGCAAGTGCAAAACAACGAGGCGGGGGTGGGGGTGTGTGTAGAAATAAATAAATACATCTTAAAAATCAAGTCACTGTGGGGGAGCGAATGTAGCTCAGGTAGTTGAGCACCTGCTTCCCATGTATGAAGTCCTGGGTTCAATCCCCAGCACCTCCTAAAACAAACAAACGAAAACAAAAAAACAGCTCTCATTGGGGAGTGGATGTTGCTTAGTGGTTGAGTGCTTGCTTCAGATGTACGAGGTCCTGGGTTCAATTCCCATTATCTCCTTAAAACAAAACATTGCGGTAATTTAAACGAATGGTGATTTGGTTGGTTGAAAAAAGCAGATTGTCAGGGGTTATATTAGGCCAGGTCAGTCCAGAGACCCACTTGGGCACAGCAGTCTGCTTGTTACTGTGATGTGTGGGAGGAGGCCCCTCCCTCAGGTGTGCAGGGAGGGGCCAGTGGGTGGGTCCTTGGTGACTTTACCCGGAGATCTGCTGGATTCTGGAAACAGGGCCCCGGGCTGTTTCCCAGGGTTGAGCGTTTACTCATGTGCTTCTGTTTAAAGTCTATTAGCCATGCCCTTGGGGCCCCGGGATTCTGTTCTCTCTGGAAAGGTGGTTCCCCCCCTTTCCTCTTTTTGGCCTATTTGCCTGTTTATTGTCCTGCTCCTTTGCTTTGGATGAAAACACCAGCTTTTCCTGAGTCACTGTTTTCACCTTCTTCAGTTTCCTGAGAAGGGCTCTCTGAGGAGGTGGGAGGTTGTGGGAGGGGCTCTTGGTCCCCTTGTCCCCAGACCCACTGGGGAGGGGAGCTCTGCGGCCCTGACTTGCTAAGGCCTCTGCAGAAAAGAGAAGACCCCTCGGGAGACCCCCTCAGGGGGCAGCTCTTTACGCCGCCCGCATTCCGCCTGTGGGTGCTGCGGAGTGAACCCTGGGCTGCTTCTCGCCTCCACTGCCTTGTTGGCTTTCCCCCTCCTGTCCTGTACCCTGTCTGCCGGGCGGCGGGGCTGCTTTATCTCTCCTCTCCATAGCGGATGATGGAAGGAGCCCTGGCGCTTGCCAGCTGTGCCCCCTGACCCTCTGCACTGGAGATGCTTGGCTCACGTTTGTGTTTTTGACAACTGCAGCTGAATCATCTGTGGAAAAGCTGGATCCTCCTGCCTGATGTAAAATTCCAGGGCTCCGCCTGGTGGGAGCCAGCCTCACCACTGGTCTTGTTGGAAGCGGCGACCAAGAGTGACCTTCAAGTCCTTGGTGGGCCCTTGGTCCTCAAGGCTATTAAGTAAAAACCCAGAAGAACACACAGTGAATGGATGGAGAGCAGACAACAGCGAGGGGTGGGGAGGAGATAAATAAAATCTTAAAAAAAAACCCTTTAGACATGAAGGATGCACGCATGCAGTTTGGATATTTTCTGAGATGGAGGTGAACTGAGTGGCTTTTAGTGAGGAGGAACGGAGGCACAGGCTTTGAGGGGAGGGTGGGGGGTGCCGTGGGAGGTACTTGGACCCTGGTGACTTGGAAAAGAGCTCAGAAAGGAAATGGTGCCAGGGGTAACCTGATATTTTTGTATTTGCATTTGTGGGCTGCTATGTGGAAGCCACACCTTCAGTTAGAAAATACTGAGCCCTAATTGCTTTTGGAAAATCTTGGGGTATCTCCAGAGAATAGACAAGCAATCATGTCAAAGACTGCTGGCTTATTATTGCTTATTTCTGGCCTGGCTTAAGCTTTCTGTGATAAATCCAGGATGACTTAATGCCTGGTGAATTAAAGCCAGAAATAGAAGCTCATTCACCTGTTGCCGCTCCAACCTGGTCTCTCTCTCAGATTCCTGGGCCTGCTGCAACCAAGTACCACAAACTGGGTGGCTTAAAGCAACAGAAATTTATCCCAGTTCTGAAGGCCAGAAGTCCAAAGTCAAGGTCAAGGCATCCATCCTTGACTCTTCCAGCTTCCGGTGTTTGCTGGCAATTCTGGGCTTCCTTGGCTTGTAGATGCATCACTCCAATTGGATTTAGGGCTCACCCTAATCCAGTTGTGCCTCCTCTTAACGCAGCATATCTTCAGAGACTCCATTTCCAAGTAAGGTGACAGTCAGAGGACAGGGGTTAGAACTTGGACACATCTTTTGGTGGGACACAGTTCAACACATAGCATCTTGGAAGGTCTCGAGGAACTGGTGGGTGTGGTCTTCCACGAGGCGCTGCTCCTACCTTACCTCCCCTACAATCACAGCAGTATCCAGACTTCTCCAGTGAGGCCCCCTCTCTGAGCAGGGCTGCTGGGGAAGCGAGTCCCCTCCAAGGTGGGCCCTCTACTTGGTGCTCATCCTGGCAGGCAGGTTGTTCACCCAGGGATGGCTGATGGATGGAATTCTCCTGCTTGCAGCTGTAGACTTTTTTGGTTCCCTGGTGTGATGGTTGACCACCCTCACCTCCGTTTTTATGATGACACTATTAATTGTGTGGTTATTTCTCATGGTGTGTGGGAGTGGGGGGAGACATTGGGGCATTATTGCAAAATGATGCTTTAAAAGGACATTGAGGGAAGCGGACTTGGCCCAGTGGTTAGAGCATCTGTCTACCACATGGGAGGTCCACGGTTCAAACCCCAGGCCTCCTTGACCCGTGTGGAGCTGGCCCATGTGCAGTGCTGATGTATGCAAGGAGTGCCCTACTGCACAGGGGAGCCCCACGTGCAAGGAGTGCGCCCCGTAAGGAGAGCTGCCCAGCATGAAAGAAAGTGCAGCCTGCCCAGGAATGACGCCGCATACACAGAGAGCTGACATAACAAGATGATGCAATAAAAAAGAAACACAGATTCCCATCCTGCTGAAAACAACAGAAGCAGACAAAGAACATGCAGCAAATAGACACAGAGAACAGACAACTGGGGGAGCGGGGAGAGAAATAAAGAAATAAATCTTTACGAAAAAAAAAAAGGACCTTGATACGTTATCCCCAAAAGGCTGATGAAGTCTTGAGTTTAATTTGTGTTCCATCCCTCCCCCTTTTGGTCTGACTCTTGTGGTTCGATACCATTTTAGGGAATCCGGAGCACAGGTTGCCCCAGTGCCCCTAACTTGCTGATGAGATTTAAGCTGCCCAAGCCATTTCCAGAGCCAGGCATGTGGGTGTTGCCATTTCCTGGGTTATGGTACAAGTATCAGCAAAGAGGATTGGCTGAGTATAGGGGAGAATGGTAGAAAAGGATTCTCTGAAGATTCTGTGCAGTTTTCCCTACTGAGCCTTTCTCGCCCACTTCCCCTGTAACCCCTTCCAGTAGCAGCATCACGAGTTTGCAGGCCCAAATACTGCTTTCATTTTAAAAGCCCTGATGGCTTCCTGGGTCTTCTGTAGGTGTCTGGTTAGGTCTTTTCTTACGCAGATCAATGGTTTACTCCTTGGAGGGGGAGGGGGAGGGGCAGGGGGCTCTCTGGGGAGCTGGGGGTGTTTATCCCGGCGTCACCAGCACAGAGGAAGTCTGTCCAGTAAGGCCCCTGGGCTGTCCCCATCCAGAGGGGCAGAAGTCAGTGCTGATCTCCAGCCTGCGATTCAGGAGTTTTGTGGTTTTATCAGAGAGTTCAAGAACACTTGATGCAGACTTGGTGTACATGGCACACTCCTAGTGAAAACAGGGTCTATTTTGCATTATTGTTGGGAACCAAGTTGGCTCGTGAAGTGACCCTGTGGTCGTCAGGAGGCACATCCTGCTTTGCTGCCCGGGTCTTCCATCTGCACAGTATCTGGGTGTGGCTCTTGTTGTAAAGGCACCGCCAAATGGAGGCTTATTGGCCAACTCCTCTCCCTCCCAGCCCCCTGGGGGTGGATGTTTTGATGAGCTGTGTTGCTGTGGACACGAGGGGGATGCACTCGCCTGCCCATGGCCAAGCGGGGGAACCCAGCCTCTGGTTTAATCAATGTGCATTTGGCTGACCCACCTGTGCGAGCAGGTGAGCACATTGTGAATGAATGTCAGAGCTGGAACCAGTCTGACTGGACAGGGCTGAGCGTGGTGGGAAGGAGGATGGAGAGCCAGGCGGCTGGGGTGGGGGGACTCCTGGCCTTGCTGCTTTTGAGCTGTGTGATCTTGGACTGTTCCTTGGCCTCCCCAATCCTCACACTGCACGTTTGTAGTGAGTAAAAGGTATGCATTTAGGGGACAATCACCACCATCTCCACAGCTCATGACAGTTTCTAGGTTTCTACCACATGCTACGTGCTTTTGAATACATGTTCTTATTCAGTCCTGAGAGAGAACTTCCGGTTTTTCTACTGCTGGAACAGATTTGGGGTCTGTTTGTTTCCACAATAGACCCTTAATTTCAACTCATGCCTCTGAACCACATCCCTCTCCCCTCCTCTCCCCGTAAGAAAACCCTAATATTTGTTTTACAGACTAAGTCCAATGGACAATGTGGCCAGATGGGCGATTAGTGTCTTCATTTGGTCCATGAAGCACTGGGTCTAGGAAGTTTCAGTATCTGCTCAAGGTCAAATGGTTTGCTGGGACCACGAATCTCCTTGCTCACTCCCCCACATTTCCCTTGTGAGGTCATCTGCGTTGGGATGGCACAAAGACACCTGAGCCCTGGAGCACCCCACCCTTAAGGCACCTCACTCTGGCTGTGGCCCTCATTAGGAAAGATGTCTGCAGGGTGCAGGGGACATGCCCCCAGGAACCCAGACTCTTCCCTGTAGATAGCAACCTGGACACCTGGGATCGGGGGATTCCCTGCCCAGGTGTCTCTGAGCTGGCGTCCAGGGTCTGCTCTGGGTCTCTCCTTCCTTTGGCCACATGGGAACTGAGGTGTGACCAGGTGTGTGGCTGGAACCGGGTGTGGGCAGAGCTCAGGTATGCAGCCTGGGAAGAAAAGGGGAATGAGCTGCAGGCTGGGGTCCTCCATTGACATCTTGACCTGGGCCCTTGAAATGTTAGGAGTGGGAGGATGACATGGACATGATTTTCAAAAAAAAATTTCATTGAAGTATATCATTTATACAGGAATATACATAAACAATAAGCATATAGTAAAAGTGAACTTAAAAGCAAACATGCATATCATCCATCACCCCACCACTAACACCTTGCATTATGTGAAACATTTGTTCCAAATTATGAAAGAGCATCATCAAAATATTACTACTAACTCTAGTCCATATCTTATATTTGGTGTGTTTTTACCCCAACCCAACTGCTTGTTAACACCTTATGTTAGTATATACATTTGTTTTAGTTCACGAGAGAATGGTCTAATAGTTGTTCTATGAACCAGAGTCCATCTTCCACCACTGGATTCCCTGTGTTATATAGCTCCATGCTCTGTATAATCCATTCAAAATGTGCACTCAGTGGCTCTCATTTTCATCACAGAGCTGTGCTGTCATCAACTCAATTTTAGAAATGTCTCCATTACTCCAAAAGGAAAAATTCCATACTTCCTTAGGTCCCCATTGTCCCTTAGAATTGCTATATCATCTTTGCCATTGCTTTAAGAATACTACAATATTACTGTTAACTATCACCTGTAAGTTACATTCACTGTAATTGTCTGTGTATCACCCTAATCTTAACACTTTGTAAGAGAAGAACGTTCTTTTATTTAAACTGTTAATTACAATCTTCATCCACCACCAAAATCACTATATTATACGGTCCCTAGATTATCCTCTAGCTTCCTTTCAGTTGACATTTACAGACAGATCTGATTTTGGCTGTGCAGTCTTGATTTTAGTTCTGATTTCATTGGCATCATTAGCCTACATTTAAGCTGAGGGCCGATAAGCAGAAACTCACTGAGGAGCCTGGCACCGCCACGGTCCTCTAGACCATTCCCCAAACAGGAGTGTGCGCCTGTGGAGATTTTCCATGTCTCTTGTTTTTCTTACCAGGGATGTGGGTATATGCTTTGAGATTTCCCCTATTCCACGGTCACATCCGTTTGCTTTTGGAAGGATTCTCTTTTCCGTATTAGAAGATAGTGAGGCCGTTGCTGATTCACGTGGCTTTGGCGTCAACTCCCATTTCTGATGCTCCGGCTCTCCTCGCCAAGCCCTGGAGGTCTTGGTGGGAGGCAGTGGACGTTCCTCTCCTTACCTCAGTCGGAATCACTGTCCAAGGAAAAGAAGGACAGCGCACGTTCTGGGACAGAAAGCAAAGGACAACAGAGTGGCATAAGCACCGCAGGGAGTCACTAATGAAATGGAATAATCTCCTTTGCATTTGAAAGCCACCCCAGGGGCAGGGCGCGCTGCCTGGCCAGCCAGTTCCCCGTTGTCCCCCGTTGTCCCCGCTCTTGCCGAGAGGCAGTGAAGTGAGGCCCATTGGGCCGGAAGCCTCCCGCTTGGCAGACCCTGGCATTCTCGGTTTCCCACAAGGTGGTGGGAGGACTGCGGTGGGTGCTTGGTAAACGGGGTGCTATTTGAGGCCACATCCTGCGGGTGATGGGTGAGCCACAAGGCGTGGCAGCGGGGCCTGTTGGCCCACCAAGGAGAACTGGCCGCCTCCGCCTTTGCAGGCTGCCAGACTAGGGAGGGCTCAGGTCCACCTGTACACAGAGCCCAGAGCGCCGTCCCCGGCTTCGCTGAGGCTGCAGCAGCCTGGCAAGAGCAAGGCAGCGCGCGCTTCGCGAGCTTCAACGCGGTCCAGGCCCTCCGCTGAGCACGTGACTTTAGGCGACTTTAGCGTAGTAATCAGTTTGGACTGAAGCCAAACCCTTTGGGCATGAATCCTGGTTCGGACTTGGTCCACGTGTGTGCCTTGGGGCAAATCTCAACCTCTCCTCCTCTGCAAAAGGGGGCTACTAGGATTCCCTACCGCCTGGGGGTACTGTGGATCTTTAAAGTGCCTCGACTGCCCCCAGGCCCAGCAGCGCTATGAGGGAGTTTCTGTCATCATTTCTAGTTGACGGGTGACTGGGCTCCAAGCCTTGGACAGGCCGTGCTGCTGGCAGTGCTCCCAGTGCAGGGACTGGTCCAAGGTCAGGGGCCAGGTGTGCACAGGCCCTGGGCTCTCTTCCCCAACCAGTCCCTCTGCCTCTCTGCTATGGGCCTCAGAGGATGGGGCATGCGCTGGGGGCGTAGGGGCTCCCCGAGGCCTCTCTTTCCCGGGTGAGCTGCTTGTGAGGCAGGGGAAGGGGTTGAGTGCTGGGCGTTTTGAGAGAGTGGAGTCCTGGGTAGAGACGGGAAGGGGTGAAGGGGTGGGGAGGTGAGGTCGCAGAAGGGCCTCCCACTTACCTGGATTATCCACCTCCTCCTTTAGGATGACAATTTCCAGGTTGGAAAAGCAGAACCAGTTCAACCTGCTCAAATATTAGACAAGATCGTATGTATGTGAGTCTGAGCAGGTTACGTACAATTCGTGAATTGGGCGGCCTTGGCTGGGTAGGCAGGGGGAGCTGATACAGGGCAAGTGCGGAAGCGAGTGAAGAGCTGTTCTGACGGGCTGACATCGGGTTTCCACTTCACGCAGGGCGGGGGTGGGGATTTACACTGGTTAGCACAGTGCGCGTGTCCATTCTGATAAGCTAGTTCTACTGGGCCAAAACTGGTTTATCACCAAGTGCTGCTTATCTGCAGTTCTGTAGCAGCACACGGCTCCATCGCTGCTGCAGGTCAACTGTTTTTGTTTTCTGGAAAATCCTTTCTTGGAAAAGGATCCTTCCCGGCAATGCCCAGGGCAGGCGCCAATTACTCAACAAGCTTCGGAGGAGCAAATCGAATAGGAAGGGGTTTGGGAGCTCCTTGACATGTTTTCTGTGTCTGGCAGCCTCATTTCGGGCATTTTCCATCTGCCGGGCCAACTTGGTTGGAGGAAACAGGGCCACTGTCTTTCTCACTCAGGGAAGAGCCGGTTCCTTAGACGTGGGCATCCTGCTCAGGTGCATGGCACCCTTACCCCAAATACTCAATGTCATTTCTTTCCTGAGCATATAGGAACCTGTCAGATCACACGCCCCAATCCTGGGTCCAGAAGATGTGACCACCGTAATAGGCACAGTAGAGCTGCAGTGTCTTCAGATTTGTTAGTGAAAAATAGAACTTGAAGTTACAAGAAAACACTTGAGGCTGATTTAACAGAATTTCAATTAAAAATGGATGCCTTGTGGTTCGTTGGACTGACCCAGGTCAGCTAACAGGGAGGTGAGGATGGTCAACCACCACATCAGAGAACCGACACAGTCTACAGTTGCAAGCAGGAGAATTCCATCCATCAGCCATGTGGGATCTAAGCCCCCCTCTCTTTAGAGGTGGAGGGGACATCACCACCCCAGGGTCCTCAGGATGAAGGAATAAAATATGGATTAGAGTAGACTCACTGGCATTCTACTATAGAATTATTGCGACTCCAACAATGGAAGAAATTGTATCATTGATGTGGAGGCAGTGGCTACGGAAGTTGCTGAAGGCAGGGAGAGGGAAAAGGAGGTGTGATATGGGGGCATTTTCGGGACTTGGAGTTGTCCTGAATGATATTGCAGGGACAAATGCAGGATATTATATATCCTGCCATAACCTACTGAATGGACTGGGAAAGAGTGTAAACTACAACTTAAACAATAATCCATGCTGTATAGCAGTGCTCCGAAATGTACTCATCTAATGCGATGAATGTATCACACTAATGAAAGAAGTTGTTGATGAGGAAGGAGTGCGGGGTGTGGGGAGTGGGGTATATATTTTTTAATGTAACACTTTGTGTGATTTATGTATCTTTAAATGAAAAAAATGGATGCATCATAAAAGCAATCTTTTCATTGGTGACAATGTGGAAGACATTAATTATACAGAGGGTAAGTTTTCCAGATAATAATAACCCTTACTAACAGTCTGTGTTTCTCTCTGCACCTTTTTCTTTCTTATAATAATCCTACCTCCTGAAGCAGGCTAGTAAGATAGGGAACAGACAGATGTAGAACCCCAACCATGGCTGCTGGAGGAACTCCATCCCCGGGATTCTGCTACCTAGAACAAAGACTTCTTCCTGGGAACAAGGAAAAGTCCCGGATCTTCTCTAGACACTTTATCATTGGGTCCTCACTGAGGAATTGAGGGGTGGGGTAATCAATACAAAGAGCAAACAGCTGGAGCCCCCTCCCCTTCCATTAGCAAGGGGGTGGACTAATTAGCAATTTAAAAGTAAACCTTGAGGCTTGAACTCCATCTCTTGTCCTGCTCTTGCCTGCGGACCTGTCCTGCCCTTTGTGTGCTGCTGTCACCATTTTTCCTCTGCCATGTGGCCAAGCCAGTAAACCTGGGGATTTAGAATCTATAATGGGGAATTGTAGCTTGTAAATTAGCCCTCTTCATCCCTTTTCATCCCCTTCCTCACTGCCTGGGACCCCTGCTCAGTTATGTTTTGTTATTGTCTCCCATTTCTCTCCCCTCCCTACCTGAATAAAATTACTGGCCTAACTCATCCAGCGTGCTCTTGAAATTCGTTTCTCCAGCAGGGGCAAGAACCTAGATAAAATCCGGTAACACTCCCTTCGTTGCTTCGTGCAGCCACCTGTTCACTTATCCCTCGTAAACCCTTATCGAATGCCTGCCTGTGCCCAGCGCTGTGCTCACTGGAAAGGTCGTGAAGTCGGGTCTGGGGCACGACGGGCTGCCTGGCAGCCAGGGACGATGGGGAATGGAGTTCTGTGACTGGGCACGCAGGCTCCCTTCAAGGGAGGGACCACTCTGCCTGGACAGTGCGTGGCCTCCGACCTTCTATATGTGCACCTGTCCATCTTTTGCTCCTCCAAATTGGGGGTCATATAGATCTTGATTTTTCTCCCCCGTCATATTTTGAGCATCTCCCCATGACCATAAATATTTAAGACAACTTTTTAAAAGAGAGCCTCAGCACGGTGCCTTCCAGGCTCCCACAAGTGAGGGCCTCCGTCTCTAACCTGAATTGGCCAAAACCACCCACGGCAGAAGCCTCATGGGGAAGTCCAAATAGTGCGGTTCCTGGGAGCTAGGCCTGCTCAGAGGAAGCTCAAAGAATAAGAACTGTTCCTTTCCTTTCCTCCTCATTTTTCCCTTTTATCCCCCTTGAAACGTTTCAGTCTGAAACCTGGAGCACGGGGAAGCGTCCCTGAGCTCGGAGGCCGCTGTGACTCCATCCTGACACGGCGGGGGCCTCCCTCTCCTGCCAGGCCCAGTGTCAGGACGGCCAGCCCCGTGAACTTAGCCTCCCACAGCAGGCAGCCGCTGCCACCCCCAGCCCTCAGCTGAGGCTGCAGAGGGCAGCCCCTCGACCATCCTCCCCCGATAAGCTATCAGAACAGCACCGGGTTGCGCCCAACTGCCGCCGGCGTTTCTGGGGGGTTCCAGGATGCTGCTGTGCACTGGGGATTCCGAATCTCGGCTTTACCGGAAGCAGCCCTCTGGGGGGGGGGCTGGAGCCTGGTTTTATTTGTTTTATTCCCCTGTCCCAACGACACTCGCCTGAGTCACCACCTCTGTCTGGCAGAGACTACATTCTCTATCAGTGTTTCAGGCTTAAAGCTTCTCAACATTTTCTTTAAGGCATTCAGAATTGTCCTGGGGACCAGACCCCAGAACCCGAAAGACCCTGCCCGAAGTCGACACCTGAAAACCGAGCTCTGGTGAGTGGGATGGAGCCGAGGGCATTTGGGGGGTGGGTGTTTGGGCCGGAGTGGCCCTTGGGGGTCATGGAGCCCGGTGCCCGCCTTCTACACCTGAGGAAGCTGGGCTTGGAGAGTTTATGTGAATTCCAGCTGGTTCCTACCCAGGAGGAGACGTGCTTTCTGAACTGGGCAGGCCTGAGCGGGAGGTGGCTGACGGCCCCTTCCTCCAGTTCTCCCTTCTGCCTCTGAGCCTTAGCCCCTTCCCACCCCATGCAGAGGAGGTGCAGTGGGGGTTGCGGGGTGGACACACCTCACCATGTTAGGCTGAAGGGAGAGTGGCCCCTGCCTGGGGGAATGGGGTGGACTTGGACTTATTCATAAAAACCTTGGATTCATAGCACAGTGCTTCGGAAGGAAGGCATCAGAATTTTTTTTTTTCTTTTTCTTTTAAAGCACTGAGCTCAGTGACCGAGAGACCCAGGAGTCTAAAAACCTTCACCTTCAACTCGAGGGGCACCAGAAAGCACCGTGTGGCGTAGTGGCCCTGCCTGGCTGCGGGGACTTCGGTTGGGTCCCTCATCCTGGGCCTTCTGCAGGGCGGGCCTGAGCTGTGGGAAGGAGCGCGTGTGCTGGGAGTTCTGTGAGGGGACCTGGATGTGAGGTGCCCCGGGCTGCGGGTGAGAGGGCGCTGCAGCCAGGCCCAGCATCGCCAACAGCCGGCCCGGCAGGGCCCACCAGGGGGCCACCCTGGCCACGGCCCCGGCCCGGGAAGACGCACGGACTGTTCTTCCCAGGAGCCTGGAAAGAAAGCACCACGTTCTGAGTCAGCGGGACTGTGGCCTGAGATGTGGCTTTTCCAACCAGCACCCAGGGGATGATGGAAAGGTTGTAGGTGACTTTGGTTTCTAGACCCTGCTTCATTATTGTGCCTCGACTTTCTGGGGCGCCAGCCTGGGAGGTTTAGGCTGCAGCCGATGTGCGCCCCTGGCCCTCTCTCTTCTGCATTAAAATCACTACCACCGGGCACAGACGTCTTGGCTGGAGCGTTCCGCTGTGCCGACCCTGAGACAGGCATCTGGGTGGCACGTCTCTCTAACGACCGAAGCCAGGAGGCGGGAATGGGAGTACCCCCAACCCTGGAGGATTAGGGGAGCAGGGCCTGGGGAGGGGCTCTGCTTTCCTCCCCGTGCCCAAGAGCGCCGCTCCGTCTGGAGGGACAGGGCTTCCAGGAGGCTGGGCTTCGGAGCTGGCCCTGAACCTGAGGAAAGGCCACCCAGCCCCGGCACGATGGGCTGGTGTCAGCCCACCTAAAACTTGGCTGGGTCTTTCCAGCGGGGTGGGGTCAGAAAAGACTTCAAAAAGTCCTGCGGAGTTTGCCGTCCTCCTCAGCAGGCTGTAGGTGAAACAGGAAACTCCGGGTCAGGGAGAGGGCCCTGTAGGGAGACGGGGTGTCCCAGGTGGCATCCAGCTGGCACCCAGGGCTGGGCCCTCAGGGGAGCCTCGGATCGGTGGTTCCGTCCCACTCCTGGTGTCAGAGGCAGACCCTGGAGAGGTGGCACCACCAGACATGGGTCTCCCGTAACACTCACGGCACAGACGGCGGGCTGGAGGAGAACCTGTCGGGAAAGTTAAAAAGGGGTGCTGCGAGGATGATGGGAACGAGTGTTGTTGGGGGGGGGGGAGAGGGGGGGTGGGGGGGTGGGGTTGAATGGGACCTCACATATATATTTTTAATGTAATATTATTACAAAGTCAATAAAAAAAAAATTTAAAAAAAAAAAAAAAAAAAAAAAAAAAAGGGGTGCTGCGAGGCTCTAGGATTTGTGGTGTGGAAGCTCAGTTTCCGGTCCGAGAAAGGTGGGGTGTGGAATCACAAATTACAGGGCTTCAGGCCCGGGGAATGAGGTTGGTGGAGAAGACGAGAGCAGCCAGCTATCTGGACCTGAGCCAGGCAGTGACAGACATTGGCCCAAAGAAGACTTAGATGCAGAGGAGAGAAAATTACCCCGAAACCTTCAATCGCAGTAAAACGTCACAGGTTCAAGACTTGGGAAGCCGAGGTAAGGAATCATGAAAGCAGTCCAAGAGGAGGGTCAAACGTGCCCCAGGAGGCGAGATGTTGAAAACGTTGTGAAGAATTTCAAGCTTGGGCTGTGGGCCACTTCAAACACGGAAGGGCTTCTTTCCTCAGTGGCGGTCTCAGGGGCGGCGTCAGAGAAATAGGAAATGGGCAGCCGCGTGGCCAGCAGGCTGGCCCGGGGCCTGGTCCCCGTCCCTTCCCGGGGGGGATGGGGGGAGCCAGCAGAGGGTGGGGAGGCAGCGGGGAGCCACCGGGCTCGGGCTCTCCCGCCAACGCTGTGAAGCAGGAGCGTGTGGAGGGCTGCGGCACGGGCGCTTTGCGCAGGACGTTTTTATTTTTGTTTTGTTATTTTGTCTGGTGGGACGTCGCTCTAATGAGGAACGCGAATGCTCTCTCTTGGCTCACAGCAAGAGGGAGGGAAGCTGGGTAAGCCCGGGATGTCTGAGGAAGAGAGCGAGAAGGCGTTTTTCACTGGAGAAAAGCCGTGTGAAAACTCATGAAATTCTCCTGCCCCTCTCTCTGCCCCTAAAGGCGCTCACCTGCTGATGTGCCTGTGGACACACCCTCAGCCCCACCCCTTCTTCTCTTCAGGGCTCCCCGGTGCCGCCCGTCACCCCACCGTTCGCCCAGGCACGAGCCTTCACCCAGGCACGAGCGAGGGAGACTTCCGCGTCCTCTTTGATTCACCGTCCTCCCATTCGCCCTTGGCCTCTGCCCTCGCCTCCCCCAACCAGCTGCTTGTGGGTTCTGGTCACTCCCTGCTCCAGCTTTCCTAAGTCTCAGGCTTTCCTTTCTGCCCACGGCCCCTGCCCAGGCCCTAGCTGCAAGCCTGAACTCCTGCAGAGTTTCCTAACTGGTCTCTCCGCCTCTAGGCTCTCGGCACTCCACCCCAGGGCCTCTCACACACCACTCCCAGGGGAGGTTTTCCTCAAGCACTAGCCGACCCTGTTACAAATACCTTGCTCAATAACCTTCAGTGGCTCCTCACAGCAAACAGATAAAAAGTCCAAACTCTTTAACTTAGCTTAGAAGGCCCTCTGCAGCTGGCGCCCAGCTTCTCCTGCCTTTTCTTTCACCAGGAACGTCCCTTCCTGCACAACTTTTTTTTTTGGTAGGTTTCTGTCCAGTTAGTCTCCTCAATTGTTCCTGAACATGCCACAGAGTCTCCCCTTTCTGCACAGACGTTCCCATTCAAGATCCAGTTCAAGCTCCACTTTTGAAGCGATGACCCCGCGCACCTGGGCCCTGGAGTATCCAGACGTGTTTGCTCTCCAAGGTTGCCAGGCCTCTTGAGATCTGGGGGACTCAGATGCAATTCCAGGGTGCGTGCTTTCTGGAAAAGCCCCAGGGCTTGATCCTGTGGGTCGTCTTGGCCTCCTGGGTTCTGCTTTCTGTACACCTGCCCTTTTGCCTCACTCTTCTCTTCCCATTCCTCCCCCGCAACAAACATTTCCAGCTCCTCCTGCTTGTCACATGCAGTTAGTTCACCCACTTCTCTGTAGCCCTGGAATGGTCTCTATTCTGGCTCTCAGGGCCTCCCCCCTCCCACCCCAGCAAACACTGTTCTTCCCACAAAAAAGGTGCTAGATATTCAACCCGCCCCGCCCCCCAACTCACACTGGCTTACATATCTCCAGCATTATCGGGGGCACTCGTTGGTCTGGGCTTCCCAGGGATGTCATAGCTTGCTTCCCTGTGGATGTGGACTTTAAATTTCCTTTGGGCAGAGTCTGGGGCCTTGCTTGTGGGGGAAGCGGAGGGGTGATGGCTTTTGATGGTGATAATTATGGTAGTACGAGGAACCGCCAGCAAGACTCCTTGGGAGTCCTTTTAGACCTGGACACAGTCACCCAGCATTTTAGGCTAAGAGTCGTCTGAAAGCACCAGGTGATCCAAGCACAAGAGAAGCCTTAAACAGAGACAGAAGAAGATGAAGTGAGGTTGAGAGAGGGCCTCCCAGAGTTCCAGAAGGAAAGGAAGGCCCAGCACTGCAGCACAAGCAGGCGCCAAGCCCTGGCGCAGGTGCTCCTGAGTGTCTGGGCTTCCAGGAAATGCTGTGATTTCATTCATTCACTTGAAGAGAGCAGTTTAGTCCTACTCTGTGTCAGGCACTGTTCTAGGAACTGGGAATACCATAGTGAACAAAAGAGACTTGGTGCCTGTTTTCCAGGAGTTTATACTAAACAAAAGACACAGATATAACCAAATAAAAATCTGATCTTTATGCTGGGAGCTCTGTGGGACGGTGCAAGGGTTAGCTCCTTCTGCACTTTGGAGACCACAGGTTAAGGCGGTGGTCAGCCCCGACCTTGACTGAAGGGGCGGGAAGGGGCGTGGGCAGACTAGGGAGGCTCGTAGCCAGGGGGTGGATGCCTCCTGAGCCCATCCCACGTAGTAGTTTCCTCACGCAGAGCCTGGGTCTGATTTCCCACATCAGACACCCTCTCTGTGGCAGGGCCACCTGATTCCTAAGAGAGCCTTGTGGCTCCTTGCAGAGGGAAATGGGGGAGAAGAGGGTGGTGGGTTCGAAAGGTTCTAATATGCACTTTTCATTTATGTCACTTAGCAGGAAGAGGCGTCCGGCATGGACACATCTGGTTTTGCAGAGAGCCTGCAGCTGGGTCCAGGTTCATCCCAGAAAAGGGACCAGTGAGGACCAATTGCAGTTTGGGGAGAGATGGGGCTTGTTTCTGCCCCGTGCATCTGACGACCTCTACAGCATCCCTGAGGCCCAAGTCAGGCAATCTCCCGGTGTCCTTTTCAAATGAGGGTCCTGCCAGGAGTCCCTGCAGGGGAAGGGCTTGCACGGAGCCTCTTTCTTCGTAGGAGAAGCTGGGGAACCAGGATGATGGTACCTTCCTCCAGAGAGAACTTTTCTCTGTCTCACCCCGGTGCCCAGTGGCAGGCCCAGATCAGCACCACGGCAAGCCAAGTTCGCAGCCCGGGGTTCTCTGGGCCACCTGTGTGACACAAGACTGAGCGGCAAGGCCACGGAGGGTTCACCCTCGCCCTGACGGAGCATGACCCTTAAGGCTTAGCTTAAGCGGGGAGGGGGGCAGGGCTCGGTAGAGCCCCCAGCTTTGGGGGTGCTGGGCTGTTCCTTGGGTCTCCCAACCCATCAGAAACCCAGCTCCTCTTCGAAGCAGATTCACCTGGATCCACCAATGCCCTCAAAGCTAAAGCAGCTCTGAGAGCTGGGTTTACTGTTCTGGGTTCTCTTCTCTAGACTCCACCCAGCAATTCCTCACTATCTTGTTATCTCTTTGACGCTTTTCAGAAGACTGATTTTCAGTGGTGTGTTCCTCTCCTGGCCTCAGCTGACAGGGAAGCTGACCTCCCAGTCACTTCTCCAGGCCCTCTCTGACCACGGGGCTTCCTCTCAGCTTCCCAGAGGTGCAGGCCGGGAGGGGCGAGGCCGGCAGAGCTTGGGCGACAGGGCAGAGGGGAGGCTGGCTGCGCCCTGGGGTGAGGGTGGGCAGTGCCTGGGGACCAGTGGGGCAGGAGGCCCTCACAGGGCCGAGCTCGGGTCAGGGGCCCCAAGGAGGCTTCTCCGCCACCACCCAGAACTGGCACCTCCATTCACAGGCTGCCAAGCACAAATGAGCGAGGCTGTGGGGACAGGGACAGCCCACAAGGAGAGAGGAGGAGTCAGGAGTGCGGGAAGGGCCTGCAGACGGCAGAGGACCAGAGCGGAAGACGCCAATGGACTTCAGTTACGGGGAGCCGAGCTGTATCTAGGGCGGTGTCCCCCTCGACCTGAAGGAGGGCCTTCTATTTTTTTTTTTTTCCCCTGAACGCAGACAATGTTAGAGCCTGAAAACTAAATTGCACTTCATTTCTTTGAGTTCAATTCTTTTTTGATCTATTTATGTATTTAAATTGCTGTGATCAGCTTGTGCCTTCTGAAGTGTAGCTTCGGTCACATCGCACGGTCCCCTCTGCTCACTTCCCCTTATTTGGCATAGGACACATTCTGGGTAGGCCTGTCTCTCTCTCATTTTTACAAATAAATAATAAAGAGGAGGGGAGAGGCCAGTGGGGGACGCTGGCTGCAGAGGGCCTGGGTGACCGCTGAATGCATGGGAGGTTAGAGGTGAGCTCGAGGAGCCGTCTCGAGCGTTTATCTTGAGACAAAAGATGAATGCAGACATTTGTTCTTTTCTAAGTAAAACTCTGTGCACTCTCCAGTTTAAGTCATCCCCACAAACCCCAAAGCTTCCTGCAAGTTTCCAAAACTTGTAATATATTTCATGTGTTTGAATTTGAGTTTTCCTACCATCTCTTGGTCCTAGAATGTTGCAGAGAGAATCAATAAATTTCCTTATGAATGAATTCCCTTTATCTAACCATTCTCCCACGGTGGGACATTTATGTGGTCTCCACTTTCTCACTGTTACAACGACGACATCTATGATTGCCAGGGCCTTAATGGTTCCTAAGGATAGATGGCTGGGAATGGGATTACTGGGGCAAAGGCAAACTCTAGAGTTTGGACCAGATGGCACTCCTAGAAGCCTCATATGCTGATGTGTGTCTTGTCCAAATGTCTCCGTGGATGTGCTTTGATGGATGCCACCCTTTCCAATCCTATGCCTGCCTGGCCTCCAGGGAGGTATGCCTGTGGGCTGTGCGCCGATTCATTTGGCCTTTGGATTTTATTAGTTTTGGATGCCAAGGAAAAGTGGGCTTCTGAGCTTGCCAAGTTTGGCAGCCCGACCCAGACAGGGGTCCTGATGGCCCTTTCTGATGGCCCTGTGCCCACCAGGGAGAGGCCTGCCTTTCCAAAGCGTTCCAGCTGGCCTTTGCAGCAACTGCCTTGAGTAGTTAGCTCAGTTGGCAGGGGCCTTCTTCAACTTCACAATTTCCATAGGTCTACCTTTTTTTTTTTTTTTTTGGTAAGGAGCCCATCTTGATCTATTCATTTATTCATTCATTCATTTCACAAATATTTACTGAGCACCTACTATGTGCCAGCCAAGTCCTAGTTTGGGTCCTGAGGATAGATTAGACCAAAAAGCCCCACCTATAGATTTCACTGTCTCAGGCATGTTTTCCTGCATGAGGATGGGTTGAGGAACCTTTCACTCCTCTAAGTCATCAGGGCAGGATTTTGTTCTCCCTCTGCTATAGAATCCACCTGCCCCCCCATCCCAGGTTTAATTGTTCTTGAACAGGGATGGTTCGCTCCGTATTTGCCAACGGCCAAGAAGCCTGCAGTGCTTTTAGCTTCTATCACTAGCCTTTTGTGGGTGGGCAGATCCCACTGTCAGGTTTCCAGCTGCAGGGAAGGGCGGATTGCACAACACACCAGAGCTCAGTGTCAGGGCACCGGTGGGCTTTCGTTAAGGGCGAGGCCCACTTGGGGGTGGAAGGTACGGGTTATGAGACGGTCAGATGCAGCCTAGACTCAGCAGAATTCAGTTAATGACTTCAGGCAGAATCAAGTTGCGGCCAGGGCTGAGTCAACAGCTGGGTCCAGCAGGAAGGAAGGGCAGAATCCTACAATAAACTGTTGATACTTATCACTTTCTCTGCTAGACCAAAATTTGTTAATGCAAGGGCTGGGTTCTTCATCCCTTCTGTATCCAGGTCCTTCCCAGTAGCCAGTCTACTTAGGAGACTCTCAGAAGATGTTTTTTGCATTGAAAAACAATCATCATATTAGATACGTCTTTCAAATGGATTTCAAATTCATTCTGCCTTCAAATTCAAATGGAGATATACCAACAAAGCCAAGGTTGACGCCTCCAAAAGATTTTAGAGGTAATTTATGAATGTATAACCCTTCACTTAAATTTCCACCTAATGTTCTCTTTCCCTAGGTTGCCAATACCTGGAATTTTTAATTGGATCTAGTCGCTCAGTTAACTCTCAAAGGAGAATTTGGGTCTTACAGATTGTGTTAGGGTAGGCCAAACTGCTACAACAAATAGACCCAACATTTAATGTCTCAAACACAATAGACATTTCTTTCTTTCTCACATAAGAGTCCAGGGCAGATGTTTCAGATGGTTGGAGTGGAGGGTAGGGAGATCGGCTCTATGTGGTACATCAGGACCCAGGCAGAGAGTGACTCTGCCATGTTCAACACATTGGCTTAAAGAATTGCATCATCATAGTCGTAGTCATGCCAGCCCACAGGAAAAGGGAAAGAACATGGAGGAGAGAACCTGGAAGCAGTAGGAACCCCTTCAGCTCACATTGTAATGTTGTCACAGGTCACACCTAATAATATCATGACTGGGAAATAGAGGGGTTGCTGGGCAACCATCCGCCTAGCAACTTTGGAAATGGAGGATGAATTTGGGTAGGGGAAGAAACACTTGCAGAATTTGGATTTGGAACAGATCTTGGATGTCCCTCCTCATTGACCAGTACAATGCTAACCTGCCTGTTGGATGGGCTCCTGCCTCCATTACACATCTAAGCTGACCTTCTGATTTAGGGCAGTCCATGGGAAGAAAACATGTGTGTCTCTCTTGTCAAAAACATTCTTTGTCACTTGGCCAAACAAGATGACACAGAGGAGGGAGAAAATAAATCCAGAGAAGCTACCTGCCATTCTTCGTGGCCCATGGAACTATGTTATGTCACTGATGAGGCTGTCTGGAAACCTCTGTGACTGCTGAATTGTAACTGCTGTTCCTGACTGGCTGTGGTTCTATTTCGAGAAGGCTGATTTTTTGGTGATTCCAAATAAAAGGCAACAGCAACCCAAAGGTGACTTTAGAAGGCTTTGCCAACCCTAAGAGTCATCTTTTACTTTTGCTTAGCTGACCAAACCTTCTCATGCTCCCTCCCGCCCCTCATCCAAATGAGCTTTCTCACACAAACCTTTCTAGTGCTGGCCTAGTGGTGTCTCCAATTGTTCCTGGACATATGTATTCCTACCTCTGCCCTTGAGCTCATATTCCACCTCCCTGTGCCCACCCACCCTAGACTCTTATCCAGGGAGCCTGTGGGTACTGATATGTTGCTTGCATCATTGTGCACATTTTTTGGTATTAATGTCTTCCCATGTTTCTCAGTGACATTGCCTTGTCTTTTGTTGCTACCTCAGGCTTGATCACGGTGCACCTCGTAAGCATTCTGTAAACGTTGATGAACGACAGTGAGGGGGTGAGAACTTGGTGCCTGGGCTGTAGACGAATGTCAGTGTCTCTTGAATTTTAAAATCCCCCTACCAGCCAGCCCTTGGTGCCCAGAAGCAGAAAAGGAGACCCTGCAAGAGGAGAGAAACGAAAGGAAGATCTCCCAGCTTCACTCAGCAACAGTGAACCCAGCTGGAGTAGGAGCAAATCCTGGAACCCTGTGCCCTGAGGCCTTGGCCCACACAAGTGCCAGGGTGCAGACAGTCTGAAGGGATGTGGCTGGAGATATTCAGCTCAATGCATAGGACAACAGCTTCCCAAAGGGATGGGGTGGGGCAGGAATCAAAGTGGGTGAGAATGAAGTGCAGCCAAGACAGCGGGGCTCATGGGCAGGCTTAGAGCCCCTTGGCCTCCCATCTGCATCACATTCCCCGGGACTTGGCAGATGGAGCCTCTTGTCCTGAGAGAGTGGGTGTGGGAGAGGGACCGACTATTTCTTGCATCGGAAGTGAAAGGGTCTTTGAGTCAAATAAGTTCAGTCTCACCCTTTTCATGCTGGAATTTCAAGGAGGCCCACCTGTCTCTAAATGCAATTCCTTCCAAGAAGTGGGGGACAACCTTGTCTCTGTTTGAGCTGCAGGACCAGGGAGCCCAGGATTCCCTGCGGGATTGTCCCATGGTATAAAAGTGTTCCCTAAGCAAGAAGGAAGGTACATAGCAAGGCTGAGAAAAGTCAGGAACAGCTGGACCTGCTGTGCAAATCGACCTCTTGCCTGGACACGCAATGAGAAAATTATCTGGGGGACAACCTTGTCTCTGTTTGAGCTGCAGGACCAGGGAGCCTAGGATTCCCTGCGGGATTGTCCCATGGTATAAAAGTGTTCCCTAAGCAAGAAGGAAGGTACATGGCAAGGCTGAGAAAAGTCAGGAACAGCTGGACCTGCTGTGCAAATCGACCTCTCGCCTGGACACGCGATGAGAAAATTATCTGGGGGACAACCTTGTCTCTGTTTGAGCTGCAGGACCAGGGAGCCCAGGATTCCCTGCGGGATTGTCCCATGGTATAAAAGTGTTCCCTAAGCAAGAAGGAAGGTACATGGCAAGGCTGAGAAAAGTCAGGAACAGCTGGACCTGCTGTGCAAATCGACTTCTCGCCTGGACACGCGATGAGAAAATTATCCACATACCTAGTAGCAGGTTCTCTCAGAACTTTCCTCCTCTCCCAGTATCTTTCCCAACCCCGTCCAAGGCCTATGGGATTTTGTCTCACCAACCTAAAAAGTGACAGGTAGTAAGAAGGGGTGAGTGTTGGAAAACATGAATGAGATCCTGGGATGACCTCCATAGGATAGACTCTCTGCTATAGACCATCAGACTTGTATCTTTTCTACGGTCCAGATTCCAGTAGCAAATGTCCCACCCCCTGCGCTCCTTCCCTGGAAGGTCTGCCCGAGCTGTAGGTGTTTGCTGTGGGACACCACAGAGAAGCAAGGGAGGAAGGGAACCCATCACCAGTCAATTCTAATTCTGATTGTTTCTCTGTAATACCTAAGAGGCAGTTCCGGTGGTGCCTGGGAGCCCAGGGGGCACCACTCATCTCCTAGAGCAGGGCTATTTAAACTGCCAGATTTGCTATTCAGTAGTGAGTTGTGAAATCATTTAGTGCGTCTTGAACAAAAAATAAAAAATATCACAGTACACTGCACATAGGAAGGTGAGCATTGTTTTGTGAAACATGTTTCATCTTTAAGGCACCAATGAACACATTCAGTACCTATGTAAGATGTATTTCCTACTGCACTTATGGGTTAAAAATATATGCGAAAGACTCTCCTTGAGTATCTGAGCTGATTCCAAATAATCCTCGAGTTATGCAGAATGAGCTCATATGAAGCCCAGAATGGGTGGAGGTGGGGGTGTCCCAAAGAAGTGGTGGAACCCTTTATCTGCCCCTCCTAGCCCAGATGGAGCTGGCCTCCTTGGTCTCTTGAGGGTCAAGGTTGTTTGACCTGGTCTTTCGGGACCTGGGAGACTGCTAGGAGCCTTGTTGGGCCCCATTATTTCTTGGACCAGGCCACTGCAAAGAGTACCTGGGTAGGAAGAGCTATCCTTTGGGAATTTAATTAAAAGGAAGTTAGTTGTGAAAGTATAAATGACATACCCAGAGCATTTCTTCATCTCTAGAGGCTCCCATGAATTTCTGAGATGCACAGACTGGAAGAAGAAGAGCCCCGTTGCCTGCTGGGAAGGCAGGAGGGAGGGAGGGGTGGCTGGCCATCCCCTGGCCCTGCACTTCTCCAGGTTGGGGGCAGGGGAAGAAGCCTGGAGCCCGCGGCCTTTGGGGGTGGTGGGAGGGTCTGGTATCTAGGACCCTCTTCCTGGGGGGTCAGACTCCCAGTGGCCCAGGAAGAGCCTCTGAGGTAGACAACAGCATCTGTGCGGGAGGGAGAGGCCCCAAGAACAGAGCTGTGGTCCCGCGGCCTCACATAGTTGAGATCTGAGGGTCAGGTGTGGCTCGTTACCAGCTACAGGAGAAAAAAGCAAAGAAGAGTGGACAAAGGTGGGTCCTTTAGGGAGGAGGGCTCGCGGGATCCTGAAGCCTGCGACAGGGGCCTCCAGGAGGGCCCGTGGCGCTGCTGGGTTTCCTTGTGTAGGCAATCCAACGGGGACCAGGGCATTGCAGTGTTTCCTGAACTCAGACAAGGTTAGACTATCACTTGTCATAATTTGCCCAGGCTACAAGTGAAAACAGGGCGAATAAACATTCCCTGAGGTCATTTTCAGAAGGGTGTTCTTCCTCCAGGTCTCCAAGGTCCGGCTTGGGGATCTGGTGTTCCGCTCCCAGTTTTGTTTGCTTGCTCAGGGTTCAGCTGGAGGTTCGTGGTTTAGCCCAGGGTTTGTTAGATGACCTAAAGGGTGGAAGCGTCCTCCCCCCCCCCCCCCCCCCCCCCCCCCGCTGGCAGGTGCTCTCTGCCCGTGGGCGTCCCAGGACCCCAGGCACTCATTCGTGCACGGCTCAGGGTACCGTGACCCCCCCGTCCCGCCCCTTTCAGCGTACTTCTTAGGATTACAGCACATCCCAGAAAGGGATGCCACCCCTGGACCCCTAGAGGTGTGGCGTATTCAGAGTCACGTTCTTGGAATGTGACCACCACGTGATCTAGACTAAAGGGATCTTACCCAAACTGCAAAACAGAGTAAAGGAAAGAGAAGAACAACAAATTGGGGCCGGGCACCCGTGGGCCCAGGGCCCCTGGCCCGCTCCCAGCGGGGAGCCGTGGAGGCAGGTGCAGGCAGGCAGAAAGATCCTGCTTGGGGGTGTGAGTGCTTTTTTGGTTAGTTTTTTGGTGAGCGTCTTAGTTTAGAGATTGGGAAGAAAGGGAGAAAGCAGCATGAGTCAAATGGTGATGCCAAAAACCTTTCAATGGCTCCCATCTACAAGTCTGGCACCAAACACTCTTTGCTATTCAGACTTGAACCTTGCGCTTAGTATTTTTGTTCCCACTGACTGTTCATATCCATTCCTCCCCACTGTGGTCATGGCTCTCCTGCCATGGAAACACCACCCGTCACCCTGTCCATTTGGCTGGGACAGGGACCCTCTCGCCTCTCCCAGACCATCACAGCGGCTTTTGCCTACCTTGGACTCCCTCTTTAGCGCTTGCTCTTCTTTTGGCTACAGTTCAATCGACTTTTTTATTTTTAAAAACTACATTTTCTGATTATTATTTTTTTTGCAGAAAATATGAAAAATACAGAAAAGTATAAAGTGAAAAATAAAAACCATTCATAATTCCGTCCTCAGAGGTAGCCAAAGTTAACATCTTGGCCCCTTTGCTGCTGGCGGTGTTTTCTATGTGTGTATCTACTATACATGATAAGTTTATACAGTCGATATTATGCCGTTGATGTACTTTTGTCTCTCACTTTCTGCGCTTAAGATGACAGCACAGGTATTTCAGTCGGGGCACCTCCAAAACTTGATATTTACTGACCACACAAATAGTATCGAGTGTGAGAATATCAGAGGTCAATTATTTGGTGTCCAAAAAGGTTGTGGCAGTTTACACTCCCGTTAGCAACGCAGGAGGGTGCCTGACACTTTTCTCCTGTGAGTTTGGTGTCTGAGAAGCATTCACCAAGTTGGATTTAGGGGGGAATTGCCCATGAAGGATAAAAGGAGAGGGAGCAGGTTGGCACCCACAAACCCCACCTGCCTGATGGCCTGGGGGTGGAAGCAGGACCCCCATGTGGTAAATGGAAGCTCAATTGCTTAAGCCACAGCTGCTTCCCACCAGTACCTTCTTGTCGCTCAAACTCTGGGGATACCATTGGCAGCAGGGAAGGCGGGCAGCTGGCACTGTCTGTCAACTCAGCTTCCTGGGGACAGGTTCCCTAGAGGAGACTTGAGAGGCCCCCCTCCAGGGTCACCCCACTTTCCCTACTCAAAAGTGAGTATAACTGAAACATGTAATTATTAACTGCAAAAATGATCTTATTTTGCTGATTTGCATTTCTTTGACTAACCTTGAGACTGAGTTTAATTTCTCATCAATTTAGCTACATATTCAGGTTTCTTCTAAGAATGGTCCGCCTGGCGGTGTGTTTCCCCTGTGGTTGTATTCCTTATCGATCTGCAAGAGTGCTTGCTGTAGTACAGCTGTGAGCTCTTTGTTTGCTTCCTTCAAATATTTTTAAATATTGTCATTTGTCTTCATATTTTATGTAGGATGTTTTGGTTTACATTAGTTTTTAAATAACTTTTATTTTCTTCATGTTCAGAAAGCTCTTTCTCTTCCAGGTTTCACTTAAATATGCACCTACATTTTCTAGATATTTGGGACTTCAGTTTTTCTATTTAAGACATTCTGGTGTATGGTAGGAGGGAAGGAGCAAACTTGATCCCCTCCTCCCCCATGAGAGTCACATTTTCTGATTTCACTTTTTAAAATGCAACCACTAACCACTGGCTTCTGGTGATTTCTTTCTCAGAGTTTAAATTTTAAAAAAATTTACAAAATAGATTTCAGGACTATTTGTTACTACTTCATTGATTGGAGCCTTGCACCAACACTATACCATTTTAATGACAGTGTCAACAATAATACATTTAGATAGCTCATAGGGAAAATGTCTTCTTGTTAATCTTTAAACAACAATTAGCTGTTCTATTTTCTTTTTTCGTTTTTCCAGATGAACTTTCGAAGAAACAACTTGAAAAACGACCCCACTGGGATTTTAATTAGGATTGCATTTCACCTAAAAATTATTTTGGCAAGGATTAACAGCATTAATAGATCCAACATTTAATCCAAAGGAATGTCTCTGCTTTGAATTTTCTCTTTTATCTATCTCTGTAAAGAGTTTATTTTTGTAATATAGGTAGGTTTTGAACACTTCCCATTGGGGTTTGTTGTTCCTAAATTAAAAAGAAGTACTGTTATAAATGCAATTTTTATATTTTCTGCTTGCTGTTGGAATATAGGAAAGGCATTGATTTTGGAGATTTTGCTATTTGACTGCTTTCCTAATTTCTTATAAAAACTAAGAATTTTACAGTTGATATTCTTCTATTACCTTGGTGCATAATCATAAAATGCCCTAAATTTATCAAACATTTTGTTTCCTCCTTCCTACCGGGTATATAACTATTGGAGAGTTTGAATATAAATTGGTATGTGGTCCTCTTGTTTCGATCATTTTCAAATCCTGGGATTGAATTTATTTTGTAATTTCAAATAAAGGCCGGCATGTGATATTTGTGGTTCTCTCAATGAAGACTGGGTTTCAAAGGCTTGACCAATGTTCTTTTGGGGTACCAAATGAGTGGCTCACCTCTATTCAGGACAGTTCCCATACTTTTCTCAACGGAGTGAGTACATAGTCCCTGTCCAAATCCTGGGAGTACAATTATTCCTCGATGCTTGTTAGGTGCTTTAACAGGCAGACAGCTGGGGTAGGATTGAGACCCTCTAGGAAAGCTGAGGAACGTCATGAGGCCATGGATTGGAAGAGCATGGGGTTGAAAATGCACACACAGCCAGGCAGGGCTAGTATTCCTCCCCGCCCCAACAAACAAGCTGACCAACATTATTTGGAACGATGGAAATGTTTTGGTAATGGGTGGTGATGATGGAAGCACAGCATTGTGAATGCAATTAGCAGCACTGAAATATGGCTGAGTGTGGTTAAAAGAGGGGGAAATGTTAGGTTGTATGTAAGGTTATAGAATAAAGTTTAAAAACCTATGAGTCCTTTAAAACAATTCCCCTTTAAAGCAAGGCGTGTGCCCGGCATGCGTATCGATTGCATCTGTGGGGCAGCTCAGCTCTCTATGGAGAGAGTAAGCCAGCCTCTTTAGAACTCACCATTCAGTGGCTGAGCTCTCAATTGCTCTTTGCTAACTGCAAGATGCCATGATGCTTTTCTTTTCCCATGATGTTTGACCTAACGGTCAAAATTTTAACTCTCTCCCTTAGTCCTCTGTTACTCACTTGAGACCCATTTGGACTTGCTAGTTAAAAATAGGAGGCAAAGGGAATCCTGATGTTGAAATGCAAGTTAATGCATAGCACAAATATGAAAATAATTTTACAGATTTGCTGCCAGATAATCTTTGCCAGATCTCTACATTGCACTCATCTCATCAAAATCCTTAGTTTGAAGAACTCTTACATCAAGAGGTATCTGGTATCTCAAAATCCAATGTTCAAAAGGAATAGGAAATTTGTCTTTGCGTTTCAGGGAGGCAGGGATAAAAGCGCTCCTTAGTTGCAGTGTGTGTTATATTTGGAGAAGGAGCTTGATCGTTCGCTCATCATTTAGAAATAAAACATAAGAATTATGTAAATAAACCAGTATTTTTAGTGCACAAATTCATAAAAATAAAAAAAAATATATCATGAAAGCAGCTTTTAATTTCAGCCTGTGGTTTAATTTTTATTTGATTCTCCTAAACCAAACGCAACATGCCATTTAAAAACATATTAGTTGATTGTGCTTTTTCTTCCAACCTGAATCATTCTAAAAACAGCCGTAACTAAATGCCCCCTTAATCTAGAAACACATTCTGAAAATCACTATAAAATGCTTAATTAACTTTGGGCTAAATTGTTTCCTGTAACCTACAAAAAAATAGTTTGCTAAATGTCACTCCAGTCACTCATAGTATTAACTTGCTGCTTGGGGCTATTAGCCAAATTAGGGGGACAGAATTTGAATTGCTGATTGGACATAAGGCCAGTTACCTATCCAGGTGTTTCTAATTTATGACAATGAAATCGTGTTTTCTGCATAGATGAGAGCTCTACCACGCTTCCCTCTATAGTTGAGGAGTTGCTTCTGGTTCATCTGAAAGTGGTCCCAAGTCACTAATAAATATGAATGGATGTCAGAATATATTCCTGTTTACCCACACTGCAGATTTGTATCTGATTAGAGACAGTTTCTGTGTGCCTTGTTTTTATGTTAAAGTACAGACTTCTTACATTCCTCAATATAGGGGTTGAAATTGAGCTTATCTGGTGTATTTCAAGGACTCCTTATCAATGACACCCAAATTCAGTATGAGCCACACTCTTGTGTTACTCCTAAAATATTTCTCAATGAGGTGATAAACAGTAAGACAATTGTCTTTACACCACTGTGCTTAATCCTTGTTTCTTGTGTACAACGTTAGCCCAAGACATCTACACTTGGGTTACATCAAGAAAGAGCAGGCATTTATTAAAACACTTCTTTAAAAATTCAGAATTATAGTACGAGGACCTGGATTCAATCCCTGGTAACTCCTAAAATTTTTTTCAGAACTATAAAAAGTAATGCATGGGTAGGAAGTGGATGTGGCTCAAGTGATAAAGCTTCCCCCTACCATATGGGAAGACCTGGGTTCCATCCCTGGTGCCTCCTGATGAAAGAGAAGAGAGAGTGTACCTGCGCGGCAAGCCAGCATCCGTGCGAGAACCCGCACGGCGAGCCAGTGCCCCCACGACTGCCTGCTCTAGTGGCCGCATGAGGGCCTGTGCGAATGCTCGAGTAGTGAGCCAGTGCCCTGCCCAAGTGAGTCATGCAGCAAGATAATGACGCATCAAAAGAGAAACAAGGAAGAGTCAAGGTGAAACAGAGTAGAAACCAGGAACTGAAGTGGCACAATTGACAGGGAACCTCTCTCCCCATCAGAGGTCTCCAGGATCGAATCCCGGTGAATCGGAGAGGAGAGAAAATGAGAAGAAAAGACAACAGTAAAAACAGCAGGGTGGGAGGAGGGGAAGGGGGGAAAATAAATCTTAAAAAAAAGTGATGCTTGGAAATAAATATTTATTGTAAAAATATCAAGTATGTAAGTATAAACAAAAGGGAAAGCTTTAATTTGCTTGCTCCCTATCCTTCCCTGTCCCCTATCCAATTCCCCTCCCTGGATATGATGGACACAATCTGGTCTTCTATCAAGGATTTATTTTGCCTGAGATTTTTTTTAAGGCAATGAGAAATTGGTAATATTTATTTTATCGATATAGATGTGGTCTCTGACTAGCATGGTGTTTTTTTTTTTTGGCTGGGGGCTGGTATTTAACCAGTTGCAAGAAGTATAGTTGGAAGGAGCAACCACTTGATATGCAAATGTGGGAAGAAATCGCTCCTTTGGGTGTTTACTAGAAAGAGTTTTTGAGGGTCTGCTACAAAGCAACGTGGAGCTGCTGCTGCTTGGTATATTTAGGTGTGTTGGCATACTTAATGCCAATTAAACATCTCAAAAGTTTGGGAAAGAGTGATAACTTGGGGCCAAATGAGATATACTTTATGACTCTGTCCCCAGGGTAGAAAGAGTTTATTTTCTTTCAGATTTATACTATGTGCTACATTCAACACTGTCAGATACTCTTTATAAATAAGCATGTTGAGGGATTTTCTCTTTAGATTAATAGTCTAAACTCTAAAGTATTCTTCTCCTTTCAAACTCCAAGTGGGGAGGGCCCCATTGTCTGCGCTAAATAATTTTAGGGTTGAGGTTTAGGTTTAGGCTTAGATAATTAACTATATAGTGGAATATACAGAATAAAAGGTCACCAGAAAGTGACCAGACTCCCCAACTAGACAGAATGGATCAAATATACAGAAAGAATGTAAATGTAGCTGGCTTCAGTTTTCAAGGTGAGAGAAGTCGTTGAGCATCCCTCTTAGCTATGCAGAAATAATGAGGGTAGGTACCCATTTGTATGGGCATAGAGAGTTAAAGAATATTCTGCAACTTGCCCTGAACTTCCCAAATGCAAAACAAGGCTGGTATGTGAGGAGATGGATCTATTTGCATAGGAGGTAAGTGTCCCCTGGGAAGGACTCCAACCTCTAAATCCTGATATCCAAAGTTCTGTGGTCTTTTGGGATAGACAAATGTGGGTCCAACTAAGGCACAAACATTGCCTTGAGAAAAGACTGGTGACCCAGACTCAATGTAAGCAAGGCTCAGGGAGGAAATGGATCAGGGGAAAGGGGGTGTGTGTGCCTGGGATAGAAGTAACCCTTGACCCAGGAGCACAGGGTGCGCTTAGGGTGGCACACCCTAGATCAGACTTAACACTGAGGAAGTGGCACCATCCTCTCCCTTGGAGAACTCTGCAGCCTGTTCAGGGGCCCCTAGGGGCACCTCATTGCAATAAACTAGCCTAGGGCTGGGAATGTGCAGGGCCAGTGTTCAACAGTGACCCGACGTGGTAGCAAAGCCCAACAGCAAAGGAGAGCCCCTCAGACTCCAGGTCTTTTTGCCCGTTTGAAAGAGCCAACACAGTCTTCACCCACGATCCTGGTCAGCCAGAGAAAGGCACACCCAAAGTGGGGCTTGTTAAATCAATTCCTGTAAATCAAAGCAATTCCTGGAATCACTTTCTGGCCTACCCCTTTTCCCGTTAGTCAAAGGAAGGGCTTCTTGAGGACTCTCACTCGAGAAAGAGGGTTGGGTAAGAAGTGAGGACAGCCTTTCGACATACGAGCTCTGTGCCTCTTGAGAGGCAAGCTGATGAGGGTCCAGGCAGGCTGCCCAACAGATTCAGTTGAGGATTGTCTGGGGACAAATACCCATGTAGATCCACCCACAGGACTGGAGCCTTCTGGTTGTGAATTAATCTACAACTACAGACAAAGAGGTTAAGGGTAGAGGCTGTAAATTGGATGCCAAAATGGTACCTAGCTCTCTGGAGGATTTCTGAGCACCCCCTACCCTGTACTTGGAGAAAAAGGTCTAGGAACAAGACCCCAAGCCAGCAGGGAAGGCACCAGGGGCAGGTAACATGTGGGTAAGGTTTCTGTTTCTGGAACCAGGCTCAAAATCATCCAGACCTTCTCAAAAACAAATGATAAAATATGTAGGACCGAGACAGGAACCAAATAGAATAAGTTGTCTCTAGGAGCCCAGCTTTCCTGCATGTGCAAGGTTTTTCTTGTCAGTCAGAGGTTGCTGTGTTTCACTTTAGCCCAGGGGGCCTGTGGATCTGAGGTGGTCTTGGGTCACTGGAAGCCCCAGTGACCATTCAAACCCTAACGGCTGCTCTGGCTGGGAATAAATGTGGAGATGACTCAGGGAGAACCCTTCTATTGGATGTTTTGGAAAGAAGTTGGGAAGAAACCATTGTCAACCAACTGGAAAAGTTGTTGAGAAGTCAAATTCAGGTGGGAAAAGAGAGGACGAGAATTCTTCTAGAGCCTCTTTCTCCAGTTGACCTTTTGCTGTTCTTGGACCACTCTGGGCCTTTTCTTCACAATACTTGTCAGAGTTGCAAATAGGAATTTGGGTGATTATTTGATTAATGTCTGTCTCATCCCTCTAGGCAGCCAGTTTCATGAGGGTGAAGAGCCCGTCTGCTCATCACTTTTTCCTTATGAATGCACAGGAGGTACAAGTGCCGGAAGGAGATTTTGGGGACAGAACCACACTGCTCAGTCTTCAGGTACAAAATGGGGAGGGGGGTATTTATAAAGGTTGGGGAGCAGGCAGGGAGAGGGGCTGGCTTGCCTGGGAGGGGGAGTGGGAGAGGGACTGTAGCCTCTGCCCAGGGGCCATTTGTTGCAGGTGGTGGGCTGCTCAGCCTGCATATGTGCTTAGCTCCAGCTTTCAAACTTGCAGAAAGGGAAGCGGTTGTGGCTCAACTGATAGGGCATCCACCTACCACACGGGAGGTCCAGGGTTCAAACCCAGGGTCTCCTGACCCGTGTGGTGAGCTGGCCCACGCGCAGTGCTGATGCATGCAAAGAGTTCTGTGCCACGCAGGGGTAGCTCCCCACGTAGGGGAGCCCACGCACAAGGAGTATGCACCATAAGGAGAGCCGCCCTGTGCAAAAAAAATGCAACCTGACCAGGAGTGGTGCTGCACACATGGAGAGCTGATACAACAAGATGATGCAACAAAAGACACCGATTCCTGGTGCCACTGACAAGAATGCAAGCGGACACAGAAGAACACACAGTGAATGGACAAAGAGAGCAGACAACTGGCGGGGGGCGGGGGGAGGTGGAAGGGGAGAGAAATAAATAAATCTTAAAAAAAAACACCAAAAAAAAAACATTGCAGAAAGGATCCCCACCCTGGCTGTGATACACTCTTTGCTAGTTTTAGACCTTAATAATTCTTACACCTTCATTGTCATGATTCCCCAGTGTGTATGGATGGAAAGGAAGCAAGGTAGGGTCACCCAGGCCCCAGGAGGAGCAGGGCAAGTGGTGGTGGTGGGGGGAGCAATTGCCATGACTTACAACTGTTTACAGTCACGTGGGTTTTGCGTGTGGTTGGGAGGAAAGCTGAATGAAGAGGAGAGGAGCAAAGAGAAAAATGGAGAAACTGGCACTCTCATGGAAGGTACTGGGGGCGAAGGGTTGGGCCCTATGCCTGGACCGTTTCTACCAGCATCACTCAGATTTTCCTCCAGTTTTCGTGGTGCTGACAGGTCCACTGTTGTTAGAGCTCTCAGTGGAGCACCCCTCTTGTCTGGAGTTGGGATTCTAGGTGCCAGTACCCCTTAGGATATGGGTTGGGGCTGTTGACCCCTGAAATTGGTTCCAGGATGGAAGATAAAGTGTCTGCCATCCAAGGTTATAAAAGTGTTTTTAATATAAAAAATCCCAATCACCTCCAAACCGAAAAAAAAAAAAAACAACAACTCCCAAAAAACCCTACCCCAAAACCAAGGAAAAGCCCAAAGCACAAAGCAAAAGGAAAGAGGATGGTGCTATCAACTGGTAGGGATGTGAATACCTTCCTCTCTCAGTGTCTGATTCAAAAAGCCCTCATCTCCTGCTGATTTGGAAGGAGGCAGGGACATGGGGCCTCGCTTGGACAAGGGATCCCTCAGTAAAGATGACACTGTTAAGACTGGGGCTTCTTTTTCTCTCGCTCCTGAGCTGTGAGCTGCTGGGGCCAGGTCTGCAGGTTGTTGAGTTTGCATCTCCAGCACTGGCCCCGTGTACACACCAGAAGCATTTTATCCATGTGTGGGGGATCAAAGCGCTTTCAGAGTGGGAGTCCTTCTGGAACTGCCCTCCTAGTTTCTACTCAGGCTTCTGCTCTTGTGGTCATAATGTCATCTTAGGACATGGAGACAGGGCGGGTCGCATTGACTCCTGTCTGCATCCTCAGCATTTAGGAGGGAGGAAAGACTGAGCTGGGGCAAAGAAGAAAAGGCTGACAGAATTCCCCAAAACTCTTGCCAGGGCCAGAGGGTCACTTTCAGCTTACCAAGTCCAAAGACCTCATTTTACATTTGAGACAATTGTAGCCCAGAGGGGTACCTGAGTTTCATTTTCTTTGCCATGCTGGATGCAGCCTGGAGGGGCCATCCCTGACTCATTGGTCCCAGCCATCAGCTGCTTCTGCTGCTCAGGCTGCTCCTTGAGGACCAGCTTCTCAGAGGACATGCACAGCTTGGAGCCCAGGGAGGGTTTCAGCCGTGTGGGGCCAGAGCCAGCCGCGGGCAGCTCATCTTTGACAAAATGTGAGGGCTACTGTCAAGACCAAAGTACAGGGGGAAATGGAGGAGAACTCACTCCAGAAACTTTCTGCTTGGAAGAGCAAGCCCTGGACTGGGGAAAACAGCTCCCCAGGGTAGGTCTGAACTTCTTCCCTCTGATTATCTTCTCTGAGGGCTCGTCATTCTGCTGGAGCAACCCCTACCTGCTCCCACTCCCTGCCACCTGCCACAGCTTCTGTAGGTGGTACCAGGGACCACCTATAGGCAATACCAGAATGGGGAGCAAGGACTTCCCTTATGCATTGAGTGTGAATCCAGTGTTGGCATCTTCAGGGCCAATAGCTGGGCATGGGTGCCAAGAGAGGTGGCCTTGACCTCTGGGTAAAGGGGAACTTGGCTTTGTACATTATGAGGAACAAGAGCAGACAGTGGTCTGACCAGGGGAGTTTGGATTGGCCTTGCCCGTGGGCAAAAGCTCACTGCTCAGAGAGACCTTCCACCCCAGCAACCAGGAGGTGAAGAAGGAAGGCCTGGACCCCAAGTCAGTGGCTCTGAGGGGTTCTAACCCACTTCACTGAGTCAGGGGAGAGAAGTGGCACTGTTATCTCCCAAGGACAAGTCAGTTCACGGTCCCAGTGGGGCTCTGGGCAGCTGTTCTCTGGAAATGGCCAGGCCCTGCTGCACCAAACATGGGGGCCCTACCTCCCCCGGGGTGTGCAGCACGGCATGTGGGGAAGCTGGTTACAAATCAGTGGACTGAGAAACACCAGTGCTGCTCAGGGTGGAACGACACCCAGGCCCGAGGAGAAGGTCCTCTGATGCCTGAAGAGGAGCTCAGATGAGAACAAATGAAGAAATCTGGCTCCAAACACCAGTTGGATTCCTACGATATTGCATCAAGGATGTGGTGTTTCCAAATAGCCCTACCCCCAGCGTTCCTCCAAGTGAACCCCTTTTGATTGTGTCCTGAAATCATGGCTGAGCCCCCACGGTGAATGGCGCCCAGTTCTCCCCAAATGGAACCCTCTGAGTCACCTTTGACACCAACGCTATCAGTCTTGGTGCCGGTTCTCGCCTCCCACGCCCCTGGTGGTGACGTTTTCATGCGTTCAAGCACGCCTGCAGTCTCTGGATTAGTCCAGAACCGTGCTGCCACGCGGCCGGAACTTCTGCAGAGTTTTCCTAACTGGTCTCCCAGTGTCCAGCCTCCACCCTTCCAGTCCTTTCCATGAACCACTGACAGGTGATTCTCCTCAGACACGCTCAGGCGTGACTTCCCTGCTCACAGAAACCCTTGACAGCTTCCCATTGCCCACAGACTAAAGTCCAAACTCTTTAACCTGGTTTGAAAGTCAAGACCCTCCATTAGTAGCCCTGTCTCCACCCCTTGTGCTTTTTACAGACACCTTCCATCCCTGTCTGAACGTTTCCTCAGTTGCTTCTGAAGGCTTCAGGCCCATGCCCACCACCTCTTCCCTCCTCGCAGAGCTCTCCCCATTGAGAGAATCTAACCCCACTCAGGATCCAGCTTACAACCCCCTCTCCCCTAGCGACTCCCCTTCCTGGACTCCTCAGGCAGCTTACGAGCTGATTTCCTTCTGCTACCTATGTTTGTATGTCTTTCTCTCCAAAGACACTGTAAATTCCTTGAGGACCTGGATTGCGTTTTTCAGACCTCTGAATGCTCGGCCTTGAACAGAGGTGGAGCTGGCGCGTGCTGCTGGTGTGTGGACTTAAGATTTTCCTATGACCCGCAGGAAGCGTGTTTAAGGGCATTAAGATGTTCTATCGGACAGATTCATTTACTCAAGTCTGGGCTGAAAGAAACCTGGGCTGAGATGAAATGAGTGGGGGAGAAACAAAGGGAGGCCCGAGAGTTAGGGAGAGGGCTCCTTGGAGACAGGAAAATCACCCAAACCCAGCGCAGGGAATTCCAGTGCCGCCCCAGCCCCAGTGGCCCAAGTGGAAAACGTGGACGCTTTCCAGAGAGCTAAGAGCTTCCTGGACGTGTGTAGGGGCTGCAAGACCTGGTTGGGGGTCAGTGGGGAAGCTGGTGGGGCCGGAAGCAGTGTAAGGAGCACCCCGAATGCCATCCTCTTAGCTGGAATGAGCCTCACTGACCAACTGAGAGCGCGGGTGGCGTGGGCAGCGAAGGGCTCTTCCCTCCCCCACCCTGTGCGCTCTGGGGGGGTGAAGGTACGGGGAGGGCTGCAGACCCAGCAGATCCCCTCTGTTAAGTGATTCCCAGGGTCTCACCCTCTTCTCGCTGGAAACGTAATGCCGTTTCAGATGTCCTCAATCCCCAGCCATCTGGGGCTGTGCTAGACAAAGTGCTTTTAGGGAGGAGAAAAGTGGTGTGGGCCTGGGCAGGGGGACGGTGGGCAAAGCCTGGTGCCCCAGCCGCTGTGGGCCATTGTGTCAACCAGCCATTGTCCTGGGGAGGGGGCAGAGCCAACTTTATCCTTCCTGATGCACCCAGGAGCAGGACCTCCCTCCTCCATGTGCCTACAGCCCCCTGACCATCTCCTTCCCATCAGAGCTGCAGCGGGTGCCCCACCTTGGCTCAGCTCGGACCCCTTTCTCCCGCATCTTGTAAGCAAGAGGAAGAGAGCACTGGTGGGCAGGGAGGATCAGGAACAAGATTGAAGGGAGACAGCCACGGAGAGGGATGTGGGCTGAGCCCGGCCCATGCCTGTGTCCAGCCTGCCCTCCAGGAGCCTTTGCCAGGGGACAGAAATTCCCTAATGCCGTGGAGCAGCCAGGCTCCTTCAAGCCTCCCCGGGGAGATGCGGGGGGTGGAGCAGGGCCCCTTGGATCAGTTCAGATGTTTAAGTTTTCTCTGTATCTCTTGAGAATAAAAGCCTGTTAGGATACAAGGCCAAATAACACACATCCGCTCTCTCATACAGCAGTGTTTTTTTGTGCTGTGGGCCGCAAACCATTAGTGGGTTGTGAAATCAATTTAGTGGTTTACAGCCAGCATTTTTAAACAACAGACTTAAAAAAAACCAACCAAAAAAAGAGATAAAACCTCAGTGAATCACAGAAAGGCTGAGTTTTTGTTTTTTCTTTTTCCAATGATATGTCTCTCTATCCATACTACACCTATTCCTATACCTTTACCTATATCTATATGTCTGGACTTGGCAGAGAGGAAACATTCTTTCTTATGTAGGTTTATGGTCAAGGAAGTTTCAGGACATTGGTCTTCCTGAACTAGAGCATTAACACTGGAGTGGCTTGCAGAGACCAGTGCCAGGTAGGGAAAAGCTAGAACTGAGACACAGGGCCTCTTGCAGCCTCTTGGGGCTGATGGGCCTTTGGGGCCCTTCCTGGAGTTAGGTGACTGCCTGGTTGAGCCCTGTCTTTCCTTGCAGAAGGACCTGCTGGGAAGAAGCTGTTATGGGAAGCTCCCTTTAGAGAACTCTAAAGTTCATCTCTAGTTGAACCTCAGTGGAGGCTGACATACGCAGACTGGAAAAAGAGAGCCTGGTAGAACTTGGAGGAACTGGATAATGGGGCGACAGAATGGGGAAAACAGGGATTTGTCTAGAAATGGCAGGGGTCTTCCAGGCTGTGCCAAATATTTGAGCCAATCCTTATTGAGGGGATGGGCAGGACAAGTGCTCGTCTTCGCTGACACATGAAATTCATGATCCCTTGGAAGAGTTTGGAGGTGCCAATGTTAGGGAACTTCTTCCTGGCAGATCAGGCTTGAAGTGCCCACCTGGGAGACCCATGGGGAAGAGCACAAAGGGTGTCTGGAGAGGGGGCAGGCCCTTGGTAGCTACAAATCGCTTCAGAGAAAGATAATTTTGATGGTTCATTGTAGAAACATGTCACAGATGACTGAGGACTAGAGAATAGGGTATAGTAAGTAGAGTGAGGAAAGGGAGAGAATATGAATTTGTATGTCGAGTCATATGATGCTCTCGTGTGGTTTCTGGTGGTGACGACACTTGGCCAGGAGGGTATACTGGGCAAGGCGTTCCTCAATCAGGGTGGTGGGAATGCTACGTAGAGCGACGGCATGTTTTATAAGGAAGAAAAATAGTGTTTGACACATTAGCTTCATTACACTACGTGTTTAGTGTAGAGGAATAACTTTACTAAAGACTTCAGAATTATTTGTGCTTGTTAACCACTTTGGAAATTGGGAAGAGAGTAGTTGAAAGATGCCTGTCCCCACGGTGTGGGCAGCATGCAGAAATGCCAGAAATCGGTATTCTAGTGTTCAATGGAAGGCCCAGCTTTTGAAGCTCAAAATGTTCATTGTTCTTTGCTTCTTTCAAAATCCCTTTTACCTGGCCCCTGATACAGAACCTTCCCCCATTTCCTTTTCCCTCCTGACATCTCCCCTGATTCCAGGGTTGCCATCACCCTGGCATTCAAAACACCCATGAAGAGGATAGAAAAGTAACTGGACAAAGAGAAGGGATGATTTCAGTGTCTGTTCATGTGAGATAGCGGAGGCCATCCGTAATGCCTTCATCTCATTGTCATTTTCATTGTCCATCATCTCGGAGTACACCCCTTAAGCGTCTGTGATGGCCATCCCTCACCCCCGGGGGGCATCTTTTACAACTACTTCCACCAGCATTTGTTGAGCCCATTTGTTGGCTGGCATGGCGGCCAGTGAGGGAATCCAAGAGAGATTGGGACCAGAGACTTTACCCTCTATGACACTCTAATCTTGTTGGGGGAAAGCATGGAAACAGAGCCATAGAATAGAGCCTTGTGTCATCTAGGACACTGAAAGGACAAACTCTCTGCTATGGGAATTTCACTGCTCCAGTCACTTAAATATGGGGTACACTTTAAAGATGAAACTTCTTTCCTTATTAATGAGGAAAAAAATTAATGAGGAGACCCCTCGAAGCACCCTCCTGGTTGATTCAACTTTTGCAGTGTGGGCCACTCAGTGGCTCTTTTTAAAATAAATTTTATTTTATACAGATGTGGGGCAAACAGGCCTGTCATCAGTTATTGGTAGTATGTACCCAGGATTCAACCAGGATTCCTAATCAATGGGTTAGGCTTGTAGTTCTCAAATTCTGGGCCAAGGTGCCCCGGGGAACTGCAGTAAACTCACAGGAGTGGCAAAGATTATTTTCAACTTGCCAAGTGGTCATAGTGTCATCTGTCAGACACCACTCTATTAGGTTGTTTGGACCTACATATGAATGGAAGTATTGGGGTTCTCTTTTAGCCTGGGGGCTATAAAAACTTTGAGACATTAAGGGCTCCATGAGCCCAGGATGCTTTGGGACCTTTTGGAATGCACTCTAATAGACATGGGATCATGCCTGCTCACAGACATCTCTTCTATGCATCTCCTGTTCGGTCTTGTCATCAGCGAGATCTTTTGAACTTGCTGTTGTGATTTTTGTAAAAAAAGTTGCAACATTCAGCATGACTTTATCCTGATTCACAATATTCACCTATAATTCAGCCCCTGTTCAGCTGCAGAGAAAAGTAGCCAAGACTCCCACCTTTTAGATTAAGGAAAAGCAGGTTCACTCAGTGGCTATAGCAGAAGCTGTGAGTTTTTGTCTTCGGGGCAGGCCCCCAAACTGGGACACAAGTTGGCAGAGTTTGACTCAGGGACCATCAGGTAACAGGTGCCCTCGCCTCCTCCTTCCTGACATTGCCTGCCCCTTGCTCACAGGTCCCAGCCCAGACCTCTGCTTCTTCTCACCCATTTTTCCCTGCAGACCCTGACGTGGCCTCTCCAGGCTCTGTGTCCCTCCCAGGGCTGTGAATTCTGCTCTCCTGGGGCCTCGCTTGACCGTTGCCTTCAACTGCCATCGGAATTTTCTCTCACTAAAATTCTTAGGGGTTGGTGTCCTGGTCCTGTGGCTAGGTGGACCAGATGGACCAGAGGACTGGGTCTAGACCTTTTGGGGGGAGACCCCATCAACTTATATTTGGGAAATGTCCAGTAAACATGTGATGAATCAAGTTAATAGTTTAATTCCCAACATGAATTTTCAGGGACAATCATGGCTGTGTAGGAGGCCCTCTTGTTCCTGCCTCGTCATTTTCCAAGGACTCTTCCTGACATAGTTGAAGGAAACCTTGAAGGGAGCCTTGGTAGGCCCAGGTGTGTGTGTGTGTGCAGCGCTTGGGCTTCCTCCTGCCCCTGGGCTGCCCAGTTCTTTGCTGTGACTCTTGTGTCCTTCAGGCTGGTGTCTAAATTCCAGCCTCCCCCAGAGGTAGGGTCATATGGGGATTTCTGTGCTGCCTCGAATCAACCTTTTCTTTTCTCACAGCTGGAGACTGAGGTGTCCACTCTTCCCGCATTCTGGGTCTCTGGCTGACAGTGGCTCTGCCTCCCTGGGCAGCTGGCTCTGCTGCCTCAGTGATTCCCAGACTGTGGAGCGGTAGTGGAGGCAGGGAGGTTGTGCGGGATGGAGCAGGGCTGGGAGGGGCTGGAGAAGCACCACCCCTGCCTGCCACCCCCAGGCCCCTCAGACCTTGTGGCCACTCAGTCCGTGTCAGCCCCAAGGGGGGCCTTTTAGAGGTGGAAAGAGGCCATGGTCATTTTCGTTTTGCTGAGTACCTTGAATAATAAAAAGGAAAAACTGAGAGAAGAAAAACGCCAAGAATCATTAACAAAAATTCTACGTGGCCTATTCCATTTGAAATGCTTAACAAATGAGTGGGTTTCTTTTTTGTTTTTGTTTTTTTTAATTAGAGAAGTTGTAGGTTTACAGAAAAATCCTGCAGGAAGTACAGAGTTCCCATATATGCCTATCATTATTAAGACTTTGCATTATTGTGGCACCTTTGTTAAAATTGATGAAACTATTATTGCAATTATACTATTGACTGTAGTCCATCATTTACTTAAGGTTCCCTGTGTTGTATCAGTCTATGGCTTTTAAAAAAATTTTATTCTAATAACATTTACACACCCTAAAATTTCCCCTTTGAACCACGTTCAAATATATAATTCAGTGCTGTTTATGATGTCTACAATGTTGTGCTACCAGCACCATCATCCATTACCAAAACTCTTCCATCATGCCAAACAGAAACTCTGTACCAATTAAGCATTAACTCCCCATTCCCTACCCCCACCCTGGCACCCACTAACCTGTATTCTAGTTTCTGACTCTATGAATTTGCTTCCTCTAATTATTTCATATCAATGAGATCACACCACCATGTTTTTCCTTTTGAGTGATTTTTAGCACACATAAAAATACAATGGCTGGGTAGAGCCTCATTTGGAGATAATATTCCATGCCTCCCTATGAGATCTTTTGTGGTTTGGTTCAGGATACGGTCCCTTCTGCTGTTCTGCTCTCCCAAGTGGGTCCAGGCACCTTCAAGAGTCTCCTGCCAACAACTGAGGGTCCCAATTTCCTGGTGGACCAAGGCCTGGCAGACCAACCCTGTGCCCTGGGAACACGAGGGCAGCCGTGGGCCAGCCTGGTCCTAGAGGCCTGGTGGGAGGGAGGGTAAGGATGGGACTCCTTGCTGAGAGCTGGGCTGGACAGAAGGCAGGCCCGCAGCTGAGCAGCCCTGCTGGAACACGGCACCCCTTCTTCCCCTCTGTCCCCTCCTTTTACAAAAAAGTCACAAAAAAGGCAAAGGAAACCCTCTGCATGGCTTCCATGGAGGCTGCACGACTTTCAGACCTAAGAAAGAGCTCCTCCCCACTGACTGAGCCAATGGTTTCTTTCTTTGATGTACCAGTGTTTTGTTCCCTGTATGATGTACCTGCAGAGGCCACACCTTGTGCTTGCTGAGAGCTCAAAATACAACACTGACTATTCGAAACATTCTGAACCAGGGGGGCTGATGCTGGAGCACTCTGCTTCAGCTGTGATGGAATCAACAGAATGGGGGGTGCCCAATTGGGAAAGTTTCAGAAGGAGGAGGAGGCTGAGCTGCTGGATCCTAGTGAGGAAAGGACAGAGAGGCCAGGACTGGGTTGTGAGAAATTTCAGGGGGGAGAGAAGGGGGAAAGGGCCCAGTTAGGCAAAGTCACAGAAGAGCAACATAGAGTAGAAAAATTGGGGGGTTGCGTATGGAGGATGCAAGTAGAAGGTAGGTTTGGAAAGGGGATGGTGGGGTGGGGCTCATCCTGCCCTGGATTTATCCTGTAGAGTCTGGGGAGCAGCTGGACAGTGATGGGTTCAGATGGGCATTCTGGATTGAGTTACAGTCTGTAGAGACCAGATCTAAGCAAGGTCAAGGTTAGGGGTAAGAGAGGAGGCCACTGCACTAGCCCAGAAGGGAGATGAACAACCTAAATGAGGGAGGGGAGGGAGGGCTGGTGTGGAAGAGGTAGGCAATTGAATGTGTGTGGGTGGCCCCTGGACTAGATGCCACCAACTAAGAAAGGAATGGTGTTGGGAGGTGGGGGTAATAAATGAGGTCTCTCATGGCCAGGCCAGGTTGTTGGACATCAGCACTCACATGGCTTCAATAATAAGCTTCAATAAAATAACCCAGGGAATGTGAGTGGGTGAGGAGATCTCTGGGGACAAGTGGATAAGGGGCAAGCAGGGGAACAAGATGGTGGAGGAGGTCAGGGTGGGAGGATTGGAGAGGCTGAAGGTGAATCCAAGAGAGCCAAGGAGTGATGCTGGGTGAGAAGAGGAGGGGCCCAGCATCTATCAGGAGGGTGGGTAGGCTGCCCTTCCTCCTCACTGTGTGCCTGGGGTGCTGCAATCTCTCCCTCTAGCCTGTGAGCTCCTCAGGGGCAGAACCCGGATCTTAAGGATTTTAGTCTCTTTACAGTGGCCATGCCATGTCTGACACAATAGGCACTAAATTAACCTTTGTTAAATCCATTTGACACAAGTGCTGCACAGAGGCCAGTAGGAGGAAGTCTGAGCACATCCGGTGGATTTGCAATGATGGGAGGAGGGGGATGTGGAGTGGGGAGGTGGCATTTGTCAAATCCGTTTGTAGGGGTGCAGGGAAAGGCAGATTTCAGGGGATGGAAGAGGCAGTTTTTTGGTGGAGTTGGGCAGGGTGGGGGTGAGGAAGTAGAAGACATCAAGTCTCTCTATCCCTAGAAATTCTTCCTAGATGGGAAGGAAATTTTAGGACTTGTGGTTGGAGCATTAAAAAAATAAAATAAAAAGAACTTTTAATACCTATTTTCTTTTTCAACATCACTGCCTGTTCATTTTAGAAAAATTAGAAAATGCATAATAAGAGTAAAATAGAAATCAGCTGTAATTCTGTCACTTAGAAATATGTACCATTAATGCCTTGGAGTAATTTTTTTCCAGACTTTTGTTTTAATTTTTAGTTGAAATGGTCCCACAGTACATCATCATTATTTTGCACCATCTCTGTCACTTAATATTTCTTGAACATCTTTCTGTCACTAACCTTCTAAAATATCCTTTAAAATTTTGTCTGTCTACCTATCTAACTAATATTTAATATTCTCATGGTTCAAAAAGCAACAGGTATGAAAGAGTATTCAGAGAAAAGTTGTCCTTTTCTTCCCTTCCTCTGGGTCACTCAGTTCCCCTCCCTGGAGGCAACCGGTATTATCTGACAACATCACATTTAGTGATTAGATCATATTCCATTGCATGGATGTTCTGAAAATGTATTTAAGTAACTTTCCATCTTGGATGGTTAGGTGTTATTTTGTTTTATTTTGCTATTGTACAAAATGCTGTGATGGATGTCATTCTAGCTAAATCTTTGCATACATAGACCCTATTTCTTAGAATAAATTTCTAGAAGCAGAATTTCCGGGTCAGAAGGTAGGACAAATAAAAAAAACAAGCCTTTTCAAGAGGATGGCACTGAAAGTGAAGAAGGAAACGCCTGCCCCTCCCAAAACCAAAGCCAAAGCCAAAGCCAAAGCCAAAGCTTTGAAGCCAAGAAGGCAGTACTGAAAGGCGTCCACAGCCACACAAAAAAAGACGATCCGCATGTCACCCACCTTCTGGCGGCCCAAAATGCTGTGTCTAGGGAGACAGCTCAAATATCCTCAGAAAAATGCCCCCAGGAGAAACAAGCTTGACCACTATGCCATCATCAAGTTCTCTCTGACCACTGAGTCAGCTGTGAGGAAGGTTGAAGACAACAAACCACTTGTGTTCATTATGGATGTCAAGGCCAACAAGCACCAGATCAAGCAAGTTGCGAAGAAGCTCTATGACATTGATGTAGCCAAGGTCAACACCCTGGTCAGACCTGATAGAGATAAGAAGGCACATGTTCTACTGGCTCCTTACTATGATGCTTTGGATATTGCCAACAAAATTGGGATCATCTAAACTGAGTCCAGCTGGCTAATTCTAAATATATAAGTTTATTGACTATAAAAAAAAAACCAAGATTTTATCTCCAAGAAAATTTGTGTCCATCGACTTAGTGAGATGGAAATTCATGCGAGTGCCTCTAGCCCTCATTGTGAATTGCATTTCTGGGGTCAAGAATGGAGTACAGGTGTTCAAGCCATGGCATGATGAGGCTGCACTGTCAGTGAATGCAAAATCTGAGCATAGAACCCAGCAACGCTTTCCTTTGTCATTTTCAGAAAGTCTCGGGCAAGATGGGAGGGCCCCAGGCCATGAGAGGAACGAGGCCATGAAAGAACCGGAATCTGTGAGCACAGTCCAGCGACAATGAGCACATAGATTTTTTGTTTTCCCTTTTATAAGAGACAATCCTGTGGGTTATTTTCCCAACAGGTTTAGGATGCTCTGGGAGGGGTTCTGAGGGGAAGGGAGTGAGTGTTCTTGGCTGAACAAAATCCACCCCCCCGGCTCGCCCCCCGACTTTGTCCCAAGCACAGGCTTTGTGTCCTTGTGCCCTCTGACGTAGGCTGCGTGATCCGTACATTGATGGTGGAATGGAGGCTAAGGCCTGCTGGCACCGTGCTCCTGGTTTAGACGGGAGGCAAAGGGTCACCAGGGAAGTCTGCTGCTCCCTTATTCATAAATCCTGGATTTTGCAAAGTTGGCACTGGAGGGTGAAACTTGAGGTCAGGAGAGACAATTGGACCTGGAGGCCAGGATTTTCCCTCCACAGTCACCCTCCCTTTGGGACTCTCTTGAAAACTCCTGCTTCCCCCAAAGGGGAACTGCTCTTTGGTTTTCTGGCCCAATTGTAGACACTGGAGTATTCTCTAGACTATTTAGAGAGTGTTTTCCTAAAGAATGAAGGGCAACAAAATAAATAAGATAATTTGGTTTACAACATGTAGTTACTCGATCTTTGCTTTTATTTTTTTTATTTTTTATTTTTTTGTTTTGAAAAATTTATTTTTATTGTCTTTTATTAAAAGATAAATAGATGACACAATATGTTACATTAAAAAACATAAGAGGTTCCCATATACCCCACTCGGGCCCCCCCTCCACTCCTCCCACATCAACATCCCCTTTCATCAATGAGGCACATTCACTGCATTTGGTGAATATACCCTGGAGCACTGTTACGCTGCAAAAATATGGAACGCTTCACGAATTTGCGTGTCATCCTTGCGCAGGGGCCATGCTAATCTTCTCTGTATCGTTCCAATTTTAGTATATGTGCTGCCGAAGCGAGCACTCGATCTTTGCTTTTAGTCTGACCCCAAGTTTGGGGAGGGAGGGCACATTTTAACTCCTATCCCCAGGAACACCTTCACGGACCATAAAGTCCAAGAGTGAAATGGGAGTTTCCTCTTCTTTTCTGCATTTGGAGACATATCTTCCTGTATACCTCACCTGCTTCCCAGTTATTAGTTCTCACTGACTGTTCTATTCAAGTATTATCCAGCCCCCTGCCCTGCTGCCAGGCCTTACTTTTGTCTTGGGTATGTCATTTCCAGAGCATGAACTCCAACCAAATTCCTTGCTGGTCTCTCTGCCATCAGACCTCTGCCTTTGCCAGTCATTGCACAGCCCTTGTTAGAATGATTCTTCTCAAACCATGCTTAGTAGGAGCACCTCACCTTTGCTCCCCAACCCCTCCATGGCTCCCCATTGCCAACAGAATAAAGTCCTATCTCTTTAGCTCAGCTTTCAGAAGACTCACACAGTCTGGTGCCACTGACCTTGTTCACATTCTCTTTCTCTGTTCTTCTGTAAACAGTCCCAATCACCTTAGAAAGGCCTCCTACCTTGTCCCTGAGCATGTTGTTGGTGCTTTCGTGTCCTGCTGCCATCTCTGTCCTCCTTGAACACCCACATTATATCATATCTTTTCTCTCTCTTGGAAAGATTTCCAGCCACCCTGGGTCAGAAGGTTTGTCTCTGCTCACCAACTGAATCTTCCCCATACTATACACTACCTGGAACATCCTTCTAAACTGGAATTGAAATGTTACATGAGGATGAACCTGCATCTTATATTTCATTGGAACCTTGGGTTTGGAAATGGGTTTTTGAATCATGTGGCTTCATGGTAAATATTGTGGATGCTGCTGCTGGTGTGAGCCATGCTAGGGGGTTGATTTATATCTATAGTAATTAGGACTGTCACATTTGAATGGATTCACTGAACCATGCCTGCATCTCCACAATGTCTAAAGGGAATGAAGAGCCCTGCACTGAGATGAAATGAGGAATGGGAGGGAAGGAGAAGGGCGTTGCTGCCTCACAGTCAAGGGCAATGGGCTTTCAAGGGAAGAGAGAACTGGCAGAATGACTGCAGGAGAAGTGGGTCCTCAAGACTGGACACGGAGGGTCATTGAGCTCAGTGGGAAAACTTGTAATGATATCCTGGGAAGGTTCCAGTGTCCCACTCATCCTTGATGGACAGATGACAAACAACCTGGCTGGCAGGGGGTAAGGGCAGGGAAGGAAGTTAAAGAAGAGACACATAGTGCAATGAATAGGGTAGATATCAACAACTTTCCACTACCAGCATAGTAGATGTGCTGCAAACTTGAAAGTAACGGAAGGTTCTATTGTGATGATTGCTACTTGTGTCTCCTAGTGGCAATGGTGACCATTGGCTACTGACTCTTCAAATTGTCTTCTACCACATTCTCTTTCTATGGGAGATACACAAGGAACTTTTACTTCATCTGAAAGCAGGTTTCCGTTAAACTTTCTTGCCTCACATACACTGTCCTTACTCTCTGATTATGCCTCTGATGCATCAGGAGCCCAAAGGACTGCCCTTTGGACCAAGAAGTGGTCTACGCAAAAGAGAGCTATAAAGAATCAGGGGTGAGAAATCTGGGCAGCTGTGCTAGGTTTGGGATCCAGGCCGAGCCCACCAGCCTGTTACATCGGAGGTTTCAGATAGCAGGACAAGTTTTAATGTCAAAATCTTTGATGACCCTTTCTTGCTGGGTCTTGGCAATACTCCTTCATGTAGTAGGTTTAGGAGCTCAGGCTAATGAAAGCACCAAGAGAAGATCTTCTATCTCAGTAGCTCTGATCCTTGCCAGTTTGATTCATAACTTTATATGCAGTTTCCACCAGGTTGGAGTCAGAAAATATCCATCTTATGGTCAAGACAGGCAATTCTTGATCCCATTAAAAAATTGTCATTTCCCAGACATTCCATCTAAAATGTATGTAGGCTGGTTTGCTTCCTGACAAATTGACAGTTTTGCCATTTTGGTCAATATTCCTCACTTGAGGAGGGATATAGTCAAATCTTCTTAATTAGTAAGTCTTCTGTGTAACAAGGTTATTTTTAGGTCTTAGTGGCAATTCTCAAGTTCAAGAAAAAGATATAAAAAACAACTCAAGTTTGGGTTTGTACTATCCACCTACATAAAGAATATATCTGAGTTTGAAATGTAGTTTTGAGAATCAGAAGGGGAGAAAAGACATGAGACAAAGGATGCATTGTCCATCATTCTGATGTTGAGCAGTGATTACGCTTTCTGTTCCTAGAATTTTCCATCCACCTCTAACAAAAGAAAAGTACAAAGAAAATTGAACATCAAGGAAAATATGAAAAGAGCTTTACCAATGGCTGGGACTCAGAATTAGGCTCCATACCATTGCTCCCAAGCTTAAGGGGTTGAAATAAATGTCGCTGATTAATAGCACTCTTTTTGCCATTTGCTGTTTCCATAGAGGGAGGCTGAGTGAATCTAACTCTAGTCTAACTTCTGAAACATCAAGGACTCTAGATAGTTGTTTCTGTGTTTCTTTTTTCCAACTAGACAGTGAATTCCTTGAGGGAAAGGATGATGTCCATGTGGCTTTGTATCTCCAGGAACCAACTCAGTAACTGGTGCACAAGAATAGTCTGATAAATTTTTTGTCTGACTGATGGGGTAGTTTAAAAACATCAGGGTCCTCTGGAATATAGGGCGTTATGCCCCTGTTTTCCTTGAGCTCTAAAGAAAATATCAATATTTGATGTAAGGTTGGACGGGGATTGGGATTCTGACTCCACAGAAGTGCTGGTCCCTGGGGCCCCATAACTTAAAGACAGGGGAAATGGAGCACAAGGGACAAGGGTGAAGTTGATGGGAAACTGGTGTGGATGTCAGGGCTGGAGGGTGTGCTCTTTCCTGTGGCCGCTGTAACAAATTACCTCAAATGTAGTGGCTAAGACCAGCACAGGCTTATTATCTTACAGTTCTGGAGGTTGGAAGTCCAAAATGGGTCTCACTGGGCTAAAATCAGGTTGTTAGCAGAGCTGCATTCCTTCTGGAGGCTCTAGGGGAGAACTCATTCCCTTGCCTTTTCCAATTTTTAGAGGCCACCTGCATTCTTTGGCTCCTGCCCCCTTCCTTGATCCTCAAAGCCAGCAGAATAGGACCTCCAAATCTCTCTTTAACTCTGACATGGACCCTCTTGCCCCCTCTCTTTCACGTATAAGGGCCCTTGTGATTCCATTGGGTAATCCAGGATCATCTCTCCATTTCAAGGTTAACTGATTAGAAAATTCCCCCCTGCCACATAACATAACATAGTCACAGGTTCTGGGATTAGGATATGGACTTTTTCTGGAAGGCCATTAGTCTGCCTACTGTAGGCAGGTCACTTGGAGATCACCGAGTACAGCATCCTGCTTCTACATTTGAGAAAACGGGCTCAGAGAATTTATGTGAATTCCAACTGTTTTCTGCTTGGGAGGGAACACGTCCTTTGCGCCATGATCATCTGTACTCAGAGCCTTGAGCAGAACTTACTGGGAGGCACGTGGTTGCTTCCTCCTCCAGTTCTCCCTTCTACACCTGTGCCTTATCCTTTTCTCACCCCTGCAGAGGAGAAGCCGAGGGGTGTGTGGGGAGGGTAGACCTTACCACATTCAGACCGAAGGGAGAGTGCCCCTACCTGGGTGCAGAGAATGGACTTGACCCATCCATAAGAAACTTGTCACTGGAGGGAAAACATGAGCTCTTAGAAGTGCAACTTCCAGGTTCCTGGTTGGGGATGCTGAGCTCAGTGACCAGGGGCCTCACAAGTCTAAGTCTGGGATTTCTCCTCTAGACAGTCCACAAAGTGAAATTAGAGAGGGAGCTCCAACTGTCTGGTTCACGGCTAACAGTGATGTTTGCTGACTGGGCAGCTGCTGTGGGTTTCTTAGTCTGGAGTCCCTGCAGTGTGGGTGGGGGCCTGGCTGGGCTCTGGCAAGAGAGGTTTTAGCTGCTGGGTGTCCTATGAGGAGCTTTTGGTGATTCTGGTATCAGAGCCCAGGTTTAAGGCAGACCTGGTCCAGTAGGCCCAAAAGTGATCTGCTGTCAAGGTCAAGGCCAGAGGAGAAGACACAGGAGGACTTACTGCGTGAGACTTTGACTTGGAAAGAATCAAACCATGATCTGAGGATGCAGATGCCTGGGATGGGGTGTGGGGTGCTGGGTCTCATCCATAAAGTGACTTCCTTCCAAGTCACTTCATTCTGCACAGCCACCCAGCCCATCATCCTTGCCACTGTGCCTAGAGCTGGAGGCCAAGCTTGGCCTCTGGCCAAGGAAGGACTGACACAAGTGCTCAGGACTCTGCTTGGGAAATGAATTCCTCATAACTCTAAGAAGCAGTCTGTCTTCAGACATGTCTCCAGAGCCATGAACTCTGGAGGAGGCTGACTCAGCTCTGCAAAGCACAAGGGTTGCTGGCACATGGTTGGGTCACAGAAAAGTCACCTCAGTCTAGTCGTATAGAGTTTCCCTTCATCCCTAGCAACCAATGGTGATGAAAAGACCCGACCCTGGGAGGAAACGATGCAAAGCCCAGTGAGGAGTCTGCTGTTCAGGTGAGAACCCAGGCCCTCTAGCTGAGAGCCTGGGGGAATTGACGATCACCAGGTGTCAAGTTATTTTTCTACTAAGATAATGTATTACTGGCCAATGCCAAATGATGTGTGAGTGAGACAGAGCTCAAGACCCTGAAAGGGCAAAGGGACCCCTGTAGGAAAATTTGTGTGGATAAAATTGGGGAGGAACCTGGTGAAATTGCCCAGGGATTTAACTGAGGCTGAGGACCATTGTTCAGGCAGTGGTGGGGTTGATGGAGGAGGGTTTCTGGGGTGGGCATGGGCCCTTGTGGACTGATGAGCAACTCGACCTTGTGCCAAGTTTGCATTTCTTGGAGGGACTATGGTGGCTTGCATGGGTTATTGCAAAAAGGGTGAAGAGAAGACTGGGTTTTGAATGCTAAATGTACTGCAGACCCTGGAGTGTGAGCACGGAGATCCCCCAAAGGGCCATAGAGGGGTTCAGGCATTTCTGGTAGCTGGGGTGGGACTGGCTCAGAAATCCCAATGGTCAGAATTGCATTATGTGTGGCTCAGTGGAAACTAAGAATTTATGAAGAATTGAATCCATTTCTACAATTTCTGTTCCAAACCATCAGTTAGGTTTCTGTTTTTAACCCACTTAGCACAGGAATTTGATAACGGCTGTTAGGTAATGTGGTTGAAAATCTGGTATAAGACCATCTGAATTATTTAAAAATAATGTAATGTATCTATTTGGCTATTCTATTTCATTATGATTTGTCAAAGTCTCATAAAATAGCCATCAGTAATATTACCTGTTACTGCTTTAAACCTGTGATTTAACCTAGGAAATAAAGCCATCGTTGCTATATCTAGTTTTTTCAGTTAAGAGCCACATATGTAGAAAGCAATAGAGGGCAGTTCAGGACAGACTATGGAGACCCACTACCTGGTTTGGTTCTCTTCTTTACCCTAAGTATGACCCTGAGCAAGCTCCCTAGCCTTTCTCTCCTGCAGTTTCCTCGTCTGTAGAATGGGAATAAAAAATAGTCTCTTGTTCATAAGGTTATTATGAGGATTAGATGAGTTAATAGATGTGAAATATGTTTGTCATGTACCAAGGATTAAATGTTAGCTATTATTATCTCATTATATTTCAATTCTTTAAAAACATGTATTTCCTTTATGTGGGTTTTATAGTGTTTTTTTTTGGAGGAGAATTTAGTTCTTCCTTTTCCTGTCCTGAAAACATGCCCAGGAAACAAGATGGTATATGGTTTGGGACAGATGATTCTGGAAAGATGTTAGGGATAGCACATGGGAATATACTCTTCTAGTAACATCAATCTGTACTCAGCATTAAGCCCTGAACCCTTGATAACAGCATGGGCTCTGTAAATGGTTGACACATACATTTATTATATTCAATAAATTATTTTTGGTTGTTTCTAGGTCCAGAGTCCAGGAAAATGTCATTGGAATGTACTGTGAATGGAGATCCCACAGTGCCCCTCCCTCTAGTATTCTGGTATCTTCCGAACTAGGAAGGTGGTATTAAAGAAATAATAAAGATTTTAAAGCTGCAAATTGTTTTCTGTTTCTTTCAAAATCCTCTTCACATCCTCTCTGGTAGAGACCCTCCTACTTTCTTATCAACCTTGCATGGTGTAGTGGGAAGGAAGTCAAAACCTCCTAGCTGTGTGATTTTGGCCAAGACACTTGGTATCTGTTAAAAGGTAGGTAATAAGAATTTTTATCCAGCTCACTGTTTATTTCTTCCAATCAAATGGAAAGAGTGCAAAAATGTTTTGAAAGGAAGGCATGAAAAGTGACAAATTGGTCTCCATGATAAACAGATCTTGACATCACATATCCTAGAAGTTAAAACCTCAACTACCAATGCTCTTATTCCTCTGGAAAATACTGTGTTGTGCTTATACATCTTGAACATTTTACTGGGCAAATACTGTGATGCTGGAGGGCTTATAATTAACGAGGAGCCTCTCATTTATGGGGGGTGTTTGATAGATTGGCACCTAGCAACTCATTACATCTTCATAGGGATCCCGTGAGAAAGGCTGAGTGCCCAGGATGGAGCCAACCATCCTCAAGTTCCATTTCCCCAGCCCTCTACCCAGAATGCTCCTTGGAGTGGACGGGGTATCCAGCCCTTGAAGGCTAGAGGTGGGATGACCTTAGGTTCCTGCTCAAAACCTTTGCCATGAGCCCAGTCTGGCCCAAGATCTCTCTCCCTGAGTCTAATGACCTGGGGGACACCAGGAGTGACAGATCTGATTAATTCTCCTCATTGTGGGAAACCTAGCCTCTGCTTCTCCACCATCTCAGGTGGGATGTGGGCTAGTAGCAGGGAAGGGACTGTGGTTGCAGCAAATCCTACCCACCTCTCAAACTCCAGGGTTACATTGGAGAGAGGCCAAAGGAAGGATATAGAACTGCCTGGCAGTTTTGCTTTCTTTCATTTATTACTTTTTTCCATTGAGAAAGGGATAAATTTTGAGAGAGGACAAGGAAGGCTGGAAAAGGAAAGGTTTATTTTAAAAGAGACTAGGGGAAAGCAGATGTGACTCAAGTGATAAGGCCTCTGCCTACCATATGGGAGGACCCAGGTTTGATCCCTGGGACCTCCTGGTGAAAAAGAAAGAAAAGTGTGCCTGCATGGTGAGCCAATGCCCACGTGGTGAGCCGAATGCCCACGTGAATGCCTGTACAGTGAGCCAGTGCCGTGCAAGTGAGTCATGCAGCAAGATGATGAGGCAACAAAAGAGAGCAAGGGGAAAGTCACAGTGAAGCACAGCAGAGACCAGGAACTGAGGTGGAGCAATTGACAGAGAACCTCTCTCCACATCAGAGGTCCCCAGGATTGAATCCCTCTGAATCCTAGAGGAGAAAGACGAGAAGAGAAGACCAAAAGAGAAAAGATACAGAAGATCATACAGCGAATGGACACAAACAGCAAAACATAGCAGGGTGGGGGCGGGGAAAAATAAATCTTTAAAATAAATAGGGAAGTGGATTTGGCCCAATGGATAGGGCATCCGCCTACCACATGGGATTCAGACCTGGGGCCTCCTGACCCGTGTGATGAGCTGGCCCATGCGCAGCGCTGATGTGCGCAAGGAGTGCCATGCCACGCAAGGGTGTCCCCTACGTAGGGGAGCCCCACACCCAAGGAGTGCGCCCTGTAAGAGCTGCCCAGCATGAAAAAAGTACAGCCTGCCCAGGAATGGTGCCACACACACGGAGAGCGGACACAGCAAGATGATGCAACAAAAAGAGGCACAGATTCCGGGTGCCACTGACAAGAGTACAAGCAGACACAGAAGAACACACAGCAAATGGACACAGAGAGCAGATGACGCCGGGGGGGAGGAAGGGGAGAGAAATAAATAAAAAATAAATCTTAAAAAAAAAAATAAAGGCGACTAGGGTGGAATCAGAGAGGTCCACCTAAGTGACAGCTCATTAAGAAAACACCACACTTTTGGGGGTAATAGTGGCTATTGTTTTATTGTTTTTGAGTGCTTATTAGCTCCTTGGCACCATACACAGGTTGGGTACGGATTTCTCAAGTCGTCTCACCACCCGCCATCATGTACATGCAATACTGTCCATAGCTCGACTTCTATCCAGAGCCCCCATTTCATCCAATAGTAGAAACTTAAGTCAAGGCAGTTCAGCCCTTCTGGGTTTCCTTGGCATCCTCGGAACTTGTCAACTTTTTTCCTTTAATCTACCCACCTCCTTTCCCCAGGAATTTGCCTTCTAATATCTGGGGGCCTTAACAGGGTGCGGGTGGAGGGAAGGGGAGAATGGTGGCAGCACTGGATTTGGGAGTTAGTTTGTGCGGATGCCGATCCTGAGGATTTTGCAGGCCTGAGCTTCCTCCACCATCCTCAGCTTCTCGCCCCTGAACCACTGAGGCTGCCGGCTCGGTGGCCTGTTTTGGGCCCTGGGCATTTTTGCTTTGGGCTGCCTTCTCCAGCCGCCCGGGCCAGTTCCCGGGCGGGCCTTGTTGCTTTCCTGAGTCCTCCTGAGCCAATTCCCGCGTCAGGGGACGTGCTGCAGCACCAGCTGCCTCGCCTTCTTCTCAGCAGCCTGCCCTGCCCTGGCAGCACCATCCTCCCACTGGTGTAGACATGGTAGACAGGAATAGGAAACCTTCAGCACATCGTCTTCCAACCCTCCTTTGATGCCAGGACTTGGCTTTTCACTTCTCCCCGGAGAGCATGCTTTGTTCCTTTGCACTTCATCTTCACCAGCTCGGCCCCGAGGGCCATGAGTGGACACTGCTGGGGGAAGCCTGGTGGTAGTTTAGCTGCAAGGATGAACCTTTCAAAGTCTTATCACACATCCTCACTGCCTCGACATAGTAAGCACTTGCCGTGTCCCCATCGTACAGAGGGACATTGCTTGTCTTATACCGCGAGGTAGTCAAGGGCAGAGCTGGGGTTCAGCCCTAGGACTGTTTCCCCTCCGATGCTCCTGGTGTGTCCACCTGCCAAGACCCAATGGCTAAAATGGACGTATTAGTAGGTGTACATTCTCATTTCAGGGCATGATTGCAGCGCCTCGAGCTTTTCCTCATTTTTTTCAGAGCCTTTTAAAAAGTAATCGTAATGATTAAAATAAAAAAAAGCAATTCTCTAGACTTCCTTAGGAATGTTTTCCACATGTCACAAAGAATCTGGAAGTCTCCAGAAGTTGCACCCTCTGATTAAATCCATTTTTTTCCCTAAAGCGGCAGAGCTCAGGTCAATAAATGATTTCTTACCCAATTCTGTTGTGTTGCGATTTGATTACTAATTTCCATAATATCGTTTCTCACTCTTCAATCGCGTTGTTGGTTTATTATAAGTTTAACAGACCTCCGCTAGCTGGACTTGGAAACTTACCACAATTGGTTGCATTACTTCTTTGAGAAAATGTGGTTTGAGTTCCTCACCCCACATATGCATTTAGTATTCAATTTAGAATTTTTTTTTTAAAGATTTATTTTTATTTATTTCTCTCCCCATCCCCCTGTTGTCTGCTCTCTGTGTCCATTTGCTGTGTGTTCTTCTGCGTCCACTTGCATTATCAGGTGGCACTGGGAAACTGAGTCTTTTTTTTTGTTGCGTCATCTTGCTGTGTCAGCTCTCCGTATGTGGTACCACTGCCGGGTGGGCTGCACTTTTTTTCACATGGGGCGGCTCTCCTTGTGGGGTGCACTCCTTGCGCTTGGCACCTGCTAGGGGTGCCCCTGAGTGGCATGGCACTCCTTGCGCGTGGCAGCTCTGCGCATGGGTCAACTTACCACACTGGTGAGGAGGACCTGGGTTTGAACCCTGGACCCTCCATATGGTAGGTGGATGCTCTATCAGTTGAGCCACATCCACTTCCCTCAATTTAGAATTGAATTTAAAATTCAGTCTGTTTTTTGATGGAAAACTTCCATTCTGATATTAAACTTCTGAAAATGTTTGCTCTGGCATGCCGTTTGATAAAATGTGGTCTTTCATTATTTTACCTAAGGGTTTTTAGTTCCTGCAATAGTGTGCACCACTGAAAATACAGGTGTAAAGCTTAAGTAGCAGGATGGATTATTCAGAAAAGCAGACTAAGAGGAATTGGCATCTTTTCCCATCCTTATCCTGGGAAACAGAGGCTGGTATTGGGCTTCTTTAGCTTGTTAAATTAATGTCTATTTGCCTTTTCTAAGATTTCTCTGTCACTGCGTCCTGACATGTGTGTGATAGGAGAGCCAAAGGGCTTGGATGAAACCGGGTCCTTTAGTGGCAGGCAGGCTAAGTCCCCTTCAGCAAGTGGACAGGCCAAGCAGCAGACTGCTTTGTCCTGAAGTCCTTGATGGAATTAGGGCTGAGGCCCCCAGGGGTCAGGGATGGCAAGAAAAGCTCGAAACAGGCTTGATGGACATGGTGCAAGTGTAAAGACAGTCTGCATCTTCCTTCAAGCTTGGGGAAAGAGATCGAGTCTACATTGTGAGACCCATGCCCACTGGCACGCAGATTCGTGGTTTGGGCCAACTTCAGCCACCTAGCTGAGAAATTAAGGCCAGTTTGGGATTTCCCAGCCTCCTCCAACATTCCAGGGGGACTGAATACAGTCGATGGACATAAGTCACTGAATTCTTCCTTTCCCCTGTCCCAAATTGGGCAGCGTGGACATTGCCAATACACTGCCCATATGCCCTGGAGTGCCTCTAGACTGTTTCCATGCAACCTGTCCATCCCTTCTGTGGCTTTGGTGTGCCTGAGAGTTTACATTTCTGCTCCCAGCCCATGAGCTGACCTGACCTGCTCATCCCATTGTTTTGTTTTATATTAGTCAGGGGGTTAACATTTAATAGAAATACAACCAGCACAGAAAAACTCAAAATTATACATGCATCGAAACCAGAATGCCAGATGTTTGGTATGAAGTGCAGAATTATTGGCCCTTTGGCTCAGTCCCTAAATAAAAACCAATAAAGGTGATGAATCAAGAGAAAGAGGGAAACGGACTTTGGCCCAGTGGTTAGGGCGTCCGTCTACCATATGGGAGGTCCGCGGTTCAAACCCCGGGCCTCCTTGACCCGTGTGGAGCTGGCCCATGCGCAGCGCTGATGCGTGCAAGGAGTGCCGGGTCATGCAAGGGTGTCCCCCGCGTGGGGGAGCCCCACACGCAAGGAGTGCGCCCGTGAGGAAAGCCGCCCAGTGTGAAAAGAAAGAGCAGCCTGCCCAGGAATGGCGCCGCCCACACTTCCCGTGCCGCTGACGACAACAGAAGTGGACAAAGAAAGAAGACGCAGCAAATAGACACCAAGAACAGACAACCAGGGGAGGGGGGGAAATTAAATAAATAAATAAATCTTTAAAAAAAAAAAAAAAAAAAGAGAAAGAGAAACAAAGAGTCATGCTAAACAATGGGAGAAGAGGAAGGTTTTGTGTGTGTGCATGTGTGTGCATGATGCAGGGAAGGGCCAAGGTAGGTTGTGAGGTCAGTGGAGACCTTGGGCTGGGAAGATCCCAGTCAATGGTGAGAGCCCAGCTCCTTTTCCTTCTCTTGGGTCAACTCAGATATGTGACAAATACTCCAGAATTCCCCTATAGGAGCAGCTGGAAAGCCTGGGCTTTGCCTAAAACTGCACACTTGCTTGGCTTCTTCCCCATCTTTGCCCTGCTTACCCCACCCTCCTATGCTTTACTCCTGAAAGTTCTTCCTTGATATGTTCTAGAAAGCTCACAAAGCTTGTCTCAAGATCTACTTCTGGGGAGCCTGACCTAAGACATTGGTTCTTGATTCTGAGCCATGGTGTAGGCAGTGTCGGTAGTTAGAATCTACCTGCTTGCTAGTTTACAAGCACAGGAGTTCTTCAATTATGACAATACCTTGTCATTAGTGGTTTGGCTCATGGACTTGGTTGGTATTGGGTGGCCAGGACCTAGAACAGGGGCAGGTCCCTGGATGAGCCCTGAATAAATATTGTTGATGGTGGCCACAGACTGGCCTCCATCAAAGGCAAGAGATCAAGGAAACAGACAGTTAAATACATTTATAGTAAAGTGCTATTTAAAGTATTAAGTCCAAGGGTAAAACCTGACAAAAGAGGTGACAGAGACAGAGAAATTACTAGTGAAGTACTTAATAAATATGCTTCCCTGGGGAGTAGTGGTAGCAGAAATGACAGCAAATCAGGACGTTATAAGGATGACTGTTCTAGTTACTATTGCTGTGTAATAAATCACTCCATGCTTAGAGGTCTAAAATAACAGTGATCATTTATTATACTCATAAATCTCTAATCTGAGAAGGGTTCAATGGGGACAGCTTGTCTCTGCTCCATGTGATGTCAGCTGAGGCAGTGTGACTGGGATGGATGATTCACTGCCAAGGTGGCTCACTCACACGGAGGCAAGTTGGTTCTGGCTTTCAGTTCCTCTCCACGTGGGTCTCTGCATGGGGCAGTTTGGGCTTCCTCACAGCATGGTGTCCAGGCTCCAAGAATGAAGAAGCAGAAGCTGCCAGTTTCTTAAGGCCTGAGTCCGGAGACGACACAGCATTGCTTCTGCAGTATTCTATTGGTCAAACAGACACAGAACTCAAATTCAAGTGGAATAATTGAAGACCTCGTCTTTCAATGGGAGGAGTAGCAACACATTTTATAGCCACATTTTTTAAATTGCCACAAGCATCTTCCATCAAGTTGAGGCAGCTGGAAATCTGAAAGTCATCTTTGCTCCTTCCATCTCCCTCATTCTTCTGTTTAAGATTTGTTTTTTTCCCCTCAGTTTATTTTTAGTGTAGTAAAACAAACCCAATATAAAATTTTACCACTACAACCATTTTAAAGTGCACCATTCAGTGGCACTGAGTAGATTCACGATGTTGTGCAACTATTACCACTATTAAGATCAAGAGCAATTTTATCACTCAAAAAAGAAGCCCATACCCAGTAAGTAGTCATTCCATCTGCCCCCATCCCCAATGCTCAGCCCCTGGAAACCATTAATCTCCTTTCTGTCTCTACAGATTTGCTTATTTGGGATATCTCAAATGAATAGAATCATATACTCTATGGCCTTTTGTGTCTGACCTTTTTCATTCAGCATAATTTTTTTAATGTTTATCCATGATGTAGCATGTATCAGTACTTAGTTCCTTTGTTTGACTGAATGGTATTTTATTTTATGGGTGCACCCAAGGTTGTTTATCCATTCATTGGTTAATGGACATTTGGGTTGTTTCCATATTTTGGCTATTGTGAGTAGTGCTGTTAGGAATATTCATGTACAAGGTTTGTTTGAACACCCATTTTAGTTCTTTTGGGTATATGCCTAGGACCAGAACTGCTGGGTCATATGGTAATTCTTTGTTTAACTTACTGAGAAACCACCAAACTTTTCCAAAACAGCGATACCACTTTACATCCCCACCAGCAATGGGTGAGGGTTCTGATTTCTCCACATCCTTGCCAAAACTTATTTTCCATTTTTAAAATTATAGCCATCTTGTGGGTATGAACTGGTATCTCATTGTAATTTTGAGTTGCTTTTTGCTAATGACTTTGAGTATCTTTTCATGTGCTTCTTGGTCATTTGAACATCTTTGGAGAAGTGTCTATTCAAATGTTTTGCCCACCTTTTAAATTGGGTTGTTTGCCTTTTTTTTCTGTCGAGTTACAAGATTTCTTTACATATGCTGGATACTAGATGCTTATCAGATATATGATTTTAAAATATTTTCTCTTATTATGTGGGTTGTCTTAGTTCTTCTATAGTGCTTATTTGATGTAGAAATGTTTTTATTAGTTTTTAAGGCAATTATTAAAAAATTTTTATTGTATTTTTTTTGAAGAGACATAGAACACAAAAAATGTTACATTAAAAAATGTAAGAGGATCCCATATACCCCACCCCCCATCCCCCCACTCCTCCCACATCAACAACCTCTTTCATCATTGTGGCACATTCATTGCATTTGGTGAATACATTTTGGAGCACTGCTGCTCCACATGGATTATAGTTTACATTGTAGTTTTCACTCTCCCCCAGTACATTCAGTGGGTTATGGCAGGATATATAATGTCCAGCATCTGTCCCTGCAATATCATTTAGGGCAACTCTAAATTCCAAAAATGCCCCCATATCACATCTCTTCTTCCCTCTCCCTGCCCTCAATAACTACCATGACCGCTTTCTCCATATCAGTGCTACAATTTCTTCCATTACTTGTCACAATAGTTCTATGGTAGAATACCAGTAAATTCTCTCTAATCCATATTTCATTCCTCCATCCTGTGGACCTTGGGATGGTGATGTTCACTTTGCCTCTATATTGAGAGGGGGCTTAGATCCCACATGGCTGATGGATGCGATTCTCCTGCTTGCAGTTGTAGGCACTCTTGGCTCGCTGCTGCGGTGGTCGACCATCTTCACCTTCTGCCAGCTAACCTGGGTAAGTCCAATGAATCGGAGAGTAGGAGTTGCAACTCTACTGGGATTCAGGGCCCAGTTGGCACATGGCCAGTCCAGAGATTCAAGTCTCCTGAGTATACACCAATCCCAGTGCCAACAGTTTTTATTAATTTTTAAAAACATATTTTTAATTGAAGTATATCATTCATACATGAACATACATAAACAATAAGTATATAGTAAACATGCATAACCTCATACAGGGCTCCCGTACATCACCCCTCCACCAACACCTTGCATCGTTGTGCAACATTTGTTACAAACTATGCAAGAGCATCATCAAAATATTACTAGTAACTAAGTCCATATCTTACATTTGGCATATTTTCCCCTCAACCCACACTATTATTTTTAAAATATATATTTGCATTTATGTTTTTCTGACTTCCTGCTATTGAAGTCAGGCATTTTATTTTTTTAATTTTTATTTATTTATTTCTCTCCCCTTCCTCCCCCCCACCGCCCCACCGCCCCAGTTGTCTGTTCTCTGTGTCCATTTGCTGTGTGTTCTTTTTGCCCGCTTCTGTTGTTGTCAGCGGCACGGGAATCTGTGGTTTTTTTTTTGTTGCGTTATCTTGCTGTGTCAACTCTCCATGTGTGCGGCACCATTCCTGGGCAGGTTGCCCTTTCTTTCACACTGGGCGGCTCTCCTTACGGGGTGCACACCCCATGCGTGGGGCTCCCCTATGCGGGGGACACCCCTGCGTGGCATGGTACTCCTTGTGTGCATCAGCCCTGCACGTGAACTTACAAAATATGCACATGTGTAGAATTCCCATATAACATACCTTCACCAACACACCACACTGTAGTGGAATATTTGTTACAGATTATCAGATAATATCATCAGACTATCACCACCAACCATGGTCCATAGTGTACATTTGTCACAGTTTTTCCATATTTCCCTATTACCAACACAGTACATCTTTGACATTGATGGAAGAATATTACAGTATGGCTGTTAACCATAGTCCATAGGTGTATTAGTCAGCCAAAGAGGTGCTGATGTAAAATACCAGAAATTAGTTGGTTTTTATAAAGGGTATTTATTTGGGTTAGGAGCTTACAGATACCAGGCCATAAGGCATAAGTTACTTCCCAAAGTCTATTTTCATGTGTTGGAGCAAGATGGCTGATGATGGCTGTGAGGGTTCAGGCTTCCTGCGTTCCTCCCTTTCAGGGTCTTGCTTCTCTCAGGGTTCAAGTTTACTTCCTTCCCAGGGCTTGCTTCTTCCTGGGCTCAGGATTCCTTTCTTCCTGGGCTGGCTTCTGTTTCCTTTGTGAGCTTACTTTCCAGAACTCCAGTTTAAGGCTTCAGCATCAAACTCCAACATCAAAAACCTTCAACTCTGTCCTTTGCCATGCCTTTTATCTGTGAATCCCCACCCACCAAGGGGCGGGGACTCAGTGCCCTAATGAAATGGACCAATCAAAGCCCCAATCATAACTCAATCACACCCAGATACAGACCTATCACAAACATAATCCAATATCTATTTTTGGAATTCATAGCCATATCAAACAGCTACAATAGGTTATACCAATTTTATTTTTCCCATGCTTCTCCACATTCCCACCATCCTGCAATAGTGATGTGTATTCGCTCTAGCTCACAGGACACTCATGCATCTGTACATCAACCACAAGTCTCATCCACCTCTGGGTTTACTGTGTTATTCATTCCATAGATTATTCTCTAGCTGTCTTTCAATTGACATTTCCATCCCTAGACTACCCTTTTCAGCCACAATGCCATTATATAAACCAGCTGCTATTCACTATGTGTTATCATCAACTTTATTCATTTCCACACTTTTACAGTCAAATTAATTAAAGCTTCTACATACATTAAGCATCAGTAGTTCTTAACCCTCCTCTATCTCCGAATAATCTATACTCTAGGTTTTTAAAAATTCAATGTGTTTATTCTTTGTGTATAGTTTATGTTAATGAGACCATGCAATATTTGTTCTTTTGTGTCTGGCTTACTTCACTTAGCATAATGTCTTCCAGATTCATCCATGTTATCATATGTGTCCCAATTTCATTTCTTCTTACTGCAGCATGTATTCCATTGTATGTATATACCACATTTTGTTTATCCATTCATTGGTTGATGGACATGAGTTGTTTCCACCTTTTGACAATTTGAATAACGTCGCTATGAGCATCAGTGAGCAGGTATCTGTTCATGTCACAGTTTTAGTTCTTCTGGATATATTCCTAGTAGAAGAATTGCTGGATCATATGGCAGTTCTCTATTTAGCTTCTTGAGGAACTGCCAAACTGTCTTCCACAGAGGCTGGACCATTTTACAATCCCACCAACAGTGAAAGAGTGTTCCTATTTCTCCACATCCTCTCCAGCACTTACTATTTTCTGTTTTTTCTAATAATGGCCATTCTATGTGAGTGTGAAATGGTATCTCATTGTCATTTTGATTTGCATTTCCCTGATAGCTAGTGATAGGGAATATTTTTTCATGTGCTTTTTGGGTGTTTGTATTTCCTCTTTGGGAGAAATGTCCAAGTCTTTTGTCTATTTTAAAAGTTGGATTGTTTGCTTTTTTACTTTTGAGTTTTATGATCTCTTTATACAGAATGAAAATCAAACCCTCATCGGATATGTGGTTTCCAAATATTTTCTCCCATTGAGTGGGCTGCATTTTACCTTCTTCACAAGTCCTTTGAGTCACAAAAGTGTTTACATTTGAGGAGGTCCCATTTATCCATGTTTTCTTTCATTGCTTGTGCTTTTGGTATAAGGTTTAAGAATGCACCACCTACCACAAGGTCTTGAAGATGTTTTCCTACATTTTCTTTTAGGAGCTTTCTGGTTCTTGTTTTTATATTTAGGTCTTTGATCCATTTTATTTTGTTTTGATTTTAGTTAGGCCAATGAAAAGAAATTTTTTTGGGAAATGGGGGAAAAACAGAGCTTGCTGAGAAATGGGAGAGAAAGTTGGAAACACACACCAAGATTTGGTGCAGGCCCCTCTAGGCAGAGAGAGTGCTGATCTATTTTGAATATAATTTTTGTATAAGGTGTGAGATAGTGGTACTCTTTCTTTCTTTTGGCTATGGCTATCCAGTTCTCCCAGCACCATTTTTTGAATAGACTCTTCTGCCCCAGCTGGGTGGGTTTGACAGGCTTGTCAAAAATCACTTGGCCATAGATGTGTGAGTCTGTTTCTGATCCATCAATTTGGTTCCATTGGTCTACGTATCTATCTTTATGCCAATACCATGGTGTTTTTACCACTGTAGCTGGGTAATATGATTTCAAGTCCGGAAGTGAGAGTCCTACAACTTTCACTTCTCCTTTTTAAAGATGTTTCTGACTATTCGGGGCTCCTTACCCTTCCAAATAAATTTGATAAGTGTGTGCTTTCCATTTGTTTGAAAATGCTGATGGAATTTTTAATGGGATTACATTGAATCTGTATATCAATTTGGATAGAGTTGACAACCTAATGATAATCAGTCTTTCAATCCATGAGCATGGAATGTTCTTCCAATTATTTAAGCCTTTTAAAAAATTTTTAAAAAATGCATTGTAGTTTTTTGAATACAAGCTCTTTATATTCTTGGTTAAGTTTATTCTTAAATATTTGATTCTTTTAGTTGCTATTATAAATGGAATTTTTAGTTTTTATTAATTTTGTTGTAGTCCAATTTATCTATTTTTTTTTCTTTTGTTGCATGTACTTTTGGTGTCAAATCTAAGAACCCAATGTCGGATCCAAGGTCATGGAGAGTTACCTCTATGTTTTCTTCTAAGAATTGTATAGTGTTAGCTCTAATGCTTAATTCTTTGTTCAATTTGACTTAATTTTTGTTTATGGTGTGAGATGAGTCTAACTTTATTCTTTTGTGTGTGGATATCCAGTTGTCCCACCACCATTTGTAGAAAAGACAGTGCTTTCTTCCTTAATTAGTCTTGTCATACTGGTTGAAATCAATTGACCATAGATATATGGTCCTATTTCTGGGCATGTCATTGTATTCCATTAATCTATATGTCTACCTTTATGCTAATTCCATACTGATTTGATTACTGGAACACTGTACTAAGTTTTGAAATTGAGAAGTGTGAACTCTCCGAATTTGTTTTTTTTTCAAGATCGTTTTGGCTATTTGAGTCCCTTGCAATTCCATATGAATTTTAGGATGGATTGTTTTCATTTCTGCAAAGAAAGCTATTTGAGAGTTTGGTAGAGATTGCATTGAATCTGTAGATCACTTTGGTGACTAAGCATTACCATGCTAATAATATTAAGGCTTCCAATCTATGAACATGGAATGACTTTTCCTTTTTTAGGTTATTAATTTCTTTCATCAGTGTTTTGTAGTTTTCAGTATACATGTCTTTTTATCTCCTTGGTTAAATTGATTCCTAAGTTTTTATTTTATGTTATTTTTTTATACTATTGTAAATGGAATTGTTTCTAAAATTTTATTTTTGGATTGTTTGTTGCTGGTGTATAGAAACAAAACTGATTTTTGTGGGTTGTTCTAGTACCATGCAACCTTGTAAATTTATTTATTACCTTTACTAACTCTCATGTGGATTCTTTGGGATTTTCTATATAAAGGATCTTGTCATATGCAAATATAGTTTTATCTCTTTCTTTCCAACTCAGATACCTTTTATTTCTTTCTCTTGCCTTATTGTCTTTCCTAGAACTTACAGTACAATGTTAAGTAGTAATGGTGAAAGCAGTCATCTTTGTCTTCCGGGGGCAAGCTTTCAGACTTGCATCATTTCATCAAACCCAGCTAGCTGGGTTTTATTTTATTTTTTTAAAATAAAATCAGGTCTGACTCTGAGGTGGCATTAAGCTAGGTGCTCCCTAAGGGAACCTGTTGCAAATTCAGGCTTGGGGCAACTGGAGGATTCCTTGGGAAAAGGAAACAGTGAGTTGAGGTCCACAACAATATGATAGGGAGGAGATCAGTCACAGGATGGCTTCATCTACCAAAGGCCTCAGCTCAGCCGGGGAAGTCCCTTCCTACACCTCCCGGCCCAGCTTCTCTAGGTTCTGGTCATCACGGTTCCCATGCCCCTTACCACTTCAAGCTGGAATGGCTCCCTGCCGTTGCTAGCCTTGGGGTGCTCCACCATCCCTTGTTAGTTTCCCTTAACCGTGCCCACATCTTCATACATAATCCCCTTACTAAACTCTCTTCAATTGCCCCATTGGTGGGCACCATCAGTATTTTTCCAGGAAATTGATCAGTACAACAGGTGATCACATTCTGGCCGAGGATATTTTAGTGACTGTCACATGGACTCCTCCATGAAGTTTCTTAAGACTCAGCTTCTCTTCTTTGTCCTTTACTCCTACTCTCTGGAATGTGATGCTGCCATCATCTTGGACCACGAGGACCAGAGCCACCACCTAGGATGGCAAAATGGAGAGCTGGAAGGAGTTGGGATCCTTGAGGATTTTGCTGAGCAGGGCTGCTAAAAACGGACGTCAGCACTCACTGACCGCCAGACTTGCGTGAGTTATGAAATCTTTTTGAATCTTGGTTTCCTTATCTGTAAAGTTTCAATAATAGTTACAGCATAGGCTTACAGATAAAATGAGATGATTCATATACAAGTGCCTAGTAAATACGGGCAAACAAGAGCGGTTCAATAAACACTGGCGAATTTGCCTTTAATGAAAACTCCAAACCTTTATACCGCTGCAGGGAAGATATACAACTTATATTTACTTTCACCAAGGGGATAATAACACCTTAGATTTGCAGTTTGCAAAGCACTTTCACGTTCATTATCATATTTAATCCAGGCAATACCTCTGTGTGGAAGGAGGCAGCTTGGCATGATCATTTTTATTTTACACTGGAAAAGGGAGAGCTGCGGAGAGAGCAATGACTTGTAGGAGGTTACTTACCTAACTACCTAACTAATTAGTGACAGAACCAGGCCTAGAATTCTGTTACCCTGCCTCCACTGGAGAGGTCTAGGCTATTGTGCATGCTTATTGGGAAAGCTTGTTATGGTTGCTGTTTAAACTGTTTAAAAATGTCTGTGGTAAAATATCAGGCCTCAGATAGCAGGTTGTATCAGAGGTCAGTCTGCAAATTGTTCCCCATGGGAACCAGTTGCAAAATCAGGCCTGGGGCAGCTGGAAGACTTCTTGGGAAATGAAAACAGTGAATGAGTTCCACAAACAATTACTAAGAAATTTGAAAAAACAAACCAATCAACCCTCGCAGTCTGTCACGCTTAGTATAAAAATGGTCCCAGTGGCTGTTGTCACTTTTCTTTCTAGGTGGGAACTCAGGAGAAAGGAAGTAGAGAAACTAGAGTTTGATGATGTGTAAGTAGAAATTACCTACTTGGCGGTGGGTCCCACGTGCTGAAGACGGGGAGAGCTAGCTGGCGAGCTGGGCAGCCCGGCTCCAGTCCAGTGCACCAAGCCGACAAGCTGATGCGAGGGCTGGTACCCCGGATCTGAGAGCACTGTTAGAGATGCTTACCAATTAGCTTTGGATGGAAGACTGTAATTAAACCGTGATCAAGTAGCAGTTACCAATTTGAAGGAGAGGGTTTTAGATGGAACATGGCTAACTGCCTCGGCTCTAGACTTTTTTCCTTTTTTCTTTTCCCTTAATGAAAATACCCTCAACTGCAGAAAGAGACGAAAACTTACTGCACTGGAGAAGGCTGGATGGTTATCAACTCAGCGACTGAGCTGGTTGCTAATTATAAGGCTGATGGAACTGGCTGGAGAACCAATAGCTGACCTTCCTGCAGATGTGGACAGTCAGAGGGGTCCCACCACCCGGCAGGTGGAGCCACCAAACTCAGGAGCTTGGATCTGGCTGGGGTCTCCGCACCGCCTGGCCACTGGCTACGTTTCTCTGTTCCACCTCCTCTCCCACCTTACTCAATGACTGTCCAAATGCTTCCTCCTGGAGTAGGACTTTCTCAATCCCCCCTTCACACCTGCCTCCTTGTCCACAACACATCTACTCCCCTCCATGCATGAGTTCACTTCCTACATCACAGAGGGAAAACGAGTCAAGAGATGGGTGATCCTTCAGCTTCATGGATCAAACTACAACCCATCTGTGTCAATGGCACCCACTCTTCCTCCTGAGATGAGGGGGCTCCCTCTCTCCTACTGAAGCCAACAAATTCTTAATATTCATATAGAGGAGTTCATCAATCTTTTGTTTTGCAGAAAAAGAATTTTTCCCTGATAGCAAGTATTCTACATTTTCTTCTAATCTTAAATTTTACTTTTTGATATTAAAGTCCTTGAGTCATCTTGAATTGATTTTTATGTATGGTGTGAGGTAGGATTCCAACTTCATATTTTTCTATATAAAGTCCATTTTTTCCCCCTGGTACTTATTTAAAATGGAATGGTCCCTTTCATCACTGATTGTGCAACGTTCCATATGTGAATGTTTGGATTCTGGGCTTTCTATTTATTCCATTGGCAATATTATCTATCCCTGAGCAAATTCTATATAATATTAATTACCATAACATCATAATAAATCCCTCCTCCCTGGTTTTCTTCAGAAATGCTCTGCTAATTTTCTGCCATTTACATTTTAGAATTAGATAAGCTATGAAAAATGTTTTTACAAAAATAAAAATCTGCTGAGATTTTGATTGTAATTAAAATGAATTTATAGATTTATCTGGGGAGCATGAATACCTTTGCAATTTTAAGTTTTCCTATTCATAAACATGATGTATTTCTCCACTAATTCTAGTCTTTTAAAAAATTCTCAATAAATCTGCATAATTTTCCCCAAGAGGTCTGGCATGTCTTCTGTTAGATTGAAACCTCCTCTGTACCTGATATTCTCTGACATTTTTAAAAAAAATTAAATTGTTTTCTAATTATTTGTGCCTGATATATAGAAGAAAATTAACTTTCATATATTAATGTTCTTTTTTTATCCCCCCCCTCCCCCGTTGTCTGCTCTTTGCATCCATTTGCTGTGTGTTCTTCTGTGTCTGCTCATATTCTCATTAGGCGACTCAGGGAACCGACCCTGGGACCTTCCAGAGTGGGAGAGAGGCGATCATTCTCTTGCACCACCTCAGCTCCCTGTTCTGCTATGTCTTCTTGTCATCTCTCCTCTGTGACTCTTGCTGTGCCAGGTCTCTGCATCGGCCGGCACTCCTGTGTAAGGCAGCATTTGCACATGGGGTGTCACTCCCGCATGGGCCAGCACTCTGCGTGGGCCAGCTTGCCTTCACCAGGAGACCCTGGGCATGGAACCCTGGACCTCCCATGTGGTAAACGGGAGCCCAACTGCTTGAGCCACATCCATTTCCCCATATATTAATCTTCTATCCAAATATTTTGCTGAAGTCTTCTTTTATTCCTAATAATTTATCTGAAGGTTGTTTTGGTTATCTATGAAGTCATTTCATATACAAATGATTTCAGTTTTACTTCATTGTAATTTTTATGCCTCTTAATTTATTTTTCTTGCCACTTGCATAGGCTAGAGCATCTAATACAACATTTAATAGAAATGGTGATAGTGAGTTACCTAAGTCTTATTTTTATTTGTTTGTTTATTATTTAAAGGCATGCTTCTAAGATTTACCTCTAAGAGTTCCCTTTATTAATGATTTACCAAGGATTTTTTCATGAAATTAGGTTATAATCTGTAAAATGTTTTCTTCTGCAACTAAGGAAATGATTGGAAGGTTTTTATCCTTTAATCTTTTAAAGTGGTGAATGACAAGTATAAATTTTCTTATATGGAACTACCCTTTCATAGCTGGTGTGGTAGGTTGCAGAGATGGCCATTCATCACCTCTCCATACCCTTTGCAAAGATGACATTATAGGCCTCTCCATGAGCAGGCGAGTCTATCCTCCTTTCCTGGAACCAGGGGTTGGCCTTATGACTTGCCTTGGCCAATAGAAAGCAGTAGAGGGGATGGTGTGACAATTCCAAGCTTATATTTTAAAAGTGTCTAAGTTCTGTCTTGGGATCCTGCTGCTATGACATGAATAAGTCTGGATGATGAAAGGCACATGGACTAGTCATCCTGTTATTCCAGCTGACAGCTGGCCTATTGCCAGAAATGTGAGTGAGGCCATCCTTGACCAGTCAGCCCCAACAAATACACCAGCTGACAGCAGATGCTTGAGTTGTCCCAGCTGAAATCAGGCAAGCCTGGCTCAGATCAGAACAACCTGGCAGACCATGGATCCACAGAAAATAATAAATGCCTATTATTCGAAGCCACTGAGCATTATTGCGACCAGTAGATAACTGACATGCCTGGAATAAACCCATCTTGGTTATGGTACATTATCTTATTTATGAGTTATTACCATTGATTTGATTTTGTTTAGGGATTTTGCTTCTATGGGCCTGAAATTTTTTTTTCTCTTTATTATGTTTTTGGATTCAGATATCAGGGTTTTGCTTGCCTCTTAGAATAAATCAGGAGAATCTTTTCTCTTTTTCTATTTTCTGGAAGAATTTGTATAAGATTGGGATTATTTAGTCCTTGAAAGTTTGTCTGTGAAATCACGTAGATCTGTTGTTTTACTGTGGGAAGATTTCCAATTTCTGTAATAGTTATAAGTATATTCAGTTTTTTTATTTCTTAAGTCAGATTTGAGAAGTTATACTTTTCTAGGAATTTTTTCTGATTTTTTTTTAAGTTTTCAAGTTGTTGACTTATCATTGTTGATAGTATCTATTAGCTTTTAAAAATACTGCTTCAATTTTAGTTCATTTTACATTTCTTTTACATTTTACATTTTACAGCTCTTTTAAAATTCATATTATTATTTACCTGTTCCTCATTTTTCCAAAGTGTTGTCTATTTTATCATTTTTCCCCAGAACTAACTTTTAACTATGTTAATCTTCTCCATTTATCTTTCTTTACTTTTTCATTGTTCTCTATTTTTTAAAAAAATTATCTCTTCTTTTACTTTCAGAAAGTTATTTTTCTCAAACTTCAAACTTAGGCACTTCACAAACTGATTTTCAGATGTTTTCCTTTTCTAATTTACATATTCAAAACAATACATGTCCCTTGAACCACTGCTTTTGCTGCATTTAATTTTGGATAATTTGTCATCTCTCCATATAGATAATGCCTTTCTTCCAGATCACAGCCTAGATAATGGGCTATGATTTATAGAACTGGAATTTCCTCCTACCAGCTTTGAGCCCCTTTTTAGCTAGGCCAGTGAGTAATTAGAGATGTTGTGGTTTAGAAAAAAAATCATGCACAAAATAGAGTTCCCATATACCCCGCTCAAACATAACAGTTTTCGCTATTATTAACACTGCAGTATTCTGATACTTTGTCACAATTGATGAAACAATATTATTACAATTGTACTCTTAACTATACTGGGAGCTACACTATACTCTTAACTATATTAGGGTTCACTGTGTTGAACAGTTGTTTTTTGAAAAATTTTATTCCAGTAATATATACAACCTAAAATTTCCCCATTGAACCACAATCATATCTATAATTCAGTGATGCTAATTACATTCACAATATTGTGCTACCATCACCACCATCCATTACCAAAACATTTCCATCATCCCAAACAGAAACTCTGCATTTTTAAGCATTAACTCCTCATGCCCTACCCCTCGCCCAGCCCCTGGTAATGTGTATTCTAGTTTCTGACTCTATGAATTTGCTTATTCTAATTATTTCATATCAGTAAGTTGTCATAACAATAGCTTTCCTTTTGTATCTGGCTTATTTCAACTCAGCTTGATGTCTTCAAGGTTTATCCATGTTGTTGCGTGTATTAGAACTTCATTATTTTTACAGCTGAATATTATTCTATTGTATGTGTGTATGGCATTTTGCTCATCCATTCATCCATTGATTGACACTTGGGTTTTTTCCATCTTTTGGCTATTGTAAATAATGTTGCTGTTTGAGTCCCTGCTTTCAATTCTTTGGGATATATACCTAGTAGTGGGATTGCAAGGTTATGTTTAACTTTATGAGGAATCACTGAACTGTTTTCCAAAGTGGCTGCACCATTTTACATTCCCACCAATTACAGATGATAATTTCTATTTTTCTATGTCATCTCCAACACTTGTAATTTTCCATTTCATTCAGTAGCCATTCTAGTGGATGTGAAATGATATCTCAATGTGGTTTTGATTTGCATTTTCCTAATGGCTAATGATGATGAGTGTCCTTTGATGTGCTTCTTGGCTATTTGTATATCCTCTTTGGAGAAATGTCTATTCAACTTTTTTGCCCAGTTTTAGTTGGGTTGTCTGTTTTTTTATTTTTGAGCTGTAGGATTTCTTGGTATATTCTGGACATTAAACCCTTATCAAATATGTGATTACCAAATATTTTCTCCCATTTTATAGGTTGTCTTTTTCCTTTCATGATGAAGTATTTTGATGCCTTTTGACTGGAGAGTTAAATCCATTTACATTTAAAGCAACTAACAATAATGCAGGGCTTTTTCTTCTGTCATTTTGTTATTCAGTCTTTGTAAACCTTATTCCTTTTTGTGAACAACTAATTTCGTATTTATTTGATTTTTTTGTGTGGTGCACCTTTTTGATTCCCTTCTCAATTCTTTCTGTATATATTTTCCATGTATTTTCTTTTTGGTTACTAAGGGGATTACATTAAACATCCTAGATCTATAACAATCACATCTGATTTGCTACTAACTTAACTTCAATAGCATACATATACACTGTTCCTCTGTCTCCCCACCTTTTTGTTGTTACAAATCATTTCTTTATATGTTGTATGTCCAAAATCATAGATTTATCATTATTTTTATGCATTTGCATTTGAGAACTTGTAAGATGTAAAGAATGGAGTTTTGTAACAAAAAATACAGCTCAACGGTACTGACATTTATAATTAGCCATATTACCATACCTTTACCTGAGGTCTTCATTTCTTTATTCCACTCTGATCTACTGTCTAATGTCCTTTCCTTTTGGTCTGAAGATCTCCCTGTAGCATTGCTTATAGGGCAGGTCTAGTGGTCCCAAACTCCTGAAGCCTTTGTTTATATGATCTTCTCTTTAGATGACTAGACTTTCTCCCCTTCCTACCTGCCTCTATTTTATGACTTAAAGTAGGTACTCCATTGTCCCAGGCTGCTTTGTCTTTAATTGTTTCTTACACTGCTTTAGCTGCTTGCAAGCTGCTTCTGCCTGTGAGGCAAGTACTGGGAGAGTGAACCAGAGTTGAATTTCCTGTTTCAATCGTTCAGGCTGCCACACAATAGATGGGCACTGACATATAGGCACTGCAGTAAGTGCCTGGGGGTAACCTGCTCCCTCCAGAACAGGACCAGGGACCCACATAGACGGGCACTACTCTGAACTATGGAGCGGATTTTTAAAAGCTGTGTTTCCTTGATTTGGCGCTCACCCTGTTACTGCAACTCTTTAACTGTTTTCCAGTTTCTGAGAAAGATAGGTATGCCAGATTTTGCTGGTTGTTCAAAGATTCTATGGGGGAATGGCACCCTGGAGCATCTTACACTGGCCTCTTGGTCCCAATCACTTTTATAGTTGTCAGAATTAATGAAATATAAGAGGTAGTCAACTATCTATTGGATCAGAGTGGACCTACAAGGGAAATGTTATCCTTAATCTCTCCTTTTAAGACTTGAAAAAAGAAGGATGATGATTCAGTGAATTCCTGGGGCATAACTTTCCAGGAGAATTGTTGATTTTCTCAGTTGAAGGCGAAGAAATATTGGTTATTTTCATTAACTTGGATGCTAAAGAAAGCTGAGCATAAATCAATTACAGTAAAGAATTTGGCCTCAGGTGGAACTGAGGACAGTATGCTTTTGGCTTAGGCACTGCTGGGAAGCAAGCCTATTTTGTTAATTGCTCACAGATCTTAGACAAATCTATATCCTCAAATCTCAGGCTTTTAAACAGGTGAAACAGGTATTGCAGGGACTAGTACAAAGGATAATTAATCCTTTTTTTCTATTAAGCTGGTTGTAATTGGCCTCAGACCTTCCTTGGCTTCAGCTGTAAGTAGAGTATTGATGAAGTTAGCATAGGTTTAGAAGAATCAATGTGGACTTTGAAGGCTCTGCTCCAATTAGTGTGCTTACGTTCATAGAATCTTCTGCTTTCAGGGATTCTGGGGTCATGGTTAGTTCTTCAGTTATTTCTTGAGTTTTACCTAGTGTAGACGTTTTAATGTCCATATCGTCTATAATTTCTGGGCCTTCTAAGATGAATCCTTCTATAATACATTTTTGCTGGAAGTTCTACTTGCAAAATTAATCCCTGCCTATTAAATTTGCAGGAGGTGTGTCACCAGGAAGAAAGGCATGTTCTTCTGATAATGGTACCAAAATAGCAGTTATAGGTTGGCCCATGGGAGAGGATTTAGGATTGTTAGAGATTCCCACTATTTAGGTAGTTTCAGTATTTTGAAGGATCTGATGTTTTATGGCAGTGAGAGTGGCACCACAGCTACAAGATAACTGCATTTTTGTCCATATATATTTATAAACCATTCCCCTTGGAAGTTTGGATGAAAGACAGAGAATTGTTGGGTATTAATGTTTCTCTTGGTTGAGAAAGAACTGAACAGATTTGGACAGTTGTTCTTCTGTTTTCTTAATCAGTATCAGACATTGGATTCTTCTGTTTGCAATATTTACAGGGTCCTTAACCACTGGCTTTGTTCTCACACTGGAGAAATTTCTGGTTTTGTTTTTATTTGGGGGATCAGTTGTTTAATCAGGGTAGGCAGAAGTTTGTTTTCATTTCTAGCTTGTTTTGTTTCTAGGGCTTTTTTGAAAATATCAAGCCACATGTTGGAAAACCAAATTGTAGTTTCCCATTCCTATTTATTTTTCTGACTAAGTTCCTTAATTTCAGATGTGTCTGCTTACAAAAATTGAGGACAAGGCTCCTTTCACTTCAGCTTTGGGTTTACCCCAGACCACTGTTTAAAAGTTTCCTGAAGTGTAGTTTTAAGGTCTCCCTTTGAATCATCTTTATTTTGTCTACAATTTTGATTTTTTGTCCAATCTTCTCTTAAGAGGAAGACTTCAGCAATGGCCACATATAGCACATGTCCCATTATTCTTGTCCTCTCAAGAGCAATATCAGAATTGAGCACATTTGGGTTATTTCAATCCTCCACTGGACTTTTCCTTCATGTTGCTTTTAACCATTTCCCCCACCAGAAGGACCTACAATGGAGTGAAATAGTTGATATAGAGCTAGTGGTCCAGGAGAATAGGAAGCTAACAAAATCCTTAATTCAACAGAATATTTATGTCTGTCTTTCTGAGGTTTTGAAAAATCCTTCATTATAGCCCTTATCTCAGCTCTGGATTAGGGTTTATTGTTTATTTTTTTGTGCCACAAATTGCTTGTATTTTTTATTTTTATTTTTTAAATTTTTTTGTCTTTATTTTTTTTTTAATGTTATATTAAAAAAATGTGAGGTCCCCATATACCTCCCACTCCCCTCACCCCACTCCTCCCCCCATAACAACAACCTCCTCCATCATCATGAGACATTCATTGCATTTGGTGAATACATCTCTGAGCACCACTGAACCTCATGGTCAATGGTCCACACCATAGCCCACACTCTCCCACAGTCCACCCAGTGCACCACGGGAGGACATACAATGTCCAGTAACAGTCCCTGCAGCACCACCCAGGACAACTCCAAGTCCTGAAAATGCCCCCACATCTCATCTCTCCCTCCCACTCCCTACCCCCAGCAGCTACCATGGCTACTTTCTCCACACCAATGCCACATTTTCTTTGATTACTAATCACAATAGTTCATGAATAGAATATCAATAAGTCCACTCTAATCCATACTCTATTCCTCCATCCTGTGGACCTTAGAATGGTTGTGTCCACTCTACATCTATATCAAGAGGGGGCTTAGATTCCACATGGATGCTGGATGAAATTCTTCTGCTTTCAGTTGTAGGCACTCTTGGCTCCCTGGTGTGGTGGTCAACCTTCTTTACCTCCATGTTAGCTGAGTGGGATAAGTCCAATAAACCAGAGTGTAGGAGTTACAAGTCTGTTGAGGCTCAGGGCCTGGCTATCACATGGTCAGTCCAGAGATTCAGGTCCCCTGGGTATACATTAAACCCCAGCACCAACAAAGTTCCGGTAAAAGTAACAGGAGAGGCTTGTGGACAAAGATGACATCTGAGTCCAGCTCCATCACACAAAAACACAAATCCCAAAGTAGGGCCAACTGACATGGCACTAAACTCCATCTGCCATGACCATAGAACCTGTGGGTCTCTGTAGCCCTCAGAAGAACCAATACCTGGGGTTGTATCTACTTTATCTATCTCTGGGACTCTGCTCAGGTGTGCATAAGGGCAACCCCTCTGATAACCTACTGGCTCTTTTTGGAGACTCATAGCCATATAAACACATTTGTCCTTCCCATTTCCCCCTTTTGTTCAGGTCAAAAAGCATTTTTAACTCCTAGTATTATATGTAGACTGAGGTATTCTGCTGGTCTGAGGTGACCCTTTTATTCAAGGTCATTTTCTAGTTACATCATCAGCTGGTACTTGGTAGTAATCCCTCAGTGCCAGGAAGGCTCAATCCCGGGAGTCATGTCCCACACTGGGGGGAAGGGAACACATTTACATGCTGAGTTTGGCTTTGAGACTGGCCACATTTGAGCAACACAGAGGCTCTCAGGAGGTAACTCTTAGGCTCCCTGCAGCTCTAGGCCTTGTTCTTATTTCAGGTGCACAGGCTTACAAGCATAGTCATTAGTATCAAGGGTTCATTGTTGGACCTTCATTCTCTTTTGGTCTTTGCCGTTGCACTTGGGGGATTGTTGCTGTTTCTTTAGGGACTGTGATAGAGCTCCCCTGGCTAGGAACTCAGCACTCCCTCAGTTGTTGTTTTTAATTGTAACCACTATGAAAATATGTGAACATTTTTATGTACCCTGGATATATGCCCCGGAGAACTCCCTGCCAACCATGCGTCCCCTGTCAATAACATCCCACACCAGTATTCCTCCCCTGCCATTGTTGAACCTCTCTGTGATCCAAAACTTCTTAAAAAATGAGGCCCAATATATTGCCAGGTTCCATTAATAGTAAAATGGAGTATAGTGATGAGTTTAAAGGTTAGATATAGAATACATATTAATTTAGAAAAATTGAGGTAAAAATAAATTGGGGTATCAAAAAATTAAAAAATGAAAAAGCTTTGTTTTTGATGTTTTGTGGATTAGGGTTTAAATTCAACTTCTATATCAACCTTTTAAGCCAGAAGTTGTTTTTTTTTTAAAGTAGGTTTAAAAAATATACATATATATTTTTTAAAGAAGCTTTAGATTACATATATGTTATATCAAAAATATAGGGGATTCCCATCTACCCCAATCCTCCCCCCACACTTTCCCCCATTAACAACAGCCTTCATTAGTGTGCTATGTTTGTTACAATTGATGACCACATATTGAAGCATTGCTACTAACCATGGTCTATACTTTATACAATAGTTTACACTTTGTACTACACAATTTTATAGGTTTTGACAAAATGTATAATGGCCTGTATCTATCATTGCGATGTTATGCAGAACAATTTCCAGTGTTCCCAAAATGCCCCATGTTACACCTATTTTTCCTTCTCCCTCTCAGAACCTCTAGCAGCCACTGCTTTTATGTCAATGATACAAGTTCTTCTATTTAAGCCAGAAGTTTTGAAGTGACATTGTGAAATGTGACTGACTGTTCCTTTCCTGAGAAAAGTCCTGCAAAAGGATAGCACATTTAGAAAGTCAGGAGAGGAGCAGAGGGTATAGCAAGGGTGTAATTGGGGGCAATGGTAAAAATAACTGGGGTAGAGAGAAAAAAAGGTGCAAGGTGAATAGGTTTCAGGTTAAAGTGAAAGTGAATTCTTTTCCCTGGCTTTTGCTAGAGTCTTTTAGAAAAGTTATGTTGTTTTGAGACCTTAGATAACCATTGAATGGGCAACATAGAATGTCGTCTTTTTAAGAGTGTATTGTTAATGTTAACATGTCGGAAGCTCTCCAGAGTTGATTTGGGTGGAGCATGTGGGCTGGATACTGCCCCTTCCCTGCTTCTTCCTCTCCCAAGAGCCAGTGAAGGTGGTGATAGGGGAGGGGAATGCAGCCCAGAGCTAGGGGCCAGGGTGGGGGGTGCTGGGTGCTGGGTGGAGGGAGAAAAGCATCAGGGAAAAAGGTTTTGCTGCCCTGGCCAAGGGGTTCACCAAAATGAGCTGGCTGAGCTTCTGAGGGTGTATGAACAGTTTAATGAGTGAAGTATGAAGGAGGTTCAGATGTGCGAGGAGTTCACCCTCCTGTCACCCTCCGTGGAGGTGTCCGTCCATGGTCAATTCCATGATCTTACTAACTCTTTAGAATTGGAGAAAATTGCCAGATACAAACTGTCTATTCATGAGTTTGCTTTAGGTTGCAGGAAAAAGCTCAGAAAGGCACCCTGGCCACCTCTCTCTCACCTGTTCTTTACTATTAGGGTCACCTCTGACACATTCGTCAGAAGTTAGGGAATGAAGGGCAACTCAGGGAGACTTAAATTTTGTTCAGATAGGAAAGGTCTGTTACAGGAATTCATAAATTCTTACCCACTAAAATGGGGAATGTAACAGAGCTCAAATGTGCCCATAACTCCCCATCGGTCGGTAAGTGGGTGAGCCTCCCCATTCATTTGATTCCCAGCATCCCCTGGCAACTTGTCCTGTGGTTAGAAAGCATTTTTTTTTCTGGAAGAATCAAGAGTGGGGTGATTTTTCCCAGCATAAAAAATTCCTTCCAGCCCCCATCCTGACACCTGCTCTCTCAGTGTTTTGTGAGCTTCCGCAAATAAACACGGGAGCTCCCCACCAATTAGTTCTCATTCCAAATGTTTCTCTGAGTACTTAAGAAGCATAGTGCGGCCATCAGTGGTCTTGCTCTTTGGCTGCACAGTGGAATCACCTGAGGAGGGTTAACAAATTCCCATGTGCATGCTCCAATTCAGTTAGAATCTCTGGGAGAGGGTCTGGACATCAGTTTTTCATTAAGTAACGGTGCTCAGCTTTTTTGTTCCCCCTAGGTGGCTTTCAGAGATGGCAGAGGGGCAGGTCCTGGTGGTCAATGGCCGAGGCCACCTCCTGGGCTGCCTGACGACCACCATGGCTGGGCAGGTACAGCTGGGCTGGCAGGCGGTGGGCATGTGCTCGAGGGCATCAGCATTTCTGGCAATGTCCACAGAAATAAGCTGCAGTACCTGGCCTTCCTCCAAAGCACATAAACACCAAGCTGTCCCATGACCCCCACCACTTCCGGGCCCCCACCTCATCTGCTGGCAGACCATGCAAGGCTGCTCCACGGACCAAGCTGGCCAGGCTGCCCTGGACCGCCCCAGGTATTTGGTGGGATCCCACTCCCTTTGGACAAGAAAAGCGATAGTTGTTCCTGCTCCCCTCAGAGTTGAGTGAAGTTTGCCTCCCTGGGGCATCTGGCTCTCAAGGTTGGCTGGAAGTACCAGGCTGGGACAGCCACGTTGGAGAGGAGGAAGGCCAAGATCCATTACAGGAAGAAGTAGCTCATGCGACCGCAGGAATAGGCTGAGAAGAGCACGGAAGAGAAAAGTGACAGCTACACAGAGGCCCTTAATACCCATGGACTCCTAGTCTGAACCCACTAAAGATGGTTTATTCCTCAACAAAAGAAAGAAAAAGTGCTCAGATCCTTACAACTCACCATATGGTGCTTGGACCAGCCGCATCCATAGCTCGGGAGCTTGTTAGATTCTCACGCTTCACTCCAGGCTCACTGAATCAGAAGAGCTGGGGCTGGGACCCAGCGAGCTGGCTTAACTCCCCTCCCGGTGATTCCGATGCTCACCCAAGTTGGAGAATCACGGACTGAGAGGAATGCTTCTCGAATTTTACTGTATATAGGAATCACCTGGAATCTTGTTAAAATGCAGGCTCATGATTCATTAGGTGTGTAAGGGGGGCCCAAGAATCTGCATCTCTCACAAGCCCTGTGTGGTTAGGGTTGAGGACCCCTGTCTCAAGGCATCGGTCCATCTCATTATGCGGTGGAGAGACAGAGGGTGGAGTCTGCTTCTGCTCCTAATAGTCCCTGACTTGGCCTTTCTGGATTGGGAGATGGCCACGTGGCTTGCTGGAGCCCTGGCATCAGAAGGACTGGATTTTGGGAGTTTTCAGGGATCTCACTGTTAATCTCCTTGATATAAATGACATCCTGATGGATAGTCAGTCCCTGCCTTGGGGCTCCTGTCAGCTTCTGGCTGGGGAGGGGCCCAGCAATGCTGGGAGGAAGCAGGGAGGGGTGAGGGTAGCCGGGCCCTGGGGAGTGACCGCTGTCAGGGTGTCAGAGTTGGCACCAGCAGGCCCTGGGGGCAGCTGGAACAGGCCTGCAGCAATGAGTGGGAGCTGGGTGGGAGGGGCCGGCCCTCAGTCTCCCTTCCTGAATCTCAGGGTGGTGGGGAGTGAGGGAAGAAAACCCGGGCTTCTGGACCATCATTCTCACGGAAACAACGCCAACTTTGTGTTTTCAAAGCAACATGATCGCCTCTGGGTGAATCCAGCTGCAAAATTCCCTCAATCTCTGGCTGTTTCACCCTAAGGATATTTACACAGAAGAAATCACCAGTTCTGCCTGCCCGCCTCAGACTCACAAGCAGTGATCAGGTGTAGTCTTGGACTCAGGAACCAAGGGAGTTTGTTTCAGAGCCTAACCTGCTTTGCAAGTAGAGCTGCTGCTGCACAGGAGAGCAAAGCAAAGGGGAAACTATGGTTGTGCATGTATTGAAATACTGTGGGGACATGAAAATTGTTTGAAAGAATTTTTAATGATGTGGTGAACATGCTCTTGATTAAAAAGGGGAAAAAAGGCTAGAATTATATATACACACATACATATATATTCTTTGTAAAAATTTTAATATATACATGTAAAGAAAAAAAAGAAAGGAAATACACTAAAAAATAGGAGTGGTGGGAAGCAGATGTGGCTCAAATGATAGAGCTTCTGCCTACCATATGGGAGGACCTGGGTTCGATCACTGGGGCATCCTGGTGAAAAAGAAGAAGAGAAAGCATGCCTGCGCAGCAAGCCAGTGTCTGTGGGGTGAGCCAGTGCCCGCACAAGTGCCTGCGTGAGTGCCCGCATGGTGAGCCAATGCCCCACACAAGTGAGTCATGCAGCAAGATGATGATGCATCAAAAGAAAGACAAAGGGAGAGTCAAGGTGAAGTGCAGCAGAGACCAGGAACTGAGGTGGCACAATTGATTGGGAACATCTCTCCCCACCAGAGGTCTCCAGGATTGAATCCTAGAAGAGAGAAAATCAGAAGAGAAGACAACACAGACAGTGAAAACAGTGGGGTGGGAGGAGGGCAAGGGGGAACATAAACCTTAAAAAAAAAAAAATAGGAGTGGTTATCTTCGGGCAATAGGGGAGCAGTGGTTTTTTTATTTTCCTGCTTACCATCTTTGTATTTTCTACATATTTTATAATGAGATATTACATTATTAACAAAAACAATATTATAAAACTATTTTCAGGGAAAATGACCTGACATAGAAAGATATAAATTTAAAATCTTAGAAAATATCAGAGACTGTTATTTTATTTTTTAATTAAAATTTTTTAGTTTTAAATATAGGTGATTTCTATATGCCCCTCCCCACCCCTCCTATGCTTTCCCACATTAACAACATCCTTCATTAGTGGGGTACAGTTGTTACAATTGATGAACCCATATTGAAGCATTGCTGCTAACCATGGACTCCAGTTTACATTATAATTTACACTCTGTCTCGCACAATTTTGTAAGTTATGACAAAACATACAATGGTCTGTCTCCATCACTGCAATGTTATGCAGGTCAAATCAGATATTGTTTTAGTGCTTGATATAATATTTTAAAAATTCAACTGAAATCCAGACTCTCTAGCCTCCCCTCTCAGAGAGAAAGCCGTTGTCCCCGACATCACTTAGAAGGGCCCCTAATTGTGCCCCCTTATCCCTCTGACCTCTTCCTCTACACTCCTTGTCTTTCACTCTGCTCCATCTTCCCATCAGCATCAAATGTACCCAGTCATTTTCCATCTCAGGGCCTTACTACTGGCTGAGCACTCTGCCTGCAGTACTTCTCCCAGACATCTGCTCAGCAGGCACCTTCATTTCTTTTAGGTCTTTCCTCAAAACTACTTTCTCCATGAAGCCTTTCCTGGAGATGCTACTTAGAATCCCTCAACTCCTATGATATTTTGTATCTTCCTTCCTGCTTTCTTTTTTTCTCATTAGCATGTATTGATATTTAACATATTATGTATTTTATTTCTTTACTTCTCATTGTCTCTCTTGTCCATTATAATATAAGTGCCGCTGGAACAAAGATTTTTGTCTATGTTTTCATTCCTGTGGGTCCACTCCTAGAACAATGCCTGGCACTGGGTCTTCCAAAATAGTTATTGAATGAGTGAAGGACAAAACAAAGGACTTTGCTCCTGACCTACAAAATCATCATGGAGTAGGAAGCATGTAAATATCTCTCAACTCCACTAACAAATGAAATCAAAACCATTCACAACCAAGGCACTTACTGCCACTTAATGATAGTACCCCACGGCAGCTCCTGCTACTTGAATGGTTTATAGACTTGATTATCAGGAAATTTGAATATATGCAGTGGTGCCAGGAATAGCACATTATTTGCCAAGTGTGCTCAAAAGAAAAGGCAGCTTAGTTTTGGAGTGGCATTATGGCTTGCAAGTGGCGGTTTGATGGTGCTGGGGGTGGGGGGAAGAGTGGAATAATAACTTGCTAGAAATCAGCGTTGAGAAAGGCTTACCTATCATTAAAGTATTGATTCAATGAACATATATTCAGTAAGCATCTATTATGTGATGGGCTCTGGGTACACATAGTGAACAAGACTTTGCACCTCTCCTCATGAAGCTTATTGTCTAGTAGGGGATACAGAGAAGTGAATAATTATAAAGCAGTAGCATATGGAAGCATAAAGGAGGGGCGTATGATCCATACTTAGGGCAGGTACGGACAGGGAGGTGTTCCCAGCAGAAGTAACATTTGAAAAGGATGAACAGCAATATGTCCGGTGAGCATGCGCGAGGGGAGGTGGAGGAGGGGGCTGAGCAAGAGGGTTCCAGGCAAGGTCTGGAGGCAGGAGAGGCCAGGGTCCTTCTGAGGAGCTCCTCAGGTTTGAGTGTGGCCTACAACCGGTAGTCATAACGGATCCCCAATTCAATCACTTCTCGTCACCTTCAGTGACGTCAGCCTAAGGCAAACCACCCGAATGATAAGTGAACCCCCTACTTTTCCTCTTTATATTACTAATACTGAGAAAGAGAAAAGCAGCTCCTGACACCTGACGACTGGCCTAACCCTCACAGTGGGGCACTGGTGTTCTCCTGCCGAACGTCAACTATTTCGTGGGACATCCCACCAGGCCACCAAGGCCATTCTGTGACCATGACGGATCTGGACAAAAGCAAGAACACTCCGTAAACAGCTCAGAACAGAAACAAAAGCAAGAATGTTGTCCAAACCACCAAAACGACTAAACAGCCCTCTAGCCTGGCTAGTAAGAATGATGGCTGCTTCTTTACCAATGTCAGCTGTAGCCTCACTCTTTTCCTCCCACATTCAAGATGAGATTTGTTAAGAAATCCAATCATAGAATTCCCTGTGCCTCCTGACAGCATCTAATCCAGAGCAAAGCCCTGCTTCCTTGAACCTTCCCCTGAATCACCTAACACAAGCCTGAATCCTATAAGCCTTTTCTAACACCCTCTTGCTGAGATGCCCCCCATAGTTCCCCATGAGTGTTCTCCGTTACTGCGATGAGTCAATAAACCCAACTTGCTCAACCACAGATGGTTCCCAGGGGTCTTTGGCTGGAGGACACTGATGACACACAAGTCAGGTGAAGACATTTCCTACTTAAAACCCTTCGATGGCTTCCCATGACTCAGTAAAAGTCAAACTCCTTTCCCATGCTGTGTTAGTCAGCCAGTGGGGTGCTGAGGCAAAATACGAGAAGTCTGTTGGCACTTATAAAGGGCATTTATTTGGGGTAGACGCTTACAGATACCAGGCCATAAGCATAAGTTACTTACCTCACCAGAGTCTATTTTCACGTATTGGTGCAGGATGGCTGCTGACATCTGTGAGGGTTCAGGCTTTCTGGGTTCCTCTCTTCCTGGGTCTTGCTTCTCTTTCCTCTGTGTGCTTACTTCCCAAGGCTCCAGCTCAAGACTCCAGCATCAAAATCTCCAGCTCTATCCTTTGCCATGCCTTTTATCTGTGAGTCCACACCCACCAAGGGGTGGGGACTCAACACTACTGATGTGGCACAGTCAAAGCCCCAGTCATAACTCAATCACTCCCAGGTACAGACCAGATTACAAAATGCCTACATCATTTGGCTCTGCCTGCTTCTTAGACCTCATTTATTCACTCCACAAAATATTACTGCGGATCTACTATGTGCCAGAGTCAGTTCTTGACACAGCTATATTCTGGACTGCTGTGTGAATATTGGATTGGACAAGGAATCAAGGTATGAGTTAGGGACACCAGTGAAGAGGCTGTTTTTTGGTCCAATGAAGCAACTGGAATTAGAATCAGGGAGGGAGAGGAGTGAAAAACAATGCTCACACTTCTGCTTTGGGTGAAATGGGCCAACACAAGTGTCATTTGCTGGGAGAAGGAATGCAGTCAGATATGTCAACAAGGATTCTAGGAAAGGCAATTACTGGGCTCTGCTAAGAAGCTGAAGAGGGATCTTTGTAAAATGTCTCCAGAAGGGCGCCTCCCCAAGTGCCTAGGTGGTATTGCAGGGTTTCTTGGCTGACCTTGGCCTGTGGGCTGCTGCCTGTCTCTGCAAGAAATGTTTGAATAATGTCCCTATTTCAGGTGCTAGTTTATATGTGTGTGTGTGTGTGTGTGTGTAGGGGAGACATATTTCAGTGAAGTCAGTAACTTATTTCCTATGGCCTTCTGGGCTTAAATAAAATGATGATTAGAGTAATTCAGGGTCCATGAAGTAGTGCAAAAACAGCTGCTGTCTGCCGTTGCTCTCATTGGTAACTCATTTACTTTTGATAATGGGTTTCCACATATATGAATTAAGTTAGAATGTGCTGCTCATGTTCAGAGGAACAAATAAATGGCTTGCTTTTGTGTAACAACTCTCACAAGTAAATTGTTCAGTATTCATGGCTTGTAGGGTTTAAAGAGAAACTAAATTTATTTTGATTCCACCCTCCCCCCCGCTTCCCTCTAGGACATGCTTTAATGGTCCCATCACAGAGACTTTGTGGAATTGACTAATTGTGTGTTTTGCATATTTATAAACACTTTGTTATTTATTAATGAGCCATTTCAGAGATAAAATTAGCACTTTATTCACATCACAGCCGTTTCTCAAAGGCACTCTGACTCTTGTCAGAGGATTTGAGATTCCAGAACACACTATGAAAGCCCAGGCAATTGCCTCCCCGATAAATCCCAGCGAGGGGAGAGGGCTTGCCTAGGCACAATATGTCAGATTGCTTCTCTAGAGCTGCACTGTCCATTGCAGTTCTCAGCATTTTAAATTAGTTAAAATTAAATGAAAATTGAATTCGGTTCCTTAATCACACGAGCCTTGTTTCAAGTGCTCCATTGCCACGAGTGGCTAGTGGCTCCTGGGTTGGAGAGTGCAGGGCATTTCCATCATTGCAGAAAGTTCTACTGGGCAATGCTGTTGGTGCTTGGGTCCTTTGTGGCTCCTTGGACTGACATAATTTGGTCCTTTTAAATGGGCCAGAAAGACTGAGGAGTTAAGGATGCCTGGCCATATTTCAAGCCTTGACTATACCCAGAATTTGATACTTCTTACCACCTCCTACCTGGTCTTATTAGCATCAGCTCTCACCTGGGTTTACTGCAATGGCCTCCTAACTGGTCTCCCAGAGTCCTTGCCTCCCACAGCCCCTTCTCCACATAACAGCCAGTGTGATCCTGTTCAAAACCTTCCAGAGCCTCTTGCTCAAAGTAGAAGACAGAGTCCCTATAATGCCCTACAAGGTCCTCTATGTCTGCCTCCCCTCTATCTCTCAGACTCATCTCTTGCTCACTTTCTTGGCTCCTGCCATGCTTTCCCCTGCCCTGGCAGTTTTCTCCACCCAGAATACTCTCCTCCCAGATACCTGCATGCCTTGCCTGTTTGCTTCCTTTGGGTCTTTGCCCAAAGGCCTTCCGTGGCTACCCCATTTAAAATTTCAACCCTCCCCTGACAACATTTTTTACTCCCCCTCTCTGCATTTCGTGATATACATCACTGTCGGCATACTGTACATTTATTTATGTTGTTTATTTTCAGAGTCCTCCAGTAGGATGTCAACTCGGGTAGGGAGGGATTGTGTCTGTTTTGCTCACTGCTGTATCCCTAGTACTTAGAACAGTGCCTGGTGCATAGCAAGTTTTCAATACAGATTTATCAAATGAATGAACAGGAAGAAGGGAGGAGGCGAGTGGAGGGGCATGAATTTTAAACGAGAAGTTCTACCTTGTGCTTGTTGTGAGATCTTAGGCAAGTCACTTAATTTCTTTGAGATTGTTTCCTCAAGTGTAAAATGAAAATTATAATACCTGCTGTTTTAGGTTCCTAGGCTGCTTAAAGCAAATACCATGAAATAGTTTGGATGGATCAATGGGAACTTATTAGCTTAAAGTTTTGAGGCTGAGAAAATGCCCAAATCAAGGCATTATCAAGGTGATGCTTTCCTACTGAAGACTGACTGTTGGTGATCCTTGGCTCCTCTGCCACATGGCAAGGCACTTGGTGGCATCTGCTGGTCTCTTCTCTTTCTTCCGGGTTTTGTTGATTTCAGCTTCTTGCTTCTGTGGCACTCTCTTTCTGTATTCATTTCATTTATACAGTACTCCAATAATAGGATTAGGACCCATCCTGAATGAGGTGGGTCACACCTTAACTGAAGTAACCTCATCAAAAGGACCTACTTACAGCAGGTTTGCCTTCACAGAAATAGATTAGATATAAGAACATGTTTTTCTGGGATACATACAGTTTCATACCAACACATTCCATCCTCTGGACCAAAAAAAAAAAGACATGTTCTTTCTACATACAAACTACATTCATTCCACAACATCCCAAAAGCCTTAAGTTATTTCAGTAATAATGCTAAGTAAGTACAAAGTCTCATCAAAATCAGTTATAGGCGTGATCTGTTCTGGGCACAATTCTTCTCTGCCTGTGGACCTGTGAAACCTAGAGAACAAGTTATCTGCTTCCAATATATATTGGAGAGATAAGCATAGAATAAATATTCCCATTCCCAATGCAGAGAAATTAGAAGGAAAACAGGGGTCATGGGCCCCAAACAATTCTAAAAACCTTCAGGGCATACCCCATCAGATGGCAAAGCCTGAGAGTCATGATGTTTTGTCCTTCAGGTCTTGTGAAGTAACAGCCCTGCCCCTTCCAAGTTCTTGCACAGCTATCATGCTCTCCCTGAACACTGGGGTAAATATTCCACACTTTGAGAATGCTGGGCAATGGCCAGACTCTCCGCAATCCCTGGGGAATAGGCTCCAACCTGTGCAAACACTGGGGTGGTAGCACTGTTCCTGAAAAGCAGGGTGGAAGGCACACCCTTTCCAAGGGCCAGGGCAGACTCAACCTCCCACACAGGTGGGTGGGCCTGTCCTCATGGCCCAAGAAGATGTCTTCAGTCCAGACCTCAGCTTCCATGATTCTGCCCTTGAAGTGTCCTTCAATCTCTGTCAATTTTCTGTCTCTTTTAGTACAGACTGACAGTGATTTGATTCATACAGATCTTGCCAAAATACCTTGTCGATTTTACGTGTAGTATGCAGGGGTCCAAACCATCAACAGAAGGACTTGTCACAGATCATTCCCGGATAACTGCACCTCCAGTCCTAGCTTGTCCTGAAATGGCTGAATGGATGCATGTCCTTACATGGAGAGAGCTATTCTCCAGGTACTCACTTTCTGGATGCTTGCAATTTTCCAAACCACCAATTTCTGGGTTTTTTTGCTCAGGAGTTCAGTTCTCAGGTTATCCCTCTCCTCTCACATTTTACTATACGCTGTAAAGAGAAACCAGGCTGCACTTTCCACACTTAGCTTGGAAATCTCAGCTAAATGTCCAAGTTCATCTCTAAAATTACTGCCTTCTATCTGACATCAGAACTCAATTTCACCAAGTTCTCTGTCACTTTAAAACAAGGATCATCTTTTTTTCCAGTTTCCAATAACACATTCATCATTGCTAAGACCTCACTGGAGGTAACTCTAGCATCCATATTTCTACCAATAGTCTTTCTTTTTTAAAATATTACATAAAAATTCAAGGACTTTTTCTTTTTATAGCTTTAAACTTATATTTTATTCCAAGCATTTATAGATAGCAAAATCAACTGACATTTCATCAGTTTCCTATATCCCAATTAAATGTAATTTTTTTGTTACTTTTTTTCACAGTGTACAATCAATGTTAGTTGGTATAATGACATAGTTTTGCATTTATCACTTCAATCATTATCATAGCATTTTCATTTTTTAAATGATAATAATAAACAAAAACAGACAAGAAAATTCTTTAACTCTCAATTTCTCCACGCTTCCCCCGCTGTACATAGCCACTTCTTCTGGCTATTTCTGCACAATTATATATTTATTTATTTATCAAGCAGTTTTATTGAGATATATTCACATACCATATGATCTACCCAACGTGTGTAATCAATGGCTTTTAGTATAATCACAATGCTTATGCATTCATCACCAAAAATAATTTTAGAACGACTTCATTACTCTGAAAAGAAAAACTCTACACCCCTTAGCAGTCACATCTTAATCCCTCTGTTTCCCCAGCCCTACATAACTACTAATCTAATTCCATCTTTATAAATTGATTTATATTTGTATTTTATATAAATGAATCATACAATATGTAGTACTTTATGTCTACTTTCACACAGCATAATGTTTTTTTTTTGGTCTGATATTAACATTTTATAGTATTAAGGTATATTTGTTCAGTTTTAAAGAAAAATGGTCTTATATATGCAATTTTACCCATATTCATATTTCACATGACATCTTACTATGCTAAACAGTCCCATGTTATGTTTTTTAGCTTTCCTTTTCATATTATATATGACCTTAAACTTTCCCTTTAAACCATTTTCATACCCATGTAATAGTACTGCTAGTTACAAATCATTATGTTGGAGTTCACCTTTTCTATTATTTCTAAATTAACACTTATCCTTTTTACCAATTCTGCACAATTTAATGCTATCTTCCCATTCTCTAACCTCAATCTATTTTCTGGTGACTCGTGTTCAAGTTATTAACTCCATGAGATTATGCAATATATTAGTTTATAGTAGCACAATCATACAGTATTTATCCTTTTGTGTCTGGCTCGCTTCACTCAGCATAATGTCTGCCAGGTTAATCCATGTGGTCAAATGCTTTTTACTTCATTTCTTCTCACAGCTGTATAATATTCCATCATATGAATACATCACAGTTTGTTTATACATTCATCAGTTGATGGACACCTGGGTTATTTCCAACTTTTGACAATTGTGAATAACGCTGCTATGAACGTTAGTGTGCAGATATCTGTTCATGTCACTGCTCTCAGTTCTTCTGGGTGTATACCCAGTAGTGGTATTGCTGGGTCATGTGGCAAATCTATATTCACCTTTTTTAGGAATTGCCTAACAGTCCTCCACAGTGGCTGTACCATTCTACATTCCCACCGATGGTGGATAAGTGTTCTTATTTCTCCATATCCTCTCCAACACTTGTAGTTCTCTGTCTTTTTAATAGTGGTCATTCTGATAGGATGAAATGATATCTCATTGTAGCTTTGATTAGCATTTCCCTGACCACTAGTGATGTTGAACATTTTTTATGTGTTTTTTTTTGACAAATGTCTATTCAACTCTTTTGCCCATTTTAAAATCACACTGTTTCTCTTTTTATTGTTGAATTGTAGCATCTCTTTATGTATCATGGATATTAAACTCTTATCAGATACATGATTCCCAAATATTTTCTCCCATTTCTGCCTTTTCACCCTTTTGACAAAGGCCTTCGAGGTGCAAATGTGTTTAATTTTGAGGAGGTCCCATTATCTGTTTTTTCTTTTGTTGTGCGGGCTTTGGGTGTAAGTTCCAAGAATCCACCACCTACCACAAGGTCTTTAAGATGTTTCCCTACATTTTCTTCCAATAGTTTTATGGTCCTGGCTTTTATAGTTAGGTCTTTGATCCATTTTGAGTTGATTCTTGTATGGGGAGTGAGATAGGGGTCTTCTTTCATTTTTTTGGTTACGGCTATCCAGGTCTCCCAACACCATTTGTTGAAGAGACTGTTATGTCCTGTTAACAGGAACTTGGTAGGTTTGTAAAAAATACCTGACCATAGAGATGAGGGTCTACTTCTGGACTCTCAGTTCTATTCAACTGATGGATGTGTCTATCTTTATGCCAATACCATGCTATTTTGACTACTGTAGCTTTGTAATATGTTTCAACTTCAGGCAGTGAAATGCCTCCCACATCGCTCCTTTTTTTTTTAGAATACTTCGGCTATTTGGGTGCACTTTCCCTTCCAAATGAATTTGGTAATTGCCTTTTCTATTTCTATAAAGTACGTTGTTGGAATTTTGATTGGTACGGCATTGAATCTATAAATCAGTTTGGGTAGGATTGACATCTTCACAATATTTAGTTTTCCAAACCATGAACATGGAATGCCCTTCCATTTGTTTAGGTATTCACTGATTTCTTTTAGCACTGTTTTGTAGTTTTCTTCATATAGGTTCTATATTTCTTTGGTTAAATCAATTCCTAGGTATTTGAGTCTTGTTGTTGCTATTGTAAATGGAAGTTTTCCCCTGATTGTTCAATACTAGCACACAGAAATGTTACCAATTTTCATGTGTTGCTCTTGTATCCTGCCACTTTGCTGAACTTGTTTATTAGCTCAAGTAGTAGATATTTCAGAATTTTCTAAATATAGGATCATATCATCTACAAATAGCTAGAGTTTTACTTCCTCTTTTCCTATTTGGATGCCTTTTTTTCTTATCTAATTTCTCTAGCTAGAACTTCTAGTACAATGTTGAATCATGAGGTGACAGTGGGCACCCTTGTCTTGTTCCCAATCTTAAGGGAAAAGCTTTCAACATTTCTCCATTGAGTATGATGCTGGCTGTGAGTTTTTCATATATGCCTTTTATCCTATTGAGGAATATTCCTTCTATTCCTATATTTTGAAGAGTTTTTATCAAGAAAGGGTGCCAGATTTTGTCAAATACCTTTTCTGCATCGTTTGAGATGATCATGTGTTTTTTCCTTCAATTTGTTAATGTGGTGTGTTATATTGATTGATTTTCTTATGTCAAACAGGTCTTGCTTACCAGGAATAAATCCTACTTGGTCATGATATATAAGTCTTTTGATGTGCTATTGGATTTGATTTGCAAGTATTTTGTTGAGAATTTTTGCATCTGTGTTCATTAGAGAGACTGGTCCATAATTTTCTTTTCTTATAGTGTCTTTATCAGGCTTTGGTATTAGGGTAATATAGGTTTCATCAAATGTGTTGGGTAATTTTCCCTCCTCTTCAATTTTTGGGAGTTGAAACAGGATTGGTGATAATTCTTCTTGAAATGCTTGGGTAGGATTCACCTGTGAAGCCATCTGGTCTTGGGCTTTTCTTTGTTGGGAAATTTTCTTTTTTCAGGAGGTATCTGAGATTGAACCCAGGACCTCACACATGGGAAGCAGGCACTCAATCACTGAGCTACTTCTGCTCCCTAATGAGAGTTTTTTTCCCCTATTCGTTTGTTTGTTTGTAGGAGGTACCAGGAATCAAATCCAGGACCTCACATGTGGGAAGCAGGCGCTCAACCATGTGAGCTACATCTGCTCCCCTGTAGGGAGATTTTTGATGATTGATTCTATTTCTTTAAATGTAATTGGTTTTTTAAGTTCTTGTATTTCATATAGCATCAGTGTAAGTTGGTTGAGAATTTCTAGGAATTTGTCCATTTCATCTAGGTTGTCTAATTTGTTGGCATAAAATTTCTCATAATATCCTCTTATCCTTTTTATTTCTGTGGGGTCAGTCGTAACTTTGCTCCTTTCATTTCTGATTTTATTAATTTATATCTTCTCTCTCTCTCTCTCTTTTTTTTTTTTTTTGTTAGTCCAGCTAGGAGTTTGTCAATTTTATCAATCTTCTCAAAGAACCAGATTTTGGTTTTGTTGATTTTCTTCTTTTTCCCCTCAATTAATATATTTCTGCTCTATATTATTTCTTTCCTTCTGCTTGCTTTGGGATTGTCTTGCTGTTCTTTTTCTAGTTTCTCCTGTTGTTCAGTTAAATCTTTGATTTGAGCTTTTTCTCCTTTTTTAAAATATAGGCATTTAGGGTTATAAATTTCCCTTTCAGGACTGCCTTTGCTGTATCCCATAAATTTTGCTAAGTTCTGCTCTCATTTTCATTCATCTCAATATATTTACTGATTTCACTGGCAATTTCTTCTTTGCCTAGTGATTATTTAGGAGTGTGTAGTTTAGCCTCCATACATTTGAGAATTTACCACATTCCTGTCTATTATTGATTTCCAGTTTTATTCCATTGTGATCTGAGAAGGTGCTTTGTATAATTTAAATATTTTTATATTTATTGAGATCTGCATTGTGACATAACAGGTGGTCTATCCTGGAAAAAGATCCATGAGTACTTGAGAAGAATATATAACTTGCTGAGTTTGGGTGCAAAGTTCTGTATATGTCTGTTAGGTCTAGCTCATTTATCATATTGTTCAAGTTTTCTGTTTCCTTGTTGATCTTCTGTGTAGTTGTTTTATCTAATAATGTGAGTGGTGTCTTGAAGTGTCCAACCATTATTGTAGAGATGTCTATTTCCCCCTTCAGTTTTGCCAGATTGCCTCATGTATTTTGGGGTCACGTGGTTAGGTGCATAGATATTTATGACTGTTATATACTCCTAGTGGATTTTTCCTTTTATTAATATATAAATACCCTGTATCTCATAACTTTTTTGCACTTAAAGTCTGTTTTATCCAATATTAATACATCTATCCCTGCTCTTTTTTGATTCTTATTTATGTGAAGTGTCTTTTTCCAGCCTTTCACTTTCAGCTGGTTTGTATCCCTGGTCTAAGGTGAGTCTCTTGTAGGAAACATATGAATGGCTCATGTTTTTTTTAATCCATTCTGTTAAGCTGTATTTTTTTTTATTAGGGAGCTTAATCCATTTACAATAATGATATTACTGTAAATGTATTATTTACTGCCACTATTTATTCTTTGGTTTTCATACGTCATATCTTATTTTCATCTTTTTTCTCTTTTGATGATCCTTTCTGCTAGTCTTTCTTCCATGCTCTCCTCCAAGCCTCTCTCTCCTATCTTTTCTTTCAGGCTGTAAGGCTTCCTTTAATATTTCCTGCAAAGGTGGATTCTTTTTTATGAACTCTCAGTTTTTGTTTGCTTGTGAATGTTTTAACTCACCTTCATATTTGAAGGGCAATTTTGCTGGATGAAGAATTCTCAGCTGGCATTTTTTTCTCTTTCAGTATCCTAATTTTCCTATACCACTGTTTTCTTGCCTCTATGGTTTCTGGATGAGAAATCCATACTGTCTTACTGGGCACCCTTTGTATGTGATGGCTTGCTTTACCCTTGCTGCTCTCAGAATTTTCTCTTTATCTTTGACTTTTGACATTCTGAGTATTATGTGTCTTGGAGTAGGTCTATTCAGATTTATTCTGATTGGGGTATGCTGCAATTCTTGGAAATGTAAGTTCATTTCTTTTGTGAGAGTTGGGAAATTTTCAGCTATTATTTCCTCAAATACTCCTTCTGCCCCTTTTTCTCTCTCTTCTCCTTCTGGAGCTTTCATAACATGTATGCTTTGTGTTATCATTCAACTCCCTGAGCCCCTACTCAATTTTTTTCCACTCTATTCTCTCTTCAGTTTCAGATGTTCTGTCTTCTGTATCACTTATTCTTTCTTCTGTCATTTTGCGTCTGCTGTTGTATGCCTCCAGTATGTTTTTGATCTCACCTATCATGTCTTCATTCCCATGAAATCCAATACTTTTCTATTCAGGTTTTCAAATTCTTCTTTGTGCACACTCAATGTCTTCTCGAAGTCCTTTATAGTTTTAGCCATATTGTCTTTCAACTCATTAATTTGATTTTGGAAATTTTATGCATCTCATGGAGTAGTTCTCTCAAACCCTGCATCTCTTCTGGGACTTTGATATATTCCTTTTCTTGGGCCATTTCTTGCATTTTCTTAGTATGGCTCATAATTTTTAGGCATCTGATTAGGGTGGTGAGTTTACTCAGATGCTCAATTTCTCTTTTTCATAGGTATTTAGTGGCAAGAGTCTGTGTGTTACTGCTGTTATTTGATTCTTGGTTTAACCTGTTCCAGGTCTTCAGGATTGTCCCCATTAGTTGCTCAAATCTGGGCCCTGGGCCCAGTAATGGGTTGCAGACCCACTTCCTAGGGCCCTGGGGAGGGAGGTTGTAAAGACCCTGAAAGCCTCTTATTTACTTTTACTTTCTTCATATGCACTTCCTTGGTCTGCCAGCAGATGGCAGCCCTCTCAGTTCAATGCCTGGTTGGAGTGTGTTTGCTGCAATATGGACAGGATCAAGGTGACAGCGGTTCCTGCTGGAGGCTAAGAGCCAAATTTTCTCAGAGGCAGTGCCCAACTTTTCTGGAAGCACCCTCTCTTTTCCTGGGTGGGAAATAATTCTGCTCCCCTCAGCACCCTCAACAACCAGTCCTGGTCAATAGAGTGGGAGACTGAGAGGGCTCTGTGATCTGGGCCATGGCAGGGGAGGTGAAATATGTACAAGGATGTTTATTCTAGCATTGTACTTAGTAACAAAAATCACAACCTCAATGGCTCCAAAGAGAGGGTTGATTAAATCATGGTACATTTGTCTAGTGAAATGAATTATAGTTGTTATTACAAATGATGTATATTTTCCCATCTTATTGGCAATGTTTAAAAATTTGATATGTTGATGAGGTGTGAGGAGTGGAAATTTTAATACGTGTTGAAAAGAGAATAAAAAGGGAGAATCTTGGGAGTATTTGGCAGTATCAATTGAAACATGACGTGTCTCGTCTCCATGACCCAACATTTCTAACAGGAAATTATTCTACAGGGATAATTTGTTACAAGGCATTGTTTGCACAGCATTTTACAATAGAAAAACAAACAAACAAAATTCTAAATTCCTTTCAGTAGGAAACGATTCAGTAAATTATTATATATCCTCAATGGAGTGCTAGGCATCCATTAAAAAGAAAGCTACACCTTCCTGGCACCAAGGGATTGCTACCAAGCACCAGCTGATGATGTAACTACAAAAAGACCTTGAACAAAGAGGTCAACTGAGACCGGCAGAATATCTCGGCCTACACGTAATATCAGGTGTTAAAAACTGCTTTTTGACTTTGGATAGAAGGGGGAAATGGAAAGGACAAGTGAGCTTATAAGGCTATGAGTCTCCAAAAAAGAGTCGGGAGGTCATCAGAGGGTGATGCTTATGCATGCCTCAGCAGGGTACCAGAGACAGCCAATGTAGATGGAAACCCAGGTGCTGGTTCTCCTGAGGGCTGCAGAGACCCGCAGGTTCTATGGTCATGGCAGATGGCTCTGGAGTTCAGGGCCATTCAGTTGGCTCTATTTTGGAGTTAGTGTTCCTGAGTGTGATGGAGTTGGACTCAGATAGGACCTTTCTACACATGCCTCTTCTGTTACTTCTACCGGACCTGTGGTTGGTGTATACTCAGGAGACCTGAGTCTCTGAACTGTCCATGTGATGGCCAGGCCCTGGGCCTCAGCAGACTTGTGGCTCCTACCCTCTGGTTTCTTGGACTTACCCTGGTCAGCTGACAGGGAGGTGAAGAGGGTCAACCACCACACCAGGGAGCCAAGAGTGCCTACAGCTGCAAGCAGGAGAAGTGCATCTATCATCCATGTGGAATATAAACCCCCTCTTGATATAGAGGGGGCTGGACATAGCCATCCCAGGTCCACAAAATGGAGGAATAGAGTATGGATTAGAGTGGACTTACTGGGGTTCTGCTGGGGAATTATTGTGATTAGTAAGGGAAGAAATTGTAGTAGTGATGTGGAGAGGGTGGCCATGGTGGCTGCTGATGGTCGGGAGAGGAAAGAAGAGATATGGTGTGGGGGCATTTTCAGGATTTGGAGTTGTCCTAGGTGGTGATGCAGGGACAGATGCTGGACATTGTGTGTCCTGTTGTGGCCCACCTGGTGGACTGGGGGAGAGTGTGGACTACAAAGTGGACCACTGTCCATGTGGTGCAGCAGTTCTCCAGAATGTATTCGCTGGGTGCAGTGGATGTGCCACAGTGATGGAAGAGTTTGTTGATGTGGGAGGGGTGGTGTGGGTGGGCTGGGGTTATATGGGGACCTCATATTTTTGAATGTAACATTTAAAAGTAAATAAAGAAGAAAAAAAAAGAAGGCTACAGATGTGGTATGTCTGTTTGTACAAATGTGGGGGTCCTTGCTGTGTTATTCAGTGAAAAAGGCACGTTGCAAAACAATTGAGACTGTCATGTTTCTGTTTGAAGAATGTATACTTTGTATATCTCTTGATCTGTGAAAATGTAGTAAAAATGTGTGGACATTTTATTTCTTTTTTAGAGAAGTTATGGGTTTACAGCACAATCATGCATAACATACAGGATTCCCATCTACCACCTCACCACCAACACCTTTTTAAAAAAAAAATTGTATTATATTCACATTAGTAAGGTTTCATTCAATTTACATAATTATCCTGTTTTATAAACTACATTAAAGAAACACTGTAAGTGCTATAAAATAAGGATAACCAAAAGTACAATTAAGCAAGAAGAGTTTATACTTTAGGAAGACTTTATTTCATCTAAAAACTTCTCCCTCAGCTACTTAAGAAGAACAGATTTATTTTTATGTCTGCTTTCTGATTCTGCAATGTTTGTAGCTTGCATTTACTGCTTCAACTCTAAATTCACATTTTTCACTCTGTTAGATGAACAGGAAAAAAAAGGGGCAATTAAAGCCAGTATACATTAAATAAGTGTTTTATTAATATAAGACCTTTTCCTATAACTCCAAACTACATTATTTCCTTTGACAAAAAAAAAAAAAAAAAAAAAAAAAGCCTGAGTAGACACATAAAATAGATTCTTAAATTGTGGAGTTTTACCTAAGCAAGAGATCACAAAGGTAATTATATCCTTGCCACATGCAAGACCCATCAAATGTGCTTGAGAAACATCACTGGAGTCTTTGAGGAAACAAGAAAGCCCAGCGAGCATTCTAGGGGAGACAGGTAAACAGAGGTTACCTGTATATGCCAGGTCTGGAGACACAGGCCTAAGTGGTGGGATGACATGATTTTTCAGTTCTTTTTAAAAAACCCAAAATAAAATAATCTTTTTTAAAAAAAGGAAAAAAAAGTCAGATGAACAAGTCATCTCTTTCAGGTTAGAATTTATTTTGTAAAATTCTGTGAGTCATTTTAGGAAAAAAACCCCAAGGTCATGTGGCTATATACTAATTGACCAGGAAGGGCAATCATAACATTATAATGAATGGAAAAAAAATGGAGTCACGGAGCATTATGATCCCATTATGATCTATTTGTTAAAAAATAGAAGCTTTATCAATATATATGCATAGAAGAATAATTGGAAAGATACCCAAAGAAATGTTAGCAGGGGTTTTCTAATAGATGATTTTTCTTTTTCTTTTAGTTCATCTGTGTTTTCCAACTTTCTACAATGAAATTGGATTGCTTGTGTGGTTAAAAAAAAAAAAAGGGTGAGGATGTACGCAGGTGCCCAGCCCAGGGAGGCTCCTGGGAAATTCTTGCTGCTCTGCTCGTCCTCTGGCCAGGTGAGTGAGGAGAAGTGCCATGGTCTCGTTGCTGGCTGCATAACTTGTGCCCTCAGAGGCATATTCTGGCTCCTGGATTGCTTTTCAGGCAAAGCCGCGGTCGTTGCATGTTCCCGAGGGCTGCCAGCCCCGTGGACTGGGTTTTTCAGTCTCTCCGTTCAGCAGCTGGGCGGAGAGAAGGCTGTCAGAGCTCAGGCAGTTGGGCCTGGCTAAGCAGGTTATATCTTTATTAGACACAAACCTAGGAAAAACCTTCAGCCTGGGGAAAGATTTCTATTTAGGGTCGGGAAAGTAGGCCACTTTTTCTAAGACCAGTGACCTACATTCCCTGTTATAGAAATTTAAGATGAAATAGCAGTTGTCACTGCTTCATGCAGGGCTGAAGCCCTGCCAAAGGGCAGGCAAGACAGCGGGAGATTTTTTTTTTTTTTTTTTTTTTTTTTATTTAATTTTTTTATTTTTTATTGACTTTGTAATAATATTACATTAAAAATATATATGTGAGGTCCCATTCAACCCCACCCCCCCACCCCCCCTCTCCCCCCCCCCCAACAACACTCGTTCCCATCATCATGACACATCCATTGGATTTGGTAAGTACATCTTTGGGCACCTCTGCACCTCATATACATTGGTTCACATCATGGCCCATACTCTCCTCTATTCCATCATGTAGGCCCTGTGAGGATTTACAATGTCCGGTGATTACCTCTGAAGCACCATCCAGGGCAGCTCCATGTCCCGAAGACGCCTCCACCTCTCATCTCTTCCTGCCTTTCCCCATACCCTTTGTCCATTATGTCCACTTTTCCCAATCCAATGCCACCTCTTCTATGTGGACACTGGATTGGTTGTGTCCATTGCACCTTTATGTCAAGAGGAGGCTCAGATTCCACCTGGATGCTGGATGCAATCCTCCCATTTTCAGTTGTAATCACTCTAGGCTCCATGGTGTGGTGGTTGTCCTTCACCTCCATCTTAGCTGAGTGTGGTAAGTCCAATAAATCAGATTGTAGGTGCTGGAGTCTGTTGAGGCTCAGGATCTGGCTATCACATTGTCAGTCCAGAGATTCAAATCCCCTAAATATATCTTAAACCCCAACATTAACTGCACCTCCAGCACATTAGCATGAAAGTCTTATGAAGGGAGATCCCATCTGAGTCCAGATTCATCACACATACACACCATTTCCAAAGAGGGGCCATCTGCCCTGGTAGTTAACCCCATCGGCCATGACCATAACTCCCATGGGTCTCTTTAGCCCTCAAAGGAACCAATATCTGGGGGTTGTATCTGCTTTATCTGTCTCTCTGACTCTGCTCAGTTGTGCATGAGGGCAAACCTTCTGCCAGCCTCCAGACTCTTTTTTAGAAACTCGTAGCCATATAAACTCATTTCTCCTTTCCATTTCCCCCTTACTTTAGGTCAAACAGCATTTTAAAGTCATGGTATTTTATGTAGACATGGATATTCTGCTGATCCGCATTGAACCTTCCGTATAAGGTCATTTTCCAGTTGCATCATCAGTTGGTAGTTGATAGTGGTCCCTCGTTGCCAGGGAGGCTCATCCCCGGGTGTCATGTCCCACGCTGGGGGGAAGGCATTGCATTTACATGCTGAGTTTGGCTTCGAGACTGGCCACATTTGAGTAACATGAAGGCTGACAGAAGGAAATTCCCAGGCACAAAGTTGCTCTAGGCCTTGTTATTATTTTGGGTTTATCAGCTCACAAGCATAGTCATTAGTATCAGGGGCTCACTGTTGAACCCTCACTCCCTCCCGGTCCCCACCACTGTACCTGGGAGACTGTCGCTGCTCCCCTAGGGACCACGACAGAGCACCACTGGCCGGGAACCCAGTACCCCCCCTACTGTGGTTTTTAATTGTTGCCACTATGAGTATATCCAAACATTACCATGCACCCTGGACATATGTTCTGTACAGCTCCCTGTCAGTCATATATCATCTGTCATTGGTATCCCATACCAGTATCCCTCCATTGCCATTGTTGAAACACTCTGTGATCCAGAACTCCCCGAAATTTGAAGCCCAATATAATGTCATGGTCCCTTACTAGGGAATGGCATATAGCGATGAGTTTAAAGGATAGATAAAGAACTTGGATAAAGTTAGATAAAGAACTTAGATAAAGAATGTTGACTTGAAAAAATTCCACATCCTATTTTTTTTTTTCCCCCCCCCCCCTAATTATTCAGCTTTTCTTCACAGGAGTCCTAGACCACAGCAATGTATATATATAATATACAGCACTCCCACACATCCACCAGAAAACCTTTTCCCTTCCACAGTGATACTCTTACGCCCTATTCATATCATATTTACTTAAAGTGATGTACAGAGTCTGAGACATTAGCTTTCTAACAAGGTGACATCTGTATTTACATTATGGTGCATACTTTAGGATACACAGTTCTTTACATTTTTAGTTATCCTATGTTTTACATTATGGTTTACATTATCAGTCTGTCATCTCCTATATGTTATGGTGTAATATTACATGTTTTATATCCATCCTTGTGTACTCTCAAGAAACTCCTCTCTTACCCCCCATTTACTTTGGTTCCACACATTTAACGTCCATTTTCCCTTCCACCTTAGTGCCCTCAGTGATAGCCAACCTCTGTTTCCTGAGGAACCACTTCCAGAGATAGATGGAATAGTGTTCAGGGCCTAACTTGCTCAACTGCCCCAATGCCCTGGGAGCCACCCTTTCTCTCGAGGGATACATTTCCCTCTATTGGATGGCATTAGTCCTCCCCAGGATGTGGGTCCACCCCCACTCTCACTACTTGGGTTTCTACCCCATGGTGTCACCCACTCTGGCAGAATGAGCATTTAGACATTCCCCAGGAGCCCGTCCTGCATCAGACCCTCCCCTCCGAGCATTCTAAACAGGTAACCCTCTTTATTATATTTTGATATGATTTTCTCGGCATTTTACTCTCCACCAACACCTGACCCTCTCCTGGTTCGTATGCTACCCCTCCCTCCCCCCACTTTTGGGCAACGTTACCCACCCGTCCCTCCCCAGCCACCCTCAAACCCGCAAAGCCCCAAGCAAAGGCAACCCCTTGCCCCCCTTTTATCTCTTCTTTGTGTTCATACTTACCACCATCTCGTCTTAAATTCCACCCCTGCAGACATCGGCTCATATCCTTCCTCCACCCTCCGATTTCCTGCAAGCCTATCGTTCAGTCTCTTGCTATCTAGGGCAGCTTGTTTATTTCATATCATTGAGGTCATGTAGTATTTGTCCTTCAATGTCTGGGTTGCTTCACTCAACATAAGGTTCTCGAGATTCATCCATGTTATCACATGTGTTTGTAGTGTGTTTGTTCTTACAGCCGAGTAGTATTCCATTGTGTGTATATACCACATTTTATTGATCCACTCGTCTGTTGATGGGCATTTGGGTTGATTCCAACTTTTGGCAATAGTGAACAATGCTGCTATGAACATTGGTGTACATATATTGGTTTGTGTTCTTGTTTTCAGTTCTGCTGGGTATATTCCCAGCAGTGGTATTGCTGGGTCATATGGCAAATCTATGGCTAGTTTTTTGAGAAACCGCCATACTGTTCTCCAGAATGGTTGGATCCTTCTGCATTCCCACCAGCAGTGGATGAGTGTTCCCCTTCCTTCACATCCTCTCCAGCACTTGTATTCTTCTGTTTTTTTCATAGCTGCCAATCTTATGGGTGTAAGATGGTATCTCATTGTGGTTTTGATTTGCATTTCCCTGATAGCTAGAGATTTGGAACATTTTTTCATGTGCTTTCTTGCCATTTGTATTTCTTCTTCGGAGAAGTGTCTGTTTAAGTCTTTTTCCCATTTTTTAAATGGATTGTTTATCTTTTTATTTTCAAGATGTAGGAGTTCTTTATATATGCAAGTTATAAGTTTCTTATCAGATATATGATTGCCAAATATTTTCTCCCACTGTGTGGGCTCCCTTTTTACTTTCTTGACAAACTCCTTTGAGGTGGAGAAGGCTTTAATTTTGAGGAAGTCCCATTTATCTATTAGTTCTTTTGCTGCTCGTGCTTTTGGTGAGATATTCATAAATCCATTACCTATTACAAGGTCCTGTAGATGTTTCCCTACACTGCTTTCTAAGGTTTTTATGGTCTTGGCTTTTATATTTAGGTCTTTGATCCATCTTGAGTTGATCTTTGTATAAGGTGTGAGATGGTAATCCTCTTTCATTCTTCTACATATGGCTATCCAGTTCTCCAGACACCATTTGTTGAATAGGCCACTCTCTCCCAGTTGAGAGGGTTTGGTGGCTTTATCGAATATTATGTGGTTGTATATGTGAGGTTCTATATCAGAGCTTTCAATTCGATTCCATTGGTCTATATGTCTCTCCTTATGCCAATACCATGCTGTTTTCACCACCGTAGCTTTATAGTATGTTTTGAAGTCAGGTAGTGTGATTCCTCCAATTTCGTTTTTCTTTTTCAGTATGTCTTTGGCTATTCGGGGTCTCTTTCCTTTCCAAATAAATTTCATAGTTAGTTTTTCTAATTCCTTAAAGAAGGCTGCATTGATTTTTATTGGGATTGCATTGAATGTGTAGATCAATTTTGGTAGGATAGACATCTTAATAATGTTCAGTCTTCCTATCCATGAACAAGGAATAGTCTTCCATTTATTTAGGTCTTCTTTGATTTCCTTGAACAATCTTGTATAGTTCTCAGTGTATAAGTTCTTTACCTCTTTAGTTAAATTTATTCCTAAGTATTTGATTTTTTTATTTACTATTGTGAATGGTATTTGTTTCTTGATTTCCTCCTGATCTTGCTCATTATTGGTGTACAGAAATGCTACTGATTTTTGCGCATTGATCTTATAACCTGCGACTTTACTAAACTCATTTATGAGTTCTAGAATCTTCGTTGTAGATCTCTCAGGGTTTTCTATGTATAGGATCATGTCATCTGCAAATAATGAAATTTTGATTTCTTCCTTTCCAATTTGAATGCCTTTTATTTCTGGTTCTTGCCTCAGTGCTCGAGCAAGTACTTCTAAGACAATGTTAAATAGGAGCGGCGACAGTGGGCATCCTTGTCTTGTTCCTGAGTTTAGAGGGAAGGAGTCTAGGATTTCTCCATTGTAAACAATATTGGCTTTAGGTTTTTCATATATACTCTTTATCATGTTCAAAAAATTTCCTTGTATTCCAATCATTTGGAGTGTTTTTATCAAGAAAGGGTGCTGTATTTTGTCAAATGCTTTTTCTGCATCAATAGATATAATCATGTGATTTTTTTCCTTCAATCTGTTTATATGGTGTATTACGTTGATTGATTTTCTTATGTTGAACCATCCTTGCATACCTGGGATGAATCCCACTTGGTCGTGGTGTATAATTCGTTTAATGTGTTGTTGAATACGATTAGCAAGTATTTTGTTAAGTATTTTTGCGTCTAGGTTCATTAGAGAAATTGGTCTGTAATTTTCCTTTCTTGTGATGTCTTTGTTTGGCTTTGGTACTAGGGTAATGTTGGCATCATAGAAGGAGTTGGGTAATGTTCTTTCTGTTTCGATGGTTTGGAATAGTTTCAGCAGGATTGGTGTCAGTTCTTTCCGGAATGTTTTATAGAATTCACCTGTGAAGCCATCTGGCCCTGGGCTCTTCTTAGTTGGGAGATTTTTAATAACTGATTCTATCTCTCTGCTTGTGATTGGTTTGTTAAGATCATCAATTTCTTCTTTTGTCAATATGGGCTGTTTATGTGTTTCTAGGAATTTGTCCATTTCCTCTAGATTGTCATTTTTGTTGGAATATAGTTTTTCAAAATATCCTCTTATGATAGTCTTTATTTCTGTGGGGTCAGTGGTGATATCGCCTTTCTCATTTCTTATTTTGTGTATTTGCATCTTCTCTCTTTTTTTCTTTGTTAGTGTTGCTAAAGGTTTGTCAATTTTGTTAATCTTCTCAAAAAACCAGCTCTTGGTCTTGTTTATCTGTTCAAGTGCTTTCTTATTTTCTATTTCATTTAGTTCTGCTCTTATCTTTGTTATTTCCTTCCTTCTTCTTCCTGTTGGGTTACTTTGTTGTTGTTTTTCTAATTCCTTCAAATGTGCAGTTAGTTCTTCAATTTTTGCTCTTTCTTCTTTTTTGATATATGAATTTATGGCTATAAACTTCCCTCTCAGTACTGCTTTTGCTGCATCCCATAAATTTTGGTATGTTGTGTTATCATTATCATTTGTTTCAAGGTAGTCATTGATTTCTTTTGAGATTTCCTCTTTGACCCACTGTTTTTCTAAGAGTGTGTTGTTTAATTTCCAAATCGTGGTGTGAAATCTGGGCTTCTTTCCCTTGCAAATCTCCAGCTTGACTCCACTGTGGTCAGAGATAATGTTTTGTATGATTTCAATCTTTCTGAATTCGTTCAGCCTTTCTTTGTGGCCTAGCATATGATCTATCTTGGAGAATGATCCATGTGCGCTTGAGAAAAATGTATATCCTGCTGTGTTTGGGTGTAGCGATCTATATATGTCTATTAGATCGAGCTCCTCTAATATACTATTCAGATGTTTTGTGTCTTTGGTGATTCTCTTTTGAGATGTTCTGTCCAGAATTGATAGTGGTGTATTAAAATCCCCCACTATAATTGTAGATGTATCTATTCTTTCACTTAGTTTTTCCAGCGTTTGCCTGACGTATTTAGAGGCACCCTTGTTAGGGGCATAGATATTTATGATTGTTCGATCTTCTTGACAGATTTTCCCTTTGACTAAAATGTAGTATCCTTCTTTGTCTCTCACAATTGTTTCACATTTAAAGTCTATTTTGTCTGATATTAATATAGCTACTCCTGCCTTTTTTTGGTTATTGTTAGCTTGTATGATTGTTTTCCAGCCTTTCACTTTCAATCTCCATGCGTCTCTGGGTCTAAGATGTGTCTCTTGTAGACAGCATATGGATGGGTCATATTTCCTTATCCAGTGTCCCAGTCTGAATCTTTTGATAGGTGAGTTTAATCCATTGACATTCAGTGTTATTACTATCAAGGAATTATTTGTGTTAGCCATATTTTGATTGGATTTGTGTTTGTCATATTTTGTTTGTATATTTTTTTTTGTCTTTTTTGTTGTTGTTGTTGGTCTTATACTCTCCTCCAACTTTGCCTTTCCTGTTTTTTCCTTTCTTCCTGCAGAACTCCCTTTAGAATTTCTTGAAGGGGAGGTTTCTTGTTGGTATACTCTTTCAGTTTCTGTTTGTCTGCGAATATTTTGAACTCTCCATCATGTTTGAATGCTAGTTTAGCTGGGTAGAGTATTCTTGGTTGGAAATTTTTTTCCTTTAGTACCTTGACTATATCATACCACTGTCTTCTTGCCTCCATGGTTTCAGAAGAGAAATCAGCACTTAATCTAATTGAGCTTCCCTTGTATGTGATGGTTTTCTTTTCTCTTGCTGCTTTTAGGATCTTCTCTTTGTCTTGAGCATTGGATAATTTGACAAGTATATGTCTTGGGGTGGGCCTGTTGGGGTTTATGACTTGTGGAGTGCGCTGTGCTTCTTGGATATGTACATCTGTCTCTTTCAGTAGATTTGGGAAGTTTTCAGTCATTATTTCCTGCAACACTCTTTCTGACCCCTTTCCCTTCTCTTCACCTTCTGGAATGCCTATAATACGTATGTTTGAGCGTTTTGCATTGTCATTCAGGTCCCTAAATCCTAATTGGATTTTTTCTATCTTCTTATTGACCCCTTCTACTATCTGTTTGATTTCTGATGTACTGTCTTCCACATCACTAATTCTCTGCTCTGTCTCTTCTAGTCTGCTGATATTTGCTGCAAGTGTATTTTTGATTTCTTGAACTGTGGTGTTCATTCCCATCATATCTGTTATGTTTTTGCGTATGTCTGCAATTTCCCCTCCAAGTGATGTCTTCATGTTGTTAACCTCTTTCATTACTGCATCAAATTTGTCAGTGATAAATGTTCTGAGATCTTTCATTGCTTGTGCCAAGTTTTGCTCCCCTTCGTGATTATTGGTTTGTTGATTGGATTCCGCCATGTTTTCCTGATTATTGGTTTGGTTCGTAGATTTTTGTTGCTTTCTGGTCATCTCTTTATTTTGACGAATTTAATCAGTTCCTTAGCTTCTTTGTCTGCTCTTGGAGGGTAATTAGTTGTTATTTTTGCACAGGTGTTATATCTTCTCTTTGTCACTTTTTTCTTCTTATTCTAGTTACTTGTTGTTGGTTAAGTTCACTTTAGAGGAAAGTATTAGTGTTGGGGAAAGGCAATTGTGTAAGCAAGGGAAAAGTGTAAAGTTGTATTGGTGATGTATGTTAATAAAGCAGGAATATGAGATCTGGAAGGATGGAGGTTAGATTCATGTAGATTGTATAGAGTTATAGCTGTAGGTAGAGTACCTTTTATGAAGTTGATGACTGAATTTGGGAGGAATATGGTATGAACTACACAGCTATTGTTTTCATGAGAGAGGGAAAAAGAAAAGAAAGGTAATAGTTTCAAGAGTGGATAATAGACAGAAAACAGAACAAAGGTATTAGAAATTAAGAGTTAGACACTTTGTGGATCAAAGAACGGGAGGTGGGGGGTGGAATATAGGAGAGACAGTAGATGATAGTGGATATCAAGATGCAGGGGAAGGGGGATAGTGTAGGTAGCCTAAATCAGTTCACACAGAAATGAGGCAGTGGAGGATGGGAAAACCCAGCAAATGTGAGGTGTTCCCTGTAGCACCTATTGTATACTTGAATTAAGGTAAAAATAAGTGGAAGATGAGGGACAAGAGGGAAAGAGAAAACCGAAAAAAAAAACAAAAACAAAAAAAAAAAAAAAAACTAATTATAATAGAGAAAAAAGAAAGGCAAGAAGAAAGGAAGAAAAAAAAGAGGATGGGCAAACGGTGGGGAACGGGTAGGGAGAAGAGAGATACAGGTACACACGTGTCACAATTGCAACACTATCTAAAACAACAACTTCCCCCCGCTTTGCCCTAAAACCCCCCCGTCTGTCTGCCCAAATGGGTCTGCAAGCACCTCCCTTCCCACAAACCCCCAATAGGCTGCCCAGGGCCCACGAACTCCCCAGTACTGCAGATGCTCAAAAAAAAAAAAAAAAAAAATTTAAGTAAAATTAAAAACAAACAAACAAACAAACAAACAAACAAACAAACAAAAAAAAAAAAACAAAAAAAAACAGAAACCCCTCCGCAGGCCCGGCTCCGCCCGCCGCGGAGGCTTGGACCGGCTCTGCCCGGCTCCTCACGCCGCCTTGGCCTGGCCTGGCTCCGCCCAGCTCCGCTCGCTACAGCGGCCCAGCCGGCTCCGGCATCCACCTCCCGCCACCGCGGCCTGGACCGGCCCTGCCCGGCTCCGTACCCGCCGCGGCCTGACCCGGGCCCGCCCGGCTCCAAACGCTACCGCGGCCCGCAGCCGGGGCCTGAACCGGCCCCGCCCGGCTCCAAGCGCTACCGCGGCCCGCAGCCGGGGCCTGCACCGGCCCCGCCCGGCTCCAAGCGCTACCGCGGCCCGCAGCCGGGCCCTGCACCGGCCCCGCCCGGCTCCAAGCGCTACCGCGGCCCGCAGCGGGGGCCTGCACCGGCCCCGCCCGGCTCCAAGCGCTACCGCGGCCCGCAGCCGGGCCCTGCACCGGCCCCGCCCGGCTCCAAGCGCTACCGCGGCCCGCAGCGGGGGCCTGCACCGGCCCCGCCCGGCTCCAAGCGCTACCGCGGCCCGCAGCGGGGGCCTGCACCGGCCCCGCCCGGCTCCAAGCGCTACCGCGGCCCGCAGCCGGGGCCTGCACCGGCCCCGCCCGGCTCCAAGCGCTACCGCGGCCCGCAGCCGGGGCCTGCACCGGCCCCGCCCGGCTCCAAGCGCTACCTCGGCCCGCAGCCGGGGCCTGCACCGGCCCCGCCCGGCTCCAAGCGCTACCGCGGCCCGCAGCCGGGGCCTGCACCGGCCCCGCCCGGCTCCAAGCGCTACCGCGGCCCGCAGCCGGGGCCTGCACCGGCCCCGCCCGGCTCCAAGCGCTACCGCGGCCCGCAGCCGGACCCTGCACCGGCCCCGCCCGGCTCCAAGCGCTACCGCGGCCCGCAGCCGGGGCCTGCACCGTCCCCGCCCGGCTCCAAGCGCTACCGCGGCCCGCAGCCGGGGCCTGCACCGGCCCCGCCCGGCTCCAAGCGCTACCTCGGCCCGCAGCCGGGGCCTGCACCGGCCCCGCCCGGCTCCAAGCGCTACCGCGGCCCGCAGCGGGGGCCTGCACCGGCCCCGCCCGGCTCCAAGCGCTACCGCGGCCCGCAGCGGGGGCCTGCACCGGCCCCGCCCGGCTCCAAGCGCTACCGCGGCCCGCAGCCGGGGCCTGCACCGGCCCCGCCCGGCTCCAAACGCTACCGCGGCCCGGCCCGGCCTGGCTCAGCCCCACCGAGCGGGGCTAGATGCCTCGTCTCCGCCTACCCAAGAAGGGAATCCTCTGCAGGTAGCTGGGATCTCCGTGTATATTTCACAGACGAATCCTCTCTGTTACCTTCCCTCCAAATCGATGTCCAGACACCTCCGGACCAGCAAAAATCCCGAAACAATCCGGTCCCAAAGAGTCTCCAACGCCGCCCAGCCGATTCCCTGCAGAAGACTCTAACAGGGATGTTCACTCAGCCGCCATCTTGCCCCCTCCTGGAGATTTTTAAAAAGCTTCTGTATTTGGAAAAAAAAAAAAATTTTTTTTTTTAAAACCAGGCTAACAACGTTTAATGATGGAATGCGTATCACAACTGTGCATTTGTTTTCCTGGAGGAGCAATGCTTGCCAACCAAAAGCCCCCTCGGGAGGTAAAAAAATCCATTCCCGCTCGGAGGCCTGGGAGAAAAACGAGGGCTGCTCAAGGCCCTGCCAGCCGCCGGCCAGGAGGGGTCCCGCGGCTCACCCTGGCTGCCAGCCATCTGCTTTTCGTTAGACTTGGGAGAAACTCCGCTTGATCTCATTGATCCGGGCTCTTCAGAAAGGACCCTGTGGAGCATGGAAGGTTAATAGGCTCTTGGGGCCTGGATTTCCATGAACCTTGGCTGGGGAGGGGTGACTGATTGTCTAGAGGAAGAAAGAGAAAATGACGGTCCCCTCCAGTGCTTCTGATCAGCCCTGGCGGCCCCGCCCCGGAGCCTGGAGAGTCAGCGCCAACATTTCCCTGGTTATAACCAGATGGAAAATGCCCAGGGCCTGTGACCATCTGATTCATCTTCAGTGCTCTCTTCTTGTTAAAACGCAGAGGCCAAGAGGTGGCCGAATCCATGTCCTTGGGGGGTACTGCTAATAGCCCCCCGTAGTCGGTTCTCCCCTCTTTCTGGGTCCGCTGGGCCTCGCGATTTTCCACGCAGCAGGAGCCGCCGGTGCGTGAGCATTTCAGCGCCAGCGAGGACCTGCGCGCCCCCGGCCCCCCTGCCCGGCTGCAGCAGCCCCCACCCCACCCCGCCGTGGAGAAGTCCGCGGCCCAAGAAGCCACAGCCTCTGTGGCCTGGGTCTCGGCGTGGGGGCCGCGTGGAGCGGAGCCCCCCACCCCGCCCCGGGCAGGCGGGTGGCCCCGCGGAGGGCGCCGAGCCGCGCGCTGGTTTGTGCCGCTGTCCTGCGCCCCGCGGCGCCGCAGCCACGCGAGCTTGGAAACCAGTTACAGTTTTTGTCAATCAGCCAAGAAACCCAAACGAAGCCCAAATCAACCGAAACAGAACCACCAACGAGTGCCTGAGCTAGGAGGCGCTTGCTGCCCGGGACGGAGCAGGGAAGGCCGCAAACATGGTCCCTGCTGTGGCGGAGCTCCCCTGGGGACACCGCGCTTTCCACGGTCGCTGGAGCCAATGGCCGCAATTGGTGGCGTAGAATCACAGATTTGCTCTCTCACGGTTTTGGAGGCCAGAAGTCTGAAGCCGAGGTGAATCCTTCTGGCCTCTTGCTGCTCCTGGTGGCTGTGGGCACTGCCGGGGCGGCCCGACCCCCTCCTCTGCCCTTTGTCACATGGCCTCCTCTCTGTGACTCAAGTCTCCCTCCGCCTCTCTCTTGCGAGGACACTTGTAATCGGATTTAGGGCCTGCCTGGAAAATCCAGGATGATCTCATCCAGAGCCTTAATTTAATTACATCTGCAAAGACCGTTTTTCCAAAGAAGCTTCTATCCACAGGTTCCAGGTAGACATATCTTTTGGGGCAGCCACCGTTCAGCTGTGACCTGGGCACTTTTTTAGTGCCATGAGGCGAAGCACTCTCTGGCCATTTATTTATGTATTCTCCCAATGTGACTCTGAGATCGGTCTTGTGCCCATTTTAAAGACAGGCAAAGCAAGGTGCAGGGTGTTCAGTATCCTGTCCAAAGTGAAAAGAGGGTAGGAGCCAGGAATTTTACCTAGGTCTTATTCCTAAACCAGAGGCATTTCCTTACTGCAAGGTATGTATATCCAACTAAATGTCATTTTCTCCAAACTACTATTGCTTAAAAGAGTCCTGAACTCTGCTTCTGAACCACTTTGCAAGCTACACAAGAAAAATCTGGCTGCTTGTATCGTTGTCACAATCCGTATGGTTGTGTTTTCAGGCAGCTTTATTTTCATATGATCCAGTCCCCAGATTAAATTCTGCTTGTGTGAACAGGCCCTGGCATTTGACCAGTCATAGCCTGTGGCTTCCTCAAAGGAAGAATTGCTCAGGAGCAGATATACTGGCTAAATCCTGCAGAAGGCTTTGCTTCCCAGAGGGGAGGCCCAGGGGGAGAGCAGCCCACGTGAAATGCCCCAGCACAGGGAAACCCCTCATCTACGTCCCAGGATATGGGAGACTTACAAGCGCAGCCCATTCGCCAGCCGGGGTGGGGGTGGGGGTGGGCGTGCAAGATGTCTTTCCTTTCCCATTGAGCTGTTCTCAATCCGAACCACGCAAAACTGGTTCCATTTCCAGCAGCCTTCTTCTGTCTCTTTGGCTCCCTTTTTTTTGCTAGAGGCCATGTGGGATTGGTTTAAAATAGTCGGGGGGCAATTGCTGAGCTTCTGGGGACTCAGACCAGAATTATGAAAAGCAGCTGTGATTTAACCAGTTGTGCCTGCAAAGCCTACCTGCATGCTTTTATGTGGGCCTTCGGTCATCTACTGCCAATAACATACTCTCTGATAAAAAGGAAGTATAGCAAAAATAAAGTCACAATGAGTACCAAGTACATGCTGGGAACTTTTCATAGACTACAGAATTTAATTTGCACAACACTGCTATGAGGTTGGTACTGTTATTACTGCCATTTCACAGATGGGAAGACCAAGGCACAGAGAGGTTGAGTACTATAACCAAGGGCACACAGTAAGTGTAATAGAGGCAGGATTTGAACTCAGAGCCCATGTGCTTCTCTGCTTTGCTAGGTTGACTCTCAGTTAAAGGGCATCTGGTAATCCCTCTCTCACTCCAATGTTCTTGCCATTGTCTATCCTCTGCTCCCCTTCTGCCTCCAAGAACTCTGCTCTCACTTAAAGACTTGCCAAGTAGTGAAGTAGATCTTTGTTCCATTTCAGTGGGCTCAGTCTGGACAAACCACTTTCCTACTAATATTGATCATGTTCTGTGGCAAAGGAATGGGGGGAACAGAAAGCCCCCTTCTAATTTCTGCTTTGTAGTTTTCTTGAAACTGAAAGGGTATTTCCACTGTAACCTCAGCCCCCAGGACATTGGGAACAGAGCAGATGTTTTCTCACTGGAGGAGTTTTTTATTGGGCATGAAGGAGCCTTTGGAACCCCTTTCCTTCCTTTGAAGCTCTGGGTTGAGCAGGATCCTGAGGCTTTGATCGATTTGTCATGTCTGCAGGGGATCTCGGCAGGATGAGAGGGGGCAGGTGTATGTGTTTGCCAATCCCAAACACAGGAGGTAAAGGGACTTTATTCCTATATTGGATGGTGAGGGAGACTACTATCTTCAAGCTAATTTTGCCTTAGCCTTAGTAGAGAAGGGAATGTACGTTTGGCGCATACAATACAAATTGGTAAGGAGGGAGTTCCTGTGTGAGATGGTTTTCCTTGTCTCCTGCCATCCTAATTACAATGTTCAATTGCTGGGGAGGCCCTGTTGCCATAGTGTAAGCGTAAATTTTCCTTCCGTCCAATTAAATGGCTGCAGATTCACAATGAATTGATTTTGATTTAATAAGATTTTATTATCTACTGTCTATCTCCATCAGTGTGATTTCTTAATGAAGGTATTCTGCACGTTGAGGTTTAATAGAAACACCGGTGAGGAGCTCAGCCCAGCTGTAGGCTTCCAGTGACTCCGGCCAGTGTCGCTGTGCCCAGCTCTTCTCAGCGCCGGTCTTGTCACCATCCTGTTTGCCTGGCCCACTTGTTGTAGTCCCCGGGAGTTCCTGGCTCCTTTGTTCACCAGGAAATTGAGTCTCCGGCCACCGTCTTCCCAGTGGAAACAGTCCCTTGTGAAGCTAGTTTGGGGAAACTTCCAGAACACAGCATACTTCAGTGTCCTGGAAGCAGGTTTCTTGGTGGGGTGGGTGGGCCAGGGTGGCTGTCTGTCGTTGGGGGCTCAGCGCCCCAGGCCTCACCACGTGCCGCCCCTAACAGATTCCAGGTGTTTCCACTTTGCTAACAGCGGGCTTCAGCGCAGCACCAGCGCCCCCCGGAGGCCTGCGCAGGCGCCTACATTTTTTAAAGCTCCAACCCCTGGGTCTGTCTTCTGTTTCCTGCTTTGGCTCCCTTTCTGCTCAAAGAATCTTGGCAAAAAGTCTGAAATTAGTGATGATTTTCTCCCAGCCTTCCTTTGCTCTATCGTATTTGGTCTGCGTGGAAGCTCTCCAAAAGTCTTCTACGGTGAATTTTCAGTTTCTAAACATCTCCAACGACTCAGAGCAGCCCGGGCGATTTATATTCGTTTCAACACTCATTTTAATTCTCTCAGCGAGTCTCAAGGCTCTTTTAAAAGTGAGTGAAACGGAGGCTCAGGGAAATTGAGTGACTTGTGTCGGATTCCTTTGTGGTGAGAACCTGGATTCGACTCAGGTCCTAAGCCCATCTGTAGAGGGGCTTCCCGCCAGGGGCTCCCACCAGCCCCGTCCCCCTCCAGCCTCTGCCTTCACCTGGCTGTATTTTCCTAACCGTTGTCTTTTGTTCTCGTCGATTACTTCCCCGGATGGCAGAGTGAGGCCTTTTTAAAACACCGGTGTGATCACATCCCCCCTTGGCATAAGCTTGCCCACGGCTGCCCATTGCCTTGCTGGCCGGGCCCAGTTCCTTCGTCTGGCCTCTGGACCTGCCCTGCCCCTACCCCTCCATCGTATTTTCTACATCCCACGCCCACCGATTACACCCACAGGAACCCTGCAGCGTGTACCCGACTCTTCCACTGTCATTCCTTTGCCTGCAATAATCTCTCTTGTCCTCGATGAGCACATTTCTGCCCCTCCTTGAAGGTCCAGCTGGAGTCACTCATGGAGGAGGCCAGCCTCATAGCAGCTGTCCCATCGCCCTGAGCCCCGGCCAGGTGGGACTGCCCTTTCAGCGGGACAGCCGGGCCCCTGCCTCCTCCCGCCAGGCCCCTGCCCATGCAGGGCCCGGACCTCCTCGTCCAGCCCTGGCTCTGGGCGTCAGGGCCCAGGAATTAGCCGCCGAGCCGGCCTCCAGCCTGCTCCACGGCCTGAGCCCTGAGGTCAGGGGCGGCGAGGGGAGGCCCCTTTCAGGGAGGGCATAGGGCCTGGGATGCACGGGGGCATGTGAGGTCTCTTGGGACGTCTCATTAGGCAGGGTGGGAACAGAAAAGGAGACACACTGGGGTGGGGGCACCCCTTTCCTGAGCATGACAAACATTACACGCAGCCTACAGCTGCCACTCTGCTTCTTTCCTTTTCTTCGGAAGAGGCTGCTGACCCTTGAGGTGGAGCCCTTTATTGGAGACTACCCTGGAAGACTTTTGGAGGTCAGGCCGGGCACATGCAGCCAAGGCTGGGAGTTCGGTTTTGGTTGAGAAAGAGTTAAGTCTAGGGACTGGAAGGCCAGTCCTGGGGGGGTGAGGGGGTAGTGGTCAGAAGCAGGGTCAAGTACAGTGCCTTTACGACTAGGCCAGCCCCTAGTTCAGAAAGGAGGTGGCAAGGGCCCAGCAGCGCTATGCCAGGGAAGTTCACTGCCTTTGCTATCTTTGCTGGCTTCCCCAGCAAGAACCAGTGTATCCCTGGTTTTATAGTGCACTAGAGTGGGAAGCTTCCCAAGCCAGCCCCACTTCAGGGACTGCCCCAGCTGGATGAGCAGAGCTATAGGATACAAGATAGGCTCCGAGGCTACAGATTGTGATAAGATGCAACCAATAAAGGCTTTTTAGCAAACTGATGACAAGCCAGCACCCCCACTCCTGTCCCTGAACTCCAGTGCTCAGAGGAGCCCAGGACTTGAGCTATAGTGCACTATAAAGGGCCGCAGCAAGCTGGAATTTTCAAGAGTCAGGCAAGCAGGGGTCTGGACATGTTGCCATTGAAGGAGCTGGACAAGTTTGAAGAGACTACTCAGGGGGCAAGCTAATTATCTTCCAATCAATGTCATATATAATTCATACGGTGAACTACTGTGTAAATAACTGGGGAAAGAGCCCACAGCGGCCTGTGAATTGAAAGACGCAAGATGCAGAGCAGCATGCTTCATACGTTCTCATATTTTATTGAAAATGTTAACAAAGATATAAACTTCGGTGCGTGTGCTCGTGTGTGTATAAACATATTGGATGAAATGTCCCAGAGCCAGGGCAGTTTACGAAGTTCAGTTTTTCAGAGTACCAACGTGAATTTACAACCAAACTCGACTTAGAGCAGGGGGCTCCGCTGTCTGGGACGGGGGAGAGCTTGGAATCATGGCCGCGCAGGCCCTCGACCTTGATCTTCTGGGGGACACATCAGTTAGCTGAGGGTTCTCGCCCGGACAACCTCCCCACGGGGTGGCATCGGGCTGCAGCGGGACAGCGCAGTGCCGCATGGAGGGCTGCGTGTGGAGGGGCGGCCTGCACAGCGGATCGGGGCGTGGGGAGGGCAGGGCCAGGCCTGGCGATGGCACCTGCCCCCGCGTGGCGCTCTGTGCTTGGGTGGACTGCGCAGGCTGACTGCAGGGGCTTCTCCTGCAGAGCCGTGGCAGAGGAGCGGCCTCGGCGCCTGTGGGCCTGCGCCCGTGTCTGCAGAGGAGCCGGCTCTCGCCCCCCGTAACCACTGACCTCTGGGGGTGACTGAGAGCTGCCGGGTCTCTTTCCACCACTCTTGGTGCTCAGGGAATCGATGGTTATTGGTGACGTTGGGGTGGAGGAGCCCACCCTCTCCTCCTTTCCGGTGTGGTGCATTTGGGTGAGACTTCTGCTGCAGAAAGCTGGAATCCAGGCGAAGGCACAGATCCCCTATATTCAGGGTTACCCCTAAACTCAAGGGCGAGTCTTCGGACCCGTCACCCCGGCAAGGGGGAGGGGTACACACTCCTACCCTTCTTTTTCCCGTCATTGACCAAATGCTTGTCTGGTAGGCACGAGTGGTGTTTCATTGTTGCTTTTTTTGAGGGACCAGAGCCAAGTACTGAACCCAGGACCTTGCATGTGGGAAGCCGGCACTGAACCACGGAGCCACATCGGCTCCCCTGAGTTGTTGTTTTCGTTAGTTTGCTTGTTGTTTGTTTTTTTGTTTTTAGGAGGCATCAGGGGCTGAGCATAGGTCCTCCCATGTGGGAAGCAGGAGCTCAATCGCTTAAGCCACATCCATTCTCTTGTTGTCGTTTTAATTTGAATTTCCCTTTTTTCTAAAGAAATTGACGTCTTCTCATGTTTATTAGCCAGTCAGATTTCTCCGGTAAAGTGCCTGTTCAGCGGTTTTACTTATTTTTTTCTATTGGGTTGTCTTTTTCTTATTGAATACACACACATGCACACATATAATTAGTTTCTGTCTTGACTTTTTGCTTTCATTTTGATGTCTTTTGAAGAATCTTAATAGTGAAGTGTTTAATCTTTTTTCTTTGTGGTTTGTGTTTTTGAAGTCTTGTACAAAACAATCAGTCCTTACTCTCAAAGTCTTTATGATCTTTTTTCTATAGGGTATTCTTAATTTAAAATTTTGCTTTTCACCTTTAAGCGTTTAATCTACCTGGAACCGATTTTTGTGTCAGATGATGTGAGGTTAGGGCTTGATTTCATTTGTTTCTACATAAATAACCAATTATCCCAGACCATTTATTGATCAGTCTTCTGTGGTAGATTGAATTATGTAGCACAACACAGACATATTCTTAATCTGCACCTGCAGCCATTGCAAATAGGACCTTTGGAAGATGTTAGTTTTTAGTTAAGGTGTGGCCATCTGAAGCAGGCTGGGCCTTTACCCGGGTTACTGGAGGCCTTTTAAAAAGAACATGGGGGAAGCGGACTTGGCCCAGTGGTTAGGGCATCCGTCTACCACATGGGAGGTCCGCGGTTCAAACCCCGGTCCTCCTTGACCCGTGTGGAGTTGGCCCATGCTCAGTGCTGATGTGCGCAAGGAGTGCCCTGCCACGCAGGGGTGTTCCCCGCGTAGGGGAGCCCCACATGTAAGGAGTGCACCCCGAAAGGAGAGCCGCCCAGCACGAAAGAAAGTGCAGCCTACCCAGGAGTGGTGCTGCACTGAAAGAGAGCTGATGCAGCAAGATGATGCAACAAAAAGAAACACAGGTTCCTGGCGCTACTGATAAGGATAGAAGCAGTCATAGAAGAACACAGCAAATAGACACAGAGAGCAAAATACTGGGGGGTGGGGGGGTGCAGGGGTGGTGAAATGAAATAAATAAATAAATCTTAAAAAATAAAAATAAAAAGAACATGGAAGTCACAGAAGTCAGAAAAGAGAGGATATTGCCATGTAGTGGGAGCCAAGAAACCCCAAAGATTGCTGGCAGCCAGTCCCAGAAGGTACAGACTCCAGGAGAAAGTGAGCCTGAGCCAATACATTTCTATTCTTAATCCAAAACCAGTTTGTGGCATTTGTAGTAGTGTGTGTTTTATGCAAACGAAGACATCCCCCTTTCCCAGCGACATGCCAGCCCTGTCATAAATCAATTTTCCATGTATGAGAAGATTTATTTCTGGCTCTCTATTCTATTTCACTGGTCGATTTGTTCATTCTGTGCCAATCCCATATTGCCTTCATTACTCTTTTTCTTATCTACTAAAGCAAATCACTCCAACTTGTTCTGTTTCAGAAGTGTCCAGGTTATTCTTGACATAAACACACACACATACACAAACCCATATATATGTATGTGTATATGTATATAATATATTAGCTATATTAGATAATATATTAGAATCAGCTTAGCAAGGTCTTTTTAAAAACTCTTAGAATTTTGATTGGAATTTTTTAGTTCTATGGGTTAATTTGGAGAATAATTGACCATAATATTATATTAAGTCTTCCAATCCATTAATATTGGTTATCTCTTCATCTATGTAGTTATGCTTTAATGAATTTCAATAAAGTCCTTGCACAATTTTTATTAAATTTGTTCTTAGATGTTCTCTCTATTGTTATATGCTGGTTTAAATGATGTACTATTTTAAATTGTATCTTTGAACAATTATATTTTTGAATAGATTTTTGTTAGCATATGGAAATAGAAATATTCTTATATTTTTGTTTTGAATCTGGCAACCTTCTAAAACATCTCTAATATTCTAGTAGATGAGTTTTCTACGTACTTAATACTGTAACTTACAATGACAGCTTTGTTTCTTTCTTTCCAAATCTTCTTTATTTTCTTTCTTTCTCCTCCCTCCCTCTTACCCTCTCTACCTCTTTTCCTGCTTCTCTCTCTCTCTCTTTTTTCTTTCTTTTAAATTTACTGTCCTGTATAGGACCTCCAGGACAATTTTTGTTTTTTTTATCTGTTTTCCTTGAGGCCTTAAGAGCAGAGGATTGAGTTAAATATCCTCCTCAGATCATGGTGCATTATCATAATTAATTCATGCAAGACCCCTCTTTTAAATCATTCATTTATTTCTCCTTTCACTCTCTACTTGCACTCCTACCCGCCGCCCACCCCAGGCAACCATATATGTTTTTTAATGTATTTACTTATTTATTTCCCTCCTCCCCCCACCCTGCTCTTTTTACTGTGTCCATTCGCTGTGTGATCTTCTGTATCTATTTCTCTTTTTTGTGTTCTCTTCTTGTGTTTTTCCTCCTCTAGGATTGTTCTTCATTGATTCCTAATAAATTTGAGCATCTCTTCATATGCTCTTTAGTTTATGGCTTTCTCTTTTGTAAAATACTTATTTGTATATTTTGATTGTTTTTCTATTGAGTTTCTGTCTTTTTTGTCTTGATTTGTATAAATTCCTGGTATATTGTAAATATTATTCCCTTGTTGATTTTAGTTACTGCAGATACCTTCTTCTAGTTTGTCTGCTTTCTATTATATGTGTACATGGTATCCTCGTTGAACAGAAATCCTTGTTTGGGATGTAATCAGTTTTATTCATATCTTCGCCGTATGATTTTTGTTTTTGAAAATTTGTTTTAAAAAGTCCTTCTTTGCCCCTTGATCACAAAGATGTTCTCATGCATTTTCTTTGATTAATTTTATATTCATAGTATTTATATGTGTGTGTGTGCATATGTTTGTGTGTTATATGTGTTACTCTGAGCTTCCCATTCTCTTCCATTGGTCCAGTTATCTATGCTTTCTCTCCTATAAATTGTTTTTATAGATATGTTAATATGACTTTGCAAATTGTCCTACTATATGACCCTTTCTGTACTCTACTCTTTAAAGACTGTTCTTTGCTAAGTCATGAAACATTCTTCTCTATATATTTTAAAGTATGTTTATTGAATTTCTTGAAAAATCCAACAGAATTTTAAATACATTGGGTTTATATATCAATTTGGGCCAAATGTATATCCTCATAATAAGGTACGCCATCCAAGGGAATGAAATGTGATGTCTCTCCATTTATTTAGGTCCTTTTTAATGTTCTTTATTGGATTTTAACATTTTACATAGATGTCTTATATATTCTTAGTGATGCTTTTTCCCAGATACTTTATAGTTGTATTGTTTTGGGGAATTATGCCCTATTTTTGTTATATTTTCTGTATGGTTAAAAGAGTCATGTGGAATCCAACTGATGAGTCTTGTAGGTTAAATCTCTTTACTGAGCTCTAATTAGATGTATTGTCACTCTAGTTTCTCTGTTTCTAGTCTGTCTGTGTAGACTTTAGTCCCTATGCTTCTTAATCTTTCTTCCATAGTTTCCATCTCTTTCTCCCTGTGCTGCATTTTGGATAATTTATTCAGCTCTAACTTCCAGTTAATTAATTCTCTCTTCAGCTGTATCTAGCCTTGTGCTCCATACCTCCAGTGCATTTTTAGAAGAAATTTCCCCATTATTTTTTTAAAGGTGGGTTTATTGAAATATAATTTACAGAGAATAAATCCACCATTTAATTGTACAGTTTGATACATTTTGACAAAATTATATAATAATGTATCCACCACCACAATCATAATCTAGATTCCTACCCCCCCAACATGTCCTCATGACCCTTCACAAGCAATTTCCTCAATTATTTTTCATTTCTAGAAGTTGTATTTAGTCCTTTTCCAAATCTGCTTAGTCATTTTTAGGTACTTCTGCTTTGTATCCATCTCTGTTTTACTTTTAGAAAACTTATCAAACATTAGAAACATATTTTGAGTCTGATAATCCCAGTACCTACAGTGTTTGCAGGTCTCATTCTGCTATTTTTTTTTTTTAACTGAGCTTACCCCCACTTTCAGTATCCTTGGTGTCGATCTGTCCAACCACCTTAGGCCCTGTCTGGCTTGGGCTCTGAACCTCTCTGGGAGGGGTGCTTATCATGCCTTAACTGAGGTGGAGACACAGGAAGGAGGGCTACTGATGACCTAGATCCATGGGACTGGACTTAGGGAAGACGGGGTGCATTGCTGATGACTCACATTGTGGCTAGAGGGGAGGACCACATTTCTGAGGCAGGAAGAAGAAGATGGGAGAAGTAGGAGAAACATTAGATTGCTCCCAAAGCAGGAGGGGAGATTAGCAAGGATCACCAAATGCCAAGGAGACATCAGGGACGAGGGGCCAAGTGAGACCACAGGTTTCAGGGGTGATCTTGGAGCCTGGAAGCATTTTGAGGGAAGCCTGGGGCAAATGAAAGAGTGGTAGGTGAAGGGTTCTGCAAGGTCAAGCACTCCTTCAGGGCATCTGACTGCCAAAGATTTGGGGCAGAAGTGAAAGTAAACTCTTGGGACTAGCTAAGGTTGGTTTGTTTAACAATGGCACATCTGAAATGCTGGGAAGGGGTTGAGGTTCTGGAGCTCAGGAGGATGGAATCAACAATTCTTGCCCAAAAAAGACTCCTCTGAGGATGCTCCCAGGGCTTCTGGGTGTAGCTGTGTGGGTTGTTCACTTTATAGCATTTGTATAAGCTGAGAGATAGATGTAAGCAGAGATGGCTGGGGTGAAGCTTCAGGCTCCGTGTGACTGTTTAGTTGTATATCCAAGGGCAGCCCTTGTGACCCTAAACTGACCTTGCCCAGCTCTTCAGCTTAAAATCATGAGCAAATAGTCCAGGAGAACAGTGCAAGGCTGGTGGGAGGGACTTTCTAATTGGAGGCCCAGGAGAGAGAAATGGGGTGCTTTCTAAGTGTCAGTCCCTTGGGCAACCTTGGCTGTGTCATCCTGAACTTACGTAAGATGGGGGCAATAATGCCAGCCACTTGGGGTGGGTGGGAACGGATGTGACGCCAACGCCCCCCACTGTGTAGTCACCTGCTGCATAGGCAGACCTCAAAATGGAGGGAGTGGTGTTTTTTCTCCCTTCCCTCCTGCACAGGGGTAAGTGGAATGAGCAGAACCCGAAAGAAAGGGAAAACTCCTTCACCTTGTGAGGACCACTGCCTTGGGCTGGCGGTGCAGCTGCCTGCCCCCCACATTGTTCCTCCACAGCTGCTGCTGCCACTTTCTCCATCAACCAGCCTCCAGAGGGTGCCCCAGGCCAGACCTGGTGCAGCCGGGTCCACGGCTCGCCTTCACTCCCTGCCCTGGGCCTCCACTGAGCCACGCCCTGGAAAGGAAGAGCGCTGAGTGGTGGTCGACATGGGGAAGAAGTGGATGCTCCACCGCTTCCTCAGTGCGTGGACTGCCTCCTCCTTGGGGAAGAACGAACATGCCTGCCTCCCTGCTGGGGAGTGGATGAACTGTGCCCACGATGTAGGAGAACCTGGCATGACCTTGGCCAACATCGCTGATGTGCTACTAATAACCAGCTTTGGTCGAGCATTCATCCCATTCGAAATTCCTTACATTGGATTATTTCACTTAGGCCTCCCTTCCTTAGAGCTAAGTACTATCTATTAACCCATTTTATAGATGAGAAAGGTGAAGCTCAGAGAGGGTAACTAGCTCACTCCAGGTCACAGAGCTGGAGGAGAAAAATCAAGCAGATAGTTTGAATTCGGCCTATCAACCTGCATGAGTCTGACATGAGATTACAAACACTCAGAAGAGATGAATTTTCTCCTCTACTCATCACAAACGTTTAAGACAGATAATTTCCCAGGCAGTCCTTGGAGAGGTGAGTTTATTTCTAGCCCACTCTTATCCTGAAGGTACAGGTGTTCAGATTTTGTCGGAGGTCTCTTATTACACTTCCCACTTTGAGTGGTCTCTGGGCTTTGCTATTCCATAAGGGAAGACAGGAAGAAAGTGGAATTGGACAGACAACCAACATGGTCTAGATTAATGAATGTAAACATATCTCAAGATGGGGAAAAACAAGGGCAAAGGAACAAGAGGAAAATCCTTACAGGTTTACTGGAAGACACGATGTGAGCTGACTGAGGATTATACAACTATTACTGCCTTAGGAGTTACACATTTTCTCCTTCTAGAAAGGGTCCTTGGGTTCTCTCTAGCACACCTGTAGAGATCAACTAGTAAAGAATTTAATCCACCCATCCCCCCCACCCCAATATTACTAGTGTTGTAAGGTAGAAATTAACACCCTCCAACTCAGATGTGAAAAAGATATTTGGGAGTGTTCGTTAATGCAGGGATTGAGGACGCCTCCCCTGTAACGATGCTCTGTAAGCATTCTTGGATTTATTTCTTCCCTGCTTGTTGATAAACTCATTAGGATAAATTGCTAGAAGCGGAATTGCAGAGTCAAATGTATGCTGATTTTAAATTTTGATAAGTACTGCCTAATTTTTCTTTAGCTACCCTCTCATCTGCAGAGTATGGGAGCTCCTTTTCCTCGATACGGCCAACGCGGGATATAATTGATTTCCCGCCCCTAATTTTTGTCCAGCCTCTTGTCACAGTGTTCATAGGTTAGTTTGAACTCTCTTCTATAAATATCCAAACAGATTCCATGTTCGAAACTCTGCTGGGCCCAGATGTTCTCTCTGGCCTCGCCATCTTCTTGAGACGGTGTCTGGCACAGGGGAGAGTGTATGTGACGTCAAGGCAGTGAGGAGGGGGCTGGTTCACAGAGGGGGCCTTTTGCTATCCTCTGGATTCTTGCTGACTCCCTGGAGAGGACCTCGTCCTACTTGCTGCTTATATCTAGGGAAGGTGGGGCCTGCTAGAACCCCGCACCCCTGTTGTCTAGGCCCTGCCTAGTCTCTCGCTGGCCTTGCAGACCCTGAGTCCCAGCCACCCTTTCCATCTGCCACCCAGTGTGGGCCCCCGCCCTCTGCAGCTCCGTCTTCCATAGGCTCAGCTTGGCCTCATCACTGTAGCCTCATGCCAGCCTGTCTACTCCCAGCACTCAACCCCTGCCATGCCCTGCATTCTCCATTGGTGAGAGATGTGCAGATTCAGGCAGCTCGCCCACCAGAGAAAGGCCTCAGAGGGTCCCAGCGCATGTACACTGAGACAAGGCGAGAAAACTGCCCAGCACAGCAAACTGCAGGTGCACAAAAGATGTCGGTTTTCCTTCCCTTCTCTGTCTGCAGTAGGCGACCACTTCTCTGGTTCTAGTCCTCATGCTAAGACAACGTGCTGACACAGTGGATTAAAGAAGACAAGGAACTGCACAGAGAACCCCTACTATGTTGTGATGGATATATGTCTCCAGAATATATTTCTTTGTGGGGGTTCTTTGTTGGGGTAGGGGGAACCTCCTTTCTGCTCTCTTTGTGTTTCCAAGTGGTGGGACCTCCTTTAGAGTGACACCGCAGCCTTTTTCTTATGTGCACTTAGTCCTCTGTAGAGGAGGATTTATCGTGGGAGAAGAAGCTCGGCCTGCAAACTCAGCACCTCCTCCTTCCTGGGATATGCAGAGTCCCCTTCTGCCTTGGGACTCCCTGTTGTGAGTTTAACAAGGACAGGATCTGTTCCTGTTGAGGAGGCCATGTTGGTCTAGAGGGCTTCTCTGTTAGAAAGCCCGTGTGTGTGTGTCCTGTATTTGCTTTAATCCCCTATGGAGGGTCATTAAATTGTTCCCATGTTTACTATTAAAACATAATGATCTGTAAATGTGCGTGTACATATTTCTTTTCTGCTTGTCTGAAAAACTCTTTAGGATAAATTACTAGAAGCAGAATTGCTGGGTTAAAAGTATACTGGTTTTAAATTTGGAGAGGTATTACCTAATTTTAGTTCAGTTACTCTCTCATCAGCAGAGTGTGGGAGTTTCTTTTCCTCCATAGCCTAGCTAACACTGGTTATAATTAATTTTTGTGAAATCTTTGCTCATCTGCTGGTTGAAATATTGTTTTAATTTCCAACCGTTTTATTACCAGTGAGGCTGAATATCTTTTAAAATTTATTTTTCCTCTTTAATTCGCTTGTGCATGTTCTGGCAAACTTTTTTATTAGGGTCGTTTTCCTCCTTTGGACTTGTAAGAGTTGTTTTGATCTCAGCCCTTTGTGGATGACAGATTAGGGTTGGGAGCTTGGGTTTTCTGGATGTCACTTTGGACGAGGTGATTTAAATTCTTTGTTGCCACTTCCTCATGTCTACATTAGTTCATATTTCATAGGCATGAGCTATCACTTCTTTTTTCTCACACTTCCCACCTCAGCTACAACCTTCCAGGGATAACTGGAAGAGCAGCCCAGAGAGGACTAGGCGATTTTACCTCATAAGGAAGTATCTGGAGAGAGCAGTAATTGTAAACAGGGGAGAACAGAAATCGCTTTAGAGATGGATGTAGGGAGAAAAGATTGGGGCAGCTGCTATCTTCTGTGGGACAGGCAGAAATAGATGGGCTAAACTTGGGTGTGTGTATGTGCATGGGTATTTAAAGGAAGATTTTTCTGGGTGTTGTAACCCTCTCTTTGCAGACTCTGGCTCCGTCCCCTGGAGCTATTTAGTAAATGCTGTTCTTTTTCTGAACTTTGACTCAGTATTTCTTTAGCAGGTGCCTCTGCGTTGCACTGGCTTTAAGGAGAGCAGGAAGCCTCTGTGAGGTACATAATGCAAATATTTCCCCCAATCTGTCAGCAGTTTTTAAACCAAGTTTATGACATTTTTGCTCTTTAGAAAAGATTATTTTAATGTTAAATATTTAAAAATAAAATCGATTAAGCTTGTATCAGGTAGGATGCATATTGCCTCAGATAAAAGAAGACCCAATGGAAAAGGCTTAGACAGGAAGCAAATACATCAGTTCACCTGAAAGGAAGTCTAGTGGCAGACCCCAGATCAAAAACTCAGATCTTTCCCTCTTTCTGCTCCAACGTTCTGAGTATCAGCGACACCTAGGATGGCTGCCAGTAGCAGCCAGGGCTTCATCTTCCCTTGGCCACATTTGGGGGAAAGAGAGAGCAAATGTCTCTGGTTTACCCTGTGGTTCTCTTTGAAGAGAAGGAAGTTTTCTTCCAAAAAACTTCCATCAAACATCTCACCATGTTTCAAATGGTGGAGGCATCCTATCCCAGAAGCCATGATTGGCCAAAAGGGGGAGTTTCCTGTTGTTGGCTAAGATCTGAGAGTCTCAAAGTGTGACCCCCAGACCTATGGCATCAGCATTCTTTTGACATGCAAGTTCTCAGGGCCCCAACCCAGAAACTCTGGGAAGAGAGCTCAGCACTATGTGTTTTAACAAGTCCTCTAGGTGATGCTGATATTTCTCTTGTGTTTTGAGACCCACTGGCTCAGGGTCCACCCCTGGATCTGGGCTTGTTTGTGTCCCTTGAGTCACCTAGGGTTCTTAAGGGAGGGAAGGACACCTGAACAAGCTGGAAAGGAGAAATAGATGCTGGAGAGGTTCCAGCAAGGCCCACCCTGTACAACAAGTGGTCCAGAATTCAAAGCCCCAGTAATATTTTAAATATAACTTTTTAATTGAAAAATTAATACATGCATATAGCAAAAATTTCAAATCATAGACAGAGTCTAGGAGGACATCTGATGTTCATAATTCTATACTTGCTTTGTCCATTTAATATATAAAGATTGTTTTACATCAATACTTGCAAACTTTCCTCTTTGTACATATTATTCCCTTTCATGAATGCTCCATAGTTTATTCAGTCAGTCTTCCACTGATGGATCTGTAAATTGCCTCTAATCTTTGGCTAGTGTAAATGATGCTGTAATGAACATCTATGTCCATGTGTCATTTTGTGTGAGAAGATAAGTAAAAGTGGAATTCTAGGCTCAAATGGAGGTCCACTTAAATTTTGCCAGATCTTTGAAACAGATCTGGCACTGATTTATACTCCTACCAAGTATGTATGAGAAAGCCTGTTTCCCCACACCCCATACCTGAACAGCACTTCTAGAACTTTGCTTATCTGATAGGTTAAAAATGTTATTTTAATATGCATTTATTTAGTTATCATAATTCTACATTTACTTATTCATGAGGAAGTTTGGGTACCTTTTCATATTTTCTTAGATTTAAAATTCATTTTAACATATTTTTTTGGGGCCTGGCCACATAGACATGAAGCTTTCCAGCTTCAGTATCATGCAAAGAAAGATCTTTTCAACTCCAAGATTTCAAAGTGATGTTCTAATAGAAAAGACATTAAATAAAGCACCTCTGTAGAGGTAAAGGTCAGTGTCAATCTATTTGCAAAAATTTGTCTTTATAGTACAAGAAAAACCCAATATAGCTTAAATATTAAAATATTGTACTCTAACTTATAATGTTAGAAAAAGTCAATGACTCTTGCAGAGCTACAGATTTAACATTAGCCAGATTTAGCTCCACTGAAAATGTGTAACTATGCACTTCCTCATTCATTATCTTTACTCCCATCCATCTGTTATCTGTATCTTCACACTTCATTATCTGTACCTTCATATCCGTACCACCCCCCCCATCTTCATCACCCAAAGATTGCCAGATCCCAGGTACCATGCATATTTTAAGATTAACTGAGAAAAGCAAAAGACTATTTTTCTGAAACTTTCTTAGAAATGACACCCTAATTATTAATTTTCTTTGTTTCAACCAGTATAAAAGCTGTGAGGAAAACCTTCAATAGGAAGGCAGATTTGAGACACTCTGGCCTCTTGCCCTTCTGCTGGCATTACTAAACCCATTTTCTCTCCTGGCCATCCTGGTGTGGACATCAGCTCATCTGCTCTGGGAAAGAACCCAGAGGTACTGTGGGATTTCCTTCAATTTGGCATCCCAGGTGGGACCACAAAACCCCTGAGTGTTGGCAGAATGCTCTGGGTTCTGGGCTTCTAGGTTCTTGGCTAGTGTTGTATAAAAGAACTTAAGGACATGCCATAGGGAGTAAAAAGGTTATTAAGAAACAAGAAAAGAATACACAATCCGAGAAATGGACTGCAGGCATGCTGCAAGGTGAGTCGCACGCATGGGGCCCCACATTAGGCCTTTTTAAGACTTTTACTCCTCCCCCTGTATAATGTTGAGGAAAGGTCCTAGCTGTTTGCTGTTCTGATTGGTTGCTCCAACTGTTAGCTCTCAGGGAGCCAACAGCGAGGCCTTTTATTTGAAGGTATTTGGGGCTTTCCCTTGACCCCAGAAAGAGTTTCAAATGGGATCTTGTGGCCAGGGTCTTGTGGGATCTTTCCAGCAACCTTCCCCAAGGAGATTTCTAGGTGGGGTCTCATGGCCATGTGGTCTGCTGGCCATGTTGTCTGCTGGACCCAAGCTACCTTCCTTCTTTCACTATATTAACCTGCCTCAACTCTCCCCTCGGAGAGTTTATACCCTTATTCTTAAGGGGAAGCTGAGGGCAATGGTCATTCTTCTGTAGCCACTTCCTGTGAGTTTATGGGTAGGAGTTAGGGGTAGTAGACCCTGCCTGACAGAGTGTAAAACCCTCTGGCTATTCTATTGAGGCAGAAGGAAGACAGGTCTGACACCATGGATGGATCTAGATGAAATCCCTGCATGACTAGTATCTTGTTCTGGAAGACAATTATTCTGGAAGAGATAGACTTAGTTAGAATTTAAGATACATGGTTCTACTAAAAGGATAAAGAAGATGGCAGTAAGCAGGCCCAAAAAGGAGGCCAGCCTTGATATAGTAGATCATAAGAGTGAGAAAGGCCAGGTGATTTCAGAGGCTACATCCTCCCGAAGTTGATGGGAAACAGCATTCTTCCTTGAGTTCTTTTATGCTTTTGGCTAAATTTAGGGAGAGATTGTGGTGGATCTGCTGGGTTTGGTATAAACTGCCAACCTTAGTTCCCATGGCAATGGTTATGCCTAGGATAGTTAAGAGAGCTATGAGGAAAGCCACTGCCCAAGACATAAACTCACAAAGACAATATAGGCAACAAGACAAGCATATGTCAAGCAAAATAAAGACTGTACTTAAGAGAACCACTCTTTTATTTTATAGACACATTCTTTAAGTACTTAGAAAATAAATTAAATTTACCAAGACTTTGACATGTTCAATATCCTTCTGCATATGATCTAGAAGAGATATTATCATATTCATCAGATATAGAGGTGCAGTACTTAATACCAATTAATGCTTTAATCAGTACGTAAGTTCCTCTTTGAGTTGCAGTTAATAGATCTAAGTTACAGGTTTGCAATACCATACATGTTGTCTCTCCATGGCAGCAGACCATAATGCCAATTGTGGTTAAGTTCTACTCACATTACTCTGCTAATTATTGCTCCATCTGGTATGTCCTTCACACAGCCAGCATGCTGTAGCACTGTTGATCCTAGAAAGAAGCTAGGAGATAGGTTTTTATATCTCACCAACCTGCTGCATTGCACCCTTCAGCTCTATGAAACAAAGCCAATCTGGAGGCAATGTCCATTGTATCTCTGACCACATCAAGCCAGTACCAGCTGCTGCAGGAGTCTAAAAATGCAGAGTACTCTCCATCCACTTCAGGAGAATGCTCAGAGATGTAGTAGATACTTTTATTACTTTAGCTGTCATAGAGACTGATCTAACCTTTAATTCAAATGGAGAGGTACCATGCAGGGTATTGAAGGCCTGGTTTGAATGCACAAGAGAGTTTGACAGTACTGAAGTCTATCTCTTTTAATTTTTATAGACTTTCTAAACACTGCCAATGCAACATATAACATATCAAATGAACTTAACTATTTTTAGTGCTTTGCTTGTTATTTCTACACCTTTACCATGATTACATTAATTAACAGATATTTTACTTTAGCAGTACAGGAAAAACAACTTTCTGCATTATTTCATGAAAACAGAATATTCCCAATGGAATCAAGGTTCTCTTCCTTTACCACCACTTTATTTTATTTATTTATTTTTTTTGAGTTAACTCTGACCTGAAATGTCTGTTTTTATTTACTGCATTTGAAAGCAGACAATTTAGTCAATATTCTCTGATTTCAGAGAACTGCCTATACAATTCCAGTTAATGACATATTGACTAAGGGAGACAAATTTAATGTAATCAGTGTAAGTACCCTGAAGGTCATTTGCACCAAACAGAGAAGTGAGAAAGAGCACAATTTGAAATAGAGGTAGATGGAAAATATAGCAGTTTTAGAGTGAAAACTGATAGTAATAATAAAATATATATGTGTTATGAACTCCTGAGTGACCAAAATAATGGAGAAAGAACCACAGATTACACAATTTAATCATAACAGAGTAATGCAATATATACTTAAATTCTGCACAAAATTTAAGTCAAAGGATCATTGAGCTAAACATGAAACAAAAACATAAAATGCAAAAAATATATGAAATAACTAGGAGAAACATGATTGGAAATATTTTTTGGCTTTTTTAAAATTTTAATTATTTTATTTTATTTTATTTTTATTAAAATTATTTATTTTTAAAAATTATATTAAAAAAATATGAGGTCCCAATCAACCCCACCGCCCCCACCCCCCACTCCCCCCACAGCAACACTCTCTCCCATCATCGTGACACATCCATTGCACCCGGTAAGTACATCTCTGAACATCACTGCACCCCGTAGTCAGTGGTCCACATCATAGCCCACACTCTCCCACGTTCCATCCAGTGGGCCCTGGGGGGATCTACAATGTCCCGTAATTGTCCGTGAAGCACCACCCAGGACAACTCCACGTCCCGAAAACGCCTCCACATCTCATCTCTTCCTCCCATTCCCCAAACCCAGCAGCCACCATGGCTACCCTTCCCACACCCATTCCACATTTTCTCTGTGGACGTTGGATTGGTTGTGTCCATTGCTACCACCACTTTAATATGCAGATTGAGGTGAACTCTGACAGATTTCTCTGTTATGAAGCTACTTTTTGTTATCAATCAATTTAGGTTTCTAATTAATAATGGCTTTCTGGAATTAACCTTTTAAGTATTTCAGTTTAAACAATGCTTTTAAAAACTCCTTATAACTAACCATAGCTATATAGACTAGTTACTTTACATTTAAATAAGCTTATTAAATTACAATTAGCAACCAATGAAATTTACTTCATCCATTTAAAAATCTTGTATTCTGTTCCTCATTCCCTCATTCTGTTCTGTGAAAACTAGTTATTTCACTTTAGGACAGCTCCATATTTCAATAAACATGAACTTATAACTTTCATCTTAAAGATTTAATACAATTAATGCTAATTTATTTCATTATTATCCTATAAACCTAGGGAGATTATGTCCAAGCTAAATAAAATTGAAACCCTTATAGTTTATGCAAGGAACGCTCTTTTCCCTTCCTTCACAAGAGGATAAAACCTCTTTTTTCTTTAATAAAATTCTAAAATTGTGAATAGCCTTAAAAGCATACTGGCTGTCATGTTCTGGGATAATTATAATTGTTTAATTTGTTTTAATCATGGTTTAGAAAAGATATTTCCATAGCTTTCAAGGACTTTTTCCTTTATTTACTGAAATTTGGTAGTAGGATTTTATCAGCTACACTTATTTTAAGGCTGTTAAAAGGTTAAAATTGGGAAATTACAGAACAAACTGTGATTCTTAATTCCCTTGCCTAGAAGATAGAGTTTTAAGCTAAACTTACATTTCATCCCAAGGTATGAAAATATACACTTGAACAAATAGACACAAAAAGAGAGATAGACACAGAAACACAACTCACTAAAGTTACTTAGAATTTTCATCCTCCTATAAATATAAGTTTAACTGTAAAATAATATTTAAAAGATCTCTTTGAAAGCTTTTTCTAATTAATCTGCACTGTGACCTTACAGTTTTGCACAGGAAATTTCATTCTTTAGTCATTGGCTTATAACCAAATTGTTCCCAATGCTTTAAAATATAATATACAACATTTTCCTTTACTTCAGAGCTCTGCTTACTTCTCATTTTGACTTTGACAGACCTTGGATGAGCAATACCAATTCCAGTATATACTCACTGAGGTCATTGAAATCTCAAGGAAAACTCTTCTCATGATCTGCTGCTTTCAGAATTCTTGACACTGATGGTGGGAGGTCCTCCATCCCATCTCGGAGATAACAGGACTCCAGTGGCTGTTGGACTGGAAGAGTGGATGTCAAACCCTGAGGGCCAAGAATTCCATGAGGAAGAAATTCCCTCAAAGTTCATGGAGTCCCTCTTCACCCTTGCCCAGAGTAGGTACATTAGAGTCCATACCTAGATAGTCGTAAGAGAAAGGTTATTAACACCAGTGGAAATATGGGAGACAGGATTGTCTCAAATTTACCTTTCCCTGAGCCATAGGGGGCTGAAGTTGCCATGCTACAAATGCAAGAATAGAGTAGTTACTATCACAATGGTGAGCAAGTACAAATGCAGGGTTAGGCTAGTCCTCAGTGCGTATGCAATTACTTTGGTTTTGGGTGATGGTTTAAGTCTCCTGCTAAAGCTGTATGCAACAAGCCTGTATTTGGTTTCTTGCTTTCTAGATATCTAGGTTTCTAGTTTTGGGGACAAATGGGTCTAAGGACTGCAGGTTGGAGTTCTGCCTAGAGACCCCTTGCCATCCAACAGGGAGCAGCCCCTGGGTATAGAGACCTCATGATTGGGCATGACTTAAAGAAAATATGCTGGAATAGGTTTTACTCATCTGAGGTCTGTCTGAAAGTTGGAAAGGGAAATAAGCAGAGCTCTAAAGTAAAGAAAAATGTTGTAGATTGTTTTAAAAACATTGAGAACAATTTGGTTATAAGCCAATGACTAAAAAGAATGAAATTTTTGTGCAAAGCTGCATGACCACAGTGCAAATAAGAATTTTCAGAAATAACCTTCAAGGAGATCTCTTGAATATGCTATTTTATAATTAAATTTATTTTTGAAAGAATGAGAATTATAAGTCAAATTAGGGAGTTTTGTGTTTTTGTGTGTCTAATTCTTTATTTGTGTCTATTTGTTCAGTGTATATTCTCATACCTCTGGAAGGTAACATCAAATTAACAAATGAAAGTTCTTAAGAGAGCCCTATTCAAATTGTTAAAAATTAAATAAGTACATATATAAGAACTTCTGGTGCATTTTTAAAGTTTATAATCTAAACACTTAGACCTTGAACAATTAGGTTTTATTTTTTAGGATGAAAAGGTCATAGAAATCTGAATAGAGAAACTATTGGAGTTACCTTGTTTGAAAGCTATTGTCTCTATATCTGTACATCAGTTTCAGTAAATATGATATGAACAAGTTAAAAGATTATCACTGTGGAAAGGAAAAGGGTTTATATTGGATATGTGGGAGTACTGTATATTGTATATATGAATTACTGTGATCTATGGTTCTTGTGAAGAGAAGCTCAATAATTAGGAAAAAAGAAAAGAAAAAATAGGATGTAGAATTTTTCCAAATCAATATGTACTCTATATCTAACCTTTAAACTCATCGCTATATTCCATTTTACTATTAAGGGAACCTGGCATTATATTGGGCTTCACTTTTCAGGAAGTTTTGGATCACAGAATGGTTCAACAATGGCAGCGGAGGAATACTGGTACGGGATGTTATTGACAGGGGACATATGGTTGACAGGGAGTTATAAAGGGCATGTGTCCAGGGTGCATGGAAATGTTTGGATATACTCATAGTGGAAACAATTAAAAACAACAGGTGGGGAGGTACTGGGTTCCTGGCTGGGGGGGGCTCTGTCATGGTCCCTAGGGGAGCAGCGGCAGTCCCCCGGGTGCAACAGCAAGGACCAGGAAGGAGTGAGGGTCCAACAGTGAGCCCCTGATACTAATGACTATGCTTGTGAGCCTATACACCTGAAATAATAACAAGGCCTAGAGCAGCACTGTGCCTAAGAGTTCCCTCCTGACAGCCTCTGTGTTACTCAAATGTGGCCAGTCTCAAAGCCAAACTCAGCATGTAAATGCACTGCCTTCCCCCCACCGTGGGATATGACACCTGGGGATGAGCCTCCCTGGCACCGAGGGATCACTACCAAGTACCAGCTGATGACGTAACTAGAAAATGACCTTGAATTAAAGGTTCAATGTGGACCAGCAGAATATCCCTGTCTACATATAATAACAGAAGTTAAAAATGCTGTTTGACCTAAATTAAGGGGGAAATGGAAAGGATAAATGAGTTCATATGGCTATGAGTCTCTAAAAAAGAGTCTGGAGGTTGTCAGAAGGATTGCCCTTATGCACACCTGAGCAGAGTCTCAGAGACAGATAAAGTAGGTACAACCCCAGATATTAGTTCTTTTGAGGGCTAAAGAGACCCACAGGTTCTATGGTCATGGCAGATGGAGTTCACTGCCATGTCAGTTGGCCCTTCTTTGGAGTTGGTGTTTCTGCGTGATGGAGCTGGACTCAGATGTGATCTCTTTTCACAAGCCTTTCCTGCTACTTTACTGGCATTGTAGTTGGTGCTGGGGTTTAAGATATATCTAGGGGTTCTGAATCTCTGGACTGACAATATGATAGCCAGGCCCTGAGTCTCAACAGACTTCAGCTCCTACACACTGGTTTATTGGACTTACCCCACTCAGCTAACATGGAGTTGAAGAAGGTCAACCACCACACCATGGAGCCTAGAGTGACTACAACTGAAAGGAGGAGGATTGCATCCAACATCCATGTGGAATCTAAGCCCCCTCTTGACATAGATGTGGAATGGACACAACCAAGCCAAGGTCCACAGGAAGAAGGAATACAGTAAAGATTAGAGTGGACTTAATGATATTCTAATCATGAACTATTGTGGTTAATAATCGAGAAAATGTGGCATTGGTGTGGAAAAAGTGGCCATGATGGCTGATGGGTATGGGGAATGGGAGGAGGAGATGAGATGTGGAGGCATTTTCAGGACTTGGATTTGTCCTGGGTGGTGCTGCAGGGACAATTACCGGACATTGTATGTCCTCCCTTGGCCTACTGGATGGAACGTGGGAGAGTGTGGACTATGGTGTGGACCATTGGCCATGGGGTGCAGCGATGCCCAGAGATGTACTCACCAAATGCAATGGATGTGTCATGATGATGGGGGAGAGTGTTACTGTGGGGGGAGTGGTGGGGTGGGGGCGGTGGGAGTGAATGGGGACCTCATATTTTTTGAATGTAATATTTAAAAAAAAATGAATTAAAAAAAAAGAGAAACTATTGGAGAAAAAAAAATTTTTCCTAGGTTCCTAGACTTATCCTACCCCCAGGACATTCTCTTTTTTTATAAAACATATGTATACTTTTTAATTTTTATAAAAGATACTTAGATTACATAAATGTTACATAAAAAATATAAGGGATTTCCATATGACCCACTCCCAACCCTCCCACATTTTCCCACATTAACAACATCCTTCATTAATGTGGTATATTCATTACAATTGAAGAACACATTTTGGAGCATTGTCACTAAGTATGGATTATAGTTTACATTGTAGTTTACACCTTTTCCCTCACAATTTTGTAAGTTATGACAAGATATAAAATGACTTGTATCTGTCATTGCAATGTCATTCAGGACAATTCCCAAGTCCCAAAAATGTCCTCATATTATCCCTGTTTTTTCCCCTCCCTCCCCTCAGAACCTCCAGTGGCAACTGCCTCCATATCAATGATAAAAGTTCTTCCTTTGCTAGAACCACAGGAAGTCTATAAAAGAATAACAGTAAGTCTACTCTAGTCCATCATTCATTCTCCAATCCTGAGGATCCTGGGATGGTGATGCCCCCTTCACCTCTAACTGAGAAGGGGCTTAGATCCCATGGGGCAGATAGATAGGACTATCTTGCTTGTAATTGCAGACTCTCTCTGTTCCTTGGGATGGTTGTTGCCCATCATCATTTCTTTGTTAGTTGTCCTGGGTAAGTCTAATGAACTGGAGAGTAAGTGTTGCAACTTTGTTGAGACTCAGGACCCAGCTGGCTCATGGACAGCCCAAAGATTTAAGTCTCTTGAACATAAACTTATCAAGTCTAGTACTAACTATAGGTTCAAATAGAAGGGGCAGAAGAGCCATGTGTAGGGAAATCACAATTGAGTCCAACTCTGTCACACTGGGGAGCATAAATTCCCAAGTAGGGACCACTGGCAGGGCACCAAACTCCTGAGCTGTCTGCCCAGCCTGTAGTGTCTGGATGTCTACAGTATTTGAGGCAAAATTTACTTTGGCAGTCAATTAGATCCTGCTGAGACATGTATAAGTGTAACCTCTGGGATAACCTATTGATTCACTTTGAAGTCTCTTAGCCATACAAACTCATTTTCTTTACCCTTTCCCCCTTTTGGTCAAGGTCTTTTTCCAGTTGCATTGCTAGTTGGTACTTGGGAGTAATCCCTCAGTGCCAGGGAGGCTCATCCCTGGGAGTATGTCCCATGCTTGGGGGAAGGTAATGCATTTATATGCTAAGTTCAGCTTAGAGAGAGACCACATTTGAGCAACAAGTAGGCTCTCAGGAGGTAAATCTTAGGCACCCTATAATACTAGGCTAAGTTTAAATTTCAAAAGTAAAGGTATGTAAGTACATTCACCAATATCAAGGGCCCCCAGGACATTCTAAACTTGACTGAATTCAAGGCTCTAATTAAAATTCATTGAAGGAAACAATGGGGGAAGGGCTGGGTAGGGAAAAATGGGGGAGATGTGTTTAGCTTAGAACTCTGTCTACTAGACCTGGAAATTAAAAATGATAGGGGCAAAGAAGATATTACAGAATAAACTTTGTTTTGCATAGTTTGTCCTGTAATTCCCCAATTAAATTTTAACAGCCTTGAGATGAGAGTAATTAATAACCCAATGGCCAAATTTTAGTAAGTAAAGAAAAAGTCCTTGAAAGGTATGAAAACATTTTTCTAATTTATGATTAAAAGCAAGTAAGCAATTAATAAGTTAACATTACGCCTGTTGAGTCTTTGAGATTGTGAGTTTTTAACTAGTGAAATAGTTATTTTTATAAAGGTCTTTTTAAAAAAATGTTTTGTTTAAATTGAAATGACTGGTTTTTCACAGAATAGAATGAGGGATTTAAAACAAGACTTGAATACAGACAGACGTAGAAGGGTTGTGAAAGCTTGTTTAAGGGAGTATGTTTTGTCCTAAGATAAGATGGCTGGTTTCTATAAATTCAGGGTGGAAATATGAAGGACAAGACTTAAATGGATATGGAAAGAAACAGAAGGGTTGTAAAAGTAAATTTTGCTTGCTGCTGGCTGTAATTCAAAAAACTTATTTAAAGGTGAAATTTGCCTTAAGGCAAAGTAACTAGTCTGTATAGTTATAAATGGTTATAAGTGGTTATAGGAAATTATAAGTTGTGAGAAGTTGTAAAAGCATTTTCTAAACTGAGAGACTTCAATATAAATGACTGATTCTGGGAAATTATTAAGTAAAAATTTATGAGTTGATATTGACAACTAAAAGTAACTTCATAGCAGAGAAACCTGTCAGATGCCACCTTAATTTATTATAATCTATGTTAACTAGGATTTGTTTGCCGAAGTTTGTACTGATACAAAACTAAAGTGTGATTCTGTATGTTAAAGAACACAGTTGTCTTACCTGATTGGTCTGTTTTGAGAGGAAGGATACAACAGTCCTTTTGAAATAACAATATATATAAAGAAAAAAGAATCTGAGCCTTAGCAGAATGGCTTCAGGTATGTACTTCATGTTGGCCTTACCATATCCTTAATGGTTTTGAAAAATACAGAGCTGCTGCTATTTCGGAAGTCATTTCCTATTTATTTTACTAATTTATTTGTCACTGTGATAAATAGAGGTCTGTTTAAATATGATGTCCAGACCTGACAACTTTTAATATTTTAATAAAATCCTTAAGGATATCTTTAATTTCAAATTGTTACAAAAGAATTTTTTCATTTACCTTTTAAAAAGTGAGGTCCTAAAGTATATGTAATTATGAAATATTGATTAATGGACACTTAGGGCAACTTTTTATAAAGAAAGTAATGCTGAAGAAAAAACAAAACTGATGTCATCACTGAAACAAACATTTTTCAATGTGTTCTTATTTTAAATTTGCATCAGAAAAATATTTTCCAAAACTGGAAACTCATAATATTTGTGTAAACTGTGGAAGGTTTTAAATGTGATGTTATTTTGACAGTGTTCTAAGTTTTAAAATCACATTTTATTCTGATCAAGATGAGGAGATTTATTTCCTAAGACTATTGTGAATGTGTAAACTTATGTTTACTGTTAAGGGATCTATTATTGATAAAATAATATCAAATCCAGTGTAGCAGTTTGACATTATTTATGAATTCCAAAAAAAGATAATGATTATGTCTGTAAACTGGTCTTTTCCTCTGGATGTGATAACCCCTTGATTGCATTAAATTAAAAGGTTTTAACGTTTACTTAATCAGTTTAGGGCCTTTGATTCGACCATGTTTGTAGAGTATAGCTCAGGGTTGAGTCCCTGCCGTCTTTGTGAGCTGTATAAATGGACATTCAATCAAGTAGACAGACAGAAGGCGGCACAGGAAGAAAGAGCTCTATAGACACAGAAGAGGAGAGGACTTAGTCATTTTGGTCCTGCCATGTAACAGAAAGAAGAAGGCTCAAATAGCTAAAGCCCTGGGGAGAGCTGAGCCATTTGCCTGTGAGCGGATGAAGAGAACAGAGTCCTGAGAAGTCCCTAACAGGAACAAGCCCTCCAGCCTACAGCTGAGGTCAGAAGAAGCTGGGCCCATGGAGCCTTAAGAGAGAGAGGAAGGCTGAACCCTTGCAGAGAGCATCAACCATCTTGTGTCAACACCTGGCAACAGACTTTGGTGAGGAAATACCTCTTATGGTACCTTGAGTTGGACTCTTCAGGGCGTTGTAACTGTAAACTTTTACTCCAAGTAAATACCCTTTATAAAAGCTAACAGATTTTTGGTATTTTGCATCAGCACCCCTTTGGCTGACTAATACATCCAATATTAACAGTCTATTTCAGACACTTAATACTTGCAAAGATCCATATTAGAATTGCCACTCTGAAGTTTTAAAAAATCACCCTCATTGTTGAAAGTAATATATTCTTAGGGTTGGAATATTAATGTTCCAATAAGCAGGTAATTACATTAAGGTGGTTGTAACAATGATAATAGGAAGATAATCTTGATTCTATTGGGAATCTTAGGTTCTTGTAAAATAATTAGGAGAATAGTTTTCTTCTGGCACTGCTGAAGTTTCTTCATGGTAAACAGTATCTTTCTAAAACAGAAAATATGATGGAGAAATTAAATGCATAATTATATATTTGGGATTGTATACAATTCTTAAAGACTTTTAAATTCCCACTATCTATTCTATCCTAATACTGATATGCATGATGATATTGCTTATATTTTTATTTATTCTTAGAAGAATGTGATATGTTATAAAAACAACCAAAATCTCATATCAGTTACACTGTTCTGCTCTGATGCTTCTCTAAAAGAGCATGCAGTCAGCTCATCTTTAACATAAAGGGACTTTAAAGGAGAAGCAAGGCAAGTCTATAAATTATGTTTTACCTGTTGATTAACATAATCTTGGTAAGAAAGCAAAAGTAAAATGAAACAAAACTTCTACTGTAGTTAATGGTCTCTAGAAACAGCTTTAGTCAAAATTCTCATGGAAATTAGGACCTACATCGTAAGGTTTTGCAGTAGTCACATTTATTCCTGAGCTCTGAGCTCTGATTGTTATTTCTATTCCTAAGATGCTTTAGCTTTGTGTATAACCTAATAGCTCCCTAGAATTATTTTAAGGACCTGTATGACACTTGGAGCTAAAGTTAACCAGATCTAAAGGTGCTGAAAAAGCAGCATTAATTTAAAAAAACCACCCCAATTAAAGAAGATAAAAAGAACCAGACTTCAATTGAAAGGTATATAAAGCTAATCTAAAGACTAAGGAAAATCAGGATACGTGGAAAAAGGTAATATCAGTATTTCAAAACTTTAAGTGCTATGGGGACCAGAAAGAAGAAATTTATTTTGTCAAGGAAATTCTTTAAATTTCTGTGGAGGACTATCTCATTGAACCTGACTAGTCAGCCTTTTTAAACAGCACAGCTACTATGGAACCTAAAATAGTGAATGAGATTGTGATAATCCATACAGTATTGTTGCAATGTCCTGATGCACTCCAATGTGTTTTGGGCATAAGATAGAAAGGTATTTGCAAAGTCCCACAATGATCTGTAGTTAAAATGTAGAAATATTGAACTTCCTCAACTGGGAAATTCCTATTACTCTCTCAAACAATAGGTGCTTCCAAGATACTGAAACGGTAGAAGTCTGCAAGGTAAAACCTGTGAAAAGAAATATGCATATAAGCTTAGTCCTCGGTCTCAAAACTTGCACACAGGAAACTTATTTCCGTAAAGATGAAGCTAAGTCTAACTATAATTAATGCCTCTAGAGAACCTCTTTGTTACTCAAATGTGGCCTTCCCCTCCAAGCCACACTTGTCTATCCTCCCAGCTGTTTTATCCAGGGATAAAATTTTCCCGGGCGATGTGGGACTTGACTTCCAGAAATTTTTCCTGGCAATGCAGGAGTTGACAGCTCCCAGGGATGGGGCCTGTCTGACAATGTGGGATTAGGCCAAAAGGGGGAAAAGAAAAAGAACAGAATGAAGTTTTAATGGTGAAGCGATTTCAAATAGTCGAGAGGTCACTCTGGAGGTTACTCTTAGGCAGGTTTCAGCCAGGAGTGCAAGACTTACACCTAAAAGGGCTATTAAATTATTTCCCAATGCAACATGGTTATTTAAACCTATAACTACTTATTAAGTTTGTTTTTCAGAAAGTCTCTGATTATTCCTATGCCAGGTAAGTCCTGGAACCCAGAAGTCAAGCACAACAACCAGCTTCGTCCCTCCACCCCATAATATTGATGCCCTTTTTTCAGCAGGAAGTAGCCAGATGACGCCCAAATTCCCATGATTAGAAATGAATATTTAATCAGGGGGAATTTGTAGTACAAGAAAAACCCAGTATAGCTTAAATATTAAGGTATTGTACTGTCCCTTATACTGTAAGAAAAATTCAATGTAACTCTTGCTCACAAGCACGTAGAGCTACAGATTTAACATTAACCAGATTTAGCGCCACCAAAAATGTTTAACTTTGCACTTCCTGACTCGTTATCTTTACTCCCATCCGTCTACATCTATATCTTTACGCTTCCTTATCTGTACTTCCACATCCGTACCGACCTCCCATCCTTATCGACCCATGATTGCCCGATCCTGGGTACCAAGTGTATTTTAAGATTAACTGAGAAAAGCAAAAACTAATTTTTCCCGACCCTTCTTAGAAATGTCACCCTAATGATTAACTTTCTTTGTTTCAACCGGTATAAAAGCTGTGAGAAAAACCTTCAACGGAAGGGAGATTTGAGACACCCTGGTCTCCTGTCCTTCCGCCCGGTTAATAGACCTGTTTTCTCTCCTGACCACCTGGGTGTAGACTCCAATTCGTCTGCAAGAGCCCAGAGGGACCCTGCAGCGTTTCCTTGGGCTTGCTTGCGAATGTCAGGAGAGCACGTCTTAGCGCCACACAGGCACCTGTCTTTACCATCCAGATGCCTGGAGGAACGGCTGTTAGCCCTTCCATTGTGCAAATAGGAAGTGCTTCAGGTCCGTGCTTTTGGTGGTGGCCGATCGCCGCCATCCGTAGGCTGAGGTGTGCGCAGCTCCAGGCTGTCTGGAACTCTGGTGGAATCCCCCATGGGACACCCCCCTCTCTCTTTGCTGTTATTTGCTTCCCAGTTCCTAGGCCTAGTTGATCCTCTTTAGGTAGCTTTCAAATACCAGCTCCTCTGGGTCTTGTTAAAATATTTTATCAATGCCCATCTTTCTCGGCAGGGGTGACCTTTAACTCATCTTTGCTGTCACTACCTGACTTGGATAACCTCCAAAGAAAGGTTGCCATGGCGATCCTGCAATCAGCTCAACCAAATCTGGCTTCTGTATCTTATTAAATGTTCCCTAAAAAGGAAATCACACAGAGAGACGGAAGACGAGGGTCATTCCCATGTAGCAAGAGCACTCCCTCGCGCTCTCCCCCGCCCCGACTGCCAGCCTCTCCTCTCTCAGGAGTTCAGTCATTTCCCCTCTCCTCCTTTTCCTAATCTCAGTTGTCAAGGCAAGTGCTTAAATTTCAGGGGGTGAGGGGGTGGGGGATGGAGATGGCAAATGTCAATCTGCCTTTCAAAAGATGTTTTTACAGCTCAAAGCTAAGCTCCACTGGCAAATGTCAGAAGTAGATGCATGATGAGGCTGTGTTAGAAACACTAATTGGGTGGAGATCCTTCTTTCCTTTCCTTGTGGTGTTTCCCACCCACCCCCCTTCCCTTTTCCAGGGGACTCTGTTTTCATGGCGATTCTCATGAAATCTGAACAGAGAATCTCCCTTTAAAACACAAGCTCGGGGCGCCTGGCACTGTGGGAGTCGCTGGAACGCACACTTGCTGCCGCTGGTTACTAGAAGTTGTTTTGCACTCACCCCGTGGCTAAGAGAAGAGGGAAGAGGGCAAGAAATACGTGGCACTCATCAGCCGCAGGAAGACAGGTCCTTGGGGGAAAGCCAGTTTGGCAAAAGAATCATCAGGGAACCCAAAGGCCATGCTTGCAAAGGAGAGGGGAGACCTGAGGTCCAGCCCGTAGAGAAAAGGAGTGGGGGGCCAGGCAGACAGAGGAGAGGGACTGTCCTGGCCATGGTGGGGGAAACGCCTTCCGGAATGTCTTCCCCACCAGCCCTGGTGTCCGGGAGCCTCTTGCCCTCATGCAGCGTTTGCAGGAGAACAGCCTGGATTCTCTGTGCCTCAGAAATATGCAAGCTCGAACCGCGGCCGGAACCTCAGTTTTAGTAGATGTCAGTTGCTGTTAAGACAGGAGTTCAATAAAATTTGATGTTCAAATAATATAATAATCTACTCTTTAAGAATATAATAAAACTTAAGGTTTCAACGAAATAGTAAAAGTTGTAGGTTAGGGGGCTCGTTAAATTCACTCCTAGCTCCCTCTTCTCTTTTGTTGCACTCAGCAGAGTCATAATGAATATGCCGCTTGCCTAATTATTAGCTTAGCGTTCATCCATTCCACTTGATTAGAAGCGCCATCTGGTCAAGGGCCATGTCTGTTTTCATCATCCTGTATCCCGAGCTCCTTGCACAGGGTCTGGTACATAGTGGGGGCTCAAAAACTATATGGCGAGTAAAGGAATTTATGCGCATCTTAGTATTCCTCTATTAGGAAAAGAATAATCATTGCGTCCAAGGCTTTGCAGGCAAGTCAGTGCCCAGCTCCTGCACACATCTGGGCAATCTCCCTGCAAGCAACAAAGGGTGGGGGAGGCCTACACCAGACAGTGGAGCTGCAGCTCCCCTCCTCTTCCTTCACCCCTCCTCTTCCTCCCCATCCCTCCTCTGAAAGTCTGTTTTAATCTGAGAAAAGAAAACCTTAAAACTGGCCCTTCAAAATCTATCACCCCTGTGATTTTCTTGTGCTCCACCCCTGCTGCCCTTGTCCTCCGTCCCTACATCTGTCTCTTTTCTTAGCTCTTGGTCCATGTCCAAGTTCTGGGGCCTCTCCCTCCATGGGTAGGGGTCTTGTTTTCTCACCCCTCTTTTCCTCCCCCCCCCAATTCCAGAGCTACCACCCCCAGTCTCTGGACCAGGTTGGAGAGAGCAAAACTTTCCTGGTATCAAGATGGTCTTTGGGGAGATGTCCCCAACTCCCGGAATACTAGGCCTTGTGGTTCGCATCCTGGTGAGAGCCTCTGCGCCTGTTAGCCATCAGGCTCCGCGTCCACTTGTGAGGACACACATACCAGCTTCTGCCCCCGAGCCAATGGAAAAAAATCATCCAGGCTTTGGCTTCTAGCCACTGAAACCTCAGAAGTACTGGGGTTCAATTACAAAAACCCCTGTTTTGCAGATCGGCTTACCTGTAAACGAGCTGACATTCTAAGATGTTGAGGGTAGTTTGGCTCTGAAAGGCTCAGCTATAGCAAAGGGCAGTACGATCGCCCATGAGGAGTGGCCACCTCCAAACAGCATCGTTTGGCCCCTGATGCTTCTTCCCTGGCTTGCCATAACACTCCCCCAAGTGCAGAGTGAATCCTAATAACAGGCGAAGTGCAGTGGGAGAAAGAGTGGGTTCCAGAGCCTGCCGCAGGCCTCAAGCCCTTCCACCCTCTCCCTTCCCACCACGAACCCTCAACAAAATCGGGGTCCGTCAGGGCCGGTTGTGAAGACAGGGTCTCCCTGGGGACAGGGGCAGTGGAGCCTCTGCCTCCTCGAGGGCCTGGCACCCCTCAGAGTAGGGATGTCTTGGAGAATTACCCAGCCACCAGGTCTGCCTGCCTGTGGAGAGGGCGGAGGAAATGGGCTGGGGGCGAGCACCCAGACACCAGCTGCAGAGCTGGCGGTTGTGGCCAGGGAATTAGCCGAATTCCCTGCACCGTGAGCTCTTGCCCTGCCCAGACACTGGGCTGAGCATTTCTATTTGTTATGGCTTGAATTGTGCCCCCCCCCCCCAAAAGGCATGTTCAAGTCCTAACCCCCAGGCCCGTGAGTGTGAACTTATTTGAAAATAGGATCTTTGAAGATGTTGCTAGTTAAGATGAGGCCAGAGTTGGGCGAGCCCTAATCCAATAGGATGAGTGCCCTTATAAGGAGAGGAAATTGGTTACAGTCAGAGAGGGAAAGGGTGGGAGGGAGGCAGGGACTGAGTTATCCCGTGGTTGCCAGGCCCCACCAGAACCCTGCAGACTTCAGAGGAAGCATGCCCTGTGATGCCGTGATTCAGTCTTGACGTTTCCAAGCACTATGAGACAGTGACTTTCTATTATTTAAATCAACAGTCTGTGCCATTTTGCTGCAGTTGCCCTGGGAACCCAAGATGCCATTCTTCTAGGCATCTGCAAACTTGGGAGCTTCCCAGAGACCCAGGTCCCCTGCTAGGCTGAGTGGTGGCTGCCATGTGAATCCAGGTCTGCTTGAGTCCCCAGCTCGCCCTCTCAGTGACACTGCCCACGGATGTCCCCACTCTACCCTCATGGGAAGGGCTCTGGAGAGAGGACCCTTATGCACGGTTTTCAGAAAGTCACCCATGAGTTTTAAAAATTTTAAAGAAGGCTTCATAGTGGCAGCAGCCACAGCCCAGCTGCCTGATTTGCTGGAAGGTCCTGAGAGCGCTGGGTGCCCATTCAAGCACACGACCCGTGTCGTGTCAAGTGAAGGACGGCGCCAACTGCGAGCATCCAGCCTCTGTAGGAACATCTCAGAGATGGCCAGGAGCTCTGGGAAAGGCCATTGCTGTCTGTGTGGGGGGACATTCTTTCCAAAAATATGCTGCTGCCCATCCCGGCTCACCCCCTGCCTTCCGGGGAGTGTGTCGGTTGCCCCTGCCATGACCACGGGCTCGCCCCTGACCCTCTCAAGCTTGGAATGCCTTCCAAAGAGGGCAGGCGACAGACCACATCCCGGGCTGCTGTGCGGCCACCAGGAGGGCAGTGTCCTAGTTTTAGCAAATGCACGCTGTTTTTGTCCCTTGGTAATTCCTGCCATTGCCTCCCCTAAGTCTTGCGATTACCCTGACCCCATAGCAGCCACAAATCACGTCAAATCAAACAGAACAAGAGGGGAGCTAGGCCTGCCTGGGCCGGCTGCCTGGGGGTTCCTCGGGCCACGGAGCACCCAGGAAGGGCAGAAACTCTGGACAGAGAATGTGTTTTGCAGAGCCATCAAGGGAGGAAGCTGGAAGCTGGGTAAGAGCACATCAGCCAGCCCTCCCCTCCCCCCCGAGGCTCAAGGGCAGCGTCCTCCCTGGCACCTCCACCATCTCAGTGAGCAGTGGAGAGCCTGGTCTCAAGGGCATGGAGGCCAGGAGCGAGGGGGGTGTTGGTAGGTGCCTGAGTTGACAGCTGACATCCCCAGATGGCGCCCCTCCTCCGAGCCGTGGCACCACATAAATCCCCAGGATTCAGACGCAGTCACAGGGCAAAGAGGAAGTCCTGAACTGATGAGTTAGAGTTTCCTCCAGCCCAGTGGAGGGACGATCAAAATAGAAATAAAGTTGAGTTATAGAAAGGAGAGGCAAGTTTTATTACTCGCACACCGAACGGAGGACCACACTTTGCTCCACACGGTACAGGATTTGCAGGCCGTTTGTTCAGGTAGCACAGCTCTGGGCTAGTTCACAGATCGGGTGCTGGAGAAGGAGGCAGGGGCCATTCATGAATTAGGAAATAGGGAGAGCCGGGCTCGAATGGGGCAGGGGCTGAGCGGGGCCGAGAGGGGGCCTCTGGAGGAAGGCTGTATTGCGTTTCTTGTCTGAGGGAAGGGGATGAGGAAGCAGGGATCAGGGTCTCAGCCTTGAGTAAATTGCCAGAGCCTTGGATTCTAGTCAATTTTCTTTTAGAAGCAAGAGATGGCTCGCATCCCGGGCAGCCAGGCCATGTCCCTGGGATCGAGCTCCAGTGTCACGTGTCCTGCTTCATACCACCACTTTACTTTTACAGCCTTGCCCAGGACGCTTACCTAGATTGGCATTTGCTGGGTCAGCTGCTGACAAATAGCTTCTCAGTGAAGAATGCTGATGTGTGGGCTCAGAGGCAGGGGGAACCTGAAATAAATTGTGCCAAGCCTCATACTGAGTGCTGAAATTAAGAAAGGGGAGGAAGAAAAAAGAAAAAAGAAACTCCATGATTTTCCAGCAAAGAAAGTCCTCAAGCTACCTTTCCAAGTAATTCACATTTTATTCTTTTGCTTAAAATGGATACTGGACAGCTAAAGCTATCTTCTGTTAATTTCCTTAGACCTTGCATATCCATCCTAAAAGCACCAGAAGCCATGTAACAAACAGATGCAACAACTTTCATGACCTCCTACAAGTCAAGCAATAAACAAAGCACAATTGCTTTGCACACACCACGTGGTCTGCTACCAAAGAAAGTCCATTTCTGACCAAAGGGTTCTAATAACACTTTCTCTTGGGAATGATTCAGTCTTGGGCTGCCTTGAACTCCACCTTCTGTGTTCATCTGGGATGCTCTAGTTCCCTTAATGTATGCAATTATGAAAATGGCTCCTGTTTAAAATAAGCCCTGCAGCTTTTCACAATAATTCTGCTTCAAAGCAAGAAGCCAAGAAAGACGTGTCTATGATGCCAGGACCCTTCAGATGGAAGGTAAAAAATTGGTCTGAAAGAAGAGATTTCCAACAGTGATGCTTGGAGCCTTCAGATTCTTTAGAAACTTCAGGGTTTGTCCTTTGGGGGAGAAGGAAGCCATGAGCCCCCTAGCTTCTCTTCAGATGGAGAAGTTCTTGCAATTTCTTTTTGTGGGGGGGGGGGGGTCTATATTGCTGAAATAAGTTTGAAAACCATGTCACTTACACAACCGAGACTGGACAATGAAGAAGCACAAAGTCTTTACTCCATAGAAATAGATCAGCAGTGTGGGGATTTTTGGGTGCACTTTGGCTTTGATCACTGGTGTGACTGAGTCATATAATAAGGTGATAAGGAGACGGAGAGGAGGTCATTATTTAGGCTCAGTCTAGTTCTGGTGGGAATGATGTCAGCGAGGTTTCTTGCAGACTCCAGACTGCACTGCTTTGAAAAGGATCATGATGGGGAAGTAACTGGTTTCCCTGTCAGCCCTAGTTTAGGCTAATTAGTACTTCAAACAATGGGCTGAGCTCTCCCATTGAGAGATGCAGCAGCTTAGATGGGCATTCCTTCAGGGCAGCCCTGCCACCTTTTCCTGTTTAATCTCAGTATCAGCTTTGGGATAGGAACATCTGGGTTTGTATCCTGGTCTGCCACATACTAGCTCTGTGACCGTGGCAACTGTAATGGATAAAAATAGGTTGAAGTCCTAATCCCCAGTACTTCAGAATGGGATCTTATTTGGAAATAGGGTCCTTATGATGGAATTCGGCAAGTTAAATTGAGGTCTTACTGGAGTAGTGTGGTCCCATAATTCAATATAACTGGTGTCTTTATAAAAAGAAGACATTTGGACAAAGACACAGGGAAAAGACAGCCTGTAGCCACAGATGCAGAGACTGAGTTATGCCACAAGCCAAGGAGTGCCTAGGATTGCTGGCCCCTGCCAGAAGCCAGGAGAGAGGCATGAAACAGATTCTCAGAGGAAGCATGGCCCTGCCAACACATACATATCAGTCTTCTGGCCTCTAGAACTGTGAGCCAATAAATTTCTGTTGTTTCAAGCTATCCGGTTTGTGGTACTTTGGGATGGCAGCCTGTGGTGGTTTGAAATTATTTTATGAGTCCCCAAAAGAGAAAGATTATGTTTTTAAACTCATCTATTCCTGTGTGTGTGATACCCTTTGATTGCATTAAATTAAGTCGAGGACCCTTTGATTAGATTACTTGACAAGATGACTTTTGGGTTTTTGGTTGGACTGTCAGTGGGGTGTGATTCATTCTGAGTTTCTGCCCTCTTACTGGGTCTGCTAGAGACACACAGACACAGGAAGAGGAAGCTGCCATATTTAATCCTGCCATATGAGAGAGGACTAGAAGATCACTTAAACATCAAGCCCCAAGAGACTGGGCCCACAGAGCAGCTCAAGAGGAGATGGTGAGCCTGGAGGGGAGGCTCCACAGAGATCGGGGACCATCTTGCTTTGCCACGTGCCCAGAGAACAGAATCAACAGTAGCTGACTTCGGAGAGAAAACACCTCTTATGGTTCCTTTGTGTGGACTTTTCATAGCCTTGGAACTGCAAGCTTTTACCCCAAAAAACTCCCTTTATAAAAGTCAACCCATTTCTGCTATTTTATATTGGTAGCCTTTTGGCAAACCAGAACACAGCAACTTACTCTTTGGACCTCAGCTTCTTCATCAGTAAAGTGGAGAGAACAGTGCTATCTCAGAGAGTCATTGTAAGAATGAACTAAGATAATTCATGTGTATTTTGTAGCATGACCCCTGGCTCAGAGCAGGATCTCACCACATCATTAGGGTTATCATCATCCTTTGATGATATTATCCTATTGGTATCATTATCTCGGGAATTATTCAGTGACTGAGTAATAGCTGAGGGCTGCCCTTGGGTTGGGGCTGTCCAAGAGCCCTTGGTGACATTCTTATACATTGAATGATGTTGTGGCACTGCAGGGTCATTCAAGGATAAACTCAAAGTTCTCTCACACTGTATTCAGGAAGGGCAGGTCTTCTGCTTACCAGGTCTACTGACTAGAACAAGCAGTCTGTGGAGATTTACTGGAAGGGCATGAACTGGTCTCCCACTCACAAGGTGACTGATGACATTAGGCAGGTTTTAAAGAGCATTTCTTGAATTCTCCCTCTCAGCCTGGACCTGGGGAGTTGAAGCAGAACTGGCTGTGGCTAGTGCTGTGAACCTCTGAAATCTGGCCTCTTCTTGAAGCCAAAATGCATAGTTTTTGGATTTCCCTGGGGGAAAATGGCACAATAGTAACTTAACAGGGAGTAGCTTGAAAGAAGGAAAAAGGCATTTTGTTGCTTCAAGGAGACTATTGAACACCCAGACCACACACCCACATAACTAATTCATTATTTTACACCGAGCAGACATCTTTTAAATTAGGCAGAATACAAATGAGTCTTGTTTTGTGCCATTAATTTCAATGGTTTTACACAATATTTGAATCATGGCTTTTCTTCTCCTTTGGAAGCAGACCAAATCAGGCTGAATCTACTTGCATTAAAAGCCATTCATGAGATCCAGCCAGCCCCATCTTGCAGATGGAATGCCATATGTTTTGGCTCACTCCCCAATATGGAACAGTAATATGCAATCCAAGAATAGAATGCACTGTTTCTCTGTGTCTGCATCCCCGGTCACCTCTACCACACAAGTGCTCTCCATTCTGGACAGAGGTAGGCAAGTTCATTTGGAAAAGATTTAAAAAGATCCTGAGAATTGAAAGGGATGAGTTTTGTTTTCTCTGGCTCCTTCTAGACTCAAGATCTCAAATACAATCAATTCTAAGGGCATAGTATACCCAGGATGTGGCACTTGGAAATATTCCAGTTTTACTTTTCCAGGAATATGTTGGGCCTTTTAGCTTGAGAGCATAACGTTTGACTTATGGCTGAAATAAGGAGTTAAATGGTTCTGGTCCACTGAAAAGCATATGAGCTTAATTTGATGCTTTTTGGAAGGATCTCAGGATGGAATAGGAGAGACTCTGGTAAAGATGGCATCTGGATCATATCTACAGCTAGAATAAGCCTGGAGTTTTTGGAGAGGATTAATGGGAGGGATGATACCAAATGAATCCCAGCCAAAGGTAGGTAACAGGAAGGGCTCCTATCCCATTTAACTAGGGTAGGCTGGGAGAAGAACACTAGATTGGAAGTAAGAACAAGCAAGTTCTTATCTTTTCTCTGTTGTTGACTGGCTGCGTGATCTTAGGCAAGTGATAGGACCTGACATTCCTTACCTGTAAAATAAGAATTAGAAAGAATTGGGGATGGCAAATATATTTCATCCCACATTCCATTTTGGATTGATGGATACTGGCTAAGGATGAGCTTAGTGGACAGGGTGGTTGGATTAATTAGAGCTTGCCATGAGCACAGAATGTGAGAGTAAGGTGTTTACTATTTATGTGATTCGGACTAGAACATCTCCAAGGTCCCTTCCAGCAATAACCTTTTATACCTACAATTCAGTGTGTTCAACAATCGACCTTAAGAGACCTGGGCATCATTCAGAAGCCTCTTACTGGTTGAAGAAGGGCACTTCAGCTTCCAAATCATTCTGCCAGTAGGCGAGCCAGTGTACAGACTTCTCTATCCATCTGTCCTTTGCTGTAAAGTTTCACTGCCTGGTGAGGGAACAGTTCTAGCGACAGACCATTTGATGTCATGGAAACAAAGATGCCACTAATTTGGAATCCTGATTTTAATGAGATTGTAACCAGAGGCAAGGGACCGTTAATTGTATTTTTTCTTGTTTCAGATTGTCAAGGTATGGCTCTCCTCTTCTTGCAGTTCTTTAAGTTTCAGTCAGCCATAATTATGGTGCTTGAGTTATCAAATGTCTATCTTCTGGGTCCTTAGAGACTGGACTCTAAAAAATCGAGGCTTCTGAGATTTCCTGACCCTTGAGGACAGGCTTTCAAGTGAGCTGTCTGAATTGTCACCTGTAACAGCACGTTAAATTGGGGCTCTCTGTCTCTCTTTTAGCTGGGATGACAATGGCCGAGGACAGAACAAATGCTGCAAAGCACCCTCAGATTCCAAATTTAGGTGTTCGACATCTATACAGGACTTGCACAAGGGGTGACCTAAGACCAGCTTCCTAACCCTTAGCCTGTCACCCATCTCAAGGGTGTAAAATCATTGAAATGGGCAATCGGAAAGAGGATATTTGGGGGAGAGTGTTATGCAATGTGATCTGCCTTATATCCCCAATCCACAGACCCTAGAGGAAAGGAAGTAGGAAATATGCATTAGGAGGATCATTTGGAGAGCTAGAGTCTTCCCTGTAACTGGGAGACAGTGGATTGGGGTCTGACACATGCTTGAGTTAAGAGAGTCAGGCTCTCAGCCCGAGGCATCAGGGCTGGGGGAACCAGGGTTTCTGGGAGGCAGTGATGTAAGTTTCCCATGGGGCAAATGAACCTGAGGATAACTTTCGTATTGGAGAAGCCTTGAAAGGGCCTTTTCCCAAGAGGGCCACCTGGAAAGGTTTTGAGACTCTAACAGAGTCTCTGAAGGATGACTTCTAGGTACCTAGGGGCTAACAGTTTGAATTGTGCATGCCTGTCAGAGGAGGCTTCTGCCATGGTCTTTCAGTTTTCTAGGCTCCTGATAACCTATATTCTAATTTCTGACTCTATGAATTTGTGTATTCTAATTATTTCATAACCGTGAAATCATACAGTATTTGTTCTTTTGTGTCTGACTTATTTCATGCAACATCATGTCTTCAAGTGTATGTACTGTTGCACATATCAGAACTTCATTTTTTTTTTACAGATGAATAACATTTTATTGTATGTATATACAACATTCATCATTAATCCATTCATCACTCGATGGACACTTGGCTGCTCCCATATTTTGGCTATTGTGAGCAATAGAGCTATGAACATCAATGTGAAAATATCTTTACTAGTCTCAGGTTTTTAAATTCTTTTGGGTATGTACCTAGAAGTAGGATTGCTGGGTGATATGGTAATTCTATTAACTTTCTGAGACATTTCCAAACTATTCTCCAAACTGGCTGCACCATTTTACATTCCCACCGACTATAAATGAATGTTTCTATTTCTCCACATCACTCCAACACTTGTAGTTTTCCATTTTTAAAATAGTAGCCATTCTGATGGGTATGAAATTTTATCTCATTGTGGTTTTGATTTGCATTTCCTTAAGAGCTAATGATATTAAGCATCTTTCCATGTACTTTTTGCCATTTGTATAACTTCTCTGGAGAATATCTATCCGAGTCTTTTACCTTTTTTGTTTTTGAGTTATAGGATTACTTTTGATATTCTGGATATTAAACTACCAGATATGTGATTTCCACATATTTTCTGTCTTTAGTAGGCTGTCTTTAAGTTTTCATGATAAAGTCCTTTGGTTCACAAAAGTTTTTAATTTTGATGAAGTCCCATTTATCTACCTTTTCTTTTGTTGCTTCAGGACCTAAGGAAAATTTCTGAAGATGCTTCCCTATGTTTTCTTCTAGGAGTTTAATAGTTTTGGTTCTTATATTTAGACTTTTTATTCATTTTGAGTCAATTTTTGTATAAGGTGTGAAGTTGGGGTCAACATCATTCTTTTGCATATGGACACCCAACTTTCCCAGAACCATTTGTTAAAGAGACTATTCTTTCCCCACTGAGTGGACTGGGCACCAGTGTGAAAATTCAGTGGGTTTTAGATGTGAGGGTTTGTTTCTGAATTCTCAATTTGATTCCATTGGTCTATATGTCTGTCCTTATGCCAGTACCATGCTGTTTTTATTATTGTGGCTTCATAATGAGTTTTAAGATTGGGAAATGTGGGTCCTATTTTTTTTCAATAGTTTTGCCTATCCTTACTCTTCTATAGAAATTTGATGATTGGCTTTTCCATTTCTGCAAAGAAGGTTGTTGGATATTGATTGTGATTGCATTGACTCTGTAAATCACTTTGAGTAGAATTGATATCTTAATATTTAGTCTTCCAATCCCTGAACATGGAACATTTGTTTAGGTCTTTTTTGATTTCTTTTAGCAATGTCTTATAGTTTTCTACTACCATCCTTAGTTAGGTTTATTCCTAAATACTTAGTTCTTTTAGTTGCTATTGTAAATGTATTTCTTTTCTTCTTCAGACTGTTCATTACTAGGATGTAGAAACATTACTAATTTTTGCATGTTACTTTTGTACACTGCCATTTTGTTTAATTTGCTTATTAGTTCCAGTAGCTTTGCTGTGGATTTTTCAGGATTTTCTAAATAAAGGATATGTCATCTGCTATAGGGAAAGTTTTACTTCTTCCTTTCCAATTTGGATGCCTTGTATTTCTTTCTTTTGCCTAACTAATCAGGGAAGAACTTCCAGTAAAATATTGAATGGCAGTGGTGAGTGCCGAGTAGGACCTACCTCACAAAAGAGGAGAAGGCATTACCAGGCCCAAACCAATGAAGGACAGGCTCACTCCATTGTTGTGTGGGAATGCTAGTGGGGACTTAAAACTCAAGCCTCTACTCGCCTATCAAAGTGAAAACCCTTGAGTTTTCAAGAAGCATAATGTCATAGAATGTCAAGTCCACGTGATGTGGAGGGCAAATAGCAAAGCTTGGGTCATGAGGCAGTTTTTCACTGAGTGGCTAAATGACGTGCTTGGTCCCTCAGTGAAAAAATATTTGCTGGAGAAAGATTTGCCTCTGAAAGCTCTCCTACTTTTGGACAGTGTGCCTGCCCATCCTCTGGGTTTGAAGGATGATTCACTGGAGGAGTTAATTTTCATTGCTGTAAGGTTCCTACCCCCTAACACTACTCCTCTCATCCAGCCCATGGACCAGCAGGTCATTTCAAATTTCAAAATGTTGTACACCAAGGCACTTTTCTAGAGGTACTTTGAGATCTCCTCTGATACCCAGTTGACCCTCACAGAATTCTGAAAGGAGTATTTCGATATCCTACATGGCCTTAACCCTATTAGTAAGGCCTGGAATGAAGTCTCTTATAGGACAATGAATTCAACATGGAAGAATTTGTGGCCAGAAGTTGTGACTCAGAGGGACTTTGAAGGATTTGAGGCTGACCCCAAGCCTGCAGGTACAGAGGCTACAGTTGTGCAGGATATTGTATCTTTGGGCCAATCCATGGTTCTGGAGGTCAATGCTGCTGATGTTGAGGTGTTAGTGGAGGAACATTGTGAAGAGCTCAGCACCGAGAAGCTGCAGGAACTACAGAAGGAGCAGCAACAAGAGGTGGCTGAAGAGAATTATTCAGGTGAGGAGGAGACACATGAAGATTCCCCCAGTTCCTTGATAAGACAAATGTGTGCACACTGGGTAGAAGTTTAAATCTTTGTGGAGAAGCACCATCTGGTTAAAGCTTTGACAAGCAGAAATGGGAATGATCAAACAATTTCACACTTTTGAGAAATTCTGAAAAGAAGACAGAAGCAGTCCTCATTGGATAAGTTTTAGCGAAGGTGGCAAAGAGTGTGTCAGTGCCTGTGGTGCAAGATGAAAAAAGGCAAGAGAAAAAAGAGAAAGAACACCTGAAATGCAAGTGCCTGATGTTCTATTGGAGGGAGACTCTCCTTCCAGGCAACACCCCATGTAACCTCTTCTTCTTGCCACTCTCCTCCCACCATCCCATTAGGCCATGGACTCTTCTTAGTACAAATAAAGTGAAGTTTTTATTTTATTTAATCTAAGTACTTATTAATTTTTAGATTTATTTATCATGTAAAGTAATGATATACAACCCTAACTTTTTACATATTGCCTTAAGAATGTGCATTGTCTTTGGTTTGGGACACAAAAATTTATTTACATTATTTCTTATGGGAAAATTTTGGTACTGGTCATTATTGGTATTCATTATTCCTCCCAGAACCAACTAACAATGAGTACCAAGGTACCACTGTATTGCCATCTAATATTAAGTTATCCAGTTCTTGGGCACAGGATGACTTTCCATTTATTTAGGTTGTATTCAATTTCTTCCAGCAGTTTTGTGGCTTGCAGAGCATAACTTTTGACTTCTGTTAAATTTCTAAGCATCTTATCCTTTTTGTTGCTATTTTAACTTAATTTTTGGATTGTTCATTGCTTGTGTATAAACTGACTTGTATATTCATCTGGTATCCTGCAACCTTGCTGAACTTGTTTATTAACTCTAATAGCATTTTTGTGTAGTCTTCAGGATTCTCTTTATATATATATAACATCATGTCATTTACAAATAGCGATAGTTTTATTTTTCCTTTTCCATGTGAATGCCTTTTATCTCATTTTCTTGCTTAATGGCCTTGCCTAGAACCTCCAGTACAATTTTGAATGGAACAGGCAAGAACAGATATCCTTGTCTTGTACCTGACCTTAGGAGGGAAAGTGTTCAGTCTTTCAACATTAAGTATGGTGCTAGCTGTGGGTTTTTCATAGATATTCTTTATCAGGTTAAGGAAATTCCCATCTATTGCTAGTTTGTTAAGTGTTTTTTTTTTTTTTTTTTTTTTATCATGAAAGGGTGTTGGGTTTTGTCAAATGGTTTTTCTGCATCTCTTGAAATAATCATACAGTTTTTCTCCTTTATTTTTCATGTATTGATCCAACCTTGCATTTCTAGCATAATCATTTTTATAAGCTGGTGGATTTAGTTTGCTACGACTTTCTTGAGGATTTTAACATCTCTATCTGAAAGAACTTTTATGGTTTTTTTTTTTTGTATTGTCTTTGTCAGGGTTAGGTATCAGGGTAATATTGGCCTTATAAAATGAGTTGGGAAATGTTCTCTCTTCTTCCCTTTTTTCTTGAAGAGTATTTTAAGGATTGGTGTTAATTATTCTTTAACCATTCAATAGAATTCAGTGAAGCCATCTGGTCTTGGGCTTTTATTTGTGGGAAGTTTTTCAATTATTATTCAATCTGTTGTTATATGTTGATTCCAGATTTTCTGTTTACTTTTGGGTCATATTTGGTAGTTTGTGTCTTTCTAGGTATTTGTCCACTTCATCTAGGTTACCTAAGTTGTTGCCATACAATTGGTCATAGTAATTCCTTATAATTATTTCTATTTATGTAAGATTGACAGTAATGTTCCCTCTTTCATGCCTGCTTTAATAATTTGAGTCTTCTCTCTTTTTTCTTAGTAAATCTAGCTAAAAATTTGTTAATTTTTTGATCTTTTCAAAGAACCAACTTTTGGTTTCATTAAGTTTATCTCTTGATTTTATTTATTTATTTACTTTTTAAAAAAGATTTATTTATATTTTTCTCCCCACCCCTTTGTCATTTTTCACTTGTTGTGTGTCTATTCATCTTCCTTGTTTCTTTAGGAGGCACTGGGAGCTGAACCCAGGACTTCTGTTGTGGGAGGGGGGTACCTAATCACTTGAGCCACCTCCACTCTCTGCTTTGTTGTGTTTCTTATTAGGGTTTTCCTCCTCACATCTCTTGTTGCATCATCTTGTTGCCTCAACTTGCTGTACCAACTTGGTGTCTTCTTTAGAAGGCACCAGGAACATCTGCTCCCTGCTTTGTTGTGTCTCTTTGTTTTTCTCTTGTGTCTCTTGCTGTGTCAGCTTGCCATGCCTGTCTGTCATGCCAGCTCACTGTCTTTAGGAGGCACTGGGATCTAAACCAGTGACCTCCCATGTGGCGGATGGGAGTCCACTCATGTGAGCCACATCAACTTTCCTATCTATTGATTTTATGTTCTCTATTTCATTTATTTCTGCTCTAATCTTTATGATTTCCTTCCTTCTGCTCATTTCAGGTTTAGTTTTCTCTACTTTTTCCAGGTTCTTAAGGTAGGAGGTTAGGTATTGATTTGAGAGCTTTCCTCTTCTTAATGTTTGCATTTACAGCTACAAATTTCCCTCTGAGTTCTGTTTTTTCTGAATCTCATTGGTTTTGGTATGTTGTGTTTTCATTTTAATTCACCTCAAAGTATTTTCTAATTTCTCCTGTGATTTCTTGTTTGACCCACCCATTATTTAGGAGCGTGTTGTATAATTTCACATCTTTGTGAATCTCCTAAATTTTCTGTTGTAATTTATTTCTAATTTTATTCCATTGTGGTCAGAGAATATACTTTGTATGATTTTACTCCTTTTAAATTTATTGAGACATTAATAAGTTTAGTAAGTGCACATTCCATGTGCACTTGAGAAGAATGTGTATTCTGTTGTTAAGTGGAATGTTTTATAGATGTCTGCTAATATCTAGTTTGTTGATAGTGTTAGTCATCTCTTTTATTTCATTATTGATCTTCTGTACAATTGTTCTATTTTGAAAATGGGATATTGAAAGCTCCAACTATTATTGTTGAATTGTCTATTTCTTCTTTCAATTCTACCAGTTTTTTCTTCAAGGATTTTGTGACTCTGTTTTGGGTGCATATATATATTTATAATTAAAATATATTAATATTTATAATTTCTATATTTTATCAATGGATTGACTTTTTAACATTTCAAAATGTCCTTCTTAGTCCCTAGATAGGATATTTCTCTTAAAATATATACTGTCTGATATTAATACCATCATTTTAACCCTCTTTTGGTTATTTTTTTCATGGGACATCTTTTTCAATCCTATACCTCCAACCTATTTTTGTCTTTGAATCTAATGGATTTCTTATATGGATAATAAATACCTGGATCGTTTTAAAAGTTCATTTTGCCAATAACTTCCTTTTAATTGGATAGTTTAATCCCATTATATTTAATGTAATTACTTATAAGGAAGTTTTTATGCCTGCCATTTTGCTATTTGTTTTGTGCATATCTCATATCTTCTTTGTTCCCCTGTTTTTCCATTACTGTTTTAATTAGATATTTAATAGTATACCATTTTAATTTCATGGTTGCTTTTTTTACTATATATTTTAGATTTATTTCTAGTATTTGCCATGGAGATTATAATTTGTATCTTAATTTAAATCTAATTTGGATGAATACCAATGCAATTTCAATAGTATACAAAAGTTTATTCCCATATTATTCCCATATTCCCTCCCCCATTATGCTGTTATTGTCACAAATAACATCTTTATACATTGTGTACCTATAGCAACATAGATTATAAGTATTGATTTTTGCAGGTGTCTTTTAAAATCATATAGAAGAAAAAGTTATAAACAAACATACATTTAAACTGTCTTTGATGTTTACCTCTGTAGTTAACTTTCTTCTTTATTTTTTCGTGTGGATTTGAGTTACTGTCTAGGGTCCTTTCATTTCAGCCTGGGGAACCCCCTATAGTATTTCTTGTAGGGCAGGCCTGGTAGTAATAACTCTGTTTTTCCCTATATGGAATGACTTAATTTCTCCTTCAGTGTTAAAGGTTAATTTTGGTGGATGTATTATAGAATTCTTGGTTGGCTTTTTTTTTTCTTGCTTTATGACTTTGAATATGGCATCTAACTGCCTTCTGGTCACCATGGTTTTTGAAGAGAAATCAGCTGTTAATATTGAGGATCCCTTCCACTCTGTATGTACTGGGTCACTTCTCTCTTGCTGTTTCAAGATTATCACTTAGTCTTGGCCATTGACATTTTGATTATAATATGTCTAGGTATGGATCTCACTGAGCTTCTTAAATGTGTACATTGATATTTTTCATCAAATCTGGAAGGTTTTAGCCATTATTTCTTCAAATATTCCTTGTGTTTCTTTCTCTCTCCTCTCTTTCTGGAACTCCCCTTATATATATGGTGGTATGCTTGATTGGGTCCCACAAGTTGATGAGGTTTTGTTCAATTTTCTCATTCTTTTTTCTTTCTTTTCTTCATATTAGATAATCTCAATTTACCTAACTTCACATTTGCTGATTCTTTCTTCTGACAAATCAAATCTGTTGTTGAGCTCCCTTTTGAAATTGCATTTCAGTACTTGTACTTTTGTTTTAAAGTTTCTGTTTTGTTCATTTTTTAATAATTTCTACCTCTTTATTGGTATTCTGTATTTGGTAAGACATTGTTCTCATGCTTTTCTTTAATTCTTTAGAGATGGTTTCCTTTAGCTCTTTACATATATTTAAAATTGATTTAAAATCTTTGTCTAGTAAGTTTGCCATAAGGACTTCCTTAGGAACAGTTTTATTGATTGCTTTATTTCCCTATATATAGACCATCTTTTGTTGTTTCTTTGTACATTTGAAATTTTGTTGTTGCTGTTGTTGAAATCTGGACATCTTAAATAAGGTGGCAACCCTGGAAATCAGATTATCCCTTCTCCCTAAGGTTTACTGTTACTGATTTTTTTTTAGATGCTTTTGTTTGTTTAGCAGATTTTCTGAATCAGAGAAGTCTATATTCTTTGTGATGTGTCACCACTGAAATCAATACCAGGTAAGCTTACTAGTTAGCTAATGATTGGGCATAGATTTCTTTAAATGCCTGAAACCAACAAATCTCCTAGACTTTGCCAAGGACCTTTCTGTATGTGTTGGAGCATGTCTTTAACACTCAGCCAGGCAGTTTATTAACACCATCTGTGATGGTTAGGCTAATGTGTCAACCCAGCCAGGTAATTGCACCCAGTTGTTTGGTCAAGCAAACACTGGGCTAATTGTATTACAAGGACATTTATGGACTTTAGTCATAAAGTCCACAAATTATGCATAGATAGCTGATAATATCTACATTAATCAGGGAAACAGGGAAATTGCCATCACCAATGAGTGACACTTTATCCAATCAGTTAAATGCCTTAAAAGGGGAAGAGATTTCAGCATTCAGAGAGAATTTCCCAGCTTGTCTTTGGATAGACAATTTCTCCCAGAAACTCATCAAAGACCTTCACTGGACTTTCATCAGAGTCCCGAGTTTGCAGCCTGCCTGTGGAACTTGGACTTCTGCATCCCCATGGTCATGTGTGAAAAACTCTTATAAAATCTCATACTATTGATAGCTTTCACTTTCTGCTTACACAGAGCTTCAAGATCAGACAGAGATGAAAGCTTAGGGTTTTTTCAGTTTTTTTCTGAGCATGCACACAGTGACACACATATGCATAGCCTTCTGGATTCCTAGGAATATGTCAGGGATAGACATTTCATTTACCAGATTTTCCTTTTAAACTTTTGGTTAGCCAACTGTCTCCCCATCTGTTATCTATCACCTCAGGCAGCAACAAAGTTAAAAAAACACTTTGGACAAATGACCCCCTGAGGAGAAGACTTTTATCACTGGGGGAATTCCAATTCATCTTTTTATACGGGGTCTTCCAAAAACCCATCAGATGGGTCAGATAATGATGCATCTTTTGGAACGAGTCTTGGAAAGAGCTCCAGCTTTCTTTTGTTCTCTCCAGTGGCTACCAAGCTAAACTGTAAATGTAGGCTTTGAGTTTTCAAGGCTGTTACTGAGCTCAAAAGCAGGAGATGGGACTATGGCAAATTACAAATACCACTAATTTTGCTGTTCTTACCAAGATTCCACTGTTTCTTGATAAAATACTTCCTGGGTTCTGTAAGCCTTTGGTAATTTCCAGAGTTCTAAAGATGTTGATTCTGATCATTTTTGATGGGCCAGTTTTCTCATTGCTTTTATGAAAGGTGATTTTTTTTGGGAGGTTCTTACTCTGCCATTTTTACTGACATCACCCTTTCCATAGTCTTTTGGAACTATCATGGATCTCCTAAATCAAGTCTATTATTTTCTTGTTTTATATCCTTTTTATCCTATCTTTGTCTTTTTGTCCTAATTTTTGGGAGAATTTCTCAAGTTTCTTTTCAAATACTTGGATTTAAAATTTTTGTTATCATATTTTAAAGTCTAAGAGCTCTTTTTTTTTTCTCTGAATGCTATTTTTTCTTTCATATAGCATTTCTGGTTTCATTTCTTGAAGGCAATATCTTCTCTTATTTTATTTAAATTATTAGTGTTAGTATTTCTTTTCTTGCTTAGTCTATGTTTCTCAAAACTCTTGTCTTCTGCTTGTTTTAGTCTCTATCTTCACATTAAAAGCTCTTCCCAGATGTCTAGTGATCCTTGACTTCTCATATTTAAGCACTGTTCTCTAAAAAGCTGATTGAAAACTTTATGTGTGTGTGTATATGCTTTGTATTAATCAGGAGAAACTAGGTTTATGTTTTGAAACAATCTTTAGTTCTCAGTAGCTTAATGCAACAAAAATTCAATTCTATAACAATATATCCAGGAAGAGTGGCTATGGTGCTCTGCTCCACACAGTCACTCAGGGACCCAGGATCATCTAGATTCCATTCTTTTGTAGTTATTCCATCTGGAGCAAACAGCCTCTTTAGGCACCTCAGTAGGGGATTGTATGCTGGTTCTTCTATGTTTTATCCCAGAACTACCAAGTCACTTCTGTCTCCAGTGAATTGGCCAAGACTAGTTATAATTAGGCTGTACCTAAATCAAATGGTTGGGGAAGTATGGGAGAGCAGATGGAATGCTTGTGGGCCACTGCTGCCTTTGCCTCAAATTTTTTACTTTGGACTTCAGTGTACGGTAATATGGCTCACCCCTGGTGTTAGTATCTTTAAGTATTTTCTTTTGAGCTGTTCACATTTCCAAAATAAGTCTCTTTGAATCTCCTACCCAGAGGTAGAGTCCTGACGGTCAATGTTCTGGAAGCTGAGAAGGGGAAGAAGGCTAATGTGGAGAGAGGGATCTCAGTATTCATTGTGTATATGGCCACCCATTCCCCCTCTTTTCAGTCAGTACCCTTGTTCTCAATTGTGCCTGTTCTTTGGCTTAATTGTTTCCAGGATTGGATGTATGAGGAGCCATCATCTACCTTTTCTGTGGGGAGAGCCAATCTGAGGGTCCAATTCATTCTTTTTAAATTTTTTTAACTGTTAAAGAAGCTTTAGACTCCATAAATGTTACATCAAAAAATAGGGGATACCCATATACCCCACTCCCCACACACTTTCCCACATTAAGAACATCTTTCATTAGTGAGGTACATTTGTTACAATTGATGAACATATATGGAAGCATTAATACTAACTATGGACTATAGTTTACATTATAGTTTACACTCTGCCCTGCACAATTTTATAGGTTTTGACAAAATGTGTAATGGCCTGTATCCATCATTGCAATGCCATTCAGGACAATTTCAATGTCCCCAAAGTGCCCCATGTTGTACCTATTCTTCCCTCTGCTCCCCTCTCCCTCACCTCTGGTGGCCACTGTCCTTATATCAATGATACAAATTCTTCCATTGCTAGAATAACCTCTCTGGCACTGAGGGATTATTACCAAGCACCGACTAGTGATGCAACTGGAAAAGATCTTGATCAAAAGGGGGAAATATTAAATACAGATGAGTTTTTATGGCTGAGAGAACTCAAAGTGAGCTGGGAGGTCATTCCAGAGGTTATGCTTATGCACGTCTCAGCAGGATCTCAGACTACCACAGGAAACAGGGCCTCAAGTTGAGGGGCTCCTGAGAGAAGTGTAGACATTATAAGCAGGGAAGACAATTTCAGGAATTCGGCACCCTGTCATTGGGCCTTACCTTGGAATATGTGTTTCCCAGTGTAACAGAGTTAGACTCATTTATAATTTCCCTACATGTGGTTCTTCTGCCCCTTTTATTTGAGTCTATAATTAGCACTATACTCATTAAATATATGTCCCAGAGACTTAAATCTTTGGTCCATTCACATGCCAGTTGAGCCCTGAATCTGAGCAGAGTTGCAACACCTACTCTACAATTCATTGGACTTGCACAGGAAAAACAAAACAAAAGGATGATATGAACAATGCCCATCTCAAAAACAGAGTATCTACAACTGCAAGCAAGACAGTTCCATCCACCTGCCCCATGGATCTAAGCCCCATATCAAAAGAAACAGATCACCATCTCCAAATCCTCAAGAGGGAGGAATGAACAAACATAAGGGGGGAATGCTGCTATAAACTAATTTGTTCTTCAAAGTCTTTTAACCAACTTTCCTATTTTTAGCCCCACCTTCATCGTCACTTTCATGCCAGCTTACCATGTAGCAAAGTCAGTTCCCATTCATCCATCTGCTTTCCAACTTACAAATTCTCTTGTTATCTTTCTTCCCATTCTCCATATGCCCATAGATTTGTATCCTTTTTTTAAAAAAAAGTCATTTTAGTGTGATTTCTGGTGGGCAGAGAGGTAAATGGATGTTATCAATCTCCATCTTTATACAGAAGATATATTCTTACAATTTTTAAGAAACTCTTTTTCGTGTTGTCTGACTATGCTTATAATCTTATATACAAGTTGTTTTCATTAGAATTTGAGACAGTGCTGTCCCACTGCCATCCAGGAAGCAAACAAGGGTGCTTTTTTATCTTATCTTCCTCCTATATGAAGAGTGATTATATTGCTTAACTTTGGGAATGGCAAGAATTCAAAGCCACTAAGATGACAAAGACTTACCTGCTAGGGCATGAAAGGACCAGTTGTAAGCCAGGTTTTTATAGTTTGGGGAAAAGTTGATTTTGGTGTATTTTTGTAGGTGACAGACCATAGTTATTTGTAAGAAGCTTGGTAGAGTAGGTCACTGAATATGGAAAAGGAGTCTTCTTTCTCACCACCCAGAACGAATTTCACCCACCTATATGTTCATCAGACCTAAAATTGTTGTGCTGTGTCTCTAGTACCATAAACTTTCAGAGTAGAAAACAGTAGCATTTTGTGGCCTTATCATGGCCTTTTTCAACTTAGAAGATGAATAGTGTCTCTGAATGCTTTGAGAGTTTATTTAATGGTTTATTTAAAGCTTGTTGAAAGCCCAGTTTGTTTTCTTTATAGGGAGTTATAAAAGACTTGCTTTCCAGAAACACATTGTAATTGTGCTGTTTTGTTTTTTTTTTCTTAAAGATTATGGCAGAAGGAGGGGAGATAACTTTGGGGGTGAGGGTGAGACACAGGACAGGATGTGTAGGTTGCAGCTTGGAATCATTTTGCAGGCATCATTTTACCTCCAGAATAAATGGACCCTCCCCTCCCCTTTTTTATCCTTCCCTAAGGACAGCAAAATGCTTTGTACTTGGGGTTTGGCTTCTAAACCTTCGTACAGGGTTTAGAAGGGTCTTGGGACTCAGTTAACCAATACTGCATTTACATCTACTCTAGGTATACATTAGGCACCTTAGGGCTATCCCCCCATATACATACTTACATGGGGACATTTGACATGGCCAATTACCTGAAGCAGTGCTAAGACCCTTCTAAGTTAAGACCTAGTGGCAGCTACCTGGTGTCGTGAGTAGAAACCATGGGCTAGAATTACAGGGCCCAAACAGGACCCTCTGTGCTTTCTAGGCCAGCTTCCTGCTCTAGCACAACCAGGAGGAAAAGTTTGGTTTGAGTCTAACCTATGAGTTAGTGTTCCCCTGGGACACCCCATAGCAATTCCAAAGTGGAAGTCATGTTGTTCTTAAAATTATCAGGATTGGCAAGGACAGAGTCTGAGGCAAAAGCAGGCAATGTTCCTCTTTGTGCCCCAGTTCCTGGGAAAGGCCCGACTCTCACATTGGGCATCTTGTTTTAAAATGGTTTTCAAAGAGACCGCCCAGTAGAGACAGAAGCCTAGCGAGTGTCTCCCATGGAGCAATGAGCCCAGGGATGAATTCTGGTCAAGGGCTGCATCTACTTTGCTTATAAGCCCTAGGTGAGGCACGACCACTTAACTACGTGTCTCGATACCTTGCCTTCACTTTGCTTTCTCTAATATTTTTTCATCATTTGTAACAATTGTCACGTTAACATATTATCTTAAATATTTTGAAAAGACACCAGTTTGGAGAACGGGTTGCTCTACTTCTTCTACTGCCAACTCCAGGTATGAGTCTGGATAGATCTTCTTGCTTGGCTTTCATTTTAACTAAGGGAACAAATTGTGAAGCAGCCTCCATTTGTCATGCTGCATTTATTCCTGCAATCTACCTCTTCCTCTTGGAGAAGGACCCTGGTTGGAACCTCATCTCACATCCTTCACCCGCAGGCAGGGTGAGCAAGAATAATGTCCTTGTTTAAGGATGGGAATCCAAGTTGTCTGGAGATTTTGGTAACCTTAGAGAGATCCCGACTGATTGCATCATGAGGTGCTGAGCTCTGCTTCCTATACCAAAAAAGTTCTTTTTCTCTCCAGAATGGTCCTTGGAAATGTAACAGGAGTGAAAAAATAATCTTCCTAGTGATGATGACCATGAGACTATAGGTGGAGAAAAGCTGATTGAAATAAAGAGATTTGCTCTATAAATGTTTGTGATGTGGGAAGAGGAAGAAGCCTGCAATCTCAGTGAATGACATCTCTTTGATGTTTTACTGGACAAGTACTGTGATCCTTTTCAAATGAATGTCATCTGCACCCCATTCAACAGCATTTTTGGAGTTTGCAAAATTGTAAGATTTGACTTCCCCTTATTTCCTGTAGCAGTTTGATATGGTTGTGAATTCCAAAAATAGATATTGGATTTTGTTTGTCATCTGGTCTGTACCTGGGCATGATTAAGTTATGATTAGGGCTTTGATTGGGCCACATCATTAGGGCGTTGAGTCCCCACCCCTTGGTGGGTGGGGAGTCATAGATAAAAGGCATGGCAAAGGACGGATTTGGGGGCTTTAAATATTGGAGGTTTGGTGTTGGAGTTTGATGCTGAAGTCTTAACCTGGAGCCCCAGGGAGAGAGACAGCCATTCGCCTGATAGTCTACAGCTGACCTTGTGGAGAAAACAGAGGAGCTGAGCCCAGAGGAACCCAGAAAGCCTGAATCCTCGCAGAGGCAGCCATCTTGCTGCTGTGGAAATAGACATTGGTGAGGGAAGCAACTTATGCTTTATGGCCTGGTATCTGTAAGCTCCTACCCCAGATAAATACCCTTTATAAAAACCAATCAATTTCTGGTACTTTGCATCAGCACCCTTTTGGCTGACTAATACACTCCTAAGAAGCATGAACTCCTCCTCCCCTGCAGACCACAAGGCACTTCTCAGAGGGGATCCTGGGTTGCACCTGGTGTAAAAGAAAGCCTATAATTTAAAAAAATTTATTGAAGTATATCACTCATACATAAACACATAAACAATAAGTATTAGTTGTGAACTTATAAATCAAACATATGTAACATCATAAGGGCTCTATACCTCATCCTACCACCAGTACTTTGCATTGTTGTGAAACATTTTAAACTAATGATTAAAAATCATCCTCAAGATATTATTACTAACCAAAGGATCTTACATTTTCCCCTAACCCACTCTATTATTATTATCATTCATACATGAACATACAGAAACAATAAGTGTATAGTAAAAGTTATGTACTTACAATGCAAACATGTGTATCATCATACGAGGGGTCCCATTCATCAACCCACCACCAACACCTTGCATTGTTGTGAGACAAATTATGAAAGAATATCATCAAAATCTTACTACTAACTATAGTCCATATCTTATATTTGGTGTATTTTCCTGCCAACCCACCCTATTTTTTTAAATGTAATTTTATTACAGAAGTTGTGAACTTACAAAACAATCATACACATATGCAGAATTCCCATAAAACAGCCCTCTCTCAACATACCACACCACTGTGGAACATTTGTTACAGGTTATGAGATATCATCAGACTATTACCAGGTTCATAGTGTACATTTGACACACTTTTTCCATACTCCCCCACTATCAGCACAATACATCTTTGGCACAGATGCATGGATATTACCTTATTACTGTTAACCACAGTTCATAGGTCACTCCAGTTGTGTTTTTCCCATGCTTCTCCACATTCCCACCACCCTACAATAGTGACGCACATCTGCTCCACTCACAAAGGACACTCTTGCATCTGTACCATCAACCACAATTCCTATCTACTCTGGGGTTACTGTGTTATTCAGTCCCTAGATTATTCTCCAACTTTCTTTCAATTGATATTTACATCCCTAGACTACCCTTTCCAGCCTCATTCCTGTTTATAAACCAGCTGTTACTCACTATAATGTGTTACCATTAACTTTATACATTTCCACACTTTTACAGTAAAGTTAATTAAAAATTCTACATACTCTAAGCATCAGTAGTCCATCTCAGTCTTCCTCTTATCTCCTTTAAGAATCCACCATCTATGACCAGGTCTTGAAGATATTTTCCTACATTTTCTTCTAGAAGCTTTATGGTACTTGTTTTTATATTTAGGTTTTATATTTAGGTTTAGGTAATTAAATTTTGAATTAATTTTTTATAAAGTGTGAGATAGGGGTCCTCTTTCTTTCTTTTGCTATGGATATCCCATTCTCCCAGCATCATTTTTGAAGTACTGTTCTGTCTGAGCTGGGTGGGCTTTACAGGCTTGTCAAAAATCACTGGACCATAGATGTGAGGGTCTGTTTCTGAACCATCAGTTTGGTTCCATTGGTCTATGTGTCTGTCTTTATACCAGTATCATATTGTTTTTACCATGGCAGCTAGGTAATATGATTTAAAGTCCAGAAGTGAGAGCTCTCCAACTTTGCTTTTTCTTTTTAAGATGTTTCTTCTGGCTATTCGTGACCCCTTACCCTTCCAAATAAATCTGATAAATTTTGTTTTCCATTTATTTAAAAAATGCTGGTGGAATTTTTATTAGGATTGCATTAAATCTATATATAAATTTGGGTAGAACTGACATCTTAATGATACCAGGTCTCCCAATCTGTATTCATTGAACGTTCTTCCAATTATTTAGGTCTTTTTAAATTTCTTTTATTGTTGTATTGTAGTTTTCTGAATATAAGAGCTTTACATCCTTGGCTAGGTTTATTCCTAAATATTTGATTCTTTTAGTCACTATTGTAAATGGAATATATTCCCCCCTGATTTCTTCCCCAGATTGCACATTACTAGTGTCTTTTAAAGTCTATTTCATCTGAATTAAGTATAGCTACTCTGGCTTTTTGTTTGTTTGTTTGTTTACTACAGGCATGGAATATGTTTTTCCAGGTTTTCACCTTCAATCTATTGGTATCCTTGGGTCTAAGGTGACTCTTCTGCAGACAGCATATAAGTGGCTCATATTTTCTCATCCATTCCACCATTCTGTGTCTTTTGATTGGAAAGTTTAATCCATTAATATTCAATGTTATTACTATAAAGGCAGTTCTTACTTCACCCATTTTGACCTTTAGGTTTTATCTGTCATATTTTATTTTCACACTCTTTTGAGACTTTCAGTTACTTTTATTGATATAATCTTCATTTCTAGACTCTCTTCCAAGTCTTTCTGCCCTGTCATCTCCCCTCAAACAGCAGCATACTCTCTAGCATTTCCTGAAAAGCTGGTCTTTTGGTTACAAACTCAGTTTCTGTTTATCTGTGAACACTCCAAACTTGCCCTCAGTTTTGAAAGACAATCTTGCCAGATATAAGATTCTTGGCTAAAAGTTTTTCTCTTGCACTATCTTAAATACATCAACCACTCTCCTCCTGCCTCCATGGTTTCCGATGAGAAATTGGCATTCAACCATATTGAGTATCCCGTATATGTTATGCTTTGCTTTTCTCTTGCTGCTCTCAGAATTCTATCTTGGTCTTTGGCACCTGACATTCTGATTAGTATGTGTCTTGGAGTTGGTCTATTAAGATTTATTTGGATGGGAGTACATTGTGCTTCTTGGACAACAGATATCTATTTCCTTCAGTAGGGCCGGGAAATTTTCTACCATTATTTCTTCAAATATTCCTTCTGCCTCCTTTTCCTTCTTTTCTTCTTCTGGGACACTCGTGACACATATGTTTGTACATCTCTTGCTGTTATGTAGTTCCTGAGAGCTTGCTCAATTTTTTCCATTCTTTTCTTCATCTGTTCTTTTGTATGTTTGCTTTCAGAAGCCATTTCCTCAAGCTCACCAATTCTTTCTTCTGCTTCCTCAAATCTGCTATTATATGATTCCAGTGTATTTTTAATTTCATTTATTGCACCTTTCATTCCCATAACATCTGCTATTTTTCTACCGGTGCTTTCAATTTCTTTGTGCTCATGTCTTCTTAATATCATTAACCTCTTTAGCCATCTCATTGAATTTATTAAGGAGATTTGTTTGAACACCTATGATTAGTTGTCTCAACTCCTTTATGTCATCTGGAGGCTTATCTTGTTCCTTTAACTGGGACATATCTTCCTGTTTCTTGGTGTGGATTGCAATTTTTTGTTAGTGTCTTGGAACCTGGCTTACTACATGCATTATCCTGGGTACAGTTTCCTCTCTTTAGTTTAGGGCTTTCTTGCTCTTTCTCCCTTGCTGATTGTATAGTAGGAGCCAAGGATGTAGTTGGTGCTATAAGCTGTGGAGGCTTAAGTTGCTCTCATTGCCCCAGGGACCAATGTAGCTTCTCCCAACTCTCTCCTTTGCCAGGGGTAGGGAAAGAGCCACAGCTGTGTGGAATAATCCAAGTCATGCAACTAGGCAGTAGTTGCCCAGAGAGACTGATGAAGCTTCATGTCCCTTCCTCTCCTGCCTGGGGCAGGGATGGAGCTGCAGGTGTGGGCAGCAATCTATGCCGTGCAGGTTTAAAATGACCGCAGTTGCCCTGGTAGACTTCTGACTACTCAGTCTGTGCCAGCCAAATGTACCTGCAGTTACCAGGAAAGGCTGGTGCAGTTCCTACCAGCTTCCTTCCTTTCTAGAGGTAGGGCTGAAGCCTAGGCTACAGCTGTAGGCTGATCTGGGTGGAAAGAAGCTGGTCCTTACCAGCACTGTGATTTTCAGTCAGCCTGGCTTCCCCTTATGTTGGCGGCAGAGTTAAAATGGGACTACTGGCCTCTTTCTGACTTGGACAGGTTCAAACTTCCTTAGGGTTATACTTTAGCCAGCTGTATTTGCTCATCAGTAGCTGATCAGTGGCCAACCATCTCTTTCCCCCTGTTTTTGGGAAATGGAGCTTCTAATTCCAGCCACAGAATAGCTCTAAAGGGGGCTTGCACCACCAGAGTAGGATGATCATGTGCTTCTGCAGCATGGCCCACAGGTTTCGGGAGAGGCTGGTGCAGGTTCCCCCAGCTTCTTCCCTGACAGAGGTGGGGCTGGGGTTTAGGCTAGAGATGCAATTGGACCTGGGTGGAAAGAAGCCGGTCTCTACCAGCACTGTGATTTTCAGTCTGCCTGCTTCCCCTCATGCTGAGGAGGGAGTTAAAATGGTGGCTACCGGCCTCTTTCTGACTATCCTCCCCTTGTCTTTCAGGGCTGGAGTGGGGCCACAGGCTCCTAAAAGTTTATATCACACAGGCCAAAGGTACCTGCTGTTGCCCAGAGAGGCCAAGAGAACACAGCTCCCTTCCTATCCTATTGGGGTGTGGGGATGGAGCCTTGGGCATCTGACAATTCAGTCTGTGCTGGCCAAAAGTGCCTGAAGTTGCCAAAGAGGTCAGTGCAGGTCCCCTCAGCTTCCTTCCTACTGGAGGTTGGGCTGGAGTCTAGGCTAGGGCTGCAGTCTGACCTGGATGGAAAGAAGCCGGTCCCTACTGTCACTGTGATTTTCAATCAGCCCCACTAACCCTCATGCCAGGGGCAGAGTTAAAATGATAGTTACTAACCTCTTTCTGACGTGGACAGGTTCAAACTTCAGCTCTTCTTAGGATTATACTTTAGCCTGCTGAATTTACTAATCAGCAACTGAAGTTGGTGCCCAACCATCTCTTCTTCTCCTATTTCTGGGAAGTGGAGCCTCCAATTGCAGGCAGAATAGCCCCCAAGGCTGCTTGTGCCTCCAGTGGAGAATGGGCACCAGCCTCCTTGGCATAGAGCGCTCTACTTACAAATCTTATCTGCAGTTGGGCAGTCTCCTCCTTCCATTCCTTCAAGGATGTGGCAGGATGCTCTTCTGCTCTCCTGGTGCCTTATATCGCTCTGGGTAATTACTAACTGTCCTGTATAGCGTGAGCTGACTCCAGGAACTCCTCAGTCTGTTGCCTTCTGGCTTGTTCTCACCCTGTAATTTTGATATGCTTGACAATGGGGTGTGGTTGCCAATCAGTTTCTGCTGCTGCTGGTTCCCTTCATGCTTTTCTTCTATGCAGATTTTCAGTAAAAGACAAAGCCTTATTTTAAAATCTGGGCCTGTTATTTTTCCCAACAAAATCAATCCAGATAGGGAGCAAATATTAAAGAAGACTTGATCAAGTAATAGCGATTGGAGCGAGAAAAGCTATTTCTTGAGATGGTTCCTGTCATCTGAGCTTCTGTCATTCTTTGAAGCTTGAATGCATTTCCCTCCTGCACTAACCAGCTGGGTGTGCCTCAGGGGTAGGGCCTGGGAAAATCTTGTCTCTTTCCCTACTTGGCCTGCCTAACAGGAGATTTCTTTGGAGAGACCCCGAGGCCAGGGGAAAGAAGAGAAGTCAAGAGTGGACATGAGCTAAGAGAGGACATGGCAGGTTGAACCCAAAAGGAGCAGGCAAATAGAATTGCTACACTGGAGACTGGGCTTAGTGAAGCTCATGCCTGAGGAAGTGAGAGGGTATAGATACAGAACCCAGAAGGAGATCAGGACCATCTTGGACAGAGTTGGGAGCTGTGGTTGCCAGGTTGGGTCCTGATTTTTGCTTGTGTTTTATTTGTGACCTTGAATTCCCATGCCAGATTGCACATGATGTCTTAAGGTGTCCAGCTCCCTCAAACTCCAACTTGTGCTGCTGTTGGATAGATTTGATCAGAAAATCTATTGTTTTGGATGAAGCACATGTATTAGGATAAGTAATAAATATGTATATAATGAATTTACGTAGAAACTTTAGGGGGTTTGTAAAAGCGTAATGCTGTGCATATGTGTGTAGACTTAGCCTGTCTGGTATATTAGTAGAATTAAATATGTCAAGTAAGAGAAGAGAACAGATCCCATTCAGTAACGATCAAAAGAGAGGAGGTTCTGAGGAGGCAGCCACAGAGCTTGGCTGCAAGTGAGGAAATCTAAGAGTACAGTTGGACACTGACCAAGTAGAACAGTGGAGCAGAGTGTGTAGCCTAGGACACACTGAGAAGCCCCCTTGACCACTGTAGTTACTTTGGTTATAGGGTCTTCTGTAAGAAAACTTGCAGGGTGCTTCTAACCCAGCTCAGTGATCTATGGAGCTGCCACTACGTGCATCATCAGTTCTGCTTTTCTGTCCAGTTTGACTTTCACTGGAGGGCAGCAAAAGACATCTGTCTTCCACAAGACAAACTAGGAGAAAGATATGCTGTGCCTCAATGCCCTATGCAGTTAACATTAATCCTGGGAAACGGTAAGATGGCCTCACAGACTGGACTGATGACTGGTGTTACAAGGAAAAGAGCCATCAACAAGCAAAGGAAACTGATTAGAAGTGGAGTCTTGATGTATCAGGGAAAGGTACAATGGAGAGCAACTGAGGGCATGAGGAAGAGGCTTGGTTTGGGAGTGAAAAGTTGAGGCTATAGCCTCAGAGCACCTGCCTGTCCTTTCTACCCCTGGCATAGCTGAGACTATCTCCCTTGCCAAGGATCTAATGAATCCATGTGGCCTCACCTACGGTGACACTGATTTAGAGGGGAAGCTGGACAAAAGGTGGCAGGGCTTTTTCTCTTGATGACTTATGAATTGGTGGGGGTTGCCAGCAGTGTGACAGCCAGCAGCTTGAGTCCTTTCCTTGCCACCTTGTCACCAAGGAGGGTTGTGCTTTCTTGGAAAGGGTTTGGTAGGTAGTCAAGAGAGTCAATATCCAACTATCAAAATCGCACTCATTCTTCAAGATGCAGTTCAACTCTCACTCATTCTTTAAGATGCAGTTCATCTATCATTTTCTCTGTGAAGCCTGTTCTGAATCCTCCCAGTTGTTTGGATTGCTATGTCTCCTTACATCATTCTGCTGTGTTAGGTTGTGTGTAATGAGGAACTTGACTGGCTTTGCCCTTGGTTCTGTGAGGTAACCTCCAAAGTCCTGGAATGTCCAGGGTGTCTTTGTTATTCATGGTGGGCCTCTGGACTACACCTGATGGCTTAGGCTAATGAGGTTGCTCCTGGTGGGTCCCAGGACAGTTTATGCCAAGGAGATGACTCGGGGATAGAGGCTGGGAATAGAAGCCCCAGTAAAAACTCTGAACTTGGAAGCTCAGGTGATCTTCCTGTTTTTTGGGGGGGCCCTCCCTGATCTCTATTTATTCTTTTGACTGTTTCTCATTTGTAACTTTTGTAGTAATAAATCTTTACTCTGACCTATACAGCTTTCCTGGGTTCTGCGAGTCGTTCTAGTGGATTACTGTTACCTAACAAAAGCAGGTTCTTGCCTGATGTACTTTGTTAATGGAAACATCAGGGTTTTAAAGAGTTTATTGGCTTGCTTATAGTGAAGGACAGTGGCCTCATGGCCCAAAAACTGCCTCCCTGATTTTAGGAGTTTAGGGTGTTTATGGATTCAAATGGGAGGGTGGAGTGGTTACCATCACAATAGCAAGTATACACAAGTGTGAAACTAGTTTGGTATAACCATAGACAAGGGTGAGACCAGTTTGGGATAGCAAGTATACACAAGGGTGAGGTCATTCTGGAGTAACCATAAACAGGGCTGAGATCACTCTTGCTAGCTTCAGTTATTTCAGGTATGAACTTTGCTCTTCTATAATATACTGGAAAAGAGAGAAAAAGCATCTCTATAATGACTCAGTAACCATAATCATTTGTTAGTTCTTAATTCTTGGTTACATTACTAAACCTGAGGGATGGGGTGAGGTGGGAATGGCTGAATGTATACCCAGTTGGTCAGAAGTGAGGGTGGCCCTGGAGACTGCCGAACTTACAACTGGTGTCTGAAGTGAGGGTGGTTTTATAGACGACTGTGCCCTCTAACCATGAAGTTTAGGCTAACTCTGGATAGTTAGTGTCAGAAGTCACTGTACATTGGATTTTGCATAATTGTTCCTCCCATTAGACCTGAGCTCTCAGAGGCAGGACCTATGTGTCCCACAATGGCCAGAGCAGAACCTCATTCACTGCCATCTCTCAGTGGCACTAGTGGAATTGAATTGAATGAATGGAGGCAGATACTGGTTACACATGGATTCTCTCTTGTCGGCAAGGTCAGTTGGGTGACTCGCTGGTGTGGGCTGTACATTGTGCACGTGGACTATACCCCCAAAGTCACATCCTCCCACCAGCCTGCAGTTTGGCAATGCTCCACCTCATGCCTAGACCCTGGGCCAAGAAGCCAGGCTGGCGTGAGCAGAGGGGATGTTTAATCCCAGCTTCTCCACCGAGTTCAAAAGGCAACAGCTGCGGCCATGGGGCCTGAGGCTGTGCAGCCAGAACCTGTCATTGTTGTTGCATTAAAAAGCATCTCTGCTGGGTGGGCCTGGGGTTGACAGCTGGGGTTGGGGAGTGGCTGGTGGTTGAGTCTCATGTGGGAATAGCAGCCCTGGGAAGTGGCCAAGGCTGATGCTGCACCACATTGGAACCCCAGAACTGGACCACTTGGTTCAAGTCCAGTTCAACCACTTCTTAGCTTTTGGACCTTGAGCAAGTCAATCAATGTCTATGCCTCAATTTCCTCATCTGTGAGGTGGGAATAATAATGGCATCTGCCTCAAAGGCTTCATTGGGTTATGTAAATGTATGTATGGTTATGTAAATATAAAACATTTAGTTAGTGTCCAGTGAATTTTACTTATTCTTTTACAGCCAGGGGCTACCCCTCAGTTGCTGATCACCCCCACAACTCCCCCCCTCCCTTATGTGTCTCATAGATGCTATTCAAGACAATCATTTGCCCAATACTAGTCCTGAGAGACTGTCCTAGATGGTTTCCCACCTTCTTGTGCCTTCTGGTGCTTCCACAATTGAATTTGCAATCTGTAGGTCATAAGAACTGAAGAGAATATAGGGGTACAAATTAGGTCTGAGTTCCAGGGTCCCAGCTCAGGTCAATCCCGAGATGAATCGCATCAGAGGGCCTGAGGGAGGGGCCAGGGTTTTGAAAGCTCCCCCAGGGATTTCAATGTGCAGCATTGGTAGAGAAGCACTGGCTAAGGTTTGCGGTGGGGCTGGGGTTTTGCTGGGGCTGGCAACCGTCATGAATCACTGTGAGAGGGTATAGTGGGGACAGAAAAACTCTACCAGCTGGGCTAAAGTGGGAAGGATACTGGCTGCTTACACTCAGCCACTGTGTAGAAAGAGTCAACTGTGGAAGACTTAAAGCTGGCCAGTGCCCCCTGAGAGAACCAGGTAAGTGGTTGCATTGCCAGCCTGCCGCCAGCACCAGAGGTGGAGATATTAACAGGCAAACCAGCTTTGAACCAAGAAACCTTAGGGACCTGATGGTGGCAAATGTATAATTACCCTGGAGGGCAGCCATTTCTACCACCCAGGGCACAGGGACTCTTGAGAAAAACAAGCACCCACTGAACATTCTAGAAAGGTAGGCAGACCATACACAAGGAAAAGATGTGTCAGTGTTTCTCAATCCTGACTGTGTGGGAGCTTTTAAAAAAACACTGATGTCCATGATCAGCTCCCAGAGATATTAGTTAATCTTGTATAGGGTGTGGCCTGGGTATCTGGGCCTTTTACAAAGCTTCTTAGGGTTGAGAACTACAAAATAAAAGATAATTCAGATAGTTCTCAGGGATCTGAAGACAAGGTAGCCGGAAAATGCAATTTGTGATAGAAAGTAATTGTTTGAGGGTTAGGGAAAGATTTCCCTAGGAGGGGACATTCGATTTGAGGCTTGAAAGATGAGGCAGAGGCAACCGTGCAAGGGACTGGGAGAGGAGACAGCAAGCAGTTCAGGGATCCTGAGGCTAGGATGTTTAGTAAGGTCTAGGAGAAGCGAAAAGGACTGGGTGGCTGAAATACGGGCCAGAAGGGAGGAGGGTTGAAGATCTTGTAGGCCACGTGAGAAGCTTGGAATTTTTCTTCCAAGTGTGATGAAAAGCAGGATAATGCCTGATGTTGGACAATCAGAATCCTCAGAACTCACAGCTGCATCCATATTGTTTGCTCTATAGCACTGAACCTCTCCCAGCCTGCCCGATTTCTCTACTCCATCAGTAGGTAGGTGTCATCTCCATTTCATAGAGGAGAAAACACCAAAGTTTAGTGGCCTCATCCATGGCCCCCAGCTTCTTGAGTGACGGGCTTCTGGATAATCTGGTACCTACCCCAGAGCTCTTCTTCAGAGATAGTGAGCCCGAGAAGCAGCCAAGCAACCTGTCCCATGGCTGTAATTATGAGTTATATTCTGGCTTTCTTTGAGAAAACGTGCTCTCCCTGGCATGGTCTTCTTTGCAACATCCAATTTCCATTAAGTGCTAATTAATCTGATAAGCCTGTCATCCCTTCACAGATTCTCTCCAGCAGCTCTACTGTCACAGTCTCTTTCAGAAGATCAAGGCACTTTGGATGAAATTGAAGGGGAGTCTTTCTGAGTCAGTCCTGCTTTATCTCACCAAGGATGGTACATCAGTTAGCAGTCCTCCTCGTTGGTTTGGCTTCCTGTGGGCCACAGGGCAGCTTTCCCACTCCTTAGCTATTGGGTCATCATTTTATTAATTCCCTTATGACTGTCTGCTCATAGCTGGTGCTGGGTCAGTTTGAAGAAGCCTCTTTAGCATTTGAAAATGTTGTGGCCGGAGCTTTTGTGTACTTTCTTGACACAGTTCTTGAACGAATGAGCCCCATTTTCTACCCCAGTTTCTAAGAGATGGTGGGATAGCTGAGAAAGTGGTGAGAAAGGCTGAGAAAGGTCACAAAAGACCTTTATTCTCCTGGTTGGGTGGTTCTATTGGGCTGTGACCATAATCAACTGGGGCAATTCTCGGCAAGATAAGGGGCTGGATGGCTCAAAACACTGAGAACCTCTCTCCCCCACCTCCACGGCTAAGGATGGAAACTAAACTCCTACTCTCATTATACAGCCTAAAGGCCACTGAACCATTGCTTTTTTCTAGACGGTAACCATGGAAACCTCCCATTGTTGTGGATGGCCGGCCACCAGGGCAGAAGCCTCTTTGTTTTCTACATCTGTGAGGATAGTACAGAGGGCTCACCATTCTCCCTTCCCACCCTCGGCATTCCCCAGGACGGGGCTCAGGTAGCCGAGAAGAAGAGCTGCCTCTCCGCTCTCCGGGAGCTCCCTGCTCCTGGTGGATGAGCCCTGGAGAGGGGAAGAGCCCTGGAGAGGGGAAGCAAGAGAGTGGGAAGGAAGATGGGAAGAGGTAACATCCAGTAGGGCTGGTGAGAGACGGGCGGGCCGGGGCAGGCTGTCAGTGTCACCTGGGAAGCTATTAAGGGCATTCACGAGGCAGCGTGCACGTCTGGAGGCCCATCTGACCAGCATCAATAAATGTTCCTGTTCCATTCACTCTGGAAGGGGAGCCTTAATTAGGCATGAAGAGATTTATCAAACAGCAGCCCCTCGGAGCTCTTGGTCTCGCTGCCATCTGGAATGATGGTTTCCTGCAGCAGCAGGAGTGATTTATGAGGTCCTGCAGCTCCACTCCCCAGGCTGGTAAACACCCGGATGGCTTCTGTCCTCCCCACAAAGGGGTGGGATTTTGCCTGCGTTGGTGGACACTCAGGCTGGACTGCACGCAGAGGCGTGCCCCGATGAGTGGGGTTTCCTTGCTCTTGGCCTGCGGTGGAGAGCGGTAGGGAGGGGGTCCTGACTGTGAAGGTGAGGCCAAACCAGTGGCAGGTGGGCCTGGGTTTAGAGTCAGTTGTCAGTTTACAATGACCTAGCTGCGAAGATTGACAGAGAAAGCCTGGGCGGGTGGGAGAGAAGACCTGGTTTCAGGCTCTGCAGATGCCCCCGGTGTGCTGCGTGGCTCCGCTGAATGGCATTTTGCGTCAGTTTTATGACCAAGAAGATGGGGATAATGATTCTTGCTTCTTCCTAACCCATATGATTTTCTGAGGCCCTTGTGAGATGAGGGACACAAATGACTCCCTGAATTATAAAGCCCACCACAGGTGTTCAGAATTTGACTCAACAAACATTTATTGAGCAACTGCTGTGTGCTGTGCACCACGCCTAGCGCTGTGATGGACCCAGATGAATAAAACACAGTCCCTGCCCTCGATGAGCTTATAGCCTAAGAACGGTCAGAGGACGAGTGCACAAACAACTATAATACAAGGCAGAACATGGTAAGTGCTAGGACAAAGGTACAAATAAAGTGCTATGGTGGCTCAGTGGAGGGAGAGGTCCCAGCAGTTGGTGGAGGGCTTCATGAAAGATGGGGTTTCTGAGTGGGCCTTGCAGGAAACAGAAAAGAGCATTCCAGGGCACGGGAAGAGCAGACGAAAGGCACACAGAGGGAAGCACGGGCCACCTTCCAGGAACGACACTTATTCTAGTTTGAATGCGGGGAGGTGTAAAGGAAGAGTGGAACCTTATTGGGTGGTCTCTGATGTCAGGATAAAGACTGCGGGCCAGTGGAACCTGTACAGGCGCGTGAATGGCTGGAGAGAGAAATCACTACGATGCTCAGGACGGACGGGACAATAAATGTCAGCATGCGCGGAGGAAATCTGGGAGAGGAGGCTACTGAAGTGGTCCAAGTGAGAAGGAGAGCAGGTGTGCTTAGTGCTCGTGGGAACGGGTAGCTAGGAAATAGGCGTGAGCAGAGTCAAAGATGACTTTAGGGTCTCGGTACTAGATGGTTGAGAAGGTCATGGGTCTCCTAACGGGAAAAGGGGAGATCACAGGTGAAGGGAAGACGGTGATGATAGACCTGGCTCCAGGTGCCCTGAGTTCAGGGTGCTGTTGGAGCAGGGAGGCGCAATCAGAGCCTGCAGCTGGGAGGGGGCCTGGGCTGACGCGCGTTTTGGAGGACATGGTAGAGGTGGCCACTGGGTCCAAAGGCATGCGGGAGGCGCGGGGACCTGGTCACGGGGCTGTGCAGAGGAGCCTGGGGCAAAGCCTACATCGCGGGGCCAAGAGGAGAGAGGAAAGGATGGTCGGCTCTACTTTGACTCCTTTTTAGCTCAAGGGACGGGTCTCAATAAATAAATGATAAATATACAAATAAATAAATAAACAAACAAAGGACGAAGAGGAGTTGGGCAGCAGGGACAAACCCACGAGCACGTGGTATTCTGGGTGCCAAGGGGGTGTGTGTGTCCAGAGTGCTCACTGTGGAGCCAAGCAACGCGGAGAGCTTCCCGATGACAAGGGGCCTGTCCACTCGGCAGCAGGGAGGTCCGGGGATGCCGGCCCCAGAGCCTGCTAGACGTGGAAGGCTGGGGAGAACGGGCTGCAGCAGCTCAGGGAGTGCCCAGATCTTCCCCGTGCAGTGGTGCAGGGAAGGGAAGGCGAGGGAAGGAAGAGGCTGCAGGGCCCAGGAGGGGGTAGAGGGCCTGCTGGAGGACGGAGGGGATGGAGGCAGCAGAGGAAGTGACCGAGGGTAGGTGGGAAATGTGACTGGCAAGAGGAGGGACGTGGCTGCCTCAGAACTGGGAGGAAATGGGGTGAACAGGGAGGGAAGAGGTTTTGAGGGGACATCTCATTTCAGAAGGTTCAATCTCTTTAGTGAAGTAGGAGGCCGAGGCGGGGGTCAGTTGGGGTCTTCAGAATGGAGAAGGTCTGCAGGGCTTTGGCGTGGCTGATGGTGGAGGGATTGAGCAGCGAGGGTCCAGCCAAGGCTGACTGACCCCCTTCTCATGGGTTGCCTCAACCACTCAGTGACAAGGCAGCAGAATGGAAACAGGTACAGGCTGTGACTCCTGGGCCACCCACAGCTCGCCGATGCCAGAGACCGCAGTGAAAGCCCCCTCACCTTGACTCTGAAGAGGCAGCGAGGACGCACTCTGCCTCCTGAACCGTGTGTGCACAGAAGGACAAGGATGAGGAGTGAGCGAAGGCCAAGGCCCCTGGTGCTCCTGCCGTCCTGCAGCCAAGCGTCTGTCAGCCCAGGACCCTCCGAGTTGAGGAATGGTGCACAGTTGACTTCTCCAGCCCTTCTCCAGATGGGAGCCAAAGCCAGGCTGGCAGGGCTCCTTCCACGTCAACTCCCATCAGTTTCAGGTTCTCCCAGGAGAGATGTGCTGCCTGGCAGATAGCATGAGGGGCCACCTCCAGGACCGGACATCTGGACCCTGTCAGGACTTACCATGGAATGTTCTGGAATCCCAGGCCTCTAATTCTGTGCCTTGGCTAATCCAAAGTGCTGCTGGTAATTTTACCCCTTAGCCAGAGAAATTAAATGTCTTCTAAGGCCTTTGAGATCCTCAAGATGAAAGGCCCTGGAGAAGTGTAAAATATGATACTAATTATTTCCACTTCTCCTGACGAGTCCAAACCACTCAGTTCCCTCAGAGGCTGTTAGGGCTTCTGCCTTTTAAAATATTCATTTTATAATGCAAACCCCAAATCTCCGAGGTCAGAGCAACAACAAGAACAACAGTGAAGAACCCCCAGCGATGTGTCGTCGCAGTCGCTGCCTTGGGCTGGAGCACCGGTGTGTGGGGGTCAATGGTTCTGGGTAGGCGTCCACTGCCTCCGCTTCCCGCCAGCCATTAATTTAGAGCACATGTCCCAACCTAAATTGCCACTGATTAATTATGTCTGGTCACGTATGTTGAGAAGCAAACCTTGATTACTTTTCTTAATTCCCTTCACCTTCAAGATAATGGTTTTTGTTTTTTTTTTAAACTTATCTTTCAAATACGTTTTAAAGCATTGCTGTTTATCAGGCGAAGTAATACATCTAACAAATCAAGCCAGCTAATGCTTCTCTGTGTGACCTGTGATTCCATCCCCCCAAATTATTGGCATGGAGCCCAGATTTCCCTGGGAGATTAGGTCCAGTGTTTGGATACTGCGCTCGGCTTTGGGTTTTGAAAACAAAGTTTTATACAGGAATCTCAATGGGGCCGGGGGAGGGATTTTACAAAATTCTAAAATAATTGCACCTGTGGGGATGGGGGCGGATGAACCCTGGAGCCTCTCCCTGCAGAGTTGAAAACCTCAGCTTCGGAGCTCAGTGCCGGCTCCTGTGACCATCAGATTGGAAAGTGATGAGCAAGTGACACCAACACAGCAGTCTGGCCGCAGAGGCCCTGTGGTGTGCAGGATGCAGAAAGCAAACAAAGAGAATTGCTGCCGAGAAATGGAGCTGGATGCTGAACCTTCTTCCAGGTCTCGCAGTCTGGGGCTTTGAGAGGCACCCAGAGAGGCAATCACGTGTATTTAAAGTGATGACAATCATCTTGACGGTGCCCTTTCAGGCTCTTGCTGAGGCTTCCCTGGTGGCAGAAGGGGCCAGTACAATCCCTCAAGTGACATTTTTACTGGGCAGGAGGGTGGCTAGCCCCTAAGGTGAAATCCCAGAGTCCTCGACTGACACCCGATGCAACCACCCCATCCTGGACACCTTTCTGCTGTCTTCTAAGGTGAGATGATGACCCCCACCAGGGGATCCTGAGTTTTTAAAAACACGATTTGAACACCCCGACACTCTCAGCCTCATCTGCCTGCTTCACCTGAGGTTGCTGCTGGTCCTGGCCAAGCCAGACGGTGGACTGTCCACTGTGTTTTCTCGAGACTTCTCTCCACAGCGGGAGGCCCATCCGGAACATATGGGTCAACCCCGGTCAACCTTGGGCAGTTTAAAGAACTCCATGTTTGTGGAAGCTTGGACGTGGCCCCTGCTTCTTGGTTTTCTTGTGCTGCTTTGCCTGGTGGAACCCTCCGACTGCCCTCTCCTCTGCGAACAGCACCATTTTAGACTGGGTCCAGTTGTCCCCTCTGGGTCTTGGCTCACCCAAAATCTACAAGTCCCAGAAGCTCAGGGCAGCTGACAACAGGTGGCTCTCCCTTCATTTATTAGCCCAAAGAGCCCTCCAACCCAGGAGGCAGCTTGTCATCCAAAGACATGGGACTGGCTTCTTTTCATGTCAGGTCCTTCTGCCCCCAAAGGTGGACCTCATCTCAGTCTGGTTCAGGTGGGGTCTCCACACCTTTTTCCTGTGGCTTATCTGCCTAATGCTAGATGAACACCACACAGTTATAAATATTCAGGTCAATATATATATGCAGGTATAGATATATATATTCTGGTCACTGTTTACACTTTAACAAAGAAAACCACTAGCCTGCTTGTTCTATTGTTTGTGCCACCCCAACTCTCATCTGCCTGTGGTGTAGCTGGCAGGAAACATGAGCCCCTGAGTCCCAGGGGGAACCCACCTTACGTGGCCCCATCGCACTGGCCCACAGTCAGTTTCAAAGCCCCCTGCTCATGCAGGCTCTTGAGAGCCTTGAACTCCAAGGGCATGGTGTGGGGGCTGGCCTGGGAGGTGTAGCCGTACTTGAGGCTGTCGTAATAGTGGTACTTGACGGGATTCTGGTTCTGATCGAGCGGAAAGGGCCAGAAGCCATAGAGGTAGATCTGGTTGCAGAAACGCGTGGCCAGGGTGTACATCAAGAGGCCAGTGGTGGGTCTTTTGATGTGAACTTTGTTGGTCAGCCAGTATCTGGGGGAAAAAAAAAAACAAGACAAAGTGAAAAAGAGAGAGAGAGAAAACATATATCTTTGGGAATTTTCCCTTCCAGGAAGAAGAACATTTTATCTTGTCCAGCAGTGCCTCTTGACCCTCCAGGCGAGACCGACCAAGTTACTGATCCTGGTTTCCCGCTTCTGGCCACAGAAGCCTCACAGTCCCCATCTATTAAACAACTGGCTGGGCGCTTTGGAATGGGATTCTCGAAACAAGCCTGTGAGTAGGTACAGATGTGGAGTTAAATGGCTTGACCAAGGTCAACCAGGGAGAAAAGGGTAGGGCTGTGACTTGAACTCAAGCCTATTGAAATCTAAAACAGTGGTTGTATACTTTGCTGTAACGAGCCAGGTGGTAAATTTCTGACTTTGTGGTCATACAGCTTCTGTGGCAAGTAGTTGACTTTGCCATTGTAACACAAAATTGGGCGCAGACACACGTATGGGTGTGGCTGGCTTTGGCCTACCAGCCATAGTTTGTAACCCTGATAAAGCTCCTGCTCTCGCCCCAGTGCTCGCTGCCTCTCAGGGAGTGACACTGCGCTTCCCTTTGCCTACTGTCATTCCCGATTCCAACAGGGATCTGCTTCCTTGCCTCTGGATTTCCTTCATGTCTCTGCCTGCGGCATTCCCGCCCTCTGACCCGGGATGACCATCTGTGACCAAGTGTGACCTCCCTGGAGAGCTGAGGTCCCTGGATGTGGTCTGCCCCGTGAGGCTGGTTTCTGCCCACACGTGGTCTCCTGGAGACGCGTCACCTCCGTCTCGGGATATCTACCTCTGAAATGGGAGTCCTGGCCTCCTGCCTCAAAGGGTAAGGAGAGGAAGCACTGAGTGGTGGGAAGAGTGGGCTGTTGGACTAGGGGATTCCTGTGTTGAGTCGGGTGCTGTGCTGGGTTCTTTTCTAAGAGGACCTTGGAGTATCTTAATCAAGAACACAGTGAAGAAACCATCCCAGAGGACTTGGGTTTTAGGTACTGTTCTGTCACTAGCTGGGTACCTTTGAGCAAACTACTTCTCCTTGTAGGGCCTAATTTTTCACATTTATGCAGTGAGGGGGCACAGTCCAGATGATCTCCAAGATATCCTGCAAGCTCCAACATTCCAAGACCATCTAGAAGCTTCTGCAGAAGTGCGAAAACATCGATCCTATCTGCCATCCTCCTTGCTTTCCATCACAGTTCTTTTCCTGCCTGGATTTAGCAGTCAGTGTAATGGGTGTTCTAACCTCTTTATTTCTAGTAAAAACTTCCACTTGACCTCTAAAGGCAATGTATATGCCTTGATGGAAAGATGTCATTCCTTCCCACAGATTCCTTACCACTCTTCTCCAGACTTGGCTCTGTCCATGTGATTTTGTTGTCAAACAATCTCAGTGGGCTCCTTCCCACATGCTCCCAGTTACCACTGTAAACAAAAATCACTCCCCATCTGCATGCAGCAAAGGCCAGTGCAGATTCTGATGGGGTGATGTGACATCTGGGGCCTGGAAGTGTATGACTTTATAATCAAACCCACCAGTAAAATCATTAATGCATCATGGAAGTAAAAGTTTGTTAGACCCAGTAGGAACGTATTCCTGAAAGTTGAAACTCTTTTATGTTCTTCACAAAGCTTTTAGCTAAAGGGTGGGGGCTCTCTAGAAGCCCAAGTACTTCTTTCCTTTGGCAAAAGTTTCCTTGAACAAGGGGATCCAGAAACCTTGCAGAGACTCAACCTTGAACCCTGAATCAGCCTCTGAATCAGACATGATTATAGATTCCTAACGACCCACATCATTTCAGTAAATCATTTCACATCTGATAGAATGAAATGTGTTTCCCCCACCAAGCCATCTGCCAGGACTGGGTGATGTGAATCTTCCCGATGACGTCACTGATGGCTGTGGTCACAGATGGCCGGAATCAGTGGGAACACGATTCCCCTGGGCCCTGGGGGAGCCTCCTGGGGGCCTGTCTAGACAACATTGCCTCATTAGCCAGTCAGCTGAGGACCCTTTCCTGCTCGCCTCTTCCTAGCTAATCGTGTCTGGACCAAGAAACTTCCCCTGTGGCTGAATTTCCCAACGGAGAAGCAGGTGGAGGGGTCAAAGTCCCAGAAGGGGCCCAGACGATGCAATTCAAACCCGCAGGAGCAAGCATTGGTGGCCGCACTGCTCACCGTCCTCACTGCCTCCTGGTCCCGTGGAAAGTCCCTCTGGCCGGAGCCCACGCCCGTGACAGTTGTTTCTCCATCTAAGCCCTCTCCCTGCTCTAGGTAAAATCCAAGCTGCAGGTATAACACAAACGCAGCCAGCCCTGGCCTCGGCCCACCCCTCCAGCTTCACCACCTGCTTCCCACCTGCCCCTTCCCAGACTGACAGGCCTGCTGCTCCCTGAGGACAAGGGCCACTTCATGCCGCCAAATCTCAGCCCGGGCTGTCCCCTCGTCCCCCACCCCTGTGACCTGGGCTCCAGTGGAGAATCCTTTACAGTTTTTGTCCTGGTCTCTGGAATGTCCTAAATGCCCCCGCTCTCTGTCCTGGGCTGTGGACTCACATGGCCACTGTGCACACGGGCCTCTTCCCACCTGTCCCTGTCCCCCGTGTCATGGACTCCTGGGGGTCACCTCTTGCGCCCTCTCCATGACACCCATCTAGCACAGGGCCTGTGCGGAGGGGCCGCGAGACCAGCTTGCTGGATAAATGAACATTTTGGGAGGGAGAAGAGAGACCTGTGTTTGGGCACTGATGGCGGAGACGTGGGTTACCTATTTATTTATTTTTCCTCTTATGTTTGTGATTCCATGGGACCAGGACAGACTTTCTAGGGATTAGGTGGGGGTCTGGGTGGGGGTCGCGCTGGGCTCCAAGAGGAAGTCCTGGGAGGGTGGCATTTTCCTCGGAGGCCCTGGTGTGGTCTGGGCCAGACCTGAGGCTCTGCCAGGGCCTGGGGCTGGCTCCGGGCGAGGCTTGGGGCTGAGGCTGTGGCCCTCTAGATAAAGAGCCCTGCCTTGGGCCACCTCAGCCCTCTAAGGGCTCCTCGGGGCTAAGGTGAGTTTGGCGGGCTTCTTGGGGGCCAAGGCAGGGACAGTGCCAGAAGAAAAATCCTAGCTCAGCCACAACGGGCACTCCGCCCCTCCTGCATTTGCACATCGGCAAGTGCTCATCTGCCTTGGCTTGATCGCCTCCACTAACGGGAGCGCACCTCCCGACCTTGGCGACTCCACTGCCTCTTTTGCCTGAACCCAGTGGCTCTCAGCCCTGCCTGGCTGCACAGTGGAAAGACCCGGGGAGCTTTGAAAGGACGCAGGCCTGGGCCCCACCCCCAGTAATTCGAATGTGCAGCCCAGGCTAAGAATCCCCGCTGTAACGCTGGTAGGGGTTCTGCCCAAAGGACCCCAAAGTGAGACATATTTAGAGAACAAGAGTAAGAATAATGAATAGTCGTGGAGTTTTAAAAACGATTGGGCCAGGAGAACTCACAACTGGCAGGGGCTGCAATGGAGCGAGCTGAGCGCTGGAACACTTGTCAGGAAAACCAACACTTGGCCTCAGTGTTGCCAACGCAATAGGGAGGGGTGGGGACTGTGTCAGCTGAAGAGGCAGCCAGTTTTATTGTTGTCATGTGGGGAAACCAGGCCAGTGGTGCCAGATTTTCCCAATTTTTTAGAGTATCAGAAATCTGGAATTTTAAAAGGCAAATTCTCCACCTTTTTGAATATTAGGAACTAATTTTTTAAAAATACAGCGTGAGGCCCTATTGGGCAAGTCAAAGAGACCGTTCTCGGGGAGATCCACAGGGCTCCTGGATTAAACTGGTCTTCCTCTCAGAGGAAAGCACGGAGGCCAGGGTGGCCCCCAAGACACCCAGCTACTTAGATAGAACTTGGACAAAAGGCAGGCCTCCCCACCCCTAGTTCTCGGACATTTTCCACCCCATCACGAGTCAGGGAGGCTCCCGGAGTGCGCTGGCTGCCGCTGGGGCCGACCCTACCTGGAAACACACTCTAGGGCCCCCGAGGTACCCCCACCTTCGAGCATCTGACTGACACTCACTCCCGGGGTGAATCTGAGGTCTGACACGGGCCAGTTGCCGTATTAGGGATTTGTGGTTTGTTTGTTTTCTGGGAGTCAGGTAGTAAGGTCTTAGCGAGGCAAGGCTGTCAGACACGAATGTCTTTTCAGACCCTCAACGCTATGCCCAGAAAGGGGGAGAGAATTTAATCAGTGGTGAAACGTATGCCTGAAGGTCATAGTTGTGTGTCTGAAGGTCACATGCTGTCGCTCCCCACCCAGCCTTCCCATATGCCTTTCCCAGCCCGTCTTTTTTGGCAAACTCTCTCCTGTCTCCCCAGAACTGAGGACAAGCATCACGTCTCCTGGGATCGTCCCTTGGCCCCGTCCTTCTCTGCAGCTGACTGAGGCAATGACCTCTACCTACTGTCAAGCATTGTTGCTGCTTCTCTTAGGTGTCTTGGTGTGGGCTGGTGATTCGTCACTGCCTGGCTTGCTCTCCCACACCTGCACTGTGATCGCCCCAGGAGCAGGGGCCAGCCTTCCTCTCCGTCGTAAGGGGATTCACAGGTACCTGGCCCCCCACTGGGGCTTCCCGATGTTTCCCAGCCTCCCGTGCCATTAGGTTGAGGTCATGCAGCCAGCGCATGTCACTTTCTGGGGCAACGTTCCTCAAACGTGAGTTCTCCCCTTTCTCTTCCTCTGCTTTGGAGAACGTCGAAGCCTCATATTAAGATGGTGTCATTGTAAGGTGGCGGAATCCTGGGTCCCTGAATCACTGCTTGGAGGAGAGCCCCTGCCAAGGCACATCACGCTTGGCAAGACGGAGAGGTACATTTCTGTTGGTGCTAAGCCACTGTGTGCCCGAGGTTTGTTATCGTAACCCAGTCTAGAACAGATTGTCCTGACTTACGTTGTGCTCATTGGATGTTTCATTCATGGAATTGCAAAACAGAAAGAAACAGGAAAGAAGAAAGGGGGTGGCTAGCAACGCCAGCACCTTTATAACTGGCCAGTTAGCACAGGAGTAGAAGCGCCAGACCCATCAGATCTGGTGCCAGGCTTTTCACCCGGAATCACTACCGGGAAAGGTGTCAATGCAGTCGAGGCTCTGAAACGAACGCGCACTCAGCGTCATGGAGGGGCCCACTTATGTCCAAATCTGCCTCAGCGGGTAAACAAGAACTCCTGAGCGGTGTCTGAGAAGGACACGGGGGCGCCATTTAATGAGCAGCTTGTAATAGAAGCTGACTGAGTTATGCTGGAACAAATCACTCTCGATTTCCTTTCTATCTTCTCAGTCGCTCTGGCCAATTTAGAGACTGTGCGAGGTCGACTTGTAGACTCTTTCCTTAGGATAACAGCTGGGTGTTAAAACACAAACTAATTAATTTTGCCTTCCCCAATGAGGTTAGCTGGTGCATCCGGGATGTTGTAGTGACAATGCACCTTTAATATCCCAGTCCTGAGATTTTAATTAGAAGGCAGTAATTATTTTTCAAATTGGCTACCCCAATTGCCATGACGATTAAGCAGTGTATGTCATGAGCACAGACAGCAATAAATGAGCATTGCCAAAACCCTTTCTAAAGCACATTTGTCCCTTTTGCTGGATTCCTGGCTCTGTACGTGGCATGGATCTTGGCTGCCACTGTTGGAAAAGGGGACAAAAAGGGCTTTCTCCAAGAAGCAAAAATCACTTTGTGGGTTATAGCTCATCATGTCCTTAAGGAACAGAAACCTTAAAAGTGGTTGTCAAGAGCGACTTGGTGAGGCTTTGTGTGAGATCATTAGCAGAGCAGGGACCAGAACTCTCAGACTCTTGGCTCCTGGCACCGGCCGCGGCAGCCTTGCCCTTTTTGTCCCTTCCCTGGGAGTACCGTTTAGGGCTCTGGTGCCCTGGGGGATATCTCAGAATGAGGTTGCCCGGCTTTGTGGAAATGGAGATTTGGGATCTTTGTCTCCGAATGTGGGGCTGGATTTGCACAGCTGGCCAAGCCATGGTGGTGCTCAAGGCCCATTCTGGGTCCAGGGGCCTCCATGCCCGCCCAGGCCCATCCGCTCACTCAAGCCAGGCTAACCTCACATCGGACCATGCCGCCCCCAGCTCCGCAATGACTCATGGCCAGAGTGTGCGGCATAACATGCGGCATAACATGCAATTGCGGTGGCAGACTTGGCCCAATGGTTAGGGCATCCGTCTACCACATGGGAGGTCCACGGTTTAAACCCCGAGCCTCCTTGACCCGTGTGGAGCTGGCCCATGTGCAGTGCTGCTGTGCGCAAGGAGTGCCGTGCCATGCAGGGGTGTCCCCCACGTAGGGGAGCCCCATGCACAAGGAGTGTGCCCCGTAAGGAGAGCCGCCCAGCACGAAAGAAAGTGCAGCCTGCCCAGGAATGGCGCCACCCACACGGAGAGCTGACACAAGATGATGCAACAAAAAGAAACATAGATTGCTGTGCTGCTGACAACAACAGAAGCGGACAAAGAAGATGCAGCAAATAGACACAGAGAATAGACAACCAGGCAGGGCGGGGGGAATAAATAAGTAAATAAATCTTTAAACAAACAAACAAACAAAAAACAAACATGCAATTGCTCAGCCAGGCTTGGGAAGTGTCTATGACCCAGGCCTGCAGGCCACACTGCCAGTGGGCACTGCTTTCATTTCTTCTAGGACACCACCACCTCCCATAGACTCCCAGCTTCCAGCCTCTTCCTATGGTCTCAGCTTCAAGGTCACTTCCTGCAGGGAGCCTTCCCAGACCTCCCTGGATGGTTTTGTTGTTCTCTCCCTAACTGGTACTTATCATGTGACACCTACTGATCTGTTTACTCATCTTTCTCCTCCCCTACACTTTTGAATTCTGTGAGCAAGTGGACCAACTTCCTGCTTCTCCACCGCAGTATCTTCCCGGAGCCTCACATAGTGCGTGACACACAGTGGGTGCTGCACAAATCTCTACTTAAGGATGCAATGAATGAAAACTAGTGGGCAGAGGCCACTAGACAGAAGAGATCAAGGACCCCAGCGTCATTCTAAACGTTTTTAAGGCAACCACCAGGTCCACAAATCTAAAAGGCAGGTTAAGAACATGCTAGAAAGGAAGGAGCCAAAAGAAAGGATGACATTATGTGATGCTGCTACCTGAGGGGCTTCTGCTACGAGTTCTCTCCTGAGAATGTGGCTCATGTACAGGTCTCGCCTCTGTGCCTGGAAACCCAGCAAGATCATTTCTTTGGGGGCTGAAAAGTTGTGGCTGGATTCTGGAATTTAAATTGATGCTACTGCAAACAGGATTAAAAAAAAAAAATCCAACCTTAATCGAAACCGTAATTAAAGGAATCGAGTTTCAAGCAATAATAAGATGCCATTTTTCACTGGATCAGTAAAGATAAAAAATGTTGACAACCTACCATGCCGGTGAGGTTATGGGAAAACAAACACTTTTAACTTTGTAGGTGGGAGTGTAAATTGGTACCTGTGTCCAGGGCAGGCAATTTGGCAATGTCTCTAAAAATTAACAATGCATGTATCTGCCTCCCATTTTAGCAACTCTGCTTCTAACAAGCAAGCCTCTGGATGCACATATACTCACAGAGATCAGGGCAAGGCTGGATCGCTGCTGCTTCAGCTACATTAGCAAAAGCCTAGAAACAATCTCAATGCCTGTGAATGGCTACTGATTATATAAATTATAATACATACTGACAGTGGATCTCTAAAGGCAGCTGAGAAGGAGAATGAGGCAATATGTGGTGATCAATATGGAATAATTTCCAGAGTTTAACAAGGTGTGGTACTTAAACAGACTCCCTTAGGTGTAAAAAGAGATATTTCTGGAAGGATACATACACAGAAAACCAGTTTAACAGGCTGCCTCTGTGGAAGAGGCTTGGGGTGTGGGTTGGAGACTTACTTTTCTTATTAAATCCTTTTATACTATTTGGCTATTTCCTTTGGCTATGTGCATTGCTATTAAAAAAAAAAAAAGGAATGAGAAAGACAATTCACTAAAAACCAACCCATGCCAGTAGCTCTCTGTGCTTTAATTCCTCGGACCTCCTGCCTTTTCTTTGCCATGTGACATATGTCTACAAGAGACTTCTGGAAAGGCAAGTCCTGTTTGCAGCACTCTTTCCTCTGGAGGAGACAGAGATGCAGAGAGAGGAAGCTGCTGGCCTGGGCACCCACCTCCTGTCCTGCAAGGGGCGTGTCTGAGAGGGGGTTCATCCTGCCCTCCCGGGTCTCTCTATATTCCTTGCATCTTGCTTGCTCTTTCACCCCTGGCCTTGCCGCCTGGCCCCTGGGTTTCTGGTCACCGCTGACCGGCCACAGGGCCTGCTTTGACATCCCGGCCGGGACACGAGCTAGATCCATGCCATCCATCCTAAGGATGAGGCATCACCCTCCTGGGCGCCTAATTCAGCACCAACACGCAGGCCTCCTTCGCGCCGGCCCTGCGGGCAGCTGAACAGGCCAGCCGCCGCCTTCTTGCCCAAGGGGCCGCCTTCTGTGCGGGTCACAGCCTCCCCCATTGTTGTAATTGAATTAGAGCCATTCACCACCAGCTGCCCACCAGTTTCCCGCTTCCCGTGGCCATCCTCAATGGCCTCAGCGTCTCTCGTCCCCTCCCTTCCCGGGCACCACGCCACGTTGCAGGCAGAGCCAGAAGCCCCTGGAAGCCTGGATGTGTGCTCAAGCTGGAGCAGGGGGCTGGAGCCCACCTTGTTGGCACCAGAGGCTGGGTGCCAGGGGCCATCTGCTCAGTCTCTGCATCATGCTCCCCTTCTGAGCCCTGCAGGGCCAGGCCATACCCACGGCCTTGAAGGGACAGCAATCTTGAGAGGACACAGAGCCAGAGAGACTCTCAGCACAGATGTGTGGACGGGGAGGCCATCTAATCCCACTCTGTCTGGAGGACATGGATTTCCCTCTCCATTTCCCCAGGAAAAAGCATCACTGCTGCCTGTATATCTCCAAGGATGCTCAGCTCACTACCTGTTCCAAGCTCATTTTGGGGGTCTTTACTTGTTGGATGTTCTTCTCAGTGTCCAGACGAAATCTGCCTCCTAGAAGTCCTCTCGCAGCCCTAGTTCTATACCTAGCTCTATACCCTAGTTCTATGGCTCACAGGCCAAACCTAGGAGTCCCCGTAAGAGCAGAGGCCTTGCTTTTTGATCTGTACTCCCCCAGAGCAGACCTGGAGCCAAGCAGGTGCCCAAAAAGCATTTGCTGCAGGACGAAGAGTATTCTCATGTTCCTTGATGCCTTCTTTTCTACCCAAACCCTTTAATTTCTGAATATCTCTGTCCTGTGGTCCCTCTTCAGGATGGCACCCCAAACCAAATGGTTCTCCAAGTGGGATGTGAACATGCAGAGAAACAGGACCACGGCTGTCCTCCCTGACTTTAGACCAAGTTACACGTCCACTGCTTTAACCGCGGATGGCTTGATGCTTGCGAGCGACCTCACCCCTGCTACGACTGGCACTGTGTGTCCCTCTGGACTTGCCCACCTGTTTTGTGCCTAAGTACAGAATCCTGCAGTTGCTTGCATCACATGTTCTCCTCTGAGATTGGCTCAAGAGACCATTTGGATTCACCTCTGTGGCCCCAAATATTCAGTATCCCCCAAAAGTCATGCCACTGGTGAATTTGCTATTACAGACCACTCATGCCCTCATTTAGATCGTTGATAAAAATGACAAGGTCTGAACCTGGTGGCAGGCTCAGAAATCTCCTCATGATTAAGAGTAATCAAATTATTTAGTAGCCTTTAAATGTCGGTGGTCAATCAGAAGGGATCTACCCATTAAAGATATGGAAGTGGGGGAGATGGGAAGAGACCTTTGAAGGCTTTCCTTATGGGTTCTAATTCCAGCTTCCTCCTCCTCCCCACCTGTGTGACTTTGGGCAATTTACTTAACATTTCTGGAGTCACTAGGGGATGAAAACAGTAGCTATCTATAATGTTGTTCTGCGAAGAAAGTTAATATTCATTCCCTTTCATTCTCCAAATTAGTAATCAGGTCACGTTTCTCCCTGCTGCCCAAGAAATGCTTTGTCAAAGGAACTAAATTAAGTCCAGGTATGAAATGACTGCACTGTTTTCTAGGTCTACCTGTCTACTACTCTCCTCAGAGATGGAAACCAGAACAATGTGCCTGGTAATTTTTCGGTGAGCACATCCTGTTCTTCATGTTTACCTCTCCATCTTTCAGTGTTCATGGAGAACATTGGGCTGATACTTTTTGAGGTTCTGGCGTGGAGTTGACCTCAAGCTCATTGGTGTCCATCTTTCTCCCAGGCTTAGAAAATTGGAGTAGAGCTTGCCTATCCCAGATTGCCAGTTTCTAATTCTGCATTATTTGACGAAGATCATGATCAGCTCCTGGATGATCTTTCTCCTGGAATATTAATTGGTCCTGATTTTCTTGAAAGCAGTGGTTCTCAAACTTAGACATGTGTAAAATTACCTGGAGGACCAGTTAAAAGACAGATTGCTGGACCCCACTCAAAGAGTTTCTGATGTAGTAGGGCTAGTGGGGCCTGAGAATTTGCATTTCTAACAAGTGCTCAGGTGATGCTGCTGCTGCTCTGGGGACCCCTTTGAGAACCACTGGTTTAGAGCAACAAAGGGAGACTTCAAGGAAAGATGCTGAAGGCCTCACTACCCTTTGCAGGTAAATGACAGGGTACTTCTACTGAGAAGGGAGATGTAGAGCAGAAGTTGAAGGGTCCATTTGCCCTCTCTCCTTGGGAGCCTTGACACCATCCGCCTCTGTCTTTTGGATTCTTTTTCTTTGAAACATAACTTTCAAAGCCTGTTTTGTTGTTCTCAATTCTCTCAGAAGCTCAAACTCATCCTGGCTTTTGCCTTCCTGATGTTATTCTTCTGGGGTCCCTGACTATTTCCTGGTTACAGGGACTGGAGGGGAGCAGGTGGCCATCAGGAGCAAGGCAGGAGTCCCAGATCTATCCCTTCCCAGATTTGGCTCAAATTACTCAGTGCCGGAGGCCAATCTTCTCATCTGTAAAAATGAGGATAATGGTCGTCGTTCTCTCTTTGCATAAGCTAAGTCTTAGCATGCTGTCTGACACATATGCATTAGCTACAGTTATATATGTGTCCCTTGTCTAGTTTCCTATGTGTCCTTCTGAAATCTGAGCTTCCTGGAGAGCCCCCAGCAGTCATCTGGCACTCTCTGGGTGTTAGGCCCTGGGCAAAGGACAAGGAAGCCACATGAAGTAAAGTGGTCATCATCCCTGCCTCCTGGCATTTATGGCTTAATGATTGGTAATAAGGAGTGGCCCAAAAATAATCACGAATGTGGACAAGGTTATTGTTTACTTGGAAGACCTGGCTCCCACTTAGATCTCTTGACCTGAAGCCTGGCTTCTACCATGAGCCAGGTTTTAGAGCTAGATGGGGCTTAGCATAACTAGCACCTAGCTCCAGGTAAAGACTAGAGCAATCATTTCATTTGGTCTTCATGGCAACCCTCCTTGCTATTACTCAGGCATCTCACAGTTCTTGTGAATCAAGTGGATGGCTTGGTGACACTGAGTGAGCCCTGGGAGCAACCCAACTTGCATATGGACACGTCTGCTGTGTTACAAGCCGGCAGCATTCAGAATGTGTGACTAAGGATATCTGATTTTCTCCTGGAAATTGGCTTGCGTGTGAAGGGGCAGCCAAGCGAGTCTGAGAGTTCTAAGGCAAAGGTCAAGAGACAACTGGCACTGAGAGTCTCAAAGGGGGTTTCAACATGACTGTGCCATGCTCCAGGTGCGGATGGGTGTTTGGTGGGACTCTCTAGTGTTCTGCCCTTTCAGCTTGTTCCATCTGGTGAGAAAGCTGCCTGGCGCTCTGCACAACTGCAGGCTGTGTGTGGAGTCTTGGTATGTAGCTACCTGGCTTTGGGCTACTAACACCACTTCTCCAGGTTGATGGCCCCCAACCCTCTGAGCTCACTGGGTCCCAGACTCCAAACTGGATGGGTGCAAATTTCTGCTGCATCTGATGCATTGGTGTCAGATAATGTGGTTCAGTTCCTGGTTCTGCAGCTTAGTGGCTGGGGGACCTTTGAACTAATCAGTGACCTTCTTGGAGAATCAAGTTCCTCATTTGCAATATGAAGATATCATGATACTTCAAAAGTTTACTTCCTCCCCACCGTCCCATAAATAGAGGGGTTATTGGGCAATAGATCTTAAAAAATGAAATGATGATTCTGCAAACTATGGTCCATTATTTGAACTTATAGGTGAAGAACTCATGATAGGCTAATTTGATTTAATCCATTGCTCTGTTAGAGAGTTTTTTATCCAACTGAGTCTAAAAGTATTTTCTTTCTTGTGGCTTTACCCTTTTGTCCTAGTTCTACCTCTTGACTCCACAGACAAGTCTAATCTCTTCCAGGTGCTAGCTCTTCAGGTGGTTGATGGCAGCTGCCACAAATACAATGACTATGATTTATTACCCAGGTTCCCCAGGGTAGAGATGGAGAAAGCAGGGCTCAGGGAAGCTCAAGGTGACCAGGTGACCAAGCAAATAACGGAGGGACTTGAATCTAGATCTCCTATGTCCAAAGTCCATCTTTCGGATATTAGGCCATATTGCCTCTTGCCACGTTCCTCCTCAGTCTTCTCTACCAGCCTCTTGTCTTCTTCTCATGTGTGTTGGTCATGCATCCTTTGCCAGCCCATTTATCCTCTTGTAGTGGGCACTAGTGTTGGGATTGAATCATGTGCCCCACCACAAAAGACATGTTCAAGTCTTAATCTGCATTCCTGTGAGTATGAATCCATTTGTAAAAAGGACCTTTGACAATATTAACTAAGGTGTGGATTCATTTGTAAATAGAATCTTCGAAGATCCTATTTAGATGATGCCAAATTGAATCAGGTTGGGCCTTAATTCATAAGGCTGAAGCCCTAGCTAGGAAAGGAAATCTAGACAGAGATGATGAGAGGGAGAAGTAGAAGCCAGAAGGAGAAGTCCTGTGATGGAGACAGAGATCCAAGCCAAGGGACCCCAAGGATTATGGCAAGCCTGTACCAGAATGCTACAGACAGGGAGAAAGTATGGCCCTGTTGAGACTTTGAGGTTGGACTTCTATGTTCACAAACAATGAGACAATAAATTCCCATGGTCTCAGTCAGCCTCTTGAGTGGTGTTTGTCATAGCAGCCCTGGAAAACTAAGACAGCCAGAGATGGCCCCACCATGACAGAGTCTTCTACCCTTCCTCTCACTGAAGATGCTCACAGATATCCTCTTGGACCCCACACCATTTGTAGCAGTTTGATATGGTTATGAATTCCAAAAATAGATATTGAATTATGTTTGTAATCTGGTCTGTACCTGGGTGTAATTAAGTTATGAGTAGGGCTTTGATCAGCCATGTAAAAGGCATGGTAAAGGACAGAGCTAGGGGCTTTTAATGTTGGAGTTTTGATGTTGGAGTTTGATGCTGAAGCTCGAGCCCAGGGACAGAGACAGAGCCATTCACCTGATAGTCTACAGCTGACCTTGTGGAGAGAGGCAAAGTCTAGAGAACCTCATAGTCTATAGTTGACCTTGTGGAGGAAACAGAGGAGCTGAGCCCAGAGGAACCCAGGAAGCCTGAACCCTGGCAGGCATTGGCAGCTGTCTTGCTCCAACATGCAGAAATAGACTTTGGTGAGGGAAGTAACTTAAGCTTTATGGCCTGGTATCTGTAAGCTCCTACCCTAAATAAATACCCTTTATAAAAACCAACCAATTTCTGGTATTTTGCATCAGCACCCCTTTGGCTGACTAATAACACCGTTCAAGGTCTAATGACTCCATGGAGGGAGAAGATCCTTGGCAGAAATCTATTCCAAGGCCTCTGATGTCCCTTTCCCTGCCCTCCTCCTCCTCTCCTTGCTAAAAGCAGAGGCCCTCTGGACCCTTCTCTCCCATGCTATTTCCTCCCAGGAGTTCCTGCAAAGGAAGATGTTGCAATCTCAGGATTAACGGCCTGTTTGTTTAAAGGCTGATTACTGCTGCTTAATGCTATTTTGACAGATGAAAGTGAGCCAATTATAGCTGGAAATAGCTCTGGTTCATAGGTTCCTTCCAGGTGGTTGCCTCCTGCCCTCCTGCCCAGGGGAGGTTTTCTCACTTTGCCAAAGGGCAGCGCTTCTCCTTCCTTTACCGCTTCCGACCCCCAAAACATAAAAGTCATTTCCTCCTTTGGGGGAGAAATAATAGGTGAAGGCTGGAGCCCAAATCCACGTGATCAGGATTGCTGTGGTAGTTCCATTCTGTGACAGGGACGTTTATGGATGCCGAAGAGGATCTTGATAGGTCAACCTCCCAGCATACAGGATATGGCCCCAGTGGCTCTGTGTCCATTCAGGTATTGCTCTCGTTCTACCAGGATGCAGCGGCCTCTCACTGAACCTCTTGCTAGTTCTCTCTTAGGGGCAGTGATTGACATGCGGATTGGATAATCACCACAATGAGACCAGAGCTGAGTCACTGGCTTGGGGCCTCAGGAGTTACCCCTATGAGGACAACAAGAATCCTTGATGGGTGACTCAGAGGGCTTCCAGGGTCTCATCAGTTACGTTAAGGCCTCAGTGAGGCACAAGCCAATGCTCCTCTGTCAACAGGGAGTTTATAGTCTGGGCTCTTTCATGTCCCTGGAGCAATATTGACCTCTGCCATGCGGTTGGATGGATACTTGAGTGAATGACCTGATCCCAAACTGGGAGGTCAGGTGTGTAACAAACATCTCAAAAATATATGCCCAAGGAAAAGTTTGCTTCCTCAACACTCCCAAACATATGTGGGCTTCTCCCAGGCTCTTCTATCAACAGAAAATGGCACCACCACCCACCCAGATCCTCAAGCCCCCAAATTAAGAGTGATTGTGAATTTTTCTCTCTCTCTCTTTCCTTAAGATCCTTAAATGGAATCCATCAGCAAATCTCGCCACCTTTACCTCCAGATTTTATAGCATGTCCAATCAAACTGCTGCATCCCCTTGTCTCTTCTCTAGTCTAAACCGTCATTATTTCTTGCCCAGACTGTTGTAACAGCTTCCCAACAAATGTTTCTGCTTCCAGTCTTGCCCCCGATCATTTATTTTCCACACAGCAGCCAGAGGGATCTTTTAAAGACATAAATCAGAGCCTTTTCCTCATCTCCACAGCTGCTCCTTAAACACAGAATAAAATCCAAATGCCTTCCCATGGCCCTCAAGGCTATGTGTCTTCTAGCCCCTGCCCCTCTTGCCAACATCGTTTCCTAGCCTTTGCTCCTTGCCCTCTCCTCTTCGACCACACTTGCCTTTTGCCTTCAACCACACTGCTCCCATCTCAGGGCCTTCACATTTGAGGCTTCCTCCACCTGGAAGGTTCCTTCCCCAGATCTGGGCGTAGCTGGTGCCTTCTCACCATTCAAATCTTAACTCAAACCAACATCCTTCCAGAGAAGACTTTCCTGATAGCACTGTCTGAAGATATCCTGTTTGTTTACTTACCTGTAGTTTATCTTCTTCTAAAAACAAATGAAAGCACTTACAAGAGCAGGGGCTTTGTTTGATTTGTGACTATACAGTGGTGTCTAGAATAGGATCTGGCACATAGTAAGCACTCCATTGACATTTACTGTAAACACTGGTGGAGGTTTTATAACCTCTTCACAAATTCTTTGACACTTGTCCCATTAAAGGGTGGGGTTTATGTCCCTTCCCCTTGATTCTGGGTCACCTTACAGATTGGTTGGCCAATAGGTTATGGTAGAAGTGACGCTGTGATCTTAGAAAGCAAGCCAGCTTCTGCCTCCATCACTGGACCACTTGTGCTGGAGCCTGAGCTACAGTCTGACTGCTCTGAGGCCACCATGCTGTGAGAAAGCCCTGTCTAGTCCATGAAGAGAGGCCACATGGGAAGAGAACGAGAGAGAGCAAGAGCGAGCTGTGTCATCAACCCCAAGATGCGCCAAGCTCCCTGTTCCAGCTCTCGCCACCATCCGACTGCAACTGTATGAGGGACCCTGAGCCAGAATCAGCCAGCTGAGCCCTTGCTGAACTCCTGACCAACAGAAATTATGAAAAATAATAAAATGATTGCTAGATTTTAAAAGCCACTAAGTTTTTCAGCAATTTATTTCACTATGATAGGTAACTTAGGTAACCGGAAGAGTGAGCAAATGCTTAATATCCAACTACTCCCTGGTGGTTGCTATGGATGAGCGTTAGTATTATTATTAGCCAGTTTCCTGGGCCCAGTGCCTGCCTGGGAGGTCTATGCCATATCACTTGGATACAAGACAACAAACAGGGATGTAGGAAATTATAACTTGTTTGATTGGGGTTGTTGAAGAGCCTTGTCTGGGGAGATATGGACTTGGAGTTGTGAGTAGGAGTAGTTTAGACCCTCTCAACATTATCTAGACATCTTCCTTAATTCCTGGAATCCTTCTTCTGGAATCAGAGTCCCACGCATAACCAGGAGAAGCCCACACGATGGGTTTCTCAGATCCTGCTCAACTGTCTTCTCAGGGAGGGTGGGTTACAGTGCCTGAACTGTAACCTATCTCTTACCTATTCCTTGGGTGAAGCGTCCTTTCCATCACAGGAAGAGGACCTTGTGGACAAAAATAAACCTCATCAGACCCTCTTTTTGTGATCTCTTAGCACAGCCAATAAGCTGTGCTGTGCAGAGTTTACAACTATTGCATGGGCAAGGAGAGCTGACAATGATGATGATGATAACATTGACTAGGTCAATCTACTGGTATTTTACTTATTTTACTAGGCATTTTAGGTCTATCATATCACTTAGCCTTCATTTCCATACGATAATACCATCACCACTGTATTTTACTGATGAGGAAACTAAGGTTTAGAGAGCTTAAGGTGACTTGTTCAAAGATACTTGTCACCATCTGATCCTTCTTCTCTTTCATGGAAATCACCTACCTGGCATGGCAAATATGTTTCCCCTCCTATGTTCTGGTGCCTGTTCACACTACCTCAGGATCATTCTCAGCACAGCCCTCCAAGGCAGGCACAAATGATTGGTCAAAACTGGCATGCCAGATGAAATCCATTAGCCAAACCCCCTCATTTTTCAGGAAGTGAAATCTCAGAAAACTCAGAAGACTCGCTCAGGCCACACAGCTGGCAGATGGTAGAGCAGAGATGGATGGCCACCTGGGAAAGGCAGGTGGCATACCAAGCCCCTCCCCAATGGAGCAACCCCCCTCCCCAACCTTCCCCAGGAGAGGCCGCTCACCCGCGGACCGCGTGCAGCAGGCGCAGCGAGGGGTAAGCAGTGCGGACGTTGACGTGGTGCTTCAGGATGAGCTCGTTGACCCAATCGACGCGCTCCTTGCCACCCCTGGCCATGAAGGCTGGGATCCACAGGATGCTGCCGTTGAGGCTGTGCAGTCGCTGCAGGAGCTTCTCCCGCCATGTGGCGTTGACCAGGTCCTCGAAGGCCCTCTGGATGACCGAGGGGTTCATGGTCACCAGGTCGGTCTTGAGCCCTACGTCCCGGGCATACTCCTGCACGGGGGCCAGGTTACACCTGCCGGAGAAAAAGGCAACGTGGTCCTTTGGAAAAGCTGAGGCATCACTGTTTACATGAAATTCCATCCCATCCTTTGCCTCCGCTGTCTTCTTCCTTATCCCCAAACAAACATTCGGGGCCTTTTCTTGCCCTCACTGGACCTCTCCTGCCGGCCCCCCTCCTCCTCCTGCCACAAACATTTGTTGAGCTCCGGTCGTCTGCCTGGCCCTCTGCTAGTCCCCGGGGATGTCAGATGCCTGCCTCTGCAGCTCAGGATGTGGGAGAGGAGGACAAAAGCAAGCCAGGCCCCGGCCCACTTGGTGATAGAGGGAGGGCTGGGGATGTAGACTCCCGGGTTCAAAACTCAGCTCTGAGACTTTCTACCTGTGCAATTCTGAGCAGTCTGCTCATCTTCTCTGTGCTTCCTTGTAGCTTCCTTTGTAGGTAAGAAGGAATAGCTGCAACAGTTTCTTTACCTATAACAGCAGCCCCGCACTAGGATTAAAGGAACAATGAGACACACGACACTCCGCACACTGCTGACTATAATAATGGCTCAATTAAATGTTAATGACTGTCACCATGTTTATAGGGAAGGGGCATATCAGGTGGTCTTCCTGAGGTGGTGACCCCTGGGGGGTGTCTAGAAGGATGACCGCATGGAAGGCCATTCATGGACAAGGTACACTGATAGGAGAGTGCTACTCCAGCACTTCATAAGAATCACCTAAGGTTCTCGTCAGAAATAGACTCTCCAGGACCCTCACCTGGAGATTCAGATTCAGCAAGTAAGTACAGGAACTGCTATTTGTCTTTACAAGCTCTCCAGGTAGGTCTTAGAATCAGTTTGTCTTAGGAAACACTGTGGGTATTTGGGGAAGGCAAGTGATTTGGTCTGCCTGAGTGCAGAGTATGGAGGAAACGGGAATAGACAGGCTGGCAGGGGTCTGTGTTTCAGGGACTTGGATCCCAGGGCAGTAGGGAGCCATTGATGGGTCTAAAGCAGGAGAGTGATATGGCCAGATTTGCATTTTAGGTAACAATGATATTAGGTTGTAATATATATCAGAAGGAATGGAATTGAACAGTGGAGGACAAATTAAGAGGCCCCTGCAATCTCTTGTTGAACGAGCCAAGAGCTCTGGGTGGGGGTGGAGGCACTCTCTATTATCCACCAGAGGTCTCCTTGGGGGACCCACCCATCTTCCTGGATGCTGAGGGCTGATGGGATAGGAGGTAGCAGGCAGTGCTGGGAGGACTGACTGCTGCTTGCATGGAGGATTTGCTGGTGGCAAAGTCCTTTGGCCAATGGAAACAGGTCTGAGAAGTTAGAGAACAGAGGCTGGAGGCACGAAGACCAGGGGCCAAAGTCATTGCCGAGAGGTGAGATTCAGAAAGAAACCATTTCTCCCTCCTGTTAAGCAAGGACTTTCCTCTTTCAACAACTGGGGAGAAAGAGAGGATAATCAGAAAGAAAATGAACATTTCCTGAGCACCTGGAATGTGGCAGCCACTAGTGGAGTGCGTTTTATTCTGACTCAGTAGTCACCACCCTCACTTTACAGATGAGGAAATCGAGGCCCAGAGTGTGCAAGTGACTTGTCCAAGTCACAGAGCTCATCAGGAGTCCCAGGATTTGAGCTCAGGTGTGCCTGCCCCTAAAGCCTGCTTGCTATTTCAGACTGAAGCCCCTAAAATGTCCACTCCCCCTGACTTGGGCTAGAGATCGCAAGGGGACGGAACGGCCCTGTGACGCCTTCAGGAACCCCAGCCTCAGAGCAGTGGGGTGCCGTTGACAGCAACCAGCCCATCCGGGCCACCCAGGTCTCGGGTACCCCATCGCCTTGAGGCCAGGCTGAGCCAAGTTCCAAGACCTTGCCAAGGGTCTGGGGCCTCTTCCAGGCCAATCCCTAAGTCCAGAGAAGCAGGGCCAGGGGGCCTCCATGCAGTTCAGCCTTACTGGGGTCTGCCACGGAGGGGCTGCAGGACAGGCAGAGAATGAAGCAGAGGAGCCTGCCCTTGGCAGGCTACAGGGTGGTCGGGGGAGACGGGGCAGGGAGAACACACCCCATGACAATACTGGCCAGCCTGGGATGTGGTCCACAAGGACCCACGGGCTGTGCGTTCCGTGCTGGCAGGCTCTGCCTGCTGCTTAGGACGTGGCCCACCGCAGGCCTGCGTACATGCAGGAGGGAAGCAGGAGAGGGCCGCGGCACTCACCCTTCTCCACCGGCCGAGTCTCAGGGCCTCTTTACAGTTGGGGGTGCTCATGGGCAGCCCAGCCTGAACACACTCTCTAGACGTGCTCCTCCTCATGGAGCCCGGATTTCTTCAACTGGGCGGGTCAGGAAAGGGCTAGACCTGATTTAGGATCCTCCTTTGCCGCCCTCGGGCCAGGTCTCCCAAAGTGCCTCTGGGCCCTTGTGGGTGGGCTGCATTGCTTGGATGGGCCTGGATCTGGGTTGGAAAGGAGTCATTCCCTTCTAGAACAGCCATGTCCACAGGTGCACGAGGAGGAGTGGCAGCTCGTGCAGGCTCTGAAGGCAGACTGCCCGGGTCCACAGGCTGAGCCTGGCTCTCGCATGCGGTGCAGGCTTTGGGTCCCTCACCTGACTTTCCTCACTACCAGGCCGGGATAAGAACAGAGCAGCCCTTACAGAAAGGCTGTGGGAAATTGCACCAGGTACGCGCTCGGTGCTCAGTGAGTGTAAGTAGCGGTGGTGACGATGATAGTGATGTATCTGTGAAAGGGCAGTCGTTCATGGGCTTCTCCTTATGGAAGGCGTGTGTTTGCACGTGCATGTACAGGCACGAGTACACAATAAAGTCTTGATCCTCAACCATCTGGGAACTTGCGCTGCACACGTGTGATCCTGAGTTAGCACAGTCTCCTCAGTCTGGCTTCGCAGGGCTCATGGGGACGTCCTGGGGACCAGCCCTCCTGCCTCAACCGGACTCAGACTCAACTCCCACCAGCACTGTGTGTGACCTGTGCCTGGTCAGACAGCCTCCCCATCCACAGACTCCCTTCTCGTGCCCATGCCCTTCTCCTGCTGTTTCCCTCTCTTCACCATTCTCATCTGTCAAAGTCAACAGTGCAGGACGGCTGCCTCTTCCTGAAGCCAGCTCTGAACTCCCCCAGGAGGACACGGCTGCCCCCCGCTTCGACAGCTCGCTGCACCTTGCACACAGGGTGTCCCCCGTGACTCGTGTCCTAGTGGGTGTGCTCGTTTTCACTGTGCTAGTGCTTGAGAGCAGAGCGAGGCCCGCTGTGCCCCCTCAACCCCGCGGCTCTCTCGTAACAAGGACGTGCCCGGTCCATCAGGCAAGGCGGGCTGCTTGAAAACTCAAGAGCACGTCTCCGTCAGGACCTGTGTGGGGTCCATTATTTCACCAAAGCCACCCAAGGCCCAGACGTGGCCTTGGCACCATTTGCTTTGGAGGAGCTCACAGTCTGGGGGAGCGTGGGGGTCAAAGGAGGACTACGACTGGCAGACAAATGCCACAGGAGAGGTGTGTGTTGGATTGCGGGGGACCCCACCAACCCCAAGGGAAGGCAGGGAAGGGGATGAGCACTTCCTGTGCCCCTGTTGGGTGGGCACATTCATATACATCAGCTCATCTAAGGCCCCAAAGTCACACTGCACTGATTCTCTGTGCGGGACTGTGGCCTGTGGAGGGCACAGAACGGTCCCAGGATGGGAAGAACTCAGAGGAGTCCATATCCCCAGAATCGGACGTGAGGTGTGTACACGGCGGAGCTGTGTCATCTTGTCCCAAACACCAAAGAAGTCCACCCCAGAGGCAGGCAAGCATCTGAGAGCCACACCCAGGGACCTAAAGACCAAAGGGCAATTGCATCCTATTAAGTCGCCCTCTCCTTGGCATTTCGAATCCTTCTTTTCCAAGTATGTGCCAACGGGTGTGGACATGGCTCTGAGGAGTGAGGCAAAGCAAGTGCTGGCCAGGCTCCTAGAAGTGCTGGCCGTGATGGAAATGCAGAGTCTCAGGCCCCACCCCAGGCCCGATGAATCTGCATTTTAATGACCCCGGGTGATTCGTGTGCACATGAAAGTTTGAGAAGCACTGAGGTATAGCATCATGCAGTATTCATAACAGAGGAACCTCGAAGCCCGTCAGTCAATCCATCTCTTTTACAGATGATGAAACTGAGGCCCTGAAAGTGGAGAGACAGCTCCAGACCCTGTGGCGAGCGGTGGCAGTGCCAGGGCTGGACTCGGGATGCCACACTGCTCACCTGGCTGGGTCAGAGTCTTAAAAGGAAACAGTTGGCCAGAACACGCTGTTTCCTTTGTCAATTCCTGGACCAGGGCCCTGTGGAGCACAGAAAGCTCATTGTTGAAGTTCTTTCCTTGCAACAAGGAAGAGGCACAGCTTGCGTGTGTTGCCTTGGGCCACGCTGCCCGACACCCCAGCAGGTGATCTGACCCCCCCAGGATGCATCTTTTGCTCTCCACCCTCACCTTTAACACCAACCCCACCCAACCCTCGGCCCTTTTCTGCCTTTCCGACAAACCTGCCACGCTTCCTTCCTTTCCTCTCACCTTGCCCTCCCTCAATCAATCTTTAGACTGGAGGGCTTTGAAAACGGACTTAGCCATTGGAAGTGTCAGGCACATACAGAACGTAGCAAAGGTAAATAAAAAGAAAATGACTTTGGCTGCTAGGCTGCAGTGCCTCTTCAATCATGGAGGCTTCAAGAGTAAATACACCGTATCCTCCCATGTCCAAAGATTCAAGAAGCTTGATGGAAGCCCTGGGACAAGGCTCTCTTGTCAACAGATACATGAGACATGGTGTGCAGTCCTGCCAGGGCTGGGAGCTAGTTGGAATGAAACTCGAGGCTCTGTGTGCCCTAATTTTGACCAGGGAATGGCAATGCCTTGTTGGGGTTGGGGGTCAGGTTTCAGGACCATGAGTAACTGTGTCCAAATGTCCCAGGAGGCTGAAAAGCGAGAGCTGATGTTTTAGCAAAAGCGATGATCAAGCACAAAATCCAAGACCCTTTGCTTCCCGGATTTTAACCACAGGATAATAAAGTTCCTTCAAGAGCACCACCTTCCAGAACACTTCAGAAAGGTTCTGCAAACTTGGACCAACAACTGGCCAGGCAGGTGGTTTTCTTTTGAGGCTCTATTAGATCAGGGTCCAGCAATCTTTTTCTGGTTCAGCAAATTTCTTCTGTGAAGGGCCAGATAATGAATATATTAGGCTCTGCAGGTCAGAGGTCTCTCTGTGGCAACTTATTCGTCCCTGCCCAACTTCTCAACACCGATGTATAGTGTGAAAGCAACCACTGATGACATGCAACGAATGGGTATGGCTGTGTTCCAATAAAACTATTTACAAAACAGGCGGCAGGCCATAGTCTGCCCACCTTTGCTTAGATCAGTGATTCTCAACCTTGGCTGCACACTGGAATCACCTGGGCTAGGTGGGTCACCTCCACCCCCACCCATCACCCCCCGCATTAATTTAATGCCATGTCTGGCCATTGGGACTTTATTTTTTAAATTTAAAAAAATTTTTAGGTGGTACTAGGGATTGAACCCAGGACCTCACACATGGGAAGCAGGCGCTCAATTACTGAGCTACATCCACTCCCCAACGAGAGTTGGGTTTTTTGTTTGTTAGTTTTGTTTTTAGGAGGCACCAGGGATTGAACCCAGGACCTGATACGTGGCAAGCAGAGCTCAACCACTTGAGCTACATCCGCTCCCTGGTTGGGACTTTGAACGCTCCCCACACAATCCTAATGCACAGCCAAGGCTGAGAACCCCTGCTCAGAGACCACCCCAGCCAGTGTGTCCTGTTTTACTCTATTGGGACGAGGCTTGCCATTACCTTATGACAAAGCTGTGTGTGTCAATCTCCCGCCCGCAGCCACTGTTCAGCAAGACGCCCGAGTTGCCCACAATGGCACAAGTTCGGAAGTGCTTGTTCTTCAGCGGAGAGGTCCTGGGAAGGAGCTCGTAGAGGTTCTGGGACACGTTCATTGTGCTGTCTCGGTCGAAGATGTAATGAATAATGTCTCCAGGCTTCAGGGTCCCCTTGAGGACAGAAATGTCCTTCTCAGCATCCAGGAACTTTAAGATTTGCTTCCTACAAAAAACAAGCACACACGGGGAAAAAGTCTCCCTCTTGCCAACTGCAGTCTGCTAACCCCGGCTTTTCCTGCCTCACGGTGACACAGTCTAGGAAATAGGTGGAACAGGCAGAGTTCAGATGCCTTCAGTGAAGGGGTTCCAGGAAGAGCTGGTTGGAAACAGCCCAGTGGCGACCGTGGTGGTGGCCAAGCTGGTTGCTGCAGTTATGCCCCCTTCCTAGGAGAGGTGAAAACTGCCCAGGGAAATGACTCCATGGGACTCAAGGTGAGGCATTATGGCGGCCCCAGGGGGGACCTTGACCCCCATACTGCTTTTCCCACAGCTGCCTGGTTTTAGCACTGTCAGTCCCAGGTCCCAGAAAACTTCGCAATCTCAGATAAATGTAGTCACCTGGTCACCCTACATCACTTAGGGGGATTCAGGGTTGTCACCTGACAAGAAGACCTAAACTAGGGAAGGGAAATCAGGATGACGTGTGCCCCTCTTTCCTCAAGAGCCTTATTTTCTTCCATGGAAGCCTTCTCTGGGCAAAGGGCTGTCACAGGGGTTGAGTGGCAGTTTGGCTACTGGGAGAAGCATCAACAATTCTACTTTTGAGAATCTGAGAACACAGCCTGTCTCCTGTGAGCTGGTCTCTTTTGTCGAGTTTGCCCCCATCCCTTAGTCGCCAACTAGGGGTGTGTGTGTGCGCACACGGGAACTCTCTGGTCCCCTAGAGAAGGGTTCCTTTGAGTTGCTTTGGAATGAAGGTGATCAAAGGACAGCTCTCCAGGCTCTAGGGTGATTTAGATTTAGGGGGAAGGCTCTCAAATCATCTAGCTTACAGATGGAATGGAGTGGGGTCCAGGAAAAGGATGGGTGTCCTCTCCAAACCACTAGGGAAGTTTTACTCAAACCATGCCACCCTGGCTGGGAGTTTTACCTAGAAGACAAATTTTCATAAAGCCATTGAATGATAATGGATATAAAGAACAGCTGAAATCACCCAAAAGGTCTTTAGAGATGATTCAAGTCACTGAGAGAAAGAAAGTGGGTGCTCTGTTCTGCCTAAATGAATTTCATTTTGGCAACAAAGCTCTATTTAGAAGGGATGCAATGGGGGCGGGGAGGGGAGGAAGCAAGCTTTCTTTTTCAGGGAGCCTAGGGGGACAGAATCGTCACGTACTTCGTAAATGGGCAAAGCTGTACGGTGGCTCCCCAATGCGGGGTGAACTGATGTCTGAGGCATGGATGCTCTGAGATGCTGGCAACCTGTAGCTCTCCCAGTAGGGCGCACACTTTAAATCACCCGGGGAACTATAAAGAATTCCAAAACTCTGGGCTGACTCCTGAGTTCTCATTCTGAAAGGACCCAGGTGGCAGCACTCTTTGAAAAGCTCCCAGGAGATTCTCCCATGTGTCCAGGGCCGAGTGCTTCTAGCGTAGCCCAGGGGTAGCTGGAACACTTGGCAAGCTGGACACCCTTCTTCCACTCTGTCTTTATTTATGACCTGGATCTCTTGCAAGCTCACAGGGGAAACAACCCTTGCCGAATAATTTGTTACCTCTTGATGGAAAACAGAGGCATTGCTTTTATTTACTGGGCTTTACACAACCCGACAAACTAATGTAGACTGGGAATTGCTAAGACTGTGCAAATCATTTACCCCTCAGGATTTAAAAGTGAAGAGAGCCCCCAGAATCCTATAAATAAACACCTCTGTGAATGAAGTAATTTCTAACTCATTATGAGAATTACTATCAATTATTAAACATCATTCCAAATCACCTGCAGAATCTTTTATTATCAATAATTGGGGTGAGTAACTGCCTGAAGCTGAAAGAAACTCTGTTTTCCCCCTGGGTGAAAGCAAACCGTTCCTGTCAAAGTGCCTGTGTGTTGGCAGGCTCGCTCAGCATTATGCAGTGGGGTCTTCTTTGAATGGATGTGTCCGTTTCTCCACCCAATGGCAGGAGAACCAGGGAGAAGAGACTCAGCTGAGTTTGTGCTAGCAGGTGGACTGCACTCCGAGGTGGTGTAGTAGGATGAATGGTGCCCCCCACACAAAGATACGCCCACTTCCTAAAGCCGGGGCCTGGGGACTGTGGCTTTCTTTGGCAAAAGGGTCTTTAAGTCAAGGATCTGGAGATGAAATCATGGTGGATTTTATGGTGGGCCCTACATCCACCAACAAGTGTCCTTGCAAAAACAGAAGAGGAGATACACAGAGGAAGAGGTCATATGACCACAGAGCAAGGGGACAGAGAGATGCAGCCACAAGCCAAGGAATGTCAGCAGGAGGCAAGGAAGGGTTCTCTCCCCTGGGACCTCCAGAGGGAGTGCGGCCCTACGGCACCTGGTTTTCAGACTTCTGGCCTCCAGAACTGTGAGACGATGTGTTTTTGTTGTTTTGAGCCACCCCATTTGTGGGACTTTGTCACAGCAGTGTTGGAAAATCAATACATGTGGCCTTGCAGACTTCACGGATACTAACAGGGTCAGCAACGCAGGCCTGCAGTGGCTGGAGCAGCATGGCAAAGGCAGGGGCCAGCCCAGGAGCCCCCAAAGAGGCGGGTGTATGGGGCAGAGGGCAGCAGAGTGGTGGGGCCAGAGTCAGCTCCTTTAGATGGCTACTCAGCTGCCAGGCCCCTACAGCTAACGCTTCTCTATTCCCCAAACCCCTTCGTATCCCAGAAAGAAGTCTCAAAAGCTTGGGGGTGGGGGCATTTCCATTTTGACAGTGAGCCCAGATGGAAGAGGCAACTCTCTGCTCAGTAGGCAGCACTTTGGGTGGCTACGGCCAAGGTTGACCACTCTTCCCCAGCTCTTCCCCGCTTCTCTTTCCCATGGTGATGGCTTGGGTAGGTCAACTCTGAAGGTCAAGGCTTTCTCCCATCTGGCCCTGGGTATCACACCCTGGACAATGCCTGTCCATGACTGGTTGGCCGACCAACATTTGCTTGGTCCATCACAGCTATAGAAAAGCCAAGAGGCCAGAATGTCATTCCATCTCTACAGTTCCCACCCCCCATCGATGATGCCTGCAGGGCTCTGAAAACACCACTTTGCCAAGACCAGGAAAAGAACTGCTCTCTGGCTAAATAGAACTCTTCCTTTGGGGTCAGAGGTCATGTCAGTTCCTGCGGTCAGCAATGCTAGTTAGGGATTTTCATTTTCACCTGTGGGGGAGGGGCAGCCCACTCAAGCCCCACGGACTGTGGGAAAGGGCAGTTCTCCAAAGACAAGTTGGGGGTCTGTTGCCACAAAAATTAAGCGCACGAGTGCCAGGCAGGCCCAAATAGAAATGTCTCCTTCCAGTGGGGAAGGATTGTTCCTTCTGGGGCAGGCCTCCTGAGGCCCCTCCACCCAGTCCCATCCCTTCTGAACTGAGGACCTCGGCAGGGAGTCCCTGCTGCCTCCTGGGCCTGAGCCGCTGTGTGCACCTGCTGGGCTGCTGGACTTGCCTGGGGCTTTTAGCTCCAATTGAGAGCATACAGATGAAACCCGCCTCAGCGGGAGGTAAACATTTTATTTACCTCCTTTAGATTGATTGCGAGCGGCAATTTGCCAGCTTGCTGCCGAAGAGGGCCAAGTGTGTCCCTTGTCCTGTAGGTAATTACCAGTACCTGATTCTCAGAGACAGTGTCTGGTTGTGTCTCCATTTGGACGAGGCTGGCTGGATGTTGTGCTTAATGCTTTCATTATTTCTGTCAACAACAGCTGGCGATGAAGAGCCATTTATTACAACTTCAGCTCTGGAAGGAAAAAAAAATATTTAAAAAAACCAGGAAGAGGGAGACATGATCTGTTAGCATGCCAATGACAAGTCTAATAGTTTTGTTTTTGCACTGGCTTGAATGTAAACTTCTTTGGAAGAGCGAAATTGCAGTTATTACCTGCAAAGGGAAGGAAGTCTATTTATCTTCTAGGATGTACAAACTCTCTCCCTTAGGTATAACCCACATCCGTTCTTAGAGACGAGAGGGGGGAGGATGACAAAGTGATCTTTCTCTCCCCCATCCAACTTTCTTCCCAGGGAAACCTAGCAGTCACTATCAGAAGAGGAATATTTCTTATTCATGTTGCTGATAAGAAACCGCACGAGGAGCAATTTATTAGCAACAAAGGAGCACATGATGGTGTAAGAACTTAAGAGAAAACATAACTCCTACCAGAGCGGTGTAATTGTAGCTTGCGGCTTCGTCCCACTCTCCCGTATTCTCATCACGCCCTTGCTTGCGACTCTGGATGCCATTTGAAACCCCCTCTCTTGTTCCAGAATTATCTGCACAGCGTTTCTCTCTCCCGCTGACTATAAGCTGAGGATCTGCCTCATTCATCTCGATATTGCCCAATAGCCTGACATAGCAGGTGCTCAATAAATAAGCATTTGGTGAATTTCAATAGGAATTTCAAGCCTGGTGAATTTTACCCTGGGGAAGTCTGGCGTGGCTGCCGGAGCTGGCTGGCTTCGCCCGGGGTGGCTCACGGCCGTTGCAGCCCACCAGGCCTTCGAGGACCCTCTTCCATTCCGAGGCTTGAAATCTGTGCTAGTGGGTTTCTAAGAAACTAGGTTGCAGTGCTATCTTTAAAGGCAGTGGAGGAGCCAGGCTGCTTTCTGTGGCTAAACACAGGAGGCCCGTGGGTCACATCAGAAGTTCCTTTTGTCTGGGCCGAAGGCAGATTCTGCCAATTAGGAGGATAAGTGGATTTGCGATGCCAAGTTCTGGAGCTTTAAAGAGTTCAAACCAAACATCTGTGCCCTCTGCATTTATCTTGGAACAGCCAAGTTAAAAAAGACGAGGGCTAAACCCCATGTTCCAGCTTTCTTTTTTGTAGGTAGAGAAGAAATGCATTTGGGGTGGGGGCAGTGCCTTTTCAGTTCTCCCCATATCCTCCACTCTGCCATTCCTCAGGATCCCCGACTCCTCTAGTTAATCTCTGTCTTGGTTTCAAATACATGTAACTTTTCTGAGGATAGAAGTTTAAAGGGTTTTGAGTCAGGAAGGACTCCTCCCCAGGATGCAGGAGGGGGTCTGTGAGAAGAAATAGGAGACCTGGACTTCTGGAGGTTTTTTGTTGTTTTCATGAAAGGACACAGTGAGTCAAGTGGAAAGACTTCACAAGCTGTGTGACTGTGGGTAAATCACTGTCCTTCTCTGAACCTCAGTTTCCCCACTTATAGAAAGAGGGTGTGGAAGAGGAAGCTCTCCAGCTCTGAGGTTCTAGAATTCCATAGGTCTCCTGCACCTTGTGAAGCTCCAGAAGGAGCTGGCTGTGGCCGCATCCCTTGGATACTTCTGTGTAGGCCAGATGCTAGATTAGAGACCACAGGACACAAACTTGGCTGCCACAACCCAAGACCCCGAGGCTTCACTACAGCTTAGGTCCTATTTTGTGATGAGGAGATGGCTTCCTAAAGCTAGTGGGGTTCTCCTCAGCAGTCAGAGTAAATTGGACATAGAGAGCTGACTCAAGGAGCAAAAGGGTAATGGGGGCTTGCATCCTACTGTTTCAGGCGCATTCTGTCTAGGGGGAAACCTCTGCAGAAGCTGGGGCATATTGGGCAAGCTCAGGCTGTCCCAGGAAAGAGGCCCTGCAGAGGTATTTTATTGTGAATGTTTGCAGAGGGGCCTATTCAGAAACCTCCAGCAGTGGTTTCCAGGCTTCTCTTGGACACAGGGTCATGGAAGCAGGAGAGGGAAAGAGATAAATGCTGGAATGATTAGTGACCAAATTCCATTTCTGTCTCCACTTCCCAGCAAAACCTTGGACGAAGTCCTGCACTGCCAGCCACAGTCTTACTGGACCCCAACCCTGGCTCTGTCTAGCTGGGGGACTACGGGAAAGTCACTTCAGGTCTCCAGCCTCTGTCTTCCTTTCTGGAAAATTAAGAGGATGGATTAGATAACCCCAGGGCCCACCTTGGTTCCCAGGATTTACGTGTTCCAGGTTACACAGACAGTTGAATTGGGAGGTTGAGATATTCCTCCTCAGGGAATGTGTTCTCCTGCCCCCAACTCTCCTTTCCCACCTCCCAAATGAGGCCAGGGAAGCCTTGCAGGCTTGAGCTGCTTCACCTGTCGCCTCCTGAACTTGACCCTCAGCGTTTGTCTTCACCCAGCCCTGATGCTGGGGATCCGTCCACGGTGAGAGTAACAAGCATCAGTTGAGCACCTTCTCACAAGGCAGGAGCTAGTCTTATATTCACTACTTGAATCCTTGAAACACCCCTCCCAGAAGGCATGGCGTTAGTATTCAAGGGAATGAGGAAACTGAGGCTCAGTGGGGTGAAATAACCTCCCCAAGCTCCCAGGCTACAAACACCCAGACTGCACATCATCGGGCGACATAAACTTTATTGGTAGCTCCAAGGTGGTCAGGAGGGCATTAGAGATCTAGAGGCAATGAGGTCAGGGGCAGAGAGGGCAGTTTCCTGAGCTAGTCACACAGGGTTGGGGTCAGGCATTCTTGACAGGTCTCTATAGTCAAGAGACTTAAAAAATATGGAAGAGCAGCTAACAGACTGTACTATGAATGATTTGGATCTCTCCTTCTTCTGTGTAGGCCAGGTGCAAGATTAGAGACCCCAGGACACAAGATTAGAGACCACAGGTCCCAGGTTGACCAAAAGAGGCTATTTAGAAAGCAAAGCAAGGTCTTCATTTTGAATAATAGCCTTTGCTTATGTCAGATCTCTTGTCCATTCACTGCTCCTCAAGCTCAGGCTTGTAAGATGGCAGGTCAGAAGAATGGGGCCAGTTATCATTAGAGAATGGGGACCCAGGCATGGTCCAATGACAGCCAGGGGTCAGCCGGGGCTGTTGGTTTGCAATGCATTTGCATGCTCCCCTGCATTGGCTGTCTCCCTGGCCAAAGACTGGCCCAAAGGCTCCTAGTCCAGGTCTTTTCCCAATTTGGCAGGTGTATTCAATAATCAGGGTTAACATGAGTGGGAATGACTCCTAAATATTTTAAGAGGTCTCAGCAAAGTTCCTGAATGCTTAATTTTCTATCTTAAACTCATGGACAAGCCATCTACTACCATGAAGTTGGGTGAAAGTCCTCAATCCCTGCAGGTTCTCCATTGTGTCAGCAAAAACGCAAGCTACTAGGAAGCTCATTGGTGGCCCAAGTGCTTCAAAGTGGGTGGGCTTTTGTCCCCCTAGAAAGTGACTCTTCCTTATCTGTGTTTTCCATCTCTGCAGCCTCTAGACCTTGGGCAGTTTCACGTGATCTTTCATCAACAGCTGCCCCCCAAAAGCGATTAAGGAAATACAAAGCCAAAGTGAAACGAAACAGATCTGTTTGCTAAGTAAGAAGGGCACCATCCAGCAAAAGAGGAGAGGCAGATTAATAGCTGCCTTACAGCAAAAACAAATGAACACAAAATCTAATTTACAAACCTATTAGATTTGCTCTGTAAGCTGTTCACAGCTGATCTGATTGTACCTCTGCCTCCAGAATTCCTGCAAGACAAAGGAAATGCATTATTTATAAACGCAGCTCTTCTTTACAGAGCCCTCTTCAGTCCTCAGGAGATCCCGCGGCCTGCCAGAACTCCAGAGGGGAGGATAAGATCTTACTCTGGCCTCTCCGGAAGGGGCATCATCCAGGCCCCACCACAAACCCAGGCGTTTTACAGATTTTGGCCCCCTCGATACTCTGCTGCCTCCCACTTGAACATTGTTTAAATTAGCATTGCGATTCCCACTTGAGACTTGGGACAAGCCTTTCCGGGATTAATCTCCTTTTGTTAATCCCACACCACAGCCTGCCTCAGCAGAACGCCTTGTCTGCACTAGCATGACTCAGCATCTGCACTAGCACGACTCAGCATCTTCTATCTGTCTTCTGCTTTCACTCACACTTGGCGAAATGTTGTCCAGCACATTCTCTCTAAACTTGAGACACTAGAAGAGCAATAGAGGCAGTGGCATTAACGCAAAAGTGTCCTCGGCCAGATGTGACAATACATTTGCTTTTTGGTGGGTGGAGAAATAATATTAAGTGGTGCTACTTTAGTGGGAGTTTGGTAGAAGGGAGACTTTGTTTCTTTCTCTGGGAAATAAACCTTGGGAGGAAAAACACCCCAAAACCCTTCTAGCTCCACCGTCCATTCTGTTGTGTTGAATTCCTTTCTGGACCAGTGTTATCTGCCACACACCCTTGTCCTGCTTTGCTGTCATACTGAACCAGGGGATGGGTGGAGCAGCGTTTGCCTGAAGTGCCCTGCGTGTGTTTTAGAAAAGTTGTATGTGAGACTTATTATTTGTCTTTAATGAAATCACTTTTCAACTGTCTTCTAAGATATGTGGTTTGGGGAGGTACTTAGCGCTATTCTACCTAGCTTTGAAATGAACTCACTGGGGAACCTGTGTGCTTGAAGGAACCCTGACATTTAGCGAGGACTCTTTGGGGAAAGTTAATGCATATCTCGATACTAGTTATACGCCTGGCTTTTTCTATCTGCTTTTCTTGGGGTTAGCTTACTTGTATATGTAATTTTGTGTCTGGATGTGTGTGTATATGGGTAAACATATATACATGTTCTTTCCTAATAGATCAAAATGTCTTTTCAACATTATTTGGCCCATTTCACAGCCAGACAAGAAGTCAACATGAAGGGTTTTATGACTTAATCACTCAAGCCAACTATTCTGTTACATCAGGTATCATTTCTTCTCCTGATTTTAATTTGATACCTACTGTTTCTTTTCTGTTCCTCCCACATTTCCCCTGTGATGCTAGAGCTCTTGTACTTCCAACCTGAGGTCTGGGAATGTCCGGCCAGCTCTGGCCCAGTAACCTGTAATCAACTCAGGTCAGGACCAAAATCCTGCAAGTGCTGGACGTGCTGCTGCCAGCAGGGGACACTGACCCCACTCCTACCCCAGCCCTCAAAACCTTTACATGAAGGGAAGAGCTGCTGGGTCAGATATTAAGTCAAGCACAGTAATTTAAAGAGACAGTTCAGAAATGTTGCAGATAGGAATCATATATAACTTTAAAAATCATTATCAATGGAAAATTCAGCAAATGGTTTGGAGGAGTTGATCAACAGTTTGGGGGTAAGTTGCAGGGAAATCAGTTGACTGTTACTTTTCTCTAGACAGCAAAACAGAGTTCGAACGGATTTAAATAGTGTTTCCCTGACTTCAGTTAATTCTAATATCTCTATCACCACTTTGCCATATTTATCACCCACACTATTATCTACTTAAATTTTAAAAGGGACTCATCTTTTAAAACTGTGAAAATACAGGTTTCATGTTATGGTTATATACTCAAACACATACACACACACACACACATAAAACAGACAACACAAAAATGTTTGTCGTGAAATTCCTAAAATTATATTATCTTTTTTTTTTTTAGTGGTAATAGTCTCATGATTTTATCTCATAACCTGTAATAACAAATGTCCCACGACAATGTAGTATGTTGGTGCAGCGGTTGTTGTATGGATGTTTTGTGAGTTCACAACTTCTCTAGGAAAAATATATTTAAAATAAAATTAAAGGCAAGAGGGTCCTGGAGGTAGGAACAGATGCCATGTGAGAGAGCTCTGGGCTAGTGCCAGGGTACAGACATGCTCAGGGCCCGCCCATCCTCAAGAAGACCACATCTAGAGGCAGACAGATTCATAAATGGGACTTGATGGGACAAATTCCTAAACGGTGCAAGCTCAGAGGGAGCGGAAGCCACGGGCGGGTCTTCCGGGAGGGCTTCCTGGAGGAGACTGTGCCTCTGCAGCCCTCGGCAAGCCTCAGCCCAGGGCATCCTCCCCAGACTTTTTTACCCAAGCATCCCTAATGTCAGTGCAGAGTAAACTGGGGGAGGTGCTCCTGCCACAACCCTATATGTTTGTTTAATACAGTCATGCTCGTTTTAATATAATTTTTAAATTAAATATTACTGATTCAAAACGGACTGGCTTTCCAGAAAATAAAATGCACCCGAAACATTGTCAAGTCATAATACAATGACGACTAGTTTGACATTTATTGAGAGCTTAGTATGTGCCAGGCATTGTACTTAATCATGGTCTATATCCCTTATCTCATTTAAGCCTAATAAGCACCCTTAGGGAAGGTACTGCTGATATTCCCAATTTCCAGATGAGCAAATGCAGGCTTAGAAGTCGCTCACAAGCCAGGGGCCGAGCTAGGCTGCAGACCTTGGTGCGCCTGACTCATTGAGAGACGAGCGAGCTGCCCTTTCTCAAGCACAAGCTAAGAAACACCCAAGCACCTCGCCGGCCTAGCTCTCCCCGCATGCTCCCCAGCCTCCCACGTGCTGAGCTGCCTGAGCCGGAGCTCCAGCTGCAGGAAACCGCGAGTGCTTGGAGTCCCCAGAAAGCAACCGCCTACTTAGTTTCCTTGTTCCTCTGCACGAGTCCCTTTCCTGGAATCCCAGCCCCGGTGGCCACCTGGGGATGTCTGATTCATCTTCCAGGAAACGACTCAAGAGCACCTTCCACAGGACAAGTTCCCGCTGCCAGGACGCCTTCCCTGATTGGCCACGCAAAGCTCATACTGTCCTCTCTGGCACCACCTCCATGACGGGCATGTTTTGCAACCGTTGCACTCTATCACCAGGATAAAAACTTCTTATATTTTTCAATGGGAAAGACTGGATTAAACAGTTAAATATTTAAAGAAGGCAGATCATAAGAAGCTAAATGAAAATGGAAGGGAATATTTAACAACATTTGGGTGAGGGGTGAGGAGTGTATTTGAAGGGCTTTTTTTTTTTTTTAATTCAGAAGGAAGCATAAGGGAAAATGTAGGCAGATTTGACTTCATAAAATTTTAAATGGCTTATACAAAAATCAAACCTCAGCAAACCCCAGCGCAGCATCACATGAAATCTAAGAGGGCTCCAGGTGAGGACAGCACTGGATCTAACTTAATTTAAAAAGAAGCCTAGAGAGGACCAAATGCCTGGTGACAATTGGCTCCCACTGTCTTTGTCTCCCTGCCTCCGTGCTAGGTCCTGGGGGGCAGCCAGTCCCCCCTACTTGGGCAGCACAAGTTCCTGCACTTGCTCTCACCATTCCTTCTTCTAACGCAGGGTTGCATGTCCTCAGTGCTTTTGACCTTATGGGTGGGATGATTGTCTTGCAGCTTCCTCCATCTCTACCCACTAGATTCCAGTAGCATACCCCGCCCTCCCCACTGTGACAGCCAAAAATGTCTCCAGACGCCAAATGTCCCCTGAGGATGGGGCTAAGGCACCCCCCCCCACCCCCCCACCCCGCTGAGAACCTCTCTGCTAACTCTTGTTTTCTGCTTGGTGCTTCTCAAAAGAGGAAACTTCTCCCCTCCCCCACTCCCCCATCCCCATCCCCATCCCTTTCCATGCTAAACCCTAAAATCTGTGGCTTCCTTCAAACCCACCCGATTTTCAATCCTCAGCCACCTTTTCTTTTCCCTTCTAGACCATTCAGTTCTGTTAGAGCATTTGTCACCTTCTTCTTATATCTAATTATTTCATGGAATCCCAGATGGAAGGTGTATTAGTCAGCCAAAGGGGTGCTGATGCAAAATACCAGAAGTCTGTTGGCTTTTATAAAGGGTATTTATTTGCGGTAGGAACATACAGTTACCAGGCCATAAAGCATAAGTTACTTCCCTCACCGAAGTCTATTGCCACATGTTGGGGCAAGATGGCTGCCAATGTCTGCCAAGAGTTCAGGCTTCTTGGGTTCCTCTCTTCCCGGGGCTGTGCTTCTCTCTGGGCTCAGCTGCTGTGCTCACTCCACAAGGCCAGCTGTGGACTATCAGGCAAATAGCTCTATTTCTGTCCTTGGGGCTTCTGCCACGTGTAAGAAGCCATCTCTGTTCCTCTGTGTTCTTCTCCTCTGTGTTCACTTCCTGGGCTCCAGCTCAAAAGTCCAGCATCAACAACTCCAGCTCTGTCCTTTGCCATGCCTTTTATCTGTGAGTCCCCACCCATCAAGGGGTGGAGACTCAACACCCTACTGATGTGGTCCAATCAAAGCCCTAATCATAATTTAATCACACCCAAGTACAGACCAGTTTATAAACATAATCCATTATCTATTTTTGGAATTCACAACTATATCAAACTGCTACAGAAGGCTTTCAAGAAATCTCTTCATTTCTATAGGATGAACTCTTCCTCTTCCAGTAGAGGAAACCAAGACATGGGGGTTTGTGTCCCCCTTTCAGCATCCTGTCTGCTCGCCTCCCTAGAATGAAAGCCTCTTGAGGGCCACCCCTTAGACTTGCCACCTGTGTAGCCTTGCCCAACCAGGCCTGGCAAATCAAATCAATCACTCCACAGAGCTAATTGGGGCTTTTCTTCTACAAGTCTTCCTGGAAGTTTGCACGCCATGTTCCCAGGTAACATTCATACCTTTACAAGGCTCGGCTTCACCTCACAATCACCCATTGGATGGGACGAATGTCATATAAAGAAACTGAGACTGCAGATGGTTGACTCCAGAATGAGTCACATGAATTGACAAGAGATTTGTTTTTCCCTAATTAGGTTTTGCCTCCAATGTTACTAAAATAAGCTTACAGTCTCTTTGAGTGGAGAATGCTGATACCTGCTTGGTTGAGTGACAGGAAAAGATGATGAGGTGAGAAAAACTGGCTAAGGATAATTCGCAAAGTGCTGAAATCATAGAAACATAGATGCCTAGCTCATCCAAATGATAAAATGTATGCGACAGCACATGGCAAACTATAAAGAACTGTATAAGACAAGGCATACTATTATCATAATACTGTCTGGTTGACCCTGCCACAATCTTCTCAGCCACAGTGATGACAGAAGTTGACTATTTTAAATGTTAGAATATCCGTCTCCTTCTCACTACTGACATGATATTCCTTCCAAGTAGACTCAGGGGATAAATGAAATTAAAATGGTTATGTAAAAAACAAAACAAAGCAACATCCCGTGCATAGTTGGATTTGTTTTATGAAAAGCAATTAGCAAAACTGAAAACTGCATTTCTGTTTTGCCTCCTTTTCCAAGCCTCCCCTGCCCCCTTTTTTTACAGGTAAGGTAATGCCAGCATGTGGGAGTCTCATAGCTGGCTTTGAATTTCCCACATTTGCAGTTTCTCGCTAGAGAGTCAGGCTCAGTAAATGAACTTTCAAGAGCTGACAGCTTTAATTAAGTGTCCGGCCCCAATTTAAACAGTTGATTAGTCTTGAGAATGAAAGATCAAACTAAAGTACAATTCATGAATTTACATATGGTTCTCCTTTCACTTTTTCGGGGTGATACTGAATGCTTTTATTAATTTGCATCTAAAAACCACAGGTGGGCCTGGCTGCTGACATGTCAGGGATATATTAAGTGTAAGGGCCCACGGACACAAGGGGGGGAGGAGGGAGAAAAGTGAGGAAAAGGATGATTCCCGGCCAGTCCTGTGACCACAGATCTAGGGCTTCCAGCAGAGTTCCAGATGGTCAAGTCTGGCTTTTGATGTGGCAGTGCTAAAGAGGCAGTGAGAATACCCCAGCAAGAGGGAAGGAAAGGAAAAGTCTGCGCAAAATACTGGTGCCTGGGGCCTTGAGGACTTGTGATTGGAACAGGAGCCAAGGTCCTGCCAGCTGACCGGTGCATGAACGGCTCAGGGGCCCTCCTGCCCAGAGCTTACTTATTGGTTTCAATAGAGTTGCCCCCAAATTCCTATCCACCTGGAACCTCAGACTGTGACCTTATTTGGAAATAGGGTCTTTGCAGATGTAATTAGTTAAGGTGTGGTCATACTGGCTTAGGTAGGCCCTAATCCAAAGACCGGTATCCTTAGAAGAAGAGAGAAATTTGAACACTGAGACAGACAAGCAGGGAGAGTGTCACATGACCTTGGAGGCAACATCTAGAGTGATATGTCTACAAGACAAGGGACACCAGGACTGCTGCAACCACAAGAAGGTAGGAAGAGGCAAGGAAGGATTTACTGAGGTGCTAATAGCCCCCCTCCTTTTTTAAAGATTTATTTTATTTTTTACTTATTTCTCTCCCCTCCCCCCCCAGTTGTCTGCTCTCTGTGTCCATTCGCTGTGTGTTCTTCTGTGTCTGCTTCGGCATGGGGAATCTGTGTCTATTTTTGTTGTGTCATTTGCTGCATCAGCTCTGTGTGTGTGTGGCACCACTCCTGGGCAGGCTGCGCTTTTTTTTTTTTGCGCTGGGTGGCTCTCCTTACAAGGCACACTTATTGTGCGTGGGGCTCCCCTACATGGGGGACACCCCTGCATGGCACAGCATTCCTTGTGTGCATCAACACTGTGCATGGGCCAGCTCATCACATGGGTCAGGAGGCCCTGGGTTTGAACACTGGACCTCCCATGTGGTAGGTGGATGCTCTATCAGTTGAGCCAAATCCACTTCCCCTTTAAGGCAGAGTTTCCTATATAGCAAATCTTACCATTGTACCAAAGCTCTTGGACCTTATAGATACCAACTGAGACACCACTGGGCACCACGTCTCTTATGAGACCAGTGTAAATTTCCACTTGATAGTGGGTGTTTCCATGACACTTGAGATCTCTGGGCTTCAGAGGGTGCTGTAGGTGCCAATGGGGACTGTTAACACAGCAAGCACGTGGGCCTCTCTCTTCATACCCCCTGAGCTCTGCTCATCAACTACTCAGCTCCTTTTCCCTGTCATTCCCTCTTCCTTCACTTTAAATATTAGCTTGATTTGCTTTAATTTCAGCAAAGTTTTTTTGTTAGCCAGCCCTCATGGGCTGGTACCAGCTCGCTCTTGGCTCTCCCCATCAGCAAACTCACTCACCTTCAGAAAACAGCCGTGAGAATGTTAGGGCTTTGATTATGTGCCAGCCAATTTCCCTAGTCTTTGTATAAATGCAGTTATAGGCATCTGTGCATCAAAATACAAGTAAACAAGTCACTCAGATGCCAAGTACTTCCCACTGTGCTTGTTCTTGATTCTTCCTCTTTCTCATCATGAAAGTGTGGGCCACCTACATCCAGGGGGACCATATAATTATTTTCCCAAGCCAGAACACTTTCAGAGTGAATGGAGGCATCAAATCAGAGAGGATGCCTACACTGGGACTACCAGATTACGTGGGACAGAGTCTCCCAGCCTACACCATCTTATAAAAGAGGCAGACTTTATATTATAAAGACTTCTGAGATAAGGCTGCATGCAAAATTGCTACCACTGAAAACCCCAGCACCTAAAGCAGTTAAACCCTAAAGGCAACACATAATAATGCTGTTGATTGAGTTGGAGATGGCTGAGTTGAAGTCTCCTTCTGGAGGGTATTCATGGATAAACAGCTTCTCTGAGTGCTCATCTTCTCCCTTGCTGAAGCCTCCTGCTTTCCCTGAGCAAGGGTCCCTCTTCCCGCCTCCGTGTCCCATTCATCCCTGCAGCGGCTGTCACTGCCTCCGTGCAGCTCCCCCCATCCCCCCAGACCATGGCCAAAAGGAGGGCTGGGATCCGGCTAGTCTCTGCGTTCCCTGGGGTGGATTTCCTGCATATCATATGTGCTCTAGAGCAGATTTCTGAATGAGGCAAAGAAGCTGTCCCTCCTCTATAGTGAGGAGGGTGCATTCTCCCAGAGAATGGCTTCAAGAGGAGTGTGGGGACCCCCCAGCCTTACATGTGCCCCGCTGCTCACCTATCCACACTCGCCAAGCATGCTCCATAGAGACCCAGGGCCTTTGCACTGACTGTTCCCTCTCCCTGGCTCGTTTTCCCATAGTTATCTTCCAGGTTTGCTCTCCCTCCTTCAAATCTGTGCTCAAATGTCACCTTCGCAGTGATGCCTTCTTTAAAAGCGCACCTAGGGAAGTGGACTTGGCCCAGTGGTTAGGGCGTCCGTCTACCACATGGGAGGTCCGCGGTTCAAACCTTGGGCCTCCTTGACCCGTGTGGAGCTGGCCCATGTGCAGTGCTGATGCGTGCAAGGAGTGCCGTGCCACGCAAGGGTGTCCCCCGCGTAGGGGAGCCCCACGTGCAAGGAATGCACCCCGCGAGAGAAAGTGCAGCCTGCCCAGGAATGGCGCCGAACACACGGAGAGCTGACACAACAAGATAATGCAACAGAAAGAGACACAGATTCCTGTGCCACTGACAACACCAGAAGCAGACAAAGAAGACAATGCAGCAAATAGACACAGAGAACAGACAACTGGGGTGGGAGGGAAGGGCAGAGAAATAAATAAATAAATGAATCGTTAAAAACAAAAAAGCACACCTACTCTCTCCTGCTCCACTGTGCCCCCTCCCCCACCCCCGCTTCTCTTGACTCCCATCTCCTTCTGTCTTTTTGCCACTAGACTCATGCATCAGTGTCTTGCCTGACTGCCGCTAGATTGCAGGTCCGTGGTGGAAGTGCTGAGCCTGTCTTGATCACTGCTGCGCCCCGGTGTCAGGCGGAGGACCCGGCCCACCTTAGGGACTCAATAAATACTTATGGAAAGAAGGGATCTGCTTCTTGTTACCAGAGGAGCCAGCTGCCTGCCCACCCTAACCCAGAGCATCTGCGTGACTTCCAAATTCCAGCCCTTCCTGCCCTTGAAAGCTGTCTTTACCCTCTCTTCTTTCTCTCTTCTGTATGCTCAATGGCTTTCTTCCAGCTGTGTAATATTTCCAATATTTATCATGGGCCTAGTATATGTCAGTCAGTGGTCCACATATTTTATATTAATTCATTTAAGCCTCACCATAGGTCTGTGAGGCAGGAATGATTCTTACCCTCTTTCTGCAAAGAAACCAAGGTACAAAGAAGTTGAAAAACTTGCCTAAGGCCACACAGCTACTAAATAGTGAAATATTTGAACCCAGAAGACTGGCTCCGGAGCCCAGGACCCTAATTACTGTGCCACGCAGCTGGCTTCTGCCCATTAGTATTTAAACATATGTTCCCTTTTCCTCATCTTCAATAAACAATCCTGCCTTCATTCCATATTAACCTTAGAGACTTCTCTATCTGGTTCTAGCTCTTCCCAAACTTCCTCAGACTCGTCTACACTAGCTGCTTGTTTCCTCACTCCCACCCACTCCTCATCCCACTCCAGTCTGAGTTACGGCCTCATTGCTCCGTCAAAACAGCGCCTGGCCCATCACCTTGCAATGGACACTGTTCAACCCTCATCCCACAGGAGCCTCCCCGGTCAGTGCGTGACGGTGGCCGCCGCTCCCTCCTTCCTGCTTGTAGAGCCGGGGCCTCCTGATCTGGCTTCCGGCTTCTGCTACGGCCCCTGGAGTTTCTATCGGGGAAACACGCGACTGGGAGGGGACATAAGGAATGACCAGTGAAGGGACGGCTTCGAGTCTTCAGGGCATCTTTAAGATTCCTTCTGGCTCATAAAATCCATTATCTTAAATTGCCTCTTCTCAACACCTTAAAACCTGGTTCCCATTTACAATGATAGAAAAAGCCTCCTCCTTTCTTCACGTTCTCCTGACAGAGGGTGCCCCCCAATTACAAATCTCCATTATGCTCTAATTCACACCTGACAAGATTTTGCTCAGCGTTACTTTCCATAGTGTTTCTTACAAAATGACAGTTCAAAAATTTCCCCATACAAAATATTGTCAAATACGTTTTTTTCACAGAAAACAGCCTCCCTGCCCCCGCTGAAATTTACTGCCTGAGAGTGGCACCTCTATCACCCCAAGTGACAATCAGTCCCAGACACAGATCCCTTCTTGCATCTGGGGAGGGGATGCAGTTTCCAGGGGACCGATCTAAAGTATGAATAACTTCATTCGTTTGAGTCCCAGCCTTTGCCAGTGCTGAAGCAGGGGCATATTAATTTTCTTATTTCTTACCCGGTTTCAGAAATGGGACACGTGGGTTCAGAAAGGTTAAGTGCTTCGTCCCAGGTCACACAGCAGGATTTGGATCAAGGCAACCAAACCTTGGGTGCTCACAGAAAGCTGCGCCCCCCTGCACCCCGCCTTTTACTTGCTGCAGGTCAGGATTTAATAGCCCGGCGAGGAGGCCCCAGAGAATTCTAAGGGAAGCAAAGGTTATTCAACGAATAGTTCTGAGACAGTCCATTAGTTAATTGGAAAAATATTCATGTTAGGGTCTCCTCTCATACCACACCAAAAGGATAAGATGTTCTTCAGTCACTGAAAACTACATTTATGAGTGGTTTTATAGGAAAAAAAATCATGCATTCTTTCACTGCCCAGCTAGTTAGTGCCTGTCCCTGGGTCTCGTGCTGCAGACACAGTGTTAACCTTGGTTGTCCTTCCTCCGTTTTTTACCTTTATTGTAGAAGAAATATACTACGGCAAAACCTGACCCGCGAGGTTGGCAGCGCTGAAAGCTTCTCGTTGAATCCCTGTGGCATGTATGGATACATCCGTGCTCTTGAAAGCGGCTGCGGGGCGCGTGTCGGCCGGCGTCAGTTCTCCCTTGAACCTGTCTCTCGGGGACTTGAAAGGCGTCCGCATTAAACCTGGCTTTCTTCCCTCGCTTTTGTTCACTCCTTGATGGGCCTGCATTCAGAAGCAGCGCCCCCCCCCCCCCTCCCCCCGAGAACGCCAGCCGCAGCCTTTTCAAGAGAAAAATCCCTGGAGGGCGTGGGGCTGGGGCGGGTTTTGAAGTCCCTTCGCTTCTGAGTGTTTGGCGTTCCCCCTCCCCAGCCTTGCCTGGACCTAGAGGAATGTCCCCTCGCTGGCTCCGGCAGCTGTCGCGGTCCCCACTCAGGGAAGCATTGGCGCTGCCTGTCGGCGTGCGGCGGAGGGCGGACGATGGGACCAACGAGCGGGGCGCAGTCCTGCGTCGTGAGGGAGCCTGGCTCTACGCCTTCGCCGCCTCCTCTGCACCGCGGGGTTCTGGCGAGGGGTTGGCACGAGAGGCAGTGGGCAAACGTGAACGTCAAGCTGTGGGACTGCGACTGCCCTTCGGAACAGGACGAACCCTCGTTGCTCGGGGAGTCCGACGAGTCCTTGGAGAGGTGGCTTTTCAACAACTTCAGGGAGAAACCAGAAGCAGGGCACGAGCGGAAAGGGCGTGCACTCGCCCTCCTAGGACCTGGTGGGCTCCTGCCACGACCGCTGTCGCTGCGTGGGCGCCGGGGCCCATCCACGGGAGCGTCCTCTGGGGATGAAACGTGTGCGAATCTTTTCCTCAGTGATCAAGCGGTCAGCAAAATCCTCTGCCCGGCCTGCGCTCGGGCGACAGGCCCTGCGCGGAGATGCCGCCGGGTGGTCTGGCCGAGCGAGGCCCACCGCGCCCTGCCTGGCCCCGGAGTGGGTGCGACCGCTCCCTTGGGCCACGGGGGCCCTCGCCTTCATCCAGCGGCGACGCTTTCTCCTGGGCGCTCTGCACCGCGGTCTCCCCCTGCTTCCTCCCTGCCTGCCTCTCCGCCCTCTTCCTCTGCCCGCCCGGAGACGGCGGGGCTGCTCCGAGCCCGCCCTTAGCAGGGAACGCCGTCCCCAGCTTCCCCCGCCGTCTTTGCGTCAACGACCCCCGACGCCTGCCCGCCCACACCTCCCGCGAGGCGGCTCCTATCTCCAGAAATACTGGGGGTCCACCCGCAGACCTCGAGCCTCTCTGGAACTCACCGCCCCTTGCCCTCTGCTCTTCCCCAGTGTTCTCTCAAGGAACGGCGCCACCGCTTCACTCATTCCAGAATCAAGGACGCGCCTGTACGTCCTGCTCTCCCTCACCAGCTGCGCCTTCAAAGCTCACCCGGCCTTGGGGCTTTACTGCCTGCAGAGGGCTGGTCCCTGCCCGCCGCTCCTCTCCCCTGCTGTTCCCCCTTCATGCTGCCCTGGAGTCACTGCTGGGCCCGTCTTGTCCCCCTGACCACAGGGAGCGCCCACCTGCCCATCTACACCATGGAGGACCCAGCTGACCGGAATGCAACGTGCAGTGTGTCTCCTTTAAACTCCTCAGAGTTCCCTTAGCGGTCCCACAGCTTTCAAGATGAAGTTCAAATTCCATAGCCTGGCACAGAAAACCCCTTCTGAGCTGGCCCCGCCTGCCCCCCTGAGCACAGCGTCCACCTCACGCATCCAGCTCCTTGAACTCCATCAGGCCAGGGGCAGTTTCTGGGATGTGTCAGGCCAGTTCGCAGGGCTATGATTTCGAGCATCATGCTCTCTTATAGGAATCCCTTACTCTGCTTTCCATATACTTAATGAGAAATTTATAAAGAGCTAGCCTCAGGCCATAACTGGTCCAAATATGTATTTAGAGGCTTGCGTAATATTAAAACATTAAAAAAAAATCAGTCGCCTGTATTTAAAACTCATGAGACTTGTCATATTTTATAATTAGGATATTTTATAATCCTAATTTCTGGCTTCTTTTAACAATCAGAAGATCTGGCAACATTGAACCACAGTGATTGCTGGACTTGAAAAGCAGCTGTACCCTTAGGTAGTGGAGTATGCTCTTCATTTTTTCCACACTACCCTCTATTATCTTATAATGAGCTGATACACTTGTTTAAGTTACCTGCCTGGACCCTGAAGGCATTTGATTTTGAGATTTCTTGAATAATTCCTACTCAAGCCGCAAAACATACCTCATGTCACTTTCTCCAGGAATTTCCCTTAGAGGTCTTTCTAATGTTTTGATGTCCAACACACACACACACTCATTATCTCTTTGTCCCACTGGATTATAATCACTTATTTACTGGCTTGTCATTTTCAGGAAGGCTGTAAGATTTTGGATGTTTTGTTTTGTTCTGCTTTAAGGCAAGGGTCAGGTCTTTTCAACTTGGTTTTCAAGGAGCTTAACCCAACGTCCGGCCCGTGACGGTCCTAACTGTGCATCTGCAAGGCCTAGAGAGCCGGAGAGAGCTGTGACGTGGGAACACCGGAAGCGTGGCTCCTCTTGGCTGTACATTAGGGTTTTTCAAAATAAGATACTGTCTCTGCTCCCGGCTGCTTGGGTGTGGGACATTGTGCGTGTGTGTCTGGGCCTAAGGGAGGCTGCAGGGAGCAGAGAAGACGGTCAGAGTCGAGTTGGTGAAGGCCGGGCGCTGTGGCGCCCACATGGATCCAAACCCACCTTGGGCAGGGGAAAGGTGGAAAGAGAGGAGCAGGGGACCTGAGGCTGAAATCCTCTGGGGGGGGGTTCCCCAGGCTGGCTGATACTGGCAACCTGAATGACAAGGCAGCAGGAAAAGAGGAATGGGGGGGAGAGCTGGCCAAAGGCGGGAGCGGAGGGGTGGAGGGTGAGAAGAGAAAGCAGGCAGTGCGCGCACATCGCCCCACGGGGTGCGGGGCAGGCTCGGGCAGCCTGTGTGAACACAGAGGCTGTCTTCAGGGGCGGGTTCCAGAGCCGTCTGGGGAAGACGCTGAGGATGAAGCTGGCCCGCAGCACAGCAGGGCTTCCCCAGGCAATGTGGAAGGGCTGAGAGGCTACGAGAGGGTGGGGACTGGGGTGTGGTGGTCAGGGAAAGGAGCAGCATGGTTGTCAATGACGGAAACCAGGAAAGGAGTGATGGAGAGGATCGGCAGAAGATACTTGTGGCTCATGGGCCTGGCAGGGCATGGGCTGGAAAGGAAAATGCAACCAGCTGCGCTCAGAGTTCCAGTCGACACAGGTTCTCATCCAGTCACTCAGCCTGCAGTCTCTCGGCACGGCAGTTGGGGGGGTGGCATGGGGAAGGACGGATGGGGGCCAGGTGGGAGACGGGGCAGGTGGGCAAACCCATCGTGGCTCCCCTCTGAGCAGGTCAGGCACCAAGGCCAGCACCGGGGAGGTGAGACCAGTGTCCGGAGGTTCTGTGTGCCCAGCCCATGCCAGGAACTCGACCCCACAGCCAGAATTTATCATGTCCCACGCAGATACTCTGCTGGCAGTGTATTCTGCTCTGGATCTTTGGACTTCCGGTTTTCTCTATTCTTTTTAGCTACCACCCCCACCTCTAGGCTAAGCAGCAGGAGGGTTCATGGGAGGCTTGGCCAGAATCTCAACAGGTTCGGGAGGTCTTAGCGCCCTGAGTGATCCAGCCCAGGGAGGAGCTGAGACAGGCCAGGCCGGGAGTCAGGGCGTGGGGCCCGAGGAGCTGGGCTTGACTCGTGGACTTGCCGGGCGTTACTGGGGAGGATGAGCTCACATATTGGAGAGTTTACAGGTCCAGGCTTTCGCTTAGGGCTTTACCTGGTCACCCCATTTAATCCCTACCATCGCTCCTGGATAAGGAACCGACAAGGCTTCCCAAGCATCCGCCGTGTCACTCGGGTGCCCCCGAGGTCGGCGTGGGTGCTGGGCTCAGGGCGGTGCCCGCGTGGGCTCTGGGCACCCTGGGCGGGGGCGGGCTCTGCATCTCTCTGGATGAAACCATGTGCCCTGAGCTTCTAGTGGGTGAACAAGGTGAGGGTATGGGCGAGTGGGAGAAGGCCACCGGGAGGTGCAGGGGTGGGGCCAGCTCTTCCTCCCCAGCCAGGCCCAGCAGCCCCGCAGGACGAGAGGGAGCTGTGCAGGCAGGGCAGGGTGGGGGCAGTTTCTCCCTCATTCTCAGGCTCAGACCAACAGCCAGGGACAGTCTTTCCCCACAAGGTTCAGAAAGCAAAAGTGCTGGAAAAGGACATTTGACGCTGTTCCCTAAGGCACTGGGCTCCAGGCTGCTTTCCAGAGCTTGCAGATGGACTGACTGATGGGGTAGTAAGGGCAAGCCAGCCCCCACCTCCTAGGAGGTGGCTCAGCCCCAGGTGCCTTCAGGTGTCAGCTGTGGCTCGGTGCATCCTCCAGGTGAGCTGCTTCCTTGGTCCTGGGGTGGGGTTAGGGCATAAGGAATGATGTCACCTAACTGACACCGCTGTAGCTTTCAGGGGTCGGTGTAGGTGGGGGAGTGGCATGGAGAGTTTGAAACCACCTTCAGGTGTCTGAACGGTGCCTTGAGAGGTCCCTGGCTTGGATGGACAGAGCGGAGAATAGTCCAAACTGGCGGAGCGCTGACCACGTGGCAGTTCTGGGACTAAGTCCTCACTGTGGATTTTCTCTTTTCACAACCTTTGAGGTGGGATTTTAACGACGCCCATTTTGCTGAGAGATGCTAAGCATCTTATCCAGGGATTGAGACAGCGCAGAGGTGGCTGGAGACAGGATTTGAACACAGCCCCTTCTGAGAGCTTGTCTCTAAATTGGGCACTAGGTACAATGGGGGGATGGGGAGGTCGGAGCCTGAGCTGAGGCAAAACTGGGACTTGTGTAACAAGAGCTAACTGAGAGAAGCCAGAGAACAGGGCCAGGTGGCACTGTACCTGGGTCGCTGCACCTACTCCCACAGGTGCCAGGAGCAGCACCTGGCCAGAGCAGGGGTGGGGTGGGGAGGTGCAGCCAAGTGAGGGCAAGGAGACTGTGTGCAGGGGCTGGGGTCACCCTATCTGCCTTCCCTCTCCCCCTTTCATTCTAGAGGATTTGACCTTCAGGCTTTGAATGTTTCCAGCAGCTTCTGACAGGAAGTTCAGGCTGTGCAGAAGTCTGGGAGCCTGGTTTCTGCCTAAACACCAGCAGGTGAGAGATGTAAGGATGGAGTTAACAGGGAGTAACCCCACCTGGGGACACCACTGTCCCTGGCCTAGCAGCCCCCAAGACCTGAGCTGGTGGCTCTGGACGGCGTCCTGGCACCGTTGCTGGCTGTGTCACTGAGGGCTTCCCTTCCGCAGGCTTCTGCAGAGTTTCACTCTCTCCCCACTTCTCCTGCCATCAATTTCCCATACAAAACTTCAGGAAAGAAGGCTGGGGTGAAGGGGTCATAGCCTGCCCCCCTCCTTAGGCTTTAGAATAATCCAGACACAAAGGGAATTAGTTTCCTGCCAACTTTACAGGTCCACAGTGGACTGACAGGTGGAAGGGAGATTCATCCCGTTTTTTCCAGAGACAGATCAGATTCTCTTGTAAAGCACCCTGCAGGTGGAGGGCTTTGCGTAGGGGACATTAGAACAGGGAAATGCTTCCGGCAGAAGAGAGAGAGGAGCCGCAGGACTCACAACAGGCAGAGGATGGGAGAAACGGGACCCAGCCTTTCAGTTTTCACGACAGAAATGCCTCTTTGATCCAATACTGTAAAAAAATGAGGTAGTGAAAAGGGGCCTGGGCTTCAGTGCCACCCCTAGCTCCACCCTCACTAGCTGACTCCTCAAAACCAAGTTTCCCCATTCCACAAAGTGAATCAACTGTGGAGAGCAAAAGAGATGATGAAAACGTAGGAACAGCTTGGCAGATTGGACGCTGTGTTTATTTCGATTGTTATTCTTAAATTTTTCTGGGAAGGGAAAGTAGGTTCTGATCAAGTTCGTTTGTCTTCCCTCCTGCCTTTGTTTTCCAATTAACGTGCATATATTGAGCACCTACTGTGTGACAGGCACCGAGGGGGACTCTGGGTCACAGTGGGGATGGAGACAGATACAGGCTCTAGAGTGAAGTTGCTTAAAACCTAATGTTAAGTTTTAAGCTTCCGGAGCCTTCCGCACCCCAGAGATGGTCTCTGGGTCGTTATCCTTCCTCATGCTGGGTTACTGGTCCCATTTCCACCATAAACACATAACCTGCCCCTGGCTTCTCTGCCCTCGTTGTTTATTTTTTACAAATCTGCTGTTTGATGTGTGGAGTTTCTCCTCCTGCCCAGCTTTTCCTTCCCTTTCAAACCCTCGCCAGGCCGGTCTCTTCTCACTGCCCCCTTTCATCAGGAGCCTCTCTTTGAAACCTCACGGCACCCCAACTATTCTAAGGAAAGACGGCCCCCAGACGTCACCAGGGACCCTCTGATGACCCAGCCCAGTGCCCTTGACCAGCCGCCGTCCCCATGGCTGCGCTTGCTCACTGCCTCGGTCGCTTGGTCCTCCTCTTAGCTCTCTGCTTGTCCTTCTTGGAGGCATTCGTGACCTTGGCTTCTGATTCTCACAACGAGGGCAAAGACCAAGGCTTCATCCTAAGGTCTGTGCTACTTCAGGGATTCCGTCTACACGAACGGCTTCAAACTGCATCCCCTCAAAACGCTTCTTGTCGCCAACTCCAGCCCTGACCTCCCTGTTACATGTGACGAGGTCCCCCGTGGCCCACCATCTCAGGTGGCCACGGACAAGTCACTTCCCGACTCTGGGCCTTCCCTGTAAGATGAAAGGGGACTGGGCAAGCTGGCCTCTTCCAGCCCTAGTGGCTCCAATAACCAGTGAGTCAACGCTTTTAAACGCCCCACTTCCACATAGATGTGGCCCTTCCTCTTAAAATCATCCACATTAAAACTAAACTCACCATCCAGCCTCAAAGCACAGCTTCCCTCGGGATCCTGGTAACCACAGCGGGGGCGGCCACCCTCCCCGCCATCCGGTGGTTCCTGGAGTGCTGTCACCTCCTCTCCATAACGATGACACTGGGCTCCCTCCTCCTGTCCATTTACGGAGCCCTCTTCCAGCTCCTCTGGGTGATCTGGGTGGTTTTTCCAGCTCCCGCCCCCTCAGAACAATTTACACATTGCTTCGCACAGCCCTTGTCCAAAGCACTGCAAGAGTCCCAATTGTCCACAGCAGCTCTTCTTCAGCTTTTGTGGAGCCCTTCCTTTGAAATATTTGGATCATTTGCCTAGACAAATGCCTGTAATTTCAAGGGGTTCACAAAACTCTTGAAACCCGTCCCACATCCCTTAAGGGCCTTTGGGACCCAGATTAAACTAAAGAAATCCACCCCAGATCAAGTCTGAGTTTCTTAGCCCTTGACAGCCTCTGTCCTAGCACATTTTCCTCTACCTCCAGGTACTTACAAAGCCTCCAGACTCCAGCCAAGGCACAGAGGTCATAATAGCTCCTTGTGGTACGCTCTGACCTTCTGTGTCTTGGGTTGTCCTCTTCATCTGAGGATCACCAAGTTCATTCTTTTCCCTCCTAAATCTTTCCACTATTCCCGCAAGCCCCCGCCCATCCCGCTTTTTCCAGGAAGTGCCTCTCTGTGTCCCCCATCGTTGTTGGGACTCCCTCCTTGTAGCTCCTGTGGACGAATTATCAGTACCATGAGCACGATATTGCCATTTTCCCTTTTATCACATGTCAGGACTCACAACCGAGGACAGGGATTGCAGCTCAGCTGGTGTACTGCACGCACAAAACGCACAAAAACGTTTGTTGATAATCATTAATTTTCCTGATAACTGAAGGAAGGAGGCTTCTGAAATCTCAAAATTTAGCTGTGTTCGATAATGGTTTTCTACATTTTATTACACATACTCACATGCTTTTCCAAAGCATGGTATTTTGAGCATAATTTATGCTGAACACCAATCATGCTGTAATATGATAATTCTGAAAGTGACTACTGAGAGATGGGGGAATAATGATGCTACTGGCACTGTTGCAAGTTTATCAAGAGATCATTGAGATGTGAAAGTGTCTAACGCAATGCCTGGCACATCGTAGTGGCTCAGGAGATGCTAGCTGGCCTTTCTTTTCCCTGACAGTGGGCCTCTTTCCTTTTTCATGTAGAGCAGGTGATGGGGAGAAATAGATCAGCTCCTATTTATTGGCCTGCTCTAAAATTCCAGAGCAAGGAATTTAGAACCACAGCAAAAGGACTGGCTATTTCCAGCGAAACTGGACTCCATTCAACAAGGAAACTCGTCGAAGGAGCCACCAAACTGTGACGTTTTGGAGCTAGAGGAGACCTGTGGGTTCATCTAACTCTAAGATTACATACAGATGGGGAAACTGAGGAATACAGAGCTTAAGGGCTGCCATAAAGATGATGGTGTGCTGGTGGCAGATTCACGACCAAAGCCTAAATCTCCAAACTCTCACCTTAAGCCACATTTCTCATCATCCCATCAGAACGGCCCCCAGACCTGACACCCCTTGAGCACCGCCTCTGTGCTCCGTTCATCTTTGCATGTCTCCAGCATCTAGCACAGGGCTGGTAAACACCTGGGTAGAGCGAGGCGAACGCAGTTTGCTCACACAGCTTTGCAATGGCCTGACAAAGTACAGGGCAACTGTCAAAGAAGCCCACAGCCATCCCGAGACTGGCAGGCTCTTCTCTGGGGTCACAGCGAGAGCCTTGTAAGGCTGCCACTTCTGTATCCAATCGGGGACAGACTGGGCCGTGGCCTAGCAGCTGTGCCATGGAGCCGAAATGCCTGATCAGAGAAGGAGTCACTGCGTATCTGCCGGGGGCTGGATATCAGGCACACTGAGGCGAACAGGACCAAAACGGACCCTACTCTCATGGAGAATCATCGGGTGGAATATGAGAACAGTAAGAAGAGAAGTTAAATATGCCACCACCCAGTGCAGCCCGGACAGCCCTCCCCAGTGGCCAATCTCTGCCTATTTGTCCGAAAGGAAATAAAAACAATACTGCATGCACAATGGGACTCTGATGAAGACTGCAAATCCAAAAGTCAACATATTTTGCTTTATTTTATCTCAATTGATCTCAACTCCCAAATGTTCGCGTTTCAATAGGTAAGATTAGGTACCATTAAGCCAGCCAGACTGGCATCGATTTAAAAACCCTCCTTGATGCTGGGGGATTGAGGAGGTTGTAGACCCTGATTCATCTCTTTGTTATCAGCTTGATCTCAGCCTGCCAGCAGCCAGCTCACCTGATTCCCAATTCGGACCTTATCCCACCATCTTCTGGCTTCTGCCGAGAACCGTGACTTGTACCCTGCGAGGAATGCTTAAATTGTGGGCTTAGCTTTCTTCGTGGGATTAGGAAAAAGGAAAGCGGCCATCATCTATAAATAAGGATTTCAGATCAGAAAATAGAGTTCAGATCAGACACTTTTTTTCTATCCTATGGGCGCGGAGAGAAATATGTAAACGGTCCCCAAATGTAGGTGACAGAAGAGCCTCGCTGGAGGAACTAACTCCCTCCTCCTGCCCTCCCTTCTCTTAGTCCTTCCTTCTCAGTCAAACCCCTCCTCTCTGCCAGGCACTGAGGGATGGGCTGGAAACACACCCCGGCAGGCAGGCGGTGGACAGGGTCGGAGCCCGGGGAGAACTCCAGCCTAGCAGGCAGCAGTGCAGAGCAAAGAGAAGTGCAGCAAGTCAGGGCCCCGCCAGACAGGGGTTTAACCTGGTGGTGGGGGGGTGGGGGTGGGGGGTTCCTCCAGGGCCTATAAGTAAGTGTTTCTGCATCGACCAGATCACCTCTTCTCCCCACCCTGCCTGAGGAGTGTTGGCGCATACCTTTTGAATCATCCACAAGATTATTTCATCGAGAGCTTCTTTTTTCCTGAGCGCTGGGCAATTTCCAGATACAAGAGAGAAATCGTTTCTGTAACAAGCCATCTTTTTTTGAGGATTATCTCACTCTCTCTCTATAGAAGTTTTACAAGGAGTGTCACGGATCTGCTACTGCCTGGGCTAGAAAATGGCCATGGAGAAGGAAGAAGGCTGGCATGTCATTGCACAAACTTCAGTCATTCAGTGTCTACCTTCATGAGCTCAGCTAACTCGACTTTATGGGCGTCACGTTTTTCTTTAAATTGACTCACTTAACAACGGAAATGAATTTATCATAAAAGGACTCTTTATATCACCACCATAAGTAGAACACTAATATCCCTTGCCCTAAATAGAAGGTAATGGCAAAAAGTAAATACAATTAAATTCTTGATTTCTAGCCTGTCTGGAGACTGTTTTTATGTGGAGGAGCAGACTGGTTCTAAAAAGCTCCCTTAGACTTGTCTTCCCTACTCAAAATTCCTCCACTTTTTGTAACTAAGTACAGAGTTTGGAATTAGATTGCAGGCTGGGCTGCTCACCAAAACCCACTCAGGAACCCCCAGAACTCTCGGGAGTTGTTACTGTATGTGCCAACTGTGAAGTGCTGCCATTTGCTGTGTGAATGATCACATCCCAGCCAAGCTTAAGAGGAGGCTTTGAATGACATGGTCAGGGAGTGCTTTCCTGACCAGCTTTCCTGGAATTTTCAGTCAGGTGCTCAGCCCTAAGTCAAGGTTGTTTCTAGAACAGTCACTGTAGTTCCTTAGTAAATTAAGTCAGTCCTTGTTTAAGATTTCTCCTTGCCTCACCTCATGGCTCAGGCCTTATCTGGGAGGGGGACAAAGGGAGAAGTAGGGTGATCCATGGGGCTAAACGCCTGGTACCAGGAAAACAATACAGATAGACCTTGATTAAATTTGGCTACTTTTTCTACCTGTGTTTACTAAGCACTTACTTAACCTGACGCTCATTTTACTTGTCCATAAAATGGGTTTGCGTACAATGAACATGTAAATTGATGCATGAAAAGCTCCCGGCTTATATACAGGCATCCAAAGTGTCTGTAATCATAGTTATTATTCATTTCTCTAACATCTATTTGAGGGTCATCCCAGGCCGAGAATGGCCAGCTCTGACAGGCAACAGATACACCTGGAAAAGTATCCCCTGGTAGGCTGGCCCAGCCTCCCTCTCTCAGGCTCAGCCTCTGCAGAAGGCAGGCAGCCCTTTCCTGGGACCAGCAGAGTGGGGTTCAAAGTACCTGGGGTCTGGTGCTGGTTAGGGCCTGAGATTCTGCATTTCTAGCCAGCCTCCAGCTGACACCCACGTGGCTGAGCCAAGGACCCCACTTTGGGTGGCAAGGCGGCCTTTAAGTGTGCTCTCTGGACTACCAACTTCCTAGAAGATCAAATTCTAGCCAGAAACTCAAGGGTGGGCCCAGCGCTCTGTTTTAATAAGCCCTGCTAGGGATTCTGATGTAGCTCAAACTTGAGACCCATTGCTCTGACACTTCCTGGCCCCCCAGAATCCACATCACTTGCATGGCTTGGGCTGAAAAGGGAAGAGACAGCTGTCATCCAGCTCTCCCCAGCCCAACAAGAACCATATCTCCAGGCATCAGCATTTGGGACCTAGCTTTTCTTAGGTTTACCCCAGAGCCCAAAACATTAAACAAAGGCTACTCTGTGCAGGTGACAGGAAAGGAGCAGCTGGGGAGCGGCTCCCGGAGGGCCTGGGGAGGAGGGGCGCCTTGGCTCTACCTTCCCAGTGGTTTAGGCGTTTAGGAGACCTTGTGGGGCCCCTCAACCTTAACCCTAACGTTAATCAGAGCTCGGAAGTTGAATTTTATAAGAATATAATATGCTGAAACAAGAAAATGGTGATTGAATTGAATTTAGAATACAGGCAGGGAGGCCAGCAAGTATTTAGTGAGTGCCTTCCCCCATAGACACGTGTGTGCACTTTCCATAATTCCAAATCCTCGCTGGGTATTGCATGACCTCCAGTGCCTGCATCCGGACAGGCGCACAACAAAGCAACGGTTGCTATTTTTCTAATTCTGGATCTATGTCCCTTTCTCTTTTTCACCCTCCACTCCTCCCCCACCAAGCTTTTATGAGCACTATATTATTATTTTTTATATTAAAGAATACACACACACTCCAGTTGCCTTGTTAAAACAAGGACTGTGTTCTTAAAATAAATCGTGTATTTGATCACCTGCCAGGCACTTTTCAGGACTGCTTTGGTTTGTGTTTTATTTAATTCTCAGGATACAGTGAGCTGGATATTATGGAATCCCACTATCCAGATTAGGAAACTGAGACTCAGGCAAGTGAGGTCACTTGCCCGAAGTCACACAGTAGTAAGTGGGGACAAGGACATCAACCCTCCCAGTCTGGCTCTACTACCACCAGCTGCTCACAAGGTGTGGCCCAAACGTCCTGAAGCTTGAGCTCTGTGAGTCCAGCCCTCAGGAGGACTTGGCAGCCTTGGAGATGAGTGAAGGAAGGCCTTGGCCCATGAGGTGGGAGGGATGTATGACGAAGGCCTTTGCTGGCGGTTAGACTTTGGTGGCAGCACTGGCAGGGCTGGGGAAGACATTCCGAAGCCCTGGCTGGATCCACCCCCAAGGCTGGCCTGTTAGCAGGTCTTGGGGTGGCCATTCAGCAGCACACGGTGCTCACGTACACAACCGGCCCGAGAGGATACACCATGGTGGGTTTCTCTTCTGTCCTTTTCTTTGCTTTTCCCAGGAACTAAACAGTGTGATTATACTCCATCACCCAGAGTCCATTTAGAGACAATTCCCAAATTTCGGGAACCTCAGAGGTGCAGGAGAAGAGGCTGTGCTGCTTGCTGGAGAATGGCAAACTAAAGTCACTGGCCTCATCAGTTTACCAATTCATTTCCCCCGACATCTTATGCCTCCTCCCTTCATTATTTAAGCTCCGCTGGCATTTATCAAGAAAGGTGTAAATTAACCCTGGGTGTCGCTCCTCCGAACGGGGCCAGTATTCTTGAAATCAGAGATGGGAAAACCGAATAGCAAGTGCTCACACCTCGCTGGGCAGAGGCCAGCTGTCCTTCGTCCTTCCCTGACACCCCCCGAAATGACATTCCCCACGAGGGCGGCCACCACCACACGCGTGATGAGTCTTTTTTCTACACTCCACCATCCTCTTACCAAGACCCCGTGGGATACAGAAAACAGGGTAAAATGTAAGAGGCCCAGGGTGGGAGGTGGGGGGAACTGGAGGCTGCTGGGTAATTTCAGTACAGCAAGGGCCAAGAGCAGCACGGGGACACAGGCAAGCCCAGCTGGAATCCCAGCTCCTCGCCCACAAGCTGTGCGACCTTAGGTGAGGATGAGAACCTTTCTGAGCCCCCTTTCCTGTCTGCAAATGGGTCAACAGGGCGGCTGCGGGGACGCCAGGAGATGACCTGTGGAAAAGCTCTCAGTGCAGCAGCTGGCAGAGTCAGCCCCCGGGAAACGGGGCTGCCCGGGCAGGTGCCATTTCCCTGCATAAATCCAAGCCCTTCCCTGCAGAGCGCCCTGGCTTCCCCTGCCTGGCGAGGGGCTTCTGCTTCCGGCTGCACCAGCCCTTGCTGTGTCCTTCCCCAGAAGAAAATTCCTCCAGGCTTTAATCATTTGTGTTGCTGTTCTCTCCTCGCAGTGTTGTGTATCTCGCTTCCCCTGGTAATGAGACGGTCAGACAAATGCAGCGCCTCAGGGCAGCCTGAGAACGGCCTAGCTGATGGTCCTGAGGGGGGTGGTGGAGAGGGGGAGAGGGGGAGAGGGCGCGGGTGCAGAAGCAGAGGTGTGCCCTCTCTCCCCTCATTCTGCACCAAGGTATTTCAGAGCTGGCGACCCTCAATGGCATATCCATGCTTCCGGCTGCTGTGCCCCATTATGGCCTCGGCTCCAGCGTGCTGTCCCCTAAGTGCTCTTGCAGAATTGCTGGTGTCCAGGCTTCCTCTCCCACAGACCTTTGTTCTCCAGGGTTGATCCCCGCATATTTTTCTGACTGGATGTTGTTCAATACATCACGTTTAGGCTTCTTTCCTGGAGCCAGATAGCCCGTGTTCAAATTCCAGCTCTGCAACTTACTAGCTGTTTGACTATAGCCAAATTATGTGACCATTCTGTGCCTCAGTCTCCTTATCTGTAAAATGGGAATAACATAGGATTTTTATAGCGTGATTGGGAGGATTGCTGGCATCAGTACAGCCAAAGTGCTTAGAACAGTGTTGGGTGCCCAGCAGACATACGAAAAAAGGTTTAGTTGGAACTGTTATTCCCTCCATGCATCAGCCTCCAAGGAGGGAAAAATGTGAGTGAGGCGATGCTTCCCAAAGTGATATCCTCAGTTTACCTGGAGATCCCAAATCCTAGAGTATGAGATTTCAGAAACCAGTACCATTTCCCCAAAACTGGCGCTGGTGAGTCATAGGGTCACTAATTCCTCTGGCCCATAAAGAATGTTACACCTACTGTCTATCATCACCTTCTCTCAAAAGAAAGGACCTCCAATCACCCCCAAAGGAAAAAAATATTATCTCAGGATACAGAAGAGTTCTTCCCAGGAAATGAGAGCTGACAACTGGAAACGGACCTAATTGTCACGGCTACACTGGGCTTTTTTTCCTCTTTTCTGTTTCTGTTTGGATAACCCCCCCCACACCGTAGATCAGTTTGGGGGACCAGTGGCCCAGGAGTGATCATTTCAACCTCCAGCCATGGAGTAAGAGACCCGAGGAGGAGGCGGCCTTGTAGCCCTCCACCGTAAAGAGGCAGGGAAGAGAGCTGGGTGCCTCTGTCTTCCTTGAACAACAGCGAAAACTTTTTGTTTGGGACACCTCTCGACAGCAGAGAGCCCAATTCCTGTGGGGCCGTTTCATATGTCACACCCACGCATCCAGGCGGAGGCAGCGCGACAGGGCCCTGGATTTCCAAGAGTAGCAAAATCGGGATTCCGAGCCACCCAGAAGCGCTAGAGAAGCCATGGAGCCACCGCTGCCTGCCGACGTGTGACAGGGACAGAAGCTCGCTGTGTTGGGCCGGCTGCTGTCTCCCCTGTAGGAGAGCGCTTCCCTCTGTGCCACCGTGAAGCCCGTGACAGCTGAAGCTGAGAAAATGCGGGGACAAACAGGTCCCGTCAGGGCACGGGTGCCTTCCTAGCCGAGTGACGAATTGCAGGCGACTGGGGAGAATTTAAAACCAGCCCGGCTGCCACCCAGGAAAGTGACTAATCACTTCAGGAGATGAGCTCCTCAGCACCTGCGAGGGCAAGCAGGCCCCAGACCTGCGGGCAGCACAGGGGTCAGCCCTGTGGGTGCAGGTGGCCCCGAGGCCCTCCCCTGGGCGGCTCTGGAGGAGAGGGCCCTGTCCCCAGCCTCTGGGGGGACAGGCCGCTGGCTGCCGTGCCCATGCATCTTTCCACTGGAATCCCTAACTCGCTTTGAGACAGCAGAGCGTCAGGAGGCCCCTCCGCTGTTGTAGGGCCCACGCAGCTGCCACAGACCTTGGCTGCTCCATCCCTGGTTTGACCAGCGTTTTAAAACAACAATGCCACTTAAAAGTGCTTGAAAAGGCACAAACTGTGTGATGACACATGCCTACTTGACCCCGCATTTCTTACTCTCTCAATTTTTCAAACACGAGGCTTCCAGCCTCCTTTCTGGTGAACGGCCCTTTCAATGAAAACAGCTGGCCCCAAGTTCCTGGTCTGCTCTCAGCACCCCCGTGGAAGCCCTTAAGGTGATGAAGATGGACAGCGGGGACACTTCCTCTCCAGGCGGGAGGGAGGGTGGCTGCCAGGCCGCTGCTGGCGGTGGCAGGGCTAGCGAGGGCCATCTGGAGACCCGAGAACTGGGCAGAAGCTTGGAGCCCCGGGCTAGCATCTTTGGTTTTGGTCTGAACTGGCAGTGGGCACACACACTGCTGGATGCTTCCTCTTTTGCAAACTAGAGAGGGGCTTTCATTACCCTTGGCCTGCCTCCCAGCATTCCAAGATGTTGAATGACCTCACAGCCAGATGTGCCCTTACCTGGGCCGCATGCTTCGTGTTGGATATTTGGGAAGAGCAGCGGGCTTCTGATCAAGTAGAGAGTGATTAACTGTTCGTAGGATACCTTTGGGGCAGAGAGGCAAATGCCTGTTTTTGCCATGTCCTAGGCCCAGAGCTTTGCTTATTCAATAAATATTTCACAGCCTTCAAATACTAAGCCATATACTTAGCACCAGGCGCTGGGAGTAAGGGATGAATGAAGCAGGATTGCTGAATCCATTGTCACAGGAGGCTGGCATGAGGGATATTAAAGGTGCACTCAGGATAGGCAATTAACCCAGACTGTCACAGGAGGGCCAGGTCAGAGAATGCTTTGCAAAGAGGTGATGCCATGCCATAGCCTTGAAGGAGGAGACAGAGTACCAGGGGCAGGGCAGGACGCGGGCAGGAAGGCTAATGTGTGTAAGGAGGGTGTTTCCGGCAGGAGGGAGAGCATGTGCAAAGGCACGGAGGCATGAAACCATGGTGCGTTCTGGGGGAACGGTGAGCAATTAGGAATGGCTGGAGCCCGGGGAAGCTGGATATGGAGGCAGATGCCGGATTATGTGTTGCCTTCTATGCTATGGTAAAAAGCAATGGGAAGCCTTTATAGAATTCCACTCTCTCTGGGAAATATTTATAATTTGTAACTTACAATATTCTCAATTTGTAAAACCCAAATTATGTTAAAACCTAGCAACCCTGCTTTACCAGGGGAACAGAGGCCCTGAGTGGTGAAGTGGTTTCTAAGATGAATATCTATTTACAATTTAAATTTGATGTTAGGAACAGTTGGTAACTTGCAGCGAGGGAGTTAAAACCAGACCTTCTTACTCTCCTCTTTTGTCCTTCCAATCAGGTTTCTATTTGAGCGGAGCACACCAGGATTCGGAAGGAGTAGGAGCTTTTTTCAAAAAGATTGGATTGCCTCGAGCAAATGTGTACACCCCTTACAGAGTGCCTGGACTGAGGCTACTCCACGTGTTTTCTTTCACGTCCACCTAGACTCATCTCCAAAGGGAGCACTGCACCTCACTCTCGGCGATGGCCAGTGGTTGCTCCCTGTTCAGGGCTCTGGGCACAGCTGATCATCTGAGCTCTTCCCCCCTTGTCTATTACTTTCCCAGCACCCCTGGCCATGGTGTCTTGGACAGCATCGGTTCTGACTGGTCAGATGTCCATTCAAACAGGTCAGTTCCTTTGAGGGATGGGTCATTGCATACACTTAATGGCGCCCCTGCTCCAGACCTGATGCCCAGTTCAGATGGCATGTAGCAGAGGTGAAGGCACAGGCGATTGACATTTGAATCAGGTTTGCAACGCAATCGGGGCTTTAACACAAAGTCCCACCTGAGAGTCTGGAGCTCTGTCCTGGCAGCGTGAGCTTGTCTGGCAAGCCAGGGTTAATGCCATTCCATCCTCCAGCACCATGCTGATCTTGGTTGGCCCAGAGGGATATTTTGGGGCGACAACGCCCAGAATTCTTCTTGAGTCTTCAACATTCACCTTCTTTTTCTACAACTACAAAGGCCAGACCCTGCTCTTAGATAAGTAGATAAAGAAAGCTCCAAGCTCTTGGAAGCACTGTAGGGAAGGAGTTAGAAAGGTTAACCCTAGACCTGTCTCCTAATATGACCACAGGGGGAATAATTCAAAGGGTGGGCAGTCTAACACGATGGTCAAGAGCATGGGGTTTGGCTTCCTGTAGAGCTAGGATCAAGCACCCACTTTATCACTAGCATGTTATACAACCTCTCAGAGCCTCAGTTTCTCCATCAATAAAATGGAGACAGTCATAGTACATAGCTTAGAAGGGAAGCAGACTTGGTCCAATGGATAGGGCGTCTGCCTACCACATGGGAGGTCCGCGGTTCAAACCCCGGGCCTCCTTGACCCGTGTGGAGCTGGCCCATGCGCAGTGCTGATGCGCGCAAGGAGTGCCCTGCCACACAGGGGTGTCCCCTGCGTAGGGGAGCCCCACGCTCAAGGAGCGCGCCCCGTAAGGAGAGCCGACCAGCGCGAAAGAAAGTGCGGCCTGCCCAAGAATGGTGCTGCACACACGCAGAGAGCTGACACAGCAAGATGACGCAACAAAAAGAAACACAGGTTCCCGGTGCCGCTGATAAGGATAGAAGCGGTCACAGAAGAACACACAGCGAATGGATGCAGAGAGCAGACAACCGGGGGGGGGGTGTGGAGCGGTGGGAAGGGGAGAGAAATAAACTAAACAAAAAATAAATCTTTAAAATTAAATAAATAAATAAGGTAGTTAGCACACAGCCTAGCACACAGAGCTCATCAACTAGTAGTTCTTGTTGCCACTGATAGGTAACCTGATGAGCTCCTATGAGGATGAAATGTGCGGCTGTCTATAAAGCATGAAGAATAGTTCCTGGCTCAGAACCAAAGCTCAGTAAATGCTAACCATCGTCTTTGTCATCCTCATGATTACTATTGCTATTATTAGTCGCTCACCTCCCCTTTTACCAGAGTTCCCTAAGTCCTTTATGACTAGAGCAGCTGATTTTGGGGTCAGGGCATTGGGCTACAAATGAGGAGATCTGCGTACTCCCATCCTGCCCTTAACCTGCTGCCCGTGACCACGGTCAAGCGATGTCGTGTCGCAGGTTCAAAATTTCCTAATTTGTAAAAAGAGGTGTGTATGTGGTCCCGCCCTGCCGGAAGGTTCTATGAGCCTCAGCCTTCCCCAGGGAAGTCGTGCGGCCATTATTAGGCAGACCCTGGAAGGACAGTCATCCAACAGGCATTTATGGGATGCCTTCTTTGTGCCCGGGTCTGGGGGCACCGTGGTAAGTAAGACGGCCACGCCCCCCACGCTCAGGGAGGTTAGTCAAAACTAAAGGGGACAACCGAAGATTTCCATTTACAACCTGGCCCAACTGACTCTGAGCCTCCGAGAGCCGGTCAAATGGGTAAGGGGTTATGTTTTATCAGAAGTCCCACCCAATCTCTGATTTAGAATTTGAATTCACTCCTTGGCTACTGGGCAGGGCTGTCTGGGTACCCTGCAGGGAACTCATCTTTGCCCATTTCCTTTTCCCAACAAGTCCCGGGGAGGGACGTCTACCAACAAGTGAGTTAGAAGTGGAACTTTCAAAATCATCACATGGCAGGAGAAGAGACGAGTCTCCCAGAAAAAGCCCCTCGATGAAAACCTTGACTCTTACAAACATGTCATATGGTTCCTCAGGCAGGACAGGATCTCTGAGACCACCGAATCAAAATCCTTATTTTATAAAAAAAAAGGGAATCAAGAGCTTCAGGAAAGTGAATTGGAGTTTTTCTCCTCCAGAAAATACATGTGTAATTCTCTGTCCTCTTAAACTTTTCATTTCTGAATTCTTGGAAAAATTACCCCAAACGGACATTCCTTTCTTCTTTCCTTCCTTCCTAACAGATCACAGGTCCCCACTGCTGTGCCTTCCAGAAGCAGCTAGTGTTTTCCAGGACCACTGTTCCCTCCCAGGGCCTGACCCCTGGCATGGGAATATGCAATCCTCTAGCACAGGCTGAGATCAAATTGGGGAAGGGTGGGCAGGCACGATGGCCTTCAGCTCGATTTGAAGCCTGCTGGGAAGGTATAGAGAAAGAAAGAACCCGGCTCTTGACCCCTCACTGGCCCCTGTGCCTGCACACCTAGCCCGGCTGAGCCTCCGATGCTTGGAGGGGGAGAGAGGGAGGTCCAAGGATTAAGTAAGGGACAGCGCTCTGAAACCTCACTTTAAGCAGATAAAAGGCATCTTTGGGATTCCCATCCTCTGCCCCCTATAGTCCCCCGCTCAACCATGGCAATCCCCAGAATGCCTACGTCCATCTGGGAGGGTGGGCCTGGAGTGCTAGTCTAGGGAAGCGCCATGAGACGGGTGTGGGTGCTCTGAGACGTGGGTCACGACCGGTCAAGGCAGGGGTCAACAGGAGGATATGGGATACCAGAGGGGAGGAGGAAGCCACAGAAGACTGGACCTGCTGGACAATCGTTCCCAGGGCCAACCAGGCAGAAGCAGGATAAAAAGAAGCAGGACCCCTCCCCAAATGAAAAAGGTCTCAGGGGACACACCCAGCAGAAGAGCCTGGGGATTTAAAAGCACAAGTAAATGTCCTCCAGAGCTCAGGCTTCGGAGCTTATTCTTAGACACCCTATTGGAACAACTGGATGTGGGGAGTGAAGACTTGACTATGCATTTGGCGGGCAAGTGCAGCATTGTGTGCAAAGTGGTTTCTTGATTGTATTTTAAAAATTAAAAGTCCCTGCCACATAGAAGGTATTCAGTAAAAGTTCAGTGAGTGGATGAAAGAGCCTGGCCCAGCTGGTTTTATAGTAGAACAATGGGCAGCTGCTGATCCTTCCCTAACACATCGGTAAAGGTCAGCAGGAGATCTGGGCCAGGCAGATCCCGCATTCCGGAGAAGAGATGGGGGAGCCGAGAGGTCTCCACTGTCCTCTGTCACCCCAAGATTTGCCCGATTTCCTGCCCCATCCACATTTTTGAAGCAAACACCTACAGAAAGTAGAGCGTTTCTTCATCTCCGCGTGGGAGCTGGTGGCACATCGTGTATTAACTGCACAGCATTTGGGAAACTTTGCCGAGCTCTTGGGGAAAGCAAGTTCCTGAGGATGGGGAGGAGGTGGCAGCAGAGAGAGGGGTTCAGAGAGGGAATTCTGGGGTTGCAGAGGTAGTCAAGGGAGAGGAGAGAGTAAAAAGTGGGACCTGTCTCAGATTTGGATCCTCAGGGCCCGGACATCCTGGGCTCAGGACGGGCATCTCCGTTGTGAGCATTGCTGGCCCTCAACTCGCCTTGATAATGAATGGAGTAACAAATGGGACAAAGGACGGGTCCACGCGGCGCGCGGCTGGCAGAGGGGCTGTGGCTCGGCACTGGCCCCCCAGATGGGACCTTCCGTGCTCTTCGACCTCTCCTTCTCCCTGCCCAGGCCCAGGGGGCTGTCCTCTGGGCACCTCAGAACCCAGCTGCCTCCCCACCCGCCCACCGCCATTCGGGGGCTCTTTGTCGAGCCGCAGCGGACAGGGGCCGGGCCGGGCGGGCCCGGGAGGTGGCTGCCAGGCCAGGCGCGTCCAGGCACGGGCTCGCGGTCCCTCCGCACCTCTGGCGCCCGGGTGCCCCACCTGGGGCCCCGGGAGAGATCGGGAGAAAAGCGAGGGCGAGACCTCGCGCCTGGGGCTCAGAAGCCCTCCGGGGGGCGGTACTGACTTCCCCGCAACGTCTCTGTCCCCGGACTGCGAGCGCACAGGGACTCCGGGGGGCGCCGGGGTTGCCTGAGCGTCCAAATCCAGCCTCTAGCGATGCCAGCCTGCGCCCCAACGCCCAGTTCCTGGGTTGGCGGGAGGAGCGTGTGTGTGGAGCAACACCCCACCCCTCCCCCGAGCCCTTTCAGAGCCCCCGCTCTCCGCTGGGGCCCCGGGATCCCTGCCCCCCGCACAGAGATCCCCGCGCGCCCCCCTGCCCACTTTGCCAAGGCGAGAAAGCGGCCGAGCCGGAGACAAAGAAACTCCTGCCTCCTCCACTCTCGGTCCCTCCGCCCGCCCCAGACACTCCCCGGCGCCCTCCCTCGACCCCCGCGACCCCGCACGCGGACCTGCCGGGGCAGGGGGGCGGGGGGGGGGGGCTAGTCTGCTCCCGGACGCTGGCCAGCGGGGGCTGCCCATGCTCCCCGCCCGAGGACACCCCGAGGCAGCCGCGCCCCCTCCCTCCGCTGCCCAAACCGTCCCGGGCCCCCCGGCACCGCCACCCTCGCCACCGTCTCCCCACCCCTCCCCAGCCAAAGCCAGCGGAGCGACAGGGGGGCGCGGCGCACACAAAAGCGGGGGCGGGAAGGGGACTGACGGCGGGCGATCCCGCTACCGCCCGGCACGGGCCCGCACGCAGCGATTTACCCGATCTCTTCCTCGATCTCCGAGATGTCTGCGAAGATGAAGAAGAGCACGAGCCCCGTGAGCACGGCCAGCATCCAGCTCCGGAACTGCAGCGGCATGGTGGGTGCGCGCCCGCCGGGAGCCGCGCGGGCCGGCGCGAGGGGCGAGGCTGGGGGCGCAGCGGCTGGGGCCCGAGGCTCCGCGCGGCGCGCTGCGGGGCACACACCCTGCGCTCGCGGCGAGTGCGGGCCGGCGGCGGCGGCGGCGGCAGACGGGGGCTGCTGGCTCCCGCGCGGCTCCCGCCCGCCCCTCCCTCCCCTGCGCTCGCCGCCCTTCCCCCGCCCCGCGCCGGGCCCCGCGCGCAGTTTGACAGCTTCGCTCGGCGCCCCGGCTCGCCTCCTCCCACCCGCGGCAACTCCGGCGTCCAGCCTGGGCTTCTCCCGCCCGGCGGCTTTCGGCGGCGAGGCGCCCCGGGGACCGCCACGCTCCCGCCAGCCGGGCGGGGCTCGGGCCACCGCGTGCGCCCGGGGACCGAGCGGAGCCCGGGGAAGAGCGCGCCCCGCCCGGCGCCCCGCCGGCCGCCACGCGCCCTCCCTCGCCCGCTCTTTGTCCAGTGCCCTTGCTTTCTCGCAAAGTTTTCCCGACACAAAGACCAACACCTGGAGACAGCCCCCGGCGCGCGGCGAGGAGGCGGCTTCGGCCAGGCAGATGTTTCAGCCGTGGACGAATTGGGGGGGGGGGGGGGGGGAGGAGAGAACCCCGAGACCCGCCAACTTGGGCGGAGAGGCCGACTGCAATTTGTGGACCAAGTGCTCAGTCCTCAAGAAACCACCCGTTCCCAAAGGGCATCCTGGACACCATTTATAGACCCGAAACTAGGTCCAGAGAGGTTGTCTGAGTTGCCCGAGGACACACAGCTGTGGCTTGAACCCTTGCAGCTGCCGGTGTGGCTGCTCTAGGGGCCTCCCACGGCTTGAGCCTTCATGGTGCTCACAGGGCTGGGTGGCATTTCCCCAGCTCTTGGCCTCAGGGAAACCAGGAACCCTTTGGAGTCCTATCTTGATGGAAAGTTCTGCTAGAAAATATGGCTCTCACAAGGGATGAGGCCTCCCGTGCTGAATATTTTATGCTTCCCCAGCCTTTGAACAGTTTAACTCAAATTACATTTTGCACCAGTCGTTAGCCTGGGGTGGGAAGGGCCCCATTAAGTTTTACTGAAATAAGACAATTACTTAAATTTTCTTTTCTTGCACTAATTGTAACAATTCCTGAAATCAAGAAATGTAATTTCCTGGTAGTGGTCATCTGGTTTATGAAAGGGTTGTTGGGGCTTGGGTGTGGGCAGAAGAGTCCTGCTGGAGAAGCTACGTGGATTGCCTTCCCTTGCCTGGAAAGGAACTGGCAGGAAAATGAATGGGAAAGTTGGGTTGGCTGGACCCCAGGGCCACCCATACAGAGCTAAGCCTCAGACGGACTTGGCAAGGTGATGGCAGGTGCAGCCCTTTCCCGGGAGAGTACCTGAAAGCAGCTACCTCAGAAAGATGAGAGGCCTTTATAAATTTTCTCACCAAAAGTGCTCCTGCTTTGTGTGTAGGAAAGAGGGGAGGAGGGAGGCTTCCAAGCTGTGGGGCTGTTGGCCTTTCTTGACCCTGGGAGACTGGACAAGCTCTCCCCTGCAGGAGGGATTTCCGTCACCCTTTCAGGTTGCGGGGAGACTCTGCATGGCCCCCGCCGAGCAACAGGGAGCTGGTGTCTTCTGCCCAGAACGGGGATACATCTGCCCAGAACGGGGATATTCTAATTCCCGCGACAGCACTTCATTGCGTTCCCAGCTTCTTGCAAAGCCCACATTCCTCTGCTCCTTTTGGAGCGAGCTCCTTGGGAACACCACGGAATTCTTCTTGGCGTGAGACTACCTGATGTTGAGCACATTTTGGACGACACTTCCTGTCCATAAGAGCTGGAACAGACGTCGAGAGGGCTTCCCGACAAGAAAGCCAGCCCTGTGGTCTCGACCTCCCGTTTGCCAGTTTTCTAAGAGCCCAGGTCTTTCCCTCTGCCTGCTTGATGGGTGGCTCAGGAGTTGTGCTGTTGTTTTTGTTGTCATTCAGGTTTGTTTTTCTGAGCTAAATGGCTGGGCTGTCTGAGTAGGGAGGAGTAAGAACATGATGCACCTGTCATGCTGTTCAATATTTCAGTCACACTCATTCACTCAATCACTCAGCACAGTTTACGGGGCACCTACCTTGGGCCAGGCTCTGTGCTAGGGACTGGAGAGTCAAGGGGTGGGGTGGGGGGCATACACATTTCCTGCCCTCTAGTGGCTCACAGTTCAGGAGGAAGACAGACATGCAAATGCATAATTGCTTGGGATGTGAGGTACAATGGACTACGCTTTCTTAAGTAGCTTAAAATTGATCCAGAAGATCACTCCAAAGAGCAAGAAGAACTTAGCTGGCCTGTCTCTGCTGTCTGCTTCTCTCCCAGCTAAGACTTACTATGCAGAACATAATGGAGACAACATGGCTGTGACCCCCCGATTCATCCCAAGCCAGGTAAGCCTCATCGCTACCAGCACTGTTACAATAGGGTCTCTTTCCATTTCCTATTAGGTGACCCAGTTTATCTTCCCAGGCTCAGAGTCCTCCTCCTTGGGACCCACCTGCAAAGAGTAACTAAGACTGGAGAGGAAAGAGCAGCAGTATTTGTTGAACAGCTCCATCCCTTATAGAGAAATCCTTGTAACCAGACCCACAGAGCAACGCCACTGAGGTGCACCTGCTGAGGACGGAGCAAGCTTTGTAATGTAGACGCTATCCTTGCAATGAGCGCCACTGACATGGGATTTTTCCGGTAGGTGATAGGGAGCCTTTGTGATAATTGACCAAAGAATGCTGTCTAAAGCCCTTAGGTTTGAACCCCTCCTGGGCCAGCTATTTTTAGTGGGCTGTGGACACTCACTGCCCCTTGCAGCTGTCTCCAAAAAATGGCTGCGTTCCTGGGAGCTGGAATGAGGAGGGCTGCCTAGATTGGCAGCGAATGTCAGGCCTTGTGATGCTGGGTCAGCTGCCACTCGGCACAGGCTTGGCTCGGTCCCACTGCCCCCTCCTCTTCTTCTCACCCCTCTATTTAAGCAAGTCCCTTTTCCCCTGCCTTGGTCTTCCCAAGAAATTGGAAGTTTCTGCTGGCATTACTTCTTTCGGCTAAATCGTTAATGTTTGGGTTCAAATGCAGGAGTTAAATGGGAGTGGCAGGCGATTAAAAGTCTTTACCACCCATCTGCATTTTAACTCAAATTAACAGAGTGAAATAGCTATTCCAGCAACCATGAAGGCTCTGGGAAGTGCCTATTCCTTGGGACCAGGGGAGCTCTGGGGAAGCCCCAGGGGATAAGGCAGGGTCACAAGTAGCAGCTGGGCAGCCCTTCCTTGTCCCCAACCCTGGCTAAGCGTGTGCTTGTCCTTCCTGCTGTCACCCTCCAGAGTCAGGGATCCCCACCCAGAGCCCCCATTCACGGAAACCCCCAAGTGTATTTACCATTTACACAACTAACTAGACTTATTTTCCCCAACTTTGTAGAGTGTTCACCTGAACTACTTCCTGGGAGTACCAAGTATTGACAATAACTCGTCCAAGTTACTGGTTGGGAGAAAAGGGCGAGTCAGATGGGGTGCGGGAGTAGTAGGGAAGGAGAGTTAACATTTACTGAGGACCCAGGTGCCAGGCACTGATCTGGGCTATTTCCCTTACTGAGTCCTCCTGATAATGCATTTGCCATCGCCATGTGACAGAGGAGGAAACTGAAGCTCAGAGAAGCTAAATTGCCCAAGGTGACTCGGGTGGGTGAGGGGAAGCAGCTTTTGCTGCCCTCCCACCTGGCAGAGCTTCCAAGCCTCTGGTGAACACAGTGGAAGGCGCTGGAGCAAGGAGGGGGGGCCAGGGGACTGCCCTGGATTTTTCTCTGTATCCAGGGAAGAGCAGTGCTTGCGGCAGAGCGGCCACAGGGTGAGTCCAGCCGTCACAGAGTGAGGGTGTGGTCAAACCTGGGGACTGTCCCTCCATTCGCCAACCTCCCTCCCCCGGGGCTGGTCCTTCTCCTAGTGGTCAGTGTCCATAGGAGTCCAAGCAGCGCTCCTGCTGCACCCCCACCTCAGCATTTAGACGCTACTGAGAATGTTTTCCACACCAGACTCCCCAGTGGCCCTAGCAAGGCCCCCCAGGGAGTCTCTAAGCAGGGGGGTGGTGGTTTGCCTGGAAGTTGCTGGAAGTTACCGGAGTTCTCACACACAAGCTGCTCTTCTTGTATGTGTATGTGAGCTGGCCCTGGAATCCCCACAGGAAACCATTTTCATCAAAATCCTTGTAGTTAGACATGGTGTGGACGCTGGGGTGGAGAACTTTCATCTGCTGCATGATTTCTTCCTGGACGCCCCCGACACTTGCAGGAAAGATGAAAAGCAGAATGCGGCTCTGGTAGTGGGTAAACGTTGCATCTGACTCTCTCACCACCTGGGTGAGCAGAAACGTCTGAATTTTCTGTTGACACAGGAGATCGTGTGTCTGGCCCACCGTTCCACCAGGTGGGGTAACTTCTCTTTGATGGTCCGTCTTAATCGGGTAATGGTGGTGAAGAAGTGCCTCCTCAGCTCTTTCCGGCACAGAAGACCTCGCTTTGCCTTCTGTGCACACCTGCTCAAGGTCATGGCAACATCAGACCTCCCCCGCGACTGGTCTGCCCCGCCCCTGCGGAGGGCGCCCCCTCATCTCCTGCACTCCCCCGGGCTGCTGCAGCAGGACTGTGGCCCTCATCAGCATGCTCACCTGTCCCGCGACCAGAGAGGACCGCTGACCTCAGGCTGGGCCCAAAGGGGAGTCTGGGCTGGCCTGGGCACCCTGTGAAGCCGCCGGCTACATGGTACAGGGTGGAACGGGAGCTGGGGGGTGGAGAGGGGTCTCTTGGCAGGGGCGGCTCGGGGCCTGAGGAGCAGCCGGGGGCCCACCCCGCGCTCTCTCTGGTCCCTGCCTGGTTGCCAGAGAAAGTTTTCATTCAAGCATCTCTGTGGGGCCCAGCAACTTCTGCGTTCATGTGACCGCCCAGGTGCCCTTGGCAGTGAGGGTAATTCTCAGTGGACTTGTAAACAGGCACCTCCTTCGGTTCTTGCCCCAGCCCCTTAGGTCTGGTAGCCAGGATTTGGGGAACAAATCTATCTCCACTCATTGACACCCTTCATCACCTTTCAGACTTCATAATAAATCTCAATCTTCATCCTTCTGCGCTGAAGAGACAAGTCCTTTCAATCAATCAAGCTCCCCCCACTCTTTTTTAAACTCAGGAATAAATAATTATCTCATTCGAAATTCTGACCTAGTACCTAACACCCCTGAACTCTCTCAGAAAGCAGTTTAGAATGTTAAATAACCGCGAAGTGGTAACGCCTTGCCGTCTCCTTATCTCTAGAGGAGAAGCTGTGAATAGCTGTGTGTGTGTGTGTGTGTGTGTGTACACGTGTGTGTTGAGGGTGGGGAGGAGAGGGGGATGAAGAGGTGGAATATCATCCTTAGAATTGACTGATAGGCTATATGTGTTTCTGCAACCCCAGGAACTCAGAGGACCTGCCTTCCCTTTGGAAATTTACGCTAAATTTCAATGTTCTTACAAATGCAATATTGCGCCGCTGCGAATCCAGAAGCAGAGTGGTAACAATATGGCAAAGTGAACTGGTACATTTGCATTCCATTTGTAACTTTTGTAAATAGCGAAGTTATACATTAGCCAAAAGAAGGAAAGAAATACACCCAGGCGATTGTTGGAAATATTTCTGGGAATATGGACAGGAAATCTGGGGAGAGACAGGAAAATGGGCTTCACACTGAGTTGGCGGCCACTGAGGAATGATGTGGGGGTGGAGGGTGGGGGCGAGGAGTGGTTTCAAATTTTTGCTTGGATTTTTACAAACTCTTCAGATGCTTAAAGGTTATTTTGAACCAAAGCAGGAAGTCAGGTCCCAAATAGCAGAGATGAGGGAAAAGGAATGTCTTTTGATGATTCTCACCAGTGCTTCAGCCAAATGATTGCTGTGGTCTCAATCAGAGTTCTTGGCATACACAACTTGGCGTAGAGTCCAGCGTGACTCGTCCCCTCCAAGGTATCAGAGGAAGCTGGCATGTTGACCTTCCCTGGCTGGCTGTCCCCTGTCACTTTCCCTTACGCCTTGGTTTGGGTGGACCTTCCCATTCTCAGGCCTGGAAGGGCTCGTAGAAATCGTGTGCTCCTGGCCATTGGCTCACTTAGTGAGTGTTGCCTGGAATTATGTCCAAGGGCAGGGCTGCCATGGTACACAAGGGGGGCACAGTCCTGCTCCTGCGGAGCTTGGAGTCCAGTGGGATTTTACAGATGCAAAGGCCTGAGACTTAGCGACCAAGAGACTTGCCCACAGCCCCATTGCCAATTGCAAGGTTGTGAACAGGTTCTAGCTCTCTGGCCTCCTAGTTGAATTTGGTGCTATTTTTCCCAGTTGACACATACATTGTTTTGCTTTTTCACGACATTTCAGTGAGATCATAAACTCCTGAGGGTAGGGAACTTTATTCCTTTTCTGGCCTCACTTTGTCTAGTATGGTGGAAACCCAGTCAATACCCCTTCTCATCATGATCCATTATTATGGATTATTATGGATCCACTATTATGTCACAGAACTCAGAGCTGGCAAGAGATGAATGGTGGCTCAGCACGATTTAGTATCTCTATGCGATAAACGCAGGTAATCTCAAGAGTAGATATAGTAGTAAGACATAGAACATAAAATTAAGAAATGGGTTTTGAGTACTTATTACCTTTGTTTTAAAAATAACTTATTAATTGTATGTGTATATGCTTTAATCTTTTTTTTTTTTTTTTTTTTGGTGGTACCTGGTATTGAACCTGGGACCTTGCACTTGGGAAGCGGGCACTCAAACCACTGAACTATATCTGCTCCCCCATTAAGCTTTTATTTTTAATAATAGTATACACAACTGGTATAAGCCATCTCCAGCACACCCCCAGTAGCAGGAGGCAACAGGACGTTGGTGCAATCATGATCAACTTGGGGAACATGCTTGGTGAAATGACATTTCTAAAGTGAACCCCAGATGTGTCATCCCAAGAGGTGGCACTCAATGGCATGTCAATCTGCTGGGCTCTCAGCACAAAACACTGGTCCAAGGAGAGAGCTCTTTAGCCTCAGGTGGGTTTCCTATAATATATTCCTTTGGGAATCCTCTTCTACCTCTCCCTGACCTCAGCTGGATTCTGTCATTGTAAATCCTCCCTTCCCAGTCACAGCCCCACCCAATCCAGTTTGACATAGCAGACTGGGGAAAACCGCTGGAGGATTCAGAAATTAGTGGTTTGGGTTACATGAATGCATTAGTTTGGCTACAAGACAGTAAACCCAAAATGCCAGTGGCTTCTTCAGGAGGGAGGTCTATTTCTCTCCCATGTGAACGTGCCCACACTGGCTTGGCCATAGGGTTTGGCCAAAGCCCTTAGAGATTTTGATCCTTTCAGCTTTCCTCTCCACCAGCCCAGGGTGAGGACCTTTCCTTACCCATCATACCCAGGTTCCAAGTAGTAGAATGTAGGAAGCAATAACAATGAGAAAATTGTCTGAAAACTGCCATACAATGCTTTTGCTTTGTCCAGATCATGGCTATGTGGCCACACCTAGTTGCAAGGGAATCAGGGCATGCATCTTTATTCTGGGATCCGTGTACTCCACTAAGAAATCTATTACTGTGTAAGCCAGACACAAAAGGGTGGATACTGTCTGATTCCATGCACATGACATAGCTAGACTATGCATACTCATAGAGACAGATTACAGTTACCAGGGATGGGGGATGATGGATTAGTGTACAATGGATGCAGGGTTTCTGTTCAGGGTGGTGGAAAATTTTGGTAAAAGATGGTGGTGATGGCAGCACAACAATGTGAAAGTGATTAATTCCACTGAATTGAATACTTTGGAGAGGGTGAGATGGGACATTCTATGATGTATGCATGTTACCACACTTTAAGAAGGAGAGAGAGAAAGGCTAAAGAAACAGTGACAACTCAATGCCATATATGATTCTGAACTGGATCTAATAATGGATGAGAGAAAGCCCCAAAAGACATTGTTGAGACAATTGGGAAAATTGGAATATGGACTGTATGCTTTAAATCAATATTAAATTTCTTGAACTTGATAGTTGTACTTAAGGTAGTTACATAAGTCAGTGTCCTTGCTCTCTGGAAATGTACATGGAAATATTAAATGTTGAAGGAACATGATATATGTCACATGCAATCTACTCTCAAAATTTTGGAAGTTACGTAGGTAGGTAGGTAGATAGATAGATAGATGAAAGCTAGGGTGGTTAGCAATAGTGGTAACAATGCTAAAAGCTGGTAAATCTGGGTGTCTGGGTGGGTGGTATGTTGGAGTTCTATGTATTGTTTTTGTATTATTTTTGCAACTTTCCATAAGTTTGAAGGTATATCAACATAAAGAAGTTCTTTTATTATTAAAAAGTCTATTATTATGGAAAAGGGAAAGGACAGAAATGACGGACAGCTAGTAAGTTCTGCCACTGGGGGAATGGAAAAGACCTTCTTAGGGGTTTTCTCTCCCATCTCAGGCTCTGCACAAGTCCTGACTAGCCCTCTCTTAAGATGGTTGTATAACGCAAGGACTTGCTGTAAGTCACAGCTCTCTGTTGTGGCCAACAGCTGTTTCTGTAGCTGCTTTCATACTGTTGTTGCAGCTTCCTCTCTTAGCACTCTACTCTGCTACATTTATTTAGTTGTTATCACACCAGGGAGGCAGTGTAGTGGTTGAGAGCACTCCTTTTCAAACTACCATCAATTTGAAATTAGCAAATATTGAACCATTGCTCCTTGGGGAAACGCAGGGTTCGGTTCCTATAAGTCTGGTCACAACATTTTCATCAAACTGGTAATACATAACCTTGTTTCATGTGTGTCTGTGTTGACAGACACTTTATTTAATATATATTGTTGATTCATTAAGACAGGACTCATGGCCAACAGCACTATAACGCATGCATGAATGAAGCTTATCTAACACATATTTTCTCCAAAAGGCACCTCACTGCCTTCTTGCATGTAGGAATACTAGGTAGCACTTCAGCATTACACTTGGGGGCCATTTTAAAAGCAAAATCACTACCACTGACTACAATAACCAAAAAAAAACAAAACAAAAACAACACAACAACAAACCCACAAAAATGAGAAAAATACGGCCTTAGGCGTACCATGAAAAGGACACTTGTTTACAGTATGATAGCTGAATCAAGAAGGTAGAGCATTGCCTTGTTGGATGGCAGCTGAGAATGTGTGTGTCAGGGACTCAAAGTTTTCACTGCTCTTAGCATGTTCACAAATGTCTGCAAAAGCACAGTGAGTTTTGATTTGGGGGCTACAAATAATTTTAACGAGTAGATGAATTCACAAATATGGCATCTGAAAATAATGGTCAACTCCTTTTGTGGTGTAGGACCAGGTTTTTGTTTTTGTTTTTCAAATTTGCAGTAGATTGTGGAATAACGCATGGTCCTACAGCATGGTAGTGTGAAGTTCATGCCACATGCCACTCACCACGCAAGCTGGATGCCCCCAAACCCTCTTCATTAAGAGGAGTTACTGGTCACACGTATAGATATTCCAGCAAGGTGAAATTGCGACAAAAGTTTCTAAATCCTGGTGCTCAATTAACCTACATGGACAGTTAACACATAGGCAAGTGTTGGACCATGTACCACATTTTGTTTAGCTCTGGTTTAGAGTTGATTTTGAATTCACCCAGATCTGAGTTCAGATCTTAGCTTTACTTCTTGTTCTTTGTGTGATGTTCATATTAAAAGAGGATGATAGTAATATTTAACTCATGGAGTTTTAGTAAGCACGAACTAAGGTCATTCATCCAAAGTACCTAATAGAATGCTAGCATAAAGTAAATGCTCACTAAATAGAAACCGTTTGCTATTAATTATGCAAAAATAGAAAGGGTATATATAAAATCCTGACAGTGGTTACCTCTGAATGGTGAAATTTGGGTTAATCTTTATTTTTCCCTCTGCATTCTTTACTCTTCTCACACATTTTCTACAATGATCATGAATTACTCTGTAATCAGGAAAAAGTAGTTAAAATTTCTTATGTCTATTTTCTCTGCACTGGATTTTTTTTTTTGCCAGACTTTAATGTTCTTTCTCAATACCTCAGTATAAACACATGTAGTTAGTAAAATAGGTTTTGCAAACAATTCGGTAACTGATGCCATCTGATCATCTCCTAAACTGGACTTCCCTGTTGAGCATGGTCAAGCACCAGACTTGGAGCAAGGGCTGATGCAGAGAGATGTGTGTGGGTGAGCAGGTGGCCACCTCACACTCAGGCAGCTGCCCCCATCCTGGAGGTGAGGCTTCAGGGTCCGAGGGGGCCACTTCCGCCTGCTGCTGCGCCATTGCTCAAACTCCACTGCCGACAGTTTTGTGTAGGCTCCGATATTGAGGCTACATTAATATGGGAGGAAAAAGATAAGCATGAGATCCCTCCTCCTCGTATCCTCCCAAAGTCCTTGGCAAGGCTTTTCAAGGCATCCCATGTCTGCGCACTCACTTTCAGAAGAGTAATCCTCACCTTGCATGCAGTTCTGAGACTACTGCATGCTTTGGAATAATCTCTTTTTGCTAGGAGGAAAATTTTTGAGACAAAAGAGAAGACAATAACCCAGTTTCTTTGGATAGCTTTTCTGAGATTTGTAAAATCTCAATTGTCTCAAACTCTTCCAAACTCTAAGAGGGTGTTATTCCTACTTAACATGTATTGTAGTTAACATTTGTTCGAAAGACTGTATTTATGACCTGGTATTATTGTATTTTTGTGTGTTACAGGAATTCATTTGGGTACAATGGAATCTTATGCATAACCAAAGCTTAGAGTAAATATTTACCTACAGGGAGATGCTTTTGACCATTTTCAATGATTATAGAGATGGGTAGCTGTGTATCAACCTTTTCTCTTTTTTTCTTTTTTAAAGTGTATTTATTTGGGGGTAGGAGCTTACAGTTACCAGGCTGTAAAGCATAAATTACTTCCCTCACCAAAGTCTATTGCCATGTGTTGGAGCAAGATGTTTGCCAACATCTGCCAGGGTTCAGGCTTCCTGGGTTCCTCTCTTCTCAGGTCCTGCTTCTCTCTGGGCTCAGTTCCTGACTTATCTCCACAAGGTCAGCTGCAGACTGTCAGGTGAATGGCTTCTTTCTCTTGCCGGGCCTTTTCTCTTTTCTCAAGACCAAGCTCCTCTGTGTGCTTTCTTCCCAGGGCACCAGCTCAAAAACTCCAGCATCAAGACCAAATCTGCCTTTTTATCAATGTGTTGTAATAGATATGATTTACCTGCTACCAAGTCTTTGGTTAGTCACAGAACCCCCAGTTATAACCTCCTTTCAATGGAGAAAATACAGTCTGTTTTGCAGTTTTCTGGAAATTCATTGAGCTGATGTGTGTGTGCACTTTCAGTTTGCACTTTTGACCTTAAAGTCATTTAGTAAATTTTCCTGAGTGGCCCTGGGGGAGGCTGTGGCCTCCGATCACCTGACATCACTGGGAGGTTGATTGGACACACCCCAGGCACACCATGAGCACGGAAGTTACTCAGCTCCTGTTGGAGAAATGCCATGTGGTTTTCCCACTACAGCACAATATGGGCGTGAGAGGGCTTGGAAGGCTAGCGGAATCTTTTCATTTTCTTCCAAAGGAAATAAAGGGTCTCAGAGATAAAAGGCCCCATCAAGGGTTATTATACCTCTCCAAGGTCCCATAAGATCCCTGGCCAAACTCTAAATTTTATTGGAGGCACTGACTGGCTAAAGTCTGCTGATTCAGCTCCTTTGCTGTTGGTGATCGTGGTTCTCAGTTATGTGGCAGGGTTGGGGAGGGGTGGTTAGAAGGGAACAGAGAATCTGTGGCAGCCGGAGGAGTCTGAAGGCTTTCTTTGTCAATGTCCTCCCTTTTCTCTTTTTGTCTATGTGTACAATCCCTGTTTGTGCCATTTGGGACAAGTGCGGCTCCATTATTTTCAAGTAGAAGGGACTTTATCTAGCATTTTGTAAGGGTGCCCCAAATTTCCAGCATTTTCATTCTATTTTCCACCTGGATCGCTAACTTCTTGACTCTCTTGTGTATCTTACAAGGATTTCACTTTAAGTAGTGCAGCTCACTTCAAATAATAAGATTCTCCTGTGGGCCAAGGCCTAGCAAAGGGAAACATACCCTCCCTTCCTTACCTTCTGTTTGGCAGCCTCGGGGAGGGGCACCCCCTGCTCTTCCCACAGGCTCAGACCACAGCTGGCCTCTGGCAGAGGTGTGCCAACAAAGGAAGAAAACAAAAGCAAAGCTGCACGCATTTCAAGCTCCATTAGAGGCCTGCAGTTGGGCGAGGAAATCAATGGGAAAGATGAAGCGGGCAGGAACAGAACTTTTTTTCCTGCTTCTAGAATGGAATTGACCGCAAGTAATGATGAGGCAGAAATCACCAAGCAGCACCCATTTTTTAAAATAGAGAAATTAAAAATCATATCCAACACACATTGTTGTTCTATCCAAAGCACAGCTGAAAAAGATTGCTGCTGCTTCCCTTTTTTTTCTTCATGTAGCAACATATAAATGGGGACCTGCTCACCATTGTGAGAGCAAGATACTGTGTGAAGTAGGAATTACCGTTCTGAGGTCGGGGCAGCCATTTGAAAGGATAAACTCTTAAGTATCAATAATATTGATGATTTGTCATAATTTGCTAGAAAATAGCATTTTACAGTTTTGCTTTCAAAAGCCAATAAAGCAAGAGCTTCCTTGGTGAGTGGTTAACCGCTCAAAAGTCATCCTCATCCACTGACAAAATGCACTATAACAGGTATTTGTAGAGACAACGTTAACTGGAGTCTAGTTTTGATGTTTGTAAATACCCTCAGCAGAATCAATCCTGGCTCTGCTTTCATACAACTTGTGAATTTATGGGTAGTTCCACAAAAAGAGGAATTCTCTCTCTCAGTCATTTGATTTCTCCGTCTCTATTTTCAAGCCTTTGAAAAGGCCTCTCCCTGCTTTGGAGGTTCTGATGTAATAGCAGAGGGGATCCACCAGGTGGCACTGAGCAGAACGAGGGTGTCCGACAGAAAGTAGAGCTGCTACGTTAAGTTGTGGCCAGGCAAACCATCGGACCAGGGAAGGGACAAAGGGAGAGTGAGAGAATGAGAGCAGGAGGACACAGCTGCCTGGAGGGAAAGAATCTTCGCTTGTTTCTTACTCATCTATGTTAGACTCACGGAAGTCAGTTTCAATCACCACCATGTAACTGGAATTGAGATGTAAAGTGGACGTGGAGTCTCAGGAAATCAGTCTTCAAGACCAAACTAATATTAGCCTCATGGAGGGGAGAAGGACACTGACCACCAAAATCTGGTTGGAAAATGCAGGCTACGTGTGCAGCAGGGTCCTTTCCTTAATACTCCTCTGAGAGCCTTGGTGAAGAAATTCAATTTGAGCAGTTGTTCTTCAAATAATTAAGAATGGAAATCAATAATAGAGTGATACCTCGGGCTAACAGTCCCTAATCTGGACATAATCAGAAAAGATTTGCATTTCTAACTGTTTAAATTTAAAAAAATAATTCAAAAAAATATGAAAACCCCCTCTTCCCCTAGGTATCCTTATATATTATCAGATCAAGAATTAGTCTTTGTTTTAATACCCACATTAGATAGGCAAAGGAAGTTATGTTAAAAACCGTAAATTCACTTCCTCGAGGGTGGGGAGGAGGTGATGTAAACACAGCACCTGTGTTCCTACAGCTCATGCACCAATAAGCAGGTATTTCTTAAATATCTTCCCCTTATATGCCCAGCATTGTGCCTAGAGCTCCTGTAGTGAACAATTCCCCTGCTTTTTGCCCAGAGTCTTTGCAAAAGATCCCTGATTCAATTATGGGTGACACTTGTCACATGTTGCACAGATATAGCTGTACCCACCCCCTCATTAACTTAATGGATTCCACAGTCAGTTCTCCAGGGATGTGGCATTGAAGCTACTGAGAGTCATGGGAAGTGTGGGTGCATTTATAATGCATCTCCCGTTATTCCCAGGTTCCAAAAGTGAATGAGCTCTGCTCCTACAACAGGTACCCAGAATCTGTTATTTGTTCATTCATGTGTGTTTTTTTATGGCGTCTAGTTTTGCTTCCCAAGAAGAGACAGTTTATTAATTTTCTGTGCACTTTGTCCATCTTAGAGTTCTTGCTGGGTCCATTTGTATGATTTTTAAATTTTTTTATTTTTAGTGAAGACCTTACTTCTCTCTGGTCACCAGTATGAGGCAGTTGGCTTTGCTTAGAGGGTGCTTTCTCCCCCATGTTCAGAGACAACAACCATTTTTGACCAACTATGTCTCGAGTATACATCATGGATCATAAACTGGCAGGCTGGATTTAATCCCAGGCACAAAAATGTTTCCTTGGCCCAGCAAAGTGTTTAAAAATGTTTCTGAATCTGAAGGCCTTTAGTGGGATACAGACTCTCCAGTCCTACCAAGTTCTACCCTCCCTGCTGTTTTTCATCCTGTCTGATTCACACACTTTGCTCTCTACCTGACTCCAGAAACATCTAAGAAATGGAAAGACATGAAACCTACATCATTATCAGAAGAAAGAACTCAGAATGTGTTTACTCCATGAAGGATGGGTCAGCACCTTTTCATATAAAAGACTGGAAATATATGGGGATGAAATCCAGACACTGTCCACAGGAGGGTAAATTGTAATAACTTCTCTGGAAGGCAAGTTGACAATATAATGGAAGCCCTGATCTCCTACTTGGGAGACCAGCAGTCTGGTGAATTGATATTCGGTGAGAACAGAAGTGTGTAGACCTGTGAGAAGGAGGCCTGTCCCTTCTGTATATTCAGCATGCCCTGGGATCACAATTACGATTGACAGAGAGGGAGGGAGGGCTCTTGTTAACCTACCAGATCCACTAAATGCTATGTTTCTTAATAGAATAAAAGTCTTTTAAGAGATATGCCTAACCACCCAACAATTCCACCCATCTCTAGGAATTTTTTCCTAAGAAAATATCTAAGTGCTTGTAGAAATGTGTTGATAAGGATATTTATAGCAGTATCATTTATAGAAATGGAAAATTGAAAACAACCTAATGCCCAGCAATAGGGCTTCATGGATGAATCATGTGACAGCTATTAGGCGGCATACTATGTAGCAATTAACAGTGATATGCAGATAACATTTATGGCTATAGAAGCATATTTACATTTTTGGCTATAGAAGCATATTTACATTATAGTAAGTTGAAGATTATAAAACAACATGATCCCATTTTTTCCAAACATGTATCTGCATGGAGTGGTAGCCAACCTTTACCATGGCCCATTGATGTCTGCCTCCTGGCGTTCATGGCCTGTGTAATCTCTTCCCGTTGAGTAACTTGATTTTAACCAATAGAACACAGCAACCTTGAGGGGATATGTTGCTCTCATGATGAGGTCACAAATGATGGTGGCTGCTGGCTTGCTGTCAGACTCTTTCTACTGCCTTCTTGGTTTGCATACTTCAGTGGTGCAAGCCGCCATTTTGGAAAAGCCTGCCTGGCAAGGAACTGAGAGCGGCTTCCAGCCAACAACAGCCAGTGGGAAACTGAATCCTGCCAACAACCACGCAGTGAGTTTGGAAGTAGATCTTCTCCCAGGGGAGATTTGGCCAACACCTTCATTGCATCCCTGTGAGAGGCCCTGGATCAGAAAACCCAGCCAAGCTGCACCTGGATTCCTGACCCCCAGAAATTGTGAGATAATAAGAGTATGTCCTTTTAAACTGCTAAGTTTGTGGCAATTTGTTATGTAGCAACAAATATGTAATGCCCATGGGAAGAGGTCTGGAGATATTTACAGCAAAATATTGGATGTCAGCATGTCTGGATGGCACAGATGCAGCATTCTTAAAATGTTTGGGGTTTACAGATCACTTAGATGTGGTACTGGCAGCCTTTTATATTCTATCCTGATGTAAAAATTGAGATTTTGACACTGTCATTCAATAAACAGAAGGGTGACTTAACAGTTTACAATTTATTTGGCTGATTTCATGTACTTATGACAGAATCATCAAGTCTTTGAGACATACTCTGTATTTGTGGTGGGGGTTGTAATTTTGGGTGACTTTAATTCACTTTTTTTTTTTTTTATTTGTTGCAGGTTGGGTTTTCCAGAAGCAGATACTGAGATGGAGTTTGGGGTTCAAGATGTTTATTAGGGATCAACATCTGTGCAGAGGGGTGAGTGGAAGGAAGGACTGGGTAGAGGAAGAAGTTGAACTGCAATATAGGCCCAATAGAGACTTGTTCAACCCAGGGAGGAGCTCTGAACCAACTATTGTCCATCAGATGTGTCTGGCATGGCATCGAAATGGCCAGGCATCTCTGGCCTCCCTTGCTTGGCCACTGAGTGTTGGCTGCCCCTGAGAAGGGACTGACCTCTGGCTGGGCAGCTCCCTGCCCCTAAGACAGACCTTGACGGAACTAATTGCTGGAGTCTGTTTGCTTTCTGCACTTCCTGTGGCTGGGCAGCAAATCCTTCCAGGAACGGGGTTCGGTGCAGCTCATTTCTGTGCCTACCAGAGTGGATAGGAGGGAGGGAAGCAAAGGTGGGCAGATGGAGACGCTGAATTGCTCTGTAGACCTAACAAAGGCTCCAACAACCACATGGGGGACTCTGGGATACATTGGCCTGTCAGAGTTTCCCCCCATTGGGCAGAAAAGGCTGGGATTTTATGCACTCCACAACTGGCTGCTGGATGTGGGACCCCCTTGGCTGAGGAAAACCCTGAAGAAGCTGACAGCTGGAGTTTGTCTACTGCAGTCCTCCCTGCAGCTGGGGCAACAAATCCTTCCTTCAGAGGAGATCTCTGCATCCACAATCCACTCTGTGCCACTTGGATCCACTTGCACATATTTGTTCTGGAAGAAGTGTTTTTGAGTTTCTAGTTAGCCTCCTCCCTTCCTTTGGGAAACTTAGAAGAGGAAGGTTAGCAGTAAGTGAAGCCCCTGCCACTCAGTTGTCTTGAAGCCAAGCCTGGAACTCATCATCTCTCTCTACTGCTATCCATTCTGGATCCCCCTTACCATCATCTAGCACCTCTGCTGTCCCTTATTTGCTGAGATGACCCAGACACCATCCCTGAGGGATCTGAGTCCCTGGTTACTAGGCCTTTCTTTGACCAGGGTCCCTGTACTTGTCCATTTACCATCACAATTGGACAGGGGAGTACCAAGAGGCACCCAAGTGCATTGCCTGGGTATCACACACATTCCTATTGTGCGGTAGTAGCTCTGCCTCCTCATATTCAGGGACAGTTTCCCCTATTAAGATGGAGATTCCTCCTGTCCAGGCACATGTATCTTATTTAACCTAAAAAGCAAACTCAACTGTTTCTCTAGTTATCTGAAAGATGAATAAGTGGGCACACATTATTTAAAGAACATGACCAAGGTCTCCTTGTTAATGAAGAAAATGAAAAGAAAAAAAAAGCTTGATCACATTCGCATCTCATAAAACTAAATCCCTTATTCTTTTTTATTTTATTTTTGTGTTTTTGACCTTGAGCACTGATATAGTGCCTTCTGAACAGGATTTTATTTTAAAGTAATGCTTCCATAATTTTTTACGCTGCCTTCAGTCTGTTATTTTATTTTTTGAAGTTGAAATAAAGTTTGAAAAGATAGTGATTCCTTACTTTGCCTGTTTGTCCCCGTATTCAAGGAATCTGAAGTGTTCAGACATCAGCCATAGCATATAGTCCAATGAGACCATATGCTATATGCCCCTGGAAAAAGTGTGCCTCCACTGGAAACAGATCCTCTAACCCTGAAGAACCAGAATTGCAGGGATGGGAAGAACAAAGTCCTCTATTGAGTCATTGGGAGCAATACTAAGTTGGGTTATTACTGCTTCTACCCCTTGATACCCAGGCCTATTGGAGACACATACCATATGAAGGTCTTTGAATCAATGGAGGGTTGCACTCCATCCTCACAGAGGATATAGCTTCTAAACTGGTACTTCAAATGAGCCTTCAGCCAGCTGTTACTATGCTCTACGAGTGGCAGCTTCTGGGTGGTGTGTATGGTGCCCACTCCCACACCTCCTTTGCTGCAAGGTGTGACACAATGTTATGTAAGATCCCATGCATAGTGGTGCTGGCTGCAGTCCTCTGGGCAGGAAAGGCCAACCCATACCTAGAATACGTGTTCATTCTTATTAGAATGAGTCTCTGGCCCTTCCCGGATGGAAGGATTGAAGTGGCAAGTTGTTTTCTTTGAGATATGTTGCCATTTCAGGTTGTCTCTGTGACTGGTGGACTGGGCATTCAGTAGCTGCAGTAGCTAAAACAGCCTTGGTGAGTGGTACCGATGCATTCCTCAATCCATGTGCCCATTGTGCCAGCACTGAGATGGCCAGTGACCAAGGATGACATTCAAATGGCTGAGCCATTTTGTCTAGTTGGTTGTTTAATGCCTCTTCCATGTGGGATTCTCTGACAGATGTTAACATATGATCAAAGATCTTCACACCTCATGCCACTGCCATATGTCTATTTACATGCCTCTACCCCAGAGTTCTATGCCATCGATCTCCTAATCTTTCTCCTTTCAGACCTCTGATAAGTCAACCAGGCTATTTGCATGACCCATGAGCTACATATATTCTAACCTTGGGTTATTTCTTCTTCCATGCAACGTGAATGACAAGGCTTTGCCTATTTGGAAGGATTTCCTTCACCATCTTCTTTAAAGGTTATGCCTGAATAAGGCTCTAGTGCAATAGCTATCCAGTTCAATGTACCAAGCTCACCCATCCACAAACCAGTCTTGAGCCTTTTCTTCCTTCAGCTCATCATACAGGTCTTGGTACAGCCATAGGTATGGGGTGAGAGAGGAGGGCTGGTGCAATACTTAGTGGTAGGGATCGGGGAGGTCTGAGTTCTGGTTCATGCCACTTGCTTGTGCCCTCTGGGCCTACACTCTTTCAGCCTCATCCCACTCCATTTTATTATGGACTGCTGGTCCACCCAACCTTATGACTTGGTGGTTCTGACAGACCTAGACCTTGATGGAGTGTTCTGGACTCATGATTTTCTGGTGTTCCATGGTCAGGAATTATTTTTCAAAAAGTGTATAATTCTCCACTGCAGATGGTATGATCTTGCTCTAGAGCACCAGTGGCCTGCTTTGTGATTCTTTCACTGCAACTTACCACCTTTACTGTTCAGCATCTTTTTCCACCACAGATATCTCTAATACGAAAGATTTTTCTGGGTCATGTGGCCCAAGGGGCAGGACTTCTTGTATCATAGCTTTGACCTGCAAAGCCCTTTTCTATTCCACTCAAAATAGACGTTCTTTCATTCTACCCAATCTGTGGGCTGGGAGAAAATTGCAAGGTGTGGAACATGATTTCTCCAGAATCTAAAAAATCCTATCAGGCACTGTGTTTCTTTCCTTCTTCATGGTGGGAGATAAAAGATGCAGTATTTTTGCCTTTTACATTGGAGGGGATATCTTGGCATGCCCCTGACAATTGTACTTATAAAGCTGTATTGATGTGGAAGGCCTTGAATCCTCATAGAATTTATGTCCCACCCTTAGGTATGTGTGAGTCTTACCAAGACACATCCATCTCTTTGGTCCGGAGAGTGCATATATCCCTGGGACAAAGCTCTGAATGTATATTGCTGCCCATTCCATGAGAATGCAATCTATTTCTTGTTCTCTTCTGATAGGGGTAGAAAAGAATGCATGTACCAAGTAAGTTGCTACATACTATGTACCTGTGGCTGTGTTGATTTAAGCTAAAAGAGATAACCTGTCTGGCAGGACAACTGAAATTGGGGTTACTACTTGGTTGAGTTTCCAGTAGTCTATTGTCATGCTTCAGGATCCATCTGGTTTCTGCCAATGACCAGTCTAATGAATTCATTTGAAATATGATGGGGACCACATACCCTGCATTCTTTAGAACGGGTATTAGCAAACTTCTTCCGTAAAAGGCGAGGTAGTAAATATTTTAGGCTTTGTGGCTTCACAATCTCTCTTCAACTATTCCCCTCTGCAGTTGTGGTACAAAGCTGTAGACAATATGCAAACAAATGAGCCTGGCTGTGTTCCAATAAAACTATTTAGAGAAACAGGTGGTGGGCCAGATTTTGCTTGAGGGCAATAATTTGTCAACCCCTGCTTTTAGGTCCTTGAAAGTGGCTCCAGTTTCTGCATCCTCCTCAGGATGTGACACTGATTTTGATTTGTCATCTTGTTTTGAGGAGGGCAGATTATCAAATCAAGCAGTCAAAAATTTCCCAAGATTTGCTTTCCATGCTTCTATAAATTTATTTGGTAAGGAAACAACACGCCAAAATGGATTTAAACAATTTATTGCTCACAGCACAGCATGGTCACAGAGGTTCTCCTTGGTCCCCAAGTTCCACAGAGATGGTGTGGAGCTGGCTCAGATGACTGCTGGACACACAGGTCTGTTTCACAGGCAAGAAATAATGAGTTTTGGAAAATATCACTCTTCTAGGGGGCTGCTAGAAAGCATGCCCATCTTCCCCTCCAGAAAGAGATAAGGTTTATTACCCTGGAAGGTAAGAACATTTTATTATTTGGGAATGTCTTCAAGGGTCCCTGTCTTCAGGGAGATATTATCTCTAGCTTCTAAGGCTATTTGTTACACAAATATCCTTGTAGTTCCTTTTTCTAAGAAGATGTTCATGAATGCCAGAATTATGGAGAATTGTCTCTGAACAAGGATTCAGTTTTGGAAGCTTCCATTTGCCTTCTCACTGTGATAGTTTTTACCTCACAAGCAAGGAACCAAGGAACCAATATGGGGGTTGCAACAACTACTATGTATGCCAATCCCAAATGCACATCTGGCCCTCCCCCCCCACCAGAAGTGAACATAATGTAGGTCCATGGACCCAGTGGATCCACCGTAAGCCAGAACTTGGCCAGAACTCCACTTATTACCTGGTCTCCATGTGCCACTACATTAATGAGAGGTGGGAAGGAATGGTAATACTTCTGGTCTATAGATATAAAGCTAACTCAGACCCTGTGTGTCCAATAGTCCTCCAAATGTTTGAGTATTTTCCTTTTCCCAGCTGTAGTCTCTTTAAGGAAGGACTGTGGGAATCATTACTGTGTATCCTTTCCATGGTATTCTAGAATGTCTTCCTCTTTGGTCAACGGGTTCTGAGCCTGAGAACTGGCTTAGAGCCAGAATATGGCCAAGGAATTGTGATATTTGATTGGAGTGACTGCCCTCGGCCTGCGGGTCATCCATCCTTGATTTCTTCTGATGATTCAACTTCAGTATTACCCTTGTTGGCTGCCTGTCTCATTTAACTCCAGTGACATTGTGTTCTCTTCATTATCTCTGTAACTTTCTGCTTTCTGTGGGTCAGGCCTCTTTGGCTGCCACCCCAACTCTGGTTCTCATGCTCATTGGGTCCTCCTGGCTGTTGGTGGCTAATCACAGATACCTGGCCTTTATTATGCCAGGGTCTTAGCATCCCAGTGCTCTCAGTGGGTCTAGATCTCTAACAGCCTCTCCTGCCATCAGCCCTGCCTTACAGATAGAGGACAACCACCATCAAGCATTTTAGTGATTCCAGCACCCCCCAACCAGTGTATGCTTTATGGCCTTAGAAAATGGCATATTCTTTGGGTCTTTCTTAACATAATCATCTGTTGGACCTTCTAGCTTTCCAAGGTTTATCCAACCCTGCATACCCACTTTTCTGAGCCTTTTAATTCCTTCCTGAAGCATCTGCCTGGGGATTTCAATTTCCACTTTACATGAGCCATCACTATTTCCATGCTTCTAGGTGTCATTCAAGGAGCAAGTCTGCACCATCTCTTGAGGTTTTTGCTAAGGTGTGTTTTGGGAGAGAGCTCCCAAATCACAAACTCTGCCCTATCCAATCTATGGTACTGGCCCCCTTCATCAAGAACCGATACTTACTCCCCCAGCTCTTGCTACATATAGGCTAGGTCTTATAGGACTTCAGGTTATAGTTCCGTTCCTCCTTTCCTCCCTAATCAGGTTCAGCGTGTCCTCACTTGGGTTATGCTTTAACTTAACCCTATTTAAAGGTCTAATGGCCAGGAGTGGGGACAGATCCTGAAGGAGGTCTATGTCATCTTGTGGGAAAGAGCCTTCTGTATTGTTTGGTTTTTAGGAGTTTGAGTGTTTCCTAAAAGTTTTCTGGGCTTTAAAAATAATAATAATAATTAATTAATTTCCCCCTCCTCCGCCTCCCCCACCCGGCTGTTTTTGCTGTCTGTATCCATTCACTGTGTGATCTTCCGTATCTGTTTCTCTTTTTGTCTTCTCTTCTCATCTTTCTCCTCTAGGATTCACCGGGATTTGATCCTGGGGAGCTCTGATGTGGAGAGAGTTTCCCTGTCAATTGCACCACCTCAGTTCCTCGTCTTTGCTCTGCTTCACCTTGACTCTCCTCTTCCTCTCTCTTTTGTTGTGTCATCATCTTGCTGCTTGACTCACTTGTGTGGGCACTGGCTCACAGCATGGCACTCACGTGGGCATTTGGCTCACTGCTCAGGCACCCACGTGGGTACTTGCTTGCTGCACGGGCACTCAGCTCACCACATGGGCACTGGTTCCCCATGCGGGCACTCACATAGGCACTCGGCTCTCCACACAGGCACTTGCATGGGCACTTGGCTTGGCACATGGGCACTGGCTTGCCGTGCAGGCATACTTTCTTTTCTTCTTTTTTTTCCACCAGGAGGCCCCAGGGATAGAACCGGGGTCCTCCTGTATGGTAGGCAGGGGCCTTATCACTTGAACCACATCTGCTTCCCTGCATTGTTTTTAAGCAATGGGAAGTGCTATATCTTAATAGGGAGTGTTGGACCTCTTCTGTAGACTCAGAGGTTCAGAAGAATCTGGGGATTCAAAATTCCAGGGACATCAATCCCAATTCCTTATCCCAAATGTTAGAGTCCCATTTTTTTTTTTCCATTTGGGATCCTGACCTTGACATAATAAAACTACCTTAGTTGGTTTTTTAAAAATCATATCTAGAGTTTTCTACTCTTACTATTAATTCCTGAGCCTGGTGCTCAGTGCTTTCTTTGTAAGGTACCAGGGAAGTGCTCTGACTATCACATTGACTTTCAGTTGTTAGCTTTTCATTTACTTGTTCTAGGGTATCAATGGTGCTTACCCATAACCATCCAACTTATTGTCATTTTAATTATAAATTTCCCTGCATTTTTGATAAATCAGACCAGCTAATGTGCTTGTTTCCACTGGTACACCATCCCAAATCACTAATGGTGAGAGTTTTAAGAATTGGACTACCACGTTGTGCCAAGGGCCACTGGTGCTCCCCCTTCCACCAGTGATGGGATCCTTGTTATCAGCCAGGTGGTAAGTAAGCCTGCCTCCCAAACTCCTATTGTTTGCCTTCTTGTGTCACTCCCAGTGCCAATTGTCCAAGGTTGGGCTCTCCAGAAGAAGACTGAGATGGAGTTTTTATGTAGACTAACACCTGTGAAGGGGAGGAAGAGGCAGCAGGATTGGGCAAAGAAAGAAGTCAAACTGAGATGCAGGCCTGGCAAAGCCTAGGCCAACCCAATGGGGAGCCCTGGGGCATTGTGGTCCATCAGACTTGTCCCCTATTGAGCTGAAATGGCCAGGTAGGTATCGGTGATGAGGCACTGGATATGGACTCTCCTGAGAAAGGCATGCTCTTGGGCAGGGTGGCTCTCAGAAGCAGATAGCTGCAGCTGGCAGCTGACTGCACTCCCAGGAGCTGAGACAATATGAGAATCTGGGTGGTGCATCTCCACATCCCTCACACTACTCATAGGCAATTTCTCTCTCTCTTTTACAATGTTCATGTATTATTTTTCTAATTAAACTAATAAAGAAGTGCATTAGTCAGGGTTCTCTAGGGAAACAGAATCAACAAGAGATATCTGTCAATAGTAAGAGATCTATCAGAGTCTCTCACACAGCCATGGGGATGCGCCAAGTCCAGGTTCTGCAGGCAGGCCACAACCAGGAACTCCAATGAAAGTCCAATGGAGGTTCTTGACGAGTTCTGGGAGATGTTGGCTGTCCAAAGACGAGCTGGGAAATTCTCTCTCAATGCTGGAATCACTTCCCCTTTTAAGGAATTCAACTGATTGGGTTAAGTGTCACTTATTGCTGATGGCAATCTCCCTGATTGGTGTAATTATAATCATCTATCTATGATTTACCACTGCAGTAAGGTCAATGGTGACTAAAGTCCATAAATGCCCTTGTATTACAGTTAGCCCAGTGCTTGCTTGAACAAACAACTGGGCACAATTACCTGGCCAAGTTCACACAATAGCCTAACCATCACAAGGAGGAAAACAGGACAATATTTATTTTCTATGCTGAAGTGAAATACAAATTGGATCACCCTTTCTTAGTTCAATGATTTGCTTTGTGAGAAGAGTACTAACTTGGTTGTCATTTCTTAGGGTATAGAGTAGAGTATATGGTCAGGATCCCACACCTCTGGTAAGAACAGAAGAAAATTCAGTCATGCCAGTTGATTAGTAGATAATTTTAACACCTTTGTGGAATCCTCTGTTAGCTCTGGGTCCCTCATGGGTGGACCCAATCAAGTATGTCTTGCGTTTAAACAGTTGGATTCAGACCTAATGGCCAATCCAGTGGCCTAGGCGCCGGGAGGAAGTGCCATGTGACATCCTTGGGGAAGGCAGTGAGTGACAGGCAGATCATGGCTTTATGCCAGGGTGGTGTTGACTTGTCCATGTTTTGCTCACTTTTGGAGTTACCTTTTATGGCAGACTTAGATTTGTGTGGCCATCAGAGTTGATCTATTTGCACAACTACTGGTTTATTAACCTGAACAATGAAAGGGAAAGAGTGTCAATCTTTCTCCTCCCTGCTAACTCTTTGAATATTCTCCTTCTGTTAAAGTACTTAGGGGAGAGAATTAGTGGAAGGCTTTGGCTATTGAAGATACAAAGACCAGCCTGGGGCCTCACCACTCTTCTTTCTGTTTAATAAGCTCTCTTTTCCAGTAAGAAAAGTCACCTCCTGAGAAAGAGGTTTGGAAAAATGTCTAGGGAATTTAATTTCTCTCCAATAACTGTGGGAAAGCAACAGAGAAAAAACAACCACGAGGTTCTGTCCAGGGCAGAGAAGATAGCAGAGGATGGGGGGACAGCCAGCCTCGGGGATAAATGGGTTTCAATGCCCCCTGATAGTGTGAGACTTTGGTAAAGTCATATAAATTCTGAGATTCAGTTTCTTCATCAAAATAGCTGAGATCTTAAATTTGAAAATGTCATTTGGGCAGTAAATCATAATTGCAATGTAAGTTATGGTTGTGTTTTTGTTGAAAATACAGAAAGTAATAAGGCATTTGAAACATGGTCACGTGATTTTTTTTCACCATGGAAGGCCAACCTGCACTATCTCCAATAGAAGGTTCTAGTTCTTAAGGAGAGCTCTGAATTGAGAATAATCTTGAGGAATGTCCTCCAAAGAGAGGATTGATAGCCTCAGTTTAGGGGTCTGCTTAGGGAAAATATTTTCTGAAAAAAGAAAGTTTTTATTGTGGTGTTGGCTGAGGTTAGCCAAACTAGAAGTAGCCCCAGAAGGCCCTTGTCACTACGGGTATTTCTGTTTTTATTCCCCTTGCCAGGCTCTGAGAGGGCTGGGGCAGCCTAATTATCTCTTGAGTGCCGAGGAAAGATAATGGAACACGTCTACCTCTTTCCCTAGCCCAGCCCTGTGGGCATCAGGGGGTGTCTCATCCTGGCACAGCCTTGAAGCTGAGGCCTCTTTTGCAAGAAGAACATATGGGGGCTCAGGGCGTATATATTTCCCCCCCTTGCACATGAGCATGTCACTTAATTTCACCGAGATCAGTTTTCTCACCTGTAAAATGAGCATGATAATAAATTCCATGCTTTTTAAGAAATCCCTTTTTTTCCCATTGGAAAGTAGTTCATGCACATAGTAGAACATGCACATAGTAGTACATGCACATTAAATAGCAGAGAATGGATTTTGATAAACGTACTTTCTTCCCACTCCTCACCTCCAAAAGCTCTTCCTTGACTGTATCTCTTTTCTCAGTTTCTCGTATTTCCTTCTTTAAAAAATATTCTTTCTCTCTATACACACATATATATACACATGCTTGTGTACATGTGTATACACATAATTCTTTCCCACTATTTAAATGGCACAAATGTTAATATACTATACATGCCATGTTACATCTTGCCATTTGCGTTTTCTATATTTTAGAAACAAACTCATATCAACATCTACAGACTGATCTTGATTTCTTTTTCCAGTTGGGTGTGAATATGTGAATGTACTATAATTTTTCTAACATGTTCCCTAGTGACAGCTATTAGGATATTTATTATCTTTTATTATTACAATTTTAAAAAGCACTTTGAAATGTATGCAAATTTGGAAACATGTTAATTCTCTAAAATATATGTATTGAATTTCTACTGAGTACCAGACAATTTTCTAGAGGTAAAACAACAAATGAGAAAAACTTTCTGCTATCAAAGTACTACGAGCTGGTGAGCTGGAAGAAGAAAGCCAATGAGCACCAAGACATAGATATAGATAGTTAAATGATAGAAAGATAGATAGATAGATAGATAGATAGATAGATAGATAGATAGATAGATAGACAGACAGACAGGTAGATAGATAGGTAGGTAGGCAGGCAGGCAGGCAGGCAGGTAGGTAGGTAGGTAGGTAGGTAGAAAGGATATAATACAAGAGAGTTACAAGTGCTATGAAGAAAATAAGTTAATGGGATAGAAAGCGAGCCGGTGCTAGCTAAGCTAGGGGGGCAGGGAAGGCCTCTCTGCAGAGCTGCCTATTAGGATTCTTGAGACGGAGACACCATGTAAAGATCTGAGGGAAAAGATCCAAGCAGAGGAAAGAGCACATGCCAAGGCCCTGAGGCAGATAACACCTTAAATAGAGCACCAGAAAGAAAACCAGGGACGCTGAAGTCCAGTGAACAGGCAGGAGAGTTGCTGGCAGCAAGACGGGAGAAGTAGGTGGATAGTAGATCATTCGGAGCCATAGTAGGCCAGGGATTAACAAACTTTTCCAGGAAAGGGCCAAAAAATAAATATTTTAGACTTTATGGGCCACACGGTTTTTGTCCCAGCTACCTAACTGCAGCTGTAGCACAAAAGCAACCATGGGTGTTATGTAAATGAGAGAGCTTGATTGTGTGCCACAAAAATATTTATTTATAGGAAGAGTCATTGGGCTAGATTCGGCCTGTGGATATTTTGCTGATGCTTGATGTAGGGCATGTTAGGGGTTTATTCAAAGGTCGATGGAGAGTCATTGGAGAGTTTTAAGCTGAGACGGTCATGATCTGATTTATATTATTTAAAAGAGCCCTGCGACCTCTGTTTAGAAAACGAACCAGAGGAGTAGAACAGCAGGAGCCAGGAGTTGAGGTCGGGAGCTGTTACTACCCGGGAGAGAGGCGTTAGCGGTGACCACTGTGATGGCAGTGGACGTGATGCTGTGTGGCTGGCCTGGGGATGTGTTTCAGAAGCAGCTCGGACGTGCTGATAGATTGGGTGGAGCATTGGGGGAGGCAGGCGCCGTGAAGGAAGATGAAGAGTCAAGAAAGACTTTTAAGTTTTTGGCCCAAGTAACTATGTAGATGGTGGTGTCATTACCCGAGACACTGGTTCTCACTGGTTCTCAAAGTGTGGCCCCTGGACCAGCAGCGTGAGTGCTGGGTGCTGGGGCCCAGCTATCTGTGTGCTAACAACCCCTCTAGGTATTTCTGATGCATGTTAAAATTTGAGAACAAGATTTGGAGGATGTAGTGGAAATGAAACAATCTTAGGTGTTTTCAGCAGAAAAGGATCTAATGTACTTGGTGTTTGCAAAACTCTTGAAAAGTAAAGGGACAAAGGCCAGAGGAGAGAGCCCCTGCTAAATTGGTTTGTCTCCAGCTTTCAGAGAAGGAAGAAGTTTCCGGAACTTTGGGAATAATTTCAATAATTTCAGCTTCCGAGGATAGTGATTCATAGAAAAATGCTGGAGGCCACGGGCCCAGGAGGAGCAATTATTTCGTTTCTGCTTCTCTTCTCCCCTCCAAATTTCATTCAAGTGTTTCTTGCTGATGGACTCTAAACTGGGAACTTGTAGGCATGGATTCTGGAAATACAACTGCCAAATTCCCAGTCCCTGTGATAAAAGGCAGAGCATAAAAGGAGGAGAATGATATTGAGTAGGCAACAGACAAGCTGGCAGAGTAGGGCAGAAACAAGAATTTGGTCTGCTGATGAGTCATCCAAGTGGAGATGCGAGGTAGGCAGTTGGATATTTCAGACTGAAATTCAGGGGTGAGGTAGGACTGGAGATCTAAATGTGGAAGTCCTAAGCATGAGACTGTACTTTGTAAAAGCCCTCTCATGGTATGTAGCAAGAGGAGTTAGTAAAAGACTCAGAACTGGGCCCTGGAGCCTCCTGCAAGTAGCAGGTGGCCAGAGGAAGAGGAAGGAGTCAGGGACCTGGAGAAGAAGGGGTCAAACATAGAGGAGGAAAACCAAGAAAGTATCCATTCCAGAAGCATGGAGGTGGAAGTATTTGAAGAAAGTAGTGGCTGAGAGCCCAAAGCCCCTGGGAGGGCTGACAAGATGCAAACAGAAAACTGACCCTTGGATTTGGCAAGATGGAGCCACTTTAGTGGAATTGTCAGGATGAAACCCTATCTGGAGTTGGTGAAGTAGGGAATGAGAGTAAAGGAAGTAGAGAACTGCCAAGTCATCTGTTATGTCAACTGCCAAGTCATCTGCTATGAGAGGGTACAAGGAAATGGGCCAATAACTGGAAGTGCATGGGCCAATAACTGGAAGTGCATGGGAGGTCAAGGGGAAGAACTTATTTTAACACGACTGAGATTCATGAATGTTCAAATTTCAATGGACATGAGCAATGTGGGAGAAACTAATGTTGCGGGAGAGAGAAGAAGTAGGCACGACAGAAGTCTGGGAACAGGTGATGAGTTTGGGGATCCAGAGCCCAAAAGGAGGGGTGGTCTTAGGAGCAAGGATGAGTCTTCTGTTATTACATGAGGGAAGGCAGAGAAACATGGGTATAATCGGTGTGCTGGCAGATTTGGGATTGGGAAAATGAGTCTGTGCCTGCATCTATATCTCAGCAAAACCTGAGAAAGGGTCCCAGTTGAGAGAAGGAAGCAGAGCAAGGTGGAGATTTCAGAAGTGAGGGGCAGATACGTAGTCATCTAGGAGTGGAGGGAAACATTTGACTGGGAAAGAGTGGGAAAATTGCTGAGCAGGGTTTGAGTGGCTGCTGGAGATTGGAGGTTGTAAGTTGAAAGCAAGTCCAGTCTGCACAGGTATATTTTTTTCCAGAAACATTCACATGGGCCACTTAGCGCTGGGATAAAGCCCCAGGGGTGGAATTGCTGCATCAGGGATCATGGGCATTTTACATTTTGTGGCCATTGCCAAAGAGTGATGCCAATTTATTCTCCCACCAAAATGTTTCCCCACACCTGCTAATAGAGTATAGTATCAAACTTGTTGATCTTTGCCATCTGCTAGGTGGGAAAAAAATGACACTTTGTTGTTTTAAAATGCAAATTATTTCATTATGTGTGAGAGCGAACATCTTTCCCTGTGTTTCTCCTTCTGTAAATTGCCTCTTCATGATGGGGATGACTTACAGATTTTAGGATAGTCAGATCAAAGAGAAAATCCATTGGTTGGTCCAAGTACTGAACAAAAATAAAAAATTGTTTTCTATTTTGTAGAAGGAAGACATGCTGATACCTGGTTGAGCTTGAACCTTACCTGTCTAGTCATGGGATCACGAGTCTCGTGGGAAACATCCTCATCCCACCCAGGCGCTAGGTACTGTCCATGCAGAGACTGGCACCCAGATGCCCAACTCCCAGCACTTTAATCCCATAGCTACTCATAAGTGAAATTTCCCCCATGACGCAGTCCTAGGGAAACAGCGAAAGGGAAGGAAAAGCAATGAATAAAAATGAAATGGTAAAATAAATCCTCTTGCTTATAGGTTCAGTGGGAACTTTGAGTCAGAATTATGCATTTGGCAGCACAGAAATGATACTAATGAATGCAAAACTTATGAATCATATACTTTTTAATCCACTGCGCAATGCCTCAAGAGAAAAGAAGACTCCTAAATCTAGAAAATTTGTCTAAACTGAGACCCAAGGTGCACATGCACACCGCTCTTCCAAGTTTTTAACCTCAAGTGCAAAAGAAATACAGCTTTGGATTCCTTTTGTGTTTTTCAGGTAGGGGATATTTATACACAGGTTGTTCAAAGAGGATTGAGAATCATCCACAGCCCACATTTGGAGAGATGTTTGTGTCCTGGTGTCAAAGACACAATGGAGGGAGTTGGGATGAGATGCTGGTGCAGAGGCACAGATCTGTCATAAGGGGGTGTGTGTGGTCCTGAGACTACAAACCCAGCTCCTGCTGGCCTGAGCTATGACAGCTGAGGGTTCTCTGTGTCCTCGGGAGAAGAAGAAAGCCGTTTTAACCATTTTTAAGTGTACAATTCAGTGGTATTGATTACCTTTACAATGTTGTGCCATCATCACCTTATCTGTTTCCGAATTTTTTCATCACCCCAAACAGAAAATCTGTACCCACATTTTACACAGTCCCCCCAATCCAACAATCTCTAATATACTTTCTGTCTCTATGGATTTATGTAGATCTTTTCATATCAATGGGATCATGCAATAAGTGGTATTTTGTGCCTGGCTTCTTGCACTTAGCATCATGCTTTCAAGGTTCAACCATGCTGTAGCCTATTCATGGCTGAGTAATATTCTGTTGTATGGAAGGACCACATTTTGTTTATCTGCTCATCACTTGGTGGATATTTTCGTTTCCACCTCTGGCTATTGTGAATAGTCAGAAAAATGGCCTTTGCAAAGTGTTTTGTGAAACCCAGCTCCCGCTGCATGATCCCAGAGGTGACACCAAATGAAAGGGCTACCTGGACACAAGCAGCTCTGCTCTTATCACTTGTTTAGATTGTACTTCTGTCTATGAAGAAAAAGGCTCCGCAGCCAAAATCACATCCCAAATGGTGTCATAGGCAGGGAATCCTTTTAAGGCACCTCCTTATGTGCCACTGCTGGGTTGAGGTTCTCATGATACTTTGGTCATTTCACTTTGACAGCAGCCCAACAAGTCTTCTGGTTTTGCAGGTGACAAAATGGCGAGTGGGGGGCTGGATTTGCACTCAGGTCTGTAAGGCTGCATGTGCAGGCACCGTCCGGTACACCCCACTGCCTCTCCAGGACGATCTATGACTCTGTTAGGCTGTCCTATTAAAATAGCACACAATCATGGTAAAATAACTCACGATGAAACAACTACATACTGCCCTGAGCATTCTGTAATGCTTTTTGGGAATGTTTTTGGTGTTTAACTGTGTCATAAGAAGCTGTTAAAGGGAGACAGATAGTCAATGCCCTTCCTTTTAAAGAAAGAGCTCACATTCAGTGAGGAGGCCAAACCACAGAAGTCCACCTGTCACTCTAGTTCCTGGGTTCTAGAAAACGCCATTTCGTGGAAATGATTTAAAATTTCCAAACAACAGGAATGTCCCCTTAATAGAAGTTGTCCTTTCTGTTCTTTCACTATTCACCAATTCCTGCTTTTGAAAAATAGACTTTGTTGAAAGTGCACAAAAGGCTTGTTCAGGGTTGCCCAATGGCTGGCCAAAACGTCTAAAGGTTGCACCATAATGTGAACTTCTCAGAAACTCATTGCGTTCAAACACCTATAGAAAAAGAAGATTGCTCCTGGTTTTTGCCCCCATAAGTAGAAGGGGATAAAGCATGAGATGCATTCTGCACCTTCCTTCTGGAATGATCTTGCCTGCCAGAGGCTCTGCCCTTAGGCACGGTTCAGGGGTCTTAATTTTGATGCCAGCCAAGATGTTGTCCAACACCACCAATCTTTCTCGGCTCCATCTCTTTTCTTTTTGCTCAGATTACCACTTCTGTCCTTGCCCCCACGCTCACTCTCCTGCCCTTGAAGAACCAAATGACATTACTAATCGGAGAACTTGGAAGCTTACTGCCCACCCCATCATTTATAAATAATGCATTGATAACTTTCCCTTTGAACAAACATATTGGTTTCTAAAGTATGAAAGTACCAAATATTTTTAAATTATATTTAAAAATTGCTTATAAACCTGTCTCTCAATGCAACCACTATATTATTTTGGTGTTGATTAATATTTTCTTCCATGTAAAATATTAAAAATGTAAAATACTAACAAACTTTACATACATGTTTGTGTCCTAACTTTTAATGAAACGTTAAACATGATATTTCCCAAGTTCTTATGGAGGCTTTATATTATGTATTTAAATAATTGCACAGAAGGGGAAATTAGGAGGCAACTGATGTTGAGCGAGAAGGCAAAAACCTTTAGAACCAGACAGACTTGTCTTCAAATATCTGCTGTCACTTTCCGGCTTATGTGACGTACTTGCTTGGCCTCTCTCTTTCTCAGTTTCCACATTTCTAAAGTGACATAATATTGTCTACTTTTTATAGCAGAGAGAGCTCTTCCTTATCCCTCCAAGTTTAGGGGGCCGTTCCACCAGCAATGAGCAAAGCAATTCATCTCTCTGGAGCTGTGTAGGTCTCTGCTTGGGCACTTCATAAGCCTGCTGTGGGGAAACAGCTCCAGGCAAGTGTCTGGACTTCCTTTGGACCCCTTGACTCTAGTTGTATGTATCTGAGGTCCACATTCTCAGGTGCCTAATCCCACACTCTCTAAGGTCAGTTCTGGAAGGGCAAGGTCAGCTTCAGACATCTCTAGTTCCAGATGTGGAAACTGGGACCAGACAAGAGGAAATGACTTGCCCAAGGAAATGCAGGGAGTGAGAGGCAGAGCTAGGAGAGGACCAAATGGGAGGGCAACTGGCTGAGAAATTATCCTTAACACAGACTCCAGGGTCACGAGCCTGACCTGGCCGGGTGGGTGCTGCCCTCCCCGGGGGTTTCACATGGGCTATACTAACAGGAATTTAGTCTCAGTACCAGAGACAATCCTGTCAACTTTTAGTCCTCACAAGTCAAGGTCACCTTGGGAGCACTGAGTGACTTTCTGAGCCCCCAGATTTAAGGGGAGCATATCAAAATGTATAGAGTGCATTCAGAGAAAAGTGAGACCAGATGGTGAGAGGAAACGGAAGGGCAGCAGAAGGACCGTGATTGACGGAACATACAGTGTAAGGTCAGAGAAGAAACAAGGCAGTGGGGCGAGGGCAGGGCGCCTGCACAATGTGATAACTGAATCCAAATGTTTGAAGAGCTGCCAAGGGCAAGTCATGTACTTTGCTTGATTTTTACTATTTTCCCTATCATTTAATCAACAATCCTGTTGCCACAGTGTTACTTCTCACATGTTATTCCAAATAGGGTAGCACTGTCATTTCTTCACACAGGGTTAACTGAATATTTCTGACTTGACTGGGACCTGTACCGCCATTTTGAATAAAGACTCCCAATACTAGCTGCATATTTTGAGGTGATTTGTCATTGCTCACAGCCCACCCCAGAAATTTTGATTGATGGGTCTGGATAGAGTCTGTGATGGTTTGGATCACTGAGCCAAGTAGTGTTATTTCTTACATGGTGTGGGTTGAATTGTGTCCCCCAATAAACTCCAGACCTGTGAATGCAACCTTATTTGGACCAAGGGTCTTTGAAGATGTAATTAGTTAAGGTCAGGTCCAGCATGGACTCTAAGCCAGTATGACTGGGGTCCTTACAAAAGAGGAAATTTGGACACAGAGACAGATAGACACAGGGGAGAAGGCCGTGTAAAGACAGAAACCCAGTTAAGGAAGGCTGTGCTGGCAAACACCAGCAGCTGGAAGACTCAAGGAAGGATTCTGCCCTGCAGGTTTCAGAGGGAGTGTAGCTCTGCCAATTCCTTGATTTGGGACTTCTGCTTTAGAACTGTGAGACAATAAATTTCTATTCTTTTAAGCTACCCATTTTCTGGTAATTTGTTATGGGAGCCCTAGGAAATGGAGGTACCATCCCACTGATATTGGACTTAGCCACAGGACTTGCTTTGGCCAAAGAAACTTTACTGGACATGACATGAGCAGAAGCCTTAAATGTGCTTAGTTAGGTTTGTCTCTTGCATTTCAGTGGCTGGAGAATAACATGCCAAGGTAGCCACTGGTCCAAGGAGAGTGAAACAGATATGAAGCAGACCTGAATTCAATGTGGTGTCTGGAACAAGCAAATTTTCCCAGCTGAGACCAGTTTAGATCAGCCAAACTAGTCAAACCACACACCTGAGTGAGAAATAAATGCTTATTGTTTTAAGCCACTGAGTTTTGAGATAGCTTGTTACACAGCACTATAGCAACATGTAGCTAATACAGGACCACGGCCTAGAGAGTCTGATTCAAGTGGTTTAGGGTGAGGCTCAGGCAACAGTACTTAAAATGCTCCCCAGGTGACTTTAATGTGCAGGCAGGATTGAAAACTGCCTATTTAGAATATCGATTTTTTGCCCAGGAATCAGGCCATCTTCACAAACAGACAATAACAGCTCCACTTGAGCCAGCATTTCCTAAAACTTGGCTCTAGAACCACTTACATCAGGATCTCTGTTGTAGTGGGACATCATCTTTGTTAAAAATATAGATTCCTGGTCCCCCACTAGACTTACCTAATCAGACCTTCTGGAGTAGACCCAGGAATTTGCATTTGTAACACTCCCATCCCACGGGTAGTTCTGGAGCACACTAAAATGTGGGAATGGTCTATTTGGAAATTATCTCACATTTCCTACTCCCCCCCGCCCCCAACTAAGAAATTGATGAGCAATGAAGCTTCCTTCCTGAAATATCAGGCTATTTTTGCTTGCCTCTATGAACATCCTACCTCAGTCTTTTAGCAGTGGAAATCTGAGGGAAGAGAAACAGGTCTGGATCTGATTTGGAGTTGGGCTAAAAATTATTTCTTCTGGCTCTGAGAATCTATGATTTTACTGCATTATATTTGCCATTAATAAGTCTTGTAGCAAGGGTATGAAATGGTTCATTACTAAAAAGCTTAGTCTTGCAGCCAGAGGATAGATAATGGCCTGAAGCATGAAACCTCAGGACCCCTGCTGGACCAGCCTCAGTTCCAGCTGGCTATGCTGGGCTGCAGTCACCCTCTGGCCTCCCAGGTCACAGCATGGCAGCCATTCCTCTGGATCCTTAGGGCTCTTGTCTGATCTGCTTTTTTTTTCTCTTGGGCTCCATCTCTGTCCCACTCTAAGCTCTTGGCTTTGCTGTCTGGACTTCAATCTTGTTGCTGATCTTTGGACTGGAGATTGACACATAGCCTCCCCCGCAGGTGACTCTCAGCTCTTTCTTGCAGACTCTGACGTGGCTCAACTTCTGTAGCCTCGTGGCTTTCAGTCCCATCTGGGGAACTTGAGACAACCCTGATTCAGGCTGCCCCAGACAATTAAATCAGAATCGCTGGGGTAAGTTGGAAGCATTGGGATGTTTAAACACTACCCCAGGGGTTTCAATTCTCAGCCTGGGTTGAGAATCACTCACCCATAGAATCCACACCCCCCTGGGTACTCAGCCCCAACCCAGGCCCAGGATCACCAGGACGATGCTTCCATTACCCCACTCAGCTAACATGGAGGTGAAGAAGGTCAACCACCACACTAGGGAGCCAAGAGTGCCTGCAACTGAAAGCAGGAGAATTGCATCAGCAGCCATGTGGAATCCAAGCCCCCTCTTGATATAGATGTGGAGTAGACACAACCATTCCAAGGTCCACAGGATGGAGGAATAGAGTGGACTTACTGATATTCTATTCATGAACTATTGTGATTAGTAAGGCTGCTGGGGGTAGGGAGTGGGAGGAAGAGATGTGATATGGGGGCATTTTCGGGGGTTGGAGTTGTCCTGGGTGGTGCTGCAGGGACAGTTACCGAACATTGTATGTCCTCCCATGGCCCACTGGGTGGAATGTGGGAGAGTGTGGGCTATGGTGTGGACCATTGACCATGAGGTGCAGCAGTGCTCAGAGATGTATTCACCAAGTGCAATGACTGTCTCATGATGATGGAGGAGGTTGTCGTTATGGGAGGAGGAGTGGGGTGAGGGGGGTGGAGGGTGTATGGGGACCTCATATTTTTTTAATGTAACATTAAAAAAATAAAGACAAAAAGAAAAAAAAAAAGAGGTTTTTATCACAGTGACCATGTTTCCATGCAATAGAAGAGCTCTTGCAACTTCAGTCCCAAACTGCTAGTTACCTTTCCCACCCCAAAGGAGCAGAGTTTAAAGTATGACACCCATTGTCAGGTTGCAGGCTGGGAATGGAGGCAGCTGGTCAAAAAAGAAGCACTTAGATGAGACACAGGCAGAAAGCTGCGGGGCCACGCAAAGTGGGAAGAGAAGCCATTCCCTGTAATGAGTAACCAGCAGCAGGCATTTTGCAGAGCAATCTAGTTGATAAATACTTTGTACTTAAAGTGAACTTTGAACACGTGCATGAGCAGAGATGGTGCATTTTCTGCAAATCAGAGCAAGCAAGAAAGGGCCTGATATAAGGAAGCCATGTCCAGGCTCAAAAATGGGACAAGAATGGGGCTATCCACCCAATGGAAGTAACATAGGCAAACCCAGGCAGTGAAATATGTTTTCAAAACTCCAGACAAATCAGGTGGAAGGCAAGCTTCTGGGTCACACTACTCTTGCAGTGAGAAGAAATTGAAAATTCATATAAGAATCACACTGCGTGTTATTTGCGGTTTGCTGTATATACCAAAAACTTCAACTGACTGTATAATGAGTAGTTTACATTTTCACTGCAGAGGATGGGCTTGTTGTTTTCAACTAATTCTTATTGTCTTCGGGAAAGCCAGGGCTAAGGAATACCATCAGGTAATTTTATAGAAATATATTCTGGACCAAAAGGGTTTGGGAGATGTTTCTGTCGGCTAGGCGGCTGAAATGGGCTGCATTTTACAATGGGGATATATTAGCTTGCAAGCTTACACTCCTGAGGCTGTGAAAATGTCCAAATCAAGTCATCATCAGGTGATGCTTTCTCCCTGAAGACTGGCTGCCAGCGATCCTGGACTCCTCTGGCACGTGGCAAAGCACATGGCGGCATCTGCTGGGCTCTCCCTTCTCCCCGGGGCTTCCTTGTCTTCAGCTTTCTCCTTCTATTGCCCTCTCTATCTCCTCCCCTATCCATCCAGTTCATAAAGGACTTCAGTAGGAGGATTAAGTCACAGGGGCCATGCCCTAAATGAAGCAACCTAATCACATGGGTCCACCTACAATAGGTTGACACCATCAGGAATGGATTAACTTTAAGAAAATAACTTTCGGGGTCCTTCCAGCTTCAAACCAGCACAGGTTCAAACCAATTTGTGGCAGACCAGGTAAGGAGCTCTCCTCAAACAATGGGCTTCAGGTTTGTTTTCTACAAGTCATGTTGGCACCATTCTCCCTGAAAATTGAGAATAAACATTGACTGTGAGAAGGAAGGAAGGAAGGAAGGAAGAAAGGAAGGAAGGAAGGGAGGGAGGGAGGGAGGGAGGAAGGGAGGGAAGGAAGGAAGGAAAACTTGTAGAATGATTTGGTTGGAACATTCTTCAATGAGATAGGCAGCTGGGAAGAACTGAAAAAGTAGTAGTTGTCAAACTGGAGAGGTTTCAGGGAGGTTTCAGAGGTTTCAAGTAGAGCGTATCGAAGCAACCATCCCTGCTCTTCATTAAGATGAAAAAATAAGATACGTGCTTTCCCCGTGCAGTACCAACCCATCTCAATAAAGCAGCTCAAGACTCACTCGCCCGTCAGCTCCGATGGCGACGTGCCGGCAAGAACAGGATCTAACTCCCTTGTCTGCAAGGATGGGCTATTGATTTGAGTTTCTGACAGGAATAAATGGAATTTGCTTTTCTCAATGATTTAAACAAACTTAAGTTAGCAAAACAAAACAAAACAAAAAACAAAAAACACCAGGGAAGAAAGTAAAGCTAGGCCAACAGACTTGTTCCCTTAGCCTTTCTTTCTTTCCTTCTCTAGCCTGGGCTGCTACAGACCCTCCGTTCCTGCTGATGGTCTTTAGAAGAGCAACAGGCTCCTGGAAACTTGGCCGAGGAAGGGGTTAAACCGCATCGCTATTGAAAGCAGATTAAAAGCCAATGATTACTTGGGAGCTGAGTTGAAACTGAGCCCTGCCCCGGCAATATGCTCTTGATAACAACATGCAGTTATGTGCAAGGTCTCCTGGGATTTTCACAGAAAAGGGCAGATTAAAAGCAAACAAAGGGATAAAAAGCCCAAGCCTTAAATAGTTTGAAGCGTGGTAGGAACAGCCTTTGCCAGGTTCTGTCTCTTGGGGCCTTGGAGGCCAAATCCCATTTCATACCAGATTTAATGGAGAATTCTTCTGAAAGCCCAAATCTGCCCAGTGCCTTTGAACATCTTCCTTGAAAATGGTGTTAATAAGGTAGACTACTTCTTTGGACCACAGAGTCCTATCGCTGCCCCGGCCAGGGATGATGCCTAGCCAGGGCCTACCATCCCATTTCTTTCATTTGGAGATCCAGCTTTACTGGCTGACTTTTTATTTTATTATTATTCCTTTATCTGAGAAGAAAGGAATATTTAGACATTTAATTAGCCTGTAATGCGATAACTATAATGAGTTAATTAGTTCTCAATTAAGTTGCATTTACCATACTTCCTGAATGTGTTCTCAGCAATTAGGGGAACGCAATGAACTCGAAGTAGCTTCTCGGCTCCCCACAGTAAGTAGGAAGATGATAACCTTTCTCTTTGAGTCTGAGGCAGCCTGGCATTGTTTTCATGAAAGCCAGCCTCAGTGTATACAGCCCACCTGTCTTTAGGATCGATTGAATGTAACAGCTGGTCAATTTAGTGAAACAATAAGCCAGACTAGGTATGTGACATGAAAAAAAAGTCCTGAAATTGGTGTAACTGAAAGGACATGGGCTTTGGAATCTATCGGAAGTGGATTCAAGTCCTGACTCTACTATTATGCGTGTTTGGGCAAGTACCCCCAAGTCTCTCAGCCTCAATTTTTCCATTCTAAGCTAGGCATAATAATATGGAGGGAAGGTTGCTGGGTAAGTGACAAGATGTTGATGGTAAAGCATGAGAGGTTCTGCATATAGTAGCCGTTGTTATTCATTTGCAGATGTTTCTCCGTGGCCTCCATAATTTGAAGGGTTTGGCTAATCCCTTGGGGAGTTAATTGTCATTTTAAGTCATTGCAGGAGGCCTCTAGTCAAATTTCATTGACCTGTTAGTGGAGAAATCTCTCTGGAAATATCATCAGAATATCACAGAATGGGCAGGGAGTATAGGTGGAGAACATTAATTATTCATTTTATCCTGGTGTTTCCCTTAAGATAACCTTGTTCAGCTAGATTGAGATCCAGAAAAATGATTGCGTTTATCAGTCAAGCACTAAGGAAGAATGAGAATGAAATCTGTCCCCTTTGGGGAGGAAATGGAGAAATGGAGGGGTGAAGAAGGGTTGAGGCTCTCAGAGAAATAGTCATCCTGCTGTGGTGAGAGGGGCTCAGGGGGCTCCCCTTCCCCCTCTGCATTCCTTCCTGTCTACAGGTTCACCTCTCCTTCAGCATCGGCTATGATTACAAAGCCACGTTGAGGAATCATCAGAAGGAGGGGAAAAAATTTACAAACTAATTTGCATTTTAATGAATTTTTAATTGAACCAAAATCTGTTGTTTCTGTTTAAAGATGCAGTGCTGACTTTGTGGTCTCTGCTGCTGAGGGCCAAGTGGGAACTTAATGTGATAACAACAATGATAATGCTAAGCTTAATTAGGTTTGAAAACTTGTCTGGGAAGGCTGCAAGGAGTCTGGAAATGGTGAGCATTTACTAGCAGCAGACTAAGAAGTGGGTTTGGATGGGTAGAGGCCTTCTTCCTAAAACTAACAAGAACAGTCCAAGCTGGCCAGCTACCTGTGCTGGGCCAGGACGTCAATAAGCAATCCTCCCCTGCCATGGTGCTTTTGAATTTCTAGGTATGGTTGCCTAGATTTGACTTTTTATCACCAAGAGTTCCTTTAGGTCATTCGGTCTTAGCAGCATCTTAGCAGGTGCACTCATAGCTAAGAAACACAAATGAAGGTCAGGGTAATGGATGAGCCCTTTTGAAAAAGGCATTGATGACATCACCTTTGAAAAGGATTGTCGAGGATCTGAGATTTTCACCCTACTTGCAAGCTAACATGTTAGTAGGATACTGTACCATAGATGCTGGCAGAAGACATGAGACTCCCGGGTCAGAGACAAAGGATTTATTGCTCATGGCAAAAGCAGTAGCCACAGCTTTGTGTTCACACCGGTTCTCCATGATATGCAGTCCCCCTGGGATAGAGTAATGTAGGTGGGCCTAGATGGTGCCTGCACAGGCAGTGGGGTGCCCAGGAGAGGAACACTGAGCTTAGGGGATTCATCATTTTTCCAGTGAGGGGAAGAAAGACTGCTCTTTGTCTGTGGAGGGAGATGCTACCTCATCCCTCAAAGTCACTCATTACTTGCACACCACTAAGAAATTGTCCAGGTGAAGAGCAGTCAGGACCTTGCTTTCTTGGTCTTCCCGGCAAGAACATGCAGAGACCAGGGCCCATGGTTGGTTGCCTCTCCCACCAACTGTGGCTATGTAAACAGATGTCTTCAGTCAAAGGCAATGTCTCAGATAATTCAAAGGCACTGTGTGTAGCTGGTATGTTGGGAAGAGGTCTGTGTCTTGACTAGAAAGGAGTAAGATATTTGTTGAAATTATTCCCCACACAAGCCCCTGTTTTGGAATATTTGTGTGGTGGGATGAAATTGTGGAATGCACTCACCCCCAATTTCTCCACTTACTCCTCAGAGCCTGTTTGCCACGCCTCCACGGTCCCAGTTCCACTCTTTGCCCAGGCTGTCCAATGAGCTTCCGTTCTCCTGAGGCAATGATCACAGCAGAACCAGAGGGAAAGACATATTCACCACACATTTGGTTTCAAAAATTAAAAAGCCACTGCCCAGTAGTGTGAGAGAAAAATTTTGGAAGAAATGTTTGCCAAGCAGATATTTTTCCTCGTCAAACACAGACTAAATAAAAATTTCACAGGCTGAGGGGAGGAGAGAATAGTCAGTGAGGAAGTATGAGATTTAGGCTCTCAGAGCTGTCCTCTTGGGCTGACTTGGGGGAGGTTCACTTGATAGAGTGCCTGGACTAATTTGGGGATAAACCACAATGGGGGAAAAAATGGTAGCTGGCAAATGTGGTAAAGAGAGCCTGAGAAACCCCCAAAATTTCTCATGGTATCCAAGAACAGCTGAATTTTCCCCATGCCCCATGGGAAACAAAGTTGACAGTCTGAAAAAGACTTGGAGCACTGAAAGAATTTCACAGTTGTGAATGGATGCCTAGAACATCTAACCAACTAGGACAGCAGATACCTCAGCAGATGCCAGCCTGAAAGGACAGGGACAAAAAGACATGATGTATGCCAGATATACCAGATATCCAGCCCAGATATCCACACCAAGGCCGGGGAACTGGCCCTGACCTCTAAGGGGTGAGGCCATGTCTGGAGAAAGAGGAAAAGAGCATACTGAATGGTCAGAGGAAAAGGAAAAACTCTGAGATGGTCCTTTTTTTTTTTTAAGATTTATTTTATTTATTTATTCCTCCCCCCTTATTTTTTATGGCCACTAAGTGCTCTCTGTGTCCATTCACTCTGTGATCTCTGTGTCTGCTCATCTTCTCTTCAGGAGGCACTGGGAACTGAACCCGGGACCTCCCATGTGGTAGGTGGAAACCCAATCACTTGAGTCACATCCACTTCCCTGAGATGGTCTCTTTTAACACAGTTTGCCTGAATTTTCTGAATAAATTTGGGACTTGGGATAGAAGTTAAGTTGGAGATAAATCAAGTTAGAAATTTTGCATGTCTGATTATATGGCTTCAACATTTGTCCCTGTAACAGTTTTATGGCTGCTGGATGTGTGGAGACATCATGCAGACCCCCGTCTTCCTTTCTTATACTGCGGTGCAGGAAGACCTTAGAAGGCTGGTTTGAGGGTAGCCCTGACCCTTCAGGTTAAAGACTGAATATAAAGCTAGGAAGTAGGCATTGCCACCACCTAGGGCCAATGACTGCTGCATCTCCTGGAACTCTCCTTCCCAATTGACCCCAAACTGATATTAGTGGAAGAAACGGTGCTAGAAGGCCTGCAAACTCCACAAAGTCAGGACTGTGTGGATCAGTCATGGCCACAGCTGTAATCCCAGCCCTTGGGACATAGTAAGATTTCCAGAAGTGTATGCTGTACAGAGGAAAATGAATAATAGAACAAATGAATGAGCCTGAGAGGCATCCTTGGTTGAATCCTTCCCCTTGACAATTCGACTCTGTGATTCATGAAATGGTTGCCTGTGTAGCAAAGTCAGAGATTGCAGAACAGAGACTTTAAATTACAGTTGAGAGATGGGCTTACATTTGTAGAGAAAGTGAGGGGAAGGGGTACTGGTAGGATAATCAGGAAACCCAGGGACTAGTCAGACTCCGCCCCTTTTCTGCTACATGACCTTGGTTTCAGTTTGCTAATCAAGCAGATGAGGGAATTAAGAGTCCATGACTCCATGATGTCTTCCAGCTCTAGCTTCTATAGTCTGGGAAACCATAATTAGGCTAAGAAGAGTAGAGGCTGACATTTCCTTTAGGGCACAGGTCATATGCTCTCATGGGTGAACTGGAAATTGAACATCCAAGATGCACCAGGAGACTGTTATATGTGCCTGGGTTCCCAATGAGAAGGCAGTCTCAGATGGTCTCCAAAATCCCCTCGACTTCTATTACTCAATGATTCTATAGAACACGTGAAGGTTACTAAGAGAGGCAAGAAATGGGCTGGGATCCATTTTCTCAATTCAGCCCACCACTTTAAAAAATATTACCCAGTCACTCATTTACTTCTGCTCTTCAGGTTCTAGCAATATAAACAATTTCTGCTGAATTGAATTTAAAAAGTTTAAAACCCTGTATTTGGCTTGTGCCACCTACTGTTCAGGTACATGGAAAATAAAGAAAAATAAGGCAGAGTGCTTATCCTTGAGGAACTCCTGGATTGTAAGGGACACTGAGAAAAGCACAGCATTGGCCTAATGTCCTGAGAATACATCATGGTATTAAATTGCTGTGGAAGCTATTAATTCTGTTGAGGGAGGAGTTAGCAAAGGCTTTTCAGAGGAGGTCACATTTGAGCTGGGTCTTGAAAAGTCAGCCTAGGTCAAGCAGAGCAAGGCCACTGTTATACAATGGATTGTCTTAAACAATAGGAATTTATTGGCTTGTGGGTTTGAGGTTGGTAGAAGTTCAAATTCAGAGCATAGAAAAGGTAATGCTTTCTCCCCAAAGACTGTGGCGTCCTGGGGCTAGCTGCTAGCAATTCTTGGTTCTTGGCTTTTCTGCCACATGGCAATGCAAAGGGTGGTGCCTTCTTTTTTCTCCTCTGGGTTCCATTGACTTCCTGTTTTCTGTTCTTTTCAAGGTTTCTCTTTCCATGTCCAAATTCCTTTGCTTATAAGAGTTTCAGCCATATTGAATTATGGCGCACCCTCATTCAGTTTGGGCACATCTTAACTAATAACATCTTCAAAGGTCCTATTTACAAGTGGGTTCACACCCACAGGACTGGGGGTTGAGAGCTGAACATGCCTTTTGTGGGGGCCATGATTCTATCACCAGTAGCAAGCAAACTTTGGAACTAGAATATAGCATATATGAGGTAAGAATAGAGATGAGCTATAAAGCCACAGCAAAATATGTGGCTATAAGTAACAGAAAACTATGTCTTAGTCAAATAGATGTTTATTTTTCTCACCTAATAAGACAGATGTTGCTAGCAGTTACTGAAGTTGATTCAGCAACTCAGTGTCAGAGTTGGCATCTCATGGTCTGCAATGGCTGCTGTGCCTCTAGGAATCAAGTCCATTTTTTAATGCAGAAAAAGGTAGAAATGGCATTGCTAGCCTTGTCTTTCCTTTTTGATCAGAAATGGAAAAGTTTTCCCAGAAATTGCCAGCTGATGTCAGCTCACGTCTCATTGGCCAGGAATGTAGAATATGGCTACTTTTATTTGCATAGGAGGTGGGGAAAGCCAATCCCTAGACAGGCATTTTGTTGTTCTCTACTAATACAGGGTTTTGATGGCAAGGCATAAGGGGGAAATGGGTGGTAGGGATGCAAGTGACAGAGTTTGTCATAGATGGACATAGACAAGATCATGCCACACTAAGAAATCTTAAATCTGTTCTATGGAAGGGCCATGGTACTGGCTTTAGAATGTGTCAAGTTGGCTGAATTGGATTTCCCAGAATTCCCTTATTTGTATGTTTTTGGAGAAGGTGGGCCATAAAAGGCATTTTTGTGTGAGATTTTGAGGGTAGAATTGGAGCAGTGGCCATTTGGGGGCTGAATCACCAGGTCCTTTTATAGCTTATGCATGTTGTTGCCTATCTACTGGCTCACCTTGTTCACATGGGCAGCAGCCAGGCCTACAATGACCCCAGTTTCTCCTGGATCTTCCGTCAGCTTCCCAGACTCCTGGACCATGTGTGTGTTTAGTCCATGACGAATGGCACCGTCTTCTGTAGCATACCCATTCATCAGGGTTGGAGGCTGTGGAAATTTACATAGGTTTCAGTCCTTCATTGTGGGTTCCAGCTTGTTCTTTGTCTCCCTCTCTTCCCTTTCCAACTGCCTGCCCTGTGGGCTTCAAGTTCCAACATCAGACATGAAGACAAAAGCCTTGCAGAGACTACTTATAATATGTAAGGGCAAATCCCTGAAACAAATTAATAGACTTATGCATCCATCCATCCATCTATTCTTCCATCCATCTATCCATCCATCCATCCTTCCATCCTTCCATCCATCTCCCCACTCACCCATCTATCCATCTACCTATCCTTCCACTGATTATATGGTTTAAAAAGTTTACCCTGGTTATATGTAGAAAGATGTACCTGGAAAGTGGTGGGCTTGGACCCTGTGCTTGTGAACATGGAGAGGGGAGAAAGCATTGAAGGGAAGTTTCTTTTCTGTGTTCCATTCTCTCACCCTATAGAAATGCTAAGAAAGAACAATGAAAGCAGGCCATTTTCACTGTTGCCTAAATCAGGGGAGGGACAGGGTTATATGTCAAGGGTGGATATCAAGGGGTAGAGATTTGTCTCAGGCAGGGAAGGTTGCACATCCTTTCTGATTTGACAACCCTCCGAAGGCATTCCTTACAACTGTGAATCTAACCAAGGAATACAAATCACACCAAACAAACCTAAACATTTTGAGCTTTTCTCTTTTTATAAGGTGAAAGAACAAATCTTAGTAATTTCCCAGTGGTTCCCATGGAAATTCCAAAGACAGGTATAAAAAATACCCTAAACATTTTATTTTAGTTTTTCTTAACTAGGATCCAATCTGGGAAGGCAAAATCGAAAGAGATGTCAGAGAAAATTTGGACACTTGATTAAGATAGTATCATGGGCAATGGAGAAACAATAGTGGGTGGTCTATTTATCAAAGTGAAAATACAACATTTAAAAATAAATATAGAACTGCAAGGAAACTTAGCTGATTCACAAGTGAATAGCCTTTGTTCTTACACAATCAAGGGCATAATAAAGTCAAACGAAAGTAGAGAAAATTATTCTGGTAAGACACAGAACCCGCTAAGTGTGCAGATTACACAGAAGGATAGAGATTATCCTTTCATTTTGAAGTAAAGGCATTGGTCTGTAAGCAAAGGATGCTAGTCGTTCAAAGCTGAGTGAACTTTGCCAAATTGTCAACCTATTTCATGGCTTCTTTTCAGATTCAGGTATTAGCAACCAAGGCAAATAAAATTCACTTCCCAACTTTTGTCCTTCACTTAAACTCTTTCATATTCTGGAAAAAACTTTCTTGACAAAAGCCGGTTGGCACTTGCATTTCTCAGTCATAAGTTGCAATAGTTCCAAATGTGGTGGCAACCATCCATCTTCATTATGACTTATAACCAAAGCATCTAACTTTGATGTCACAAAGAACATTGAGGGTAGATAATGAACTGCCTGTCATACGTAAGCATTTTTACAGTTTGTGATACATATAATATTCTTTAGCCACAGATATCAATTTCACATCTCACAAGTGAATATGTCCATTCTAGGTGTTCAGCAAATGAAATAAGCAAAAGTATATAAACTTTAAATTATACTTAGTAGTCAATGTTTCAGAATTCTATTTTACTTAGAAAATATCTAGGTATCTAAGAATTAGCCATTAATTACTCACATCAATATTTGTCCAAGCTTAAGTTACCAAAAGATGTTGGAAATTATGTTTAGCTGGTTCACTGTAAAATACAATTCCTGTTGATATGAAAAGTCTGTAAGAAAAATGACTTAATTTAGTTGAACACAAACTTATGTTTTTCATAATCTTAAACATCATGCAGGAGTAGTTAGCTTATTTGATTAGTAAACATGTATAAATTGAGGAGTTTCAAATTAATCACTCTTTTCTTGAGAAAACAAGCCTAAGTAAAATAAAATGTACCATTGTGTCATACTTAACGATGATAAATCAGAGAAAAGAGGTAGCTAGTATGATTTACCGAGATTTACTTTAAATGTGTGAACTTGGATTCCTAAAATGTTTCTGAGCTAACAGTTTCTGTAAGAAGGATATTTTTCAAGTCTAACGCATTAAAGTGTCAGATGAACAATTTTTATATTTTCTGGAAAGTTTGGTAATATTTTTATCTGTATAGGTGTTTCTTTATCTTTATAAACTAGTCAGAAGAGAACTCCTTTAAGAAATATTATAATCTATTTTATTAATACCTTTCAAAGATAGGAAAATTCATATTCCTACAATGCGATGTCAAGTCCTTTCTCAATTATAGACAGTTATATAGCCAGTATAGAGGGTCAGTTCTGTAACTCTAGCTAGAGCGCAAAACTAAACACAGAAACACAAAAGTTCTAGATTTCAATAGGTGATCTTCTTCTTAGTAGGCATGAAATTCTGAAATGCTTAATTGACTGGAACTCAAAATAGACAAATAGGCAAACAACAGGAAAGACAAGCAAATTGAATAATCTGCCTTCTCTCACCCGACAGAGAATGGATTTCTAGCATCCCTCAAAAAAGCTGACCATATGGTAGGATCATAAAGCCAAATTCCCAATCACTGCTGCCACCAGGGGGGAATAATTTATTGCCCTTTGTGAACCACAGACAAAACCAAAGAAACCGAATCAGTGGAGAAGAAAAAATTTTCTTTTGACTCTTCTCCTGACTGAGCCCCATGGTCAGAAAAAGCTGCCTGCTGCTGTAACCCAAATCCCATAGGGAGATCCTGGACCGAGCAGATGGCCCAGGACCTACGTCCAATGATGCAGCCGACAGGACTGGTCTAATGTTCTTAGTGTGACACAGAAAACACTAAAGCTAGGAGCCTGATAACACGTGTCTGAGATCTGAGCCAATAGAGGAACAGTGCCATGGTTTGCCCACAGACTTAGAACGGGAAGGTCGCTTAGTCATCTTCCCATGCAGTGTCCTCACTTGTCGTAGGGGAAACTGAGTCCCCTATGGATATGAATCTTGCCCAGGACCCCATAGCAAGTAATAGGTAGAGCCAGACCCGAAAATGAAGGCCTTCTGTCCTCTGAGTTTAATGATCGGTCAAGTAAATTATGTCTGGTAGCTGAGTTGTGGTTTTGGTGCCAGAAACTCCTAAAAGTCTTTGTGTGTATTCAGTACTGTGGTCATTTGTCTTACTGCTTCAATCAGGATCAGGGAGGATTGATTCCGTCACTGTGGAACTCTCAGAGGAAAGCTGGGTTCTCTATGCTCAGAAATTGCCTCGCGTCCTTTTTTTTGGATCAAAGCAAGGTAAGTAGATATTTATACATGTTGGTTTCAATGATACTACTGATTTATCAAACCTGTTTGATCAGTCAGTTCAATATTCCTTAAGCACCTAACTACCTGCTGTGATTTTTGTTGTTATTGGTTTTGTTTGTGTTTTTTAGTAATAATACACTTTATTTTTAGAGAAGTATTAGATTTACAGAAGTAAATTTTCACCAAAAATATAGGGAATTCCCATATAATCCACCCCCCCCCCTCGGCCACATACATAGTTTTCCCTATTATTAACATCTTACATTAGTGTGGGAAATCTGCACCTAAACCATACTTCCATGAGATATCAATGTATCCATGTTGATGCACCGAGTTGGGAAAGAAAGGGCATATCATGTGGGAGATGCTTGGAAATTTGGACACATACGGCGATATTTGGAAAAAGGCAAGCAGATTGGGCTGGAGTGAGTCATAGCAGCTTTGCAAAGGGACTTTAAAAGATAATCATAATAATAGAAACTCCATTCAATGAATCCTTTTTGTAAACCAGATAGTTCTTGCTTTTTTCTCTTTTTGAGGTGTTGTCTCCCAGAACCAGACTTGCATGGTGTAAAAAGGCAAGACCGAGGAAAATTCTCATTTTAAAAAACACCTTTGAGGTATAAATTATTCACCACAAATTCACCCTTTTTTGTAAATTTACAGAGTTGTGCGGCCATCACTACAATACATTTTAGAAGATTTCCATCATCACAAAAAGATGGCTCTCGCCCATTTGCATTCAATTCCTGTTTCCACTCCCAGGCCCAAGCAAACACTGAGCTGCTTTCTGTCTCTATTGATTTGCCTTTTCTGGACACTCCATCTAAATAGGACCATACAATATGTGGTCATGTCTGTAGGTCAGATATTTTTATTACAGTGTTTACATTCATCATACATGCACTCCTTTAAAAATAACCCTTCAGGGTAGGGGGAGTTTTTGCCATTTACTGATAAGGCCCTTGTGGCTCAAATGGGTGGATAAGTGGGCCACGGTTTCAGGCTATTAGATGCCAGCAGTGGCATCTAATTCTAATTCAGCAGTGGCATCTGATTCTTGAGGCTGAGCTCTTAACCACTATTGGAGAAAATTATTAGGCCCTGATTCTAGAGCTGTTGAATGTCAAGTTAAAGCATTTGGACTTTACCTTGTGGGCAGGCCTTTCCCAAAACTTGTCTATAAAACCTAGCTTTAAGATGTCCAAAGATGCTTCAGGTGGTGAAGAGAGTGTGTTTTTTGTGGTCAAATTTGTTGAGGAGATGCAAAAACACAGAGAAAAGTGTCCAAATATACCCTTTAACTTGCTAATGTACACTATGGAAAATAAAGAGGAGAATCTGGTTTGCAGCATTTCCCAGTCTGACTTGACTGTATTTCGCTGCTCAGAGAATACCCACAGACAAACTACAGAGGGCAGAGGAGACCATCAGATGGTCTGAACTGTGTTTATGAAGGCATCTTGGGCTGTGACGTCAATCGAGGATGGGCAGGGTTGAGACAAGACTGGGGACAGGGAGACAGTTTAGCAGGTAACCAATTTTATGGAGAAAAACTGTAACCCCACTCATCCTCTATACAAAGAGGCTGAGCTCCAGTTAGCCAGATCACCAGAGCGTCTTCAAAACCCTAATCCAATTGAAACACTTATGGAGCTGTCTTAACACAAAGCACGGTGCTTGGGGTTGTATGGTGTATCTTATAAGAGGAATGGGGAGTCTAGAAACTCGCAAGGAGCACAGCTCATGGTAAGAAAGATAATACTAGGAAACTCAAAACCTGCATCTGAGATTCTGAGTTGAGAGAAAGAGGGAGGGGAAAGGTTTGGATGTGTTTGGGTTGGGGGAAGTGGGCAGTGAGGAAAGAAGGAGAGTGGTAAGGCAGCAGATGAGTGTAAATGATGAATTGGAATTTTTCAGATTTGCTGAGGGAGTGGGGGAAGGGCATGGTGTAATCAAGATGCCTTGGTGAGAGTAGTGTTTTATAACAATGTGGTTGGAATAAAAAAACTGGGTTCAAATCCCAGCTCCTCCACCTACTAGCTCTGTGGCCTTGGCCTTTCCTTCTCTAAGCCTCAGTTTCCTCCTTAATAAAATGGAGCTAATAAAGCTTAACTCACGGGAGTTTTGATAGGATTAAATGAGATTCTACAAGTAAATCCAGCAGAAAGACTGATACAGCCGAGTTTCATCACCTCACAAGACCTAATTTTGTGTATTGTTTCCTAACCCCTTGTTTAATTGCCTCATATTTGCCATAGTGGTAGTATTAATCCCATGAAGTTGGCAAACTCTATCAGTCAGGATTTTCTTTCCATCACAGACAAACATATACCTGTGCATTGCTACAAATAAAGCTGGATTGTGAAGAGCAGGTGATCTGAGGTGAGGTGGAATCCCTTCGGATGGGAAATGAGCACAGAAGCATCTTTTATGTTCTCACAACTTGTCTCAAGACATCACTCTTCCAAGAGCATTTGGACTAAGGAAGGCCACGTGCACAGGCAGGGCTGGCCGGTGGGACTGAAAAGAGGGACGTGGCGGCTCGGTGGCAACCCTGGTGCTGGCCCTAAATCACGTTCGTTTATACAGGGTCCCACATTTTCTTGGAGATTTTGTGGAAACCATCTGAGATGACTTCATAATGATGTACTCACTCCCAGAGGATCAACCAAGGGTATGGGCGTTTGCTTACTGAGCTGAAAAATGTTCGCCTTGGAAGCACTGTCTGACCCTGGCAGAGGGCTGTCCAGCCACCCCTTCGACATCCCCAGATGTGGCACAATAAACTCTAATCGAACATGTATACCACGGTGCAGCCTTGACTAGGTTTTCTACTATCACAAAGGTGGATATTAGGTTGAGAGCACTAGGAAACAGTTTCCCTCTTCAACACCATACAACAAATCTCTGAAACTGAAAATCCAGTACAGAAGAAAGAGCACTGGCCTAGAAGGGAAAAGAAAAATAACATTTACGGAAGACCAGACATTTGACATATATTATTCCACTTAATTCTTAGTGTAACTCTCTGAATTCGATACTATTATCTCCATTTAAGCAATGAAGCAATGCAGGCTCAAAGATTAAGTGGCTCGTTGATCACCCCCCCCCCCCCATGGCTAGGGAGAAGTCAGTGTTGACTCCATTTGAACAGACTCTCTCTGACTCCCCCATGTTTCCCTGGGTCAAAAGACCCTGGCACCCACCCCAGGTCTGTTACTTTTTCAACTCTCTGAGGCAGTTTCTTCGTTGGTTGAAAAAGAAAAGAAAAAGTTGTGGGTTGGGACTGGAGTGGGGATTTGGATACAAATTCTTGGTCAGTACAGATTGCCATTCTGTCTCTGAGAGAGCACTTTGAAAACCATTAGGAGGTGTGGACGCGTGGGGCACGAGGAGAGGCTTTGTGTGAGTCGCTGACAGACTTTGTGCATTGACACACTGAGTGCGCTGACACACTGAGTGCACTGACACACTGAGCACACTGCCACACTGAGCACGCTGACACACTGAGTACGCTGACAGACTGTGCGCTGCCACGCTGAGTGTGCTGCCACACTGAGTGCGCTGCCACACTGAGTGTGCTGCCACACTGGGTACTCTGACACACTGAGTGTGCGGACACTCTGGGTGCACTGCCACACTGGGTGCACTAACACATTGAGTGCACTGACAGAATCTGAGTGTGCTGACACACTTCTGCCGCAGCACCTGCTGCCTCCGCACACCTGGCCCTCTCCTTTGTGAACACGTCCTGTCAAGGACCCAGGCTCCCAGCCCCCAGCCAGACCCCAGGCTCGCCCGCGGACATTCTCCTCACTGTGTCCATCCACCCCAGGCCAGGTCAGCGTCCTGCTGCCTAGTCACCTCCAGTGCTCCGCTCACGATGGAAGAACTCAAGGCAGCCACAGGCCTTTGCTTGTCACTTGTCTGCTGATACCTTCTTTTGTTTCTCTTAGCAGTGGTGCTTGTGTGTATGAGTTTCGTGTTGCTTTGTTTGCATCTCGTTACCATTTTTTCCCATCATTACAGACCTTGCTGGCCTCTCTTGACTGTGGGTAGGTTCTATTAAAAAACCTTTCTTGTCTAGAATAGGTGAGTATTTTGAACATTCCTTGTGCCATTCCTTTGTAAAAGGTTTGTTAAAACAATCTGAAGCATGATATAATAGGAACATCTGGGTGGGTTGTCCCCACGCCCCCAGCCTAGTTTACAAGTGCATGTTGGAGTGGACGGACTAATTGCTTTGGAACCAGATAGTATCAAAGGGGTCCCTGACTCCATTCCTTGCTGCCTGTGGGAACTGGGACAAGTCATGAAGCCTTCTGAAGCTCCAGTCTCCAAACATCAAAAATGGGAATATAACTCTCTCTGTAGTGGGTGTGCGGATTCAGTGAGGATAAAGCACTCAGTTAATGTTAATGTCCAACATCTGCCCACCGAGAAGATGCAGTGGAGAGAGCAGTTAACTTGCACTGTTGGCACAAATCTCTTTCCCACTCCACTTTGTTTTTGCCTATAGCTAGTGCTCATTCAGGGCCAGCGGCTCTGAAAGCCAGACAATCGCCTTTGCTTACTTATCCAGATGCTCCAATTCTAGTCATATTCGATTCATATCTCCACTTTGGGGATTTAATGAAAATTGCTCTACTCGTGCATCCTAAAAGATTAGGAGTGTTGGCTCTATCAACTCTGGGAATTTCTGCTCTCCAAGCTCTCCCCCAAGGGAGATTTTTAGCAACATGGCTTAGATTATAATTCAGCTAATATTTAGTGAACACCTGCTATGTGCTATGCATTATGTTCAGTGCTTTCACACAAGTTATCTCACAGATACTGTAGAAAATAACAATTTTTTAAAAGTGGTACCATCACTGGCTCTAGGGAGCTCTTAGGTACAGCCAATCCTAGTAGGGTGAAACTTCCCTTTCCCTTTTTTTTAGGAGTGATATTGAAAAATAGTTATCAGTGACTCTGGTTTAGATGCCAACCAATCAGAATGAGATTTGGGGAGGTCACTTGGGGAGGTGGGATGGATGCAGTGGCTATTTACCAAATGGAAATATTTTAACAATTCAATTTTTAGCGTTTTAACAATTGATATGGCTGATCTGGGCAACCTAGATGACTATCAACCCAGCCTTCTCCCCAGTGGTACCAACACTGAAGCGATGGCAAAATATTCCTTTTCCTTCTTCACTTGCTTTCAGGGGGAAATGTTGAAGATGTTTTCCTTAGGGTGTCAGAGATAAAGAATGAAAACCAGATCCATGGCCTCTGGAACTTGGAGTCGGGGGGCTCATTGTGGCAGTAAGGGACGGGTGACACGCTTGGGCTGGGTCCCCTGGTCTGCGGTTTGTGGCCTTCCTCCATCACTTACTACCTGCATGGTACTGGGCATCTTATGAGGCTTGCCGAGCCTCAGTTTCCCCATCTGTAAAATGTTATTAGCCATACTACCTGACAGGCTAGACGGTTTTATGAAACAGTGTGTGTAAATCACTTAACACTGTTCTTGCTTATTAGTGTAATTGGAATAACATCTTCTCAATACCCCTCAGTATTGTCTCTTCTCAGTAATCCAGTTTCTTTCCTCGGCATTTCTGTCTGCATTGCCTGAGGGAGGGAAGGGCAAATGTACCAAGGAAGGGAGAAGATATGTCATGGGGGCAGCTCCTATGAGACAGGAAGAAAAGTAGCAAGGCCTGCTAATGTTGGGAAGGAAGAAAGAGGGAGAGGTGGACAGAAGGGCAAGAGGGCAGGCAGTAGCCTAGTTCCCGCCCCTCCAACAACCCCAGGAACCTGAGGAGGATTTGTAGAAGCATCCAGACAATTTGGGGTGAATCCCAGGACACTGGGATTGCTCCTTGTTTCCTAGGGGGTAGCCTAGAAGAATTGAGGGCCACGTGGAGAAGGGCTGCTTTCAGCTTAGCCCGGCACAGAATGGTGCAGCCCAGCAGGTGGAGAAGAAGCACCTGTGGATGTCTGCCTGAAGTATGCTTACCCCTGGCTCTCTGGGGGCCCTGGGAGTCCCTGCCTCTGTCCTGGTGGGGACGTGGAGTGCCGAGAAATCCTGGGGTCCAGGTGTGGTCAGGAAGAAGCCCAGCACATGGGGAACTCGGAAGTGGAGGCTCATGGCCGGGCCTCCAGTCTTCGCCCCAGGACTCAGCACGACGGTGGCCAAGAGACGGGGAGCCGCAGCCACAGCTCCGCGAACTCAGCACGGGCAGCAAAGAGATGACACGGGGGACCATCTAGAGGGCAGCGGACAGTGGGTGACCTGGAGGCCCTGCTCCTCACTGCCTGGAGGCTCTGCCAGCTCCCCTCTGCCTGGAAGGAGGAGGGAGAGAGGAGACCCTCTGAGAGAGAAGAGCCTGGAGAGGGAGTGTGGAATTGGAACAGGGAAAGAGCAGAGAGCATGCATTTCCCTCCTTCTCATCCTCCCCTCTACTACAGAAATCAACTTTGTAGCCTGCAAGCCGGGCCAGTCATACCAGCTTTTACTAATAGCAAGAGCGTTGAAGTAAGCGTGGTTGCGTCAGCCTCCAACACGCCCTCCGGCAAGGCCAGCGCAGCCTAGCACCAAGGACAGCTCCAGGGAGCTCTCGCTGTCTCCCGCCCAGGAGGGCGCCTTTCGAGCCCCCCCACCACGTCGCTGTGACGGCAGCCCAGGAGGCCAGCTCCTCTTTTCCCTTGGCTTTCTTGTCCTCTCCATCCCTCTTTCCAGACCTCTGGATTAGTAACCTGGATTCATACTCTTTCCTGACTCTGACCAGTCCTTCCCTTTGAATGGCTCTCCAGACTGCTTCTATTAGAATTCACCTCTGGTATCGTAACATTTCGGACGTCCCGTTCTCCGACCACAGCCCCATGTCCTCACGTTGGTCGCTTAGTGCATTCAACACTCTGACTTCCCATCCTCTTTCCGACAGCAGCCGCTTGACCTGCTTTCCAGCCCTCACCAATTCCCTCTCCAGTTTCACTGGAATCCCTCCTGTTAGCCACTCTCTTGTCAGGATTCTCAACTCAAGCCTTTTTATTTCACCCTCCTGGCAAAACCACAACCCCGAAACACTTCACCTCCCAGCCCTCTCTTGAACATTGCTGGAGAGAAAGCACACCAGCACGCAAAGCAGGGCTGTGATAAATTCGCAACCCTCGACCCCGAGTGGGGCTATGCCCCTGTCCAGCAATGTTTCTGTTTGCTTGGGTCAGTTCTCTCCCCTATTTTTCACAGTGGCTTTATTCCAATCACTCCTTACACCCACCCATTTTCAGCATGTGATCTTATCCTCTTCCCCAGAGGAAAATAAAGCCACCAGAAAAAAGCAAACTTGCTTCTCAAACCTGTGGACTGACTTGAACCTGAACCTGGCCATCTCTCCTTTCCCCAATGTGTGCAAACCCAGCCTCACCTCCTAGGTCTTGGATTCCATCCCTTGGGCCCCCTCTGTACCTTGGCACTATCTCCCTGTTGTCCTCCCTATATCTTCAGCTTCTCCCTCTCGCCCACCTCCTTCCCACCCATTCATATATTCTGAAGTCATTCCCATCCTAAGGAAGAAAAAATAGTCTCTCTTGATGCCACGTTTCCTCTCCCTCCCTCTCCTTCCATTCCTTAACAGTATTCTCAAAATAGTAGCCTCTGCAACCCTTCTCTTTCTCACCACCCACTAAAAGCGTTCTTGTCAAGGTCAACAAAGACCAACTGGCCATTAAATCCAAAGAGCACTTTTCAGACCTTATTTTATGTGACCTTTTGGTAGTACTACTCCCTTAAAAAACACTACTACCCTTGGATACCAATCCATCGCATTTACGTGGATGTTCACATACCTTGCTGGCCACTCGTTCTCTTTCTTAGAGGGAAGGGCCTTCTTTTTCTCTGAAACCCTTCCCTGAAGTCAGTGGTTCTCAAATGTTAGCATCACTTGGAGGGCTTGTGAAAGTGCAGTTTTTTGGGGCCCAACCCCACAGCTTCTGACTCAGTAGGTCTGGGGTGTGGTCTGAGAATTTACATTTCTGTCAAGCTCCCTGGTGATGCTGATGCTCCTTGTGCAGGGACCACACTTTGAGAACCACTGTCTTAAACAGAGATCGGAGGAGTCCATTTTAAGCTCCCTTCTCTTCTTTGCACCAGTGGTTCTTGACTCCGGCTCCTATTTAGAATCAACTGGGAAGCTATTTTCAAAAACATGAAGACCTTGACCCCACCAAGACTGAGTTAATTAGAATCTCTGAAAGGTGACCCAGACAATAGCATTTATAAAAGCTCTCCAGGTGATTCTAATGTGCTACTAGAGCTGAGAAGGAACCTCTGCACTACAGCTCCCTGAGTGATTTCATCCTTTCCTGTGACTGTAGTTACTCTCTAAATGTTGATAACTCACAAATTTCAGTCTTTAGCCTGGGCATTGGTCCTGGGTTCCAACCTGTATCCCTGCTGGACATCTCACACAGAATGGGGGTGGGGAAAGCATGCACATGCATGTGTGAGAGAAAGTCATTTAATGATTGTCCTCCTTTGCTTGTTGGTCTACAAGCCTTCTCCCTCTTTTGTCCCCTGACCAAGATGATCAGCATTCAAGACCCTTCTTGGTCTCAAGAGCCTACCTCACTGGCCTCACTTCCCTACCTGTTCCTTACCCTGCACCACGTTTCATGACTCTGTGCTTGCCACGTACCGTTCCTCCCTCTGGAATACCTTTCTCCACATTCTCGTTCTGTCAAGGACCATCCCCAAAGTCCCCTCCTAACTGAAGTTTCCTCTAGGAGGTTAGACATTCTTTCCTTTGTGTGCTCACCACTCCCTGTACTGGTCTCTATTGTAGCGTTCACCACACGGCTTGGCCTTGGTCTGTTTGCACATCTGTCTCCCTGACTGCAATGTGAACTTGCTCACTCTCTCATTCACCTCCAGACAGCTTTTGCCCACCCCAATGCCCGGCATATAATTGGGGCTCAACATCGATTTGCTACAATACTGCATGAACAGTAGAGAACAGTCCCCACCCAGCAAACCTAGCTCAGCTTCAAGCAAGTGGGCTCAGCAGCCCTTGGAGAACCAGGGCACCACTTCTCTCACTCCTCTCTTGCCCTCCCCGCTGCTCCCACTTCTTTTGTGATTTAATTAGGATTTGGTGCTGCAGCCTCTTGGCTGGCCCCTTTAGGTGGAGAGCCATCAGCAATGAAACCTCTCCATGTTGCCTCATACCTATAAGGTTGCTGAAGCGATGCCCCGCGCCTCTCCAGCACCTGAGCCAGCTGCCAGGGAACCAGTCAGGGCTCAGATTGGCCTGCAAAGTGTTTCTGGAGTAGTCCCTGCACTGGCAGGGCATTATCGTGGCCACTTAGGAAATGAATGCAAAAGGACGGAAGTCAGTGGGACTTTAGACTTGCAATCAGGGGCTCTGCGACCCCTGAAGCTGGCAGGAGTAAGGAGCAAAATGTGCTATGGCAGGAGCTCAGCTGGCCTTCGCTGGCTGAGATCTGCTTTGCAGCGGGAGCTGGGGGCTTTTTCCTCGAGCCCGACAATGAGATGCTGGCGGAGAGGCAGCAGGCACGCCGCTGCAAATGCCAAGCAGGGGCAGCCGTGCCAAGCTTTGGAGGAGCAGATGATTCCCTGGCAGCCCATGAGGCTTAACCCATTGGCTTCCCTCACCAACAAAAGGACTTCTTGAAGGAAATGGATGTTCCTCCAGCATTTCTGGGCCCTTTATATGGCTTCCCTCATTTCACCTGCCCAGCAGCCCCAGGACTCTGCCTGTCATCCTATCCAACAGAGGGAAATCCCAAGGCTCCTGGAGGTTGTCATTGTCTTCACAGCAGGGTGGCTCCTTAGAGTTCTTCAGGCTGTGCCCACCCAGGCTGGGCAGGCTGGGCCAAGGGGAGGAGAGGGGACTGAACTCTAGCCTACACTCTGTTGCCAAGATGTGCCCAGAGGGGGTGCCCTTTCTAATTTTCAGAGGTCGCCCATAACCTGGCCACCACCCTGCTTCACAGCTAGAACCAGGATCAAACTCAGGTTGGTCCAAATTCCTGACTGGCTATCCCACCTCCCTGTACATGGCAGCCTAATTCCCAAGCCAAAGGAAGTCCAAACTCAGGCTAGAGGCAAACAAACAGAAAATGGGGGAAGCGGATATGGTTCAAGTGATAGGGTTTCCACCTACCATATGGGAGGACCTGGGTTTGATCCCTGGGACCTCCTGCTAAAAAAGAAAAAGGGAAAGCATGCCTATGTGGAGAGCCAGTGCCCATGTGGCAAGCTGAGTGCCTGTGTGGTGAGCCAGTGCCTGTGTGGTGAGCCAGTGCCCATGCAAATGAGTCACACAGCAAGGTGATGATGCAACAAAAGAGAAATGAAGGGGAGAGTCAAGGTGAAGTGCAGCAGAGACCAAGAACTGAGGTGGTGCAATTGATGGAGAAACTTTCTCCACATCAGAGGTCCCCAGGAATGAATCCTAGTGAATTCGAGAAGACAAAAAGAGAAACAAATACAGAAGAACACACAGTGAATGCACACAGATAGCAAAAAAACCCAGCAGGACGAGGGGAGGTGGGGAAAGGAAAGGTGGGGAGGTGGGAAGGTGGGAAGGTGGGAAGGGGGGTGTATTAGTCAGCCAGAGGGGTGTTGATACAAAATACCAGAAATCTGTTGGCTTTTATTAAGAGTATTTATTTGGGGTAGGAGTTTACAGATACC